>NC_139227.1:117699637-119168468 GCF_055691185.1 Crinia signifera
TCGTCTTTGTTCGTCCTAATAGAATATGTAAATTCCAGTCGGAGAGAAAATGGAACATTTTTTTTTTTTATATATATGAAACTACAAGTACAAAGCTCTCTCCAAATCAAAAGGAAAATCCCTGCGCCTCTGAGTCAGCCGCCCCGGCTGGAAGCCGCGGAGAGAAGTGCCGCAGACGGTGAATGGCCCCTGTCGCCTCGCGTCTCATCCTGCTGAACCCGTTCATTTCATTGTTATTCTTCTCCAGAGAATACGGCCCATTGTGCCGGCTACAATTCTCTCCATGTACAGCTCTCAGCAGCCCCTGTACCTGCTGAGTACCCATGCACCGAGTCATGTGATCCGTGGGGCTCCCAGCGAGAGGACTCTAATGTAGTAGTACGGCCTGTGATCTGTACGTGACAGTCCGTTCACTCTGCCAAGAAGATAATTAGAGCTGGTTATCCAAACAAAAGACCAATCTGGGGTTGTCCCTTTTTCTCTTAACTGCCGTACGCTTCTTCCAGTGGAGACGCTCGCCTTCACACAACTTTATCTTCCATGCACAACGTCCTTCCCATTGGATAGAACAGTTCTAGACCAGTGGTTAGCATTGCTGCCTCTCAACATTGAGGTCACAAGTTCAATTCCTGGGGTCACAAGTTCAATCCCTGAACAAAATCCCCACAAAAATAATATACTCCAAGGTTACAATGACGGACATTGGTGTGAGGAGGGTGTAAGGAATGTAGACTAGTGGACATTCTAGCACACTGCATCTTTCACAACCCGTGCAGTTCCTCTTCTCTGCCTGGGGTGTCACTCTCTCTGCTGTGGTGCTCGTAGCACGTCTGGTCTGCATTTCAGCACTGATATGCAGACCAGACCTGTGCTAGAAGCTGCACAGCAGATCACGCCACCCCAGACAGGCAAGAGGAACTCAACCGGTTTTGTTGATGTTCCTGAGGATGGGAACTAAGGTGGTGATTCTGGTTGACTCGTTAATAGGCAAAAAAATGCTGCTTAGCAAACCATCATAAGCCACCCACTAGGCGAGTGAATGCCCGCCCGCTGCCATGGTCCGCACATGCCCGCCACTTTGCAAATGGAGGGCAAAATCATTTGTTGGTTGCCGACCATCTAATTTACCCTTGTTTGACTGACCTATATTTGCGCCTTCGGGTCCGAGAACGGTCCTGTGCCGTCAGCTGGTGGTTGCTGTCACCATTGCGACTGTTCTAAGGTTCTAGGTTGGTGCCTTTTTATTTTTAGATGTGAGGTTTTAGGTCTGAGAATATACCCGCTGCCTCTTTATAATCTCCCCTGCCCTTGCTCATGTCTGCCTTGTCACCAGGCGGAAAATCTGCTCCTTGCAGCGGAAGATTCTCCATTTAATGGAATTAAGAGCTTGGAGTTTGGCCGCGTAAAATATTCTTAAGTATCTGAGATCAGCGAGTGGAGAGAACACTAAATAAATGTCACTTGGCCTTCCGTCAGTGCAGCGGTCAGCCCAGTGACACGCCTGCATAATCCTATATACCTTCAGGTGGATTACGGTTTGCCCTGAACACACCAATGCCCAGTGTTCCCTGCTCTAGCCCCCTGCCTGTCCCCATTTGGTGTCCGGTTGACAGGCCAACAGCATGACCCCTCTATGGTCAACATGGTCAAAAGGCTCAAATAAATAATCAACATGACAATAACTGACACACATGGTCGACACATGTTTTCGTTTTTATTTCATTTTTATTTTATTTTATTTTAAAGTATTATCCATTGCCAGGCACATGCGGTATGATTGGGAATTATAACCTAATACTCTAATTGGGGTCACGTGGTTAAATATTGAAAGTAACACCAAAGATGATAAAAAATTGTGTTAACCTCTTAAGCGTTGACTATTTCCTTTTGCACGTGTCTACCGGTCAACCATATTGGGTAGAATTATTATGGTCCACCTACTGATCCACAGCCAGAGGATTTAGCTACAGACCTTGCCCATTCCCCCGATACCGGAGACCATTGAAGTCAATCCGCCCCCATTGCATAAGATTGTTTGGTAAATACGGCTGTGCTGAGTCTTTGTGTTCCTATATGTGTGCACAGTACTTACAGAGACCACTAGTGTCTCTCCTATGATTAGGAGAGGGGTAGAACTGTCCCCAGGGGCATGGTATGACCTGTAGGAGACATGGAACAGGGCCCAGGACACCTTGATTCCCCGCGCAGTGGTCACCACTACACTCTCAGCTGTATCACGAATTCCGAGGTCCAATTCCGGAGTTTATTTTAAATCTTTCATCTCTGTTGCAGGCGGCTTCTGGAGTCATCCCTGATCTCTCTGTCCCGATACGATGGCACTGGTTCCCGGGATCATCCCATTTACCCCGACCCAGCCAGGTAACGTTCTCCAATTATTATAAATAGAACAAAAAAGTACGTATTGCTTGCAGCCCATCAATAGGCGCTGAGCCAGTGGCATTGCCAAGACTCTTTGTCCCTTAGAGGAGATGTGGCACAAAGTGTCCATATTTGGAAGTTGCCAGTCGGCATGTTGACGTAGTGTGAGGCTGCGGTTAGTCTGGTTACAGATTAAATGGGGCAAAATAGATAACTGATGGCGACATTCCATCCATGTCGACATTCTTTGTTGACTATACACTGTGTTACATTAGATTACGGACTCATTGATAAGGCGGCATTCTGAGAAATATTCACAACTTCCGGCCTGTAGGCTTTCCAGTACTTAAGAGCTAGGAGTGTATTGAAGCCCTGTGCGCACTGGACAATGCATCGTTAACCATATGAACGATAACTAGATTGTTAACAATGTTTCATATTGTTCCGTGTGTACGCTCAATGCCGTTAACAATGGGCACTCCTTTGGGTCATATCTCCTGTCGTGTGAGCTTGTTGCCCAATGTTGATCATACAGTGAACAGCAGCATGTTCACCCGTGGGCCAGGTGACCTCACCACCGATACAGTTAACGATATCAATCGGGGTTACGCGGCAGGGAGGGGTTAGTTTAGGTTAGGCCGGGGGAGGCGAGGTCAGGGTTAGGCTGCAGGGAGGGGTTGGCTAGGGTTAGGCTGGAGTGGGGGGGGGGGGGTAGGGTTTAAATGTAGGCGGTGGGATACAGGGATTAGGTTTTTAGGTTTAAGCACTAGTGGGGAGGTCAAGTATACGTACCTGACCCCTGTCTGGATTTCCTCCTTTGGGATGCTGGTGTCTGTATTCTGACTGCTGGCATCCTGCCCACCGCTCAGCCCTGATCTGACCCTGATCCTACAGTACACTCTCCCTCCCTTTGACCGCCCTGTGTGTCCATATAACTTATACATGTCCCGCTCTCTCGCCAGGTTATCCCCGGCCGCTTACTACGCACAAAGGATGATCCAGTACCTTTCTCGGAGGGACAGCATCCGGCAGCGCTCCATGCGTTACCAGCAAAACCGCCTAAGATCGTCGGCATCCGCCCCGTCCTCCAGCGATGGTCAGGGTGCAGTAGAAGCCGGAGACCTGGAGTTCGAGGAGTTTGAGTAAGTGATCTCCCCGACGTCTCCCACTCTCTGCTCGTGGGCTTCACTTCCTGTCTGTAATCATCTCTCTCCCAGAGAACAGAGCGACCATCTCTCCCATCCAGCACAATTATTCCCGGCTTCTAAATAGGTTGCAGTATAATACAAATTCTACGCGGCCATTGAATTTCTCTTTTAACAAATGACTGCGCCAGCTCCTCTTTATTTATATATTCAACCCTCAGCATGCATTGCTTCCAGTGTAATCTGTAATCCTGATATAATAGGGACACATGAAATAATCAAATTCCTTTTATCGCGAAGCTTTGCTCCATGTCCAATGCCAGTCCGCTGCATTTCTATGCAAAGAAAAAGCCTTTATTCCGCCTGCTCTGTAAACACAACAAAGATTTATCTCTGGTGCTTGTTAGCCTGGCGAAGTGTCCTTTACCGCGTGCTGCTCAGTGCCAGTATTATCCCGAGAATCACGCTTACAGAATGACAGTAAGGAGCCAGTGTCTATTGTGCACAGAAGCTTTCTGCACCCACGCCGGGTTTTACCATAGAAGCCAGTGTCTACTGCTCACAGCTTCCCAGCCCCACGCGTTTTACCATAGGAGCCAGTGTGTACTGATCACAGAAGCTTTCTGGACCCACACGTTTTACTATAGGAGCCAGTGTCTACTGCTCACAGCTTCCTGTACCCATGCGTTTTACTATAGGCGCCAGTGTCTACTGCTCACAGCTTCCTGTACCCATGCGTTTTACTATAGCGCCAGTGTCTACTGCTCACAGAAGCTTTCTGAACCCACGCCGGGTTTTACCATAGAAGCCAGTGTCTACTGCTCACAGCTTCCCATACCCACGCGTTTTTCCATAGGAGCCAGTGTGTACTGATCACAGCTTCCTGTACCCATGCGTTTTACTATAGGAGCCAGTGTCTACTGCTCACAGCTTCCTGTACCCATGCGTTTTACTATAGGCGCCAGTGTCTACTGCTCACAGCTTCCTGTACCCATGCGTTTTACTATAGCGCCAGTGTCTACTGCTCACAGAAGCTTTCTGCACCCACGCCGGGTTTTACCATAGAAGCCAGTGTCTACTGCTCACAGCTTCCCATACCCACGCGTTTTACCATAGGAGCCAGTGTGTACTGCTCACAGCTTCCTGAACCCACGCGTTTTACTATAGGCGCCAGTGTCTACTGCTCACAGCTTCCTGAACCCATGCGTTTTACTATAGGCGCCAGTGTCTACTGCTCACAGCTTCCTGTACCCATGCGTTTTACTATAGGCGCCAGTGTCTACTGCTCACAGCTTCCTGTACCCATGCGTTTTACTATAGGAACCAGTGTCTACTGCTCACAGCTTCCTGTACCCATGTGTTTTACTATAGGCACCAGTGTGTACTGCTCACAGCTTCCTGTACCCATGCGTTTTACTATAGGCGCCAGTGTGTACTGCTCACAGCTTCCTGGACCCACGCGTTTTACCATAGGATCCAGTGTCTACCGCTCACATAAGCTTTCTGCACACACACGTTATCCCATAGGAGCCAGTGTCTACTGCTCACAGCTTCCTGTACCCATGCGTTTTACCATAGGAGCCAGTGTGTACTGATCACAGCTTCCTGTACCCATGCGTTTTACTATAGGAGCCAGTGTCTACTGCTCACAGCTTCCTGTACCCATGCGTTTTACCATAGGAGCCAGTGTCTACTGCTCACAGCTTCCTGTACCCATGCGTTTTACTATAGGAGCCAGTGTCTACTGCTCACAGAAGCTTTCTGTACCCACGCGTTTTACCATAGGAGCCAGTGTCTACCGCTCACATCTTTCTGTACCCACACATTTAACCATAGAAGCCAGTGTCTACTACTCACAGAAGCTTTCTGTACCCACGTTTTTTCCCATAGGAGCCAGTGTCTACTGCTCACAGCTTCCTGTACCCATGCGTTTACCATAGGAGCCAATGTCTACTGCTCACAGAAGCTTTTTGACCCACGCGTTTTACCATAGGAGCCAGTGTCTACTGCTCACAGCTTCCTGTACCCATGCGTTTTACTATAGGCGCCAGTGTCTACTGCTCACAGCTTCCTGTACCCATGCGTTTACCATAGGAGCCAGTGTCTACTGCTCACAGCTTTCTGTACCCATGCGTTTTTCCATAGAAGTCTGTGACTGTAGGCTTCAGGTGTTTGTCCGATGGTCACTGGTACACTCCTACACACACTGCCTGCAGGTACTTTCATTCTGAAGTACCCAGATTAGTAGAGGGGATGATCTGAATTTTCTGTTACCATGCTGTAGAATAGATAATGGAGAGCAATTCATAGTTGGATAGATAAGTAGATCTAGAGAGATGGCGACAGGGCTGGCCAGAGATGGCGACAGGAATATATCCATATATTATATTTGTGTGTGTTTGTCTGTGTGTATCTGTATCACTAACATTAGTTAAAAATACCTGTTCATTTGTATCAAAACAACATGTTAATGCAGCGTTTCCCAACCTCAGCCCATAAGACGCACTGTCTCCGGGTGCACATCAGGACTTATATTGCCCAATATACTGTTCCAACGCAGATCGGAACTCTATATTGTACACAAGGCATAGTGTGTGAGGTTAGCTGAGTGCTCGCGCCCAATTGGAAGACTCATGGAACAACCGCTCCTGCAGTGTGTATGGCGTCACAGTATATCGGTCGTAATATGCATCATTCTGATATGTCCCCAGCCTTACAAACCATGTCTTGGCGATATCCATGCTTGCGCACAGATGGGGAAGTCAAAATAACTGGTACTAAATAAGTCACCTATGCTTAACTATGGATATCCCTAAAACCTGGCCAGTGAGTGTGCCTTGAGAACCGAGATTGGAAAGCCCTGTATAAAAGTGGAAAAGCAAGAACTCAGCGCTGTTACACTGTAACATCATGTTGTGATACAATAAAACTAAATTTTATTTTTTTTAACCAACTATTCTGATCTCTCTCTCTCTCTCTCTCTGCCTTTTCGCTGCTTTTACTTGTGGACATGTGAATTGCTGCTTCTTTCGCTCTATATATAAAATGCCGCTATAGACAGTGCTTGTGTGCAGTTATGTAGTTTGACAGAAGACGAGTTCCGCAGCTGTCAGAACGTAGCACAGGGTACCGCCAGAGATGAGCTTTGATATGTAGACGGCAGGGTGCTGACACACTACGGGAAGAGTCCTTTCTCTGCGCTCAGCGGCTCCTGTTTGCCGCCTGCTCCTTACAGAATGGCAGGATATATCCGCTTTGTGACTGTGCACCTGCAGGTTCTTTGTGAACAGAAATAGCTTCTCACATTTCTCATCGCATCCTTAACCGTTTAGCCGCCGCAAGTCTGTAGTCACAGTCGCCTTCCCTTCACAGACCCTCGTGCCAATGGGGGCTAGAGAAATTGGGCTGATCTAGACTAGACGCAGATGTAAGCAAGCAGCAGCCAGGGCAGGGGTAACATGTTCCGAGGCTGAACCAGATTGTTCCGTGTCTCGTAGCAAACACGAAGGATCTGTTTGTTTGGTTGGGTGCTCGCCAGCTGATAATAAAACTTCCCAGCTGGTCAGCCATTAACTCCTTTTCTCCTGTGGTACTCCCATCCAACACATTAACATAGCTGCTCTGGCCACAGGATCAAAGGCAATGGCTGATGGGATATAATGCACAGTTACATCTATACGTTCTGCAACAGTGACGTAGAGACCGGTTGAGCTATTTACAATGATTATGTGTTTGCGCATGAGAGGGGATGCAGGTAATATCCCAGCAGTCAGGATCCCGACTGTATTTATTGGGGTTAGGCTCTAGCAGGAGCGTTAAGGTGGCCATACAGTACTGTGATCTCTCGCAGCAGTGCATGGCCAGCCAATCCCCTGCGACTTTCCGGAGAGGGAGGGTCGCATGCGAATGATCACATGCGGTCCTTTCACATGTGATAGATCTGCCGCCGGGAGGAGAGTCGGAAGTTGGAACTGCATGCCGGTCCGACCGCCGACTCAGGTTGGATGCGTACAGGACCGCGCATCAGACCTTAGGGGACATCACATAAGACCCTAGGGGACATCACATGCAACCGATTTGGGCCGACTCTGGCACACCAAAGGAGGGAATCCCGCCAGGGGCAGGTCAGTATTCTTAAGGCCCCCCCTACACTGGTGTGACTTCTGCCTTCAGAGAAGTTGCACACAATCCCTCTTCAGCCCTGAGTGACAGGGTTGCACAAAATATATTTTAGGCGGTCCTTTCGCATACAATATATCGCATGCGATCCCAGCCAAGCCTGCCGGACTCAGATGCGATCCAATAGATCACTTCTGCAGCCATTGCAACTCGCAGGCCCCGGCGCGATGGGCGTAGTACACATGGTAATCACATGCTCTATGGATGCTTTTCATGCAATCGATCACCACAATCGCATGAAGAGATCCCAGATTGCATGTGAATCGCCTAGTCTAATGCCAGCTTTACCCTCCCCCACCCTAGGCCCCCCAAATCTCTCCTCTAGCAGCCTACCCCAATTAGTGCCAAAATCCAACCCATGCCAAGTGCCTCACTCTAATGCCCCGTCCTCTTCTATCCCTAACCTCAATTCCCCCCCTCTAGTGCCTAAACCTAACCCCTACTTCCCCGGTTGCACACTAGCCCCAGTTACTTACCGGCTGTCGGTAATCCGGTGCCTGCATCCTGATCCTTTCAAAGATTGACCACCCCGGTGTTTCGGCGGCAGTTGGGACGCCGGCATCCTTACCGCCACGTCCCAGTTTAGTGCTATCGCTAAAATACTCCCCGGGAACCGTTGGGGGGGGGGGGCTTTTGACCATCAGGATTCTGATTCCCATCCCCTTGCTAGAGCACATCGCTTCTGCTATAGATGGTCGGCTTCATACCCCTAATACCTGTAATAATGAGATTTATTGTTGCTGCGGGGTACCGAGGGATCATCCATCCCGCTGCCTCTCTCCTACTAGAACATGTCCCTCTGCCAAACGGCATTTTCCTTTCAAGTGTTAGAACATATTGCACTAGGAGGGGGATGGTTTACAATGGCCAAGCAAGAATCTGATGCCACTCTTAGGGGTGAATTTATGAAGCTTGGAGAAGTGTTATCTATCCCCATAAAGAACGTTATGAGCAAGGTGATAATGGTTCAGCCAATCAGCTCTTACCTGTCAATTTACATATTGTAGCTGATTGGCTGAACCATTATCACCTTGCTCAAAACGTTCTTTATGGGGATAGATAACACTTCTCCAAGCTTCATAAATTCACCCCTCAGTGCCTGGTTCAGACCTGTTCGCTAAGCAGCATATATTCGCTGCCTAGTAAACCAGTAAACGCCCCCCCCCCTACAGACCGAATCCCGAGATGGCCGAAATGGGGAGGGGCGGTCGCTAACGTCATGTGACTTCAGCCACCCACCCCCGAGAAGGTAGGGGTACGCCCAACTTTTCTACAGGCGCACCCATGAATTGCTGGGCGGTTTCCTGCATACACCCATCCTGTAGCGAACGCCACACTCACCGAAGGCGCTCGCTCCGGGCATTTGTACATGCGCATATTCGCACATGTGCAAACACCAACAATCGGCTGGGTTATTAATTTGGCCTGCGCCAAGGGCCTGGGATTAGGTCGTAGAATGTTTGCCCGAAACGTGCCCTCTTTTCTGTCTGAACCAGACCAAGTCCTGCGTTCTACGACCGGTATACAGGAATATGCAGTCCTAAGTGATTAGCGTTTCAATCGTAGATAATAAGCCACCAAAACTGTGCAATCCTGTGTTCATGTACATGCAAATCGCTATTAAGCCGTTTCTGTTCTCCCCAGTCCTCTGTTTTATTATCTATGATGAAAGAAAGCAAATAAGGTGTATAAATCTGTGCCTGTCGTTCTACAACCATTGTCTTATTCTTCTACCAGGGATAACGGAGACCGTTCGCGGCACAGGACCCCCAGAAACGCTCGCATGTCTGCGCCGTCACTGGGTCGCTTTGTCCCTAGGTAAGTTGTCCACCCTCTTCCTGATATTTTCGGTTCTGCTCCTTGTCTCCTCCTACCTAGCACCTGTTTTTCTATCTGTCTTCTTGTCAGTCCTCTTTCTTATTGTCTGATCACCGCCAAATACTCCTTATACTACAATGTTTTCTTCTCTCTGCCTTTAATAACGTCTCCCTCATTGTCGTCCTTTCCTCTCGTTGCAGGAGATTTCTGCTGCCTGAGTACCTTCCGTATGCTGGAATTTTTCACGAGCGTGGTCAACCAGGATTAGCAACGCATTCCTCCGTCAACAGAGTCTTGGCAGGTTAGGGCAGTGTGACCTCAAATAAGCCATCCATTCCCCCGGAACCATTAATATTATTATATTAATATTCTATCATCATTATTATTATTATTACTTGCTCATTTTTTCCTACTTTTGATGTGCAGTTTTTTACCCTTATGGTGGTGGTTTTATCTTCTGTGTCTTAAAAGGAAAAGATCAGGTCGGAGAAGCTCACACTAAGCTTGTATAGTCACTGCTATATTCTAAATGAGGGGACGGTACCAAAAAGGGGAATTTTCTCAGCATTGATGGAGTGCTGTCATATTATGTACTGGTTTGTGGGTCCATTGTAACCCTGTCATTTATATCACCAGTTTCTGTGCAAGTGATCATACACAGGTCCCATCTTTATGAGATGACGGAATTACCTGTTTTGGGGTTGTTCTACCCTGTGTAGTTTTTCATATCTCTCGGTTTTATCCAGGGTCCCTCGGAATTCCATGGATACCTTGTCACCTATCTGTCACATCGGGATTCCACTGGGCATTTTCTCGGAAAAGGGGGATTTGGAACGCAGAAACATGTTTGCAGCTGTTTCCGCCTCAGTTATTCCGATGACCCTCTTGAATGGGTGCATCAGCAAACCTTTTCCGTCAGGGGATAATTAACCCAATTACCTCTCGTTCTAATGATGAGGAGCAAGCCAGACATTTGGTTGCCATGACAACACAGGAGTCAAGACATCTGTATGCTATCCCTGAAAGCTGAGTGCGAATAGGACAGAGCTGTCCTGTGCCATCCCTGGAGTGTGCAGAACTTACGCCCAGGTTACTAAACCCCCCCCCTTCTCTCTCGTTACCGTAGTTACTGGGTACTGGTCCACTGGGACATGGTAGTAAAAGCTCTAGCATCGCTGGAATTAAGGCTCGCTATTCACCAACACAGAAATGCTCTTGTAAATAGGCATATTGTAAGCAAGCACTGGTGTTGGCTTATGTGCCGGGCAAATACAATCCTGGCATAGTCAGTCCTGTATAAAAATGCCGACATGCCCTTGTTGCTGATTATGGTGGCTGCTTGGTGGAGAGCCTGGGAGAAGGTTGCTGGTTGGGAGAACACTTGGTAGGACCTTCAGCACCACGGACAGCTCATCGTGTGAAGAGCAGCCCCGTCATAGTGCCATAGTCAGTGGTAGCTCACGCTCTAGGAATGTGCATGACCTCTCCATTACGTATGTGCATGCCCAATCTAAGTAGTATAGACAGCGGACTGGCGATCAGTGGGGGATGTGGCCAGTAGCAGACCAACCGTCGCATGTTCCCAACAAGGCCGCAATCTAAAGAACTTAGTTCGACAGTGTCTAAGTCGACAGACAAAAGGTGGACATGGGGTTTTTCACTATTTTTTTTTTTTTTCTCTATCATTCTTATGGGATACAGGGAGTCGTTCATAACGATGGGGAAAAGAGCTTATCCGAAGGAGACAGGCACATATAAAAATTTATACAGGGTGTACTGGCTCCTCCCCTCTGCTCCCCTCCCTCTAGCTTCAGTTTGAGAACTGTGCCTCAGGAGAAGCACGCATCAGGAAGAGCTCCAGAGAGTTTTTCTTCTGTTTTATTTTCTTTATTATTTTGGGGCTGCTGTTTGGACTTAACAGCAGCCCTGCGTCGTGGGAGACTAGGGGAAGGGTTCAGCTGCTGGCCACTTCAAGGTACTGAGCTGTCCCTGCCACAGGACCACCGTCCTGAGTGGGTGATGTTACCGCGGGCATTGCGCTGCAGCGCGCACACCCCTGGCACGCCGCACACCCCTAGTCCAGTCTGAAGACGTCAGTGGTGAGTATTACCCCGGGGTCCCCCGCCGTGGGGTCCCCGGGTTATTGTGCGGCAAAATGGCGGCGGTATGGCGGTGCCCTGCACAGGGACCGCGTAACCCCCTGCCTACACTGAGACAGGGTACAGTTCCTGTTTTGTCCAGGGCAGTTACCAAAGAGGATTTGGACATTCCCCAATTTCAGTCTCAGTATAAAACGCAGGTAAGCTCCGGCGCCATTACGCTGGGCGGAGCTTACCCAGAGTGAGACCAGCTCTGTGAGGGCGCCAAAACCTGCTTCCTGCTTCTTCCCTGGCTGCTGGAAACGCCATTATACTGCTCCAGACACTCCTCAGCGGTGTGGATCAGAGGGAATCTGCTTGCAGAGACAGCTTCAGGTTTTCAGCGCTTGTGTACTTGTGCACTTGCCTGCTTACACTGTAAAGTACTGTTATTGATACTGTACTGTATTACCAGCTCTTCTAATCGGAGAGCTAAGGTTATCAGGTGTATTGGTCTCCTCCATTATCCTCTGTACACCACCCCACTGGCTTGGTTAAGCTGTACAGATCAGATAAGGCTACACATAGTATTTATCTGGTTATTTCACACTGCATATCCACTGTGTGTGCGCGCTGTGTGAGGGGAGACTGTTTGTTTGTCACAATGGTGAGGAAACTTACATGTATGGTGTGCAGTGATAAGTTTGTGCCAGCATCTTCATCACAGGTTACTTGTGAGTCATGCATGTCCCCTCAAAGTACTGGGGTCCCCCCACAACTAACTGGGCAGCAAAGTAGCACACAGGACAGCTCACAGGAGCCAGCCTGGGCTACAGGTATAAAAACCATGCTTGAAACTGTAACTACACAGTTAACTGCTACTGCAGCACAGACCCAGAGAGTACAAAGGGAGCTGGCTATCCTCTCTGCCAGAGTGGATGTAATTACTCCCACCCCTGGGGATACTCGTAAGAGAAAGACCCCCTCTCAAACCCCTGATTCCGGGGCTGACGATGGGGATGATGGTGATGATATGGATGATGCAGACGCAGGTGATGACGAGCCTGATGCTTCACAGTCACTACTGCGAGGCACAGAGCCATTGATTATGGCAATCAGGGAGGTGTTGGACCTTCCCTTAGCTGAATCCACAGCAGGTGATACCTTCTTTGCTACTCAGAAAAGGCAACAGGTAGTTTTCCCTGAGCAGGCTGACCTGGAAAGTACATTCAAGTCAGCGTGGAATAACCCAGAAATGAGGTTTAAAGTGGCTAAAAGGTTTAAGTCCACGTTTCCCTTCGATCCTGAGGGACGTAAGGTGTGGGAGGAGCCACCAGAGGTTGATTCTTCTGTGTCTCGCTTAGCCAAAAAGATGGTACTCCCAGTACCAGGGTCGTCTTCACTTAAAGACACCACGGACAGAAAGGTTGAAAACACTTTGAAGTCCATTTTTACTGCTAGTGGCGCGTGTCAGCGTCCTGTATTAGCTAGTTGCTATATGGCCAAGTCCATATACACGTGGGCCTCCCAGATACAGGAAGGTCTTCTGGGCGACATGACAGTTGCACAGGTGTCTGAAAAATTACACCATATTCAGGACACTGCTAAAGTTCTGTGTGAAGCGCAGAAGGAGTTAGGTGCCATTAACGGCCGTAACTCAGCCATGGCAGTGTCAGGGCGCAGATCCCTCTGGCTCCGGCAGTGGGCAGCTGACGCTGACTCCAAAAGGAGTGTAGAAAACCTCCCCTTCACAGGTGGCAGGTTATTTGGCAGTGATTTAGACAAATTAATCTCTAAAGCCACGGCGGGAAAGTCCACTTTCCTGCCATCCACTCCACAGGCGCCGAAGCGTCCTTTTCAGGCTCACTCCCAGCAGCAGTCCTTTCGGGCTAGTAAATTCCGCCCTAAAGCAAGGGGTGGTTCAAACGCTGCAAGAGGCTCCCGTGGTAAATTCAGGAAGCCTTCCGCTTCGGCCACCGCAGAGCGGCCATCTGGGGCAGCTGCAGGGAAACCCGCAGCATGACGGTGGGGCTCCACCATTAGCTCCGGCAGAGGTGGGAGCCAGACTGGCGTTCTTCGGCCAGGTTTGGGAAGCCTCGTGCCTCAATTCTTGGGTACAGGCTCTTATTACGCACGGCTACAAGCTGGAGTTTGCAGTTCAGCCACCTCAGAGGTTCTTCAAATCAGGCCTCCCAGCGTCCCCAGAGGACCAAGTGGTGTTGCAGCAAGCAATCCAAAAGCTGGTGCAGGCCAAGGTTATAACCCGGGTCCCTCCCCTAGAGAGGGGGCAGGGTTATTACTCAAACCTATTTGTAGTTCCGAAACCGGACGGGTCAGTGCGCCCAATTCGGAACTTAAAATCCCTGAATCCCTTCTTGAAAGTAACCAAATTCAAGATGGAGTCCTTGCGGGCCGTGATAGCGGCACTGGAGGAGGGGGAGTTCTTGGCGTCCCTAGATGTGAAGGACGCCTACCTTCGCATCCCAATATGGCCCCCTCATCAGAAATATCTGAGGTTTGCGCTGCTAAACGAGCATTATCAGTTTCGCGCACTGCCATTCGGCTTGTCCTCAGCCCCGCGCATATTCACCAAGGTGATGGCGGAGATGATGGTGGTTTTAAGAAAAAAGGGTATCTGTGTGATACCATACTTGGACGACCTGTTAGTAAAGGCGCGGTCGCCACAGGAACTACAGACAGCTCTACAAGTTACCATACAGACCCTGTCGGGCCATGGTTGGCTCCTGAATCTGGCAAAGTCTTCTCTGTCTTCTCTGATCCCTTCACAGAGACTCCAGTTCCTGGGCATGGTGATGGACACAGCTCTCATGAGAGTGTCCCTGCCACAGGACAAGGTGTTGGACATCCAGCGGCTGGTCACAGACTTGCTAAGGACCCCCCAGGTGACAGTACACCAGTGCATTGTCCTATTGGGAAAGATGGTCGCCTCTTTCGAGGCTCTCCAATTCGGGAGGTTTCACAGCAGGATTTTCCAGCTCGATCTCCTAGGGAAGTGGTCCGGTTCACACCGCCAGATGCACCGGCGCATTGCGTTGTCATCTCGGACCAGACTGTCACTACAGTGGTGGCTCCACACGCCCAACCTGCTGGCAGGGCGTCGGATTGGCATCCAGGATTGGGTCTTAGTCACCACGGATGCAAGCCTCACGGGATGGGGGGCAGTGACCATGGGTCAGTCCTTTCAGGGCAAGTGGACCCTATGGGAAACACGCCTCCATATCAACAGCCTGGAGTTACGTGCTGTGTATTACGCACTTCTGAAGGCGGGCCCTCTCCTCAGCGGTCAGGCGGTCCGTATACAATCAGACAACGCCACCACTGTGGCATTCCTGAACAGACAGGGCGGGACCAAGAGCAGGCCCTGTATGAGGGAAGCATCGAAGATCCTGTCCTGGGCAGAGAGTCATTGCCAAGCGCTCTCGGCCATTTTCATACCCGGGGTGGACAACTGGGAAGCAGACTTCCTCAGTCGCCACGAGCTCCACCCCGGGGAATGGAGTCTACACCACCAGGTATTCAATTCTCTGGTGGCTCGGTGGGGGACCCCACTGGTAGACTTGATGGCATCAAGAAACAACTGGAAAGTATCCAGGTACTTCTCGAGGGCAAGAGACCCTCAGGCAGAAGGAGTGGACGCCCTCTCCATACCGTGGACGTTCAACAGCCTGGTCTATGTCTTCCCACCGATTCCCCTAGTGGCTCGGGTGCTAAGGAAGATAAGAAGAGAAGGAACCGAGGTGATTCTGGTGGCCCCAGACCTGCCACGAAGAACGTGGTACCCGGAACTTCTAAGTCTGCAAAGGGACTCGTGGCGCCTACCTCTGCAAAGAGACCTGCTCATGCAAGGACCGTGCGTCTTCCAGGCCTTGGAACAGCTGCGTTTGACGGCCTGGAAGTTGAACGGCAGATCCTGACTCAGAAGGGGTTTCACACTTCGGTCATCAGAACTATGACAAGTGCAAGGAAACCGGTAACAGCTGCACATTACCACCACATCTGGAAAAGATATGTGGGTTGGTGCGAACAGGGAAAGTTTTCTCCATCAGAATTCAGACTTGAAAGATTTCTTAGCTTTCTTCAAGCTGGTCTGGATCTCGGCCTACGCCTAGGCTCTTTGAAGGTGCAGGTATCTGCGTTATCAGTTTTCTTCCAGAGGAAACTGGCTAATATTCCTGAAGTGCAGACATTCCTGCAAGGAGTATTGCATATACAACCTCCTTTTGTGGCCCCTACTCCACCGTGGGACTTGGATGTTGTGCTGCAGTTCCTTAAATCCTCCTGGTTTGAGCCCTTGGAGGAAATTGACCTGAAATATTTAACCTGGAAGACAGTGGTCTTACTGGCCCTAGCTTCGGCTAGGAGGGTCTCGGAACTAGGGGCATTGACTTGCAAGAGTCCTTATTTGATATTCTTTGAGGACAGGGCAGAATTACGCACTAACCCGCGTTTTCTGCCCAAAGTGGTGTCTGCGTTCCATGTGAACCAGCCAATTGTGGTTCCTGCTGGTGGGCCTCATTCTGAGGTGCCGACGTCCTTGGACGTAGTAAGGATTCTCCGTGTCTACATCAGGAGAACAGCAAGGATTCGTAAAACTGAGGGACTTTTCGTCCTTTATGATGCCCAAAAGATTGGACGTCCTGCTTCCAAGCAGTCTATTGCACGATGGATATGTGCAACCATTAAACAGGCTTATGCGGTAGCAAAGCTGCCTATGCCTGTTGGGGTGAAAGCTCACTCTACTCGTTCCGTGGGGACATCCTGGGCGGCTGCCCGAGGAGTTTCGGCCTTACAATTGTGTAGAGCAGCCACATGGTCTGGCCAACACACTTTTGTCAAATTTTATAAGTTTGATGCTCTGGCCACTGAGGATACTCAGTTTGGGCAAGCGGTGCTGCGGCAATAGGTTCCGCACAATCCCGCCCGTTCTGATATCTTTGGTATATCCCCATCGTTATGAACGACTCCCTGTATCCCATAAGAATGATAGAGAAAATAGGATTTTAATACCTACCGGTAAATCCTTTTCTCGAAGTTCTTATGGGATACAGGGCACCCGCCTCTGTGCGGAGGTTTGCCTTGCTCACTTTGTGAGATATGGACCAATTCTGGGTCCTTCTGCTACCCTTCTTGTTCCTGGCGGACATAGGGTGTAGGTTACCTAGGTAACTTAATCTTACATAGTGTACCTTAAAGGTCCACGAGTGTAAATTGTCACTTAGGTGATAATTCTATGCATTGTTCCAGTTGGAACACAGTTCAAAATAGTTGTCATGTTGACATGTTCTTAGGCCCTTAGACTTCCCAGGTTATGGGGTTGCTAATGTGGTCTGTTATGTTGAATGTTGGGTGTGCTGGATGAATCTCACCACGGTAAATATACACATATTCCTCTCATATTGTTCTTCTCCTTCGGCACAGTTCACTTAACTGAAGCTAGAGGGAGGGGAGCAGAGGGGAGGAGCCAGTACACCCTGTATAAATTTTTATATGTGCCTGTCTCCTTCGGATAAGCTCTTTTCCCCATCGTTATGAACGACTCCCTGTATCCCATAAGAACTTCGAGAAAAGGATTTACCGGTAGGTATTAAAATCCTATTTTTTGAGCCGACATGTGCTGTCAGGTGGTATTTCATGCCCTGCCATCCACTAGGGCGTGGCCCTACCATCTCTGGAGTGCGGTGCACCAACACGGTGTCCATGTCGACATTCAGGACAAAAAAATGGTGAAAAGCCCATGTCGACCTTTTGACTCTCGACCTAGATGCTGTCAACCTAATGCTTGTGTCGACCTTAAGCATGCGGACCAATTTAATGAGCCGACCGAAGAGGTGGTTAACCCAATGCAAGTCGACCTTAGTTTGGTCAACCCAATGACCCATACCCGGCTACATGAGTGTCGTCCAATCTTCAGCCTTATCCAGAATTATCAGCAGGACGCCCTCCAGCTGTTGAGAAACTACAAGTCCCATCATGCCTTGCCACAGATTTGCTATTAAGGAATGCTATGGCAAGGCATGCTGGGATGTGTAGTTTCACAACAGCTGGAGGGCCACAGTTTGGCCACACCTGGTCTATATCAAATGTTGTGCGACACCGCGTTTCCCACCGCACCTACCACGTGTCGGTTGAATGACTGAGGTGGTGGAGTTATGAAAAACTTTCGGGGATAAAGTGTGTGGGGCGGAGATGTGCCAACCAATCAGCTCCCAATGGACCTATTTCTCAAACGCAGCCTGTAAAATGTCAGAAGCTGATTGGCTGGTACTTGATCACTCTCAAAGGATTGATCTCTCCCTGTGTGTGGGAGTAGAGTGGTTCCGTACCTGCCGGTTTGTGTATCTTACGTGGTGGTTCTCCTGTCACTTGCTGAACAGCCTCCTCCCCTCTGCTTAAACATTACACAGGTCTATGGATGTGAGTCTTTCATCTGCGTGTCAGTGGGGAGTGTTTGGCCCCTGATTAAAGGGGTCGTACTGCTGTATATATGTATATACTATTAGGGTGGTGTATCTCTCGGTTTCTGTTCTCGGTGTATCTTATTGGAATCGGCCCCTTTATCTATACACAGGGGGCTTGTTTGTCTGATCCTCCCTGCCATTTAATACTTGATTGAGCATTAAATCATCCGCAGAATTGTTTTCAGAAGATAATTTGGATATGAATTTCCCCGCAGATGAGCCGTCAGCCTCCGAATCTTTCTTAAATGTCACGTCTTCCGTGGTTGTCAGTGCTGGGTCAGCAGGCGTCTGTGTAATGGAAGCGAGCGATTCCTCCTCCTTCTTCCAAACCAGGGGCAGCTCTTGTACACATTAACCTGTCTGAGTCTGGGTGTCCCGTTTCCCAGGGAGCATTCTGGCCGGCTTTGGGCAATAGATGTAAATCTGCAGCTCACTGAGCCGATCCCTGCCCTGGTTGTGGATAAAGTGGCAATAAGCAGTATTTCTGATTGGTTGGGGGGGGGGGGGGGGGGGGGGTGTAACCTGAGAATGACTTCATTATCTGATCCAATGTCATAGTGAACCTTATTTTTGAATGCTAACTTACTACCACGGCAGCCAAGAGGTATGCTAGTCCCCGGTAAAAAATTTTGGGGTGGCGTGGTCACCTCCCACGATTAGGCCATGCCCCTCCATTGTTTAGGGGGGAGGAGAAAAACACCAAAAAGTTAATCAAATTTATGGCTTAGTCCCTATCTACTCCTAAATCCAATCTCTGTCATCACACCTCCCATATCCAGCAAGTTTAAAGCAGATCATTTTGTTTTCACTTTCTGGTAAGGAATCATTTTGGCCCGTGCAGTGACCTCTAGTGGTCACTGTTGGTACTTCACCTTAGAGATAGATCATATGCATGGGCTGCAGTAAAGAAGGCGAGTGAGAAAACAGGGTAAGAGACGAGTGATGGAGAGAGAGAGAGAAGTCAAGGAGGGAGGGGGGGGGGATATAAATATCAGAGATTGCTTTAACTCATGTACAGGTGACTATGATTCATCATTCCCCATCTTGCAGACACTTCTCTAGATAAGTCTTGTGTTCCCCAACACACAAGCCTGATCATTATCTCACAGCAAAGAAAGCTGAACAGCGGGAGGAGAAATCTAATAAAGACAAAAAAAACAACCCAAAGACCATCACAGCAGCGTTTGTTCTTTGTTCTGCAAACAATAAAGGAAGAATAAATAGCTGCAAATGTGTTACTACTAATTAAACTGGGTACAATTGCCATTTATGGAGAATTCTGAGATAGTAACAGTAGAATAGGGGTCCGGTTTGGCGTAGCCACAGCCCTGGTTGCAAGCTTTAGGTAAACAAAGTCCTTGCCTAGAACCGCAGACCTTGTGCCGGAATGCTCGGGCATATATAGAATTCATTAGCTTTTAAAAGGTCAGATTTCACCTGCTTCTACAGAACGGAGGCATTCTGTGCCACGCTATGTATGGATAGAGGAGGGGATTCCCGTTCAGCACAATAAGATCGCCTGCGTCAGGGACCATTGTAACTGAACGTTAGAACCTTTTGTATTTCATTGTTTTTGTTTGTTTAAAGCCCCTGTAAGCCCCAGGGTCCACACATCTGGAGTGCATCGGGACAATTCACCGTTCTTCCGATGGAGGGGTCAGCAAAATCCAGCATGTTGGAAATCCTTGCTTTGACCAATTCTGACCCAAAAATGATCTAAATCAGCAAGTCTGGGATTTTTAACATGGGGTGTTTTACTGAGCTCTTGACAAATCACTAATGAGTCTGCAGGTCCACCTGTATATGAAAGCTGGGTACAGAGCAGGCAGTGTGTACCCAGTGTAAGATCGGGTGCTACACACTTGCCGATGGAGGGCGAGGTTGGGCAGGGGGTGTCGTGCTGCATTCCATAGCAAGGCTCTCTAGCGATATCCTCACTCGTCCTGCGTGTCTAGAAGATGGCGGATATTGCGAACGACCCGCGAGATCGCACATCGTTAGCAATCTAGTGGGCACACAAATATCGTTATCATGCACAGTATTAACATTATCATTTCCTGTGTATGTGTCTTAAAAGGCCCCTACACGCTAGCCGGGGGGTGCTGGCAAGTACATACACACTTGCCGATGATGGCTCAGAAAGGGTGGGGAGTGGCGGGCATACCGCAGCTGCAGCATGGCTGCCGTTGGCAAGGATCTCCCTCGCCAAAACATGCGAGACAAGGGAGGTAGGCGCTAACCATGCGTGGGAGCAAAGGGGTTAAACTGCCCAATTTCCCTGTCCCTCCCTTTTGCCGATCCTCCCCTCGCTCTTCGCCGTCTGTGGGATGACGGAACGCAGCTGGCGTCACACAAACAAGCTTCATTTACAGTTTGATTTCTGGGACCGTTTCCCTTTAACGTGACTTCCACAGTTTCTGCTTTGGAAGTTTGTGAAACGGCTGAGAATCCGGCGCCGGCTGACGCTATGACCTGAGAGTGACTTTATCGCTTCAGTTCAGCTCCTCGGAGGGAATTGGGACGTTAATTAGTTTACTCTCATAAATGAAAGGGCACCAGTCTAACCATCTCTCTCCATTAACTATCTCCGTATTGAGCGTCCATCTTTTGTCTAGCTGGAAACTCTGCAAATGAGTTTTCCTAATGAGCCATCAGCCTTATGGGGACAGTTATGCATTTGTGGAGTGTGAAGGCAGCCTAATGGGACCTCCATTAGGAGGCCTTGTCTGGAGATATCGCCCGCTTCGTTCCCATTAGGCAGCTCGTGGAGTGTGCAGGCCCTAGGGCCCTGCATGTTCCACTGACCCCAGTGTCCGCCTGTCTGTTCCCTTTCAGAGTTTTCAGGGCATGAAAGTCCCTGAGTAAGCGGCACGGGTTTTGTCTCTTATGTTATGACTTGGCTTCTGCTACTAAGTGATATGATGAGGACGGACCACACGTAACCCTTTCCTCTTACATTGTGGCTGCCGGTTCCTAGCTTCTAGATTTGAGAAGGTTGGTAAATATGAAAGAATAATGGAAAGGTGCTGCTGGCCTGGTGAATGCTTGGCTGATGGTGTGGCTGTTTAGCCGGCAGTCAGACGTGGCTGGTGGTGTGGCGGTCTGGCAAGCGCTGGGCTGATGTTGTGACGGTTTAGCCAGCAGTCGGACTAGCGCTGGTGGTGTGGCGGATAAGCCTGCAGTCGGACTAGGGCTGGTGGCATGGCGGATAAGTCGGCAGTCGGACTAGGGCTGGTGGCGTGGGGGATAAGCCGGCAGTCGGACTAGCGCTGGTGATGTGACGGTTTAGTCAGCAGTCGGACTAGCGCTGGTGGTGTGGCGGATAAGCCTGCAGTCGGACTAGCGCTGGTGGTGTGGCGGATAAGCCTGCAGTCGGACTAGCGCTGGTGGTGTGGCGGATAAGCCTGCAGTCGGACTAGCGCTGGTGGTGTGGCGGATAAGCATGCAGTCGGACTAGCGCTGGTGGTGTGGCGGATAAGCCTGCAGTCGGACTAGGGCTGGTGGCGTGGGGGATAAGCCGGCAGTCGGACTAGCGCTGGTGATGTGACGGTTTAGTCAGCAGTCGGACTAGCGCTGGTGGTGTGGCGGATAAGCCTGCAGTCGGACTAGCGCTGGTGGTGTGGCGGATAAGCCGGCAGTCGGACTAGCGCTGGTGGTGTGGCGGATAAGCCTGCAGTCGGACTAGCGCTGGTGGTGTGGCGGATAAGCCTGCAGTCGGACTAGCGCTGGTGGTGTGGCGGATAAGCCTGCAGTCGGACTAGCGCTGGTGGTGTGGCGGATAAGCCAGCAGTCGGACTAGCGCTGGTGGTGTGGCGGATAAGCCTGCAGTCGGACTAGCGCTGGTGGTGTGGCGGATAAGCCGGCAGTCGGACTAGCGCTGGTGGTGTGGCGGATAAGCCAGCAGTCAGACTAGCCCTGGTGGTGTGGCGGATAAGCCAGCAGTCGGACTAGCGCTGGTGGTGTGGCGGATAAGCCGGCAGTCGGACTAGCGCTGGTGGTGTGGCGGATAAGCCGGCAGTCGGACTAGCGCTGGTGGTGTGGCGGATAAGCCGGCAGTCGGACTAGCGCTGGTGGTGTGGCGGATAAGCCGGCAGTCGGACTAGCACTGGTGGTGTGGCGGATAAGCCTGCAGTTGGACTAGCGCTGGTGGTGTGGCGGATAAGCCTGCAGTTGGACTAGCGCTGGTGGTGTGGCGGATAAGCCTGCAGTCGGACTAGCGCTGGTGGCGCTGGTGGTGTGGCGGATAAGCCTGCAGTCGGACTAGCGCTGGTGATGTGACGGTTTAGCCAGCAGTCGGACTAGCGCTGGTGGTGTGGCGGATAAGCCTGCAGTCGGACTAGCGCTGGTGGTGTGGCGGATAAGCCTGCAGTCGGACTAGCGCTGGTGGTGTGGCGGATAAGCCTGCAGTCGGACTAGCGCTGGTGGTGTGGCGGATAAGCCGGCAGTCGGACTAGCGCTGGTGGTGTGGCGGATAAGCCTGCAGTCGGACTAGCGCTGGTGGTGTGGCGGATAAGCCGGCAGTCGGACTAGCGCTGGTGGTGTGGCGGATAAGCCTGCAGTCGGACTAGCGCTGGTGGTGTGGCGGGTAAGCCGGCAGTCGGACTAGCGCTGGTGGTGTGGCGGATAAGCCGGCAGTCGGACTAGCGCTGGTGGTGTGGCGGATAAGCCTGCAGTCGGACTAGCGCTGGTGGTGTGGCGGTTAAGCCTGCAGTCGGACTAGCGCTGGTGGTGTGGCGGGTAAGCCTGCAGTCGGACTAGCGCTGGTGGTGTGGCGGATAAGCCTGCAGTTGGACTAGCGCTGGTGGTGTGGCGGATAAGCCTGCAGTCGGACTAGCGCTGGTGGTGTGGCGGATAAGCCTGCAGTCGGACTAGCGCTGGTGGTGTGGCGGATAAGCCGGCAGTTGGACTAGCGCTGGTGGTGTGGCGGATAAGCCGGCAGTTGGACTAGCGCTGGTGGTGTGGCGGATAAGCCTGCAGTCGGACTAGCGCTGGTGGTGTGGCGGATAAGCCAGCAGTCGGACTAGCGCTCGTGGTGTGGCGGGTAAGCCTGCAGTCGGACTAGCGCTGGTGGTGTGGCGGATAAGCCGGCAGTCGGACTAGCGCTGGTGGTGTGGCGGGTAAGCCGGCAGTCGGACTAGCGCTGGTGGTGTGGCGGATAAGCCGGCAGTCGGACTAGCGCTGGTGGCGCTGGTGGTGTGGCGGATAAGCCTGCAGTCGGACTAGCGCTGGTGATGTGACGGTTTAGCCAGCAGTCGGACTAGCGCTGGTGGTGTGGCGGATAAGCCTGCAGTCGGACTAGCGCTGGTGGTGTGGCGGATAAGCCTGCAGTCGGACTAGCGCTGGTGGTGTGGCGGATAAGCCTGCAGTCGGACTAGCGCTGGTGGTGTGGCGGATAAGCCGGCAGTCGGACTAGCGCTGGTGGTGTGGCGGATAAGCCTGCAGTCGGACTAGCGCTGGTGGTGTGGCGGATAAGCCGGCAGTCGGACTAGCGCTGGTGGTGTGGCGGATAAGCCTGCAGTCGGACTAGCGCTGGTGGTGTGGCGGGTAAGCCGGCAGTCGGACTAGCGCTGGTGGTGTGGCGGGTAAGCCGGCAGTCGGACTAGCGCTGGTGGTGTGGCGGATAAGCCTGCAGTCGGACTAGCGCTGGTGGTGTGGCGGTTAAGCCTGCAGTCGGACTAGCGCTGGTGGTGTGGCGGATAAGCCTGCAGTCGGACTAGCGCTGGTGGTGTGGCGGATAAGCCGGCAGTCGGACTAGCGCTGGTGGTGTGGCGGATAAGCCGGCAGTCGGACTAGCGCTGGTGGTGTGGCGGGTAAGCCGGCAGTCAGACAAGCGCTGGTGGTGTGGCGGGTAAGCCTGCAGTCGGACTAGCGCTGGTGGTGTGGCGGATAAGCCTGCAGTCGGACTAGCGCTGGTGGTGTGGCGGATAAGCCGGCAGTCGGACTAGCGCTGGTGGTGTGGCGGGTAAGCCGGCAGTCAGACAAGCGCTGGTGGTGTGGCGGGTAAGCCGGCAGTCGGACGAGGTCTGGTGGTGTGACAGTCTGGCGAGCGCTGGGCCTTTACCTGCACAGAGGGAAGAGCTCCTGATCCAGAATAAGAACCAGACCATGTTTTCTGCAGTTATGTGTTTAAGACCCTCTTAGTTTGCTTGTCCGAATCTGCCTGTATACTACTGTCTTTCATGTTTTACATTGCCAGGGGGTGAGTTGCGTGGTGCCTGGGGGGATATCCCTCGAGTGGCATTGTCCTCTTGGCCCTTTAGCTCATCTGTGGTGAAGGCTTCCTGTGGTGTTTCTGGCACTCCAGCACTCTCCCTACCCCACTGTTAGTGCGTGCTGCCACTTCTGCTCACTAAGCTTCTATTATCAATGACTTCTTACTCCGATGCTTTACTAGGAGGCTACATTTCCAGCTGAAGGTTCTCAGTGCGACCTGCTGGTTACTGAGCCTACCTGCTGGTTACTCTGCTGGATTGCTCTAGTGGGCTCCGCCACTGGCCTGCTGCTCAGCCTTTCTTTTGGCATATGTTAAAATAACTACATTGTGTTTGCCTTGTTCCCATCTGTGTGTCTGCTTTGATGCAGAGCAGTTGGTTTTTATCGCATCATTACTCTCGTACCACTATGCTGATCTATGCACCATGGAATGTTTTAACAAAAAGGTATAAAATCATTTAGCATAGAACATACAATGTAACATACAAGCTATTGTGATTCACCTGTAGATCGCCATAAGTTTGTACATGCAGACACAAGCCTGCTTAGTGTTACTAGGATTCAATACATGATTGTTGCTATACAATTGTTGTGTTCCCTGCGTGTCTCCTGCCCCATGGTCTTAGATCTGTGTACCCTGCCCCATGGTCTTAGATCTGTGTTCCCTGCGTGTCTCCTGCCCCATGGTCTTAGATCTGTGTACCCTGCCCCATGGCCTTAGATCTGTGTTCCCTGCGTGTCTCCTGCCCCATGGTCTTAGCTTGGTGTTCCCTGCGTGTCTCCTGCCCCATGGTCTTAGCTTGGTGTTCCCTGCGTGTCTCCTGCCCCATGGTCTTACATCTGTGTACCCTGCCCCATGGCCTTAGATCTGTGTTCCCTGCGAGTCTCCTGCCCCATGGCCTTCGGTGTACCCTGCTTTTCTCCTGCCCCATGGTCTTAGATTTGTGTACCCTGCATGTCTCCTGCCCCATGGTCTTAGCTTGGTGTTCCCTGCGTGTCTCCTGCCCCATGGTCTTAGATCTGTGTACCCTGTGTGTCTCCTGCCCCATGGTCTTAGATCTGTGTCTCCTGCCCCATGGTCTTAGATCTGTGTACCCTGCCCCATGGCCTTAGATCTGTGTTCCCTGCGAGTCTCCTGCCACATGGCCTTAGATCGGTGTACCCTGCGTGTCTCCTGCCCCATGGTCTTAGATTTGTGTACCCTGCATGTCTCCTGCCCCATGGTCTTAGCTTGGTGTTCCCTGCGTGTCTCCTGCCCCATGGTCTTAGATCGGAGTTCCCTGCGTGTCTCCTGCCCCATGGTCTTAGATCTGTCTTCTGTGTCCCCATAGGTGCTGTGATTGGAGATGGACAATCTGCTGTGGCCAGTAACATTGCAAACACGACCTACAGATTGCAGTGGTGGGACTTCACCAAGTACGATTTACCGGAGATCAGTAATGGTAAGTGGTAAGACCATTGAGCGGTCACTCTGCCCGTCTTTATACCCAGTCATTACATTTCTAATGATCATTCCAATCCTGCAGCTACTGCGAACGTGCTTGTTCAGAACTGCAAAATCTACAACGATGCCAGTTGTGACATCTCTGCCGACGGACAGCTCCTTGCGGCCTTTATCCCAAGCAGCCAGCGAGGCTTCCCGGATGAGGGCATTCTGGCCGTCTACTCCTTGGCCCCACATAACCTGGGCGAGATCCTCTTCACTAAGCGTTTTGGTGAGTAGGAGGATTTGCTTAGTGTGAAGTTCTGCATGGGGAACTTGGGCTTCTGAGTAGTCACTGCAACGTTATGTCCGTCTGCCTAGGTCCCAATGCCATCTCTGTGAGTTTGTCCCCGATGGGCCGATACGTCATGGTAGGCCTGGCTTCCCGCAGGATCCTGCTGCACCCTTCCACCGAGCACATGGTTGCCCAGGTTTTCCGGCTCCAGAAACCACACGGAGGAGAGACGTCTATGAGAGTGAGTTCCCCTTATTTATTCTGACCTCAGAAGGATTTCCTTTGTTCTAACTGGAAAGAAAATCCAGAGCTATGTTTTCAGAAACTCCTATTTTGGACGCAATATGGTAACGAGGTTGGCCCAATGGATGTTTACCCAATGACCCATAACCATTTGGACACCTAAGAGTTTATATAAATGAATGTTTGAGCTTACTAATCTTGTAGTACTGTATACAATGCCAGTTGTGGGTCTCTGTTGCTAATGGTAACCCCGATACACTCTCAATCAGTGGATGTTTCAACTGTTAGCTTGTAAGGAATGAACATTCCGCCTCCCCCCTCTGTCTATCTCTTCACTGGCTCCCCATTCCTTTCCGAGTTCTCTTTAAACTCCTCACCACCACCTACAAGGCTCTCTCCTCCTCCACCGCTCCCTACCTCTCTTCACTGATCTCTATCCACACTCCCTCCCATCCTCTTCGCTCCATCACTGACCGCCGACTGACCTCTCACCTAATCACCTCCTCCCACTCCCGTGTCCAAGACTTCTCTCGCGCTGCCCCCCTGCACTGGAACAACCTCCCGCCACCCATCAGGCTTTCTGATTCCCTTACCTCCTTCAAGCGCTCCCTCAAAACCCACCTCCTCCTAACCTCTTTTGATCCTCCTATCCTGCCTCCGTTCCCCTCCGTTCCTACTTATCCTATTGTATTTCGTTCGTCCACCCACCTATTTTTAGTATGTTAACTCTTATGAGCAGGGCCCTCCTTCCTCACGTACTCACCCTACCTCATTACCTCACCTGTGCTCCTGTCCTGTTCTTCCCTTCCTCTACTTCATCTTCAGTCTCCTCGACAATTTTGACACCTACTTCTGAACTGATGCTGATTTTATTTCTACCAGCTATACCCCTATTTATACTGTATTTTTCAACACACCCTGTACGTTACCTTGTCATTTGTTTTTTGTTTGCTATGTACGGCGCTGCGGACACTTTTCGGCGCCTTATAAATAAACGTACTACTACTAGTGGTCATTCTAGCTCCCCGCACCTTCCAAAACCTGTGCAGTCACTCTTACCTACCTGTGTGTGTATATCTCTCTCTGCAGTGGTTCTTCTAGCACAGTGTGGTCTGCCAATTAGTGCTGAAATACAGACCACACTGTGCTAGAAGCACCACAGCAGAGAACGACACCCCAGGTAGGGAAGAGGAAGATGCAGGGTGCTAGAATGCATCAACCAGGGATGTTTGCAGCATCCTCCCGCAGGGGGATGCACTCCCAGTTGTTGTATGAGCCAACTAAAGCCTGGACGTTTGCACAAACCCCTAAACTAGCGATGGCCATGTATCTCTGATTTCTCAAATAGATTCACCACAATTTTTAGAGCAAGTCTGGAGGATTGCGGAAGATTCTGACATTTTTATTTTTTTTGAAGCGGCTTTTTACGGTTTGCCTTTTAAATGATTGCCGCTTTAAAAAAAAAAAAAAAACAGTCCGATCGGCCGGCGTACCGCACCTCTGGCAAACTCATACCCTACTAATATATGTGTCTCGATGTGGTAATAGAACGATCCACAACTCCCGATGCTGCAGCAGTGAAGATTCTGCCTGTCCCGCTATAGCTGCACTGGACATATCTCTCTTTTTTTTTTTTTTTTTATAAATCCATATGGGAAAGCTTTCCTTGCTCCCAACATCATCCGTTCACAAGATCCATATCGTACCTCCAGTTTCCTATCACTGTCCTATACGACAACCGTTATTCATGTACACAATATACTCTATTCAGAGATGTACACTAATGTCAACGCATCAACTGTGCGACAATATGCATTTGTGGCAGCTGGATTTGTATGGGCGCCCACCGGCTGCTTGCTGAGTGCCAGCGATTGCATACAAATTCGCAACAATGGTCCCAGGTCGGCCGATAATTCAATATCTGAGTATCCCTATTTCTGCGCAGCGCGGCAGCCGTTGGTGAGATGCCGCAGCCATTGCAGTTGAGTACAGGATTGCAGTCACGGACACACCCTTAAGACTGTAATGTCACGCCTGCTGTTTTGCCGCCACTCCCAGTGACCTCACTGATACGATGCCAGTGATCAATCTGTTTTCCAGAGAAATTGTTGCTGTGGTTTAGGGGGTGTTCAATGTTGATTTAGACTGTTGGAACGTTTCAGACAGGCAAAATATCGCCGGTTTCCAACGACAATTCTACAGAGGGGTTAGGTATGCACAGCCTATAGGGAGCCATAGGTGCATTGTGGGAACTGGGGGGACACTTCAGAATGCCTACATCAGGCATGGCCGAACTGCGGCCCTCCAGCTGTTGTGAAACTACAAGTCCCATCAGGCCAGTTTTGCTATTAGGGAGTGCTAAAACTATGGCAAGGCATGCTGGGATGTGTAGTTTCACAACAGCTAGAAAGCTAGTTTGGCCACGCCTGGCCTATGTAGAAGGAGTGTCACTGGTGGTAGTCCAGGGACAAAATGTAGCAGGCTGCGAGCAAAACTTCACCTGCAATCCGCAGGATATTATTACGTATGGACCGGTTTTAATATACGTATTCCCTTGTGTGCAGGGCTATTTTTCAGCAGGCTCCAGCAGGAACTGAGGCCCTTATTCTAGTTCACTCTTTCTGACAAAATATTTCTTAGATGGACAAAACCATGTGCACTGCAGGTGAGGCAGGTGTTACTTGTGCAGAGATAATTAGATTTGGGTGGGGTTTTACACCTGTCCCACCTGCAGTGCACATGGTTTTGCCCATCTAAGAAATATTTTGTTAGGAAGAGTGAACTAGAATAAGGGCCTCAGTTCCTGCTGGAGCCTGCTGAAAAATAGCCCTGCTTGTGTGGCACTTTGAACGCCCCAGAGCAGCCGTTCTGTTCTCAGCGTGAGTTGCCAGTGGTTACCGCAGTGCCATGGTCTGTTGGGTTATTACAGAGCGCCCTGTGCTTTCTGCTCTCCAGTAACATGGCGAGTTACGTTTCCGTTCATTCCAGCTCAGTGTATTTCTCCTGGCTGCCCACTCTCTATTGTGATATTCCCCAAAGCCCATTAGTGTGTGCGCAACACTGTTCGAAGACAGACACTGGGATGGTGGAGCCAGAAATAAGCTGGCACGTGGGCAGCCGGGCGCAGGGGCTGATAGTGCTTGTTAAGGAATCTGAACTGGTGCCAAGAATTGGTCACATCACGTCTCCCCCGCATTCCGCTATACCATTTCCTTATTGTGATTCATTCCCACCACTATGCCTTCGTCTGCCCCCACCCGCTGTCATAGTGGCAGACTATGATCCAGCGTGGAGGGCGCAAACTCCCCTGGAATGCTGAAAGAAGGGGGCAGGGATGCTCAGTAGCCCCCAAGTAACTCCTGCTCTAGGAGACCACTGTAACCATTGTCCGTTGCCCTGCAAGCCATTCATGTGCCAGTCTTCTGTGCCAGGGGGTGAGACTGGTGACTAAACTATTTCTGTTTCCTTTTTATAGTGTTTGCGCTATGTACACACACGCACACACGTTAATAGCAAATCAAAATGCCCCTACCTCCAAGTTAAATCTGTTTTAACCGCTCCCTCTCTCCATAGCCAGGAAGTTTGAAACAGATCATTTTCGTTTCACTTTCTGTTAAGGAGTCATTTGGTCTGTCGAGGGGCCTCTAGTGGTCACTGGTGGTACTTCACCTAAAAAGTGAAGGTATTGGGGGGGAAATTGACTAAGATGCGTATTCTACTTCACATGCGATGTTGCTATGGGAAACAATCAGATCCTGTGTACTATCTTCTAGAGGGTGCTAAATGAAGAAGTAGATTCTGATGTGAAGTAAAATACACATCTTAGTCAATTTCCCCCTTAACATTTTTGCAGGGACTCTAATCTGTTTCAAACTTGGTGGATATGGAGAGAAGAAGCTGTGAGGACAGGAACAGGAGCTAGGAGCAGATAGGGGGTGGGGAGGCGTTAAAAACTGTCACAGCTCAAAGTGAGAGTACATTACATATAGAAGTCGTCATTTGAAAGACTTTTAACTAGTGTGTATGCGTGTGTATGTTTGTATGTAATATAATATAGTTTGTGTGTGTTACAATGATGGTGTCATTACCTACTGCATTACCTACTTAAGTATAGGAATTGCTAACGGTAGTTATTAAATGTATCGCTGACAAGAGCAGCCAATTAAAGATGTTTGTTTCACACGATTAGTTCTCAGTCACCGTCACGTTCTCCCTTCCCGTCTGTGTACTGTAAAGCGGTGACTTGAAAGTGCGCTCTGTAATTAGAGAGCGAAGCGGAGAGTTGTGTGTTTCTTACAAACACATAAACTGTAACAGCAATAACCCCGATCTGAGGCAACACAGGAAGAAGTTGCTGCAAGGTTTTTTTTTTTGTTACTTGTTTTGTTTCTTTACAAAGTTCCGCAGCGCTGAAACAGAGAACAATTCTATTATCTCCCACTTTAACTGAAGACGTTGCGGAGTGTGTATAATGTCTAGGCAGGTAATAATGTCATAATTTGCCTAAAAGCTTCTGGCGTTCTGTGCGGTGCCTGGGGATTCTCCGCAGCGCCTGACTATCCCACGCTGCCTGCAGCATTTAATATATGAATATATATGTACTGTGTGTGTGTGTGTGTGTAGTCAGAATATAGGAACATCATCTATAGGTTGCTTGTTGGGGTCCCGGGATCTTGTTTAGCAGAATAGTGGATAATGATTACAGACACTGTCGGGGTCTTGCTTTAGGCAGATAAATAAGGGAAGAGACATTTGCAGGTGGTTATGTAGGTGTGCGATGGAATTACATAGGACTTAGGGGCCCAATCTGGAGAACCCGTATATTCGGCCCCTGGCCAGGGTTTCCTCTTGTGCAAACCCGACTGAACGGCGGTGCAGAGTCGCTCACTTACCAGGCAGTTCGCAGAAGGGGGGGAGACATGGTGGTGGTGCTGGGCCATGGGGACGCCCAGTGTTTCATAGGCGTCCCCATGGTTACGCGGGCGGGCCGATGCCTTGCCGGGGGGTGTGAGGCTGACATCACATGGCAGGATGTGAAATGAGGTGGAGGGCGAGGTGCATCAGATCACACGAAATATGATCGCTTGCACCCACCCAGTCTTCCGAGAATGGCCACCACTAAATGCATGTGATTGACATCCTGGGATCATTCGTGGGAGGTTACAACGAGTGGCAGCAAAAACGCAGATGTGGCACAACCATTTTTAGGGTGCAGTCCTGTAATCGGCTTATCTGCGACCGACGCTGCGACGTAGCTGCTGGGACTTGTATGGCCGATCTGGGGCTGGCGTCTCCATACAAATCCAGACACATGCGACCGTGTCAACATATATGCTTCTGAATTAGGCCCTTTCTGGTCTATCAGCGTTACAGCTGAACTTACTGTAGCTCACAAAAGATGTGCAAGCTTATTCTGGTCGCCATAGTTACTTGTTAAAGGACCAATAATGATAAAATGAGAAGTTGCACTTTCCCATACTCCATATTTATGTGAACTTGTGGGGGGATATCGAAACTTGGAAAGAGCGTAAAGTTTTCCATAGCAACCTATATTCCACATCTAGCTCAGCATTAATCCAAGTACAGAGGCTGATTGGTTGCTATGGGAAACTTCTCCTCCCTAGTTATCTAGCCGTGACCGTCTGAGAGATCTATATCGACCGTGGTGTCAGTAAATTTAGTATAAGGGAAATTCTTTAACACACCACATACACACACACACACACACACACACACACACACACACACACACTAACACTCTTGCGTAGTGGAACGCTAACGTTTTGTACACACATACGTGGATGATGTTAGATGTGGCCTTGTATGAAGACAACTTGCACTTGAAGTCAAAGGGTCTTTTACAGTAACGGGCAGAGTGAGTGACAGGTGACGCCGCGCTATGTAATTAAGGTGGTCTGTGGCGGTAATGATCCGCTGCGCTCACCAAGGCCGGAAGGTCAGCTCTTTATTTGCTGACTCTGGTGCCATGGAAACGTTGGGGAGCATTACAGTGAGGCGCTGGGTGCGGGCAGTACTGGCATAGGAATAAGGTGCTGTTTTGTGAAAGTGATGTCCGTCTGGAACAAGGATTTAAGGGGAGGGGTGCTGCAGGCCAGAATCTTGGTGCCCTAGAAGAGGAGAAGCTGCGGTCAGGATGCAGGGAGAACAGCAAAGGATTAATTGCACGGGGTGTAGTCGCCGCTGATTATCTCTTCCCTAGATCCAATCTTGTTAATTTTCAGCGAAAGTGTCATGCGATTTAAATGCAGCTTCCTCGGTAATTATGACACATGCGACTTGTGCAGCGGGGCTGTGTTTAGAAGCCTTTATTGGCAACACGAGTGTAAGAGCTCTCCAGGGAGCGTGAGACTGCGAGGGAGGCACGGAGGTGACACGCTGAAGGCTGCAGGAAGACTCTGGTTCCTAATGACGGATTTAGGGAGCGTCGCAAAACGTACACACAGGAATAAGGGGTGGGAAGGACGGCTCAGTCTCCGTGATTCAGTGGGTATGCCTTCCTCTGCCAAACCTCCTTATATGCTTCATCCATGGGTTTTGAGGGTTGCTCATTGTCTGATGCCATAATCCTTTACCAATGGAAGTGGCTCTGACACGTGAATCTGCCATTCCGTCCGCGCAGCCGACATTCCGGCTAATTAAAATGAGTTTTACCAGACTCGTCTAGCCGTCCGCCTTACTGCAAACACTGCTGGGAACTTCTAATGGCTTTTACACACATTTATAATGTCATGTCCCATCCACTGATGTGCTGTGCAGCACTATTATAAAAAGGTTACTGCTGGATTGGTAATTGATGTTCATTAGATTCCTGAGCTCGTACATCCGCTTTCCTTCGTCACCAGTACGTCATATATAGTACTTAGAAATGCTGTGTACATACATGGGATTTAAAAAATGACAGTTAGGAGCTGATTGGTGGTTTATCGCTCTTTGTTTTATCACTCTGGGCAAAATGTACTAAGCCTCAAACGTGATGCACCACCAACAATCAGCCCCCAACTGGCATATTTTTTAATCCAGCCTGTGTTGGGAGCTGATTGGCTGGCAGTTTATCACTCTCCAATTTGACCACTTATTAAGCTTGGTACATCTGACCCACTATCCCGTTCCGTGTAGCATTTGTGCCACTGTGGCTTTCAGTGTGGGTTTAGACCAGTGGTCCTCAGGACCCCACACAGGTCATGTTTTCCAGATCCTCTGTCACAATTTAATAATCCACCGGTAACCTGGAAAACATGAACTGTTTGGGGTTTGGGAACCTGTGGGTCAGATGTTCCTGGCTTTCAGTCTAAGGAGTAAATTTACTAACGCTCCGGAATCTGATGAGGGGGGTTTTGCCCATAGCAACCAATCAGATTGGGTCTGTTAATTTCTAGGCTGCAGTAGAGCACACGGATGTTTTCCAGGTCTGCTTTGGACTTAATGTGATAGTCGGTGATACACAGCGCACCTGCCGGGTGACCTGGAACACATGAGATGTGAGCGGTCTGGAAGACAGAGTTTGAGAACCATTACAATAGAGAAATGATGGACAGAATCTGGTTGCTACGGGCAATGTCACTTTCGCTTTAGTCCGTTTACCTCTAAGTCTCGGAACTACAGATGACACTGATTTATTTTTCTCAGCTCAGTATATGCAACATAACACATGATATATGGATGAATATTCTAGCCTAGTACTTTGTATACGTGGTCCAACAGCCACTGTGGAACTACACATTGCAGCATGCCCTGATGCTTTTTAGCACACTCTCTAGTAACAAAACCGCAGCAGGGCATGCTGATATTTGTAGTCCCACTGCTTTTCGAGGGCCCTATGTTGAGTCGTGCTGTTATATGCCATTTACCGTACACGTGGTTTCAGCTCTGTGTACTTTTTTGCTAATTAAACAATAAAACCTCTTATTTAAAGACCTTCTCCTAAGCTTATAAAAATAAAGAAATATTACCGGGTTCCTTAATGTTGACCCTGTTTTTCTAATCCAATCAACAAGGACGTTACATTCTGCGATGCTTTATTTTTCACATGAGATTAGATTGGTCACGTTTTAGGACTCGGTGGGAAGAGATGATTGTTATCTATATACTGATGGGTAAAATCTGATCTGACGGATGCATTTGATCACATGACCTGTACTAGAATAAATCTTCTTAAGTCCTTTTATGGACGTAGAGCCAGGCCACGCCCATGTGCAGTAGATCCCAGAATGCACTGCAGGTATTGATTCCCGTTCATGAAGTTTTAATGGGTTTTCTGTCAGTGTCTCACTCCCTGAGTTATCAGACTCGTAAGCGTGGCCCATCGATGTATGCGGGTAATCGGTTGTCAGAGCTGTCCGCGTGTTTCAGGGTGTGATTAAAGCTGATCATCTGTATGTGCCAACAATGCATGTGGAGTTTATTATGTTGTGTTACAGGAATTACTATACCTGACCTCTGCTTTGTTTTCTAGCGTGTCTTTAACGTGTTGTATCCGATGCCTGCGGACCAAAGGCGACATGTCAGCATCAACTCTGCTCGTTGGCTGCCTGAACCTGGCCTGGGATTAGCTTATGGTACCAACAAGGGCGACCTGGTGATCTGCCGGCCGGAGTAAGTATTGGGCCCGTCCTTCTCGTGTTGGGACAGTGTAAGATGGCGAGCATAGCGGTACACCGATTCGGTGTCCATGTTGACTTTCAGGTCCCCCCCCCCCCCCTCCCCCGTCAACCTTTTGACTGTCAATCCCATTGTTGACCTAATGGTTGTGTCGGCCTTTGGACCAGGCCTCTAGCACAGCGACTACCACCTCTATTATACTCCCTATGTACTGGTCGTAGAACTCCATGTCCATTACTTAACACCTTGTTATATAATTATGCTCTGGGTGGGGGGGTGGGGTATCAAGAGCGGGGGGGCCTGTGTGCAGTCTTCTTCCAGACCCCCTCATTTCTAGTCAGCGGAGCTCTAGTGAGTGCCAATAGACTCTGGTCTCCATAGACTCTGGAGCTATTTTCCGACGATTTCCCTGCTGTGCATGATTTAAACACAAGTAAAATGTCCGCTGCACCGTTGTTTCAGCGACTGTAAAGCTGCCGCTCCCGCCGTGGGACTCCGCACCGGTAGGCATGGGAGAAGTGGGTGTGGGGGGAGTGGTGTGGTTCTCCCTAGACTTTTGCAGCGATCATTTTACCTCAAATTAATGCCAGCCAGCCCATCTCCTCCTCCTCCCATCTTTCTGTCAGAGGTTTGAGCAATCTGCGATCGTTTTGCCTGGCCTGGATATTGCTTATTTCCCCCGGAGGGTTACAATCAACAACCACAGGATACTTGTTGTTCGGACGTCGCAGCTAATGAGCTCCAGGTGTCAGTTTAAAGCTGTGTCATTTGTCCGATTCAGGTTTCATCTTCTTAACGCCATTAGCTTATCGCTTCCTGCGGTTATTGATCGGCCGATCAATATCCCTTTCAGATCCCTTGCATGAGGTTGCTGAGGTTTTGGCGGCGAAGGCCACAGTACGTCTCTGAACTGTGGTTAACGAAAGTCCGCCAGTGTTTGATATTTAATTGTAACCCGATGAGCAAAGCAAAAGCTTGCCAAAATCTTCGGGTTTAGTCACAACACCCATTGTCATCAGAGCCATTGCTAAGCAACCGCTGAAAGATTTTATTTGTTCATAATATAGACTTGTACAAAGAGGCGATCTTCCATCCAAACAATGCTTTGTTGTGGGAGCAGCGATCTATTTTCAGAGAACTTTTTGTTTGTATAATACACTGAAATGTCATCGCATACATGTTGTTATGTCGCCTGCGGCGTACCCGTTATCCGCCGGACTTCTGACTAGCCCTGTGTGGGCACAAGCCATGTATAAGGGTGCAGCATATCCATTAACGCTAAACCACTGATACCAGGAGGCACTTGCACCTCACTAATTTCATATGTAGAATTTTGCAACACTTTTTTTTGGGTGGGGGGGTCATTTTCTACGTTTAGCATTATGTAACCACCAATAGTGTACTGTGTCCCCTGCACCATGCTCTGCTCAGTATTACCAGTCCTATCCATGCCGGTGGTAGATCAAGTAAAAGATGGGAAAAAGTTTTGCCCACCGTATCAAGTCAAACTCTGGTCGCCTGTTTTACCTATCGACCTTGACACAGTGGACCTTTTGACCATATGGGGTCGACTTATTGACTGTCTAACTAGAAACAATGATATACAGATGAGACTATGTACATCTAGACTCCTTTCGCGTTAAATAGCCCTTCTAGTTGCGCTGCTTGGTAGTGCCGGGTAAATAACTTGCACAGGAGCTCCTGCTGATTAAAATGATATGCAGCATGCCTATATTCAGTGTGTCAATGCAGCGGTTTGTGCATATAAAACGTCCCCTTACTCTGTTTTCCTGGGAAACCGTTTGATGTACTTTTTCTTATACAGATATGGCGGCAGTCACACTGAATATAGGCACGCTGCATATCCTGTTAATCAGCAGAAGCTGCCTGTGCAGCTCATTCACTCATTTCTTATGCAGATACGGCGGCAGTCACACTGAATATAGGCACGCTGCATATCCTGTTAATCAGCAGAAGCTGCCTATGCATCTCATTCACCCATTTCTTATGCAGATACGGCGGCAGTCACACTGAATATAGGCATGCTGCATATCCTGTTAATCAGCAGAAGCTGCCTGTGCATCTCATTCACCCATTTCTTATGCAGATACAGGGGCAGTCAAACCGAATATAGGCATGCTGCATATCCTGTTAATCAGCAGAAGCTGCCTGTGCAGCTCATTCACCCATTTCTTATGCAGATACGGCGGCATTCACACTGAATATAGGCACGCTGCATATCCTGTTAATCAGCAGAAGCTGCCTGTGCAGCTCATTCACCCATTTCTTATGCAGATACAGGGGCAGTCAAACCGAATATAGGCATGCTGCATATCATGTTAATCAGCAGAAGCTGCCTGTGCATCTCATTCACCCATTTCTTATACAGATACAGGGGCAGTCAAACCGAATATAGGCACACTGCATATCCTGTTAATCAGCAGAAGCTGCCTGTGCATCTCATTCACCCATTTCTTATACAGATACAGGGGCAGTCAAACCGAATATAGGCACACTGCATATCCTGTTAATCAGCAGAAGCTGCCTGTGCAGCTCATTCACCCATTTCTTATGCAGATACAGGGGCAGTCAAACCGAATATAGGCATGCTGCATATCATGTTAATCAGCAGAAGCTGCCTGTGCATCTCATTCACCCATTTCTTATACAGATACAGGGGCAGTCAAACCGAATATAGGCACACTGCATATCCTGTTAATCAGCAGAAGCTGCCTGTGCATCTCATTCACCCATTTCTTATGCAGATATGGCGGCAGTCACACTGAATATAGGCATGCTGCATATCCTGTTAATCAGCAGAAGTTGCCTGTGCAGCTCATTCACCCATTTCTTATGCAGATACGGCGGCATTCACACTGAATATAGGCACGCTGCATATCCTGTTAATCAGCAGAAGCTGTCTGTGCAGCTCATTCACCCATTTCTTATGCAGATACGGCAGCAGTCACACTGAATATAGGCACGCTGCATATCCTGTTAATCAGCAGAAGCTGCCTGTGTATCTCATTCACCCATTTCTTATACAGATACGGGGGCAGTCACACTGAATATAGGCACGCTGCATATCCTGTTAATCAGCAGAAGCTGCCTGTGCAGCTCATTCACCCATTTCTTATACAGATACGGCGGCAGTCACACTGAATATAGGCATGCTGCATATCCTGTTAATCAGCAGAAGCTGCCTGTGCATCTCATTCACCCATTTCTTATACAGATACGGCGGCAGTCACACTGAATATAGGCATGCTGCATATCCTGTTAATCAGCAGAAGCTGCCTGTGCAGCTCATTCACCCATTTCTTATACAGATACGGCGGCAGTCACACTGAATATAGGCACGCCGCATATCCTGTTAATCAGCAGAAGCTGCCTGTGCATCTCATTCACCCATTTCTTATGCAGATACGGGGGCAGTCACACTGAATATAGGCACGCTGCATATCCTGTTAATCAGCAGAAGCTGCCTATGCAGCTCATTCACCCATTTCTTATACAGATACAGAGGCAGTCAAACCGGATATAGGCATGCTGCATATCCTGTTAATCAGCAGAAGCTGCCTGTGCATCTCATTCACCCATTTCTTATGCAGATACGACGGCAGTCACACTGAATATAGGCACGCTGCATATCCTGTTAATCAGCAGAAGCTGCCTGTGCATCTCCTTCACCCATTTCTTATACAGATATGGCGGCAGTCACACTGAATATAGGCACGCTGCATATCCTGTTAATCAGCAGAAGCTGCCTGTGCAGCTCATTCACCCATTTCTTATACAGATATGGCGGCAGTCACACTGAATATAGGCACGCTGCATATCCTGTTAATCAGCAGAAGCTGCCTGTGTATCTCATTCACCCATTTCTTATACAGATACGGGGGCAGTCACACTGAATATAGGCATGCTGCATATCCTGTTAATCAGCAGAAGCTGCCTGTGCATCTCATTCACCCATTTCTTATACAGATATGGCGGCAGCCACACTGAATATAGGCACGCTGCATATCCTGTTAATCAGCAGAAGCTGCCTGTGCATCTCATTCACCCATTTCTTATGCAGATACGGCGGCAGTCACACTGAATATAGGCACGCTGCATATCCTGTTAATCAGCAGAAGCTGCCTGTGCATCTCATTCACCCATTTCTTATGCAGATACGACGGCAGTCACACTGAATATAGGCACGCTGCATATCCTGTTAATCAGCAGAAGCTGCCTGTGCATCTCATTCATCCATTTCTTATGCAGATACGGCGGCAGTCACACTGAATATAGGCATGCTGCATATCCTGTTAATCAGCAGAAGCTGCCTGTGCAGCTCATTCACCCATTTCTTATACAGATACGGTGGCAGTCACACTGAATATAGGCACGCTGCATATCCTGTTAATCAGCAGAAGCTGCTTATGCATCTCATTCACCCATTTCTTATACAGATATGGCGGCAGTCACACTGAATATAGGCACGCTGCATATCCTGTTAATCAGCAGAAGCTGCTTATGCATCTCATTCACCCATTTCTTATACAGATACGGCGGCGGTCACACTGAATATAGGCATGCTGCATATCCTGTTAATCAGGAGCAAATGAATGTGCTATTTAATGTAAAATGTATTACGTCGAGTATAGATGTCTGCAGAGGCATATATCTATATGTACGGAGTTTAGCTATTGAGTGTTCCTTAATATGTGTTCCCTCATACTAAGGTGGCCATAAATGTTAGTGGTTTTGCTGCAGTGATGATTGTTCATATATTGAGCAAAAGGGTTTGGTTTGGTTTTGTATGATTGTAGCTCCGCTAATTTATACTGTGACTCCTCTTTCCAGGGCGTTTGACAACGTGTGTGACCAGTTTTGGGAGCAGATGAACGAGGCTATTCTCCAGCATAACACTACGAGAGACCTGGGCAACGAGAGGCCTGGGTGAGACGAGACAATAAGATGATTCTAGTGGGCCAAAATGGTGGAGGACTGTACAGTGGCCTGTGTGGGACTAATACGTGGAAGTGGCTTTGTTTATACCAGGCCCCACCATTGAGTGCTTGCCAATGGGATCAGGGTGGCCAGATTTTTCATTGAATAGAGGGATGCTTAGAGGAATTGCAGTAGGATATAAACGACGCAGGTGGAGCGCTACAGTACGCAATGCATTTCCATACTGAGCACTGATATCCGTATATCTGGGAGAGAGATAAAGGGGTAAGATGTATAAAGCAGTGATAAGGGAGGAGGAGTGGCCCATGGCAACCAATCAGCACTGAAGTAACATCTATAATTTGCATAATCTAACATTATACAGAGCAGCTGATTGGTTGTTATGGGCCACTCCTCCTCTGACTCTCTTCTCCTCCCTTATCACTGCTTCATACATCTATCCCAAAGTACCAACTAATCAGCTCCTAACTGTCATTTTAAAAACAGCCCCATATACTGGCCTGATCACGAGGCTATGGGATACGGTCACTAGGTCGACAAGCATTAGGTCAACATGGGGAAGGTCGACAGTCAAAAGGTCGACGTGTGGTTTTTATGGGACCGGACATGTGCCGACAGGCGGTATTTCATGCCCTACCAGCCACTAAGGCGTGGTGAGAGAATAAAATAATATAATAGTGAGCCATGCGAGGGAACACTGTGCTACATTCCAGTGTCCATGTGGACATTCGTGACAACAAAACGTGAAAAACCCCATGTCAACCTTTTCACGGTCAACCTTCCCCATTTCTAATACTTGTGTCGACCTAGATGCTGTCTATCCAATGATCCAATTCCGAGGTTATCTCCTGTCTGGGATACTAAATACTGTATATTTCTGGTTAAGGAGACTCATAGGAAACATTGTCCTCTTCCCTTCCTTTCCCAGGACCACCCGTGCCCCCTGGAGACAGACAGACAGAGACATGGGTCTGATGAATGCCATCGGCCTGCAGCCTCGCAATCCAAGCACTTCAGTGACCTCCCAGGGCACCCAGACTCCAGCCCCGCAGCTACAGAACGCAGAGACGCAGACTGAGCGGGAGGTGCCAGAGACTCGAGCCGCTGCTCCAAGTGCCGAGGGTAAGGTCACAACACAAGAGAAATGCAAGCCGCATCATTGGGATCGGAGTACGGAGGCGTATAAATCCCCAGTGTTGGCGCAACATTATATATATATATATATGTATATGTATGTATATATATATATATATATATATATATAATGGTCTGGGGCAGTTGGTACCGCCACTGTCACAGAAGTCACCGGCAGTGTACTCCTGGGGCTTGCACTCGGTGGTCTTAGTGGGGGAAATGTGTGTGGGTTCCGCTTGGTGCAGAGGGGCAGCCTCCACTTACAGCCTGCTAAATCTTATCCTCTCCTCCGTCCCATCACCAATCCTTCGCTCGGCTGTCTTATGGTGTTACCGCTGCAGCGTCCCTCTTCTGGATCATGTGACATGTAATTTCCGGGTTCTAGACAGTACTCCAATAGTTCTGAGCCGCTGTTTTAGGTAGGGAATGGAGCACAGTAAACCTATTTGAATGCAATATAATATATGCATATAAAGCTCTCTGCTGAAACACAGCGCAGAACCTCTGTGCATGGCGTTTGTTATAGAATCTCGCTCGACGGGACCCATGGTAGGGAATGGTTTCATTAACATGCAAGTCCTTCATTATACCGCGGTGCCCCCTGTTAGACTGGTAGCAATCAGAAGGCAATGAATTGTGCGTGGAACACCCCCCCCCCCCCTTAGGTGACTTCTGGTTCCATCTGTAGTCTCTTTACACTTTTTACTACGAAGGTGGGACTCTCTCTTTAATCCTTGACCCCCTCCCTTCACACTGCAATGGAGATTTATTTTATTCTATCTTTCCATCAGTTTCCACCAATGATCAAGTGGCCCAGTCCAGCAGCACTTCGGACGGCACAGCTGCAGCAGAGTTGCAAGAAGGGAACCTGGAGTCCGCAGATGTGTCTGGCTCAGGTAGGATCGGGTAAATCTCGGCCTCTATTCTCACACTTACTTCTACACTCCTGTAAGGATTTACAACCATCGCTGTGCTTGGCGTAAGCACTCTGATCCCTCCACCTTGGTTCTGCTTGTAAGGTCAAATTTCAATAGGCCCGACCTCTATTGGTTGACATGGTTAAAAAGTCAACATGCACTATGTCGACATTAACACAAGGTTAACACAAGCTGTAGGTCGACATGGCAATGTTTGACATGTGAAAATGTCGATGTGAGGTCTTTCAGATAACTTCATACTGCAACTTAGACCGCAGCATGGCGAGGGTGCACATCACACTAATGGGCTGTTATGTCGACATAGACACCTTAAAAAAAAAAAAAAAAACATGAAAAACCTTTCCTTGTTGACCTATTGCTTGTGTCGATTTTAGTGCATGTTGAAATTATTTAATTTTTTTTGACTGTCGACCATTCATGGTCCATAATGATTCACACCCCTTCCTCGCATTCCATTAGTTTGGCATGTCCAAACTGTGGCCCCTCCAGCTGTTGTGAAACTACATATCCCAGCATACCTTGCCATAGTTGTAGCATTCCCTAACAGTAAAACTCTGGCAAGGCATGATGGGACTTGTAGTTTCACAACAGCTGGAGGGCCACCGTTTGAACATTCCCGGTTTAGAAGTATTGAATTTATTTTGTGTCCGTGGCGGGTCACTTCCCCGAACTTGTCAGCTCTCCTCTTCAGCACATCACGTCTTATACCGGCACTTTTTATGCTTCTCTCTCTATTGTACTACAGCCCCTCTCTTCCCTCACACTCTGCCCCTTCATGTCCGACAGGAGAGGGTCAGGAGGATGCTCTGAGCAGAATCCAGCGGCTGATGGCTGAAGGAGGAATGACTGCAGTGGTCCAGCGAGAGCAGAGCACAACCATGGCATCCATGGGAGGCTTCGGCAACAACATCATCGTGAGCCACCGAATCCACCGTAGCTCTCAAACGGCAGCTGACCCCGCCTCTCGCACCTCCACCCCGCGCTCTCCGCAGCCCTCCACTTCTAGAGAAACCGTGGCAGAGCTCCAACGGCACCTTTACCCCCTCCAGCCAAGACGACCCCTGCTCCCTGAGCCAGTCCCACTGACCAATAACAACAACAACAACAATGGTGATCTTAGCATGCAGCCCACGAGCAGCACCTTTCCCGGTGTGGAAAGGTAGAGACGTCGGGCTGGCCCACCTGGTACTGCTGTAAGGACAGACTCTTTCCCCCCCCCCCCTCTCGCGGTGGGGGGGTACTCTCAAGCTGGGGACTATGGTGCTATAGACTTGGAGAGGAGTTTTATTTGAGAGCTGACCCCTCCAATGTGTGGAGGGGGAGGTGCAAGAGCTTAGGATGAGAAGTAAAAAATAAAATCGCAGCTGGCCTTTCTCACACTGCCCCTTCTCTACACCCCCCATCGTCTTTGTCTAGCAAAGAGGAAACATCTCCCAGACACTTTTATAAAGAAGGGTTTCGGTCTTGCTGCCTTGAAGCTGAACTTCAAGAAGGGAAGAGTAGAATCTACCAGATTCCTGGTTCCCATTGAGGTTTTTATTTGTTTTTTGTTTTTTTTTCATAGGTATATTGGGCACGGCGAAGGAGTTAGCACTAATCTTTCCCATGTCAATTTCAAGGCGCTGCTATGAGACTGTTACTGCCCTTGACGGAAGTTCAAGGAGGGATGCATGCACTACCGGGAAGAGTGGGGGCTTCCCAACCGTACCAGGCATGCGTGTCCGGGTGCTCTGCACCTCCTTTCAGATGCAGCAGGGCCCACCGTACACGCTGCCTATTGTCAATGAGGGGGGCGGTCAGTTTGCCCCCGTCGCACACACAACAACAGCAACACAAGATTTGTCCAATAAGAACACGTAGTCATTCTTCTTGCAGTGGTCACATGTCCCATAAATCGGCCCATTCACTAAGCTGATTTTTTTCCGGTTGCCAAATAGGTCCAGAAATACGCTGCGGTCAGACTTCTCATACCGGCTTTTTTTTTCTTTCCTTTTTTTTTCTTTTTGTCGTTTTGCAAGCGTGACCTGTATACCCTGGCAGGTCTATAACCGCTCAGTTGCTTTTTTAACCCTCTGTCTGCAATGTGTGGATGACTTGTGCCCCATCCCCTCCCCTCCGATGCTTTGTATAAATCTGTCAGCCCAAATTCTTACCAAAGGCCAGTAGCGCAGCTCCCGTGTTATTCCTTCCCTGCCAGAGCAATCGGCAGCTTACAGGAGACGCACTTGGCAGTGGCAAGGGTAATGCCAGCAGCTGCAACCTTTTAACCCCTGTAGTTCAGCCTCTATCTGACGCAAGGGGAGCTCACCCAAACACCCACTAGCGCACACACGACAGGCTGCGCAGCCGGGGCCTTCTCTCCAGCTGCAAAGTAGATGTTGACAGTATTAAAAGTGAATGTTACAGAAGGGACCGGGTTACATATTAAAGCTCTTGCATGACAAATACTATTGAAATAAAATATGATGCTACCCCCTCTTATTTAACTATGCAGCCTGCGGTACTTTAATTCTGCCCCCCCTCGCTGGCTGCTCCTGGACTACCGAACACTGGCAGGCAGGATGCACACATCAAGTGCGTTGTCTCAAGAGATATAGCTGAACTCCCTTGTCCGGGGCTGTCTGTGCCCTTCCTCTCCCCTTGAGTGTTTGCAACAGCCTGCTCAGCATTGCCCGACACACAGAACTAATGCTCCTATGGCTGTATTAATGGTACCCCAGAGCATTGCTGCAATAATGGCTTTACTCTAGCGTTTATGGCAGAACCTTGCTTTAATTCCAGCTGTATCATTTATAGCATTGCTGCAATGTATTCTGTAGCCGTGAGTACGGGAGGATCACCCTTCAATACTTTGTACCCCCACCCCTGTCAGAGCTTCACTCCAGTGCCCTGCTGTAACATTATAAGAATTACAGAGCCTCGCTCCAGTAATCTGTAATGCTTCATTGGTTTGCTCTTATGTGTAACACTTTTTTTCACGGTGCTGTGCAAAAAGCATCATTCTAATAACCCATTGTGACCTTTAGGGCATGATTTGATCCATGTAACAATTGTTGAATCTGCAGAGCATTACGCCAGTAAAAACCCTGTGACACCAACGGAATTCTTTTTGTTTCTGTGTTTTGATTTCGGTCCTGTTAGTACAGATCAAAGATCGTGTGACAGGTTTGCCGGTGAAAACTGCAATGTCACACGACGACACGCTCCAGGTTTTTTGAGGAGAGTTGCAGTGTGTGACATGACACACTCCAGGTGTGCTGAGGAGAGCTGCAGTGTGTGACATGATGACACACTCCAGGTGTGCTGAGGAGAGCTGCAGTGTGTGACATGACACACTCCAGGTGTGCTGAGGAGAGTTGCAGTGTGTGACATGACACACTCCAGGTGTGCTGAGGAGAGTTGCAGTGTGTGACATGACACACTCCAGGTGTGCTGAGGAGAGTTGCAGTGTGTGACATGACACACTCCAGGTGTGCTGGGGAGAGCTGCAGTGTGTGACATGAGGACATGCTCCAGGTGTGCTGAGGAGAGCTGCAGTGTGTGACATGACACACTCCAGGTGTGCTGAGGAGAACTGCAGTGTGTGACATGATGACACGCTCCAGGTGTGCTGAGGAGAGTTGCAGTGTGTGACATGACGCGCTCCAGGTGTGCCGAGGAGAGTTGCAGTGTGTGACATGATACGCTCCAGGTGTGCTGAGGAGAGCTGCAGTGTGTGACATGACACGTTCCAGGTGTGCTGAGGAGAGTTGCAGTGTGTGACCTGACACGTTCCGGGTGTGCTGAGGAGAGTTGTAGTGTGTGACATGACCACACGCTCCAGGTGTGCTGAGGAGAACTGCAGTGTGTGACATGACACGTTCCAGGTGTGCTGAGGAGAGTTGCAGTGTGTGACCTGACACGTTCCGGGTGTGCTGAGGAGAACTGCAGTGTGTGACATGACGACATGCTCCAGGTGTGCTGAGGAGAGTTGCAGTGTGTGACATGACGACACGCTCCAGGTGTGCTGAGGAGAGTTGCAGTGTGTGACATGATACGCTTCAGGTGTGCTGAGGAGAGTTGCAGTGTGTGACCTGACATGCTCCAGGTGTGCTGTGGAGAGTTGCAGTGTGTGACCTGACACGTTCCGGGTGTGCTGAGGAGAGCTGTAGTGTGTGACATGACGACACGCTCCAGGTGTGCTGAGGAGAACTGCAGTGTGTGACATGACGACACGCTCCAGGTGTGCTGAGGAGAGCTGCAGTGTGTGACCTGACACGTTCCGGGTGTGCTGAGGAGAGTTGTAGTGTGACATGACCACACGCTCCAGGTGTGCTGAGGAGAGCTGCAGTGTGTGACCTGACACGTTCCGGGTGTGCTGAGGAGAGTTGTAGTGTGACACATGACGACACGCTCCAGGTGTGCTGAGGAAACCTGCCATGTGTGACATGACACACTCCAGGTGTGCTGAGGAAACCTGCCATGTGTGACATGACACGCTCCAGGTGTGCTGAGTAAAGCTGCAGTGTGTGACATGAGGACATGCTCCAGGTGTGCTGAGGAGAGCTGCAGTGTGTGACATGACACACTCCAGGTGTGTTGAGGAGAGCTGCAGTGTGTGACATGACGAGACGCTCCAGGTGTGCTGAGGAAACCTGCCATGTGTGACATGACACGCTCCAGGTGTGCTGAGTAAAGCTGCAGTGTGTGACATAAGGACGTGCTCCAGGTGTGCTGAGGAGAGCTGCAGTGTGTGACATGACGAGACGCTCCAGGTGTACTGGGGAGAGCTGCAGTGTGTGACATGACGACATGCTGCAGTGTGTGACCTGACACGCTCCAGGTGTGCTGAGGAGAGTTGTAGTGTGTGACATGACAATAAAAAATAATTTGTGAACAGGTGCGCACAACACACATGCAGCTTATCCACAGTTAAGGTGACATCCAATAATCACCTAGTGTAAACATATAGCAAAATGAGTGTAAACTGAAGAATTAGCGCTTGTGGTGTTCTCAAATAAAACTCCGTTCATGTGAAAATAATCACAAAGAGTTAATGTCACCAAATGAAGGTATCCATGAAAAAGTGGGATTATTGCTAGTAGAATCCTCAAATAATCACGTCCTCAATGATGGTATATGGTATGAAATGACACAATAAAAGAAAAAATAGTGCAAAAACTTTATAAACCAATATATTTAATAAAGAAGTGCACTTACAATTTGAATGCTTAATACAAGCATATAGATAAAAGTCGCTCAAGGCAGGACTGCGGTCCAACAGATGGTTCTGGGGAACAAACTCACACCAGGTCCGGATACTGGGAGAAGCTGGAGCCCAGGGATACCCACAGTCAAGTCCGTTTTACAGCGATTAGAAAGCGAGACACGCCAAATGCATTTCGGACCCAAAAGGTCCTTCCGCTGCTGAGGAAGGACCTTTTGGGTCCGAAATGCATTTGGCGTGTCTCGCTTTCTAATCGCTGTAAAACGGACTTGACTGTGGGTATCCCTGGGCTTCAGCTTCTCCCAGTATCCGGACCTGGTGTGAGTTTGTTCCCCAGAACCATCTGTTGGACCGCAGTCCTGCCTTGAGCGACTTTTATCTGTATGCTTGTATTAAGCATTCAAATTGTAAGTGCACTTCTTTATTAAATATATTGGTTTATAAAGTTTTTGCACTATTTTTTCTTTTATTGTGTCATTTCATACCATATACCATCATTGAGGACGTGATTATTTGAGGATTCTACTAGCAATAATCCCACTTTTTCATGGATACCTTCATTTGGTGACATTAACTCTTTGTGATTATTTTCACATGAACGGAGTTTTATTTGAGAACACCACAAGCGCTAATTCTTCAGTTTACACACATTTTGCTAAGTGTGTGACATGACGACATGCTCCAGGTGTGCTGAGGAGAGCTGCAGTGTGTGACATGACGACACGCTCCAGGTGTGCTGAGGAAAGCTGCAGTGTGTGACATGACACGCTCCAGGTGTGCTGAGGAAAGCTGCTTTGTGTGACATGACACGCTCCAGGTGTGCTGAGGAGAGCTGCAGTGTGTGACATGACACGCTCCAGGTATGCTGAGGAGAGCTGCGTGAACAGGTTAATGAGAGATTGTTTATATCATTCTGCATTTACCAAGGACTGGCCTCAGCTGTCACCCTGCTGTTACAGGACCAGTCACCTTGTTTTAATTGGCTTCGTGTTCCCGCCTTCTGACGGGGTTATTCACAGCATCCCTGGCCCACAAGATGCTGCCTGGTTGCTGGCCTATTGAGCCTCAGTAATTGGTCTCCGCTGAGACATCTGGCAGAATGAGGGCGACAGAGACAGGCGGCTGTAACAGTCGTCACAACAACTGTTCTGCCTTTGATTTGGCAGAAGTTTGCAAGAGAACGCTTCTGTAATCATTTCTTCTGGCAGTTGTCACAAAGTCAGAACCCCCCTTAGTCAGACATGTCTTGGTGATCTCCCAAAGGAACAATCTACCATGAAGTGCAAGTTGCCTGGTAATTACTGCTGGCCAGGATTACCTCTCCACACGGTCTGCTGTGTAAATGTAGTTCCTGGCCTCGTTTCTAAGGGCGTAATGATTCACATAAGGTGGCGCACTGTGCAGACGGCAGGCACCCATTGGTGACAGCACAGGTAAGGGTAACAGGCTTGGCGTTTGCCAGTACAAAGCGCTATAAACCCATTAGGAAGATTTCCTGATTATTATTAACCATTATTCCTACTGATGTTTTTTGTTGAATAGTTTTTGTTGGCCCACTGTGAGGCTGTCCCTACTCCTGCTACTGTAGTACAGCCCGTACAGGGCCTACCCTCCTGCAGTGCTGATCATTTCTGTTCCACTCCTGCCTCCTAGTGCACAGGTTCTCAAACGCAGTCCTCAGGACCCCACACAGTTCATGTTTTCCAGATCACCCGACAGGTGCACTCATTGCTCATTGACACATTTTAAAAGATCCACAGGTGGTGCCTACCCTCCCAGAATGGCTGGGGCGCTCCCGAAAATCTAGTCCCCCTCCCTGCTCCCCCAGAAAGGTGGGTCAACCCTCCCGGATTCTGGGGGAGCCCTGCTTCACCCCACTATCCTCCCCCGACCGCGGTGTTTAAACACCGCAATCCGCGGGTCTAAAATGTCAAATTGCATAATTTTAGCCTCATCCCCTCCAAGGAGATATGCAAATCCGGTTATGTAACATCCTGTGGCGGGGCTTAGTGACATCACGCTCAAGCCCCGCCCCCTGAAGTGCTGCCTAAAGTCCCCTCTCCGGGCTTCTAGGTGCAGGGGGTGCACCTGCTATGGGGCCAGAGCTGAGAGGGGCCACCTTCCCTGTGACAGGTACATGTGTTATATACAGGGGTGTAACTACTATAAGTGTAGGGTGTGCAGCTGCTATGGGGCCAGAGCTGAGAGGGGCCACCTTCCCTGTGACAGGTACATGTGTTATATACAGGGGTGTAGCTACCATAGGTGCAGGGAGTACAGCTGCTATGGGGCCAGAGCTGGGAGGGGCCACCTTCCCTGTCACAGGTACATGTGTTTTATACAGGGGTGTAGTTACCATAGGTGCAGGGAGTGCAGCTGCTATGGGGCCAGAGCTGAGAGGGGCCACCTTCCCTGTCACAGTTACATGTGTTGTATACAGGGGTGTAGCTACCATAGGTGCAGGGGGTGCAGCTGCTATGGGGCCCAGAGCTGAGAGAGGCCACCTTCCCTGTCACAGTTACATGTGTTTTATACAGGGGTGTAGCTACCATAGGTGCAGGGGGTGCAGCTGCTATGGGGCCCAGAGGTGAGAGGGGCCACCTTCCCTGTCACATGTGTTATATACAGGGGTGTAGCTACCATAGGTGCAGGTGGTACAGCTTCTATGGGGCCCAGAGCTGAGAGGGGCCACCTTCCCTGTCACAGTTACATGTGTTATATACAGGGGTGTAGCTACCATAGGTGCAGGGGGTGCAGCTGCTATGGGCCCAGAGCTGAGAGGGGCCACCTTCCCTGTCACAGTTACATGTGTTATATACAGGGGTGTAGCTACCATAGGTGCAGGGGGTGCAGCTGCTATGGGCCCAGAGCTGAGAGGGGCCACCTTCCCTGTCACAGTTACATGTGTTATATACAGGGGTGTAGCTACCATAGGTGCAGGGGGTGCAGCTGCTATGGGCCCAGAGCTGAGAGGGGCCACCTTCCCTGTCACAGTTACATGTGTTATATACAGGGGTGTAGTTACCATAGGTGCAGGGGGTGCAGCTGCTATGGGGCCCAGAGCTTAGAGGGGCCACCTTCCCTGTCACAGTTACATGTGTTATATACAGGGGTGTAGCTGCCATAGGTGCAGGGGATGCAGCTGCTATGGGGCCCAGAGATGAGAGGGGCCACCTTCCCTGTCACAGTTACATGTGTTATATACAGGGGTGTAGCTACCATAGGTGCAGGGGGTGCAGCTGCTATGGGTCCCAGAGCTGGGAGGGGCCACCGTCCCTGTCACAGTTACATGTGTTATAAACAGGGGTGTAGCTATCATAGGTGCAGGTGGTACAGCTGCTATGGGGCCCAGAGCTGAGAGGGGCCACCTTCCCTGTCACAGTTACATGTGTTATATACAGGGGTGTAGCTATCATAGGTGCAGGTGGTACAGCTGCTATGGGGCCCAGAGCTTAGAGGGGCCACCTTCCCTGTCACAGTTACATGTGTTATATATAGGGGTGTTGCTACCATAGGTGCAGGAGTGCAGCTGTTATGGGGCCCGGAGCTGAGAGGGACCACCTTCCCTGTCACAGTTACATGTGTTATATACAGGGGTGTAGCTACCATAGGTGCAGGGGGTGCAGCTGCTATGGGGCCCAGAGCTGAGAGGGGCCACCTTCCCTGTCACCGTTATATGTGTTATATACAGGGGTGTAGTTACCATAGGTGCAGGGAGTGTAGCTGCTATGGGTCCCAGAGCTGGGAGGGGCCACCGTCCCTGTCACAGTTACATGTGTTATATACAGGGGTGTAGCTATCATAGGTGCAGGTGGTACAGCTGCTATGGGGCCCAGAGCTGAGAGGGGCCACCTTCCCTGTTACATGTGTTATATACAGGGGTGTAGCTATCATAGGTGCAGGTGGTACAGCTGCTATGGGGCCCAGAGCTGAGAGGGGCCACCTTCCCTGTCACAGTTACATGTGTTATATACAGGGGTGTAGCCACCATAGGTGCAGGAGTGCAGCTGTTATGGGGCCCGGAGCTGAGAGGGACCACCTTCCCTGTCACAGTTACATGTGTTATATACAGGGTGTAGCTACCATAGGTGCAGGGGGTGCAGCTGCTATGGGGCCCAGAGCTGAGAGGGGCCACCTTCCCTGTCACCGTTATATGTGTTATATACAGGGGTGTAGTTACCATAGGTGCAGGGAGTGCAGCTGCTATGGGGCCCAGAGCTGCGAGGGGCCACCTTCCCTGTCACAGTTACATGTGTTATATACAGGGGTGTATCTACTATAGGTGCAGGGAGTGCAGCTGTTAGGGGGCCCAGAGCTGAGAGGGTCCACCTTCCCTGTCACAGTTACATGTGTTATATACAGGGGTGTAGCTACCATAGGTGCAGGGGGTGCAGCTGCTATGGGCCCAGAGCTGGGAGGGGCCACCTTCCCTGTCACAGTTATATGTGTTATATACAGGGTGTAGCTACCATAGGTGCAGGGGGTGCAGCTGCTATGGGGCCCAGAGCTGAGAGGGGCCACCTTCCCTGTCACAGTTACATGTGTTATATACAGGGGTGTAGTTACCATAGGTGCAGGGGTGCAGCTGCTATGGGGCCCAGAGCTGGGAGGGGCCACCTTCCCTGTCACAGTTACATGTGTTATATACAGGGGTGTAGCTACCATAGGTGCAGGGGGTGCAGCTGCTATGGGTCCCAGAGCTGGGAGGGGCCACCTTCCCTGTCACAGTTACATGTGTTATATACAGGGGTGTAACTACCATAGGTGCAGGGGGTGCAGCTGCTATGGGTCCCAGAGCTGGGAGGGGCCACCTTCCCTGTCACAGTTATATGTGTTATATACAGGGGTGTAGCTACCATAGGTGCAGGGAGTGCAGCTGCTATGGGGCCCAGAGCTGAGAGGGGCCACCTTCCCTGTCACAGTTACATGTGTTATATACAGGGGTGTAACTACTATAGGTGCAGGGAGTGCAGCTGCTATGGGGCCCAGAGCTGAGGGGGCCACCTTCCCTGTCACAGTTACATGTGTTATATACAGGGTGTAGCTACCATAGGTGCAGGGGGTGCAGCTGCTATGGGGCCCAGAGCTGAGAGGGGCCACCTTCCCTGTCACAGTTATATGTGTTATATACAGGGGTGTAGCTACCATAGGTGCAGGGGGTGCAGCTGCCGTGGGGCCCAGAGCTGAGAGGGGCCACCTTCCCTGTCACAGTTACATGTGTTATATATACATTTTTCACCACTGAATGTTACTTTGGGGAATTTACAAACATGCTGCTGGGCTCACAAACACGTCCTGCATGGGACCATTCCTCCTCCAGCCGTTTCTCTTGTTGGTGTTCTCTGACAGAGTTTTCTGTAGTCATTACCATGACAGCTCTGAGAGTTACTGATACCTATTACAGTCAGGTTCCAGCCTATTAGCTGGCTGAAGTGTATGGGGTAAGGGGCCAGCAGTATCTATTTGCATGCCCTCCATACTGAGTGACAGTAAGTGGGTGTAATGGAGTCTAGGAACTGGGGATGTTGCCGCTCTGCTCCATTAATCACCTCTTTGCCTTGTCATAAGGAAACCTCTGCTTGGCGTCCTGATACCAGTTGATTGGGTTCTTGAAGCATCTGCTACTTGTCTTCCCACCTTCTAATCAATCCCTCATTACAGTGTACAAGGCGCTGTGTACAATTATGTTGTGTGTGTTGTATTCCTACAAATACTTCTAACCCTTTATCGCCCGGATCATAGAGACCCACAACACCTTCCTGACCCACTTACATATGTACAGGGGACGTTTGGAGGCATTGCATCCGTCTGTATCACTCCTCTAGATACAGATCTTATTTACAGTATATAGGGCAGACATTCGTGTTACCTGGAGGATATTGACGCACTTACGGGGAGCATCATCCAATCGCCAAAGCCGGTGGGTGAGATTCACATTTATGGGATATGCGGTCATTTGATCTAAAGCATGATGGTCGACGGTCATTAGGTCGACATAGGGAAAGGTCAACATGGTTCTAGGTGGAAAGGTCGTTAGTTCGACAATGTCTAGGTCGACAGTCAAAAGGTCGACATGGGGTTTTTCACTGTTTTTTGAGCCGACATGTGCTGACAGGTGGTATTTCATGCCTTCCCATCCACTAGGGCGTGGCGGGAAAATAAAATAGTGTCGCGAGCACAGCGAGCCATGCGAGGGGATGCGGTGCAATTGAAACTGTGTCCATGTCGACTGTGTTGCCATTCAGGTAAAAAAAAACCTGTGAAAAATCCCATGTCGACCTTTTGACTGTCGACATAGACTTTGTCGAACTAGTGCCCTATCGAAATAATGACCTTTCGACCTAGAACCATGTCGGCCTTTTCCCATGTCGACCTAATGACTCACCCATCATGCTGTAGACCGAATGATCCCAACCCCACATTTATAGGGTGGAAGGCGTAACAGAGTGGATGACTATTCTGTGGTATGTGTGGTACTGAAATCCAGGTTCACAGGTAGTTGCAAATTAGGTTTTCATTTACAATCCCGCTGTCGGCAGTAATCTGACCCTGCCGGGAATTGGCAGATATATCCCAATCTCCGTGCTGCTAGAACAAGCTGTCCAGGCTTAAACCCGGCGAAGGTGATAATGCACCAGCCAATCAGCTCCTGACTATCCGGTTACAGGCTGGGATTGAAAACTGACAGGAGCTGATTGGCTGGTGTGTCATCACCTTCCACTTTATCAATTCATTAGTTTTCAGCCTGCAGTTATTACATCTGCCATGTCTAAGTCAACAACTACTGGTGGACAGTCAAAAGGTCGACATTCAGAATATCGACAGGGTAGCAAGGTCGACATGGAAAAGGTCTACACGAAAAAGGTCAACCTTGGGTTTTGAAAAAATTTTGAGCCGACATGTGTCGTCAGACAGTATGTCATACCCTACCATTCACTACAGCGCAGTAGAAGGATATAATAGTGTGCCCGAAGCATGGCACCGTTTAGTGGCAAGAGTCATACGTAAAGGGGTTCTCTTCTGCGACAACATGCCAGGAAACACCCCCCGAGCATGGCATCATCCGCATCAGTATGTATCCAGTCTTTATAGTGGTGCCCCCTATGGTATGGTTTCATGTAATCTTCCTGGAACATGATGGGGGTCTTTGAGTCATTTTGGGGTTCTGCCGCTGTGTTCCTTTCAGCCACCAGGTCTTCTATATAGCAGCATATTTCATTGCTCTTTACAATTTGATGCCATTTGCTGCGGCTGGGCATCATCCTGCTGCACCCAGTAGGAAGCCACCCGTAAGCCGTGCTTTATTCCTAGTCAACCACTCTGTAATACAACGCTGGGTATATAAGCAAATTGTATATCAGTCCATATCTATACCATCATCCCATCTACTTATCTGTACAAATGTACGTTTCAGCACCCCCTCTGACTCCTGGTACTCTCTCTGCCACCCTCTCTGACTCCTGGTACTCTCTTTGCCACCCCCCCATACACGTGTCTCTGGGAAGCCGGGGCAGCAGCCAGCCTGGCTGAACAAGCCCATGTCTTGCTGTCTGCTTGCAGAGAAAACCTTCTCATTAGCAGCTTTTCCTTTTGAAGAACACGATCGCTGTTCAGAGAGACTTCAGATCTCCCTGGCAGACGCTGCTGACAGGCGCTCGCTGTCCCTGTGCCTCTGCACCTTCCTCTCTATGCTACAATTCATTAGGCTGAAAAATCTTTTCTGCAGGGGGAAAAGGTTACAGAGATGTGAAGGATTACCAGCGCAAACAGGCTTCCGCGGCAAAGGGACGGGAATTGAAGAAATCCAGCTCTGGCAAAGGAGAGCCGAATTAGGCCCAAATTTGCCTTAACTGTTCCGCCGCCAGCAATAAAATCTCTCCCTTTCTGTGCCGTGTTCCCAATATCTAATGTTCTAGTTAATCTCCGCTCGCGCGACCGATTCAGCCTAATGATCCCAGGCTGCGGCCCTGTGTTCTCTGCTTTTATATGAGGCCCCCCAATTATGGGGCTGTGACACTGCTTACTGCTGCTCGCTGCGCAGGAAAGTAACTCGGAGCCTTTTCATCTCCTCACGACAATCTGGGCTCCCTTCTGCTAATGCTGCTCCATCATCCTGCAATCTGCTCTTCCAGGGGCTGCTAGCTATAGGCTGCTGTTTGTACTGTGCCCCCCATTAACTACCAGCGCCCTCGTAGATGTTCCCTGTATCTACCACCCTGTTATCTGGGCTTTAAAGGCTATGAAATGGTCTTTAAGGAAGGCAGTGGTTCCCAATCCTGGTGCTCAAGTACCCCAACAGTGCATGTTTTCCTGGTCACCCGGCAGGCGCACTTATTATTCAAACACATGTTAAGAGATCCACAGGTGGAGCTAATTATTTCACTTGTGATTCTGTGGGGGAGACCTGGAATAGATGCACTGTTGGGGGGTACTGGTGGACCAGGGTTGGGATTGGGAACCATCGCTGTATGGGAATGTACCTGTACAGACTGTGACAAGGGGTGTGGCATAACTTATTGCTCATACACACTGATCGATATTGGCCAGTGATGTCACCCGCTTGGTACATAGTTGCTGCCAAAATTGTCAGATTAAGCTGCATTTACAGATGGCAAGGGGGGGAGTTAATGACTCGCAGCCATGACCATCCTTAATGATCTTGAACTACACACTGGGTGATATGCATGCTATATCGTTAACATCGGTAATGATATATCGCCCAGTGTGTAGCCAGCTTCACAGCAGTTGGGGAAGAATTGTACAGAAGGTATGCATATCGTCACCAATGGTGCTGAGAGGGGGGAAAGGCAGGAACCTAGGAGGAGGGCTACCCGTGCCCAGAGAGACCAGCAGCCAGATGGGTCTCAGCACCTGTACAAGCCATCTGACATGCCCCGGACCAGCGCATGTGCATAGAGGGACTTAAGGTGGTCGATTTTACTGAGGGGCATGATTAGGCCAAGCGCCCTTTCATCGCCAGATATTTCCCTGCCCCTTAGCAATATTTTGAAGAGGCCTCTTCTGCGATGATACCTCTCGCAACAGTAGTTTTTCATTTTGTGCACCTCAGTTAAGGTCACGCCACAAATTAGTGCCCCCAGTTCACATTGTACCACACAGCGCTTTAAGTTCAGGGTATGTCACATTGTAGTAGCCCAGGTTTACAATATTCCATATATTGTCAGGGCCGAAACTAGGTGTTTCGGCGCCCGGGTCGGCAGTCATTTGGTCGCCCACCCCCCCCCCCCACCCCACCCCAAAAAAAAACAAAAAAAAATCATTGCCTTGGGGACAGGCAGTGGGGGTGCGGGGACTGGAGAAGGTTAACTCCGGCTCCTAGCGCTGCCGGGCGGTGGGCGGGAGGCAGATTTTGAAAAGACTTGCCGGATGCCGATTGGCTGAATTCAGCCAATCGGCGTCCGGCAAGTCTTTTCAAAATCATCAGCGCTTCCCGCCACCAGGCAAATAGCGAGCGGCTGTGTATGTGAAAGCTGCCGCTACACCAGTCCCTGGACCCCCGCTGCCAACATACCTGTGTGCAGCGTCCAGGGGTCCAGGGACTGGTGTAGCGGTAGCCTTCACTCACTCCGTCTCCTAGCGCTATCTGCCTGGCGGCGGGAAGCGCTGATGACTTTGAAAAGACTTGCCGGACGCTGATTGGCTGAATTCAGCCAATCAGCGTCCGGCAAGTGTTTTCAAAACCTGCTTTCCGCCCACCGTCCGGCAGCGCTAGGAGCTGGAGTTAACCCACCAGTCCCCAGGACCCCGCGAGGACCTGGCGTTAACCCACCAGTCCCCGGACCCCCGCTGCTCATCCCAGGGACCACGCTGCCGGGACACCACACTAGCGCCCCCACCCTCTAGCGCCCGGTGTGCGTGACCCCCTAGCCCCCCCCCCCCCTAGTTAAGGCCCTGATATTGTACTGCTGTCAGTACATGTCATCCAGTGCTTAGTGGGCATTTCTGGGAACATGGTAGGCAGCTTTGTGAGCTGGGTGCAGTTGGGTCAGGCCCCAGATCTGTAATTCTGATAACACTTCGAGCCAGATGTATCAAGCTTCAAAAGGTAATAAAATGGAGATTGATAAACAGCCAGCCAATCAGCTTCCAGCTGTCAGGCTAACAAGCTGGTTTTGAAAATGACAGGTAGGAGCTGATTGGCTGTTTATCACTCTCCACATTATCACTTTATAAAGCTTGATACGTTTGGCCCTTTGTCTTCTAAGGCTTATACCCAAGTATGTGCACAGATTGTAGCAACCGTCTGGTTCCAGGTATTCCACTTGATTAACACACACACATGCTAAAAATGCTGGAGTCGCTCACAGCGACTGTTCTTTCCATCAAAACTTCTTCCATTCCAAATGATCTCTCGGCTGATCATATAGGCTGCTTTACCCAATTCATTACGCAAACCATAAGTTCCAATCATGTTCTATAGTCAATCTCCACCTTAGTCCCAGGTTCCAAAGAATTGTCCCTCAAGATGAGTGTCTTAAGAAATGTCACTATTTTTACGGTCCCAGCGTCTTCTGCCCTGTATATAGGATGCCGGTCTCACTGTCCTTATTTGCTTTTTCTTCTAAGTTAATTATTAAAGGGCATCATTCATAATGCAGAAATGAGTCTATAAACTGTTCAGTGAGCATGTAAAGCCAGAGATTGTAGCGCGGTAATGTCTGCTTGCGTAACACGCTTACATGCACCTTGCCACCAGCAAACTGTCCCTGCCGATGATTTCCTAATGTTGGCAATCATAACAACTTTAAAGGCACACTCCCATCATAAACAAAAACAAGTCTACTATGCTGCTTTCCCACTGCCAAGCCGTTTAAAGAACCGGTATTTTTAAACGGTATTTAAAACGGTATTAGCTTTCACATTGCAGTAGATTACCGTTTAAGTACCATTCACATTGCAGTAATACCATTTAAACCCCTCCCCCCCCTGGTACCTGTCCTGCCCCCCATCCCCTCCCCTGGTACCTGCCAGCTGGTACCCTCACTCCCCCCCCCTGCCCTGGTACCCCCTGCCCTGGTACCTTGCTCCCCCCCCCTCCCCTTGCAGCTGGTACCTTGCATCCAGGCAGCGGGGCAGCAGGGTAGGCAGCGGGCATTCAAGGGCTCCTAGTCGGCAGGTCCCAGACTCATTGCTGAAAGCATCATGCAGAAGGAGGCTGGTGCACAGACAGCGGGGGCACTGGGGATCCGGGCAGTGCGGTCCGTGCTCAGGAGGAGGACGAGGAGGGACAGGAGTCCCTGCCGCGAATGGGAAATACCGGGCCCGAAAATTACATATGCACATATTTAATGAGCGGTTCATTATATATGCGCATATTTAATGAACGGCTCCGCTATTTCCCATTCGCGGCAGGGACCCCCGCCGATGAAATGACAATCTCCTAATGGACCTTTCTCCGCGTCCTCCTCCTGAGCACGGACCGCGCTGCCCGGATCCCCAGTGCCCCCGCTGTCTGTGCACCAGCCTCCTCCTGCATGATGCTTTCAGCAATCAGTCTGGGACCTGCCGACTAGGAGCCCTTCAATGCCCGCTGCCTACCATGCTGCCCGTACTTTGCCTACCATGCTGCCCGGATGCAAGGTACCAGGGGGGGGGGGGGGTATCAGCTGGCAGGTACGGGTGGGGGGGGGGGGGGGCTGGACAGGTACTAGGGGAGGGGGAAAACTAGTGAAGGATCTTAAATACTGTTTAAGAGGCATTCCGACTGCCTAAAAAACGGCTCTGAAACGTGTAGGACTCTGCTTTTTAAACGTGTTGAAATGTCTTTAACCGGTAAATCAACTCTGGCACTTTCCCACTGCAGCCTTAAACATTTAGAAAGGGGGAAAAAATGGCAATATACCGTTTAGGACCTGCAGTGGGAAAGGGGCATTACTTTTATAGAGTTCAGTTTAACCCTTTTGAGTGCCAAAATCTCTGAGAGAGATGTTCAAAATACCTGGTAAGAATACCAGCGGCGCTCACATTTGTTATATAAATTCAATAAAAAAATATTCTGTGTAAAAAAAAAATAGATTATATTTCATATATAAGGTAAACATTACAGGTCATTATGATGAATACAAAAGTTTTCTTGCCAATTTTCACACCTATTTTGACAACTTCGCTTGGTTAAAACAAATAAACTCCACTCCTGCAGTTCTTGTGCCTACTCACCCTCAGGGTCCAGAAGGATGCTATGCCCGAAGAGTGGCGAGCGCACACGCATTACTTCACATGTATTCTGCGTCCGCTCGCCACACTATCTAAAATCAACTCCACGCCGACGTGGATAGTGGGGGTATGAAAAGGTCAGAGGATGCGTACCGCTGCGCTCGCCATGCGTTGATAGTAGGGGTGGCATACAATGCGATGGTATACAATTTAAAATTGTATAACATCGGCTGCCATCGCATCGCATACCATCGTATGCCTTATGGTATGCGATGCAATGGGCGCCGTGCTAGGAAACAAGTACCAATTCATTTGATCAAATTGTACACCTGAATCCCTTCCACTGATGGCTCCTTTCAAACTTGCAAACTTGTCCAACTAGATGGGAGGTATCTTATAGGTTGCCCTTATCACAGGGTTGCATATCCTCCTGGAATGGCCAAGAGGCTCCCTAAAATCAGGTCCCCCTCCCGCTCCCCTGGAAAGGTGGGCAACCCTCCTGAATACCTGACACCCAATCCCAACCACCACCCATTCCCCCCCCCCCACGCGGCAGCATTCATTTCCCATAATTATCAGCCTTTTTGGGGCGGGCTAAAAATGGAAATTGTGAAATTTATCCCCACCCCATCCTCGAAGACCCGTAAATTGCGGGATTTGCCGTGCTGGGGGCGGGACTTGGTGACGTCTACATCAGGACCCACCCCCGAAGTGTTGCTGACAGTCTCCTCTCCGGGCTTCTCCCTGAGGAGACTTTAAAAGTAGGCAAACCTGCCCTATCATTGGTAACCCGCTGCTGCTTGCACAGATAGACACAGGTTTATTTACTAAGATGGGCGTTCTATTGAAGATGGATTGTTGCTATGGGAAACCAGATTGTACTTTTTTTTATTTAGCACCTTCTCGAAGATAATAGATAGAGGGCCAGAAGCCCTAAGTTTCAAAAAGTAATACAGTGGAGAGCCAATCAGCTCCTAACTGCCATGTTACAGGCTGGATTTGAACGATGACAGGTAGGAGCTGATTGGCTGGTTGTTTATTACTCTTCACTTTATCATTTTATGATTCTTAGTGCATCTGGCCCAGAATCTGATTGGTTGCCCATAGCAACATCCCATCTTAATGGGAAATGTACACCATAGTCTCTTTGTACAGTGTCTACCCCAGTCATGTCCAAACTATGGCCCTCCAGCTGTTGTGAAACTACAAATCCCATCATCCCTTGCCACAGATTTGCAATTAGGGAATGCTAAACCTATAGCAAGGCATGCTGGGATTTGTAGTTTCACAAAAGCTGGAGGGCCACAGTTTGGACATGCCTGGCCTAGTGTGTATGGGGCTTAAGGAACAAGAGACCCGTTTTGGTCACTTGTTCTGACCTTGGTACTCCTCTCCCCGCCCCCCTTCCCCTCCTCCCCAGGTCCTTACGATGAAGGGGAACTGTCCGCAACCATGGAAATAAGCACCTGATATACTGGATCAGTTCTAAAGCAAAGTAACCAATCTGGGAGAGGGGCGGGCCTACACTGAGCCAATCTGGAGGCATAGTCAGCTGGACCAGTTTATTTATCATATTTGGGTGGGGTTGTCCGGCTTCTATGTTACTGTCCCACCTGCGGGTGGGGCTACTACACAGTAGGGGCCGAGCCTAGGAGCCACCTGGCATCTCCGGTGGTGTACACAAGTAGTCCCTCCTGTGAGATCCTGTATGTTGGGATGTGTGGTATTGATTGCCATCATGGACTAACTATTTACGTATTTAAAAAAAAATATTTGTCGATCTTTTGTCCATGGTGACCATATGGTGTTGACCTATTGATATTGTTATTAATTAAAATACAATCCCTAAGTACCATCTTTGAGATTAATGACACTTTTAATATGAACAGAACCAGCCTTTAAAACCGTGGAGCTTTGGTCTGTATCCACTGTGTAGCTAACCCACCCACCACCAGTGACCTCTCCGCTAAGTGCAAGGTCATGCTCAAAGCCATGGTGTCTCCATGGTACATGGCTCTGGCAGCCATACTTATGTTAATACATGAATATATATGCAGATATATCTCAGTAATACCTGTGATACCTGTGCGCCCCTAGGAACAGTGACATCACTGAGGTTGTGATCGCAACTCTGTGATGTCACTATCCCATAATGATTTCATAGGCTGCGTTCTCAAATCCAGGCATCTATCTCCTGCATGTTTTCTTACATGCTATGGGCCCGATTCAGAGTTGATCGCTGTTGTGCGATTTGCACATGGCACGATTATCGAATGACTGCCCATGCGTATGGAGCACGGATGCGTGGGGGAAAACAGTGACAGAAGTAGGGCATGATCTATTCGCAATCAGTTTGACTGACAGGGGGTTGTAACCGGTCATTTCCTGGGAGTGTCAGAAAAAAGGGAGGCGTGCCCAGGCATTTAAAGGGAGGGTAGCCTGTTTCTGGATGGGTCAAAGTTACATTTGCACAGACTACGAATATAATACGATGGTTTGTGCTTTGTGTAAGGATTTGCTGGTGGATAGCGAATATCAGTCCATTCGCAATTAATTCACAGATTTACACAGGGCGCGACTTCACTCTGTGTGGCCACCGGCGGCGGCGGCTATCTACCCGCAGTCACCTGCACATTTGCAGAGGAGCGATCAGATCTGAAAATACAGTTATTTCATTGACTGTCATCTCCTGATGCTATTAACATTTGGTTCCACAACATATTGATCTTTCTCCCCTGATTGCTGTGATGTTGCTAGGGTAGCCTCATTATGTAAAATATCCAGAACCCTCTGGGAAGGTCCTACCATGCTCTCTCTAGGGAAGAGTATTTTAATATCCTTTGGTCACAGTCTTTCTCACCTGCTTAGTGCATTTTCCCCACTTAATCTGTTAAACGCTTCCTCTTCTGTATTACCTGCGTTCTCCCCCTCGCCTCGCTCGCAGTAATGTAGCGGTGCCCTCTGCTCCGGAATTCTCTGAACTTAGATTTGCGCTCCAGCTTTCCTGTGAAGCTCTTGGATAATAGATACAGTGATGGGGAGTGGGGAAGGGGGATTGGGTGAGTGGAGGCTATTACAGAGTGTAAAATGCTGAGAATAATCTGCACATTCCGCTCAGGAGAGGCTGTGCATTGGGTGACAGCTAATTTCACTGATGGGGGGGCGGATGACAGCTCTGATGTGTTTTGTCATTTGCCTGTCAGTGGAGAACGCTTTTGTCTCTTCATCATCCACGATGGTGCATACAGACAGCTGCCGTGCTAACCTGACCTCCTCACCCCGCTCCCTCCTGTAACAGAGCTCCCCCTGTGGGTTGGGTCATTAAAGGTCTCGGTTCATCGGACTATTGATCTATATTCTTACTTTATATGTTTATCTGTGACCTTTGCAAATGGACAAGAAGCCTATGATCATTATCAAGCTGGATGTATTTGCTCAGCATAGTCGACGTGTTGTAGTTGTTTTGGTCTCTGCATTCACAAATCTGCAGTGTGTCATTTTTAATTCTAATAATAAGTCATTAGGTCAAAAATGGGAAGGTCGACAGTCACCTTTTTGCCGACATGTGCCCGATATTTCATGCCCTACCATCCACTACAGCAGGGCTGGGCAACACCGGCCCCCCAGATGTTAATGAACTACACATCCCAGGATGCTTTGCATTAGTTTTGCTATGTGGCCATGCTGAAACTGATGCAAGGCATGCTGGGATGTGTAGTTCATCAACATCTGGAGGGCCGGTGTTGCCCAGCCCTGCACTACAGCGTGGTGCGAGAGTAAAATAGTGTGCCGAGAGCAGTGAGGCACTGTGGGTGGATTGTGGGTCTATGGTAGGAGGTTGGGGTCAAAATTATGTAGATCTCATAAAATCCCGTCATATTGGCCCCACCCATTCTCCATGGATCTGCGATAGACGCCATTATTCACCTTGCCCTGATCATTTCACTAGAACGTGGGTGAGGTTGGAAGGCCGAATTACAGGAGACGCCATCTACACTTTTGAGTCCGAGGGACGTTCCAGCAGAGTAGGAAAGCATTGTCTGTATATTTATACTATATGTTCCATAAACATATGGAAGCTGATATGAATCTTGTATCAACTTAAATGACAGAAGCTGATCATGGCCTGTCATTTTTAAGTGCCCCAAATCACAGCCCCTCATTTATATATGTCTCCGCAAACTGCCGTGGGTCACAGCCCCTCATTTATAAGTGTCCTCCATCACCACTTCCCCCATTGATGTCTATGGAGTTTCTCTGCTCCATAGACGTCAATGGTAAGAACTGCCACATTGTATTCTATGATGGAAACTACAAGGTTGACCTCTAAAAAATGTTACCTTTTTGTTTAATTTGTATCAGTTTCTAAACTTTAACAGGCACATTGCACTCCCTTTACAAGGTGCGAGATTACATACAATAAAACTGACACACACACACACACACACACACACACTCAGGCTTGTAATAGATTTGAACAATAAAACTCCCCGGCTAATACATTTGCAAGTTGTGGTCAAATTTGCACTTTCAAAATGTGCGAGGAGGTGCAATGTTGACTCGGACAAAAGTCTGGGGCCCTATTACCCCTGTATTTCTGATTGGCCCATTTGAATCGTGCGCATGCACATTGTACCTATAATCGGCCTCCTTGCAAATTTGCGGCCCTGCGGACAGGTCTAAGTCTCGAATAAAAGAGAATAATTCACCCAGCATTAATACAAAACTTTGCTATTTCCCGTTTTATCTGATTATATATCTAGGTAATATGAGGACGAGAATGCAGGCGCGCACATTTGATAAACCTCTTCATAAACACTTATAATGTTGTTGTATAATATTTAATGGAACTCTGCCCTGTTGATTTTAAGCTGCGCCTTCCACCTACCGCTACACGGTGACCTCGCTCACAGAGGAACTGACACCAACAAATTACTTCTCAAACCAGTACACAAGTCCATCACCTCTTCCTCGGCTGCCCACAGGTCACAGATAATGATGCTAGGACACAGCAGAAAGCTTCCTCTAATTACACACACTGATAAATAAGCGGCAGAAGTGGAGGAAGTGGCGACATTCAGGACACTGCTAATATACTTAGCAATAAGTTCCCCGTATACAGTACTTAGGCGTACATCCCATCCATGACAATTTGGGATGTGGTCACTAGGTCGACATGTATGAATGACGACATGTGGAAGGTCGACAGTGAAAAGGTCGACATGGGGTTTCTCACCTTTTTTTTGAGCCGACAGGTGGAATTTCATGCCCCCCCATCCACTAGGGTGTGGTGGGGGAATAAAATAGTTGGGGTGCGGTGCACTTTATTAGTGTCCATGTCGACTGTGTTGACATTCGGGTAAAAAAACAAACATGTTGACCTTTTGACTGTCGAACTTCCCCATGTCGACCTAAAGCTTGTGTCGAACCTGTCGATGTAACCCCATGTCGATCTTCAGTCATGTAGACCATCATGCATGTCGACCTAGTTGTGTCGACCTAATGCTTGTCGACCTAGTTGCTATCCAATGATCTATATCCAACAATTTTGGTGGGACAGTCACAGGCGCATAGCCAGAACTTTGTGGCCCCCATAGCCAGCGGCGTTGAGAGGGGAGTGGGTACTTTTTACCAGGGACCAGTGGCGCTGTTGGCACCCCTGTGCATAGCAACATATTGAACAGGCCCATGTCCCAGTGCTTCTAGAACAGGGCTGGGCAACACCGGCCCTCCAGATGTTAAAGAACTACACATCCCAGCATGCCTTGCATCAGTTTCAGCATGGCCACATAGCAAAACTAATGCAAAGCATCCTGGGATGTGTAGTTCATCAACATCTGGAGGGCCGGTGTTGCCCAGCCCTGTTCTAGAGGGACACCTCTCTGCAGGTGTTCCATAGTAGTCCCCTAGTTTATGTTATGCCCCATAATAGCGCCCTAGTTTATGTTATGAGACATCATTGTTCCCTAATTTGCCTGATGTCACATTGTAGGGCTGTCAGTACACATTATGCCACAAAGTATCCCCAATTTACATTATGACATAGTGCCCCCTGTTCATAATATGCCACATTAAAGTGTTCCCTATTCATACTGTGCCACATTACAGTGCATTGCTGGTCGTATTATGAAACATTACAGTGCCCCCTTACCCTTATAATATCCACTGCACTCATCTCTCACTGAGGGGAGGCCTCTCTCCTGATACACACTCCTTTTTGAAGTCCCGACCTATACTTCCCAACAGTAGGGAGATCCAGAGCCGGCCCTAGCCTAAATGACGCCCTAGTCAAGATTTTGGCTGGTGCGCCCTAGCACTGCCACTAGTTCCGCCTCTGACCCTGCTCCCCTTTCCCAGCACCATCAACCCTCATCATAGCAGTCATCATTTTGGTGCTCCTACCCGCAATATTTTAAATAGAACAGTGCACACATTTGGTGCGCAGCCCAAACAGGGGTGTGTTCTTGCTGGGAAGGGGCATGGCCACACAATTTGACCCCCAATTCAAATTATGCCACACAGTAGTGCAACTTTATTCGCATTATATCATGCAATGGTGTCCCTTATTCACATTACATCACACTGTAGTACCACTTTACCTTATATACATTACTCCTCACATTATTCACATTATACCCTTAGAAAAAAATCCTGAGAAAATATTATATTTTAACCACCTCCATGGCCACACTGCAACCCAGCACAAAGCAGTGTGTGCTGGGCAGAGGAGAAGAGCTGCTGCCACTTTAGGGGAGGGGGCCCGGGGCCCCCACTCGGCCCTCCCATCAGACTTTGGCCTGGGTAATATGTACCCCCTACCCCTTTCTCTCGGCACCCCTGATAATACCACACAGTAATGCGCCTTACATATGACACACATTATTAATGTCCTTATAACCATAATGCCCCTTACACATCATGCCAACCTTTATTAATGCCCTTCATACACATAATGACACACATAATGCCCCTTACACATATGTTGCACATTATTAATGCCCTTATACACGACACACATAATGCCCATTACACATATGTTGCACATTATTAATGCCCTTATACACATGACACACATAATGCCCCTTACACATGTTGCACATTATTAATGCCCTTATACACATGACACACATAATGCCCATTACACATATGTTGCACATTATTAATGCCCTTATACACATGACACACATAATGCCTGTTACACATATGTCGCACATTATTAATGCATTTATACATGACACACATAATGCCCCTTACACATATGCCGAACACTATTGCACAACCAACCCACCCACAGACAGCACTCACACAGCCGCTAACACTGTGACCTCTGCCTCTGCTTGGATACAGATGTTTCCTCATACATCTTGCCTCAATAAGCCATGTAGCTCCTGGCCAGCTCTGCTAACGTTGGGTGCCTGTTCTGCTGAAAATTCATCTTATTTGCATTGTTATGACCAGCACACACAAGGAGCTTCCGATGATTAAAATGATATGCGGCATGCCTATATTCTGTGTGCGACTGTGGCTGTACCTGCATACGGAATGCTATGTTACAGTGATTGCCATGAATACACTATTTCATATGCAGATACAGCCTTACTCACACAAAGAATATAGGCATGCTGCATATCATTTTAATCAGCAGAAGCTGCTGATGCCCCTAGGCATTCCAAATGCCCTAGGCAATTGCCTAGTTTGCCTATGCCTAAGGCTGGCCCTGGGGAGATCTGATTTATATTACATACATTTATCATTATGCCATGTTCTGCCAACTCTGATTTGAGATCAGATAGCTGGCTTCCTGTAGAAAGCCACTCCCTGCCTTATCCTCATCCCTTGTGAGGTTATATGGGCTGCAGTCGACGCAGTCCATAGCAGCCAGGGTTTGCACATGCCCAGTACCGTCGCCACCGGCACCTGTCCATTACATTGCTTAGGTGACCTAGCTGGAAGTGGGGACCTGGCGACGGTGGCAGGTAGGAGTTGCCGCTGGTCGGGATTATGACCACCGTGATCCCACTGTCGGTCTTCCGACTGTTGGGATTTTGACCGCATTCCAATCGGTTTATAATGATATACACAAGAGACACAACGATCTCCGTAAGCCTACATTTGATATGCCGGCATTGGTATCTTGCTGTTTTGAATGACGTTACATAATAGAAAACATATTTTCTTTGCTATCTACATTCATTTCTGCCTGCTCATAAAATAATAAAATACTGTCTGCTGGGCGATAACCCCTGCCATACCCAGACGCTGCCGATCTAATATATACGTTGCTACTATGCATTAAAAGATAAAACAGACAAATGATGTTTGCGCAGAGCTCCCGGGTGAGTGTAAAATGTATCTCTGCCGTACAGAAGATATTAGGGATTCTCAGCCCTAGAGAAAGGTATATAGTATACAAACAATGGGGCCAATTCCATCCGAATTTGTCCCCGTCCCGATAATGCGCATGGGCGAACCCCTGTACTGCAATCTTTTTTTCCGGCCTGGGCACTTGCCGCCTGAATGACTGTCAGGGGGCATTTTGGGGGTGGACACACAGAGTTTCATGGGAATGCCCAAAAAACCGGTGGGTGCGCCCATAGAAATGCCAGGCGAATGCAGGTGTTCCAATGGCCAGCTCGGCCCGGGGCGCAGGGTGCCATTTGCCCCCCCCCCAGGGCCACTTTATCATTTACTGCTGAGGGCCGCCTGGTAGTCCAAAGTATTGTCCATCTCCTCCTCCTGTTTGTGGCGCCAGCCGCGGCTTTCAGAACATGGCCGCGTTTCCAGGAACATGGCAGCCAGCCTCTGGTACTGAAGACATGTCCAGGCCCATAACTAGGCGAAGTTCCTCTTCTAGTGGCTGTCACTCACTGGCAGTGATGACGCGAGGGTGATGTCATGACACCGCCCGCCCCTGCATCTGACGTGAGAGAAGCGGCAGCGGGCGGAGGACAACAGGTCATCAAGCTTGGACCACCGAAGTTCTGGAGAGCTGATGCAGTTACGCTGACTCCTGGGCAATCTGGGAGATTAGGTAGGTTACACATGAATGTGTGCTACATACTGTCACACAAGACACTTTCTCCACCAACTACTTCAAGCAAAGCTTCAGGATGTGAAGCATACTTGCCTACTTTTGAAAACTAGTTTCAGGGAGATTATATAGTAGAATTTTGCAGGAGGGTAGGCAGCTATGATGTTAAGGAGACACAGTAGTGTTCAATGTGGCAACATATGGTGTAGAAATAGTTATTTCATAGACGAACAACCCTGATTTTTACAGCTTACAAATGCGCACTTCTCCCTTAGCAGCTGTGTATCTCACCAATTCTAGGTGTGAACACTGCGGCTCTGATTACCAGACACATCTGTGTAAGGAGGAAGCGTTCCAGCTATTTATGCTGTACATGAAGCATTCTCCGCCCCACACTCTGCAGAAGCTCAGAACCGTACTTACATATCATCTCCAGTGGTTACTTAGGAACCGGGAAGATTTATTTATCTATTATCAGTTTCCTATATAGCGCACACATATTCCGCAGCCCTTTACAGAGAATATTTGTACATCCACATCAGTCCCTGCCGCAATGGAGCTTACAATCTATATTCCCTACCACATGTACACGCACACACAGACATTCTAGGGTTAATTTTGTTGGGAGCCAATTAACCTGCCTGTATATTTTTGGATTGTGGGAGGAAACCCACGCAAGTACAGGAAGAATATACAAACTCAGCACAGTTATAGCTGGTGGGGATCGAACCCATGACCTAAGCGCTGTGAGGCAGTAATGCTAACCATTACACCGTCCGTACTGCCCCGTATATATAACACATGGTGGGGATAGAACCCATGACCTCAGTGCTATATATAACACATGGTGGGGATAGAACCCATGACCTCAGTGCTGTGAGGCAGTAATGCTATAACCATTACACCGTCCGTACTGCCCTGTATATATAACACATGGTGGGAATAGAACCCATGACCTCAGCGCTGTGAGGCAGTAATGCTAACCATTACACCGTCCGTACTGCCCCGTATATATAACACATGGTGGGGATCGAACCCATGACCTCAGTGCTGTGAGGCAGTAATATAACCATTACACCATCCGTACTGCCTCGTATATATAACACATGGTGGGGATAGAACCCATGACCTCAGCGCTGTGATGCAGTAATGCTAACCATTACACCATCCGTACTGCCCCGTATATATAACACATGGTGGGGATAGAACCCATGACATCAGCACTGTGAGGCAGTAATGCTAACCATTACACCGTCCGTACTGCCCCGTATATATAACACATGGTGGGGATAGAACCCATGACCTCAGTGCTGTGAGGCAGTAATGCTATAACCATTACACCGTCCGTACTGCCCTGTATATATAACACATGGTGGGAATAGAACCCATGACCTCAGCGCTGTGAGGCAGTAATGCTAACCATTACACCGTCCGTACTGCCCCATATATATAACACATGGTGGGGATAGAACCCATGACCTCAGTGCTGTGAGGCAGTAATGCTATAACCATTACACCATCCATACTGCCCTGTATATAATAACACATGGTGGGGATAGAACCCATGACCACAGCGCTGTGAGGCAGTAATGCTAACCATTACACCATCCGTACTGCCCCGTATATATAACACATGGTGGGAATAGAACCCATGACCTCAGTGCTGTGAGGCAGTAATGTAACCAGTACACCATCCGTACTGCCCCGTATATATAACACATGGTGGGAATAGAACCCATGACATCAGTGCTGTGAGGCAGTAATGCTATAACCATTACACCGTCCGTACTGCCCCGTATATATAACACATGGTGGGAATAGAACCCATGGCCTCAGCGCTGTGAGGCAGTAATGCTAACCATTACACCATCCGTACTGCCCCGTATATATAACACATGGTGGGGATTGAACCCATGACCTCAGTGCTGTGAAGCAGTAATGCTATAACCATTACACCATCCGTACTGCCCCGTATATATAACACATGGTGGGGATAGAACCCATGACCTCAGCGCTGTGAGGCAGTAATGCTAACCATTACACCATCCGTACTGCCCCGTATATATAACACATGGTGGGGATTGAACCCATGACCTCAGTGCTGTGAGGCAGTAATACTAACCATTACACCATCCGTACTGCCCCGTATATATAACACATGGTGGGGATAGAACCCATGACCTCAGCGCTGTGAGGCAGTAATGCTAACCATTACACCGTCCGTACTGCCCAAGATGGCGGAAGCGCACATTTTTTGGGGTGGATGGGAATATTTAGTAAATGTAATAATTCAATTTTTGGGGACTGTCACGGATTCTGCTCTGTTGATCTAAATTTATTCTGTGTCCTTGACGCCAAAGGCCAGTGATGTCTTAAGTTCCTATCCAATGAGTTGTGAGGAATATTGGCTACTCTCTATATCCCTATATAGGAATATAGGGACCTATAGTCAGCTTGGGAACTAGGCACTTGGAGATCTGCCTAATGCGCCCTTAGGATGCCCTCGGTGCCCACTTCCATGAATTCTCATGTTCTGGAGACTGGAATTCAGGACTGCTCGTAGTGATCTGAATTCGGCCCCAGCTCCCCTGGTGGTTCGGGATTCGCGCATGCACATGTGCACCAGGACTGCAAACAGCTTAATCGAGATACGCCCTCACTGGGCCGTTTGCTGCGGGGAGGGAGGGCCGGGGGCAGACACCATGCCGGACCAGGGGAACGCCCACCGTTTTTTGGGCGTCCCATGAAGACGCTGGGTGTTCCCCTGGGAACACAGGTGGGCCGATGCCTGCCATGGGCACATGGCTGATGTCACATGACTCCACCGCCCGCTCCCTCTTCGGCAGTCGCCAACGGAAATAAAAGTCAGTTTAGACTGACTTATATTTCCAAAGGGGAGAGAAATCCTTCAACCGTCGGCGACCAATCGGATGATTTCTCTCCTCTTCGACCTCTTGCGAGGGGATGTGTTCTCGGACATCGCATGTTATATAGGGGATGCGGGTGTTGCTCGCGGCAGGGGGGGGATTGCATTTGTTAAGCAGCTCGCTAAGCAGTGAACGACCGCTGCTTAGCAAGAGGTGGTGAATCAGGCCCGTAGTGTACAACCCTTGGCGCCTTTAATCCTATCAGTTTACAGTATACGGATTATTATATTAATGACTAATATCTCTTTCACACCAGCCTAAATTCCCGGGTTGCGCCCTGGAACAACCCGTGACTAGCGCTGGTGTGAAAGGTTCCCTGGAGATTACATTTGCCAGGATTTCTACCCTGCTAGCTAGCCAGGTTACTGGCTGGTGTGAAAGGGGCCAACCCGGCTTCCCGGCTTCTACTCACCGCAGTCGTTCTATGGAGACAGCAGACAGTCAGCCAGGGTGCCGGACCCAGGGGATCCCGTCCATGTGGGGGTGGTGTGGGTGCCGGTTCAGAAGGTCAGGCCTGTGGGGGGCGGTTTTGGTCAGGGGGGTCCGGCCTGTTGCTGCTGGTGGAGAGCGCGGTGCCGGGTGAAGAGCGCTGAGTCCTGCGGTCTCCTGTCCCTCCCACCATGGGGGAAACCAGAGGGTGACTAAAAGGGTATAGTTCCATCCTGAGCCAATCCCCGGCCGGCCCCACCAGCATCATCCCACTCACCCTGCCGCCTGCCCCCTTTCACCAGAAAATGCAGGGACTAGGCTGGTGTGAAAGGGTCCAACCCGGGAATGTCCCTGCATTATCCAGGGACCATCTTCCAGGGTAAGTCCCTGCATTTTCTGATGTGAAAGGGGTATTACAAGCTTACAGTGCATACCATTCTGATAAGAAAACATTAAAAATAACATCGAAAAGCATAAGACATTAGCAGACCTGAAACGGCCCAATTTAACATATATTACTTATACCATCAGATGATTAATTCCGCTTGATCTAAGAGAGAGAATCTTTAGATGTGCAGCTTAAATAACATACCGCAAAGGAGACAATAAGAATAAAACATGGCAGCATCTGCAGAAATAACTGGATGAAAGCAGTCAGGTTTTTACAAATGCAAACTAACCAATGTCTATTGGGGGTAGAAGCTTAGAACAGATTGTAGCCGGCCCTTAAGGATCAAACCCAGGATGGAACATGAGGCTTTCTTAATTTAAAAGTCTTAGAAGGTAACTCAGCCAGCGGGAATGCCCATAAATCAGACTTGACTACTTTTGAAAACTAGTTTCAGGGAGAGTATAGTTGGTAGTAGAATTTTGCACAGTGCGCTGTTGAGAAAAAAAATCATTACACATCATATCTCACCCCTATGTATTAACACAACTGCTACAGTCCAGGGATGCTGACCCTCCCGGAATTACTGGGAGTCCCCCCCACTGAGCCCCCAGATCGCGGCATTTAAATGCCGCAATCCGCGGGTCTCAGAGGAGGGGCGGAGCTAAAATGACACACTCGTGTCATTTAGCCCCGCCCCCTCCATGGAGATCAGTGATTTAGACTATTCCCCCCCCCCCCCCCCCCCCGAACGGGTAATGAGATACTAGTGTATGTATGTATATATATATTATATATATATATATATATATGTCTGTGCTGCCTCAGATTCTGATGCATTATTCAAATGTCTAGATGCCAATACACTAGGGCGAGTCCACAGCGATTTGGTCACATTTTATCTGATTTCAGCGAGAAATCAGATGAAAACTGACCAAATCGCATGTGTTTGATATCAGCCTCAAGATCGCACCAGTTCGGGGGGGAGGGATGTGTCTCCCTTCCTTAGTTTTAGGTAGCTCCAGAGTGCTCATCTGCCTGCGGCTTTCTCCTGTTGTTATTCCCCTCCTCTGGTCTCACGGCTTACTTTGCTGGCATGGTGGATGTGATGTCATGGTGAATGTGATGTCATGGTGGATGTGATGTCATGGTGGATGTGATGTCATGGTGGATGTGATGCCGTTACTGCTGCTGAAGTGAAGAAGATCCATGGAAAAGAGTAGGCTCTGTACATGTTGAAGATGAGCAGGGTACAGAGGAGTGGAGCAGGGTACAGAGGAGTGGAGCAGGGTACAGAGGAGTGGAGCAGGGAACAGAGGAGTGGAGCAGGGTACAGAGAAATGGAGCAGGGTACAGAGGAGTGGAGCAGGGTACAGAGGAGTGGAGCAGGGTACAGAGGAGTGGAGCAGGGAACAGAGGAGTGGAGCAGGGTACAGAGAAATGGAGCAGGGTACAGAGGAGTGGAGCAGGGTACAGAGGAGTGGAGCAGGGTACAGAGGAGTGGAGCAGGGTACAGAGGAGTGGAGCAGGGTACAGAGGAGTGGAGAAGATACTGGCAGAAACAGGCGAGAGCTGCTGGAATTCATGGTCAGTCTGGGTCCTTATTCTGGTTCATACTGTCCTCTGCACGCACGCATGGAAGACTGATGTTTTGCTTTCGCGCATGTGCATTTCTGCACATATGTATGCGCTGGGTGCGTGTTCACATGACGAACAGTGTTCACTGGGCGCACACACCCCTCACTGCGGGCGTGGGGAATGGGGAGGCGCCGGACAGTCGCACCCATGGGGACACCCAGCATTTCATGGATGTTCCCAACCCATGATAATTCCCAGTGACGCGGGTGCCGGGGGTGGGCAGTTGACATCACCAGATGCCAGCTGCCCGCCATGTTCTCCTTGACAACACACTCAAAACTAAGACACCTCAGAGGCCCAGATGTACTAAGCTTCAAAAGTGATAAAATTAAAAGTGATAAACCACTAGCCAATCATCTCTTAACTGCCATACTCCATGCTGTGTTTGAAAAATGATAGGTAGGAGCTGATTGGATGATGGTTTTTCACTCTCCATTTTATCACTTTTCAAGGCTTAGTACATCTCACCCTCTTCTTAAGGTCCATACACACTTGACGATTTTCAGCTGAAAATCGCTTAAAACAGCCGTTTTGAGCGATTTTCGGCTCAAAATCACCTAGTGTGTATGGCACAGAGATTGCCCACTAGCGATGATGCGCGCTCCCGAATCATCGCTAGGAAAGTGGTTCATCTGCTGGTTTTACCAGCAGATGAGGCGATGATGGATGGTTTTTCATCCATCATCGCCATGTGTGTACGCCTGCCGGGCTGAAAGATTAACCACTTTCAGCCTGGCGGACCGCCCCGCTGCCCCCCCGCCCCTTCGCCCCCTCGCCTGTCATACTCACGGCACCCTGTGCTCTCCCTCTGGCCGCCCGGCTGCTGCTGCTGCTGCTGCTCCCCGGCCAGGTTAAACACCCGGCTGGCCCCGCCCCCCGCCCTGCACAACACGAAGCAGACAGCACAGAAGTTCTGTCTGCCCAGCTAAACACACTGACCACCAATGTTTATATATTTCTGCCCACTGCCACCAATGTATTAATTTAAAGGCAGCAAATATTATATATATATATATATATATATATATATATATATATATATATATATATAAAAGCACTTACCCCCTCTTACAGGAAAGGATTGGAACCAGCACACGGATATGAAGTGAAAGAAAAAACGTGGTTTATTGTACAAGCATTATTGCACAACAGACAGCTGTTCACCTGACAGCCGTTTCAACTGCATGGCAGCAGTTTTCATCAGAGGTCAACTGCTGATGAAAACTGCTGCCATGCAGTTGAAACGGCTGTCAGGTGAACAGCTGTCTGTTGTGCAATAATGCTTGTACAATAAACCACGTTTTTTCTTTCACTTCATATCCGTGTGCTGGTTCCAATCCTTTCCTGTAAGAGGGGGTAAGTGCTTTCATGTTTCTCATATGTACCTGGCACCGGACTATTAACAATTACCTGCATTGAGTGCCATCCTGTGACACATCATTCTATATATATATATATATATATATGTCCAGTATCGCCCGGCACTCCACAAATCCTGTGTAGCTGTAATCACCCGGTGCCTTCCTCTCCTGAGCCCGCAGGTCCCAGCATACATACGCTATATTGATCAGGCGGCACTCCCGGAATTTCAGTGAAAGCAAAAAGTGGCTTTATTGATCCTACATGTTTCGGGCGTCAGCCCGTCCTCAGGGAACAATCATATAAACACAGTGCGCAAAATATATAGTGCAGTACATACAGAGAAAACAACTCCCCCTTCCGGCTTGTTCCCGCCCTCAGACACTTACCCACGGCCGCCCGGCCGGTCCATCCCCGGACGGGGATGGACCGGCCGGGCGGCCGTGGGTAAGTGTCTGAGGGCGGGAACAAGCCGGAAGGGGGAGTTGTTTTCTCTGTATGTACTGCACTATATATTTTGCGCACTGTGTTTATATGATTGTTCCCTGAGGACGGGCTGACGCCCGAAACATGTAGGATCAATAAAGCCACTTTTTGCTTTCACTGAAATTCCGGGAGTGCCGCCTGATCAATATAGCGTATATATATATATATATAAATGGTACTTGTTTCCTATCAGGGCGCCCAGGTTTTCTACGTACGGCACCGTAATGTAATGAAATCGGATCGCATCGCATCGGATTCGGTACTCGATGATGTACGATGGTATACGATGCGATGCGATCCGATTCGATTTCCCATAGGAAACAATGTGAAATGGCTCAATTTAGCCAAATTATCATAGGAACAATAGTAAATGGGCCAAAAACACCCCTGAACATTGAAATGTCCCCCCAAAAGTAGTTGACGCCACCCCGCCATCAACGTGAACCCGAAGCGTGGCGAGCGCAGCGAGCCCGCGAGGGGCGGCGGTACGCGTCCTCCGACCTTTTCATGCCCTACTATCCACTAGGGCGTGGAGTGAGAATAGAATAGTGTGGCGAGCGCAGCGAGCCACCGAGCCCGAAGCGTGGCGAGCGGACGCGGATACCTTCACAGGTAAACGCGTCCCTTCGCGGGCTTCCCAGGTGTCCATGGCGACGCGGACACCTGGGAAGCCCGCGAAGGGACGCGTTTACCTGTGAAGGTATCCGCGTCCCCTCGCAGGGCTCGCTGCGCTCGCCACGCTTCGGGCTCGGCATAAAAAGGTCGGAGGACGCGTACCGCCGCCCCTCGCGGGCTCGCTGCGCTCGCCACGCTTCGGGTTCACGTTGATGGCGGGGTGGCGTCAACTACTTTTGGGGGGACATTCCACTGCTCTGTCGTTTTTTTTGGGGTTTCTGGCCCATTTACCATTCTTCCCTATGCTGATTTGGGTAAATTGATCCATTTAACATTGTTTCCTATGGGAAATCGAATCGGATCGCATCGCATCGTTCAATATCGTGTATGTGTATTTGTGGTATCCGATGCGATGCGATCCGATTTTTATACGGAGAATAGCATGGTGCGCAATTAACTTAGCGGGCGCCCAGATAGGAAACAAGTACCATATAAATATATATATTATTATATATAATATATATTATTATATATATTATTATATATAATATATATATTATAATATATATTATATATATAATATATATATTATAATATAATATATATATATATATATTATAATATATAATATATATATTATAATATATAATATATATATATTATAATATATAATATATAATATATATATTATAATATATATATATATATATATTATATTATATTATATGGCCAGGTAGCGCCCCAGGCGGGGGGGGGCGCTCCGGCACTACACGCTCCACTGGGGAAGGGGGTGTGATGCGGGTGCCGCGTTGCTCCACGGGGTATCGCTCCGAGGGAGGGAAGGGGCTGCGGGTGATGCGGCCGGCGCTGCATGGCTCCACGGGGGGAGGCTGGCGGGTGATGCGGTGAGGGCTGCCACGTCGGAACCCTTGGAATTCAAACCCAGCCCATTTATAATGAAAGATTTTCAGCAAAGTCTTTCGCCCTTCTGAAAATCTCTTGCTCTTTCGGGACAATAGCTCAGTGTGTACGCACTACTTTGGTGAAAGATATATCTATCAAAGATTTTGGCAAAGTCTTTTGAAATGAAAATCTTCAAGTGTGTATGGGCCTTTAGTTTTGCGTGTTCCTTCCACGGTGACCATCGGATGATGTGGGTGTTTCCCCATAGGATGCGAATGGATGTTTATGCTTAACATCTGTTCGTAGCAGTGCGGGGGAATTCGCCCTGCGAATGGGGAGCTGCGGCATATGCGAATGGATCAACCTTCAGGATTATATACCACAGATACTGGCCATTGGGCTCTAGAGTGTCTGAATGTCAGGAAGCAGGTGGTCACATAGGCCCTTATTCTAGTTCACTCTATCTGACAAAATCCTTCTTAGATGGACAAAACCATGTGCACTGCAGGGGGGCAGATGTTACTAGTGCAGAGAGAGTTAGATTTGGGTGGGGTTTTACTTCAAAGTGAGATCTATATTGCAGTGTAAAAATAAAGCAGCCAGTATTTACCCTGCACAGAAACAAAATAACTCACCCAAATCTAATTCTCTCTGCACATGTTACATCTGCCCCACCTGCAGTGCACATGGTTTTGTCCATCTAAGAAGGATTTTGTCAGAAAGAGTGAACTAGAATAAGGCCCATAGCGCCTTGTGTTACTCTCCCCTGGCATCTGTTTATGCATCCCCCCCCCCCAACACACACACACACACACCATACTTGCCGACTTTTGCTGGCTGCCTTCCGGGAGAGGGCAGCCAGCTCTGTTATACAGGGGGGCGGGGCTATCGCCAGGAGCTAAAAAGAGAGAGATTGGGGGCGGAGCCACAGACTGGCTTTCCTGTTGGGGGGCGTGCCTACAGGGATCGCGTCATTTTAGCCACGCCCCCCGCCCTGCAATGCCGGTATTTCAGGCATTGCACGGTGGGAGGCGGGGTTAAAATGACGCGATCACGTCATTTTACTCACGGATCCCCCCGCCGAGGGGCGGTCGCGGGGGTTCGGGGTTAATGCGGGAGGGTTGCCCTACTTTCCGGGGGGCCGGTAGGGGGACCCGATTTCCGGGACCCTCCCGGCCATTCCGGGAGGGTAGGCAACCCTGACACACACACTGTCAGCTAATATTAAAGGAAGAGAAGACTACACTTTTTAAACATTACTGTACATGTAGAGAGCTATTTCCACCAGATGTGAGTCAGTCCGTGTGTAGGTGCCTGTTTTATGTAGGTGGCAATGTTTTGAATCCCCCACCTCGTCATGAAGTGTGGGCTAGCTTACATGATAACATTACTGCCGTGGTATATACAGTGTTTTATACTGCCTGCAGGCAAATCATTTAGCCTGCATATAGCTGATATAAAATTGGAATTGTCGTTTTCTCACTGTCTATGTAACCAAATGAGCCCTTATGATTAATGTCAATTAGACATTAGTGTAGGACAGGTTTCAGATCTGGTTTAAAATGTATTTTAAAGGCTTGCAAACCATACTTGCCTACTTTTGAAAAATAGTTTCAGGGAGATTATAGTTGCTAGTAGAATTTTGCACAGCGCCCCATTGAAGGGGGCGTGTCATGCTCCACCCATAGTGCGTGTCTATTTCCATATATGGAGAAATTGTGAAAACAGATTGTGAACGTGGCACCTAGAAGCGTGGGTGTGTGGCTACATCTGAGAGGAATCTGTAAAATGACTTATATCCAAAGCAGTTAGTAAGAGATAATATACTTGGTAAAGCGCTGGGAAATGGCGCTGATGATTCACTGTAAATGTATCTATCTCTCATTCCTTTTTTCAACTAAAAATGTAACAGTGTAATGTGGGCTAGGTGACATGAGGGAGATTGCTAGACTAATGAGGGAGTGAGGGAGATTGCTGCTATATCAGGGAGTCTCCTGCAGAATGCAGGAGGGGAGGTAACTATGATGTAACAGTGTAATGTGAGCTAGGTGACTTGAGGGAGATTGCTAGACTAATGAGGGAGAGAGGGAGATTGCTGCTATGTCAGGGAGTCTCCTGCAGAATGCAGGAGGGGAGGTAACTATGATGTAACAGTGTAATGTGGGCTAGGTGACATGAGGGAGATTGCTAGACTAATGAGGGAGAGAGGGAGATTGCTGCTATGTCAGGGAGTCTCCTGCAGAATGCAGGAGGGGAGGTAACTATGATGTAACAGTGTAATGTGGGCTAGGTGACATGAGGGAGATTGCTAGACTAATGAGGGAGAGAGGGAGATTGCTGCTATATCAGGGAGTCTCCTGCAGAATACAGGAGGGGAGGTACCTATAGTGTAACAGTGTAATGTGGGCTAGGTGACATGAGGGAGATTGCTAGACTAATAAGGGAGAGTGGGAGATTGCTGCTATGTCAGGGAGTCTCCTGCAGAATGCAGGAGGGGAGGTAACTATGATGTAACAGTGTAATGTGGGCTACGTGACATGAGGGAGATTAATATACTAATGAGGGAGAGAGGGAGATTGCTGCTATGTCAGGGAGTCTCCTGCAGAATGCAGGAGGGGAGGTAACTATGATGTAACAGTGTAATGTGGGCTAGGTGACATGAGGGAGATTGCTAGACTAATGAGGGTGAGGGGGAGATTGCTGCTATGTCAGGGAGTCTCCTGCAGAATGCAGGAGGGGAGGTAACTATGATGTAACAGTAGTACAAAGGGAGAAAATTGCTGGCTGGAAATTAGGTTTAAAAAACCCTTTCCAGGTCACAAAAAAACCTGGCGCTTCAGGAAGCCTATAAAAATTATTTTGTTAGTAAGGTGTAATATTTAAATACCCGCTGCTGCATGCATCACCTGTGAGTACGCCTATACTCACAAAAAAAGAGAAAACACAAAAAGAAATACAATGGTGAGCTGCTGGGTATAATGCTGGGTATAAAGTAATAGGGTAGAACTCTGATTAATTCTGTTTGAACAAAATGAACTCGGACACACTGGGTGACATTTAATAGGAGTCGATTTGTGGTTTTTTTTGCTAAATGTTCACGAAAAACGGGCGAAATCCCGTTTTCGCATATTTAATGAGATGCGAATGAGGGAAATTGTCTTAAATTCGCCAAAAAATCAGACCAGGTCCTGATATGGGAGTTGGCCAGAACCCTGCACAGATCATTGAGATCTGTGCGTGGTCCTGTGGTAAAAAATTAAGTGTTTTTTTTTTGGCGAAAAAAAATTGCGTGGGGTCCCCCCTCCTGAGCATAACCAGCCCCGGGCTCATTGAGCCGGACCCGGTTCCAAAAAAACGGGGGACAAAAAATCTGGGGGTCCCCCGTATTTTGAAACCAGCACCGTGTTCCTACAGCCCGCAGTGTAATGCCACAGCCGGAGGACAATTTTACATAAGGTCCCCCGGCCGTACCATGAGCACCGAGGTTGGTCAGCCTTGGATGGGGTACCTGGAGGAGTGGGGACCCCCCCAATAAAGCCCCCCCCCAGGCTTCACCCGTCCAGGGCTGAAGCCTGGGGCTGTCACGGGCGTCCCTGGCCAGTGGACGCCGGCCTGATAGGGTTAAATCTTTCAATCCTAACATTGCTTTATACAGGAGAACTACAAGGGGGAAATTTACTAAAGGAAATTTGTAAAAAAAATTGGTGTATTTGTATCCAGAAATACACTTATTTTTGACATTTACTATCCTGAAAATACGGCAATTCGTAGCCGTATTGATGTGCTATCAACACGAATACGAATTGCCGTATTTTCGGGATAGTAAGGGGGAAATTTACTAAGAATACGAATACGATATTTCGTATTCGTAATACAAATGAATACGACTGCATACGGCTGTTTCAGCCGTATGCAAATTCGTGTTCCGGAGGATAATTTACAAAGCAGTCAGATCCGTGCAGTCAGATCCGAGCAGTCAGATCCGTACAGTCAGATCCGTGCAGGCTGCAATGTGTAAAAAAAAATATAGAAAAATAAAAAAATCGTCGTGTCCCCCCCCCACAGCTGTAACCAGCACCAGGCTGAAGGGCTGGGGCTGGTAATAAAAAATCAGGAAACCCGGCAAATAGGGGTTACCTGATTTTTTTAAAACCACGTCACGGCCTCATTAGCATTTGAATGCCCAGCGCTCATGGGAACGCCCATAAAACGCCAGGCGCTCACATATGCTAATGGAGCCGACCCCTGCCCCATCTCTGCCCCCCCCGCCCGCTGTCCTGAGTGCGTGCTCCCAGCGATCCGTGTATTCGCACCCTCGTATGCACATGCCCAGTAACGGAACATCGGTCCCTGTGCGAACGAGCGGCAGTTGCGACCGGACCTGAATAAGGTGAAAGTGGGATTTCAGTGTAAGGGGAACATGTACTAAGATTGGAGTTCAATTGAAGATGTGATGTTGCTCATAGCAACCAATCAAATTACATTTTAAGAAGCAGAATCTGATTGGTTTCCCATAGCAACATCCCATCTTCAATAGAACTCCCATCTTAGTAAAATTCAGTTCACAGTTCAATGGTCTTCCCTTGGGTTTAACTCCGGGGTGGGGAACCTTTAGGGGGCCAAGGGCCGTTTGCATTGGTTGAAAATGCCTCGCCGGCCATTTAAAAAAAAACAACTTACAAATTTCCCTGCGGCAGCTGTCCCACGCGCCAGCGGCTGCCGCAGTTTGAGAGTCGCCGGTCTGTGTGGTCCGGCGGCTGTGCAGGGAGTCTGATACAGGGGAAATCTCGCTAGAAGTCGGTAGCTCTCGCGAGATTTCCCCTGTACTTGACTTCCCTTCACAGCCGCCAGGCGGGTGGGCAGGCCACAAAGACCGGCTACGGGGGCCGTATACAGCTTGCGGGCCAGAGGTTCCCTACTGCTGGTTTAACTCTTCAACAAGTAATAGTTTAGCACTGTTTGTAGTAATGCTTTCAGGATGAAATCACACATACGTCTACACACTAAGGGGAACTTTTGTCAAGAGCCAATGAACTCACTGGAAACTCATGCAAGCACAGGGAGAATATACAAACTCCACACAGTTAGGGCCACGGTGCTCTGCGTCAGTAATGCTAACCATTGCACCATCCGTGCTGCCTCATTATATCATCTTACAATCAGGGGAGCTGACACAGGCTGGCCAGGCCCGGGTAAGGTCACTGGATGAAGGTGGGACCTACAGGAGGGGCCACACCCCTGTGAAAAAATAAATGAGAGGGAGAGAGGAGGCTGCCGCTGCAGCTGTCTATCTCCCCACCTCAGCACAGGGTGCTGAGCTGGTGAGAGAGGCTGTGCCAAGGTAGCAGCCTGTCATCTCTCTCTCCCCACTGCCCGGCTCCCTGCAACGGGGAAGGGGGAGCAGGATTCGGAACCCTCCAGCAGACCCGTGCCGTGGTAAAAAGTACTGCTCCCCACTCATCTTGACGCCACTGCCCATAGTAACAAAAGTAGTAACTGCCATTGCCTGGCAAAAAACATACAGTAAACCCATTTATCTTTTGATACATGGCCCCAGTATTTGTACATACAATGACGGCTGATGTCTGCGCTGCAGGAATCCTTGTGTACTATAACCAATGACATTTATCCTACTGTAAATTAATTATATGGATATCAAAGGTCCTCTCTGAGATCTGTATAAGAGAACCCTCAGCTGGTGACCTGACGTCTCTATGTGGTCATGCAAGTCCTCCGTGACCTCTAATATGCTTAGAATTTACAGTAGGGAATACCTTATGTGGTTGGTTATAGTCCATTTATAGTATTCATTTGATTTTCTATGACAGAAATGTGTAACTGTAATTATGTGTCTTGTCCTCATATTCTTACTGGGGAAATGTTTTCCCTAGTTCACAAAGTAGAAGGCAAATTCCTTATTTATCTTAGTTACCTTTGCAACCTGCATATGGAGAGCCCAAGGTCACAGTCCTTATTAGATCCATCTATTCTGCCTTTTATGCTTTCTGTCTGTCCCCCAAGGTGGCGGCGTCACTGTGTATTATATTTCCATAGTTCTCAGTCCTGCTGAGGCCTCTTACCCTGAGGAATCCCTCTTAGACTGCACGTGGTATGGGATGGGTGCCTTCACCAGAGAGCTATGGTATAGGTCATACCTACAACAATCTTATGTCTTCAGAACTGAAAAAGAATAAAAAGAAAGATCAGCCTTGAAAGCACCAAAAGTCATAGCAAGGGATATAAAATGAAGAGAGAGATAAAGCTGCGTTTCTCAAACTCGGTCCTCAGGACCTCACACAGTTCACATTTTCCTCATCACCTGGGAGGGGCACTGTGTATCCCCAATTGTCACTTGCTGGGGTTATTTTTTTTTTTTTTTAACAATCTTTTTTATTGACGTTTTCTTTTCATTTAGAAAAAAAAACAAGCACACAATCAGTAAGAGTATACATAGGTATTCATCATTATATATCATCATATATCGACATACAGTATTATATAGGTTTACTTTTGGGGTGTAATTTCGACATGTCTAAGCAACCACTCTACATTTCTTATTCTTATCTTTGACACTTTCTTTTCTTTCCACTCTCTTCCTCACTCTCTTATCTCCCCTTATTTACAATATTATTCAAATTTATCACCATATTATAGGCCGATATGCCTAGATACCACCACTTTTCCCTACCTAAACCCTACTGTTACAATACAAAGACAGAGACAATAGACAACATAACCACAAGACAGGGGGAACGATCAGGGTTATTTTGAATTCTTCTCCATCACCCTTTCTTTTTCCTTTACATATACTTATTTTATTTCATTATGAAACACTTGCAGTACCCATAAGACGGGGTAACACAGTTAATAAGTTAATACATCATTCTTAACACATGTAAAACCCTTTAACCTGGTTGGTATTGCTCTTCTATACTGTATGAGCTGGGTTCATCGCTTATAACCAACTAGAATGGGGTGGGGGAGAGAGTAGAAGAAGAAAAAAGAAAAAAAAAGAAAAAAGGATTTGGTGCGGTTGTGGGGGGGGGGGGGGGGGGAAGGTGTTTCTTTGATCTCGACTAATCTGATGCAGTTATTCCATTGGTCTCCTCGCCTTGAGCTATTAGCCTCCACTTAAAGTCTCCCTACCGCTTTTGGTCTCGTCAAATTATGGAGTTGTGGAATTCTGCCCACAACGTCCATACTTCCCTAAACAGGTCCATTTTCTCCTCGACTATGCCAGATAAGTATTCCATTTGATAAAGATGCCATACCATCTCTTTTATTGCTGCCATAGTTGGGGTCCTATTTGATTTCCAATGAGTAGCTATTTTTATTTTCGCTGCACTCAGGATAAACCATATAAGTTTTTGGAGCGATGTTTTAATCCCTGGGATTTTTAACGGAAGAAGTATGAATTCTGGGGACTTGGGAACCTCTACCTTTGTGATTTGCTTAATTAAATCCAGTACTGATTTCCAAGTTTGTTGAATTTGCGAACAGGACCAGAAAATATGTGAGAGATCACCTCTGCACCCACAACCACGCCAGCATAGGTTATTGGCCCCACTATATATATGATTTAATCTATTCGGGGTCAGGTACCAGCGAGAGTATATCTTATATGAGTTTTCTCTAATTGTCACTTGCTGGGGTTATTTATGGTCAGTGTAACAGACAAAACCAGAGCTGGAGGCTTACAGTCATAAAATATGTGTAGAATCATAAGCGAAGATTCCCAAAGTCCCTCACCTCATAACGGACCCTAAGTATGACATATAACCACATCCAGGGCAGCACGGATGGTGTAATGGTTATAGCATTACTGCCTCACTGCACTGAGGACTGAGGTCATGGGTTCAGTTCCCACCATCGCTTACATAACCACCCTCCTGGAATGGCCGGGAGGGGTCCCGAAAATCAGGTCCCCCCTCCCTGTCCCCCGGAAGGGTGGGCAAACCTCACGCATTTAGCGGGGCCCTCCCAGCATTGGCCCCAACACCCCCAAATACCAGCATTCGTGGCTTTTTGGGAGTGGGTGTGGCTAAAACGACCAAATAGCATAATTTAGTACCACCCCCTCCCCAAAGAGCCACAAATAGCAACATTTTCCATGATGTGGGGCGGGGCTTAATGATGGCAAGCCCCACCTTCGGAAAAGCTGCAGAGAGTTTCCACTCTGAACTTCTCCTGGAGAGGAGACTCTCAAGGTAGACAAGTATGCACCATGGCCCTAACTGTGTGGAGTTTGTATATTCTCCCTGTGCTTGCGTGGGTTTCCTCTGGGTACTCCCGTTTCCTCCAGCAATCCAAACATATACTGGCAGGTTAAGTACATTAAAAAAATTAATAAGTGTGTGCGTGTAGATGTGTTAGGGGCAGACGAGCTGGGCCCAGTGATGTCACATTCTATGTTTTGATAAAGGAGTTAGGCAATGAACCTATGTGGAACAAAATGATCCCTGTTGACCATTTCACCCCTTTCTGTTCTTTATGCCATCTTGTAACCCAAGTAACCTGCCCGGGCACAGCTCTCTTCCTTCTGCCTTGGCATGAAGTCATTCTGCAGCAGCACTACCAGCTGAATTCAGATGCTGGAAATAATAGCCGGGATTAAATTATTGGCTTCTACTGAATGACATATTTTATAGTCTGTCTCTTTGGATCTATCAGTATAATTTCTGATCCTGCCTGGTCTGTGATGATTATCATATCATTTAAACTGCATTAACTCCCCTGTATGGCTGCGCTGGCTGGTAGTACATTACAGGACAAGTCCATTAATCTTGGCAGATACAGAGGGAGCATGAGGAGAGTATCCAGAGAGGGAATCAGTGAAAAGAGCTATAAAGGACTAAACTAAGGATAACATAAACAAGTGGGACGCTGCTGCAATGGGGTTATACGGTCTGACCAATGATAATTCACGATGGATACACAGCCTGCCCAGGTGCCAGTGAAGGCTTAGGCTATCTTTGGGGTAAATGTACAAAGATGGGAGTTCTATTGTATATTGGATGTTGCCCATAGCAACCAATCAATCAGATTCTAATTCTTATTTATTTAGCACCTTCTAGATCAGGCATGCCCAACGTTGGCCCTCCAGATGTTGTGAAACTACACATCCCAGCATGCTTTGCCAAAGCTTTGCTATTAGAGAATGCTAAAACTATTGCAAAGCATGCTGGTATATGTAGTTTCACAACATCTGGAGGGCCAACGTTGGACATGCCTGTTCTAGATGATAATCAATAGAATCTGGTGCCCCACCCCTCCACGCGGCTGCACTTCATATTTCTAAGGATGGGGCTGGCCACACCTCCCCTGCAATGGCCACACCCCATCCCTGTGCTGGGGCCTGGCAAAGCTGTTGGCACCATAATCGCTTCGTCTCTTCATTAGAATGTGAACCTTCTCACCCTACGATCTACTACATGGCTTAGTTTCATCTACCACTCTACTTTTACCTTTACTGAGCTTGATCTACAGCTACCTTTCTATGCTTTAATATCTCCATAAGATATATATATATACTTGTAAAGCAGAAACTGGTGCATACGGGCTAAGGAAACCATCAAAAGGGTTTCTGTAATGACATCAGGTGCTCTTGGAACCTATCTTAAAAAAATATTTCAAGGAGAAGGAAGGCGTTGATGGTGTAATAATAAATCTTTTTGATATATTTTCTGACCCACAAGAGACACTCTCTGCTTTGCAAGAATAGTCATTAAAAATAATGTTATTTTGGCACTTTAGGTAGATTCAGTCGTTGAAGTTAATAACATTTAAGTCACCAGTGCTGCTCACACATGTTCAGAATTATTTGGTCATTGTTTTAAAGCACTGGAAAACATTCATCCTAAATGCCACTATGTGTATGGGTTGGGTATGAGATACCGGCAGTTAGGATGCCACCAGTCACAATTCCAACCCCGGAATCCCGACTGACAGTTCCGTAACCAGACATTTTGGTGCTTGGAACCAAATAAAGAATCAGTGCCCACTGTCCTCCAATATGCAAAAAATATAAGGGTGTGGCTTCATGGGGAAAGGGTGTGGCCACAGAACAGTACCGATTCACATCACACCAGGCAGTCCATTAGTCACATTACACAACATAGTAGAGCCCCTGAGAGTGGTGTAACTATAGCACTGCAGCCCAAGTGGTGGGCCTGGTGGTGCCGGCGTCAGGCCTCTGTCTGCAGATTCCATGCAGTCTGGCTGTATGCATGGAATCTGCTGAAAATGGCCCTACAAAAATGGCTGCCACTTTCTAGGAGACAGATGCTAGAGGCCCCCTGGTCAGGGGAGTGCAGCGTGTACAGCGCTACCCAGAAATGCCAGATTCCGGCAGTGCTGCCGCACTGTGAGCACCTAACCCATGGCAAGAAGCATGAATTACCTGGCAACAAGCAGGTAATCGCTGGCAATGAGCATGTAGGTTAAAAATGATAATAAATATATGGGCGGGGGGCAAAAATTTTTTGGGCAAGGGTGCTCAGATTTTCTAATTACGCATCTGGCTCCTTATACATGTTACATCATAGTAATAGCCCCTTATACATGTTACATCACAGTAATAGCCCCTTATACATGTTACATCATAGTAATAGCCCCTTTTACATGTTACATCACAGTAATAGCCCCTTATACATGTTACATCACAGTAATAGCCCCTTATACATGTTACATCATAGTAATAGCCCCTTATACATGTTACTTTACAAAATTGCCCCTTATACACATTATGGCAGGTAAAGCACCTTCTCATCAATCCTCCTCCCCCAAGGAAAGAGACAAAAAAATAACACTGGTTCATTGTCCTCATTAGCATACGAGTAATGCGGAGGTGGGGCTACCTTTATCAGTGCACAAGTTCCCCAAATAATTATACTACCATTACGTCTTAGACATCATGGTGGAGCCGGTGGTACATAAACCGCCTCAATAATTTAATCGCTCCTTAGTAGGAAGCACGCGTAGCTTCATGTACATTGCAACGCGTTTCTTTAACCTGCCATCTGGGGAATCGGGTCTGTGCAATTTGGTTGCCGAAGTAAAGAAAATGACTCTTGCAACCTGGATTAAGAACATCCAATGACTGTAACATTGCTCAGACCTTCTGAAGTCATTGTGAGAGCAGCAGCATTGTCTTCAATTCCTTAGAAAGCAAATTACCATGGCTTTCATTAGCAGGAAAGGGGTCAAGCCAATCAGAGGCGGGCGGATTAATACACATTTTGGACTTAAACACATGAAAGCACAAAGTAAATAATTAAAGAGAGTTTGTGCATGAAATGGACTCAATTATTATCCTCCCCCCCTGCAGAGAAACTCACACAGATCACTGAGTTCCAGGCCCCCTCCCGGTCTCCTCCTCAGACGACAGAGATGCCAGAGGGACATACACTTCTTTGATATTTCCCTGTCCCCATTAGTGGAAGGAAAACCTCGGATTGCTCGCAGGCTTTCATTTCAGATGGCAAGTTGTTCCCTAGCTGCAGATGGGCGCTTGCATGTCCTGTTCACTCTGCCGTATGTCAAGTTAGGAACAGATTCAGGTGAAAGGGGTCCGGAAGCGACCGCAGGCAGACGAGATAAGGTCATTGGGTGGACACTATGAAGGTTGACAACTAAAGGTCGACAGGGCTTATGTCGACACAAGCAAAAGGTTGGCAATGGGAAGGACGACAGCGAGTTTTCACTGGTTTTTTTTCCCCCCAAATTGTGCCGACATGCATTATTCCATACCATACCATCCACTGGTGTGTAGGATCTAATGCTTGTGGTGTGGGCAGGAGGATCTGGCGTTAGGCTGCCAGGGTGGCGCTGTAGCACAATGTACATAAAGTAATGTTTCCATCAGTAAGTTACATTAGCACAGCCATCTTGCTGTCACCTTAATAACGTTACCCCCCACAGTACATCGGGACGAGTGCTAGCTATGGAATCATTTAGGCCTTCATTTTATTCCGCAGGTGTCACCTGCAAGGCAAATATTGAGGGGTCCGGATGAGTATGATGTCACCAAGCCCCGTGCCAACGCCATGATTTGCAGGTCTGCAGATAGGGGGCGGGGCTTAAATGATCACATGCCCGTGACTCCTGTCCGCGGACACGGGAATTCCGGCATTTGAGTCAGCAGTGAAGGGGGCTCCGGAAGCAAGCTGGAGACTTGCCCGCTTTCCCAAAGGGGCTGGGAGGTCGACCTGATTTTTGGGAACCTCTTGGCCATGGAAGTATGACGCACACACCTCCATTCCCCCCCCCCCCCCCCCCCCCTGTATACTGCCCACAGTGATCATTGGTCAGGCTGTGAGAAAGAAGGGCTTCCAGGCAACTGGATAACCATGTAAAGGCAGCACGGACGGTGTAATGGTTACATTACTGCCTCACAGCGCTGAGGTCATGAGTTCTATCCCCACCATGTGTTATATATACGGGGCAGTACGGATGGTGCAATGGTTATAGCATTACAGCCTCACAGCGCTGAGGTCATGGGTTCTATCCCCACCATGTGTTATATATACGGGGCAGTACAGATGTGTAATGGTTATACTGCCTCACAGCACTGAGGTCATGGGTTCTATTCCCACCATGTGTTATATATACGGGGCAGTACGGACGGTGTAATGGTTACATTACTGCCTCACAGCGCTGAGGTCATGGGTTCTATCCCCACCATGTGTTATATATACGGGGCAGCACGGACGGTGTAATGGTTATAGCATTACTGCCTCACAGCACTGAGGTCATGGGTTCTATTCCCACCATGTGTTATATATACGGGGCAGTACGGACGGTGTAATGGTTAGCATTACTGCCTCACAGCGCTGAGGTCATGGGTTCTATCCCCACCATGTGTTATATATACGGGGCAGCACGGACGGTGTAATGGTTATAGCATTACTGCCTCACAGCACTGAGGTCATGGGTTCTATTCCCACCATGTGTTATATATACGGGGCAGTACGGACGGTGTAATGGTTAGCATTACTGCCTCACAGCGCTGAGGTCATGGGTTCTATCCCCACCATGTGTTATATATACGGGGCAGTACGGATGGTGTAATGGTTACATTACTGCCTCACAGCGCTGAGGTCATGGGTTCTATTCCCACCATGTGTTATATATACTGGGCAGTACGGACGGTGTAATGGTTAGCATTACTGCCTCACAGCACTGAGGTCATGGGTTCTAACCCCACCATGTGTTATATATACGGGGCAGTACGGACGGTGTAATGGTTAGCATTACTGCCTCACAGCACTGAGGTCATGGGTTCTAACCCCACCATGGGCGAAATGTAATAGGGTGCGTTTTTTTAGACATGTGCGATTTTTGGTCAAAAACGGCCGAAATCGCACATTTTCCGAAAATCGCACATTTAATAGGTTGAAAATCGCGGTAAAAAATCGCACTTTTTACCGCGAAATCGCACTTTTAGAAGTGCGATTTTTAGTCACATTTCAATTCGCATCCAGATGTTTTCCCATTATAAAGTATACAACTCGCAAATGTAATAGGGTGCGATTTTGGTCAATGTTACCAAAAATCGCAAAAAAAATAGACCAGGTTCTGACAGGCGAATTTGACAGAACCATGCACAGATCATTGAGATCTGTGCATGGTTCTGTTAATAAAAATGTGTAAAAGTGTTTTTATAAAAAAAAAACGGCGTGGGGTCCCCCTTCCTAATTTCTGAAACCAGCCCCGGACTCTTGGACCGGTCCTGGTTCCAAAAATACGGGGGACAAAAAATCTGGGGGTCCCCCGTATTTTGAAACCAGCACCGGGCTCCAACAGCCCGCGGTGTCATGCCACAGCCGGGGGACACTTTTTATACAAGGTCCCCCGGCCAAAACATGAGCACCGTGGCTGGTCAGCCTTGGACGGGGTACCTGGAGGAGTGGGGACCCCACGCCATTTTTTTTTTTACTTTTTTTTTTTAGCACAAAATCGCATTTTATGAAAATGCGCACATTTTCATGACTGAAAATGCGCACATTTTCATGACTAAAAATCGCGGCAAATCGCGGCAAATCGCATTTTTTGCCGCTAATTCGCATCTCATTACATATGCGAATTCGCGGCAAAAAACGCGATTTTTAAAGGTGCGATTTGGTGCGATTTTTTTTTTAGTCTAAAAAAACGCACCCTATTACATTTCGCCCCATGTGTTATATATACTGGGCAGTACGGACGGTGTAATGGTTACATTACTGCCTCACAACACTGAGGTCATGGGTTCTATCCCCACCATGTGTTATATATACTGGGCAGTACGGATGGTGTAATGGTTAGCATTACTGCCTCACAGCGCTGAGGTCATGGGTTCTATCCCCACCATGTGTTATATATACGGGGCAGTACGGATGGTGTAATGGTTACATTACTGCCTCACAGCGCTGAGGTCATGGGTTCTATTCCCACCATGTGTTATATATACACGGGGCAGTACGGATGGTGTAATGGTTACATTACTGCCTCACAGCACTGAGGTCATGGGTTCTATTCCTACCATGTGTTATATATACAGGGCAGTACGGATGGTGTAATGGTTAGGATTACTGCCTCACAGCACTGAGGTCATGGGTTCTATCCCCACCATGTGTTATATATACAGGGCAGTACGGATGGTGTAATGGTTAGCATTACTGCCTCACAGCGCTGAGGTCATGGGTTCTATTCCCACCAAGTGTTATATATACGGGGCAGTACGGACGGTGTAATGGTTACATTACTGCCTCACAGCACTGAGGTCATGGGTTCTATATATACGGGGCAGTATGGATGGTGTAATGGTTAGCATTACAGCCTCACAGCCCTGAGGTCATGGGTTCTATCCCCACCATGTGTTCACATCGATGGCCTGGGAAATTGCTCAGTGCATACTCATCCTGTCGGGGAGGAGGACGGCCAGCGCTCGGCCATACATGCTAGCCAGTTTGGAACTAAAAGCAGCTGACACTGCAAAAAGTGAGGTGTTTTCAGCGCAAAGCCGACCAGTGCGTATGGGCCTTAACCCTTCCAGTTGCAAGCCATATAAAAGCAGACTATTGATATAAATGTGCGATACGGTTGTAAGGAAAATTTCTAAAAGTTGACTCATCTGTAATCAATAAATATAGATGGGCCGCTCTTATCACAGTCTCGTCAGTGGAAATATTTGAAGTTTACCTGTATGGAAGCCACATACTGTATACTGACTGAGTGAGGTATAAGATGGCAGCTGTATACGGAAAACACAATAACACAGAGACACGGCGCAGACACACAGGAAGCCAGATACTGTATATTGAGTGATGTACAAGATGGCAGCTGTATACGGAGAACACAATAACACAGACAGATGGTGCAGACACACAGGAAGCCAGATACTGTATACTGACTGAGTGAGATACAAGATGGCAGCTGTATACGGAGAACACAATAACACAGACAGACGGCACGGACACACAGGAAGCCGGATACTGTATACTGACTGAGTGAGATACAAGATGGCAGCTGTATATGGAGAACACAATAACACAGACAGACGGTGCAGACACACAGGAAGCCAGATACATACCTCCCAACTGTCACGATTACAGCGGGACAGTCCCGATTTTCGGGTCCTGTCCCGCTGTCCCACCCGCGGCAGGCATTGTCCCGCTGCGGGGGGGGTGGCAGTTGGGAGACCCCCCAATCTAATAGAATAGACGCTGTGCGCATGCGCACAGCGTCTATTCTCGTATGAAAATGAGGTTGCGGCTAATTAGCATAAGCAGCACCCTTATTTGCATACGCCCCACCCCCTTTTCGGGCACTATGTCCCTATTTCCCCAACACAGAAATTGGGAGGTATGCAGATACTGTATATTGAGTGATGTACAAGATGGCAGCTGTATACGGAGAACACAATAACACAGACAGACGGCACGGACACACAGGAAGCCGGATACTGTATACTGAGTGAGATACAAGATGGCAGCTGTATACGGAGAACACAATAACACAGAGACACGGCGCAGACACACAGGAAGCCAGATACTGTATACTGAGTGATGTACATGATGGCAGCTGTATACGGAGAACACAATAACACAGACAGACGGTGCGGACACACAGGAAGCCGGATACTGTATACTGAGTGATGTACAAGATGGCAGCTGTATACGGAGAACACAATAACACAGACAGACGGTGCGGACACACAGGAAGCCGGATACTGTATACTGAGTGAGATACAAGATGGCAACTGTATACGGAGAACACAATAACACAGACAGACGGCACAGACACACAGGAAGCCGGATACTGTATACTGAGTGAGGTACAAAATGGCAGCTGTATACGGAGAACACAATAACACAGACAGATGGTGCGGACACACAGGAAGCCAGATACTGTATACTGAGTGAGGTACAAGATCGCGACTGTATACGGAGAACACAATAACACAGACAGACGGCGCAGACACACAGGAAGCCAGATACTGTATACTGACTGAGTGAGATACAAGATGGCAGCTGTATACGGAGAACACAATAACACAGACAGACGGCACGGACACACAGGAAGCCGGATACTGTATACTGACTGAGTGAGATACAAGATGGCAGCTGTATATGGAGAACACAATAACACAGACAGACGGTGCAGACACACAGGAAGCCAGATACATACCTCCCAACTGTCACGATTACAGCGGGACAGTCCCGATTTTCGGGTCCTGTCCCGCTGTCCCACCCGCGGCAGGCATTGTCCCGCTGCGGGGGGGGGGGGGGGTGGCAGTTGGGAGACCCCCCAATCTAATAGAATAGACGCTGTGCGCATGCGCACAGCGTCTATTCTCGTATGAAAATGAGGTTGCGGCTAATTAGCATAAGCAGCACCCTCATTTGCATACGCCCCACCCCCTTTTCGGGCACTATGTCCCTATTTCCCCAACACAGAAATTGGGAGGTATGCAGATACTGTATATTGAGTGATGTACAAGATGGCAGCTGTATACGGAGAACACAATAACACAGACAGACGGCACGGACACACAGGAAGCCGGATACTGTATACTGAGTGAGATACAAGATGGCAGCTGTATACGGAGAACACAATAACACAGAGACACGGCGCAGACACACAGTAAGCCAGATACTGTATACTGAGTGATGTACAAGATGGCAGCTGTATACGGAGAACACAATAACACAGACAGACGGTGCGGACACACAGGAAGCCGGATACTGTATACTGAGTGAGATACAAGATGGCAACTGTATACGGAGAACACAATAACACAGACAGACGGCACAGACACACAGGAAGCCGGATACTGTATACCAGGCATGTCCAACGTTGGCCCTCCAGATGTTGTGAAACTACACATCCCAGCATGCTTTGCAATAGATTTAGCATTCACTAATAGCAAAACTGTGGCAAAGCATGCTGGGATGTGTAGTTTCACAACATCTGGAGGGCCAACGTTGGACATGCCTGCTGTATACTGAGTGAGGTACAAGATGGCAGCTGTATACGGAGAACACAATAACACAGACAGATGGTGCGGACACACAGGAAGCCAGATACTGTATACTGAGTGAGGTACAAGATCGCGACTGTATACGGAGAATAAAATAACACAGACAGACGGCGCAGACACACAGGAAGCCGGATACTGTATACTGACTGAGGGAGGTACAAGATGGTGACTGTATAAATATAACACAATGACGTAGAGACACGGCACAGACACACAGGAAGCCAGATACTGTATACTGAGGGAGGTACAAGATGGCGACTGTATACATATAACACAATGATGCAGAGACACGGCGCAGACACACAGGAAGCCAGATACTGTATACTGAGGGAGGTACAAGATGGCGACTGTATACATATAACACAATGATGCAGAGACACGGCGCAGACACACAGGAAGCCAGGTACTGTATACTGAGGAAGGTACAAGATGGCGACTGTATACATATAACACAATAACACAGACAGACGGCGCGGACACACGGGAAGCCGGACACTGTATACTGAGGGAGGTACAAGATGGTGGCTGTATACGGAATCAGAATAACACCAAATAAAATATAATAATAACACAATGACAAATTTCAGGTCACTTTTCTCTTTATGCACTTCTTATGCAGGTCACTATTTCTCTGGTGTATTAGTCATGTAACAATCAGTTTTATGGTAATTAATACTATGTATATGTTAAACAATTGTATTACACAAATGCCACCACCAGCCTCTGTCCTTCCCCCACTTATTCTCCTCGGGTATATAGATAATATTATCTATACAGAATATTTCCTGTTGAAAATAAATGTATAGATAATATTATCAATATATAAAAAATAAAAATCAGGTTGTTTCGATGTGTCCCTCCCTTGCCACGTGTTGGGTCTCGGGACTCGAACCTGCAACCTGTGGCTCCCCGTAGCTTGGACTAATAGACACGCGCCACTGTGCCAACCAGCCAGAAAAGCCTCTCTGTGTAACTCGTAGCTCCACTGCAGTGACGTCATCCGCTCTGTGCTGCACCATCGCCACCTATTGGCAGCTACTGGAACTACACCCGGAACGACTGTGTAATCCGGGCACACACTACTGAGCTCCGCTCCCGGTCATCTCCCTGCTCCTGCGGAAGTAGGGGCAGAGTGTCTGCTCCTGCCGCTGCTGCAGTGATGTGGGTCCCAGTACCTTGGATGAAGGAGGCTTCCAGAATATCAGGCTCATGGGGAGGTAAGCGGGGGGGGGGGGGGGGGGGGGGGGGGAGGACATTTAACTCCTAACAGGTTACTATGCGGAAGGGGGGTGGGGGTCTTTTGTGTACACTTGTGTACTCATGCTACAAATAAGATGTAATAACAGGCCTAGGGGGTTTGGTTACTGAAGTAATGCTGTTCTATTGGGGGAGGGGTTGGGGAGGGGGTGTGTACTGGAAGTGCTGCTGTTCTGCTGGAGGGGGGGGACTGGTAGTGCTGCTGTTCTACTAGGGGGGGTACTGGTAGTGATGCTGTTATAGTGGGGGGAGCGGGTACTGCAAGTGCTTCTGTTCTACTGGAGTGGGTGTATGGGAAGTGCTGCTGTTCTGCTGGAGGGGGGGGGGGGGGTACTGGAAGTTCTGCGTGGATAGGAGAAATTTCCACAAACTCACGTGGTTTTGCCAAATTTGTTTATGTTTTCGCATGTTTTTGCCCATCCCGAAAAAAAGGTGAAATGCCATAGTCAAAATGTGAAGACGGATTCAAAAACGGGCGAAAACGGGCGATTGAATGCTAATCAGAGAATTATTGCCGATTTTTCACCTGGCCAGGAAATTCGACCGGATTGAATAGCCCCCAAGGCTTAGACCGCTCAGTTCGTAAAAGTGTAACAGATCATTTTAGGTACGTTTCCTTTTGTCTCTATTACCCCTTTCACACCGCACAAATAACCTGGAACCGATGTGAAAGGGCCATTTGAAAACTCTCGGGTCCAGCAACCCGGCATTCCGACACAGGTTAAAATAAGTGTTTTACCTGGGTCTGACCCGGGTTGCTGAACAGTGTAAACAGGTAACACTATAGCGTCAGCTCCAAGCGCTGCCTACTGCCACACCCCCAGATGACACCCCTTCCTTTGTGATGTCAGTGTCCTGAGGGGCAAATCATCACAAATGCCAGGTCGCTCTAGGGGTGGACCCGTGTCTAAAATCCCGGGTGTGACCCCGCGTTCGCGATGTGAAAAGGGTTTAAATGTCTTTGTGGCCTATGTAAGTTCTGTAAGTGTAATGGGTTAGATCTACTAATAATTCTGGTGCTAATAAGCCCAATATCCATCCTTTGCCCATACTCCCCTACTTTTTTTCCTCCCCTTTTGATGGGCACATTATGGGGTGGGGCAGAATATTTTGCGCTATTTCCGCCATGTTCCCATGGAGCAATGATGCAATACTCAGAGGGAGGCTGGGCTGTAAGATTTTGATTCGCTGAGACTGTCCGCGTCAAGCCCCTATCCCGCCCATGATGTATTACAGCAGCATGTACTCCTCCAGCTGAGGTTGCCACAACTGCATGTACTGTAAAACATTGCCTCCTGTTTGGCTGTTAGGCATGGGGTATGGGTCATAGAATTGACGCAATAAAGGTCGACACTCAATAGGTTGACCACTGTTGGTCAACAGGCCATAGGTCGACACCTTATAAAGGTCAACATGGCTTAGCTCGAGAGGGACAAATGGTCGGCAAAAGCAATAGGTCTACGTACAAAAGTTGAGTTTTCACGGTGTCTGTGTCGACTTAGGTCGACATGAACTGTATTTCAGTGTACCGCTTCGCTCGCCAGGCTTCCGGCACGATGTCTTGCTACCCTTGTCAACCTTTTTCATGTCCACATTTTCTATTTCCTATGTTGACCTATTGCTTGTGTTGAACTTTTGTCCCTTTCGACGTAGCCATGTCAACCTTTTTAAAGTGTCGACCTATGGTCTGTTGGCCAATAGTAGATGATCTATTGAGTGTCCACCTAATTAGTGTCGACCCATCGAACGCACACGCCAGGCTTGCAGGTTGTACTGTATGGTATGACTGCACGCCAGGCTTGCAGGTTGTACTGTATGGTATGACTGCACGCCAGCTCACTGGGTTTGAAGAAATGACGGTACTTCCTCATCTTTGCGGCCAGCGCTACGCCAGTTATGTTAGCCGCTACTTAACTGCTATGAAAGGATTTTCGGCGAGGGAACGGTTACAAATCTACTTTAGAGGCATTTTTTTAGGTAAAAGATGTTTACTAAATTTGCCCCCTGGCGGGCTCGCTTCACTCGCCACGCTTCGGGCTCGCTTCACTCGCCACGCTTCGGGCTCGCTTCACTCGCCACGCTTCGGGCTCGCTTCACTCGCCACGCTTCGGGCTCGGTGGCTCAGTTCACTCACCTGAACTTTACTAATGGTAATACATGGTGGCGTGGTCACAGGATGGTGGCATGAACCTAGGGTGGTGGCATGGACCCAGTGTGGCGATGTGCAAACATTCGTACAGTACGTAAGTTCCGCAGCGTAAACGGTGGCCGCAAAGATGAGGAAGTGGTTTCGGTACTTATGTAATATCTGGGCGCCCGATTTTTTGATTGGGTCGATCGCATCGCATGCAACCAAATCGCATGTGATGCGATGGACCCGATTTTTACATTGGATCCAATGTTAAATGGTCCCTGAGACCCGATTTTTACATTGGGCCCAATGTTAAATGCCCCCCAGACCCCATTTTTTATTGTATACTCACCCTGTTCATACCCCCACTATCCAAATGGCCTAGAAATGGCCCTAATCTTTGGACAACATTTGGTGGTGATTTCTGAATTATTTCATATGGAATAATATATGTTTTGCAAATTAAGCTGAAAGTTGTCAGTGCATTCTATCACAGCAAGTCTGACAGCACATTTAGACGGTTCTAACTTAACAGCAAAATGAATATTGCGTTGGTCCATGGTGGCTGTGCCACTACCAATTCTTAAAGAACTGGTAACCCCATCGCCAAGGGGCCACGCCCGATAGCCATGCAATAACAGCCACGGGTGGGGATGGGGGTTGGGGATAGGTTTCTTTGTCTCAGCTTCCCAAGCCTGTATGTGGGTCTCTTTGTCTCTGGTTCCCAAGCCTGTATGTGGGTCTCTTTGTCTCTGGTTCCCAAGCCTGTATTGTTTGTGCCTCTATGGCGGGGGCACCTGTGTCACCCGAGGTGGCAGCATGGTTTTGTCCGTGTGAGAAGGAATTTGCCTTTGCCAGTGAACCAGAATAAGGGCCAATGTCCACGACCCCCATAGAGAGAGCAAGTGGGCATGGAGTTGACTTTATATAGTGTGGCGAGCGCAGCGAGGGGACGCGGAATATATGTTAGGTATTCCGCGTCCCCTCGGGATACGGTCATATTGTCTACAGCATTTAGGTCTACAAGCATTAGGTCTACAACACTAGGTCGACCTGCATTTAGGTAGACATGCATTTAGGTCGACATGACTGAAGGTCGACATGACTTAGGTCAACAGGGTCATTAGGCAGACAGGGTCATTTGGTCGACTTTTATAAGGTCGACAGGGTCATTAGGTCGACATGGGGAAAGTCGCCAGGCAAAAGGTCGACATGGGGTCATTTGACTGTTTTATGAGTCGACATGTGCCGACAGGCGGTATTTCATGCCCTACCATCCACTAGCGCGTGGCGGGAGAATAAAATAGTGTGCCAAGCGTAGTGAGCCATGCGAGGGGACGCGGTGCTATGTTGACTGTGTCGACGCTTGAAAAATGAAAAAAATAAAACCCATGTTGACTTTTTCACTGTCGACCTAATGACCCTGTTGACCTAACACCTGTCGACCTAACACATGTCAACCTAATGACCCTGTTGATCTAATGACCTCGTCGACCTAACCCATGTCGACCTTCAGTCAGGTAGACCTAAATGCAGTCTGACGAATGATCCCATTCCGTGCGCTCGCCGCGCTTCGGGCTCGCCACACTATATAAAATCAACTCCATGCCCACTTGGATAGTGGGGGTATGAACAGGGTGGGTATAGAATAGAAAATCGGGTCTCAGGGACCATTTAACATTGGATCTAATGTAAAAATCGGGTCCATCGCATCGCATGCGATTTGGTTGCATGCGATGGACCCGATTTTTCCGAAAAAATCAGGTCCATCGCATCTGATTGTATGCCTTAAGTTATGGCATACAATCGAAAAATCGGGCGCCCAGATAATACATAAGTACCGTGGATTCAAATGTATTATTTTCTTGGTGTGAAAACAGAACACAGACATAATTTATTCCATGTTCTGCTGTCTGTCTATCCCATGTGTAATATTAATATACTAGGAGATTCATCGTGCCCTACGGGCGCTACTCACACCGTCGTAAGGGGCCCCGGCCCCTTAACCTGCTTTATTGCATGAAATATGGTTTGTGCCGGAGGGGCGTTGTGGTAAGGGCGGGTGTGGTGTCTTTACAGGCAGATGTGGGGGTGGTGTGGTGGATTAGGGTGTGCTGTGGTTGGTGGAGTGGCGGGTGGGTGTGGTGGTGGCGTGGGTGGGTGAGGGTCGGGTGCGAGGTTGACAGGGAGTGGTGTGAGTGGTGGAGTTGCAGTTGGGGGGGGGGGGGGTGTCCCGGGTGGGTGCTGTGGGTTGATGGTATGTGGGGGTGCATTGGTTGAGTGAGGGGCAGTGTTGGGGATGCTGTGTGTGCAGGAACGATGGTGCTGTGGTGGGGGAGGTATAGGTGCTGTGGGTGAGTGATGGGCAGGTGCGTGGTTGGTTTGGGTGGGTACTGCGGGTTGAGGAGGTGCAGGGGTTGCAAGAGTGGTGCATTAGTACCATGGGTAGGGGAGTGGTGTGTGCTGGGTTGTTGCAGGTGGGGGAGTGTGTGAGGCGGTGGTAGTGTGGGAGGGGTGGGTGTGCTGTGGGTGATAGAGTTAAAGTTGTGGGGGTGAAAGTTGATATAAGTGAGCTGTGCGCAGGGCAGGTGGTGGGTATGGGGTGCTGTCCATGGTATGTGGCCACAATTTATACATTACAGAAGGGGAGTTATGACCCACTCTGTCAGTGTGCAGTAATAATACCCCCATATACTGTGGCTTCCCTACTGACAGCTGGCGGCTGCTGCGACGGTCCCCACGTTGTACTGAGAAACACATGCTGTTGCTGTCATCATGGTGGTGGGGCAGGAGACAGAGGGCTGCTGCTACAGGGCCAGACAGAATTGTGTCTGGCAGCGGTGACTGTGCTGCTGTGTGGGGTAGGTCAGGGTGAGCAGTAGTGCTTCAAATAGCAACATAGCTACCAAGATTCCAAAGCCCTATGTAGGCCCTTCCCTGGCTTCTAGCCCCATATGTTCGCCACCATGGTACCTAGGCTGGGCTGACCCTAATGGACAGATAATAGGGGTAGCTGGAAGAGGTGTTTAGAGGTGCGGGCGCCAGGCAGCGCTAAGCAGCTGGGGGGGAGGTTGCAGGTGCTACCGCTCACGTGCTCCATGAAGTCCGTGAGAGACGGGCCGGAGGGGGAGAGGTGCGGTCTCCAGCCCCCGGTTGCTGCTATCCATCTTTGGGGGGGGGGGGGGGTGAGCGATGCTCTGGAGGCTGCAGTGTCTCTGCCTGCCAGCATGGGGAGGGAGAGGAGGCAGAGGGTGTCTGTCTGGCACCGCGGGCTGCCTGGTTCTCCTCTCTGTCACTGTGTGAGTGTGTGTGGGTGGAGTCAGAGGCGCTGATAGCCTATGACTCCACCCAGCGTTATAGACACACTCACAGATTGAGTGACAGATGTAGCTAAATATATGAGATTGCAATTTCATGTGTTCTGTTTGAGATTTCAGACTTTTGTCAATTTCTCCATCTTTCCAAAATCCCCGCACATTTGTGTTACCCCTCCTGGAATTATCAATTCTCTTCTTTGTATATCCCCATATACTGTACCTTCTCTGGCTTTCCTACGCGTTATATAACTAGGAATAACTATATGCCGGTCATGGTTATCATTGCAACTTACCTCAGTATTAGCTACAAGGTCCAATCTCTCCCTGAATAGGGTGAGAGATTTTGGGCGAGTTTTTCCCTTTTTTTTTTAAAGCAGCGATCAATTACACTGCAAAACCAGGTTGATTTTGCCATGTAATTGATTGGTGCTTTAAAAAAACATGGGAAAACTCTCCCAAAATCTCTCACTTTCTGAAACTCTCACCCTATTACATTTGTCCCCGCATGTGCGATAATCGCGCCGTGTACCTGCAGGGATGCGATGCGCGTACCCGCAGGTACAATATTGTAAAGCACAAAAAGTATCTGCAGGCAGTACTTTTTGTGCTTCATTGCATCGCATCAGTACAGGAGTACATGCGATACGATGCGATGTCCATTAGTACCTATTCAGGGCCGTCTTAACAATCTACTGGGCCCCTGGGCAAAATAATTTTTAGGGCCCCCCTCCACCCACCTATGTGCAGCAGCAGAGGAGGGCTGGGAGTTGTGTGGCGGGGATCCGGGCAGCAGCTGTCAGCGGCATCTGTCTAGGCGACTCATAGGTGGCGGCGGTGATCCAGGCAGCGGGGGGGGGGGGGGAGGGGCTGGGAGCTTGATGTAGCGGTGTGTGGTGGGGATCCAGGCAGCAGCTGTCAGCGGCATCTGTCTAGGCGACTCATCGGTGGCGGCGGTGATCCAGGCAGCGGGGGGGGGGGGGGGGGAGGGGCTGGGAGCTTGATGTAGCGGTGTGTGGTGGGGATCCAGGCAGCAGCTGTCAGCGTTGTCCGTCCAGGCAGCTCGCTCAGAACTTGCTGTAGCGCTATTTGCTGCCGGGCAGGAAGCGCTGCAGATTTTGAAAAGACTGGCCGGACACTGATTGGCTGAGCGTCCGGCCAATCAAGGTCCGGCCAGAATTTTCAGAATCAGCAGCGCTTCCCGCCCAGCGGCAAATAGAGCTACAGCAAGGTCTGAGTCACCACTGCCTGTATGGACAACGCTGACAGCTGCTGCCAGGAGCATCCCCGACATATGCCGCCCAGATTGCTACATCAAGATCCCAGCCCCCCGCTGCCTGGATCACCGCCGCCACCGCTGAGTCGCCGCTGACAGCCGCTGACCGCATCCCAGCCGCCCACCGCCATTCCCCAGAGCAGTGCCGTCTTCCCCAGTGGGCTGGGCCCCTACAATCCTTGGGCCCCTGGGCAACTGCCCATTCAGCCCAATGGGAAAGACGGCCCTGTACCTATTAACTTTAAAATAAAAATAAAAAGTTGCTAAAATCACATGTCATCGCATCGCACCCGCAAACCACAGTACATGGCATTGCATCGCATCCACTTCAAGTGCCAAAATCGCATGGCAGCTTGAAGTACAAAATACACAGCACACACAATCGGTGCGTGTATGGGCACCTTAAGGGCTGGGTTCGATTAGGGACAAGCTTATTTTATGCAACCTGTATACATTGGGGGGTATTCTGATTCAGTCGGTTCCCCACACATTTGCACGGGGACCGATTGTTTGGGACTGCGCATAGGTTTTTTGCGCATGTGCAGCCGCTGTGTGGGAGCCGACAGCGACCATCGAATGATTTATCTGCCGCACCCAAGGTTGCGAATGGATGATCATGTGTAGCAATCAGTGGCGTAACTATAGCACCGCAGCCTCCGCGGTCGCGGGGGGGCGCTGTGCATGTGGGGGCGCCGGGGGGGCTGCGGTGCTATAGTAATGCCCCCGCCCCCCATCCCCCGCAGGCTTACCTGTCTGCGCGTCCCGGCTCCCCTCCTGGCTTCAATCAATTCTATGGAGACGGACCACGATAAAATGGCCGCCCCATAAAGCAGACAGTTCTCTGAAACTGTCTGCGGTATGGCGGCGGCCATTTTATCGTGGTCCGTCTGCATAAAATTAATTGAAGCCAGGAGGGGAGCCGGGACGTGCTGCACCGCAGACAGGTAAGCCTGCGGCGATGGGGGGGCACGGGCGGCCGGGGGAGGGAGGGAGGCCGACGGGGAGGCGCCCCCCCCCCCCATTAACGGCGGGGGGGCGCCACAAAGCAAGCTACGCCACTGGTAGCAATCACACTGAAGCTGACTGATCTGTAGGATACAATGGTCCCTGCAAAAGGGATGCACTGAAAATATCTCTCTGGTCTGTCAAACCAAGACTGTCGTTGGTGGGAGGTAATCACTGTTTGATTAAAAGATGCTTCTTTTGCTAGCAATGCAATCACAACACATGTACATTAATCGCGTTTTAATGTGTTTGTTTAAAACTGTAATTACTTGTTAGGGAACAAAAGAAATTGATGCGGCATGCTATATATTGCTGAAAGAAACACATTAGCAAAGCTGACAGCTCCCCATTCATCATAAGATCTTCAGTGTAACACCTTCCTCTAGCTGAAGTCCTTGCATTGTGTTACAGAGGATGAATTAGACAGCACACGCACACACATGTAGCAGCCTCCAAGTTACACGGCAGCTATTACTTTGCAGGATGACACTTTACTTTCATAGTTCGCTATTATGTAATAATGTCTCTAGAGCTGTGTAGAGGGCATTGACCGTTCCATCTACCCAATGACAGATACACATATGCTGCAGCCTTGAGGCTACACATAGCCCAAATAATCCCAGCGTGTACTGTACTATGACCCTGCACTTCCTCAACACTGCAGCTGCAATTCATTTCTAACAGGGACTGCGACCCTTCCCGCAGATTTGTCTTTCTGAGTGAGAAGACAGGGGCAGGGTAGGCGGACCAACATTTTGAGAGAATAAACAAATAATGGCATATGCGATGGTTTTTTTGCAGAAGAATATATTGTATATAAAAAAGTCCATTCATAAAATCCTAAATGTTCACAATCCTTAAGTTTGGACAATCATTTCTTGATCATGACAATCGCCGTAATCGATGACGATGAAAATATAAGAAGCAGCACCCGACGCGTTTCGTCTCACAGAGCCTTCATCAGGGGTTACACCTAAAAGGAATTTATCATTGGTATATCAGCTTAGGACTATTCTTTAATGATAGTATGATGGGACCCTTATAACTGTTCTCCTGGTGCACTGAATGGCCGTTTTAGCGGTACTTCCACAAATCCAATGTAGGGGATAATAATTGATCATAGGAACACCTCAAAGGGATAAGCCAATCGTAACTCTGCTTTAGGGTATTCTTTAGTGGTCATGTGATGGGACCCTTATGAATAGTCTCCATATAAATGAAAAGGCTGTGTACTGTCACTGCGGAAACTCCACTATATAGAAGTGTCATACTAACACCTAAAATGCACACCTCCCAACATTGAAGAGAGGTAAAGAGGCACATTGCGTGCTGAAATTTTGGGGCGTGGCCTAGTGGCATGTACTCACGATGCCCCCCGTTTTTGCCACTGTGGGGGCCTGGACAGCCGCTCCGTGAGCCACTAGCCATGCCCCCAGCCGCTCTGGCTGCAGGAATAGATGCAACGCTGTGCACATGCACACGGCATCTATTAACGGATGACAGGGGGGACTCCCAACTGCCCCCACCGCGGGACAATGCCGGTCCGGGCAGGATGTGGAAACTTCCCCCCAAAAAAACAGGTTGTTCCCACGAAAAGCGGGACAGTTGGGAGGTATGAAAACGTATATATAGATGTGTCCTCTGGTGTGGCAGGAAGCAAGTATATATATATATATATATATATATATATATATATATATATATATATATATATATATATATATATATATATATATATATATATATATATATATATATATATATACCTGGTTTGAATCTCTCCTGGCTTTTTAAAGTAGGACCTGAACCAATCATATCAGCTATAAAACACTTAGGAAAGCAGCTGACACAAGATGGCAGAGTAGCATTAATAATGTATGTGGTTATTGTCATACATACACATGATGGGGGGGGTTACAGTTGCCCATAGGAATTGCACAACATACAGTGAAAGGGGCACTGAAGAGCTGTTGTGCATGGCCCATAGCAGCAGCTTTTGTTGTAGATATGGATTTAAATGCTCAATCAGCAGACTGTACCAACGAGACAAGAGAGCAGCTGCAAGCAAGAAGAGACGGGTAACTTCAATGTGAGGTGGTACAATGTGTGCTTAGAAAGCTCAGGTTGATTTCCCAATGCAATGTGCATATGGCAGACTACAACTTGTGAATTGCAGGTTATTCTCCCTTCGTGTACTGGCCCTAATGCATCATCTAGGGCAGGCATGTCCAAACTAAGGCTCATCTAGCTGTGACACTTCACATCCCAGCAGGCCTTGCAATAGTTTTAGCATTCCCTAATAGCAAAACTGTGGCAAGGCATGATGGGACTTATAGTTTCACAACAGCTGGAGGGACATAGGGCCTTATTCTGGCCGATGCGTAAATTTCTGAATTCTTTCGGATGGCGTTTTTTAGCCGTCTGCGCATGCGTGGGCAACGCTATGCGCATGTGCCACGCATGGTCTTCGTACTCGTTCTCACTAATACCGTACAGAAATGTGCACCGCATTCACTCGGGAAATATGGGCGTAATATGGGCGTCATTCGGAAGTACACAGGGGCATAGTTTCAAAGTGGGCTAAACTGGGCGTACACGAGGGAGTGCACTAATTCTGGTTGGCGTGCATTCGGACACCGACTGCAAACGAACCAAAAGGCAGAAAATATGCGGTGTTCATAAGCAAGTATTGCTTTGCAGACACCACTTGTTCATGTGCTAGGCATTTGGATCGCCCAATTAGTACGCCCGCACCTGAACCACTGTCAGCTGAACACAATACAATCCACTCCTCTACTCATTACTCATTAATTACACTCTTTTCATTGCTTCAATTGGAAACCTTGCAGCTTAAATGGACCATTACTAAACACACAAATCTATGCTGAAAGCACGGCTGCATTTGTTACACACATTTACACTGCAAGCAATGGACAGAACTTGGTATCACTAATATAAATATACATGTCACTTTTACATTCAGCAATAGATATTAGTCGTGAGTTTTGCGGAAATACACCGCATCGGTGCGTACGGGCAGCTTCCAGTCCGTTCAGACGCTGTAAGACCGTGCAGAATATGTATGTGTCCACCGCACACGCACGGTTTGGATGTTGTCCGTAATCACACCCTCTTCTTAGAGAGCGAGTCCGTCCGAATGCGGAGGACCTGTGGGCGTTTTTTCTTACAATGTCCGCACAGCGTGGCGTGCGGTCCACTCCGAAAGAATTCGGAAAGTTCCGCACCAACCAGAATAACCTCCATAGTTTGGACATGACTGATCTAGGGAGACACAGGATGCTGACGGGTAAAATGGGTGCGGGGGACTCGTAAGCGTAACCATTCCCTTCCCGTCTCAATGTCCCTGGCCATCTCTGCCGGTGTTCAACCTGCCTCAGGTCCCGGTGTTAGAAAAGACACAATCCTGCTTGAACCTCATCCACCGACACATATGTCTAAAAGTACACACAAGTTAAGCGTCCTATCCATAGGTGTATACATAAAGTACACCGCTATTCATTCCACATTCCATGATTTGTACAATGTAGCGTTTCTGAAGGAAAAACAGAATAGATAAGGCAACTCTCACCCCTTTGTGCAGCCGCTGAATCTATTACCATTCCTGCTGCAGAGCAATAAACCCAATTGCAGTCAGAGAAAGAGAGTTGGAGCAAACTTCCAGGAGATATGTATTAATGGTTCCATTGTAGCAATTTTCCCTGTGCTTCATCGCCGCCCTCGGCCACATTCGCACGGCAATTTATGTGCAGGGAAAAACGGCTCTTTGAAGAATGATTACTTTCTTTGTAAAGCGTGGGATAATGGATGGGTCAGATCACCTGATATATAGAGAGGCCTTGTAATCATAGGGAGTTCTCATTGGACGACCGGTGCTTAAGTTAGGGTGATCCCGAGCACCTGAGTGGTTGTGCTGACACCACAAAGCAGCCAAGCAATAAGCAGGCATTGAAAACACGGTTCAGAATTTCTCAGAAGCTTTATTTCCATTATGTGATTAGTGTATGGGACGAATGACGAACATGCATGACTCATGCTAGGAGCCATAAGTAGGGATGGCCATCGTTGCCATTGCCATCGATGGTTGCCATTGATGGCAATTCTGCAACTGGCCATCGATAGTACTAAACTATGCAATGGCTGACCATCGATATTTTTACATATCGATGGTCAGCCATTGTGTTTGTTTGATTGGCCTGTGGGCCAATCAAAACATGGGGGCGGGGCTTCGCGGGTGTTGTGGGGGCTGAGCTATGCTCCGTGTCCCGGCACTTTGAAAAAAATAAAAAAAGCAAAACATCGTTTTGCTATTCCATCGATGGAGGGAAACCATCTGGTTCTCCCCCATCGATGGCAAAAATATTCGACATCGACCATGAACCATCGATGATTTCGAATCATCGATGGTCGATGGCCATCCCTAGCCATAAGTGAATGGGTAAAAACCGGAACCGGACAGCACCCCGGAACGCCGTTCTGTCACCAGGGAGAGGAGAAGGGGGAGAATAAAGCCTGCCTGTATGGTCTAGGGATGTAATAAAATCCGGAATGGTCCAGGCCATATGAGGAGGCTGTAATCTCCCCTTGTCCCCGGTGAAAGCTATCACAGTCACCCCTCAGACTGGAACCCCCCCCCCCCTCGCAAGCCATAATGGGTGCAGTTCAGCCTCCTAAATGCACCCCCCCCCCCCTCACCTATTTACTTATTAACATTTACCCTTTCCTAAACCGCTTAAGTATAGTAGTACTGATGATAATCTAAGTTCCTGGGCAAACCCTGAAAATCGGGGATGGGGGCGAATTCGAATCGCCCCCAATGGACATTCTGCACCCATTGAATTATACTTACCCTTCCAGAGACCCATGGCGGTCGGCGCTGTCCACATTAATCCTTGTGAAAGTGGCGTGGCAGCCATTTCCCCAGTGATTCACATATGCAAAGTACATATTTCCCCGGGAACAAGGTGCAAGCACCATCTGAAGTACCGCCAGTGACCACTAGAGGCCACTACTCCTTTGCATGCTAAAAGATGTCATAACTGAAAGTGAAAGCAATTGCAGGGACACTGATCTGTTGCAAACTTGCTGGGATATGAAGAGAGGTAACTGTGACAGATATTGTAGGTAGGACCAGGGGGCGGGGAGGAGAATTTATGTGCTAAAAACTGTCACAGCTCAAAGTGACAGTAAAAACTGTCACATATCAAAAGTACATTGAAACTAGTATTTTCATTATTTCATTCTCATTTCTCTTTAAAAAGGGGTGCCCCATTCCTGGGACGATTCCATATTGTTGACAGCTTGCCGAATCCAGTTATCTATGATGTTTGTTATTTGTTTTATTTTGTTCAGTTTGTTCATTGAAACCCTTCACAATGAGCTCAATAAGAGTAAATATTTACTGGCTCCCTTATAATAGGACAGACTTCATTATGTTTCATAGTAAATTACACATAAAGAAGTGTTCACAGAAGCCTGTCTGGCTTCCTTTTGTTAATTGCACTTTCCAAATCAATAGCAGCCACTCTCGCTGTCCATGGTGCTGAAATGACTACAGCCTGGAGATGCACTCTGGGGACTCTCCTATATATACCGTATATATATATTGTATGTAATATATTCTATTCCTGTACAGTAGAGCAGGGCTAGTCTATCAGGGAGCCCCGTTGTTTGGGTAATTACTTCAAGGCATGGAACATCTGACAGGCGCACCAATACTGAAACAGAAACATCTGGCTCAGGAGCTCCAGCAACAGATGGTAGAACAGAACTGTATCATCCCACAACATGTCTCTGGCTTCCATTAGAATATATATATATATATATATATATACACACACACACACACACACACACACACAGTATGAGACTTCATTAACATAAATTAACAGTGTGCATTTGTTTATAACCACAGCCGCAATTAAAGACTCGCAACTTCTGAGGTTTAAGTCAAAATTCAGCACTTGCTAAAAGTCAGATCCAGCTTCAAGAGGGGTCTCATATCGATCCCCATCAGTTTCGAAACCATTATCTCACCACAAGTTCTAATACATACAACACGTTTTAATTGCCTTACGGCCCATACACGCCAGGCGACTTTGTGCTGAAAGCAGCTCAGTTTTGTCTTTCAGCTCAAAATCTGCCCAGTGTGTACTGGGCAGTGATGCAGCTCCAAACCACGATGCCCCCTTCACCACACTTCACAGTTGGGATGAGGTTTTGACGTTGGTGTGCTGTGCTTTTTTTCTACACACATATTCTGATTCACTCGGAAAGGCACAATCACTCTCTAATGGACAAAACCATGCTGCACTGCAGGTGGGGCTGATGTAACATGTGCAGAGAGAGTTAGATTTAGGTGTTTTATTGTTTCTGTGCAGGGTAAATACTGGCTGCTTTCTTTTCACACTGCAATATAGATATCAGTTTGAAGTACACACCCCACCCAAATCTAACTCTCTCTGCATGTGTTACATCTGCCCCACCTGCAGTGTGCATGGTTTTGTCCATTAGAGAGTGATTGTGCCTTTCCGAGTGAATCCGAATAACCCCCATAGTGCTGTGGGTTCCTTCCAAACAACTCAACTTTGTTTTCATCTGTCCATAGAATATTTTGGCAGGAGTGCTGCCAGGTGCTCTTTTGCAAACTTCAAACATGCAGCAATGTTTTTTGTGGACAGCAGTGGCTTCCTCCGTGGTGTCCTCTCATGAACTCCACCCTTGTTTAGTGTTTTAGATATCATCTTCTGAGAGCTCTTTTGTGCAACGCATGGTTCACATCAGGCAAGCCTTCTTAAAAATAGAAATCTCAAGTCTGGCGTGTGTTTTTTATACGGTAGGCCAGCTTTATTCAACACCTCGAATCTCGTCTCATTGATTGGACTCCACGTTGGCTGATTCCTGAATCCATTAACCTAGGGGTTCATACTTTGTCCACCCTGCACTGTGAATGTTTACATGGTGATAAAAACGTTAGAACATGTAATTGTTTGTGTGGTATTAGTTTAAGCAGACTGTGTTTGTTGATTGTTGTGACTTGGATGAAGATCAGAACACATTTTATGACCAATTATGCAGAAATCCAGGTAATTCCAAAGGGCTCCCACACTTTTTCTTGCAACTGTATCTACTATGATATACCACTGATGTTGCATATTGCATTGGTCATAAAAAATGTGATTTGGTCCTGGACTAGCAACCTGTGGCACCCCTGCAAGTGCCCTGATACACTGCCAAATGCCATATTCTCACTCACTGGGAATATGTGCAAATACAGTGGGGTACTGTACAATCTAACTCTCTTCACATGTTACATCTGCCCCACCTGCCGTGTACATGGTTTTGTCCGTTAGCAAACCAAATGTGTCTTGTGAGCCAACTTTCAATAACCCCCTTTATCTCTCTCTCTTTCCACTGTATCACTCTCCAAGGCTTAGCACCGTATTCACTATATTTCCACTTTGACTGGCAACAAGGATACCTGGATCAATCTACGAAGCAACAAAGTGTCCTATGACCCTTACGTCAGTTCGCTTATGTGGGCTTCAAGCTGCCATCATTAATTATATACCAATCAATGGCAACAAATGAATTGATCAAGAAAAATCAATCTTCCAATGTACTCGACGCCAACTGAAACTTACATTGAAGTGAATATTAATGAACTGATTAATGTTGATCTTGTGAAGGTGACAGTAGGTTCCGTCCTTATCCCATTACAGAGGAAACGTAATCTTTAGAGCAGAAATGCCATTATGGGATCGACCAATATATACACATGCAAGCTGGAGTCAAAATGAGACCTTTTAACTGCACTCAGCAGCTGCCTCCCAAAATGTTGCATTTGCATCAGTCATCGTCAGATCTTTTGTAATTAAGAAGAAGAAATGTGAACTGTACAATATAGCTACAGAGATTAAATCGCCATAACTGAGGGGTAGATGTATGAAGCAGTGATAAGGGAGAAGTGATAAAGTGCCTGATACTTTATCACCGGCCAATCAGCTCCTGAATGTTAAGTTACAGGTCAGGTTTAAAAAGGGACAGTTAGGCACTGATTGGCCGGTGATAAAGTACCAGGCACTTTATCACTTCTCCTTCCTTATCACCACTTCATACATCTACGATCTACCCCTGTGTTTCATGATCTCTAAGACGTATCCAGAACAGTGATGCACAGCAGTTAGTCAGGCATTCCCTGATTTTAATGATCTCGGATACATTGAAATGGATGAATGGCCAAATACAGTTATTCGTCTCATGAAGCAAAAACTATGTATCTGACACTTTCATTCTAGAGAGTGTCGCGGTAGGCGGTCTGAAGCAATACACAGAATGCCGTGGATATTATAGAAATCAGCCTCCATAGCGTAGATGGTGCCATAGTCTCTGTACTGGGAGCAGCAAATTCTCTCATTACAGCGGATGGGAGAAAACGCTTATGGCATTTCTGCACATGTGAAGACGCCAGGTGCGAATGGGCACGTTTGCACCCAACAGTGCGGGTGGGGGACTTAGGGTGGTGGCGGGTGGACACGCCCATGGGAATACCCAGCGGTTCATGGGTGTTACCATGAAAATGCTTGGCCGTTCCCATGGAAATAAGGCAGTGACGCGGCTGTCGGGGGGGGTGGGCATCTGACTTCACCGTATGTCAGTGTCTATAGTTTATCAAATCAATTGCAGGACTATTCAATGCTGCCGGCGGCCTTTGGAAAGTATTGTCTGCCGCAGCAGTGACCTACCCCCATTCTACAGGGTGCACAGAGTCAATATCAGGCTTTGGAGGGTATATATATATATATATATATATATATATATATATAGTGGGGTAATTGCATAATTATACATTGGTGAGCCCCATGGTAACATCTTCTAAGGGCCTTCATACACACACACACACACATATATATATATACACACACACACACACACATATATATATATAGGGCTATTTTTCAGTAGGCTCCAGCAGGAACTGTGGCCCTTATTCTAGTTCACTCTTTTTGACAAAATATTTCTTAAGCTGTGTACACACGGGGAAATATGATTGCTGGGGATATATTGCTAGCAATATATCCCCAGCAATCATATTGCTCAGTGTCTCCTTTTCATCAGCGATGAAAAGGAGACACTGCTACGGGGCAGAGGGGGAGCGCAGCAGCAGCAGACGCTGCTGCTGTCACTTTGAACGGAGGAGGGAGGGAGCAGCCGCACGGGGCTGGGGAGATCAACGCTGATCTCCCCGGCACAGCAATCGCGGGGAAAGCTGCTGGTCGCAGGAGCATGCTCCTGCGACCAGCGACCATTAGGCAGTGCACACGGGAGCGCGCAGCTGGCGATTTATCGCCACCTGCGCTCCAAATCACTGGCAATATGGTCGCTCAGCGACCATATTCCCAGCGATTTCACACAATATTGCTCCTGTGTGTACACACCTTTAGATGGACAAAACCATGTGCACTGCAGGTAAGTCAGGTGCTACTTGTGCAGAAATAATTAGATTTGGGTGGGGTTTTACACCTGCCTCACCTGCAGTGCACATGGTTTTATCCATCTAAGAAATATTTTGTGAAAAAGAGTGAACTAGAATAAGGGCCTCAGTTCCTGCTGGAGCCTACTGAAAAATAGCCCTGTATATATATATAGATATATATATATATATATATACATATATATATATACAGTATATATATATATATATATATATATATATACATATATACATATAAAGCAGATAGTGTCTCATCACTGAGCGCTTGCTAATGCTTCTTAGGTCAGGGCCCCGCGTTTTCATGGGGATGCCCATTAAATGCCAGGCGTATCCCTGATGCCGCCCCCACCCTCCCCTACCCGTGTGAGTGTGATACTCGATGAAGGCAATCACACATGGGGTCTGCACATGCCCAAATTATGCCCCTTCCAATCAAACTTGAATCAGGCCCTTGGTGGCGCCCCGGATCCCAGAACTCAATGCAGCCTTTTAGCCGCCCCCCCCCCCCCCCCCCCCCCACACACACACGTTACGCCTGAGGACAGAAAGCAGGGAAGCGAGGGCCGTCACCCGTGTGTTGCTGCCGTTTTTTGCAATTGTACTTTTCCCGAAAGTTCTACCAAATATTTAATTCACAAGAAAAGTTCAGGACTTGTAAATAATGAGTTACGATGATGCTGTGTACATCATTGCAGATACTATTCCGCCTCGTTCCTTTTGTCATCCCCCCCTCTGATCATCCTCGCGTAGGTCATAAACATGTTCTTACACAGACTAAATAAATGACCTCTCACATTTTGTTCTTGAACTACAGAAAGAACCGTCTCATTGTAAGGATGCAATCCTCGTCGAGTCGATAAAAAGTTCCTGGGAAATTCCGCTAACAAGACAAATGGTGACTCGCCTTACAATACACTTCAGCTTTATCCCGCAATCAGTTATACGCCAATGAATAAAGAAGTCTTTCCCCTCCACCTGTGATCACAGGCACACTTTTTTTTTTTTTACAGTACATTTCAGGCTCCATCAAACGCGGCAGATAACGCTGTGCGGAGACTCGGGAACATTTGGAGATCACGCTGCCTCAAATATATATATATATATATATAAAAATAATAATAATCTTCTGTCTTTCCATTGTGAAGTCGCACATTAAAGAGAGAAAGATTAAAGAAACAATGTCAGGCTTGGTACCATGGGGTAAGGCACATCATACTGATTTGCAGTCTCCACTGGTTATGTGGGTACAGTACAATTCGGAGACTCGGAACGCTCTATCCTCTTTCTCCCTGGTGTGTTTATACCAATTATTTCATTGTGTACAGACTTAGGGGAAGTACGACAAGTGGATGAATATGAAACGCATGAGACAGTCGTGGGTTTATTGATAAACTGTCAGGCAGGGAAAGATGGATTTGGGGAACGGGGTTTGAGGTGTGTTATTTTTTGCATTGTAAAGGTTTGACATGTTTTGCACACTTCGGATTCTTTAGAAAGCGTCACCATAATCCCATGTCTGCTAATAAGTAGAGATTTGCAGGCTCTGATTTACTCTGATTTCAAAACAGGATCTTATTGGCTATCAACGGTCAACAACGGTCATGTGATTTGGGATAGCCAATAAGATCCTGCTTTGAAATCAGAGTAAAGTCAGAGTAAATCAGAACCTGCACCTCTCTACTAATAAGCACAGTAAACAACTAGTTTGAAAATAAAACACAGTACAGGTTGGGTCTCCCTTATCCGTGTTTTCCAAAAACCAAAATATTCTGAAAACTGTGTTTTTCATACTTACAGTACCTCGTCCCCCAATGTCCGAAGCAGTCTCCGGGATGTTCTTCTGCAGCATCTCTCGTCCCAGGGGTGCACTGTGTGAGTGCGTGAGTGCGCCGGTGATGTCACGGTATGCTTTTATTTAAATTGTGACACAAGGGGTCTGCAGCGCCTTACAGCGTATATAAACAGGAACCGTATGATCAAAACAAGAAAAAGTGAATAAAAGAAAAGAACATTTATTTATTTATTCACAGTTTCTTATATAGCGCACACATATTCCGCAGTGCTTTACAGAGAATATTTGAACATTCCCATCAGTCCCTGCCCCAGTGGAGCTTACAATCTATATTCCCTACCACATGTACACGCACACACAGACAGGGTTATTTTTCTAGGGTTATTTATTTTTTGGGAGCCAATTAACCTGCCAGTATTTGTTTGGATTGTGGGAGGAAACTGGAGTACCCGGAGGAAACCCACGCAAGTACGGGGAGAATATACAAACTCCGCACAGTTAGGGCCATAGGAATATTACCACCCAGGATCGCATTGTAAAATGTGAACATATCGGGGCAATGTATCAATATTAAGGGCGCAGGGACAAGGCTCCGATAGGTGCCCGTCCCTGCGAAGCCCTAACCCGGAAGCCGGGAGGTCAGCGCATGCGCGGTTATGTGCTGACCCCCGCCGACCTCTCTTACCGCACTGCCCTGCTCGGGCAGTGCGATGTGTAGCTATAGGCTACAATGGGCTATCGTCACATTACAATGGCGATAGCCCAGGGGTGCGATGCCGGGCTGCCCGATGTTGATACATCGGGCAGCTTCGCATCCCCCTTAGAAACCTATGGGGGATGCGGCCGGCACCGCTGCAGGGAGGATAGCCGCAGGGATCGGGGATCCCTGCTGCGGTCCCCCTTTAATACATTTGGGGGATACTAAATATTTGCGGTGAACCCCGAAAAATGATGTTTTCGGGGATTTAACTGCAAATATTGCTTGATAAATGCGGCCCTAAGTCATTTTACAAGTTTCCTCTCAGATGTAGCAGTACACACCCACGCTTCTAGGTGCCACGTTCACAATCTCTTTTCACAATCTCTCTATATATGGAACTAGACACGCCCTTTGGGTGGAGCATGACAGGCCCCCTCAATGGGGCGCTGTGCAAAATTCTACTACCAACTATAATCTCCCTGAAACTAGTTTTCAAAATAGGTGTAACTTACAGCAACTGTTTTCATAGTGAGCATCTAAGAGAAATACTGAAAATCTGTTTCCTCTTATCAGGACAGGGTTTTTTTTATTATTGCAGCCATGTCAGTTATGTCAGGAATAAAGTTTTCCTTGTTTGAGAGTTGTATTAATATTCTATTTGGGGAGCGGTTGGGAGCATTTGTCAGAACAAGTGTGAAGGTATTTGATGAGCATGACATAAGGGAAGCATTATCTAAAGGAAGCTTTGTTCCATAATTTGTTTTTCAGCCGACTAATTTGTCCCCAAATGCAATCTCCTAGTTCTCCTGATTTTATGGATACAAATGTCTGTATATTTATTGTGTTTCTGTTACAAGCGCACAATATTTTTTTTTAAATATTTTATTGTACAACAAACAAAACAGAGCATTGCAGTCAGCACATAAGAGTAAATGTACAATTATATTGTTAGGTTTCCGGATGATAGACAGTGTATAATAAAAAGGAAAGGATGGGGTTGGGCAGCTGCACTGATAACAAGCACCCCCTCCCCCCCATGTGTGCCTCTACCTCCTTCCTCCCCATGTGTGCCTATGATCTCCCCTCCCCATGTACCCTTATTGCCCCTTGCCTCACCAAGCTGCTTGCCCTTACCCCCCTCCCCATAGGTGCCTCTACCTCATTTCTCCCCATATATGCACCTCCACTCACCAAATGTGCCTCTATGACCCCCCCCCCATGGGTGCCCCTGCCTTCCCCCCCCCCCCCCCCATGTGCCATGCCTCCCAATTTTGTCCTGATGAAGAGATGGACTCCTATGCGCTCCACAGACGTGCGCACAACATTTTGGGTTGTGGCCTCATAACAGGGGGCGTTGCCCATTATCGCGGTGCTCCCACTAAGTCACCCCACCATTTTTTTGCACTGTGGGGCTTATGGCCAGCTCTATGTGAGCTGCTGGTCATGCCCCCAGCCCCTCTGTCTCCCTGAATAGATGGCGCGGCAGGTCCCGATTTGAAAAGATGAAAAGTTGGGAGGTATGCTACGGTGACTGGACATAGGGCCAGATTCTCTAAGCTTCAAAAGTGATAAAATGGAAAGTGATAACCAGCCAATCAGCTCCTACCTGACATTTTTCAAACACAGTCTGTGACATGGCAGGTAGGAGCTGATTGGCTGGCTGTTTATCACTCTCCATTTTATCACTTTTGAAGCTTAGAGAATCTGTCCCATAGTGTAGCCCTGGCACCTACCAGATCCATTGCGCAGGTGCCAGGACCCGCGGCTAATGCCTGTATCTTCACCGGGCATCATGACCCCTGCCAAATGTATAGCAAAAGATTTCCTCACCTTTTCTGTATGTTTCCTTTACAATAAAATATTCAGTGGATGCAGGCCCAATAAATGCATACTTCAAGTTGATCTAATATATATAATATATACGGCAGCCGTCAGAATATAGAGATTTTACGATGTGTAAGATGCCGCAGGGACACGGATCTCTGTGATCATAAATTAACTCTATGGCACCATTCACATATTCCAATGCATTTTAGTATATTTGTGTGTCCTTATTCTTTATAGTTTTGACAAGTTAAAGTCTTCTCTGGTGGTGTTGGGTTTATTTGTGCATTTGTTACTGAGAATCTAACCTTACATTGTGTTTCTTAAAGGATCATCTACATAGCTCTCAGCTCCTGGTAAAGCGCCTTGTGGCCGCTATTTACTGTACATGGGGCGGAATTCCCAGAATATGAATTTTTCGGTTGCCGCAATGCGTATGCTTGTGCCGGTGACTGCCGGGCCGCAGCAGCAGCAGGCTGCATGTGATCCCGCCAGCAACATCCTAATGCGGTCGTATGGTCAACAGTAAAAAAAAAAGCCAACAGTCATTAGGTCGACCACTATTAGTCGACAGGCTAAAGGTCAACACACCATAAAAGGTTGACTTGCATTAGGTCAATAGAGGCAAAAGGTCGACATTGAGAAGATCAACATGAAAAAGGTCGAAATTCGTTTTTCACAATTTTTACAGTCGACATGGAGAATCTAACAGTGCCCGAAGCATGGAGATGGCAGAGAGCTATGCAAGGGGACACGGTACACTTATATGGTGTCCATCAGTAGTGTCAAACTCATGGCCCTCCAGCTGTTGTGGAACTACACGTCCCAGCATGCCCTGCCACAGATTCTATATAATGAATTGCTAAAACTGTGGCAGGGCATGCTGGGACATGTAGTTCCACGACAGCTGGAGGGCCATGAGTTTGACACCATTGGTCTACATAGACAACCGAACATCCTCCAAGACGCATGTCAACCTTTTCCTTGTGTCCACATTTTATTTATGTTGACCCTTTTGTTGTGTACTGTCGACCATTTTACTGTCAACAAGTTGACCCATACCCGTTCCCGGGCACATTCTATTGTGAGTGCTGTGAAGTCAGTGGGACCAGTGTTCCATCGAAGGAACTGTCTATGGAGGGAGTAAGGAGCAATTGAGGGGCAAATAAAGATATATGAAGGGCCCACTTAATTGTGTTTACCCCCCCCCCCCCCCCCAGCCCCTGGGCCTGATAGCCAGCACTTATAAGGGATGATGCTAGAGGCAAGCTTAGTATAACAGGGATACGGTCGGTTGGTTGACCATAAGATGGTCGACAGTCATTAAGTTGACACCGTTAGGTCTACATACTGGAAGGTCAACATGGTTCTAGGTCTACATGGGTTTAGTTTAGGTCGACTGGGGTCTAGGACAACAGGGGACTAGGTCGACACATGCGTTAGGTCAACATGGGTTAGGTCGACAGCCAAAAGGACGACAGGGCTTTTTCGATTGTTCTTTGAGCCGACATGTGCCGACAGGCGGTATTTCATGCCCTACCATCCACTAGGGCGCGGCGGGAGGTTAAAATAGTGTGCCGAGCGCAGCAAGGGAATGCGGTGCACCTAAAACTGTGTCCATGTCCTCTGTGTCAACATTCGGGTAAAATGTAAAAAAAAAAAAAAAAACACATTGACCTAGACACCTGTCAACCTAAACCCATGTCATCCTAGAACCCTGTCAACCTTCCAGTATGTCGACCTAATGGTGTCCACCTAATGACTATAGATCAACTTATGGTCGACCCAATGATCCCATTCCATATAAAATCCCCAATAAACAGCCCTCAGAGTCGTTATCACACATGGGTCAGGATACTTACCCCAGATGTAATCCCCACATCGCTGGGTATTGCGCTGAGCTGGAAGGTGGAGCTGACTGCTAGGTGCCACCTTAAATTGCGGTTACAATGCGAGCGGGGGGCGGCAACAGGGTGATGACTGACCATTGTGGTGGCAGCAACCTGTGTGTGTGTGTAAGGGGGTGGGGGGGGGGCACGCAAGTCAGTTAAAAAAATGGCGAATCGTTAATTTGCATCGAGGCGCGGGACCCAGCATGGTACCACATGAATCCTCGCAAAACTACAACCCACACTGAATCAGGCCCTATGTACGAGTATGTAGCTGCAGCTTCACTCACTCCTTTCGCACACTGAGATAAAGTGGATATCTTTATTTTAAAGGATAACTAACATTATGGGTATTTTTTCCCCCTTACAATGACATAATAAAGCCAATGGGTCACTTTTGTAATAAGAATCACAGCTCAGTTCTGGAAATGACTGGATGGGAAACTGCGGCGTTGCTTGAAGCGACCAGATAAATATTTTAGTTTGCTTTGATCTTTTAAGAAATGAGAGTGCAAATCTTATTGTCTGCTGTCGGCCGCTCGGCGGATTTCCTGGGGAACCGCGCTCATTTATAAATGTCAGATACACTCTCTCTTAAAGAGTATTTACCAGCTACATGTACTACAGCTCTCTGTTCCCCAGGGATCGTCGACAAGAAGACAACAGCTGGACAGACAATTATTGGGATTTACCAGGTGGTCTTTGATGCCGGTGTATTTATCGGTCATGGTGAAACATGCCGCATCATAAGAGAAAGGTTCTGAAGTACGGTATATGCAGTAGTATTGTCTGCTGTATATTCGGCCTAATTCAGACTTGATCACGGTGCACATTTTTTAGCAAATGGACAAACCTATGCTGCACTGCAGGTGAGGCAGATGTAACATGCAGAGAGAGGGCCTACACATGGGGAGATGTGCCACTGAGCAATCTGTCGGGGGCCCGTGTTCTTCAGTGAGAACATTGGCCCCGATACTGGCGATTATAGATTTATCCAGCATCCTGGATATTAATCGCCGGGCGATAGTGGCACGCAGGGCCGCGCATTGCTTAAGCTATGGCCCCTACACACGGCGCTTTCAGATTGCAAAATTCAGGGTGGCACTGGGACTTTGAAACGGTTCAGTCCTGGTGCGACCCTGCATTTTGGTCTGTTCACACCGCCTCAGTATTGCCGGTTCGCTGACATCACCCGGGGGTGCGCCAGAGCGGCGGAGCGTCATCGGGGGTGGGGGAGGAGGTAGCGCTTAGAGCTGGCGCTGCTCCAAGTGCTGGCGCCACCATAGTGGGAACGAGAAACGGGTCACTCGACCCAATTAACCCGTTCACACCGCAAAGCAACACAGCAACGAACCGATATGAAGATTTGAACCCTTCTTTTTTCCCGGTTCGTATTGCCATGCTGCAACTGGGTTGTGGGAGCCTGTAACCACTTTGACATCATACACTAATTACGAACTGGTAAGAACCCGGCATGAACGCGGTAATTAGGTGCAGTGTGAAAGGGGTAGGAGTGATCTAGTGAGATTGCTTATAAAAATGAAAAACAGGCTCTGCTCTTTGAAATAAGGAGTACGAGTTTGGACAGTGTCTAGGTCGACAGTCAAAAGGTCAACACATCAAAAATGTTGACGTGCATTAGGTCGATGTGGTGATTTTCCTATTTTTGTGCCTGTGTTGACATAAGTCGACACGGACACCTTATATCTGTACCACATCCCCTCGCTGCACTCGTCACACTGTTTTATTCTCCCTCTATGCCCACTGGGAAGGCAAAGTGTGAACAAGTCAGTTTAAAACAAAAATCATGACGACATCACCTTGACCTTTTTCCATGTCGACCGTTTGCTTGTGTTGACCTTTTGACAGCGTCAACCTGTATGTCGACAATTTTCATGTGGCGACATTTTCACTGTCAAGAGTTAGGGAACCTATTTTCGGCCATTCCAGAAGTGTAGGCAACCCGGCTTAATGTCGGCATGTGTAGGTCCAACACAAAGAATATAATCCTTCTGTTTGGAGCAAGTCCAAACTTTTTGTGACGAGGGCCAGATTTGGTGAGGTGAAAATGTGGGGGGCCGACCATTCAGCCTGACATTCTTTGAATCATTAATCACATCAGAATGGTCCCCCACTCCGCCTCCATTCACTGTATGTCCCCCAGCCTGCCCCTCCTTCACTGTATGTCCCCCACTCTGCCTCCATTCACTGTATGTCCCCCAGCCTGCCCCTTCACTGTATGTCCCTATTCACTGTATGTTCCCCACTCTGCACCCATTCACTCTGTCCCCCAGCCTGCCCCCATTCACTGTATGTCCCCCAGCCTGCCCCTCCTTCACTGTATGTCCCCCAGCCTGCCCCCATTCACTGTATGTCCCCCAGCCTGCCCCTCCTTCACTGTATGTTCCCCACTCTGCCCCCATTCACTGTATGTCCCCCAGCCTGCCCCTCCTTCACTGTATGTCCCTATTCACTGTATGTTCCCCACTCTGAACCCATTAACTCTGTCCCCCAGCCTCCCCCTTCTCTTAATGTCCATCAGTGCCTCCATTTATTGTATGTCCCCAACCCTGACCCTCCTTCACTGTATGACTCCCATTCACTATGTACCCCACTCATTCACTGTATGTCCTCCAGTCTACCCCTGCTCCCCCTTCTCTGAATGGCCATCACTGCCTCCATTCACTGTATGTCCCCCAGCCTGACCCTCCTTCACTGTATGTCCCCCACTCTGCCCACTCCCTTCACTGTATGTTTCATAGCCCCTTGTGTGAGCCAGAGGAAGGAGAGGCAAAGCAGGCACTGCAAGGACAGGAGATGCTTGGGCTCCCGCTGCTGCCCTCCTCCGCTCTGCATGTTACGGGAGCAAGCTTCCCCCTTGCTACCCCCCCCCCCCCCCCAAACACTGCTGTCACTGTGATTGAGGAGTAGGGTGATATACGATTGCAGCAGCAGGGGTAGGACGCCAAACACATCTGACTGTGGCGGCCCGCACCTCCTCACTGCAGCAGACAGCAAGGTAAAGGCGCGCTCGCCAGAGCCCCACCTTTAGTGTCCTGTGCTGTGCTTCCCACATCTGATGCTCTGCCCGCTTCCAGCTGGAGGCTGTGGGCCGCTTGAAATGACAGCACGGGCCGCATTTAGGTATCGAGGATCATTGGCACAGTGGCAGTTAGGACCTCGCCTAGATATAAATAGAGGATTGAAATTGCTTTACTGTGTACGCGACCAAGCGTATACCAGAGTGGTAACCACTATATTGTGGTATAAATGAGAACCTTTGCCGTGGCGGCAGTGACGATCTCGTATCTGGATAAAAATTAAATATAATTGCAGCACAAGGATCTCGCAGCTGGACAACAATAGTAAGATAAGATCAGAGTGGGTAGAAAAGCCATTTCTTACCCACCACCAAAATTCCAGAAAGGTACAATTCAGGGTTGCCTACACTCCCGGAATGGCCGGGAGTCTCCCGAAAATCGGGTCCCACTCCCGGCCCCCCGGAAAGGTGGGCAACCCTCCCGGATTCAGGGGGACCCCCACTGCACCACCCCCCCCCCCAGGGTCTCAGAGGAGGGGGCGGAGCTAAAATGGCACAATCGCATCATTTTAGCCCTGCCCCCGCCACAGAGATTCGTGAATTAGGCTATTTTACATCCTGGGGGCGGGGCTTAATGGTGTCACGGTCAAGCCCCGCCCCCAGAACGGCTGCTGAAAGTCTCCCCTCCGGTCTTCTCCCGGAGAGGAGAATCTAAGTCGGCAACCCTGGTACAATTACAACGGTATTGTGGACCCTGACAGAGCGACATACAGTCGCTAGGTCGACACAATGAAGGTCAACATACATAGTCGCCCACTAAAGGTGGACGGGGCTTTGGTCGACACGGAAAATAAAACAGCTCGACAGAGTCCGAAGGTTGACAATGGGAAGGTAGACAGTCAAAAAAGTCGACATGAGTTTTAGAATTCTAAATTTCAATTCTATTATAATTAAGCCTGGATATGATAAACCTTGTCAGCTTCTACAGTATGTGGCTCCATCACTCACCCGATTTATAGAGAGAATGATGCAGAAACAAGACAAGTGAGACGGTGTCGGACTATTTATAAAACAACACGAGAAACAGACAATTAGATTCTTGTGTTACTGAGAAGAGATTGGGTGCACCGAATGATCCAGCCAAGCAAGTTATAAGAAAACCTGGTACTCTTTACTTAGAACGGCGCCGCCGATCAAAATCGTGGTCATCGCGGGTAAAAATCGCGGTGATCGCGGTAATCGCGGGCATCGCGGGTAAAATTGGATGGTCGCGATGCCCGCGATGACCGCGATCACCGCGATTTTCCCATAGGGAACAATGTTAAAAAGCCTGATTGACCGCGATTTTACACTTAAATGCCTCAATGGACCCGATTTTGGCATATAAATCAATGTAAAATGGGCCACACAGCCCAAATAGGGCCAATGAACCGTTAAATGTCCCCCCAAATTTTTAACGCCACCCCACGATCCACGCCAACCCGAAGCGTGGCGAGCGCAGCGAGCCCGCGAGGGGCGGCGGTACGCGTCCTCCGACCTTTTCATGCCCTACTATCCACGTCGGCGTGGTGTGAGAATATAATAGTGTGGCGAGCGCAGCGAGCCACCGAGCCCGAAGCGTGGCGAGCGCAGCGAGCCCCGCGAGGGGACGCGGATACCTTCACAGGTAGACGCGTCCCCTCGCGGGCTTCACAGGTGTCCGGGTCGCCACGGACACCTGTGAAGCCCGCGAGGGGACGCGTCTACCTGTGAAGGTATCCGCGTCCCCTCGCGGGGCTCGCTGCGCTCGCCACGCTTCGGGCTCGGTGGCTCGCTGCGCTCGCCACACTATTATATTCTCACACCACGCCGACGTGGATAGTAGGGCATGAAAAGGTCGGAGGACGCGTACCGCCGCCCCTCGCGGGCTCGCTGCGCTCGCCACGCTTCGGGTTGGCGTGGATCGTGGGGTGGCGTTAAAAATTTGGGGGGACATTTAAGGGTTAATGGGCTCTGTGGCCCATTTAACATTGATTCCTATGGCCAAATCGGGTTGATTGAGCCATTTAACACTAAAATCGGGTCCATCGCGACTTTTAACATTGTTCCCTATGGGAAATCGTGAGCATCGCGTCGCGGGCATCGCGGGTGCATTTATGTGCGGCCGCGACGCGACCGACACGATTTCCCTGTTTAACATTGGTTTCAATGGGAAATCGCGGGCATCGCGTCGGTCGCGTCGCGGCCATACATTAATGTACCCGCGATGCCCGCGACGGGCGCCGCACTAAGTAAAGAGTACCGAAAACCTAAATCACAATAAAGGAATTGCAGGATACAGAATCAGAGAATAGCGGAACTGGAGATAAGAAATCAGCTCCAACAAATAAAATAACAAGAAAAGGAATTGCGGGCCCCAATATAATGATATGAGCAGAGCAACAAAGAACAGCAGCATAACAATCAGAAGACGAAATACGACAGGATAAAACTCCCAATAAATACAGACGATAAGAACAACTTCGCTTTGGAGTAATTTACTGAAACAATAAAAGACAAATTTTCTTACAATCACAATAATAATCTTTGGGGGAAAAAAGAACGATTTAGCAAAATAACAAATAATGTTTCATTTATCGCCATAAAACACCTGCTCTGCGGGACTGCTGAGCGCAAAAATACAATGTTATATGTGGTAATGCAATAATAACACAAAACATCACTTTTACTTTAAATCACTTTTTATTTTCGTCTCAAATTATTTTTAAATCTGTATTTAAATTTTTAAACTTTATGTTCATATAAAGTTCATATGTTCATATGATAACATGCACATATGAATTGTACTATATAGCAGAGGTGAAAAATATGTAATAGACCCATAGACAAATTGTCAGTCCCTGCCAATGAGCATGTGATGCTCTGGCAACAAACATGTAACTCCCTGGCAATGGGCATGTAACTCCCTGGCAATGAGCATGTGACCCCCCTGTCAAAGGACATGTAACTCCCTGGAAATGGGCATGTAACTCCCTAGCAACAAGCATGTAACCCCCTGTCAATGAGCATGTGACCCTCTGGCAAAGGGCTTGTAACTCCTTGGCAATGGTCATGTAACTCCCTGGCAATGAGCATGTATCCAACTGGTAACAAGCATAAACCCCTGGCTACAAGCATTTAACCCATGGCAATGAGCATAAAACGCCTAGCAATGAGCATGTAACCCCCGGCAACAAGCATGTTACCCCTGGCAATAAGCATGAAACTCCTAGCAATGAGCATGAAACTCCTAGTAATGAGCAGGTAATCCCTGGCATCGAACATGTAACTCCTGGCAATGAGCATGAAATGCGTAGCAATGAGCATGTATCCCGTGGCTCAGCAAGTAATCCCTGGCATCGAACATGTAACTCCTGGCAATGAGCATGAAATGCGTAGCAATGAGCATGTATCCCGTGGCTCAGCAAGTAACACCTGGCAATGAGCATAAAACCCCAAGCAATAAGCATGTAGCTCCTAGCAATGAGCATGTAACTCCTGGCAATGAGCATGTAACCCCTGGCATTGAGCATGTAACTCTTGGCAACGAGCATGTAACTCCTGGCAACAAGCATAAACTCCTAGCAATGAGCATGTAACCCCTGGCAACAAGCATGTAACCCCTGGCAATGAGCATGTACCTCCTGGCAATGAGCATTTCGGTTAAAAAAGTGATAACAAACAAAATATTTTTATAGGGAGCGCTAGTTACGCCACTTCCAATGCTATTTAAATAAGGGGCTCGTGAGTACATTTACACTACTTCTCCAGGTGCATCTATCTTGACATTATTTATCAGCGGTCATTTAAAGGGGGACTCCAGACACAATTGTTTACTTCTCTAAAACTACTGTAATGAACCACAAGGACAAAATTCTGACAGCGTTTTTGCCCAGCGTGTATAGATAACGATGATGGGGAAAACCACTGGGCTGAAAAACGTTCAGTGCATACACATGTAGCGATTTTCCCTGGGGCGGACGGCTTTCCATAACAGGATGCTATGGAAAGCCGTACACTTCGCCGATCATCTGCTGGCAATACCAGCAGATGAGCGACTGGGCCGGCGATGATACGGAAGTGCGCATCAGCGCTTCACCACTCACCTCTGCCCCAGACACACTGGGCAGGTTTCAGCTAAAAGTCGCCCAGTGTGTACGGGGCTTTACTGCCATCAGCGCTGGCAGCTGATAACTGGAGAAGGTTTAGTGCAGGGATGGGGAACCTTCGGCCCTCCAGCTGTTGTGGAACTACACATCCCAGCATGCCCTGCAACAGTTGTAGCATGCCACATACCAAAACTGTAACAAGGCATGCTGGGATGTGTAGTTCCACAGCAGCTGGAGGGCCAAAGGTTCCCCATGCCTGGTTTAAAAGAACTAGTGGAGTGAAGAGGTATTGTTGCCCATGGCAACCAGGGCTGCCATCAGGAATTTTGGGTCCCGGCCGGGACTCATTTACAGTCCGGGCCCTGGGCCCCCCTCCTCCTCCCTTGACTTACTGTAACCCAGCTCCTGCTCCCCTATCTCCTCTTTCGTCCAGGTTTCTTCAACTCAGGATACCGGCGGCCAATTAAAATGCCGCACCGGCTGGTGATCCAATCAGAGCTCGCAAACCGGCAGCAGCTCTAATTGGCTGTCCGTACGCAAGCTCTGATTGGCTCAAAAGCTGGTGCAGCATTTTAATTGCCTGCCGGCATCCTGTGGTGAATAAGCCTGCGCTCCAGGAGCTGCTTTGTTCAGCGCACTGAGCTGCCTGGGCCCTTCCAGAGGCCGGGGCCCGGGACAGCTGTACCCACAGCACCCCCCTATTGGCGGCCCTGATGGCAACCAAACAGATTCTGCCTATCATTTTCTAGTATGCTACACAGAAATGATACACATAATCTCATTGGTTGCTATGGGAAACACCACTTCTTGTTTTTGTAGAAGCTGCGGTAAATCAATCTGACATGAAAATCCCAAATTCTGTCCAATCAGCATCTGACAGACATCTCTATTTGCATCCAAGCTATTCCCATGTATCATCTGTGGGAAATCAGTGGTGGCAGATGTATTTTCCATACCCCAGGGGATCCAGGGGAGCCCCAGTCATTATTTGGGAGGACGAACATTCCAATCTGCATGCAGCGTTCCTGTGGAGGAGCACACACACCGGCTTCCTGTATAGGGAATATCTCCAGTTTAATTGAGCTCCTGGGCCAGAGATTACAGTGAATGAATTTTTCCTGTTTGCGTGGTTTTATGGTTACTTGTGCTGCTGCTCGTATTGATTTGGTAAATGTTCTTTTGATTACAAGCATTCTGTTGTGTAATTGTATCTCCACAGGGAATGACACTGTCAGCTGATAACCTAGTTGTTTTCCCTAAGTGCCAGTATTACGGAGTCTATTGCTCAGCGTAATGTCTCAGTGTGGAAGTCCAGGTGCCAGATTCCCAGCTGAAGTATACGGCACATCAACCATGAGACTAGAACATTCTGATGATCAGTCGGACACAATGAGGTCAGATGAGGTTGCGCTATTGTTTTTCTTCTGCGCACGCCTCCAGAGTTCCTGCCAGGGCCGGATTAAGGTAGAGGGCAACGGAGACAGTTGTCTTGGGGCCCCCAGTCATTAGGGGCCCTTGCGCAGTGAGATTTGTATCTGAGCATCTCTCTCCGGCGGCTCAGCTGCTCCTCCATGTAGTTAGTGTCATGGGATCCTGAAATCCCACAAGATCATGACTGTTAGCAGCCAGCGTTTGCTGTCGTAGGGGCCCCCACACCTATGTTGCACCTGGGCCCCTACCACCATTATTCTGGCCCTGGTCCCTGCGCACTGAGCCACAGTTGCAAATTAGAAGTATTTTACATAAACATCCATTCGCAGGCTGCGGGGGAACACTCACATCATTCGATGGTCGCTGACAATGATGTGGAAGGCACATACACCCGGTGTATGCACATGCACCAAACATAAGTCCCCATGTGAACGTACGGTCCGTGTGAACGGACCAGAATAACCCCCATGTGTATCAGACAACCTGTGAATCTAAAGTAGGAATTAATGCAGCAGGTTCAGAAATGTGACAGTTGGAGGCTGCAGGACGCTTGAAATGACAGCACGGGCCGCAATTGGCCCCCGGACATGCCTGAGCTAGGTCATTTGGGGAATGTGACAGTTAGTAATGACTACAGCTGTGCACCTGCTAGGTGACCTGGGGAATGTGACAGTTAGTAATGACTGCACCTGTGCACCAGCTAGATGGTCTGGGAAATGTGACAGTTAGTAATGACTGCACCTGTGCACCAGCTGGGTGATCTGGGGAATGTGACAGTTAGTGATGACTACAGCTGTGCACCAGCTAGGTAATGTGGGGAATGTGGGGAATGTGACAGTTAGAAATGACTACAGCTGTGCACCAGCTAGGTGATTTGGGGAATGTGACAGTTAGTAATGACTACAGCAGTGCACCTGCTAGGTGACCTGGGGAATGTGACAGTTAGTAATGACTGCACCTGTGCACCAGCTGGGTGATCTGGGGAATGTGACAGTTAGTAATGACTACACCTGTGCACCAATTAGGTGATCTGGGGAATGTGACAGATAGTAATGACTACAGCTGTGCACCAGCTAGTTGGTCTGGGGAATGTGACAGTTAGTAATGACCACAGCTGTGCACCAGCTAGTTGGTCTGGGGAATGTGACAGTTAGTAATGACCACAGCTGTGCACCAGCTAGGTGATTTGGAAAACGTGGACCGTTGAGAGATCTCGGGGACCGGTTTGGCCACCCCTGGCTTAGGTAGTTACATACACAGATGCAGAATAATTTTCACTTGAGGTCATACTCAGATGGAGAATCTGCACATGACATGGGGCTATTGTGAGTTTAGATGGTGCGATCAATGTGTTATTTGCGGAAAGTCTTTATTTCACTGATGGTCCTTTTCTGGTCAACTACATGTATGATGTCAGTGAAGCACCGTCCTACAGCCCCAACCTCAGGCAGACTGTATCAGACATGTGAGAATATCAAGATATCAAGATAAAATGTACTTGTATCAATGCTCACATCCATAGAGAAATAGCAGTATCCTGCATATAAACAGCAAAGCCTCAGAGTGAAGCCATCAGTATACATCAGTGAGCCAATCTCCCGGCTTCAGCACGGTCCATGCAATGTAACACTTCCTTAAAAGGACTCATGACATCACTACATCCACCACCAGATAAGCCACGCCCAATGCGTTTCATCACTGCTTTGTCATGAATCTATACATCTATAGGAGGACGACTTTTATGAGGGATATATTTCTATGATGCCGTTATCTGAGCAGGGCATATACCAAATAAAGGTCTTGCTCCAAGATTTGCAGACAAATATAAGCGTTGTAATTGGCTGCTTCATTTTGGAGTTACTGTGGCTGGCATCTATAGTGCATCAAAATGTGATAGTTGGTGAGCACCTGCCAGGTGACCTGGAGTATAGGACCTGCTGGGGGGTCCAGAAGCTGTGACAGATATTTTCACCCACCCACTAAGCAGAGATTGTTCTAAATTTGACTCCTAAAGGGGTGAAAAGGAGTAGAACGTTCCATCCAACAAACCCTTTCTGGGTACATATACTGGTAGGCTAATTGGCTCCCAACAAAATTACCCTAGAATGTCTGTGTGTGCGTGTACATGTGGTAGGGAATATAGATTGTAAGCTCCACTGGGGCAGGGACTGATGTGAATGTTCAACTATTCTCTGTACAGCGCTGCGGAATATGTGTGCGCTATATAAGAAACTGTTAATAATAAATATACCTTATTTCTTACAATGCACTAAAACAGAGAGTTAACGTTAAGCGCGCAGTGTTATCAGCAGTGATACTACGAATGGAAGTTAACTGCTAAGTTATTATGTGCGCTGACACCTAATAGCCACAAGTAATTATCCTCAGTGACAATAGGAGAAATCCTGCTACTCAGCTAGAGTGCTGTGTTACGTGTGTCAACACCAAATTAGATATCGATCCTGCTAAGTCAAGATGCCCGGCAGGCCTGTGTTTAAGTTAACTTAATTGGTGTGAATTTAAATGACCATTAAGCATGTCCCTAATTGCTTTGGATGTTGAATGTTGTTGTTACCTTACATCGTTTCAATGACCTTGTTCAACGTATTCCTTGAAATTTGAGCTAAGACTGCTGGAATCAGAATCAGAGCTAACCGCAGCCTAAGCAATATGAATAACTGCGAAAGAAAGTGGGGTCCTAAATTTCTAGACCGTAGACAGGACATTTACCAAGGCAGTGGAAAGACGATTACTGTGCTCAAGTGCATGTGGGTTTTCTCATGCGGACACCGCTTACTATTGATATAAAAGCTGGTTTGTGTCCTGGGAAGGATATATTGTTGTGACAGGGTTAATAGGTTTTCCCTGTTTTAAGCACACAGCTCAGGAATACTGCGGTAAAGTTGATTGGTGGCACCTGTGAGCTACCTTTAAAATGTGTGGACAAGTCCAATGCTCCTGACGGTGTTCTAGCTGCCCAGTTTGACCACGAAAGAGAACACTGTGACCTATTACCGCTGGAGCACCCTGCTGCTTGAAAAATAAAAGTGCCATTTTGAACTTTTTTATCCAGTCTATGTGATCAGGGCCGGCAACAGGGGGATGCTGTGGGTGCAGCTGTCCCAGGATTCAGCCTCTGGAAGGGCCCGGGCACCTAATTTTGCTCACAGCAAACCCCCCCCAACTGCCTCCGTTGTGCTTCCGTGCTGCAGGATGCCGGCGGCCAATTAAAATGCTGCACCGGCTTTCGAGCCAATCAGAACGGCTGCCGGTACACGAGCTCTGATTGGCTCACCAGCCGGTGCTGCATTTTAATTGGCCGCTGGCATCCTGCATTGAAGAAGCCTGTGCTTTGGGACTAGCCTGCTGTGGATGAGGGATTCAGAGCAGGAGTCGGGCGGTAAGTGAAGGAAGGGGAGATGAAGGGGGGGGGGGTGGACTGGAAATCAGTCCCAGGCCCCGAAATTCCTAGTGGCAGCCCTGTATGTGATCCTTGTCAATGCGATCATAACAGAGATTTGCCCGCAATCCCCTTATGTACCAGTATCCTGAAGGGAAAACATTCTGCATAATTCCCAGTGTCCCCTGCAGGCTCCTGTATGCACTGTCCAATGGCTGAGGATGAGCAGCAAGACTCATGTCGGCCTTTTCATATGTCAACCATTGTCATGTCTACTTTTTTGCTTGTGCTGACCTATTGTCAATGTTGACATTACACATTTCAACCTTTTGGTGTAGACATATGGACTGTCGGTCTAGACCTTGTCAATTTATCATCCAGATCCCACACGAGAACTCCCGTTTATAACCATTTACGGTCCTTAAGTCGCAAGGGGGGATGCGACTGGATTCCCTGTGTCTCTGCCACTGGTGGCTGTACATGCTTGGCTTCGGAGCGTGGGCAGAGTGGTACATTCCGCAAATGGGTACATGTTCAACCACAATCCAGGAATGAATAAAAGTGCCGCGTTTCATCAGCCAGAGAACTGTAACATAAAGCCATTCTCAGACACACACAAGCGGCACTATACATTATGAAAAATAGCGGCTGCAGATCCCTTTAGTTGACTGCTGGGGATACGTGAGAAAAGCATGAAGCTCTGTACAATGGGAAATAATGGACTCCGTGTATGATTGATAAATGGACCTGGCTGGCGCAATTTTGTATATTTCACAGGAAAGCAGCCATATAATTGCTTTGGAGGCTCCCAAACGGGTTCCGTGCTCCCTAATAGCTTCAAGATCATCTGCGGTAAGATATATGCTGGCAGGCCTTATTTTATTAAATTGATAGTTTATCTCTAAAAATACCGTGCTCAGTAGAAGTAAAGCCATAATGCTATATACAGAGAAATAGAGGGAGAGAGAGAGAGAGATAGAGAGAGAACGAGAGAGAGAGAGAGAGGGATCGCAGAGAGAGAGAGAGAGAGAGAGAGAGAGTTCCTTTTGAAGCAGTGGCACTCAAAGACTTGGGAATTTTTCACTTGGTTTTTATCCCATAAATAGGTGCAAAATCAGTTACCAACGTTTCGCGGTACGCAGACTCCTAATCTGCTGTCTGTAGTTGTGAGCAGCCCCCCAGATAGAACTTAGTTACATACTTGCCTACTTTTGAAAACTAGTTTCAGGGAGATTATAGTTGGTAGTAGTATTTTGCACAGTGCCCCATTGAGGTAGCGTGTCATGCTCCACCCAAATGGCGTGTCTAGTTCCATATATGGAGAGATTGTGAAAAGAGATTGTGAACGTGGCACCTAGAAGCGTGGGTGTGTACTGCTACATCTGAGAGGAATCTTTTCCAATGACTTATATCCAAATGTAGATGAGCCCGAAAGCAGTTATTAAGAGATACTATACTTGGTAATGTGCTAAGAAATGGCGCTGATAATTCAATATAAATGTATCTGTGTCTCATTCCTTTTTTCACCAAAAATGTATCAGTGTAATGTGAGCTAGGTTAAATTAGGGAGATTGCTAGACTAATGAGGGAGAGAGGGAGATTGCTGCTATTTAGGAAGTCTCCTGCAGAATGCAGGAGGGGAGGTAACTATGATGTAACATTGTAATGTGGGCTAGGTGACATGAGGGAGATTGCTAGACTAATGAGGGAGAGGGGGAGATTGATGGTATATCAGGGAGTCTCCTGCAGAATGCAGAAGGGGAGGCAGCTATGCAGTTAGAGAAACAGTTCCTCTTATTCACAATATACATGGGTGAGATAAGAGTCATCAAGGCTAGATGAGATGATGGTTCTGTCTGAGACTGTCCAGGAGAACCAACATGGGTCACAGTGAGAGTGAAAGCTATATGACGTTTATATAGACTGATTCTGAGTTGGATGCGGGTCGTCCCACCCCCTGACACGTAACCTCGTCCTGCCCCCTGACACGTAACCTCGTCCTGCCCTCTGACACGTAACCTTGTCCCACCCCCTGACACGTAACCTCTTCCTGCCCCCTTTCACTCCTCTCCGGGCATCTCCCGGAGAGGAGTGTACAAAAGTAGGCAGGTATGGAATGCACCTGCTGCACCAATGGTAATTCCACCTCTGCCACCACTGTCTACACACTCCAAACAAGCCCAGAATTCGGCCTACACTCCCCGCCACCCTCTGAAAATATGGCTCTGATCTTTGCACCTGCGGAGTAACCACCCACTTGATTTATAATCAGGGTGGCATGGCCCTGAGAACACATTATGATGACCTCTTTCTCATGCTACACATATACCCCCCCCTGCGGTTGGATTCCTAAGCCCTGATCTACATTACCCATTAATATATGCAAAATTACACTGTTCTCCTCCGAGCTGAAACAGACCTGCATTCCCACCTATGCTGCGGACGCTGTTTCGTGAGATAACAGACTGAGACAGACATAACTAAGCTCATCTCATTGTTAACAAGAGACAATGAACCACTTATTAAATTACGGCCTGTGTAATGTTATGTAATGGCAAATTCAATTCAAATCAATGTATGATTCTTGTCAGTTTATGTGTATACATTCATTCTCCCAGCATACACAGATTACCGCTCCCAGGCGGCTGCTAAGATCTCTTCATTCAGCAGCATAGAACACTTTTCTCGGCCTTCATGTGCTATTAGACGCTTGTTGTAAGGCTGGTACAAAGTGGCACAGATAACACGGAAAATACACATCGCTTTATGCTTCCAGTGCACAAACAGAAAGTCCAAAGGAAGCCGTAGATTGCCAGCTTACCTGCCTGCATTGTACAGTAAGCGGGTAATGAAAGAAACCGCCAAGGTTTTTCTTGTGCATTGGGGAGTCTGAATACAGCTGCGGCTCACAGCCAAGTTTCTTTTCGAAATACATCTGTTCTTCGGGGACCCGCTCTGTTCTCATTTACAGTTCTGTAATCCTCTTTATACGTTTTTTTTTATTTTTATCAAAAGAAGCCTTCGGTGCTTTAAATAATTGTGGCTTAGAGGCATTCCGGCAACTTGTGCGAGGCGGCGGTGGGACCCCCTGAGAGCAGGGATGGTACAAGTAGATAGTAGCGAACGACTTAAAATGCCTACCTGGCCATTATACCTGGTCATTATGCCACCGGGCATGAATCATGTGATTGGGCTAATCGGCCTTATTTGGTTTTGAAAGGATATGCATTAAAGGCTTTATAATAATAATAATATATATTTTTTTAGCAAGCTAGGACTTTGCAGAATGGGACTGAAACACCAGCGTTGAAGTCCGACCCTAGGGAAGATTTTATAATCTGGTTAGATAATGCTTCAACAGCAATTTGCAAGTCTTGGCATCAGCAAAATCCTACTGCCCGGTGCGCGTCTATCCCAGTTCTCTATAATTGTAGATTGGCATACCGTTGCTCTGTTTTGATTGGCAAGAAAAATAAAAATGACTTTCCCTTGGTTCTTAGGCTTTTATTTCTGTGACTGGCACCTACACGGATTTGTCACTTGTTGGCGGTGGCTTAAGGGCTCGGTGCCCCCAGCTCTTAGCATTGCACTTGCTGTACTGACTGGCAGTGCCAAGGCATTCGCTCAGTGCTTAATGACTGACACAGTGAGGGTGCTCCTGCTCAGTTGAGCTGAAGATGTTTTGGCAGACACCGCTTGTTTACTGGCTGTCATTTTTGTGTGTGTTTTTTTTTTTAGGTTAAATCAGCTGCCAAGCCAGGTGAAGCATATTGAGGAAAGGGCAAGGTGCCCAGTCTACCACCCTCCTGCTGTCCTCCTAATGAACCTGGGCAGAGCTCGTTGACCCATCTGACTGCATCCAATTAAAGTGTGTGTGAATCAGATATAAGTACTGTCATCATTACCAGGCAAAATGTCCAGCTAATCTTCATTATTCAGTATTTCAAAGCTTTATTGTCTTCCTGGAAATTATACAAGCCAGTCAAAATATTCACTATAATGTACATAACATCTCATACAGGCATGTCCGGGCTGTAGCACTACAGCTGTGAAACTACACATCCCAGCATGCCTTGCCATAGTTTTAGCATTCCCTAATAGCAAAACTGTGGCAAGGCATGATGGGACTTGTAGTTTCACAACAGCTGGAGGGCCATAGTTTGGACATGCGGCTGCCTGATCTAATATACTGTATATAAATGGCTAAAGCTTCAACTCTTTTGAGGTGAAGTACCACCAGTGACCACTAGAGGCCACTCGACGGCCTGAATTACTCATCAACAGAAAGTGAAACCAAAACGGGATGCAGTTAAAATCCCGGCAGTCGGGATCCCGGCGTTCAGAATTCCGACGCCGGAATCCCGACCGCCGAAATCCCGACACATTCTCCCTCCGTGGGTGTCCACGACACCCCTGGAGGGAGAATAAATTAGTGTGCCGAGCGTAGCGAGGCACCGGGCCCGCTGCGTGGCGAGCGCAGCGAGCCCGCAAGGGGGGGCGATCCACGTCCCCCCCTTGACGGCATTTCGGCTGTCGGGATTCCGAACGCCGGGATCCCGACCGCCGGGATTCAGTACTGAATCCACCAAAACAATATGTTTCAAACTTCCTGGATATGGACTAGGGCTGGCCATCAATGTTATTGCCATTGATGGTTGTCATCAATGGATGGTGAGAGTGACAATCGATGGTAGCTTACTATGTAATGTATGACCATCAATGGTTTTAACTATCGATGGTCATTTATTTAACTGACTATCCCATATGCCAGTCAGAGAATCTAACTCTCTCTGCACATGTTACATCTGCCCCACCTGCAGTGCAGCATGCGTGTGACAATATTGAGAACAAATTTGCCCTGGGATCAATTCTTAATTAGGCCCTTAGTTATTACTAGTGTTTGTGTTGGGTCATATAACTGAGGAATAGATAAAACTAACAGTTGAGACAGAAGCAAATAACAACCCTTCTCCCCCCTATGGCCATAATAATGAGCATCCTCCAGGCAACCAACCCCTATGGCCACATAACTGAGCTTCCCATTTATCATTCAATATTTGTGGCGAAATCCCGAAAACACTCGTTTTCGGGGGTTAAGCTGCAAATATTAAGTATCACCCCAATGTATGTAGGAGGGACCGCAACAGGAATCTCTGATCCCGGCTGTGATCCCTCCTGTACCGCTGCCAGCCGCATCCACCATAGGTTTCTATGGGGGATGCGACGCTGCCTGGTGTATCAACATCGGGCAGCAGCACATCGCATCCCCGGGCTACCGCCATTCTGAGATTCCTATGGGCTACACCCCATGCCCGCGCAGTCAGCGGGGTCGGCGGGGAGTCAGCGCTAACCTTGCATGCGCAGACACCCCAGCACCCGGCTCAGCACATTGCTGGGACGGCTCCTTTTGGAGCCCTGTCCCTTCGTGTCAGAGATGATACATCCTGCTGTTAGAATCGCATTTTACAATGCAATCCTGGGCGGTAATATTCCGCCCAGATCTCATTGTAAATTATAAATGCGATCCATGATAAATGGGCCCCTATGAGAGTACCCTCTGGGCAACCCCCCATCCCCCTCAGCAGCCAACCTTTGGGCAAGCAATCCCCCTCCCCTTTCCCCCTTGCCATATCACTACTACTCCAAAGCTGGAATTCCTAGCCACGCACAGACTCTCTCACAGGTGAGTTATATGCGTATTTGCCTACTTTTGAAAACTAGTTTCAGGGAGATTACAGAATTTTGCAAGGCGCCCCATTGAGGGGGCGTATCATACTCCACCCAAAGGGCGTGTCTAGTTCCATATATGGAGAGATTGTAAAAAGAGATTGGGAACGTGGCACCTAGAAGCGTGGGTGTGTACTGCTACATCTGAGAGGACTCTGTAAAATGACTTATATCCAAATGTAGATGAGCCCCAAAGCAGTTAGTAAGAGCTACTGTACTTGGTAAAGTGCTGGGAAATGGTGCTGATGATTCAATATAAATGTATCTGTCTCTCATTCCTTTTGTCCCCAAAAATGTAACAGTGTAATGTGGGCTAGGTGACATGAGAGAGATTGCTAGACTAATGAGGGAGAGAGGGAGATTGCTGCTATGTCAGGGAGTCTCCTGCAGAATACAGGAGGGGAGGTAACTATGATGTAACATTGTAATGTGGGCTAGGTGACATGAGGGAGATTGCTAGACTAATGAGGGAGAGAGGGAGATTGCTGCTATGTCAGGGAGTCTCCTGCAGAATGCAGGAGGGGAGGTAACTATGATGTAACAGTGTAATGTGGGTTAGGTGTCATGAGGGAGATTGCTAGACTAATGAGGGAGAGAGGGAGATTGCTGCTATATCAGGGAGTCTCCTGCAGAATGCATTAAGGGAGGTAACTATGATGTAACAGTGTAATGTGGGCTAGGTGACATGAGGGAGATTGCTAGACTAATGAGGGAGAGAGGGAGATTGCTGCTATGTCAGGGAGTCTCCTGCAGAATGCAGGAGGGGAGGCAACTATGATGTAACAGTGTAAGGTGGGCTAGGTGACATGAGGGAGATTGCTAGACTAATGAGGGAGAGAGGAAGATTGCTGCTATATCAGGGAGTCTCCTGCAGAATGCATTAAGGGAGGTTACTATGATGTAACAGTGTAATGTGGGCTAGGTGACATGAGAGAGATTGCTAGACTAATGAGGGAGAGAGGGAGATTGCTGCTATGTCAGGGAGTCTCCTGCAGAATACAGGAGGGGAGGTAACTATGATGTAACATTGTAATGTGGGCTAGGTGACATGAGGGAGATTGCTAGACTAATGAGGGAGAGAGGGAGATTGCTGCTATGTCAGGGAGTCTCCTGCAGAATGCAGGAGGGGAGGTAACTATGATGTAACAGTGTAATGTGGGTTAGGTGTCATGAGGGAGATTGCTAGACTAATGAGGGAGAGAGGGAGATTGCTGCTATATCAGGGAGTCTCCTGCAGAATGCATTAAGGGAGGTAACTATGATGTAACAGTGTAATGTGGGCTAGGTGACATGAGGGAGATTGCTAGACTAATGAGGGAGAGAGGAAGATTGCTGCTATGTCAGGGAGTCTCCTGCAGAATGCAGGAGGGGAGGCAACTATGATGTAACAGTGTAAGGTGGGCTAGGTGACATGAGGGAGATTGCTAGACTAATGAGGGAGAGAGGGAGATTGCTGCTATATCAGGGAGTCTCCTGCAGAATGCATTAAGGGAGGTAACTATGATGTAACAGTGTAATGTGGGCTAGGTGACATGAGGGAGATTGCTAGACTAATGAGGGAGAGAGGGAGATTGCTGCTATGTCAGGGAGTCTCCTGCAGAATGCAGGAGGGGAGGCAACTATGATGTAACAGTGTAAGGTGGGCTAGGTGACATGAGGGAGATTGCTAGACTAATGAGGGAGAGAGGAAGATTGCTGCTATGTCAGGGAGTCTCCTGCAGAATGCATTAAGGGAGGTAACTATGATGTAACAGTGTAATGTGGGCTAGGTGACATGAGGGAGATTGCTAGACTAATGAGGGAGAGAGGGAGATTGCTGCTATATCAGGGAGTCTCCTGCAGAATGCAGGAGGGGAGGTAACTATGATGTAACATTGTAATGTGGGCTAGGTGACATGAGGGAGATTGCTAGACTAATGAGGGAGAGAGGGAGATTGCTGTTATGTCAGGGAGTCTCCTGCAGAATGCAGGAGGGGAGGTAACTATGATGTAACAGTGTAATGTGGGCTAGGTGACATGAGGGAGATTGCTAGACTAATGAGGGAGAGAGGGAGATTGCTGCTATGTCAGGGAGTCTCCTGCAGAATACAGGAGGGGAGGTAACTATGATATAACAGTGTAATGTGGGCTAGGTGACATGAGAGATTGCTAGACTAATGAGGGAGAGAGGGAGATTGCTGCTATGTCAGGGAGTCTCCTGCAGAATGCAGGAGGGGAGGTAACTATGATGTAACAGTGTAATGTGGGTTAAGTGTCATGAGGGAGATTGCTAGACTAATGAGGGAGAGAGGGAGATTGCTGCTATATCAGGGAGTCTCCTGCAGAATGCATTAAGGGAGGTAACTATGATGTAACAGTGTAATGTGGGCTAGGTGACATGAGGGAGATTGCTAGACTAATGAGGGAGAGAGGGAGATTGCTGCTATGTCAGGGAGTCTCCTGCAGAATGCAGGAGGGGAGGCAACTATGATGTAACAGTGTAAGGTGGGCTAGGTGACATGAGGGAGATTGCTAGACTAATGAGGGAGAGAGGGAGATTGCTGCTATATCAGGGAGTCTCCTGCAGAATGCATTAAGGGAGGTAACTATGATGTAACAGTGTAATGTGGGCTAGGTGACATGAGGGAGATTGCTAGACTAATGAGGGAGAGAGGGAGATTGCTGCTATGTCAGGGAGTCTCCTGCAGAATGCAGGAGGGGAGGCAACTATGATGTAACAGTGTAAGGTGGGCTAGGTGACATGAGGGAGATTGCTAGACTAATGAGGGAGAGAGGAAGATTGCTGCTATATCAGGGAGTCTCCTGCAGAATGCATTAAGGGAGGTAACTATGATGTAACAGTGTAATGTGGGCTAGGTGACATGAGGGAGATTGCTAGACTAATGAGGGAGAGAGGGAGATTGCTGCTATATCAGGGAGTCTCCTGCAGAATGCAGGAGGGGAGGTAATTATGATGTAACATTGTAATGTGGGCTAGGTGACATGAGGGAGATTGCTAGACTAATGAGGGAGAGAGGGAGATTGCTGTTATGTCAGGGAGTCTCCTGCAGAATGCAGGAGGGGAGGTAACTATGATGTAACAGTGTAATGTGGGCTAGGTGACATGAGGGAGATTGCTAGACTAATGAGGGAGAGAGGGAGATTGCTGCTATGTCAGGGAGTCTCCTGCAGAATACAGGAGGGGAGGTAACTATGATATAACAGTGTAATGTGGGCTAGGTGACATGAGAGATTGCTAGACTAATGAGGGAGAGAGGGAGATTGCTGCTATGTCAGGGAGTCTCCTGCAGAATGCAGGAGGGGAGGTAACTATGATGTAACAGTGTAATGTGGGTTAGGTGTCATGAGGGAGATTGCTAGACTAATGAGGGAGATTGCTGCTATATCAGGGAGTCTCCTGCAGAATGCATTAAGGGAGGTAACTATGATGTAACAGTGTAATGTGGGCTAGGTGACATGAGGGAGATTGCTAGACTAATGAGGGAGAGAGGGAGATTGCTGCTATGTCAGGGAGTCTCCTGCAGAATGCAGGAGGGGAGGCAACTATGATGTAACAGTGTAAGGTGGGCTAGGTGACATGAGGGAGATTGCTAGACTAATGAGGGAGAGAGGGAGATTGCTGCTATATCAGGGAGTCTCCTGCAGAATGCATTAAGGGAGGTAACTATGATGTAACAGTGTAATGTGGGCTAGGTGACATGAGGGAGATTGCTAGACTAATGAGGGAGAGAGGGAGATTGCTGCTATGTCAGGGAGTCTCCTGCAGAATGCAGGAGGGGAGGCAACTATGATGTAACAGTGTAAGGTGGGCTAGGTGACATGAGGGAGATTGCTAGACTAATGAGGGAGAGAGGAAGATTGCTGCTATATCAGGGAGTCTCCTGCAGAATGCATTAAGGGAGGTTACTATGATGTAACAGTGTAATGTGGGCTAGGTGACATGAGGGAGATTGCTAGACTAATGAGGGAGAGAGGGAGATTGCTGCTATATCAGGGAGTCTCCTGCAGAATGCATTAAGGGAGGTAACTATGATGTAACAGTGTAATGTGGGCTAGGTGACATGAGGGAGATTGCTAGACTAATGAGGGAGAGAGGGAGATTGCTGCTATGTCAGGGAGTCTCCTGCAGAATGCAGGAGGGGAGGCAACTATGATGTAACAGTGTAAGGTGGGCTAGGTGACATGAGGGAGATTGCTAGACTAATGAGGGAGAGAGGGAGATTGCTGCTATATCAGGGAGTCTCCTGCAGAATGCATTAAGGGAGGTAACTATGATGTAACAGTGTAATGTGGGCTAGGTGACATGAGGGAGATTGCTAGACTAATGAGGGAGAGAGGGAGATTGCTGCTATATCAGGGAGTCTCCTGCAGAATGCAGGAGGGGAGGCAGCTATGGTTATGGTTAGCTATGGAGGCAGCTGGAGTTTGGAGACAGCACTCAACGCAGGCTGGGACTCACCGGCAGTGCAATCAGTGCAGGACAGGATGGACACTCCACTCCGCCAAGATGCAGGAACACCCAAAATTCTCCGCTGGGGCTGGCAATAGTTTGCTTCCTCTCTTCCTGCATAATCTAGCGACCATGACGTCCTATCCAGTATTGTTATATATATATATATATATATATATATATATATATATATATATATAACTATCTTACCATCCATCCAGAAATGACAGAGTTATACTAAGGATACATTAATGATATAAACAGTAATGATAATGTGTACTATGAAACCGAGTCTCCCACACAAACCTTGTATACATTGTAATAATGAAGTGTATTAAAACCTATGGCGAGGGGAGAACATTACATCACTGTTAGATGATAAACAGGCAAATCTGTAGCTATGTGATCTATTAATTATAATATATTCAGTGCACGAGGCATTTAAATAAAGCGGTTACAAATATGTCACAGCAATAGTTTATGGTGGTTAATATAATTACCAAGGCAACTAAGCTACTGAAACACCGCTTGTCTAACTAATCCGGGGGACAGGACTGCCTCCGACAAGGGATAAAGCAGGGGAATATATTATACAGTTCTTTTGGGTTCTGGCTTCTGAAAGGGAGATAAGGGTGCATTCGCCCTATTCTGTGGACCAAACGACTTGTAGGACAGCTGTCGCGGAAGTAGCATCTTCCTTTATTAATTTTGTATCATGTGTTGGCTCTTTCAAGTGTATTTTTTTTATATGTGTATCATGAATAATAATAATAATAATAATAATAATAATAATGTATAGTTAATGAATGCTCCAAAACAAATGCACCAGATTCTGTTGCAGAAGAAGATGATGTTCATAAAACAGAGGTTTGTGTATTTATATCATGGATATGTATATGAAATCTGCTAGACTGCGAGGTGGGGGGCTGGTGGGCACAACTTGGGGGTGCGGTTTTGCCTCAAAGGCAGGCCCAGATAGTTTTTACCCACCCCACATCTACGGATGGCGGTTGAGTGATTCACCATTGCTGTTCTCCATTGATAGTGCCACTGGAACGTTATTTCAGTGGCAGGAGACCATGGAAAACTATGGATGTTTTGAAACAGTGGTGAACATCACTTGGTGGGAACGCAGTGAGCCAATCAGAAAAGTAGGGCGGAGCTATGCAGCACACAACGGAGGCGAAGAGAAGCACCAAGCAAAAAAGGGAAAACATTAATCCATTGTCATGGGATCTCTTCCATCAAATCCTACGTGGTCTGGAGGAGAGGAGCTTCAGATGTATCAAGTGATGCAATAAGCATATGATCCAGTTCGGTCATTGAACATCCATGGAAGTGGTCCTGGTGTAAGATGGACAGCACTCTGCCAAGAAAAAGAGTCCAGGAACTTTGGTGGTTGTAGGTAGGCTGTATATTTTATCTTTGTACAGGGGCAGACAGCAAGCGGTCCGATCGTCCAGACGGATCTACAGTTCTTGGTTAGCATGTTGGAGATTAGAACGCTCTTCCCCTGGTCTCCTGTATAAACTAGACTGCACTGAGCATGCTCCAGTGAGTCCCCTAGTACTAGGGTTAGGCCTAAATTCAAGTGGGCTAAGGGACCTTGTTACAAGAGGGGACTTTTATTTTCTGAGCATTGCTATAGAGGGCTGGTGGATTCGATATCTCCACCATTAACCAACATCGACTCCTCAAGCATCCTCTGCCTGGCACAGAGTCCCCCAAGTAAAAGCTATGGCCACTGTGGTTTTGGTGCTTCCAAAACACACTTAAAGGACTGCCAAAACATACCCATGCCACTCCCATAAATAACCCAATGGCACTCCCATAATACACCTATGCCACTCCCATAATACTATACCACTCCCATAAATAACACAATGCCACTCCCATAATACACCTATGCCACTCCCATAAATAACCCAATGGCACTCCCATAATACACCTATGCCACTCCCATAATACTATACCACTCCCATAAATAACACAATGCCACTCCCATAATACACCTATGCCATTCCCATGAATAACCCAATGGCACTCCCATAATACACCTATGCCACTCCCATAAATAACCCAATGCCACTCTCATAATACACCTATGCCACTCCCATAAATAACACAATGCCACTCCCATAAATAACACAATGCCACTCCCATAATACACCTATGCCACTCCCATAATAGGCCCATGCCACTCCCATAAATAACAAAATGCCACTCCCATAAACAACACAATGCCACTCCCATAATACACCTATGCCACTCCCATAAATAACACAATGCCACTCCCATAAACAACACAATGCCACTCCCATAATACACCTATGCCACTCCCATAATACTATACCACTCCCATAAATAACACAATGCCACTCCCATAATAAACCTATGCCACTCCCACAAATAACACAATGCCACTCCCATAATACACCTATGCCACTCCCATAAATAACACAATGCCACTCCCATAAGTAACACAATGCCACTCCCATAATACACCTATGCCACTCCCATAAATAACACAATGCCACTCCCATAAATAACACAATGCCACTCCCATAAATAACACAATGCCACTCCCATAATTCACCTATGCCACTCCCATAAATAACACAATGCCACTCCCATAATAAACCTATGCCACTCCCATAAATAACACAATGCCACTCCCATAACAGCTCTTTTTGCAAAAACTTTAGGTCACCTCCCAGTCTGCATCCTGGATCACAGAAGCCGCGACAGGTAACAGCGCGGAAAATGTGGGATCCAACGCACTGTTTATCTCACGTGCGCAATAAGGATTTCTTCTGGGCTGCGAGTGCGCAGTTTGCAGAATATGGCTGATATGTACTAAGCCATTGAGAGCGATAAAGTACAAGCCAATCAGTTCCTAACTGGCAGTGTTTAAAAAAAAGGTACTTGTGGAGTATCACGGCTCCCACGACCTTGATCGTATGATAAAAAATCGCATTGCATACGATCAAATCGCATGCGATGCGATCGCACCCGATTTTGCACTGAAATGCATCAAAATGCATTGAAATGTGTAGTAAACATGTGAAATGCCCCCAAATGCCATTTTTCATAGTGTACCACCCCCACTATCAACATCAACCCGAAGTGTGGCGAGCGCCGGCGTTACGCGTCCTACGACCTTTTCATACCCACACTAACCACGTCGGCGTGGAGTTGAGAATAGAAAGTGCGGCGTGCGCAGGTAGCCACCGAGCCCGAAGCGTGGCGAGCCCAGCGAGGGGACGCGGATACCTTCACAGCTATACGCGTCCCCTCGCGGGCTTCACAGGTATCCGCGTGCGCTCGCCGCGCTTCGGGCTCGGTGGCACGCTGTGCTCGCCACACTTTCTATTCTCAACTCCACGCCGACGTGGATAGTGGGGGTATGAAAAGGTCGTAGGACGCGTACCGCCGCCCCTCGCGGGCTCGCTGCGCTCGCCACGCTTCGGTTTGGCGTTGATATTGGGGGTGGTACACAGTGAAAAATGACAGTTGGGGGCCAATTAAGATGTTTCATACTAATTTTAATGCATTTGTATGCATTTAAGATCAAAAACGTATGCCATCGCATCGCATCGTATGCCATCCGATGCGATCGCATACGATTTCTGACCAAAAATGCTCAAAAATCGGTAAAAATCGCATCGCACCCCATCGTATGCCACTACATATGGAATACGATGCCATACGATGGGAGCCGTGATACTCCACAAGTACCCAAAAAAATAACAGGAGCTGTTTGGTGGTTACTGTAGCTCTCTCCACTTGAACACTCTCTCCCTCAGCTTCTTAACATCCATTCTCCACATGCGCGCCTCTGTATGAGGTCCAATGAGAGGAGTCCTGGTGTTCATTACTTTAACTCTCTCCGGAGACTCTGCGGAGAACAGATCTGATTAATGTACATGCTACGTAGTATAATTGTTGTGTATATTTCCAAGCTGTCGATTTTCATTTTCTCCTCTTCGAAGACATAATTTACAACGCTGCGTAACACACCCTGCCTGGAGAATACATACACTAATCCTTCCTAACCTCTTCCTTGCCAGCAGGCTTAACCTGGTTGGTGATTTAAAAGAGTTTAAGGGGGATATTCAGACCTAGACCGCCCGCCGAACGCACGCCCCCGCCAAGTGAATCCCCGCAATACGATGCGAGCTGACGTGTATGCTTAGACATCCACTGGTATGTGTCCGCACAGAGGAATAAAATCATTATGAGAACGGCGAGTTTGAGCGGTGGCTCTTGGGGTTTGCGTATGTGTGACTGTGCGCATGCGCAGGCCGACGCCATCGGGAACGAATTCGGACCTTTGTGAACTGGCCGCTAAGTTCTTCATGCTCCAGTATGGGTCGTTAGGTCGACAGTGTCTAGGGATGCCGTACACCTTTACAGTGTCCAGGTTGACCTATGTCAACATAGACACAAAAAGCTAAAAGAAACACCTCATGTCCACTTTTTGCATGTCAACATTTTTTTCATGTAACGACATACTGTCAACCAGTTATGGTTGACCTAATGACTGTTGACCTAAATAATGTTGATTTAATGATCCATATCCCACGCCATGCTACTTACTGGCAGCTTAGGGGCCAGACGCACTAAGCTTCAAAAGTGATAAAATGGAGAGAGATAAACAGCCAGCAAATCAGCTCCTACCTGACATTTTTCAAACACAGCCTGTGATGGTAGGTGGGAGGTGATTGGCTGATTGTTTATCACTCTCCATTTTATCACTTTTGAAGCGTAGAGAATCTGGTCCTAGATCAGGCTGTGGAGGGGTCTCAACCGAAAGTTCGCCATGGGTGCACACACCCTACGTCTGCCCATGCTAAGAAATGCACGGAGGACCGAATGAATGAGAATAACCCCCTGAGTGCTCAGATCCCTCAGCTCAGTGGTTCCCGTGTGTAGGCCCGTTAGAAGCTGATTGGTTGGATACCTTCTCTCTTTATTGCTCTCCGAAACTTAATACATCTCCCCTAATCGGTGTTGGAAAGACAGATCTCCAAATAATATTAATAATCATAATTATAATGTTATTTAAACAGTGCTATTTCTCCAATAGGCGCAATTGGTTCAGCTCAAGTTATAACTGATTTAATTGTCTGGAGTAAATTGAGGGTGGATCTCCTTTCCTGTGGGCCAGTACGGGCCAGAAGGATGATTAGCAGCTGCAAGACCCACATCAAAAGGGGAACAGCCTGCTGCCTGTGTCTAACTATCTGGTACGCTTGCCTGGATATTAGGTTCCCCACATGATAGTTACAGACAGACACTATTTATTTTGTTGTCATCATTATTTGCTTATTTACTGCCCATAAAACGAACCGCAGGCTATACGCACCAGCCTGCTTGGTTGCTGTGTTACCAAGTGGTCACCGTCTACCCCAACAGATGGCATCCGCTACCTACTCCTATCACACGCGCTTGTTTTATTTTATTTAAAACATAGTCAGAATAAAAGGACAGATAATAAAAAGCACATTCAACATTCGGAAAGTAAGGAATTTTAATGTGCAATTGGTCAATATTGGAAACCACAATCGGCAAACATCGGGGCCGGCCGTGGAAATTAGGAACAGTTGGCAAATGCTTGGCACACGGGAAAATAATCTACAACCTAAACAGCACTTTCGCTTTATGTAAATAGAGTTTTCTAAGTATTATTATCTACAGTAAGTAAACAGAAGAGACCATTCGCAATGATAAGAAGGCAAGTGGCTAGCCAGGTCTAATGCTTGGCAACACGAAACATAAAGGGACAGAGGGACAAATTCAGATTTATTAAAAAGCACACAACTGGGCAAAACCATGTTGCACTGCAGGTAGGGCAGATGTAAAATGGTATGCGGTCATTAGAGTGACAGTGTCTGGGTCAGGGGGTTTCCAAACTTAATTTGGTGTGAGCAACTCAAGACTATATAAACCTCAAGAAAAGCTATTGAAATGTTTTTTTAAAAAACAACACCAACTGCATAATAACTGAAAAATGCCCTTTACACATTCTGCCCCACACAGTAATGCTTGTTACACATTATACCACACACCATAATGCCTGATATTATTTATAAGGGGCTCTAGCTGGCACAGTGTGACTACAAGGCGCTACTGTGTGTTTTGACATGAATCTTGACGCTGGCGTGCACTGTCCTTATGTTTACGTATCAAAGGATACTCCACCCACATTGTAGCTCCACCCACAATATCCACAGTGAGGGGTGCTTAAATTTATGTTTGCTTACCAAAAACATTAGGCTCGGGCCGTTTTTAAAGCTTTTTTTTGCCATCAAACCTGAATCAGACCCAGGATTCCTAAGAGCATTCATCTCTGCTACAGAGATTATTATCAACCTATAGTATCTGCTGCACATTCTCTTTTTCTGGTGTTACCTTATAAGCTTTTACCCACTGATGTTTATTAAAAGATTACAGTCAATTATTTGAAGCATTCCAATAATCTTAATACTTTGCTTATGAAATCTGCTCAGCCGCCTCCGCCGGCTATCGCGGCCCCTCCAGGCCTTCCATCACTACTCTGGGAACACCGTGCCCTGATTTATAAGCACAATTTTGAAGAGCATACAAAGCTTTTAACAGAACGTGAGATAAGGTGGAGCCATCGGATGTGCAGCCGGCACAAGATGCGCCAAGATTCCAGGATTTACAGGCTACTGGGTGCCTATCTGATACACGACGAAGGAATGAAATCGGATTTATTCTATCGACCTTCGCTGTCTGGGGATCTGGGGAAGTAGTATTTAGTACCTGAATAAATAGCAACCTGCCTAAACACATTATGAATAAGAGGATTTATATTGGCAGGGATGCAATGGAAACAAAAGGGGTGATTCATCACCGCTCGCTTAATGCAGCTCACCGCATGGACGAACGACCCCGCCAAATCCCCTCGGTACGATATGAAGGGATGTGCAAGATAACACATCCCCTCACATGTGTCACAGCTGTCCCCCCTAATGTAAGGCTAGACTGGGTATAAAGGCCCCCATACTCTGGGCCGATTTGTCCTAAGGACAAGTCGGACCAGTTTGCCCAGAGCCCCCCCCCCGGCAGCCTCACATGTGATCCGGCACTGGATGTGCCATTTTTACATGCAATAAATTGCATGCAATTTATTGCATGTAATACTCCCGGGGAGCTGCTGCGGTGGCGGGGGGTGGGCAGCGGGGTCTGGCCAGCTGGTGGTGGTGGCAGGGGACAGGCGGCTGGGAGGCTGGAGCTTGTGGCGGCATTTTGCATACAAGCTCCAGCCGCAGCTGTCTCTCAGACGTTCCCCTCTGCCCACCACTACAAGCTGCCCACCACCACCAGCTGGCCGCACCCCGCTGCCCTCCGCACAGGGAAGGAGGTCCCAGTGGCGTAACTATAGCTCCGCAGCCCCCGCGGTGGCGGGGAGGTGCAGAGAAAGTTTGGGAGCCGGGGGTCTGCGGGGCTATAGTTACCCGCTGCTGTCTGCGGGTACCTGCCTGCCGTGCCGTCACAGTCCCGTCTCTCCTAGCGCTGGCTCCTGCTTCTATAATGAAAACGGACACTTAGAAAATGGCTGCCCCCATACTGCAGACAGTTTTCTGTCTGCAGTATGGTGGCAGCCATTTTCTAAGAGTCCCTTTTCGTTATAGCAGCAGGAGCCAGCGCTGGGAGAGACGGGACTGTGACCGCAGATGCAGCGGCGGGCAGGTATGTGCATGGGGGGGGCCGAGGGAAGTGGGAGTGGGGGGGGGGGAATGTGTGGCGGGGGGGGGCGCAAAATAAGTAGTTACGCCACTGCCAGGTTGGGTGGTCGGACGGCCACCGGCTCGGGTCCGCACACAGGACCTGAGGGGGCATCAAACTGAGCTGATTTGGGCCGAATTCACGGCCCGATTCATCGGAATCAGCCCAAATCGGCTCTGTGCAGGGGCTCCTTATGGTAGAGCATCAGAATGGGGACCCCTGTGCGGCAGATACATCAACTTGTTAGCAGTGAAATAAAGGAGACTGTTAATGCGAGGAACCATTTAATGTAGGCACGGTGTGAGCTATTGCCCTATAAAACAACAAACACATAGATCAGATACATTGTGATGCCCACTACATATAGGTATTGGTCATAGAGTCAACAGTATGAAGGAAGACATACATTAGGTAGACCCTAGGAGCACCCAAGCAGTGCAAAGTGGGGCTGTATAATAGCCAGGGGCGCCAGAATATCAGACTTACTGGCACGCAGCACAGAAAGTGGCTGTTGAGGAAAGAGACCGGCAGCCGCTGCGAAAAGATGGCTGGGTAAACTAGGGCACACGACTACCCACTCCACCTACACTGCCGGTTTGTATAGCAAACTGGTTCATTTTACCAGAACACGTTCTAGACCTTCGCAACATGAAGAGATCTGTCAGCCAGCGCTGTGTTTGTTGAATTCGCTCATGTAGGGAATAAGTGATTATCATATAACAGGATTTATATTTCCTGCACCCTCTGGAAATATCTTAACCCCATTTCTGCATTTCATTATTTAATATGCATAAGTATTCAGATTTTTCTTTTTCTTGCCAAAACCCCTGGGCGGGGAGTGAAAGGGAAAAGATAATTGACTTGATCCCCATGAGAATCCAGCATAAAAAATAAAAAAAAGAGTCCAATCTGGCTCAGGAAGGGTTAAAGTGGGCAACCAAGAATCTTTACACTTGGAAACCTCAGCCATCTCAGATACCACCCTGCGAGACCCTTTTGTGCGGAATCCCCAAGTTACTAAACCGGTATTTAGCGAAAGATTAAAGGGATCCGGAACTTCCTTTTGATAACAGCTGAGTTGCTGCAAGGAAGAGAGGGGGGCGCTCTCCATTAAAGGTGGCACGAGAGGTGTCAGCAAATTAAGAGTAGGAGAAAAAAAAAGGCCCAATTTGGGGAATATGGAGAGCCTGCAGCAAATTTCACCGACCTCATTAGTTGATAGAAATAAAACATATATTTCAGTGACATATCGGGATCCCAGGAGAAGGGATGTGATACTGTGTGTGCTCGAGAGAAGCAAAATGTGGATTTAGTGTAAAAAAAGTCTCCCGTGCTCCCAAAACACAGTGTGCCTACACGGGAAAACACACACAGGCCTGGCCCAGGAGACCCTCCACACTCAGCCGTTACAGGGGCTGCGAAATGTTTTCCAGCATCCTCCGTGCACAGCACACTTTACATGCACACCGATGACCTGAATACCCAGGATGATGCCTCCTAACATACATTTACTGGCAGCACACGGATCTCTCTCACACACACACATACACATACTCGGACTGTCCTGATTGGCAAATCTGTTGTAGGAAAAAAAATCAACATTCATACCCAGCGATGTAATGAGATCGGTTCTCCTGACCCACTTCTGGAAGCATTTCCTAGGAGGCTACACTATTTTGATTCACGATAACGACAATAAGGCCAAGCCGAATAGCATTACATGTTCTTGTCCTACTTTACACCGCGAACAATAGGAATAATTATGTACAATGCTTATTTTAATCTGGGAGACGACGTGATGAATAATAGAATAAGGCGACAGATCTTTTTTGGGGGGCTTTTATTTTAGCCGAGGGGATTGGGCCGGGGCTCGCTAATTACAGACGGCCCATTGTACCGCAGTTTGCTTTTGATCCATTATATCATTCCGTACTGTTCTAAATGTTATTTAAAGTACTATTTGATCATTCCGATATTTTCAGCCAATTATATCTGGTATAGTCTTTCATCCTGGCTTCCGAGTGAACCGCTGCCTTTGTTTAAAATGAGGAAGGTAGAAAGCGGTCGTCTGGAGATTCAATATGTGCATCGGAGAACCTACTTCTAGCTTATTATTGATTCACTAAAGCAGAACCTACTTATAACTAAATGGTGCCACAGGTTCCTTGTGCAATGAATACGGTGCCTTTTCCTGAATCTCGGCCCAGTGCACGACATTGATGGCTACAATGCCCTTGGTGTGGGGAAAGGCTATTCAATTAATACGCCTTTTATCTCGTGGCTTAAAAAGAGAGGAAACCACCTTATTCCGCATAAACTGCAGAATCAATGGGTGTTTCCTGCGCATTTGCCTTTCTTTTGCAGAATTTACCTTTCAGCCTATGGAGGGGTTCATTCCAACATCGAAGCAATCACGCACAGGTGCCGGATGACCTCCCGACAGTTGGGATTCTGACAGCCAGTATTCCTAATGTGGCAGACACAGTATACCTCCACATGAAGATAATGTGGAGGACCCGGTCCAGGTTTTGGAGCAGCAGCAGGGATACTGATGTGATCTGGGTTGAGCTGATTAGCAGCACCTGTGCTCACCTGTTATAAGGGTTTCCAGGGCAGAGCGTCAGAGCTCCTGATGGTGTAACAGTTGCGCAGGTGATAGGCCGAGGTGTGGGCTATGGTAGGGACGACGGGAGCTTTCTGAAGAGTGTAGATGCTGCAACCATCCTTGCTTAAGCTGATTACCAGGTATGCTGTGTACCTGCTACAAAATAAGGACCAAGACTTCATCTTATGCAGTGTATGTGATTCCTTGTCACATGACATAGGAATACCAACTGATAACCCCTTGGGTGGTATGCCTGAAAATTTTCCACTGGCGCTGCTGCAGCGGGCTGTCCCGGATTTCCACTGGCGCACCACCTCTAGAGCCCTGCCCCCACTATCCTAAAACCCTTCCGCATTACCCTCCACTGCTCTTCCCCAGCCGCCATGTGACGTAGGCGGCTGGCTCGGGGATGTTCGGGGGAGACTTGGGAGAGTTTAGGTGCACAAGTCCGCCCGAGCTGCCGTTGAAACATCCCCGAGCCTGCCGCCTGTGTGGTCAGTGATGAATGACAGGCGGCAGGGAAGCTCTGGCGTACTAACGCCGGAGCAGAGGTGAGGGGGTGGGGCTCCTGTGATCTGTGGTGGGTTTTGCTGGGGCAGGACAATCCTGCCCTGGTAGGTTTGTCCTGCCCCAGCAAAACCCACCACTCAAGGGGTTAAATGCCCGACTGTTGGGATCCCATAGGGCGAGAATAGAACCAGTGGCGAGCACAGTGTGCTACAATACACTCACTCCCCTGTCGGAGTACCGGCAGTCGGGATTCCTATGTAGGTATAGTGGCTGTCAGACCCGCATACCACACCCACGAAGAAGGGGTAATCCCCACTAACTGAATTGCTCCAGCACGGCAATCAGCTGTGGGGTACTGCACCTTCATGAATGCCCTTTGGTGTCCAAGTACGGAGATGGAATATTCTATAGGTGTATGTAGACATACGCATGTCGATTTTGCAGAACAAAGCTTCGGTATTTCTGCACTGCGCACGAAGCCAGTACAATAATTAAGGGGGGGTTAGGGGAAAAGGGGTCTCCCTGGCTGAGTTGCACGGATTTCTGTTCGATTCTGAGTTGTGCATACGGGGATTTGAGTCCTGGATCTGACAGATCTCTTGTACCTAGTGTGGGGCTACAATTTAGCTGGGGCAGGGGTTTCCAATTGCACCCATTAGTTGAACCATTGTATGTTAGTAAATCAGGCTTGGGCGGCTGCCTGCAAACACTTTGCGTGCGACTCAGAACCAGCCCCTCCATGCAAGCAGTCCCCCCTTCTCCCCCGTCTTGATAGTACGTGCATTGAGCAGACTCTGGCACCATGTTAGAATCTACCGCTAATGAGCCGACCTTCGGGAAAATGGAATCTGCACCATTTTCTCTGTGCGTACATCAGTGATTAAAGTGCCATCAGCGGAGAGGTAAATAGAGGTTATGGATGCAGGGTTTGTGGTGATCCCAGAGGCCTCTGCGCACCGCGCGCCCTTTATAGATACGCCCATGCCGGTGATGCAGATCTGTGCGCAATTCAGCTGCAGATGCCGCCATAGTAACCAAAAGGAATCCTGTGATTGCTCACCAGTGCAGGCTGCGGCCTACTGCTTACTATAACGGTAAGGACAGATAAGTAGCTGGAACTTCTTCAAGTTGGTAAAGGTGAGAAATTGTCAGGGTCATGCTCATGGAAGACCGTACAAAATGTTGCCTTACGGTTCACAAATGTCTAGTGTCGCTCCTGAAGGCAGCCATTTTGTATGTCATCCGGCAGTAATTGATTAGATACTAGTGATGTTTTCAGTCAGACCTTCAAAATGTCTGCCTAAATTATGTGAGGCAAGGTGGTAACACGGTCGGATTAAGGTTCGGCCGTTTGGGAAGGCTCCAGGGTAACTAACTTGTGGGGGTCCCTAGCAATAAGTGCCTGTAAAATATTCTGACGATGGTATTAAAAAGTATAATATGCAAATACTCCAGCACCACATGAAATACATCCGGATGATAAGCAATGCGGGAACACCAAGAGGGGTGGGGTGAGCTTACTTACCGTTCGGCATCCCAGCAAATGGGATTCCACCACCGGCATTCTCATTGTTGTCCGGATTCCGATGCCTGTCTCCTGGCGGTAGTACCGGCATTTGGACCGCCGGATTGCTGAACGCATCCCCACCACAGATGTAATAAGCACAGTGTAGTGCCCCTAATTCACATTACACCACACACAAACCCCATTTCTCAAATGACAGTGCCATGATGTTGGTGATGTGGTTATATGTAGGGGGCCTCCTAAGTATGTGATGATGGGGGCCCCCAAGTGATCACCCCAGTTGCCATTTTGTTAATGAAGCTTTGCCGCTAAAATGGTGGTTGTTATGCTAAATATATCCTTCAGTATATGTCACTATGTCTGTGCAGCAGAGCAGCTTCAGTTTCTGTAGGAATAACCTGTCTCTGAGTACAACCGTTAAACAGGTAACATTATTAACAATATTTAAAGAAATGAAAGGCAACCCGTTTTAATTAAATGTGACATGTTTTAATTGCAAAACAATAGGCGGTGACCCATTTATTTAAAATAAAAACAGATAAACATTATTTTGAAGAATTATTGAAGCTTTAATTTAATAATTACATTTGGTGCCACTAATAATTGTTCTTAATACCCTTGGCACTACCTCCGAACAAACAAATTAAAAAATTCAAGGGATTAAAAAAACATGTTCCATCTGGGGCAGCACGGAGACCCTACCTCCTCGCTGTGGTCACATTGAGGGATAACAGTGTGTCATAATTAGACAAATTATCCAATATTAAAACCTTACAGCTTGCGTGTGTCTAGCCCAGGGGACGGTACATTACAAGGTGATTAGGGCAGACAGAGAAACCATATTAGATCTTCCGATGCCGCTGCTTCCCTGGGGTCTTAGAATACAGCAACGAGACATCTATTTGTTGGAGACTAAAATATGGTGTTAATTCATTGCGGCGAGAAGCGCTACCAGCCTGGTGCTGCTGTTACACTTAGTAACTGTGGTTTTATACAAAAACATTCTATGAATCCACATTAAACCACACGAAAAACAAGGAAGCAAACAGGAGCCTGTGACTGTGTTTAATGCATATATATTGATGTTCTTTTTACATCGTTGCTGCCATTCGTTCGGTAGATCTTAACTTTTAAAGGAAGTATTAAATAGAAAATCTACAAATTGCAGTTGACTTACAAATTTAAATTTGAGCAGTTATCCCCATTGAGACATAATTGGCCTGCTGCTGGGTTGGTGCGCATATCGGATGTAATTTGTAGTCAACGTTTGAAAAGCAGCATACTTGTTCGCCAAGTTCTGGGGCGTACGCGTCGCAAGCTGCCTGCAGGTCAACGTCAGTAACAAATGCATCCAGATAACTTCAAGTATATGCAACGCCATAACAGGTTGGTAGAGCACATTGTGCCGCCCCCTGCCCCCTAGACTTGTGACATCATGACGTCACGTCTAGGGGTGGTGCCGCTCGATGTGGGAAGTACAGCTCTGTCGGAGAGTCACAGGTTGCAGAATGCCACCCCGGAGAATGGGGAGCCATGCGGCTGCCCGGAGCCAGGAACTAGCACTGTACCTGTATCCACCTACTGCCTGGAGCCAGGAACTAGCACTGTACCTGTATCCACTTACTGCCCGGAACCCCGGAACTAGCACTGTACATGTATCCACCTACTGCCCAGAGCCAGGAACTAGCGCTGTACATGTATCCACCTACTGCAAGGAATCAGGAACTAGTGCTGTACCTGTTTCCACCTACTGCCTGGAGCCAGGAACTAGCACTGTCCCTGTTTCCACCTACTGCCCAGAATCAGGAACTAGCACTGTACCTGTATCCACCTACTGCCTGGAGACAGGAACCAGCACTATACCTGTATCCACCTACTGCACAGAGCCAGGAACAAGCACTGTACCTGTATCCACCTACTGCCCGGAGCCAGGAACAAGCACTGTACCTGTATCCACCTACTGCCTGGAGCCAGCACTGTACATGTATCCACCTACTGCCCAGAGCCAGGAACTAGCGCTGTACCTGTATCCACCTACTGCCCAGAGCCAGGAACTAGCACTGTACATGTATCCACCTACTGCCCAGAGCCAGAAACTAGCACTGTACATGTATCCACCTACTGCCCAGAGCCAGGCACAAGCACTGTACCTGTATCCACCTACTGCCCGGAGCCAGGAACTAGCGCTGTACCTGTATCCACCTACTGCCCAGAGCCAGGAACTAGCGCTGTACCTGTATCCACCTACTGCCCGGAGACAGGAACTAGCGCTGTACCTGTTTCCACCTACTGTCCAGAGCCAGGAACTACCACTGTACCTGTATCCACCTACTGCCTGGAGACAGGAACCAGCACTGTACCTGTACCCACCTACTGCCTGGAGACAGGAACTAGCGCTGTACCTGTTTCCACCTACTGCCCGGAACCCCGGAACTAGCCCTGTACCTGTACCCACCTACTGCCTGAAGACAGGAACTAGCACTGTACATGTATCCACCTACTGCCCAGAACCAGGAACTAGCACTGTACATGTATCCACCTACTGCCCAGAGCCAGGAACTAGCACTGTACATGTATCCACCTACTGCCCGGAGACAGGAACCAGCACTGTAACTGTATCCACCTACTGCCTGGAGACAGGAACCAGCACTGTAACTGTATCCACCTACTGCCTGGAGACAGGAACTAGCGCTGTACCTGTATCCACCTACTGCCCACAACCAGGAACTAGCACTGTACCTGTATCCACCTACTGCCTGGAGCCAGGAACTAGCGCTGTACCTGTATCCTCCTACTGCCCAGAGCCAGGAACCAGCACTGTACCTGTATCCACCTACTGCCTGGAGCCAGGAACTAGCGCTGTACCTGTATCCACCTACTGCCCAGAACCAGGAACTAGCACTGTACCTGTATCCACCTACTGCCTGGAGATAGGAACTAGCGCTGTACCTGTATCCACCTACTGCCTGGAGCCAGGAACTAGCCCTGTACCTGTATCCACCTACTGCCCAGAACCAGGAACTAGCACTGTACCTGTATCCACCTACTGCCTGGAGATAGGAACTAGCGCTGTACCTGTATCCACCTACTGCCCAGAGCCAGGAACCAGCACTGTACCTGTATCCACCTACTGCCTGGAGACAGGAACCGGCACTGTAACTGTATCCACCTACTGCCTGGAGACAGAAACCAGCACTGTACCTGTATCCACCTACTGCCTGGAGCCAGGAACTAGCGCTGTACCTGTATCCACCTACTGCCCAGAACCAGGAACTAGCACTGTACCTTTATCCACTTACTGCCTGGAGACAGGAACTAGCACTGTACCTGTATCCACCTACTGCCTGGAGCCAGGAACTAGCACTGTAACTGTATCCACCTACTGCCTGGAGACAGGAACTAGCACAGTAACTGTATCCACCTACTGCCTGGAGACAGGAACTAGCACAGTAACTGTATCCACCTACTGCCTGGAGACAGGAACCAGCACTGTAACTGTATCCACCTACTGCCCAGAACCAGGAACTAGCACTGTACCTGTATCCACCTACTGCCTGGAGCCAGCACTGTAACTGTATCCACCTACTGCCTGGAGACAGGAACTAGCACAGTAACTGTATCCACCTACTGCCTGGAGCCAGCACTGTAACTGTATCCACCTACTGCCTGGAGCCAGGAACTAGCACTGTACATGTATCCACCTACTGCCTGGAGACAGGAACTAGCACTGTACCTATATCCACCTACTGCCCAGAGCCGGGAACCAGCACTGTAACTGTATCCACCTACTGCCTGGAGACAGGAACTAGCACAGTAACTGTATCCACCTACTGCCTGGAGACAGGAACCAGCGCTGTACCTGTATCCACCTACTGCCCGGAGCCAGCACTGTACCTGTATCCACCTACTGCCTGGAGACAGGAACCAGCACAGTAACTGTATCCACCTACTGCCCACAACCAGGAACCAGCACTGTACCTGTATCCACCTACTGCCTGGAGACAGGAACCAGCACTGTAACTGTACCCACCTACTGCCTGGAGACAGGAACCAGCACTGTAACTGTATCCACCTACTGCCTGGAGACAGGAACCAGCACTGTAACTGTACCCACCTACTGCCTGGAGACAGGAACCAGCACTGTAACTGTATCCACCTACTGCCTGGAGACAGGAACCAGCACTGTACCTGTATCCACCTACTGCCTGGAGACAGGAACCAGCACAGTAACTGTATCCACCTACTGCCTGGAGACAGGAACCAGCACTGTACCTGTATCCACCTACTGCCTGGAGACAGGAACCAGCACAGTAACTGTATCCACCTACTGCCTGGAGACAGGAACCAGCACTGTAACTGTATCCACCTACTGCCTGGAGACAGGAACCAGCACTGTACCTGTATCCACCTACTGCCTGGAGACAGGAACCAGCACTGTAACTATATCCACCTACTGCCTAGAGACAGGCCGGAACACTCACCAGCCAAATATGAATGACTTCACCATCGGAAAATACGAATCCTGCAAATTTGGCAGCTTAGTAAATTTTACAAACTCTCAGGTCATATTTTCGGGCCGATTACAGCCGATCCTGGTCACACTTGATCATACTGCAGATCATCCATAATCGGCAACGTTAGTACATTTGTCCAATAGTAAAACATTGGTTATGGGAACCAATTGCAAATGCTGCAGTTTGTTGTGTAATTAGCATCAAAGCTGGAGATACAGTTGCGTTGTAGAGGTAGAAGAATCGTTAGCTTTCTCCTAATTGTCTTCCAAATTGATGATGTTTGTTTATTTGTTTTCTTAATGATCACCATAGTGGACTGTAAACTGCTATAAGCAAGATAAATGGACAATGGATGAAATCGCAGCGGTAAAAGGATCCAGCAAAACAATACTAAGTGTAATTACTCTTTCCTGTATTTCAAAACTGACGTTTATGTTATATGAAAGTTCTCTGGGCCAATAAAGAACGACCCAATTTGAATATTTTGATATATTATTTCATGGTGCATTCCATTTAAAGGCAGTTTATTTTATTTTGTAATGCTCTAGAAATTCTATAAGAGCTTCTTATTCATATTAAAGGCAGATTTATCTGGTTGTGGTCCCAAACCTGCAATCCATCTTATGGAAAGTGTTCTGAATCAGTATCGCCATCCCTGGTCAGCAGGGGTGCCGGACGGGTTCTGACGGCCACCGGCTATTCTCCCGCATGGGGGTCCACGACTCCACCCGTAAGGGGCTGTGTTGCGCTCGCCATGCTGTCTGAGTCCGGCTAGTCGGGATCCCGACGTCGGGATAATGACTGTCGGGATCCCGACTGTCGGAACCCTATACCACACCCGTTAGTAGAGGGGCTGCCCTTTGTCCCAGTATGTATGTAGGTATGTGTATATAGGGGCGTGTGAGTAAGTGAATAGGTGAGAGTATGGGGGGCATTTATGATCTGCTAGAACATTGGCAGAGGCGTTCCCAGCTGGCCAAGCAACCATCGCTTTGCCAAGAGAATTCCTCACGCCAGTCTCTGTTATCCAGCAGGGGCTCAGCGGGCTGCAGATGTATTTAACTCTTTACTGAGAAGTTAATTATAACAGTGCCCTGGAGTAGCTTAATTAGAACAATGACAAAGGGAATATTAGGCAGCAATCCAGTTACTAAACTCCTGCACTGCTAGAAGGCACAGACGAGGGAAGGATGAGGTGTGATAGATAGATAGATATATAGATGGATAGATAGATAGATAGATATTTACTAAGATGGTAGTTCTATTTCACATGAGATGTTGCTATGGGCAACTAATCAGGTACTGTCTATTATCTTCTAGAACAGGGGTGTCAAACTCAAATTCATCGGGGGCCGCATCAGCAGTTTGGTCACCCTCAAAGGGCCGCTGTATAATAATAATGCAATGACACCACAGGCTGCTCTCGCTGTAAAATAATAATGCAATGACACCACAGGCTGCTCCCGCTGTATAATAATAATGCAATGACACCACAGGCTGCACCCGCTGTATAATATAATAATAGTAATGCCATGACACCACATGCTGCTCCCGCTGTATAATAATAATGCAATGACACCACAGGCTGCACCCGCTGTATAATATAATAATAGTAATGTCATGACACCACATGCTGCTCCCGCTGTATAATAATAATGCAATGACACCACAGGCTGCACCCGCTGTATAATATAATAATAGTAATGCCATGACACCACATGCTGCTCCCGCTGTATAATAATAATGCAATGACAGCACAGGCTGCTCCCCCTGTATAATAATAATAATGCAATGACACCACAGGCTGCTCCCGCTGTATAATAATAATGCAATGACAGCACAGACTGCTCCCCCTGTATAATATAACAATAGTAATGCCATGACACAAATTATTATACAAGGGGAGCAGCCTGTGGTGTCATTGCATTATTATTATACAGAGGGAGCAGCCTGTGGTGTCATGGCATTACTTTTATATTATACAGGGCGAGCAGCCTGTGGTGTCATGGCATTATTATTATACAGGGGAGCAGCCTGTGGTGTCATGGCATTATTATTATACAGGGGGAGCAGCCTGTGGTGTCATGGCATAATGCCATGACACCACAGGCTGCTTCCCCTGTACAATAATAATGACACCACAGGCTGCTCCCCCTGTATAATATAAAAGTAATGCCATGACACCACAGGCTGCTCCCCCTGTACAATAATAATGACACCACAGGCTGCTCCCCCTGTATAATATAAAAGTAATGCCATGACACCACCACCAGATAGATTGTTTTTTTATGTAACTTACTGTACTGTATTTTATCCCTCAGGCTCCTTTACTGCTGCTGCTGCTGCAGCTCCAGTAATTTCAATTCCACTCTCTGCGCCGCGGCCTGTCCTGCTGCGGCCCCCCGACTCGGCCTGCCTTCCTTCCTCTCTGCAGATGCGTGGGTGGGAGGCGTCATCGTCATGACGTCCCCACCCAGCGTCTGCCACTGCCTCGATAAGAGGGAACAGGCTGCCGGGCCCTCCTCCACGTAGCCGTGGAGGCCGGCGGCCATGTTCCTGTGGCCGCAGACATCTTAAAAGACCACAGAAACATGGCCGCCGGCAGTGCAAAAAAAAACACTCAAAAAAGAGAATAAAAGGTGAAGGCTGGCGGCGGCTGCGCGGGCCACATGACGAGGTCTGTCGGGCCGGATTTGGCCCGCGGGCCTTGTGTTTGACACCCGTGTTCTAGAAGGTACTAAATAAATAAGTAGATTCTGATTGGTTGCCCATAGCAACATCCCATGTGAAATAGAACTGCCATCTTAGTACATCTCCCCCACAGAGTGCAATATTAGACAGACTATGGCCCTTATTCTGGTTGGTGCGGTCGAGCCGCATATGCGGCTCCGACCGCACCAGACGAATCCCCGCCCACCCTACGGATCGCCACGGCCGTCCGTACACGGACGGCTGGCGATCCGCATAAAAATGGTGGAGGCTACGCCTCCACCATGGTGGGAGCTGCCCCCTGCATTCGATGGTCGTCGACCATCGAAGGCAGGTCCGCACGCCGCGGCAGCTCCCGCAAGCTGAGACCACACGGACAATCGTCCGTGTGGTAGCTTGTATGGGGGCTGAAAGCTGACATCCGGCGACGTCAGCTTTCCGCCCCCATGAGTTGCGTCATGCCCTCATTAGCATGCGTACGCCCCGCGTTTGCATGGGAACGCCCATGAAACGCGGGGCGTATACATAGGGAAATGAGGGCATGAAGCCCCTCACTCCCCTATACGCCCCCTTTGCGGCGTAGTAACGTTATGTGCGGCGAATTCGCCTGCACATGCGCAGATTGACCTCTGCGCATGTGCAGACGGAAAACATCGGCGGTACGGCCGCACGCGGGCCGTACCGCGCGAATCAGAATAAGGGCCTATAATAGGACATTATTTGTTCGGAGTATATATATATATATATATATATACACACCATAGTTGCCCACCCTACTGCATTCGGTTGCCGGATGACACTCCGACAGGGGGGATCCTGACTCACAGGGGCTATTCTCTCTTGTGGGTGTCCAGAAACCTGTGGCGAGCGCAGCGAGTCCGCAAGGGTCTTCTTTGTGCTCACCCCCCTGTCCTAGCACCGGCAGTCGGGATCCCCATTGTCGGAGCCCCATACCACACCCCTGCATTCTGCAGGAGACTCCCTGACATAGCAGCAATCTCCCTCATTAGTCTAGCAATCTCCCTCATGTCACCTAGCTCACATTACACTGTTACATCATAGTTACCTCCCCTCCTGCATTCTGCAGGAGACTCCCTGACATAGTAGCAATCTCCCTCTCTCCCTCATTAGTCTAGCAATCTCCCTCATGTCACCTAGCTCACATTACACTGTTACATCATAGTTACCTCCCCTCCTGCATTCTGCAGGAGACTCCCTGACATAGCAGCAATCTCCCTCTCTCCCTCATTAGTCTAGCAATCTCCCTCATGTCACCTAGCCCACATTACACTGTTACATCATAGTTACCTCCCCTCCTGCATTCTGCAGGAGACTCCCTGACATAGCAGCAATCTCCCTCTCTCCCTCATTAGTCTAGCAATCTCCCTCATGTCACCTAGACCACATTACACTGTTACATCATAGTTACCTCCCCTCCTGCATTCTGCAGGAGACTCCCTGACATAGCAGCAATCTCCCTCATTAGTCTAGCAATCTCCCTCATGTCACCTAGCTCACATTACACTGTTATATCATAGTTACCTCCCCTCCTGCATTCTGCAGGAGACTCCCTGACATAGCAGCAATCTCCCTCTCTCCCTCATTAGTCTAGCAATCTCCCTCATGTCACCTAGCCCACATTACACTGTTACATCATAGTTACCTCCCCTCCTGCATTCTGCAGGAGACTCCCTGACATAGCAGCAATCTCCCTCTCTCCCTCATTAGTCTAGCAATCTCCCTCATGTCACCTAGACCACATTACACTGTTACATCATAGTTACCTCCCCTCCTGCATTCTGCAGGAGACTCCCTGACAAAGCAGCAATCTCCCTCTCTCCCTCATTAGTCTAGCAATCTCCCTCATGTCACCTAGCTCACATTACACTGTTACATCAGTTACCTCCCCTCCTGCATTCTGCAGGAGACTCCCTGACATAACAGCAATCTCCCTCTCTCCCTCATTAGTCTAGCAATCTCCCTCATGTCACCTAGCCCACATTACACTGTTACATCATAGTTATCTCTCCTCCTGCATTCTGCAGGAGACTCCCTGATATAACAGCAATCTCCCTCTCTCCCTCATTAGTCTAGCAGTGTGATGTGTGTATGACCTGTGTGCTGGGATATATAACAGGTGTATGTGTGGTGTGTGTATGACCTGTGTGCTGGTATATAACAGGTGTATGTGTGGTGTGTGTCTGACCTGTGTGCTGGGATATATAACAGGTGTATGTGTGGTGTGTGTATGACCTGTGTGCAGGGATATATAACAGCTGCATGTGTGGTGTGTGTATGACCTGTGTGCTGGGATATATAACAGGTGTATGTGTGGTATGTGTATGATCTGTGTGCTGGTATATACAATATAACAGGTGTATGTGTGGTGTGTGTATGACCTGTGTGCTGGGATATATAACAGGTGTATGTGTGGTGTGTGTATGACCTGTGTGCAGGGATATATAACAGGTGTATGTGTGGTGTGTGTATAACCTGTGTGCTGGGATATATAACAGGTGTATGTGTGGTGTGTGTGTGACCTGTGTGCTGGGATATACAATATAACAGGTGTATGTGTGGTGTGTGTATGACCTGTGTGCTGGGATATATAACAGGTGTATGTGTGGTGTGTGTATGACCTGTGTGCTGGGATATACAATATAACAGGTGTATGTGTGGTGTGTGTATGACCTGTGTGCAGGGATATATAACAGGTGTATGTGTGGTGTGTGTATGACCTGTGTGCAGGGATATATAACAGGTGTATGTGTGGTGTGTATGACCTGTGTGCAGGGATATATAACAGGTGTATGTGTGGTGTGTGTATGACCTGTGTGCTGGTATATACAATATAACAGGTGCATGTGTGGTTTGTGTATGACCTGTGTGCTGGTATATACAATATAACAGGTGTATGTGTGGTGTGTGTATGACCTGTGTGCTGGGATATATAACAGGTGTATGTGTGGTGTGTGTATGACCTGTGTGCTGGGATATATAACAGGTGTATGTGTGGTGTGTGTGTGTATGACCTGTGTGCTGGGATATACAATATAACTGGTGTATGTGTGGTGTGTGTATGACCTGTGTGCTGGGATATATAACAGGTGTATGTGTGGTGTGTGTGTATGACCTGTGTGCTGGGATATACAATATAACAGGTGTATTTGTGGTGTGTGTATGACCTGTGTGCTGGTATATACAATATAACAGGTGTATGTGTGGTGTGTGTATGACCTGTGTGCAGGGATATATAACAGGTGTATGTGTGGTGTGTGTATGACCTGTGTGCTGGATATATAACAGGTGTATGTGTGGTGTGTGTATGACCTGTGTGCTGGGATATATAACAGGTGTATGTGTGGTGTGTGTATGACCTGTGTGCTGGGATATATAACAGGTGTATGTGTGGTGTGTGTATGACCTGTGTGCTGGGATATATAACAGGTGTATGTGTGGTGTGTGTATGACCTGTGTGCTGGATATATAACAGGTGTATGTGTGGTGTGTGTATGACCTGTGTGCTGGGATATACAATATAACAGGTGTATGTGTGGTGTGTGTATGACCTGTGTGCTGGGATATACAATATAACAGGTGCATGTGTGGTGTGTGTGTATGACCTGTGTGCTGGCATATACAATATAACAGGTGTATGTGTGGTGTGTGTATGACCTGTGTGCTGGGATATATAACAGGGGTATGTGTGGTGTGTGTATTACCTGTGTGCTGGCATATACAATATAACAGGTGTATGTGTGGTGTGTGTATGACCTGTGTGCTGGGATATATAACAGGGGTATGTGTGGTGTGTGTATGACCTGTGTGCAGGGATATATAACAGGTGTATGTGTAGTGTGTGTATGACCTGTGTGCTGGCATATACAATATAACAGGTGTATGTGTGGTGTGTGTATGACCTGTGTGCTGGGATATATAACAGGGGTATGTGTGGTGTGTGTATGACCTGTGTGCAGGGATATATAACAGGTGTATGTGTAGTGTGTGTATGACCTGTGTGCTGGCATATACAATATAACAGGTGTATGTGTGGTGTGTGTATGACCTGTGTGCTGGCCTGGGCTATACAATATAACAGGTGCATATACATAACCTATGTGCTGGGATATACAATATAACAGGTGTATGTGTGGTGTGTGTATGACCTGTGTGCTGGGATATATAACAGGTGTATGTGTGGTGTGTGTGGTGTGTGTATGACCTGTGTGCAGGGATATACAATATAACAGGTGTATGTGTGGTGTGTGTATGACCTGTGTGCAGGGATATACAATATAACAGGTGTATGTGTGGTGTGTGTGTGACCTGTGTGCTGGGATATACAATATAACAGGTGTATGTGTGGTGTGTGTATGATCTGTGTGCAGGGATATATAACAGGTGTATGTGTGGTGTGTGTATGACCTGTGTGCAGGGATATACAATATAACAGGTGTATGTGTGGTGTGTGTATGATCTGTGTGCAGGGATATATAACAGGTGTATGTGTGGTGTGTGTATGACCTGTGTGCAGGGATATATAACAGGTGTATGTGTGGTGTGTGTATGACCTGTGTGCTGGGATATACAATATAACAGGTGCATATATATAACCTATGTGCTGGGATATACAATATAACAGGTGCATATATATAACCTATGTGCTGGGATATACAATATAACAGGTGTATGTGTGGTGTGTGTATGACCTGTGTGCTGGGATATATAACAGGGGTATGTGTGGTGTGTGTATGACCTGTGTGCAGGGATATATAACAGGTGTATGTGTAGTGTGTGTATGACCTGTGTGCTGGCATATACAATATAACAGGTGTATGTGTGGTGTGTGTATGACCTGTGTGCTGGCCTGGGCTATACAATATAACAGGTGCATATACATAACCTATGTGCTGGGATATACAATATAACAGGTGTATGTGTGGTGTGTGTATGACCTGTGTGCTGGGATATATAACAGGTGTATGTGTGGTGTGTGTGGTGTGTGTATGACCTGTGTGCAGGGATATACAATATAACAGGTGTATGTGTGGTGTGTGTATGACCTGTGTGCAGGGATATACAATATAACAGGTGTATGTGTGGTGTGTGTATGACCTGTGTGCAGGGATATATAACAGGTGTATGTGTGGTGTGTGTATGACCTGTGTGCTGGGATATACAATATAACAGGTGCATATGCATAACCTATGTGCTGGAATACCGTGTACAGGATGGCAGAGCTGTGCCCGCGGCCCCGGCATGCCATCCCCGGGGCGGGCACCGTGCAGGGACACAGCGGCGGGCACGGAAAGGGGGGCGCGCCCCGCTGCCAGATGCAGGCAGGTAGGAGCTGCGCGCTGATTGGCGAGCGGCCAGTGACGTCACGGATGCTTACCCCCGGCCGGCCGCGGGTGTGGGCCAGTCGCTGAGCGAAGCTCGGGGTACACGGGTGCGAGCCGGCTCTGTCTCCGTGCAGCATGCGGGATGCCCGGGCACAGGAGGTGTGAGCAGGGGGCAGCGCTGCCTACCCACTGACCTACAGGGGCACCATGAGCTCCGAGAGCGGGATCCCCCCTTGGGAGAGCGCAGGTAAGTGCCCATGTGGGGGGTAACTACCTGCTAGGGGGCAGATACGATGGTGAGCTACAAAAGGTTTACATATGTGGGGGAGTGAAAGGGTTAACTGTGTCCATTCATCAGGGTGTCCGCTGCTTCTGCCCTTGTGTGCTTCATCATGAAGTCCGGAGACCCTGCTGTGGTCAACCAAGAGTGCTGGGTGCCAGAGTGCACAGTGCAGGCAGTGCCAGGTACCCAGGCTCATCTCAGGGCGTTCTCTGCATAGCTATACTGTACCCTAGGCTGAGGAGCTTGCAATCATTACTCACATACTTAGAGAGAATTGGAGAAGCCTGGATTAACCCTTGGTGGCATCACCAGTGATTGCATAGGAGGTAAGACAGAATTGGGCAGAGGAAGTGGAATCAGGGGACAGATGCCCCCTTCTATGATGATACTAATATGAGGGGCTTCTGATTCTAACTAGGGGGAGCATGGGCTGTGTCACACTGAAGTGCTGTATATAACAGGTGTACATGGCATTCATCATCTATAATGCCATGTGCACCGCGCTGATGTACAGAACGCCTGTGTATAAGATTTGTATAGATGCTACCGTATGATAATGTTCTGCCTGCAGGTTAAAGGAAGATTGCTACCAATAGCCAGCTGTTCTGCAAGCCTTATGTTGTGGGTCTCATACTCCTGCTTGTGCAGAAGGCAAGCAGTGCGCTTCCCGGTTCTCCCAGGGAATTCTAAACATTCTATCAGCAGATTTCTCAGTGAGAACATTGCATTTAGTAAGAGAGAGTAATGTGTGTGTGTGTGTGTGTGTGTGTGTGTGTGTGTGTGTATATATGTACGGCTGATAGATCATGTCAACACCATATGTCCAACATGGCCAAAAGACCAAGACAAAGCAGATGGTCGACGCATGGAAATGTTGACATGAGTTTTTGTGTGTTTTTTTTCTCTTCATTTTTTTGAACTTTTATCATACAACCATCCACATAGCGAGGCATCTGGCCCGTAGCATGGCACGCCAGGTATACCCTACGCCACAGGTTCCCAAACTCGGTCCTCAGGACCCCACACAGTACATGCTTTGCAGGTCTCCTCACAGAATCACAAGTGACATAATTAGCTCCACCTGCGGATCTTTTGAAATGTGTCAGTCGGTAATGAGTGCACCTGCCGGGTGACCTGGAAACCGTGAACTGTGTGGGGTCCTGAGAACCGAGTTTGAGAACCCCTTCCCTACGCTAAGTGGCGGTCTACATTCCCAGTTGTCGACTTTGAAACACAGCAAATTGAAAACCGCATGTCAACTTTTTTATGTGTCGATCTTTTCCGTGTCAAGCTGTTATATACATGGACAGGTTTGCGGGGGTGCAGAATACTGGTATCATGGGGGAGCATACTGTATACAGAGTCAACGTCACTGAGTAAGTTCTGTTTAACATGAGACCATAGCCTGCAATGTTGCAGGTGAATTCTATTTCCAGGTGTGCCAGTGTGTGGGGGAATTGCATTGTATGGGATTGTGTAATGTGATGGGATCTAGTACGTAACACATCTGTCCAGGTGCATCACACCTGTGTTATATGATATCAGGATGGTTCCGATAGTCTGCAGAATAATTGCAAGTGCACCATCCTAATATACAGTGCAAACAAATTGCTTATACGTGTACATATATGACAGGCCGTTATATGACGGTTAGTCTGAGGTAGTGCAGCCATACTACATTATACATGGGTTGCTCTGGGAGAGTACAGGAGAATTGCATTATATGTGGGCATGTCTGAGGGAATGCACACTAATTGCATTATATATTTAACAGACTTTTAATACATAGTTCAGTGGAAATGCATTATATGCGAACAGGTCTGCTACAGTGCAGGAGAATTGCATTATAGATGGCAGGTCTCGGAGAGTGAGTAATAATTGCATTATACATGGACAAACCTAATATAATTGCATTAGGCATTTTCAGTTACAATAGCATGTATGCCAGTGGCATTCCTTGCAGAGGGTCTGAGGGCAGGAGAATGTGGCAAAGGCTCAACCGCACCTCGGGTTATGGGGTATTTGTGAAAAGTGCATGTTTGTGTCCTAGGTGTGTTTGTGCATTGACTGTACATTAATGCCATTCACAATGCATGTGTTTGGGGGAAATCTAGATAAGCTGGCATGCCAATGTGACGTAGGCTTGTTTGTGGATGAAAAGGTGAGACAGGCTTTTTAGTGCTCATTCAAGAAGCCGCATCTTTCAAGACCCATGCATTTCCTTTGCCCTGCCTGGGGTGTTGCTCTCTGCTGTTGTGCTTCTAGCACAGTGTGGACTATATTTCAGCACTGACATGCAGACCAGACATGTGCTAGACACAGCACAGCAGAGAGTGACACACCAAGCAAGGAAGAGGAACTGCATGGGTTTTGAAAGATGCAGGGTACTAGAATGAGCACTATTTGTGGATGAAGTCTTGGGAAAAGGTGGGACAGGCTTACTGCAGGTGACAGTGAGCAAAGTGTATGGGGACTGGGCTTATGTAAAGCATATCTCTATATACCAGGAGTGCTGCCAGGGCTTGAACCAATAGATCAACAAAACAGTAACATGGCTTACAGTCTACGGGTCCTTTATTGTATCTTCTTTTGTCCCGAATGTCGTCATGGACATTGTAGCGTTTCATCTCGTCCCCTCGCCTGGGTCACTGCGCATGCAATAATATTCACGGACCACCACGCCCCAGTGTATGGCAGGGCATAAAAATCACCCGTCGGCATATGTCAGCTCAAAAAAAAGGTGAAAAGCCCATGTCGACCTTTTGACTGTCGACCTAGCCAGTGTCAACCTAATGCTTGTGTCAACCTTCCATCCTTGTCGAACCTTAGGCATCTTGATCTACTTCTTGTGTCTTTAGTGGCCGACCCAATGTATGTCGACGTTGTATGTGTCGACACATGACCGTATACGCCTCATCTATTGCGCAGTTCAGGGAGCTGGGCACTGTCCCTGTACTAAGCGTTGCAGAAACATCTGACACTGTATTAAAGTCCAACCTATTACCCTTCCATTCATTCCAGCGGCTGCAGGACATTGTGTGCTGGGTGATGTTAGAAGATGAGAAATTAACAATGGTCTAAACATGAATCACACTATTAGTAATGTTCCCCAAACGTTACGCCTGGTTTTCAACACTATTTATAAAACCAGAATACCAAAATTGGATTTCTCCATACAAGCAATAATTGGGATCACATGTTCCAGTATCTGCTCTTTAATCACAGCTGGCATTCCTTGATCTCCGCAAACGGGTGGCTAGAGCCAGCGGTATATAGATCAGACGTATACTGCTCTCCAGCTTGGCATGAACAACACAACAGCTCTGGTAGGCAGGTCATGCTGAGAGTTGTAGTTCAGCTGCTTCTGAATAGATACAGGTTACCTCCCTACATGTTTGACGGATTATATCCCCTGTATTCGGTGCATTAGGGTGTCTACCTTTTCATAAAGCATGTTATCTAGATCTCCCAGCACAAATTCAGGACACCTAATAGGGGAGACGTGGATGTTTTGGGGTTCAATCGCAGCGTAGTGTTTCGTCACGTGCTGCATTTCTGAGCATATACTTCAGACATGTCCAACCTTGGCCCTCCAGCTGTTGTAAAACTACAAGTCCCATCATGCATTGCCACAGTTTTGCTATAAGGGAATGCTGAAACTATTGCAAGGCATGCTGGGATGTGTAGTTTCACAACAGCTGGAGGGCCAGGATTGGACATGCCTGATCTACGTATGCATTATTAATGAGCGAATGGGCAGCAACAGTGACTGTTGGACGACTGCGTGATCACGCTGACTGCAGCTTCATAAGTTGTGTGACTGTGGAGGACGTGTCATTGTGAACATAGCCAAATGCATCAGTGTGATCTGTGCTTTAGGAGATTATTAGAGGGGAGATTCGGTTCCGGTTTGGAACTGTGTATATACTGTATGTATTTAACAAAATAATAATGCAAGGTTACCACATTCACATTTCTACAATGCAGATATTCTTGTAGGGTTGCACTGAACTGTAAGCAGTTATGTACTGTTCATATACAGCACGCACACACAGGATACACCGGTGCCCCCATAGTGTATGCTGGATGGACCATAGGCAGATCATTCATATACAGCAGCACACACAGGATACACCGGTGCCCCCATAGTGTATGCTGGATGGACCATAGACCGATCATTCATATACAGCATGCACACACAGGATACACCGGTGCCCTCGTAGTGTATGCTGGATGGACGATAGGCAGATCATTCATATACAGCACGCACGCACAGGATACACCGGTGCCCCCATAGTGTATGCTGGATGGACCATAGGCAGATCATTCATATACAGCAAAACACACACGGGATACACCGGTGCCCCCATAGTGTATGCCGGATGGACCATAGGTAGATCATTCATATACAGCATGCACACACAGGATACACCGATGCCTCCATAGTGTATGCCGGATGGACCATAGGCAGATCATTCATATACAGCAAAACACACACGGGATACACCGGTGCCCCCATAGTGTATGCCGGATGGACCATAGGTAGATCATTCATATACAGCATGCACACACAGGATACACCGGTGCCCCCATAGTGTATGCTGGATGGACCATAGGCAGATCATTCATATACAGCACGCACACACAGTATACATCGGTGCCCCCATAGTGTATGCTGGATGGACCATAGGCCGGTCATTCATATACAGGATACACCGGTGCCCCCATAGGCAGATCATTCATATACAGCACGCACACACAGGATACACCGGTGCCCCCATAGTGTATGCCGGATGGACCATAGGCCGATCATATACAGCAGCACACACAGGATACACCGGTGCCCCCATAGTGTACGCTGGATGGACCATAGGCAGATCATTCATATACAGCACGCACACACATGATTGATATTCCTGTGTTCATTGTGTACGCTGACGGACCTAGCAGCCATACAGTAGTGCATTGTGGATCTGTCGCCTCTTCATGAGGATTTGTACAGTGTATTCCCTCTTCACAGGGATCAATGATAAGCATAGTACAAGACAGATTACCATGCACAGTGCAAAATTACATGCTGTGCATCTTCTGACAGAAGCATTGGGGGTTTATAACTGATTCCACCAATTTGTCACCTGTCTCCTTTGCAAGGAGAACCACAAAATATGCTCTGCTGGTGTAGCTACAGTGCAGAGGGTAACATTGGATCTAGTGTACTATTAGCAAGTTGGTTTTAACTATTGCCTTACGCAGCATCTTCTAGTGGGGGATGGATGTGCCTATACTAGGGCATTTTGAAGATCCTAATCAACGCCATAAATAATCTCTGGCAGCCCAATCAGTCAGTATAAAATACTTCTCTCCCATCACCTTATAAAGACCAAATAAGCCCCACCCCAGATTTGTGAAACACCTCCCCTTACACTGCCCAGCCACGCCCCTTTGTTAAGACAATCCTCTAAGACCACGCCCACATACTGAAAGAAGACACTTTTTTGGTGTCTTAGATACGCGAGTGCCTGTACAGGAAGTGGGTGAGCAGCGGCCCACCCCCCGCACCTGCGTCATCGCCGAACTACCATGAGAATGCCCAGCGTTTTCATGGGAGTGGCCATGAGCGCGACCATGGCTCGCCGCCTCACACTCCGAGAGGCTGGCAAATAATCAATTTGGCGTGGCCATTCGCACAATGCGGCTGCACATGCGCATAAATGTTTATGCTAATGCGCAGTCGCGCAGGGGAGCGATCAGACCAGAGTAAGGTCCATAAGGCACATGCTATCATGGGGAAGGGGCATGCTCACACATTTATAGAACACTGCAAGTAAGTGGATTCAATTAAAAAAGTGTCTGACTGCAATGCGGCAGGCGATGGGTTCGAATCCTGGGTAAATGTCAGCATCTCAAAATGTAATAAAGGTTAGTGTGACTGAATAACAAAGAGCTCTCAAGTTAAGTACATGAATGTTGTACATATGTAAGGAGTGGGGTAAAAGGATAATTGACAGGGCCCCATTCCTTCAGTGCTGTGTGCGGTGCTACACTCTGCACCACCCCCGTTATGACCCTGCTGATTGCAAACAACCTTGTAATGCCCTATGATAGGATAAAACTGCATACATGGTAACTGACCAGGTTTTGAATGTGTTGTTACATCCACCGACCGCCCAAACAACCGCGTCGGGAGCCACTGGTGATTGACAGCTCAGTGGGCAGGCTTATGCAAATGTGCCTGCCCATTTGTGATGTTCGTCCTGACGGATTGGTCAATGTGTATGGAGAAGACGCTGCCCGATCCATCTGTAGATATATCTACAGATCAATTGATAGCATATATCTACTAGTGTGTACCCAACTTAGGACCCACTGACATGACCTCTTCCACCCTGTACATAACGCTCTTATCCGAAATTCCCACCACAATTGCTATTGAAGTTACTGTGCTGAATTAACTAATGAATGTGTAAAATCAAACTACCATCAACTACAGCAGTGGTTCCCAACCCTGGTCCCCAAGTACCCCCAACAGTGCACGTTTTCCAGGACGTCCAGCAGATGCACAGGTGCATTCATTACGTCCTGACACATATTAAAATATCCACAGGTGGAGCTAATTATTTCACTTGCGTTTTTGAGAGGAGACCTGTAAAATGTGCACTGCTGGGGGTATTTGCCCGAGGTTGGGAACCACTGAAATACAATATGGCAACTGTCATACTAAATAATGATAAATGCCAAATGGAAAATGTCATTTCGGAAGGTATGAGACCTACTAATTAATGTGTAACGAGCGATCAGTGGAGAACGAGAAGCCTAATGATGCAATTCCACTGAATCGTGACCCTGCCCCCCCCCCCCCCCCCCCACACACACTTAATCCGTATCACCCACCTGCCTTGACCATTCCAAAGACCACTGCTAAAGAGTCCACAAGAGGCGTTTTGGTGAATCTTATGAAAACTGTTGTTTTCTGAGGCCTAACACCTCATTGTCCTTCTAGAGTTTTATGGTGCCATTAGCAGTCCTGTATCTTTTTATGGGCACTATGAAAATGTTTTGTAGACCAAGCTTCGCTTTTCTGATTTTGACCCTATTCTTGTATATGCACAGCCCAATGGTGAAATACTGCAGTATGTAAGCCAAGTCCAAACCTGGCAGTGAGGTTCTGATGTAAGCTACAATGTCACTATTTACCCTTCATCAGGATGGCCTTTGTATCCGCTAATTGTAATGAATAATGGCAAAATATGACTTCTTATGGTGGCGTAAGACTAATGCCTGGTACACACCAGGACGACTAGGGCCGATCCCCTCAATCTAGATCCAATTCCGACCAATTGGATGTAGATTGTGTGGTGATTGGGCCCTTTTCTGTCCTGGTGTGGACTGATACCGATCCGATGCGCGGTCCTGCGGGTTGGTCGGTCGTTATTCAGATCCTACCTGCTGCAGGTAGGATCTGAATAACGACCATACTGCCGGGTGCAGGTCGCCATTGGATCGGACCCGCTCACGGTGCACATCGTGAGCGGGTCCTGCCCCCCCGCATCATCGTGAGCGGGTCTGAAGAAACACCGATGACCCGCTCACAATGTGCATCGTGAGCGGGTCGTCGTGGTGTGTACCCTACACAAGGGTGAAATTTAATAGGAATAGATATTCAGAAAGTGAGAGATTTGATAAGAAATCTCCAGGGTTTTTTTTAAGAGGCAATCATTTACCCTGCAAATTCAAACTGGTTTTGCAGTGTAAATGATTGCCGCTTTAAATAAACTGGAGATTTCTTCCCAAATGTCTCACTTTCTGAATCTCTCATCCTGTTACATTACCCCTTAAATGTTTTATAGGGACATTTTGTGAGTCGTGATAAACAGACTCCCTTAAAAGTTAAACCTACATACTGTCATTTAAGTGTCTGCTAACGTTTGCTGTACAAACTGTCTCTTCTATTCAACTGGTTAAAAAAGACATTAAACAGAAATGAAAATAGACATCTGAAGAAGAATGAATACCACGAATGAGTGCCACGTAGGTGGGAGTTGGGATTTGAGAAATGACTGTAATATCTCAGGTATTATCTATATTTCACAGTGTCGGAACATAGGGGGAGAGTAAAAGAAAACATTTTCTAAATAGTTTAGTGCTGCAGCATTTTCATTGGCAGCATGAGGAGGATGGGGTACAAAATAAGGAGGTACTTTTGGTTATTTTTAGGGGGCTGGGTGCACAGCAACTAAGGAGATTTCCAGTTGACCAGAAACCCCCCTGCCAGGTCCTGATTAAGGGTTCCAGCAGCCCCAGGCTAATACAGAAGTCCGGTCCCCCCCCCCCAATTAATTATAGACTTTTTTACCTACGATCTTTGCCAGGGGTTACATGCTCATTGCCAGGGCTTTACATGCTTGTTGCCAGGGGGTTACTGCTTAGAGCTCCCGAAATCCACACTTCCGGGTAGCGCTGGGCACGCTGCCTTCCCTTGACAGATGCTAGAAGGTCTACTAGGACCTCTACCGTCTTTCTCCTATAGGGCGAAGGCCATTTTTAGGAAGCTGTTTTGGCCGAATTCATGCCGTCCGCATCAAATCTTCAAATCCCCCCCTGCCGCGCTGCGCCCCACTCCCTAGGACCCAGCGCTCCAAGCTGCAGCTTGGTCAGGCCCTACCCCCTGCTCCTGGCAAGTGGCTCAAATTATGACAATACTGTAGCAATGGTATATAATACGATTATTCCAGCTTCCGTCACATCATGCAGTACAGTAAAGAGTGTTGAGGACAGTGATGGCTTTCACTATTCCTTTACCATGCAACATCAGGCCACACCTGCTCAGAGCAGGAGCCCGGTGGCAGAGGACTCCATTGCCTCCCAGAGTTCTGCCCCTGGTCAGGCGCTATTTCCAACAGGGGAACTAGCGCCTGCCGCCTATTCAATGCTGCCGTTTCCCGACAGCATTGAAGGTGGATTTTGACAAAACCGATCAGATTTCAAAAGAATTCGGATCTGTTTTGTCGGAACCGGCCGCGGATTGTCGAATTCACGTCCGTTTCTCGACAATCTGTTCATGTTTTTTGCAGACACACCCACTTTTCGCCCCTTGACAGGCAGAACATTGAATTCCGGCTGTCTAGTTGCAGGCGAGCTAACCGAAAACGTCCCGGGATTCCGACTGTCCGGATGTTCCGACAGTCAGAATCCCACATTGAATAACCCTCTAAGGGGATGTTGCTATGGGAAACCAATCAGAATCTACTTATTTATTTAGCACGTTCTAGAAGATAATGGATATCATCTGATTGGTTGCCCGTAGCAACATCCCCCTTTTTTTTTTTTAATTCGATAATTTTTATCATCCCATCTTAAATAGAAACTCTCATCTTAGTAAATTTCCACCTAAATGTCTGTTTCTGCATGGTTTTAGGCCAGATAAGTAAACTACGTTTCTAGCTGTACATGGCATTGGCTTTGGTGTGTGCTCCTGCAAATCTACTAAAAATATTTCTTCTGCTTTCTGGCTTTGTTATTTTTAGAATTGTATATGCATAATCTAGAGCAATGGTTCTTAAACTCGGTCCTCAGGACCTCACACAGGTCATGATTTCCAGGTCTCCCGGCAAGAGCGCTGTGTATCACCAACTGACACATTTTAAAAATCCACAGGTGACCTGGAAAACATGGACTGTGTGGGCTCTTGAGAACTTGGGATCTCTTGGATTCCATCCCTTGTCCAACCTCACTGTCATCCCTGGCCTCAAAACCTTCAAGTGTCCCTGGGATGCCCCTCTTTACCTGCCAGCTTATACCCCTTTTACACAGCCGCAAAACCCCAGGTCTTTCCCTCATGGGCCAGGGTCAGCGGCGGTGTAAAAGGGGTTAACCCGTGTTTCTTTACACGGCACTTATACCTAGGTCCTGACCAAGGTAGAACATGGGCAGGATCTGGGTAGTGGGTAGTGTAAACGGGTATGCCGTCCCAGGGGAAGCCCAACTTCGAGACTGCAGCATCCTGTGGTCAACATGGAGGTTGGGCGGGGGGGCGCACACAGCCTCCGCTGCTGTCTGCTGTATGTGCAGGGAGGAGGTGAATAAATGCCTCTGTGCGGCATCCATTCACCTTGCGGATGGGACTGAGGGGTGCACGGAGGCTGGGGACAGCCCAGCATCTTACCTTGGTGCTGGTCTTGCCCTCGGCGGTCCCGGCGTTTGGAGATGATGTAATCTCCAAGCGCTGCTCCCATTTACACTGCAGGTCAGCACCGCAGTGTAAATGGTGCAAATCCCGAATCCGACCTGGCTTGGAACCGCGTTCCAAATACCGGGTCTGATCCGGGATTTGGGTGTAAAAGGGGCATAAATTACTGAGCCGCCAGATTTCTTTATTTTTTAAATTTTTTTTACTGAGACTGCTTTATATATTATATTGTGCTTGCTGGGCATACACGGTCAGACCGACAGACATTTTACCTGACAAGTGAAGCCATCAAATACCGAGCCTGATCAGACGGCTGCAAATCCGCACATCGGCCAATTATCGGTGTACTGTGCATGCATATGGAGCGCAGTGCGCGATGTTATCCAGCAATGAAGTCCTGCTACTTTTTTCTATTCGCCAGGTGATTGACAGGAAGTAGGCATCCGGGGCTGGGAGTGTAAGTGAAAACTCAGATGTGCCAAAGCCTGTTAGGGGAGGGTGTGTGATATCCGCTCCGGCCTCCATCAGGCTGATTTTATCGCAGCGCTGCGTAAGTCCCTGGCTACTCTGAGTCTGCGATGACTGGTGACAAGTGAAAAAAAATCATTCGATGGTCAGCGCCTTACGAATGGATTTAGACCTTTGCGCACGGTTGCAGAGTCTTCTCTAGGTGTGCACATTAATTCGCAAGGCAGGGTTTTACCATCGCAGGGCAGTGTCTACCTGATCGCTATCCTCTGCACATTCGCAGCTTTGCAATCAGGTCTGAATTACCCCACTGGGGCCATGCACAGGGATATGTCACCTGTCACAGTGTTTGGCCACGCTATCGGCGTTCCTTTACAACAGAGTAAACACTTCCCTGAAGGATCATGGGTAATATGGGGCAGTGGGCTGCGGTAGCGCACACACCGCTGGATGTTATGCAACTATAATCATTCAAAAGAGAAAACCTAAACGGAAGCAAACCGAGTACAGGAGATTTTATCCTGAGTAACCTTATTGCTCTCAGCAGCCTCTCCTACCTGGTTACACACAGACTTACATTCACCCTCTGGGCCCTGCCTTTCTAAGCTCGTGCTCCCAAAGCTGTGTGGCGGTGGTGGCGCCAGTGTTCGGTCAGTGACTGCTGTATGGTGGCGCCAGTGTGCGCTCAGTGGCTGCTGTGTGGTGGCACCAGTGTGCGGTCAGTGGCTGCTGTTTGGTGGCGCCAGTGTGCGGTCAGTGGCTGCTGTGTTGTTGCGCCAGTGTACGGTCAGTGGCTGCTGTGTTGTGGCGCCAGTGTGCGTCAGTGGCTGCTGTGTGGTGGCACCAGTGTGCGGTCAGTGGCTGCTGTGTGGTGGCACCAGTGTGCGGTCAGTGGCTGCTGTGTGGTGGCACCAGTGTGCGGTCAGTGGCTGCTGTGTGGTGGCGCCAGTGTGCTGTCAGTGGCTGCTGTGTGGTGGCGCCAGTGTGCTGTCAGTGGCTGCTGTGTGGTGGCGCCAGTGTGCGGTCAGTGGCTGCTGTGTGGTGATGTCGTCTCCAAGCACTACTGTCCCAGGGAAATCCAGGAACAGAGCATTGTGTCCTCATGGAGAGGGGCATGCTGGGAGGTATGGATAATGTATGATTGCCAGCACCTGTGGTGACACCTTTCTTATCAGTTACCTAGCTCCCCACAGGTGCTGGCAATCATACATTATCCATACCTCCCAGCATGCCCCTCTCCAGGAGGACACAATGCTCTGTTCCTGGACTTCCCTGGTAATGTATGACTGCCAGCACCTGTGGTGACACCTTTCTTATCAGTTACCTAGCTCCCCACAGGTGCTGGCAATCATACATTATCCATACCTCCCAGCATGCCCCTCTCCATGAGGACACAATGCTCTGTTCCTGGGCTTCCCTGGTAATGTATGATTGCCAGCACCTGTGGTGACACCTTTCTTATCAGTTACCTAGCTCCCCACAGGTGCTGGCAATCATACATTATCCATACCTCCAGCATGCCCCTCTCCAGGAGGACACAATGCTCTGCTCCTGGGCTTCCCTGGTAATGTATGATTGCCAGCACCTGTGGTGACACCTTTCTTACCAATTACCTAGCTCCCCACAGGTGCTGGCAATCCTACATTATCCATACCTCCCAGCATGCCCCTCTCCAGGAGGACACAATGCTCTGTTCCTGGGCTTCCCTGGTAATGTATGATTGCCAGCACCTGTGGTGACACCTTTCTTATCAGTTACCTAGCTCCCCACAGGTGCTGGCAATCATACATTATCCATACCTCCCAGCATGCCCCTCTCCAGGAGGACACAATGCTCTGTTCCTGGGCTTCCCTGGTAATGTATGATTGCCAGCACCTGTGGTTACACCTTTCTTACCAATTACCTAGCTCCCCACAGGTGCTGGCAATCCTACATTACCAGGGGAGCCCAGGAACAGAGCACTGTATCCCTCATGCAGAGGGTCAGGTAGGCAAGTATGCTTAAGACCCGTGCCTAGGCGATAGCACTGGCAAAACTTCATGTGTGCCATGTGTGAGAGGGGTAAGATAGAAGGGGCGTATTTACATGATTCTCAGCCAATCAGGTTATCAGGGCCCCATACCCCTGCATGATGTCCCCAGAGTGGCCACCTGCATTTACCATAGAGGATATGTAAACAGATATGTTCCGCCAGGGCGATGTACATACTGTACACACACAATGAGCCACAGTCGGGAAAGTGGTATGTGCTCACAGCATATCCCAGTGTATGTACTCACAGCATATCCCAGCATATGAACTCACAGCATATCCCAGCGTATGTACTCACAGCGTATCCCAGCGTATGTACTCACCGCATATCCCAGCGTATTTACTCACAGCATATCAGCATATGTGCTCACACATATGTGCTCACAGCATATCCCAGCATATGTGCTCACAGCATATCCCAGCCTATGTGCTCACAGCATATCCCAGCCTATGTGCTCACAGCATATCCCAGCCTATGTGCTCACAGCATATCCCAGCCTATGTGCTCACAGCATATCCCAGCCTATGTGCTCACAGCATATCCCAGCGTATGTGCTCACAGCGTATACCAGCGTATGTGCTCACAGCGTATACCAGCGTATGTGCTCACAGCGTATCCCAGCGTATGTGCTCACAGCATTTCCCAGCGTATGTACTCACAGCATATCCCAACGTATGTACTCACCGCATATCCCAGCGTATTTACTCACAGCATATCAGCATATGTGCTCACACATATGTGCTCACAGCATATCCCAGCCTATGTGCTCACAGCATATCCCAGCCTATGTGCTCACAGCATATCCCAGCCTATGTGCTCACAGCATATCCCAGCCTATGTGCTCACAGCATATCCCAGCCTATGTGCTCACAGCATATCCCAGCGTATGTGCTCACAGCGTATACCAGCGTATGTGCTCACAGCGTATACCAGCGTATGTGCTCACAGCATTTCCCAGCGTATGTACTCACAGCATATCCCAGCGTATGTACTCACAGCGTATCCCAGCCTATGTGCTCACAGCGTATCCCAGCCTATGTGCTCACAGCGTATCCCAGCCTATGTGCTCACAGCATATCCCAGCGTATGTACTCACAGCATATCCCAGCATATGTACTCACAGCATATCCCAGCATATGTGCTCACAGCATATCCCAGCGTATTTGCTCACAGCATATCCCAGCATATGTACTCACAGCATATCCCGGCATATGAACATATCAGAAGAGAACTGTTTAAAACAGGGTTTCTCAAAGTTGGTCCTTACAGTCCAGGTTTTCTGGATATCCATATTTGTGCACAGATGGTATAATCACACAGACTTTGTTACTAATGAAGTCACCTGTGCATAAGCCTGGACTGTAAGTGTGCCCCAAGGGCCACATTTGTGAATCACTGGTTTAAGAACAATACACTTAGGCCCTTATTCTGATCGGTGCGGATATTCCCGAATTCTTACGGTGCGGTCCGCACGCCACGGTGTGCTGCCGCGTGCGGCCATCGTCCGTAGAAACGCCCACGTGTCCTCCGCATTCGGACGGACTCACTCTTTAAGAACAGGGCGTGTTTACGGACGAAATACAAACCATACGTGTGCGGGTGAAACACTCCGATTCTGCACGGTATTACAGAGTATGCACGGGAATCCCGCATCCAAACGGATGGCAAGCGGTGCTTCCGCACGGAAGCGGTGTATTTACGCCAAACTACAAACTATTATGTCTATTCTGCAATACATCACATGACCCACTTATTCAATTACCTATCCTCATACAAAAATGCCTGTTTGGAATTGGAATCAATTAGATGCCAATATATCCTTACAAGCATGCCTAACACATGCATTGCACACATTAACCCTTACAGCAATTGAAGTGCAATGGTTTCAATTAAAGCACTGACAAGCGTCCTATTAGTGAGTAATGAGTAAAGGAGTCGATTGTATTGGGTTCAGGTGTTAATGCTTGTAGTCATTAGGCGTTCCGTTCGGCTACCGCAAGACCGAGTGGTTTCCGCAAAGCAATACTTGACTTATGGACACCGCACATTTCTATTGGTTTTGGTCGCGTGCATTCGGAGTGCTATCCGAATGTACGCCCCCCAACATAAGTGTACTCCCCCGTGTCCGCCCATGTTTCCTCCCAGTTTTTCCCACTTTGAAACTACGCCCATGTCTCATTCCGCATGACGCCCATAATACGCCCATATTTCAAGACTGATTGCGGGGCACAGTTTTGTACGGGATTTGCACGAACAGGTACGGAGTCAATGCGTGGCACATGCGCGTGGCGTTCTCCACGCATGCGCAGACGCCGTAAAGACGCTATCCGAAAGTATGCGGAAAAGTACGCATCAATCAGAATAAGGGCCTTAGTTATGTGTAATTAGCCCATATAGGAGATGGTGCCAGGAACATATGATCGCAATGTCACTACGGGAAGAGAATAGCGCTTCATTCTTATCGTTATCACGCACATGCTTCACACCACAAAGGTCCTTTTATGTGTGGTGGTGATTGATGGCATTCGTGATGTTACTTTCCTGTTGCTACCTTATCTATACGGTATATAATAATGTTGCCAGCTCTAGTGCAGGTTTTTCCTCGCTCTCCCAATGCCGCCCCATCTTCCCCCATCTTCCCTCTCTACCTGTTGTACATACATTTTTGTTTTCTCATTTCTCTTTGAATAACCTGGGACCCTGCCTCTCTGCCCTTATCCTGGCACCCTCCTCTCTGCCACCTTGCCCTTATCCTAGGACCCTGCCTCTCTTTCCTTCCACCTTACCCTTATTCACGGACACCTCATCTCTGCCCTGCCACCTTGCCATTATCCTGGGACCCTTCTCTCTGCCCTGCCACCTTGCCCTTATCCTGGGACCCGTCTCTCTACCCTACCACCTTGCCATTATCCTGGGGCCCTTCTCTCTGCCCTACCACCTTGCCGTTATCCTGGGGACTTACTCCCCCCCCCACCCCTTTGCCCTGCCACCTTGCCCTTATCTTAGGACCCTGCCTCTGCCCTGCCACCTTGCCCTTATCCTGGGACCCTTCTCTCTGCCCTGCCACTTTGCCATTATCCTGGGGACTTACTCCCCCCCCCCCCCCCCCCCCTTTGCCCTACCACCTTGCCATTATCCTGGGACCCTTCTCTCTGCCCTGCCACCTTGCCATTATCCTGGGGACTTACCCCCCACCCCCCTTTGCCCTACCACCTTGCCATTATCCTGGGACCCTTCTCTCTGCCCTGCCACCTTGCCATTATCCTGGGGACTTACTCCCCCCCTTTGCCCTACCACCTTGCCATTATACTGGGACCCTTCTCTCTGCCCTGCCACCTTGCCATTATCCTGGGGACTTACTCCCCCCCTTTGCCCTGCCACCTTGTCCTTATCTTAGGACCCTGCCTCTCTGCCCTGCCACCTTGCCCTTAACCTGGGACCCCTTCTCTCTGCCCTGCCGGCTTACACCTTATTCCCGCTCCTTTCTCCTTTCCTGGGACTATATTTCTATTTCAGCCATTTAAGCCTGAACCCTGGTCACATGATTTGCATTTTAGTAGTTTTTAATTATTAAAAACATATAAAAATAGCCTGCACAGGGGGACCCCGGCCCAGTTCCTGTCCCAGCCGTATAGCTAAACCTTAGGGCAGAGGACACTAGCGAATCTGCCGGAACGACATTAATGCATGTCAGAAAAAAGTGGCGTAATTAGTAAAACGGTCTATAAGCCGGAGAATGAATAAATCCGTCAGACACTGAAAACCCCCATTCCAGACTGATGACAAGTGAACGAGCAAGCTGCAAGTAAATGTATCCGCGGGAAGCTTTAGGTTATACGGGAAGCAGATGGAGGCTGTCTATTAGATGTAACACAAATAATAGGGTATTAATGTTACATGTTTTATAGAGCTGACGTCTGGTACAAGCAGTGATGCATGTGGCACAATGTGTCAGTGTGTGTGGTTCAATATTTTCACACCACGAGACACTTGTGTTCCATGTGTTTGATGAATATTCTGTGTTCCATCCCTCCGGCTCCCTATTTACTTCATTTTTATACCCAGTGGCCTCAACTGTAAAATATATGAATCACCCCTATTATTACGTCTAAGCTTTCTGTTTGCAGATCTGTAGTTGGCATTAGTTCCCTACTCCAGACCCCTTGGTTCTGGATCTTGGGGATTATTCTGGTTGATTCGAATTTGCAGCCGTGAGAGTCCACCAAACCTCACCTTACGGATGGTTGGGAGTTCCCATATGCTAATGAGGCCTCCCCACACACCCGCTGTTTTGGGATGTTAGTGACACAACATCGGTCCCCATGAGAACGCAGCCATGTCGTGACCCATTTCTTACCACTCCGTGACGTGGCTCCTGTGACTTTTCAGCCGGACTACGTGATTGGCTGTACTTGCCCACTCTCTCAGATTTTCCACATTTGGTGGACAATGTGCCCTGGCCCCCATGAAAGTGTACAACGCCTTCCTGCATCTTGGTGCTTTCCAGGTAAAGTGGGTGGATATTGGGGTTATGGTATAGCGAGTCGAAGCTCTCTAGATCACCCCTAGTCGGACCCGTCTATTTAGACGCCTAAAGATAGTTGTTCTCGTCCAGATCGACAGTAACGGAAGTTAGACGCCAGCGTTAAAGCGACCAGCCAAGAAAAGGGCAGTAACCTCTGAACTTCTTTTACCAGCTGGGGGGTCTCCAGCGGTCCATATCCCTATAAGGAAGTGATTGTCCATAATCCGGGACACTGCAGGGTTAGATGGACACTATCCTGGTGTACTGTATCTTCCCGATCAATGGTGTGCGGGAGATGAAGTGGAAGTGGCTTACGGACCTTGTAAGGATGATAATGGAAGCCAGGGATGCCGTAACAAAGACAAGAGAGCGTCCAGCTGATCCCGGGTCACAGTAAGCTCAGTCAGCGCGTTCACACCAATGCAGATCATGCCGACCAGCAGCTATTGTATGGACTCTTGAATAAACAGAAAATTGGCAGCGCTTAATGATACAACCTAGCGGGATTGCCTTAATATTGAACATTTATTTTACATAAAATGACATAATAAAAATCAACAGTATTAAAATACAAATGCATAAAAGTTCTATTGCCCCTCACTGGTATTTCTGCTGGTGTACTAAGGCTGATGTAATTGCAATGTCTCTTCAAAGGTTGCTGGAATACAATGGTTATATCTCACCACTTTAGGACTTTTTGGGGAATCTTTCCGGGCTTGGGTCCGTTGTCCTCACTAGTTGTGCGGTGCCAGTTTGTTTCGGATGCCGTTGGAGGATTGTCAAGGGCCTTGGGGAGCTTTTCCCAGTAGGAATGCAGTCCTTGGATGATGATTAGTGGCGTGGTGCCAGCAGGGAGACCTTTTCCAGATGGATTTCCTTTGAGTCGAGACAGCAGTTTAAACTGTCTTTTCAGCCGTCACCAGAGTTGAGGGTGCAATCTGTAAATGCCCACCGACGCGTTTCGCTGAGGGGGTTCAGCTTTTTCAAGGTGACATCACCTTATTATGTCATTTTATGTAAAATAAATGTTCAATATTAAGACAATCCCGATAGGTTGTATCATTTAGCGCTGCCAATTTTCTGTTTAACTTGTGGTATACTATAACCAATATCTGGCAGCAGCTCATACACACCGATTGGAGGCATCACATATACAGCGCCCGGTTACCTTTTACCTTGGTAAATAACACTATTGTATGGACTCTTGCCTGAAGGCGCATCTTTAGCACTTGCTATAGGGCAGGTGGAAGTACACAATGACATACCCTCCAACATGACCCATTCCATTAGGTACAAAATGCTCCGTTCCTGGACTTCCTTGCCAGTGGCAGTTACAGAGCTGGGACTGCACCTCTGTCCAATATTCAAAAAGGGGAGCCACACCTACTGCCACCCCAAGCATCACTGTCCTGGACTCACTGGCAGTTGATGTGACTCCCCCTCTTTGAATACTGGACTGTGCTGCAGCCCCACCTCTGTAACTGCCACTGGCAGGGAAGTCCAGGAACAGAGCATCTTGTAGCTAATGGAATGGGTCATGTTGGAGGGTATGCAGCAATGACGATAGTGTTACCCAGGCACACACTGTATGTAACCGAAGGCAAGTCTGACACATCTCAATCTGTGTACAGGGTCTGTCCCGGCAGTGACCTGGCATTCGCGAGGGGAAGCTCACAGGGGGGCGGGGCGGAGATGTCGCGGAGACAGAGGAGCTGAGAGCATGGCCAGCAGCCCCCAGAGTGGTGAAAATGGAGCATGGCCTCAAGGGAGTGACATGTTTTGTAGGCCATGCCCCCTGGTCCCTAGGCCACGTACTGAAGTTTTGGGGGGGGTCCCGTTTACCGCATAAAGAAAATTGGGAGGTATGGATATTAGATGGTATCTGATTGGTTGCCCGTAGCAACATCCCATGTGAAAAATAATTCCTATCTTAGTAAATTTCCCCCTAGGTGTGTAATAATCGCCTTCAGATGGGAAAGCCCATAGGCCCCGTATAACGATCGCAGTGATACTAACGAATATGCTGTTGCTAGGTAACATAACACTTTTCGGTTTTCTACGGCTTGAGGCCTAGTGATCCAATAATATAACTAGGAAAGTCCCCTCGTTTCACATCAGCCAATCAGATCGCAAGACCTGCTGCACCCAGTCTGGGATTCCACAAGGCGACAATTGTTCTTTTATGTGTCTGACCCGGTATCTGTGGCCTGTTTGCTCCTCACGTCACACTGTCCTCCTTTGGTCATAACACTGCCGCGCTGGCGTATCTCTCCATCCGCACTGTTGCCAGGAGACCAGGATGTATTTTTGTCAATATTTCTCTGCGCAAACACTCAGCGATCGCCATCCCGACACCCGTATGTACGCACCCATGTACCTCTGACACCTTCCGCAGGTGCCACCAGTCCTTTGTTATGGAATTTACTTTTCCTTTGTTTCCAATATGGTCCCTGTGTCTCTTACACACCCACACACACACACACAGTCAGTATCCATGTGTTTAGCACATCGCTGTCAGCTGTTGCCTCTGTATACGTGTATTAGCATTTGCCAGATCTGGTTCCGTCCGTTCATCCTTATGTTACATTATCCAGGGCATTCCCATAAGGTGTGGACTATTTGGGTATCATTGCTTTGTATTGTATGAAGAGCGGCATTTCTCCCATTCTTCGCCTCGCCTATGAAGGTGGACTGGGGGAGCTTCATCAGACGTGGCGGCATGTGTGCAGTTTTTCCTCTTGTGTCGGCACCTGTGCGTGAATTCTGTTATATGATCTGGGTGCTGCACACCCAGGAGCACCATCCAGGACATGCTGCCACTCCCTCTATCTGATCTAATTCTCTGGCCATGGTTACCCCCAGGGGGTAAATGGTGTTCCAGAGTAAAGCTGGGTACACATATATACAATCGTCGGGCCGTTCTTCCGTTCTGGGTCGGACGGCCGTTCGATTGTGTAGGTGTGTACGCTGTCCCGATTCCTGCTGTACGATCAATAAATAGCCAAAAACGGTCTTGTCCGTCCATACTCGGTCGGTCGAAGGTTCGGTGCTGTTTAATATTCATCCGACCGGATGGTCTCATATCGGAACAAAAGTGCAGTGTGTACGCACGTTCCATCGATATGCTGGACGTTCTTGTGCTTATACTCCCAAAGCTGGAACGCCCATGTGGGCGTTCCATAGCTGCATGACCTCTCCTAGAGCACCCTTGTGCAGGCGTATATATAAGCACTTAACTCCTGAAAGGAGACGCCTAAAAGATGCAATTCCCTGTGTTTGATACCACTGCTGTTAACCCTTTCATTACCACTGTGCTCCTGCATCATGCTGGACTTGTTATTTACCAATAAACCCATGGCTATGGGCTCTCCGTGTGGCCTAACAGTCCCATCTGCTGTGCACCTACCGTGAACGCCATCCCATTAGGCTAGCTCTACTCGTATGATAGCGGCGATGCCTGCAATGTGCCTTTTTAACATGCCACAAATTCGCCTCGCTTTTTCGCTTAAATCTCAGGGTTGCCCTAAGTGTGGCACACATACGGTATACAGTGGCACACATACGGTATACAGTGGGTGTTAGTTGGTAAAAAAATTTTTTGGGATAACCCCTTATTTTTCCCAAGCCAGTCCCATCCTTTACCACAGTGGTTCTCCCTGTAAGTCAAATATCATTTGCTACATTCCAACAGGATAAGGGGGGATAGGTTGCTATAGGACGAGGGGGGATAGGTTGCTATAGGACGAGGGGGGATAGGTTGCTATAGGACGAGGGGGGAAAAGGTTGTGATAGGGCGAGGGGGAATGGGTTGCTATAGGACGAGGGGGGGGTAGGTTGCTGTAGGACGAGGGGGAATAGGTTGCTATAGGACGAGGGGGGAAAAGGTTGTGATAGGGGGAATGGGTTGCTATAGGACAAGGGGGGGGGGTAGGTTGCTATAGGACGAGGGGGGATAGGTTGCTATAGGATGAGGGGGAAGTGGTTGCTAGGACTGGGGAATAGGTTGCTAGGACAGGGGAATAGGTTGCTAGGACAGGGGAATAGGTTGCTAGGACAGGGGAATAGGTTGCTAGGACTGGGGAATAGGTTGCTAGGACAGGGGAATAGGTTGCTAGGACAGGGGAATAGGTTGCTAGGACAGGGGAATAGGTTGCTAGGACAGGGGAATAGGTTGCTAGGACTGGGGAATAGGTTGCTAGGACTGGGGAATAGGTTGCTAGGACTGGGGAATAGGTTGCTAGGACTGGGGAATAGGTTGCTAGGACTGACTGTACTTTGTGGTACCCAAGGAAAGCATTAGGTGGATTTTACTAGCTGATTATACTTTCATGAATGTCCCAGTTCTGCAGATCAGAATTATAGAGGTCATTATAAAAAATGGAATAGGATAACGTATTTATAAAATGCAGGTCTGGTTTACTGGGGATGTGCTCTCAGACCTCAATGCGGCTTTATAATGTATTTCTGGGAGGAGGTTCTCTTGTCCGATGTGGAAGTCACATTTCATATTGTAGTATTGCTGAATGCTGTTATTGTAATGCCCATGCCACCTCCAGCAGGGATGGCAAGATGGCATCAGTGTGTCAGGTTGACACCTGAAATCGGTCGACAGTCAAAGGGTCAGCGCGAGTTTTTCACTTTTTTCTTTTTAGCCAACTTGCGTTGACAGGTGGTATTTCATGCCCTACCATCCACTATGACGTAGTGGGAGAATATAATAGTGTGCCGAGCATGGCATGGCACAGTGCCCGAAGCATGGCGAGCGCAGCACGCCATGCGACGGGACGCGGTGCACTTATATACCAGTGTTACAAGTGGTCACAAACACATCTGACAATAATGATTCAGGAAGAAGCCAGGGCAGCAGGTGTTGGCCATGATGGCCCTGGGTCTGATGCCCATCACTGCTTTACCATGGAGGTAGGGGAGACAATGGATGAAAGATTGGACTTGGAGACCATGGGATAAGTACTTCTTCCATAGAGTGCATCATTCAAGGACCACTGAAGAGAGGGAAGTGCCTAAGTCTGAGATTAGAGTTCTGGAGAGCCCTTGTGGGACAACGCAATGATCCTCAAGGGCGGGGGGTGAATCGCCAATCGACGTGCAGGCAGGTCCGCCCTACGACTCCGGGACGATGCGCGCATGACCGTGCATCGGAACGTGTGGGGTGTCACACACGTGTTATATGGGCTTTTAACCCCATATATATAACCCTACAGATTTTTTTTCTTTTTTCTCTTTAAAAACTTGTAACTCAGGGAGCTGCAGGTGCGCTCCCAACACCCAGTGCAGTGACCTAAATCGTTCATAAAGGGCCGTACGTACTTATGGACCCTCTCCCAAAGGAGAAGGGCCCCGTTACTCCCCTAATCCCTCTCAGCCATAAGGCCAAAGAGGGGAAAAAAGGGATTGTGAGTCCTCTTCGCCGAAGCTCAGAGAGACCCTCTTTCCTCAACCCCCGGAAGGGTTAGGATGTTGGGTCCTCCGCACCAAAGTTTGGAGAGACCCTCAGTAGATGTTCCTTCACAGCTCATGGGACCTGTTGTGCAATGAGGGGCTGTTTAACGCAACCTCAACCACAATGTGGCCCTTATTCTGATTGAGTCGGATGGGTCCGAATGCTGACGGACGGCCGATGTCTTACCGCATTCAGACAGTGTGAGCGATCCGTACGGTAGGCGGGGCTAAGAACACTCGGTTCCTGTCCGAAATACGCATCCGACCGATTTAACTAGAATAAGGGCCGGTATGAAGGCACTTTTGGACCTAGGGCTATATGTCCCATGTCACTTAGTAATCCGTTGCCTAGGGGTGCCCGGTTTAGGGGGTAGCCTAAAACAATGCAGTACTAGACCTACTGTATACAGGGAGATATATCAGTGAGTTCCCTGCCGCAATATGACCCGGCATCTGCTTTGTTGAAGGGATGTCCGTATTGCAAACACAGACACTTGATTGTCAGGCTGCAGAAAGGAAAGTTCTACACAAAACCCCACGGGGTCCAGATGGTTGCGTGCTGGTTATTGCCGAGAGCTGGCATCACAGCTAATAGAGCCATTCAGTAATTATCTATAAGGGAACTGTAATATCCTGTGGCGATTACATTTACATCCTCCTATTGCTAAACAACATGTAGAACAATACCCTCTATTCATCACAATGGCTGACAATAAACAAGCTATAAAAGAGGTTTCCTTGATGGAGATCCATCATCTGGACACTTTGGAGGCACCATTGTCTGGGCTGAACCAGTGGTCATGACCATGAGGGACATCTACGGAGGAACGGTCTGCCCAGTGGCGTAACTATAGCACCGCAGCCCCCGCGACCACGGGTGGGGCGCTATGCATGTGCGGGCGCCGGGGGCTGCAGTGCTATAGTTACGTTACACCCCGCCGCCCGCCGCACCAACCCCCGCAAACCCCCCCCATCCCCAGTCTTTACCTGTGTTCAGTATGCGCTGGTCCTGGCTCCCTTCTTCTGCCGAGGACCACCACAAAATGGCCGCCCCCATATAGCACTCAGTTCTCTGAAACTGTCTGCTGTATGGGGGCGGACATTTTGTGGTGGTCCTCATAGCAGAAGAAGGGAGCCGGGACCAGCGTGTACTGAACCTAGGTAAGACTGCAGGGGTTGGTGCGGCGGGCGGAGGGGCGGGTGAGTGACTGGGCGCCCTCCCTTTAACGGCGGGGGGGCGCTCCAAAATGTAGTTACGCCGCTGGGTCTGCCATATCCTCAACAAGCCCGTATTTAGGCTGCAGAGTGGCCCAGTTGGTGGCCTATCAGAATGTTGTAATGCTTAGAACCTGGGAGCAGTAAATCTGGGGGGTTTGGAGAGGGAGGTACGTCAGCACTGAGGCATGAGGTACACTGTGGGGGTTATTCTGGCTAATTTGCTCGCATGCGAACTCGATGTTTGTGAAATGCTAATTTCTGTGCATGCGCCGGGTGCGTGTGGTCACGGTGAATAAACTGTTCGCCGGACCCATGCACCCAAAGCTGCAGGGGCGTGGGGCAGCGGTCTGGGGGATTCGCGTATGGGAATGCCCAGCGTTTTATGGGCGTTCCCATTGAAATCCCCTGGTGACGCGGGTGCAGGGGGCGGGCAGCTGACTTCACCGGATCACAGTTCCCATGGAGTGTGCACGTAAATCTAAGTGACCTGAGAGTCGCTTGGATATGCGTTCCACATCATTCGATGGTCGGCGAGTATCGAATGATGTGGGTGTTTCCGCATAGCCTGTGAATTGATGTTTATGTTAAACCTCCATTCGCAGGCCGTGCGAACGAATCTGGCGTGCGAGGTAGGGGGTGGCGGTCGGACGGACTGGCATTTGGCGTGCGGCATCTGGGGGACTCGCCAAGGCTGTGAATTCACAGCATTGCGAGTCAACCAGAATAAGGGCCTGTATCTCCAGTCACTTCCAAGACTTTTAGCTATTAAAAAAACAAGTTTCAGTTTCATTTGGGCAAATAGGTCTGAACTCCAGGTCTCCAGGGCACAAGGCCACCTAGTCACGGAGGAGTTGGCACATGGTTGGTCTTTATGTAGGTGCATTGGTCGTTCCAGCATTGATCCAACCAATAAATTTGTCAGGTGTTGTGTGGGTACCGACAAAGAAAATAATTAGTGTATTGTGTTATACAAGTAATAGGGGTGTGGCTTAATAGATCAAACCTGTTATGGTCAATACGTTGACGCCAAATGGTCAACATGAATTAAATCAACACGAACAAAAGATCAACAGATGAATGGTGGACACTAATTTAATTATTCCCAATAGATTATAGTAAATCTAGTGAGTGTTGGGGGTACTTGTGTATTATCAGGGCACCCATCGCATCGCATACCGCTAATTAAGGTATGCGATAGGACCCGATTTCCGGGTGCAAAGACCTGCACTGTACGATAAAATACGATGCGATTTTAAATTGTACAAGCACCCTGATGGGTGATTACTATGTTAAATGCTCCCCCATTGTTAACGCCACCCCACTATCAACGGCAACCTGAAGCGTGGCGAGCGAGGGGACGCGGATTACATGTGAGGTAATCCACGTCCCCTCGCCACGCTTCGGGCTCGGTGGCTCGCTGCGCTCACCACACTATCTAAAATCAACTCCACGACGACGTGGATAGTGGGGGTATGAAAAGGTTGGAGGACGTGTACCGCCGCCCCTCACCGGCTCGCTGCGCTCACTATTGACTATTGACCAATACACCGTCGATCTATCATCCGGATATTCGTGAAAGTCATCCAGTAAGTAATACGCTCACCGCCTGATGTAATGCATTGTATCCTGGGTAATATTTCACCGCTACCTGTCAGTGGGCGCGCGGGGGGGGGGGGTTCAGATACTGGTAAGAATGATGATTGAGACGTTCTCAGGAGCCCTGCATAATGTGTGCACTATATAAATAAACGCTAATAAATAAATCATCACTTTAGGTAGCGGTGCCCAAATCATCCGTCCCAATTGGCTGTCAGTTCATCCCTGCAGTAAACACGATTAGCCCAGGTGCTGTGACCTTATTAAATAGACGCATTTAGGGTGAGTTATTATTAACGAGAAATAACAACGATTTTGTTCCGCGCTCTACATAAAACTACATTTCCAAGACCCGCCGAGCATGCTGAAAGTTGTGGTTCAGCAACCCGTCATGCCACTCCCCACCGATTACCGCGTAACGCCACGTATTGTATCACGCGTCTGGATACCTAGTGTACACGTAATGACATTTTACCCATTCTAACCACATCATGTTACAGCATCTGGTCGTTGCTGATTAACGTCTGCAAAATGCAGACGCGGGTCCAAAAATAGCCAATTTCTCCCCGGCCGCCTCCTTTTTTGGTAAATCTAGTCAGTGGTCTCGGACTCCCGTCTCCCTCCATCATTGTCACCGTTTCAACCTCCGTATTTTCTTGTGACAAAATGAGTGAGCGTATTACTTGCATCTTCATAAATCAAGAGCATTTCTCATGCAAAAAAGACGTGTCTATCTATTTATCCTCCACCGATGCCTGCTCGCTCTCCCCCCCCCCTCTCCTCCTCTCCTACCCCAGGAGACAGGCATCTGGGTTTAATTCGGTATTTGCCTAATAGAGGGATATGTCACAGCAATGTCAGGCTGTATACTGATTAGGCGAGCGCCAGGGTTGCTGTCTTCTGCTGTTGACACACGCGTCCTATTCGGGGCCACCACAGATAAAGATGCCTTGTATTGTCTTTATTATTACACTGGGGAACCCTTACCGCGTTAATTAGCACAACAGTGTCATTATATGGGGACCGTGGAGTGGAAGGAGATTGCTTCGCTGCCCTTCCAGGTATAACGCAGGAATTAGGACTTGAAGATGGAGCAGAACTATTTCATATCAAATTCCCGATCGTCTTCATCACTCCCAGATCGCCACCCTCCCTCTTCCTCCCCCATAAACCCCCCCGCGCTCCCCTTCATCATCGCTCTCATAACAGAAGGTAAATCTCATTATGCCATCACATTCTGCCCAGTAATAACAATGGTGAGAAAAACACACACAACCTCATTAGTGTGACTCACAGGCGCACATCTTCCGTGTATGGTGATCGGTGACATATACTGGCCACGGTGTTATTCCTGTGATAAACGCCAGTATGGGTAATAGCGTCGACAGTATGTGCTGTATGTCGACCGCTAAAGGTCGACAGAGCTTACATCAACACATGAAATATGTCAACAGGCCTAAAATCAACAGGGTTGGAAGGTCGACACAAACATAAGATCGACAGTCAAAATCTTGACATGTTTTTCACTGGGTTTTTTTTTCTTTAGAAAAAAATGCGGGATTTCGTACCCTATCATCCACCAGGATATTGGTAGCACTGATTACTTTGTCCATGTCGACTTACGTCGACATTCAGGACAAAAAATGCCACCCGTTGACAGGTGTTACTATAAATACATTGTCGCTGTTACTCACTTCACCTGTCAGTGGATTTAATGTTGCAGCGTGTTGTGTTTTTCCTTAGTCACATGATCCTGAGGAACAGGCTTAGAGGGGTCATTCAGACCTGCTCGCACACACCAACGCCGCCCAAATCTCCGAGCTACGATGTGAGTGTGTGTGTACGCTTACACACCCGCGTGCATGTGCCTGCACAGAGGAAAATCCTTCCATGGTCGTTCGAATGATTTTTTTTCCGCTCACAGTAAGCCTGGACTTATATACTGCACGATGATGGGCAATTGGGGGCGGGCGCTGATGTCATGTGACCTCCTCCGCCCAACCCGAGCATGCATTCGCAGGGGATGCAGTCATTTGGTCTACAGCATGATGGTTGACATCATTAGGTCAACATGGGAAAATGTCGACATGGTTCTAAGGTCGTTAGTTCGGCAGTGTCTAGGTCGACATTGGATTTTTCACTGTTTTTTGAGCCGACATGTGCCGACAGGCGGTATTTCATGCTCTAACATCCACTAGGGTGTGGTGGGAGAATAAAATAGTGTGCCGAGCGCAGCAAGGGGATGCAGTGCACTTTAAACTGTGTCCATGTCGACTGTGTTGAAATTCAGCTAAAAAAACTGTGAAAAACCTCATGTCGACCTTTTCACTGTCGACCTAGACATTGTCGAACTAATGACCCGTCGAACTAGCGACCTGTCGAACTAGCGACCTGTCGAACTATGACCTTTCGGCCTTTTACCCTGTTGACCTAGACCCATGTTGACCTTTTCCCATGTCGACCTAATGATTGTCGACCATCATGCTGTAGAACAAATGATCCCAACCTGTTCGCAGGGGTATTCCCAGCGTTTCTATGGGCACGCCCATGAAATGCTGGGTGACTAAATTTTGGGGGCGTGTTCTATAACCATGGCACTACTACAAGGCCACACCCCCATTTTCGCTGCTGTGGGGGCCTGGCCAACGGCTCTGGGAGCTGCCTCTGGCTGCAGGAATAGACACTGTGGGTGGGATGTATTAAAATACATCGCCGCCCCCCCCCCCCCCCCCCCCCCGCCGCGATGCTGCCGCATATGTACTAACATATGCGGCTGGCATCGCGGTGCGGTGACGGAGGCCCCCTGCGATAACTGTACTGTGGTGCGTGGGGGTCTCCGTCATCTCCCTGCTGCCTGCTTCCCCCCTCACGCCAGGGACAGCTAAGCAGGCTGTCCCCGGCGCCTCCTCCTCCCCCCTGCAGCCGGAAGGATGTCCGGCTGCTTCACTAGGGGGAGGAGGGGTTTACCTACCAGGGTCCAGGAGGACCCTTCAGGAAGGTAAGCCAGAGGGGGGTCGGCGAGGCGGCGGGTTTGCGTCGGCGGGCGGCGAAAAGAAGCCCATAGGCTTCTATAGGGTATCGCCACCCAAAGGTGGCGATACCCTTCAGTGCGGTATCCGGGGTTTTACCGCATTTTCCATTTGATACATCTCGCCCCTGTGCGTCTATTCACGGATGACAGGGGGGACTCAGCCGCGGACGCTGCTGGCCCCGGGCGGGACGCAAGAACGTCCCAAAAAACAGGATGTTCTCGCGAAAAGCGGGACAGTTGAAAGGTATGCACTATATAATTTATTAAAGTTAGCTAACCCTTTGAGTGCCAAGAGAATTTGTCAAAATAAGTGTTATAATAATAGGTGTTATAATAATAGGTGTTATAATATTAACATTTATATTTATCATGATGACCTGTAATGTTACCTTGTATAGGAAATATAATATATATATTTTTTTTTTACGCACCAGCTGCTGGGGGTCCCAATATGGTGTTACCCCTCTAAAGTGCGACACAGATGCGGTCCCCACCCCGCTGGTTGGCGACTCACGGACGTCTTGACAGCTGAGTCTCCAAAAGAAAATTTTAACTACAGTATGTGGGGGCCCCTAATGGGAACGGCCGCGGATTGTCGAATTCATGGACGGTTTTGCTGATCCGCAAACTCTCCCGCACGCTACAGCCGGAACATTGAATTCTAAAACGACTCGGTATTCTGGCTGTTGGGACGTTCAATATCATCAAGAGCTTTCCTTGAACTTCTGGGCGAGCGACATAGGGCACACACATTGGCCCTTATTCAGATCTGATCGCAGTACAAATTTGTTCTGAAAATGGGCAAAACCATGTGCACTGCAGGTGGGGCAGATGTAACATGTGCAGAGAGAGTTAGATTTGAATGGGGTGTGTTGAAACTGAAATCTAAATTGCAGTGTAAAAATAATGCAGCCAGTATTTACCCTGCACAGAAACAAAATAACTCACACAAATATAACTCTCTCTCTGCACATGTTACATCTGCCCCACCTGCAGTGCACATGGTTTTGCCCATTTTCAGAACAAATTTGTACTGCGATCAGATCTGAATAAGGGCCGTTGAACGATATGGTTCATTGATGTCACCCGGCCCCTTAAGACCTCATTCCTTTCCTATTAACTTTACTAACATGTTCGTTACAAGAATCCGGCGAGATAAAATAAGCATAATTGCGTCACGGCAAACTCATTACATTAGTTGGACATAAATTATTCTATTTTAAAAAAATTATCTTCCCAACCAAAATAGCGCTCAGTGTTCTCCAACGCGCGCGGTAATTACTAGTTTTATCCTCGCGCTTAGTACTCCTCTGCTGTTTAATTGTGCATTCAAATGTTATATCTTTATACCGGGACATTTCCGTACCACACTGTCAGTCATCCATCACCCCAGAAATGCCCACACCGAAGCCTTGGCCTCCTCTACTTTATCATAATCGGGTGTTGTCTTGTTTACCAATCAATTTCCCGCTAGCGTTGGAATTAATCATTTAATGCACCTCCACGAAACCCCCAGGATGAACAGCGGTCCTGTTCCTTAGGAGACGCTGGTTACTCATAGCATAATACTAATTAGATAGGTTTATGTTATCTTTTCTTTCCATAATTTTAATGCTTCCATGGCAACTGCAGGGTTTGATGTGTTTTTCAATCTGTGGTCCCTTCTATTAGAGTGCTGTCTTCTCAGAAATGACAGGTGCGTTGTTTTTTGTTTTTTTTGTATTCAACTCCGTGATGCTGAAAACTTATTCCGAAGAGAGAGGTACAGATGTGTCCTCATATAACGGTGCTGCAGTCACGCTACCGAACATCCCCTCTTGGCACGCCGAGCCGCGTAACAATCTTCGGTACTTGTTTCCTAGCACAGCGCCCCCCGGTTTCGATCGCACTGTATCTTATGCAATCGCATCGCATGCAATATAGCGGCATGCGATGCGATGTGATTTTTAATTGTACAAGCACCCTAATGGGTGCTTAAAATGTAAAATGCACCCCCATTGTCAATGCCACCCCCACTATCCACGCCAACCCGAACGTGTCGCGCGCAGCGACCCCACGAGGGGCGGCGGTACGCGTCCTCCGACCTTTTCATACCCCCACTATCCACGTTGGCGTGGAGTTGATTTTAGATCGTATGGCGAGCGCAGCGAGCCACCGAGCCCAAAGCGTGGCGAGCGCAGCGAGCCCCGTGAAGGGACACGGATGACTTTACATGTATTCCGCTGCGCTCGCCACGCTTCAGGCTCGTATTCCACGTCCCCTCCCGGGGCTCGCTGCACTTGCCACGCTTCGGGCTCGCTGCGCTCGCCACGCTATCTACAATCAGCTCCATGCCGACGTGGATAGTGGGTGTATGAAAAGGTAGGAGGATGCGTACCACTGCGCTCACCACGCTTCGGGTTGGAGTTGATAGTGGGGGTGGCGTTGACAATGTGGGTGCATTTAACATTATAAGCACCCATCAGGGTGCTTGTACAATTAAAAATCTCATTGCATCGCAAGCTGTTTGCTGCCATACGATATTTTATTGTACAAGCACTCCTGTTAATTTGACGGAAATATCGCATCGCACACCATTAAGTACGGCATGCGATGGGCGCTGTGCTAGGAAACAAGTACCGAATCTTCTACCGTTAAACATCTCTTTTTTGCTTAAAACAAGTCTTGTTGCAAAGCAATGCGACAAAGACACATAAGTCTCTGAATATGTTAACAATGTAGCAGCAGCATTTTATCCCCCAATACTGCCCTGCTCCGTATACAGCCTCCGTCACACACAGTATACAACTGCTGCTGATTTTATGACACCAATCCCAGCTAGCGGCAGAGCGGAGCAGGCACTGGGCACACACAGTTAGAGTTGCCACTGACTTCTCAGTTGCCTACAGGGTGGAGCAGACGACTGGGACACAGAGGGCAGCACCTGGTTGAGGGGTACTGTTGTGCTGGCTGGCCAATGCATCCATCAGTAATCAGCAGGCAGTGGGCGTTTCTGGCTGGTCGCATCCGATGCGACCATGCCATGGAAAACCCAGCCTGGTTGAAAGATCTAATTACACAATCAACCTGATAGGAGCTGCTAAAATGATTGATTTACCAATGCCGAGTCTGGATCCAGTAGCGAAGGCCATCTTGTTGGTGTTAGATGGTGTTAGGCTGCAATGTCTATTGTACTGGTGCATATTGCAGAGATTCCTAGAACTATTGGGTACATAAATGATTTGCTGTAAACTCATAAGTGCGGTCACGCCCTCAATATGGAGCAACCACGCCCTCTGTGGATTTGTGAATGAGGCCAGAAACTCCAACCAATGGTGGTGGCATCTGCTTCGTCGCAGGTTGTAGCATTTATTATGGTAGCCCCCTATATCACGCCAGCCTCGCTTATTCTTTGTATTGGAGCAACCTAACATAATCTCCAGAATAGGAGGCCTAAAAGTAGGCAGGGATGGGGCAGACATTTACCTCCACTCCATCCTACCATTTTTTAAGGCAACACCGATTTAAAGTACCAGCCAATACTCTCCAAACTGCCATATAACAAGTTTGGTTTGGAAAATGGCAGTTAGGGGCATGCTGACTGGTACTTTACCCCTGTCCACTTCATCTCTCTCCAAGGCTTAGTAAATAGACCCAACATTCTCTTCCTTCCCATGAAATAGAGTTAATAAGTAAGAGAGTGTCTAGTGGGCGATTGAATGGAACACTCTCCAGCGTGGCTCGGATCTTCCCGGTACGCGTCTGTACGGATCCCCCAGAGCCGGCCACCAGCTAAAATAACCGCAAAGTCTGTGACACAGAACTGGTTTAGGGGCATCGCCGAGGCTGCTTAAAAGCTTTCTGCACTCAGCAAATTAAAGATTTATTTCACTTACAGAGACAAAACACTTCAGCGAATCTGCATGTATGTTCGGTCTGTTGCATCATTACTGCCTAAATGAGGAGCTCCCTGAATCACAGCCGCCCTCCTTGCAGTTTATTTATAACCCCTGGAATAACATCTGCAAATGTCACAGCTACAGAGAAAGGAAGGGATCTGGTTCCAGGGCTGGAAATAGCCAGCCGTTCTCTCAGGCCAGAAGCCGGTTGCACTCCTGGAACGGTCTGTGTATTGTGTGTGGGGGGTAGCGGAGTCACAGGTGTGTAGAAACATCTTATTGTAGATCTCCGAAAAAACTAAAATAAAGGAAAACAGATGATGCAGTATCTCTTTGGGCCAACAGGTGGCGGTACAGAGACGAGCCTTTGATTGCTTATTAACGACGGCAAACCATTATCTGCCACTTCTGACGGGCAATTAGACTACTGGTCCCAAATGGCAACGTGCAATTCCCAAAGGATTACAGATCCCAGTCGACATCGATCTGTCCATTCCGCACAACCATCAGATGAACAAATCCTATTAGGCCACAGAAGCTGTGACAAAATGTTTGATTATTTATTGATATGGCTGTAATGGGGGCGATGGAATTAAGGTAACGCTGGAGAATCTTCTATTGGTGGGAGATGGTGAAACTGCTGCTTATACGCTTGTTAGTGTAATGAATAGGAGACGACGGGGGTAATTAGTACCGAATTCATCTGATTATAGAATTTCCTGTATATCCCCAGGGCCGGAGGTGAGTAGCAGAGGGCTTTGATGTATACAAGGAAACAGGAAATCCGTTCCGGGGCCCCCACGCATTAGGGGCCCCTTCATACTGTTGTTTTAATGTCCTTTGGCGACTCAACTGTTCTTTAACATTTGTCACGGAGCAGTTGAATATAGTACAACACCCTGACCCCTAGCTGCCACCTCCTGGTGCACTGTGCCAGCTGTGAGGTCCAGGTCAGTGGTAGGTAGATGGGTTAGGATCATTTGGTCGACAGTCATTAGTTTGACACCATTAGGTCGACATGGGAAAAGGTGGACATGGTTCTAGGTTGAAAGGTCATTAGTTCGACAGGTCATTAGTTTGACAATGTCTAGGTCGACATGGCGTTTTTCACTGTTTTTTGACCTGAATGTCTACACAGTCGACATGGACACAGTATGAAGTGCACCGCATCCCCTGGCATCACTCGCTGCGCTCGCGATGCATCAGGCCCACTATTTTATTCTCCCACCACACCCTAGTGGATGGTAGGGCATGAAATACCGCCTGTCGGCATATGTCGGCTCAAAAAACAGTGAAAACCCCCATGTTCACCTTTTGACTGTCGACCTAGACACTGTCGAGCTAATGACCTGTCGAACTAATGACCTTTCGACATAGACCCATGTCGATCTTTTCCCATGTCAACCTAGACCCATGTTGACCTTTTCCCATGTCGACCAAATGACCGCATCCCAGGTAGATAGGGGTGTGTGTGTGTTACATGTGGGGGGTTGTTTGGCAATGATTTTATTTGTGCGGGCCCCCACATAGTCATTGCCCCAGGGCCCCTACCAGCCTTGATCCGCTCTTGGATGTACAAAGTGATGCAGCCATCTAAGGGCCTGATTCAGGTTGGCTCGCCATGCCATGTGAGGGGATGTGAACGCGAACACATCCCCTTGCCTGCTGCCGAAGGGGAGATATTTGATGGTTGCTGGCCATTGATTGATTTCGATAATAAGTCTGTCTACACTGACTTTTATTTCTGTCGCTGTGACGTCACCCGCCCACCCCAATAAGGAATCTATACGCCTCCTTCTACAGGGGAATAAAAAGCTGGGCGTTCCCCTGCTGCCCTCCCCAGCACGCCCCCGGCCCTCCCTGCCCTGCAGCAAACGGGGCTGAGGCCAAATTCGTATCGCAGTCCTGAATCGGTCCCTAAGTTATGGTGAGCTCGGCTGACAGTACCTTAGGGAAAGCAGGAGATATAGTGAAAATAAAATTTAAAAGTATAAAACCCATTTGAGGATACCTTGTGAGAAATGTGTCAGTTTCCCGTACAGCCCCCTCCCCCCCCAAATAGAGTGATAAGATCTCACGCATTCCAGATGTCACCACTTTCGGTGCCTCTAAATCAGGCATGTCCAAACTGTGGCCCTCCAGCTGTTGTGAAACTACACATCCCATCATACCTTGCCATAGTTTTAGCCTTCCCTAATAGCAAAACTATGGGATGTGTAGTTTCACAACAGCTGAAGGGCCATAGTTTGGACATGCCGGTACTTGTGAAGTATCACGGCTCCCACGACCTGCATCGTATGCAGATCGTATGCTAAAAATCGCATCGCATCGCATTGCATGCGATCAAATCGCATGCGATGCGATTGCACCCGATTTTGCATTGAAATGCATCAGAATGCATTGAAATGTGTATTAAACTTGTGAAATGCCCCCAAATGCCATTTTTCATAGTGCACCACCCCCACTATCAACGTCAACCCGAAGCGTGGCGAGCGGCGGCGGTACGCATCCTACGACCTTTTCATACCCCCACTATCCACGTCGGCGTGGAGTTGAGAATAGAATAGTGTGGCGAGCCACCGAGCCCAAAGCGTGGCGAGCGGACGCGGATACCTTCACAGCTATACGCGTCCCCTCGCGGGCTTCACAGGTATCCGCGTCCCCTCGCGGGGCTCGGTGGCTCGCTGTGCTCGCCACACTATTCTATTCTCAACTCCACACCGACGTGGATAGTGGGGGTATGAAAAGGTCGTAGGACGCGTAACGCCGCCGCTCGCCACGCTTCGGGTTGACGTTGATAGTGGGGGTGGTGCACTATGAAAAATGGCATTTGGGGGCATTTCACTAGTTTGATACACATTTCAATGCATTCTGATGCATTTCAATGCAAAATCGGGTGCCATCGCATCGCATCGTATGGCATCCGATGCGATCGCATACGATTTTTGAGCAAAAATGCTCAAAAATCTGTAAAAATCGTATGCCATCGTATGCCATTACATATGGCATACGATGGGAGCCGTGATACTCCACAAGTACCGACATGCCTCATCTAAATCATGGGTCTTCAACCTGTGGCCCTCCAGATGTTGTAAAACAACATGTTCCAACATGCATTGCTACATTTTTTCCTATAAGACCATGCCAAAACTGTCAGGGCATGCTGGGACATGTAGTTCCACAACATCTGGAGGGCCACTGGTTAAAGACCTGTGCTCTAAATGCTGTGTCTGTGGGGCGACCGTCAGAATTCTATATGTACGGCTGTCTTGAGAATATCTGTGCAGCCCGCAGTTCTTCCAGGTGGGGAACTCTTACACGAAGTTCTCTTTTAATTACATCCCTGGCTGAGTTCTTCAAGATGAATTCCGAAGAGCACACGTGCGTCTACAGATCTGTCCCTGCACGATCGCACAATGACTCTGGCTCTGTAGACACATCTTCGGTGCTGCAAGGAGACCACGTTACTTTTAAAGGCCCTGAGTAGAGTGGGCTGACTTTTACATCAATGCGAAAATAACAAAGCAATTCCGTGTGTGGAGCGAGTCAGGCTCCGCCCATGGCGCGCATAGCTCTAGTATGTGTGCCCGATTTACACCAGCAGTAACGTCTGCTTAGGGATCCTGCTCAGTAGTGATGCTTGCAAATACTCCGCTCGCATTACCCTATTTGTAGACAATATAGTGGGAGAAATATTAAAGCTCAGTTAGAGAGATAGTACAAGTAAAGTCCCATTTACTGTGGTAAATATCATTAAATACAGATAATAGTACAAAATTAAATTAATTGCAAGCGTCTGTGAGTTAGCATACGGCACAAGTTCACATAATGTATCACCTACACCGATGATTTATATATAATGTCTGTAGCGGGGGCACTTGCCAGGGATCACCTGGCGCCACCAGATCCCACTCATGTTCCTCAGCAACTTTTGCCACCCACTCCTTTTATCTAAGGCAGGCATGACCAAACTATGGCCCTCCATCTGTTGTGAAACTACAAGTCCCATCATGCCCTGCCACAGTTTTGCTATTATGGAATGCTAAAACTATCGCAAGGCATGCTGGGATGTGTAGTTTCACAACAGCTGGCGGGCCACAGTTTGGCCATGCCTGATCTAAGGCACACCTTTCCCATACAGGAGCAAATCGCTTCATGGATAAGGTGTCTGATTGCAATTTGAAAGGTCATGGGTTTAAATCCTGGGCATACCCGTATTTTTTGAAATTTGCGCCTTTTAAATAAAGGAGGGGCCGTGACTACGAAGAGATGTGTTATTTAAAGGAAAGGATAATATAACTAAATGACAAAGAGCTCTCAAACGAAGTATATAAATGATGGTGTAAGAGGACTGGGGGCAAATGTTATAGAGTCCAAGTTACTCCTTTTATTGGTCCAGGGTAGAAATGTCCAGATCCGGATCTGCTTGCCCAGTTCTTGTAGGTCCTAAAACAAGATCTCATTTTGCGATAGTACGGTACGTAAGTTACTATACGTAGTGACAAATCACCTGTACCGTAGCGCTATGAGGACATCTCTGGATCTAATTGTATAATTGTATGTTATGATACGTGGAGACGACCCATTTTGTTTTGGATGTAACTTCTCAAACAGCCACCGGATGTAAACCCCAACTCCATGAGCTATAAATGGGCTGTATAACCAATGCTTAAATGGCATGTAACTACTGCTTAACAGAATTATCTTTTGATGCCTCCGAACCATATAATCTTTTTTAAAGTTCACGCAGCGTCACCAAGTATCAGCGAGGACAGGCAGGATGTAGTTACAGGCGTGCGTGGGGCATTTACACTTTACAGAGGCTGTATTGATCATCCCACACTTCTGCCAGAAGATTCTACAACAAAGGAAGCGTCGGCTGTTCTCAAATATTCAAAGAGAAATCTAGAACTGAAAAAAAAAAAGGTTCTTTAACATCACAAATGTTCCTTCCTTGGTTGTGGGGCGACCATGATGTTGTAAGGCTTCCTCTCCTCCAGTCCATGGGATTGTGAGAGGGTCATAAGACTGACAGGTCGGCTTTAGAACAGCGATTTTCAGCCTTTTTACTTTACTGCACACTGAATAAGATTTTAAAATTGCCAAGGCACACCATGAGATCCCCACAGGGAAAAAACCATTGGCTCCCACAGGAAAAAAAACAAACAAACAAACCCATTGGCCCCATATCATAAACAATCACACTGGTCCCCACAGGTAAAAAAAATAAAACTCATTGACCCTTTACATGAAAAGAGACCACTCAATAACAGTGGTGGCTGTAAACTGGTTTGGGCACCTCTAGATCTGGGGGAACACTTGAGAACAGCTCAAGCCATGGCACAGTGGTTGAAAAACACTGCTTTAGAAGGTGAAGGGGATACAAACAATGGCAACTGTACTCTTCTTGTCAAAAGAAGCGATGGGTCCAGAGGAAAGAACCCCAGCTAAAATCTCCCTACCCTCTACTGAAGGCAGGAGGGGAAAAAAATACAGTTTAAAAATAAAATTCTCTGAAGAAAAACTGCAGAATTAAAACATTTTTTTTCTGAGAGCCATTCTGTCCTGTCCCCCCCCCCCCCCAAATTAAATATTAGAACAGTGAGAATCTGACATTCAGGAAATGTCACCGATATCTGTAGCTGCAGTTTCTCCAGGACAGGCAGCAGAGTAGTAAGCATCGCTGTCTGAGGAGATCAGTGTGAAGCTGATTGCACTGCGTCTGCGGTCTTCTTCCAACTGGAACTGTACCAATGGACGTCGTCCACCCCAAATTAGACATATGCTCAGTTACAGACAGTGGTATCTCCGATGCCTGTGGTTCCAGCTGCATTATGTTCTGCCCTGTGATTTGTAATATTATATATATAATATACATATATGTAGTGTCTGTTTGTGTGTCTCCGAAACTACATCTGTTTCTCTCTCACACATGCACAAACACAGAGGCAATCACAAGGTAGCAGACCAGCTTTCGAAGCATTTGCTTTGAGCGGGCTTACTAGTAGAAAATAATAGCCTATCTGTAAGGGAGACAGGAACATACTCATAGAGCCCTTAAAACATTGCAAAACACTGAGGTAAATTCAGGATATGAACAAATAGACGCAGTCACGGTGCAGGAAGCCATTTTGTGGGCTGGACCAGTATTCACAGGAATAGAGAATATCCATTCACTAGAATGTTCCCAAACTCTGGCATCAAGGCACCCTAACAGTCCATGCTTGAGCACAGATGGATTAATTAGTACTTCAGTCAATGGGGCCCATTTATCATTCAATATTAGCAGCTTATAACGGATGTTTTCGAGTTTAGACGCAAATATAAAATGTCCCCCCAAATATAGAAGAAGTGCTTTGCAGTCCAGATATTGACCCCCGCAGCTACCGCCATCAAAGTGGCGGTAGCCCAATGCAGATTATGGGCTGCTCACCGCACTGGCAGCCGGGCAGAGAGTTCCACCGGAGCCCTCCCCAGAAGTGGCGGCTGTGAAGCGCAGTCAGCTGAGCGAGCATGCGCAGAACCCCCAGCAGCCTGTCTGTGCTGTGCTCTGAGATACATGCCAATGTTATGGGATTACATATTGCACTGCGATCCTGGGCTGCCCAGATGGCATTGAATATGTGATCCATAATAAGTGGGCCCCTATATGATTTATCCATCTGCTGAGCTATGGGTATCTTTGAAACGGGTTGGGATCATTGGGTCTACAACAACTAGGTTGACAAGCATTGGGTCAACTTGCAGCAAGGTCGACATGACATTAGGTCGACACAAGCATTAGGTCGACCTGGGGATTTTCACTGTTGTTTTTTTTTACATGAATGTCGACACAGTCAACATGGACACAGTTTGAAGTGCACCGCATCCCCTCACATCGCTTGCAATGCTTCGGGCACGGTGCCTCGCTACGCTCGCAACACTATTTTATTCTCCCACCATACCCTAGTGGATGGTGGTAGGGCATGAAATACTACCTGTCGGCACATGTCGGCTAAAAAAACTGTGAAAAACCCCATGTCGACCTTTTTTGACTGTTGACTTAGCCCATGTCGACCTAATGTGTGTATTGACCTCATGGCATGTCGACCTAGATCCATGTCGACCTTGACCCATGTTGACCTTAACCAATGTCGACATTGCTGCATGTCGACCTAGTGGTGTCGACCCAATGCTTGTCGACCTAGTTGTTGTAGACCTAATGACCGTATCCCCTTTGAAACCTGCATTGTTACAGGGCCTTGAGCAGTGCCAGATTAACCAACAGGCTGATTATGCTGCAGCGTACAGCGCCAGGACTGGAGGGGCTTGTAGGGACAACCATGGAATGACACGAAGGCCTAATTTATACCGTGCTTGTTAGCTATCACCCGTCCTGGGTAAAGCTTTAATGGTGACTGCCAGATGGCAGTGCCAATGTAACTTACTGATGGTACCATTACTTTATGTACATTGTGTTACAATGCCAGCCGGGCAGCCTAAAACCAAAGTCTCCTTCACACACCTCAAGCATTATATCCTACATGCCAAGTGTATAACCTTCGTTACATGCACATGGGCAGTAGGACTGGCGAGTCCCTGAGCGCACCATACACGTGTCTATAGCAGCATTACATGCACATGGGCAGTAGGACTGGCGAGTCCCTGAGCGCCCATCAGTGGTGCAAGTAGAAAAAATTTCATAGCGGTACTGTCCTGCGTGGCCATATGACACTAGGGGGAGTGGCTACATGACAAAGCATAAGAACATGAACAGATAAACTACAGAGCTATTGCGTGCCTAACGAGCGCGGACAAAATTTACACAGTAATGCCTGTTACGCGTCACACACCCAATACATATTACCCATGCCATAATGCCCATTGTGCCACTGCCACACAACTGATGATGTTCATTACTAATATGCCCCCACAGTGCCAGATATGCCGCCACAGTGCCACACATACAGTATATGCCCCCACACTGCTAGGTATGCCCCCAGTGGCAGATATGCCACCACAGGGCCACACATATGCCCCTACAGTGCCACACATATGCCCCCACAGTGCTATGTATACCCCCAGTGCCAGATATGCCCCCACAGTGCCACACATATGCCCCTACGTGCCACACATATGCCCCCACAGTGCTAAGTATGCCCCCCAGTGCCATATATGCCCCCACAGTGCCACACATATATGCCCCCACAGTGCCATATATGCCCCCACAGTGCCACACATATGCCCCCACAGTGCTAAGTATGCCCCCCAGTGCCATATATGCCCCCACAGTGCCACACATATATGCCCCCACAGTGCCAGATATGCCCCCACAGTGCCAGATAGCGTAGTTACATTAATTCACATCCATCCAGGCTGGCTCAAGACTTCTGTGACTGAGCAGCAGCTGCAGCCCCCAGCCATCGTTGAGACAGAGGAGACAGAGGAGTGTAAGAGGAGGCAACTTACATTAATTTACATCTATCCAGCCTACCAGCACTGGGCGCCCTGTCACATGTCCCGCCGTCCTCCCGGAGACAGTGGCGGCTGCTGCCAGAGTATGCCACGGCTGACTCCCCTCCACGGTCCTGAGTCAGGCTGTGCGGCGCCGCAGCCATGTTCTCCTCCTCCTCTTCTGCCGCCGCAGTCACTACAGCGGCTTTGGAGACTCCCGGGACCCGTCCTGTGCGGCACGCGATCCTGCGCATGCGCAGTGATAGCTTGCCGGATTGTGTTTTATGGCGGTACGGGGTACCGGCAGAATATATCTTAGCGGTACGCCGTACCACCCCGTACCGTCACACTTACAGGCCTGGCGCCCATACACGTGTCTATAGCAGCATTACATGCACATGGGCAGTATGACTGGTGAGTCCCTGAGTACCCATACACGTATGTATAGCAGCATTACATGCACATGGGCAGTATGACTGGTGAGTCCCTGAGCGCCCATACACGTGTGTATAACAGCATTACATGCACATGGGCAGTGTGACTGGCGAATCCCTGAGCGCCCATACACGTGTGTATAGCAGCATTACATGCACATGGACAGTATGACTGGCGAGTCCCTGAGCGCCCATACACGTGTGTATAACAGCATTACATGCACATGGGCAGTATGACTGGCGAGTCCCTGAGCGCCCATACACGTGTGTATAGCAGCATTACATGCACATGGGCAGTATGACTGGCGAGTCCCTGAGCGTCCATACACGTGTGTTTAGCAGCATTACATGCACATGGGCAGTATGACTGGCGAGTCCCTGAGCGCCCATACACGTGTGTATAGCAGCATTACATGCACATGGGCAGTATGACTGGTGAGTCCCTGAGCGCCCATACACGTGTGTATAACAGCATTACATGCACATGGGCAGTATGACTGGTGAGTCCCTGAGCGCCCATACACGTGTGTATAGCAGCATTACATGCACATGGGCAGTATGACTGGTGAGTCCCTGAGCGCCCATAAACGTCTGTATAGCAGCATTACATGCACATGGGCAGTATGACTGGTGAGTCCCTGAGCGCCCATACACGTGTGTATAGCAGCATTACATGCACATGGGCAGTATGACTGGCGAGTCCCTGAGCGCCCATACACGTGTGTTTAGTAGCATTACATGCACATGGGCAGTATGACTGGCGAGTCCCTGAGCGCCCATACACGTGTGTATAGCAGCATTACATGCACATGGGCAGTAGGACTGGCGAGTCCCTGAGCGCCCATACACGTGTGTATAACAGCATTACAGCATTACATAGGCAGTAGGACTGGCGAGTCCCCGAGCGCCCATACACGTGTGTATAACAGCATTACATGCACATGGGCAGTAGGACTGGCGAGTCCCTGAGCGCCCATACACGTGTGTATAGCAGCATTACATGCACATGGGCAGTATGACTGGCGAGTCCCTGAGCGCCCATACACGTGTGTATAGCAGCATTACATGCACATGGGCAGTATGACTGGTGAGTCCCTGAGCGCCCATACACGTGTGTATAGCAGCATTACATGCACATGGGCAGTATGACTGGTGAGTCCCTGAGCGCCCATACACGTGTGTATAGCAGCATTACATGCACATGGGCAGTATGACTGGTGAGTCCCTGAGCGCCCATACACGTGTGTTTAGCAGCATTACATGCACATGGGCGGTATGACTGGTGAGACCCTCAGCGCCCATACACGTGTGTATAGCAGCATTACATGCACATGGGTGGTATGACCGGCGAGTCCCTGAGCGCCCATACACGTGTGTATAGCAGCATTACACGCACATGGGCAGTATGACCGGCGAGTCCCTGAGCGCCCATACACGTGTGTTTAGCAGCATTACATGCACATGGGCGGTATGACCGGCGAGTCCCTGAGCGCCCATACACGTGTGTAGAGCAGCATTACATGCACATGGGCAGTATGACTGGGGAGTCCCTGAGCGCCCATACACGTGTGTATAGCAGCATTACATGCACAGGGGCAGTATGACTGGCGAGTCCCTGAGCGCCCATACACGTGTGTATAACAGCATTACATGCACATGGGCAGTATGACTGGTGAGACCCTCAGCGCCCATACACGTGTGTATAGTAGCATTACATGCACATGGGCGGTATGACCGGCGAGTCCCTGAGCGCCCATACACGTGTGTATAACAGCATTACACGCACATGGGCAGTATGACTGGTGAGTCCCTGAGCGCCCATACACGTGTGTATGGCAGCATTACATGCACATGGGCGGTATGACCGGCGAGTCCCTGAGCGCCCATACACGTGTGTATAGCAGCATTACATGCACATGGGCAGTATGACTGGCGAGTCCCTGAGCGCCCATACACGTGTGTATAGCAGCATTACATGCACATGGGCAGTATGACTAGCGAGTCCCTGAGTGCCCATACACGTGTGTATAACAGCATTACATGCACATGGGCAGTATGACTAGCGAGTCCCTGAGCGCCCATACACGTGTGTATAACAGCATTACATGCACATGGGCAGTATGACTGGTGAGTCCCTGAGCGCCCATACACGTGTGTGTATAGCAGCATTACAAGGGGAGCTACATGTGTATTAGCCTAGGGCACCCGGAACCTATAATCAGGCCCTGGCATTGAGAATCAAGCTTTGGAACCTTTGCACCTATATTTTTGGCTAAAAGGTATGCTAAAAATACCCCAATATTGCGTTATGATGTATTGCACTTCATTATAAGTATTCTGATTAGCAGTCCTTGGTACTTGGGGGCCGATTACAGATCCGCTCGTAGTGGGACAAATTCGTCCCTGCCCCCCGGCGGTCAGTGGTTTGCGCATGAGCGATTATGCCCATGTGCAAACCCTGGGAGCTAACTGTCGCCGGCAGCTACGCGGTATTGCGCAGTATGGTCCCCACTAGTGATGTCGAGAGCCCACATCATCAGCGAAATGGGATGTATAAACTACGATTTTAGATCGTTTTTCTTTGTATACTTTTAAAGTTTTTTTTTTAAAATGATTAGGTTGTTTTTTTCTATTGCATAAGTGGGGGGAAATGCTACTGAGACAGTAAATGCCGTTATGTAAAATGGAATTTGCATGGTATATTATATGAAGAGCCACACTGCCATCTGTTGGTAGTTTAGCACACTGCAACTACAATATATGATTTCGTATTGCGGAGGTGGAGGCTAATTTGCTTATTATTTTCACATAGAAAGCAGTTCATTAGGTGTTGATAAATAGCAGTCGTATAATTTATGCAGTGTTCTAAAAATTACAGTTGACGTTTATTAAATCTCCTGATAACTGCAGAAAATTATGCGCTGACGTACATGTTTGGTACGGTCTGTAAAATAATAGCAAAATGTCCTATTAGTTACGCTGGGCAACGCTGCGGCTTCTGCAGTTATTTGAGAAAGTGTTTTTGTAAATGTTCCAAGGTGTGGCTGAGAATTCAATCAACTATTTACATTCATGGATCAACTCTCACTGACCTGGACAAAGGAAAATGGCAACTTCTTTGTGAGCTCTGACCTACCAACATTTAAAATAGATCCACATTAGGCCATGTTTTCAAACCACAACCAATTTGACGCTATTTGCAAGACCACACCCCCATCTGACGCTATATGTAAGACCACACCCCCATCTGACGCTATATGCAAGACCACGCTCCAATCTGACGCTATATGCAAGACCACGCTCCCATCTGACGCTATATGCAAGACCACGCCCCCATCTGACGCTATATGCAAGACCACACCCTTGTCAGACATAGCCACTATATGTAAGACCACACCGCCATCTCATAGCCGCTATATGTAAGACCACACCCCCATCTGACAGCCACTATATGTAAGACCTTACTACCATCTGGCACTATATGCAAGACCACACCCCCATCTAATATTGCTATTATATGCAAGACCACCCCCCTTCTGAAACTATATGCAAGACCACACCCCCATCTGACATGGCCATTTATATGTAAGACCATACCCCATCTAACATAACCACTATATGCAAGACCACACCCCCTTTTGGAACTAAATGTAAAACCACACCCTCATCTGACAGCCACTATATGCTAGACCTTACTTCCATCTGACACTATATGAAAGACCATACCCCCATCTAACATAGCCACTATATACAAGACCACACCCCCTTCTGAAACTATATCCAAGACCACACCCCCCATCTGACAGCCATTATATCTAAGACCACACACCCATCTGGCAGCCCCTATATACAAAGCCATGTCCCCAGTAATGTCGGCAGTCAAGTTATAACGTACATTTCCTGATTGCCGGCATCCGAACTGTCTGTCTGCATAGAACTACATCCCATTTGGTGCTAATAATCATACGTTTTTTTGTGTGAAAGTCCTACTATTGAGCCTATGAGATTTTGGCAGGGGACACTACCGATAATGCCTGTAATATCATTCATTAAGATCTTATCCAGAAAGTAGATCATACACAGTAAACATTGCCCATTATTTTTCTCCGAGCAGACATTAATTACAGAAGTTTCCCGTTCCTAAATAATGTTCCGCTCCGTGTCTTCCTATCGTTTCCCCCACGCTGGCACTTTGTACAGAGATAGTGCAGGCTCTGTGCTTTGGGACTAGAGAAACTGTCATGCTCATTAATGCGACATGCTAATTAACTAATAACAATGACCCAAGATGCTCATTGCTATCATTTTTGAAAGCCATTATACAAGGACCATGGAACACGTCCAAACGTCATAACAACATTCTAAACGACTTTGCTGACCGTAAACTCCATGTCTTTGAATTGAATTCTCTAGATGATATTTATGAAAGTTATTTAACATATTTTCTGTCTCTTTCTCTTCTCTCTTTTCTGTAGAGTTTTTCTATAATCTCTCTGACCCTCATTGGCCAACAACAATGGAAAACGATACCTGGAAAAACACGACAAGCCTTCCAACCCAAACTTCCAATGATACAACACTGTTTCCTGTGCAGTACCAAACAATGGAGATGATCTTCATTGCCACAGTGACTGGTTCGCTCAGCTTGGTGACGGTGGTGGGCAACATCTTGGTCATGCTCTCCATCAAGGTCAACCGCCAACTACAGACCGTGAACAATTATTTTCTCTTCAGCCTTGCCTGCGCTGATCTGATAATTGGCGTTTTCTCCATGAATCTTTACTCTGTGTACATCATTAAGGGCTACTGGCCACTCGGACCCATTGTGTGTGACCTGTGGCTGGCACTGGACTATGTGGTCAGCAATGCTTCGGTGATGAACCTCCTCATCATAAGCTTTGACCGGTATTTTTGTGTTACCAAACCATTGACCTATCCCGCTCGAAGAACCACCAAGATGGCAGGTTTAATGATTGCAGCCGCTTGGCTTCTCTCCTTTGCGCTTTGGGCACCTGCCATCCTATTCTGGCAGTTCATTGTGGGTGAGAGGACCGTGAAAGACAGGGAATGCTACATCCAGTTTCTCTCCAACCCAGCAGTGACTTTTGGCACAGCCATAGCTGCCTTCTATCTGCCTGTGGTCATCATGACTATCCTATATATTCATATTTCCTTGGCGAGCAAGAGCCGGGTCCGCAGGCACTGTCCTGAGCTCCGAACGGAGAAGAAGACTAAACCAATAAGTTCCATGAAAAGCCCGCTAATCAAAAAAATCCAGAGTCCTCCTACAACTGAGGCTGTGGAAGTAAAAGGTGAAGAGAAAAATGGGGTGAAGAATGGGAAAATCGAGAAGTCATTGACCAACCTTCAAACCGTGGAAGAAAAAGAGACCTCCAATGAATCTAGTACAGTAAGCATGACCAATAACCCTCAGGAGAAGCAATTATCGAGTGAGCCCTCAACTGGTGTCGTCTTAGCTCCCACTCCGAGCTTGCAGTCGTTGCATCCAAGGGTCAGTGCTACTTCGAAGTGGTCTAAAATCAAGATCGTCACCAAGCAGACAGGCAATGAGTGTGTGACAGCTATTGAGATAGTACCAGAATGTGCAATTCCTCTACACCAAGACTCATCCCTGCCCAACACACGTCCGGCCAACGTGGCTAGGAAGTTTGCCAGTATTGCCCGCAACCAAGTGAGAAAAAAAAGGCAGATGGCAGCGAGGGAGAAAAAAGTCACCCGGACCATCTTTGCCATTCTATTAGCCTTCATTCTCACCTGGACGCCTTACAATGTGATGGTCCTCATAAACACATTCTGTGAGACTTGCATTCCCGAAACTGTGTGGTACATAGGCTACTGGCTCTGCTACGTGAACAGCACAATAAACCCAGCTTGCTATGCGCTGTGTAATGCCACTTTCAAAAAGACATTCAAACATCTACTCATGTGTCAGTACAGGAACATCGGCATGGCCAGATAGGCTTCAGTCACCTTGTTTGGGATTGTTTTACTCCTTATGGTGAAAGAAAAGACAAAGTACAGGGGCTTATGAGTTAAGAAAACTGTCTCCATCAATGACATGTACTTGTATAGCCACAGGATTGCAAAAAGTTGAATGCAATTGGCGCTATCCTTAAAAGCAAGTCCTGTTTTGAAGGACACGTGTCAGTAAATAAACATTTTTTAAAGAAAGTAAAAAAAAAAAAAGAAACAGGCCGGGATTGTCCATCTACAGTGATCAAATGGAAAGCACACACATCCTTGGGCAGTTATTATTAGATGTTCACCAAGAAAGCAAAATCATATGTCCAGATGGTAACGGCTTGGGACCATGGTTGGTCCTGAACAAGCATTCCTCATGCTGATGCAGTTACAGTCCTGGAGATCATCAATCGGTCAATGACCTAACTAACATATCAATTCTTTGCTTCTTCAACTTTCCTGCTGCCCTCAGGGTAAACTGTGATTTGTTCTTGGTTTCAAATGGACCATTATAGAGTTATAGCCCAACCAAGCACCACCCATATGCTAATTGTATCTTCTGTCCTCAGCTTTTTTTTGCAAGTCAACTGTATGCTAACCTCTGGTGGGACTTCCAATCAACCGTGAACTGTCCTTGACCTATTCTATCTCTGTAATGTTGCCATCCACAAGACCATTGCTAGTCATGGAGGCCTCTTTGGGATGGTACCATCTGGAGCTGAGGGCAATTCTGTTTTCTGAAAAATGTTTAGTTGGGTTTGGAGAACCCTAAACCTTAGTTTTGTCCTCCTGAAAGCTGTTATTTGTTGAACACAGTTGATACACCTGAAATTTATTCTTGTCTCTCCCGCCCAAGTAAATGGAAACCCAATGCCAGGATTTCAGGATAACTCAGGATGAACACATACTGAGAGAATAAACCATACTGAACCAATGTTTCTTTAACCTGTTAGTCAAACAGTCATTTAAGAATGGTCATAATTCTCTATTATAGCTTCATTACATTTTGACTTTTATTCAAGAAATTAGACTTTATGAAGAAAAGAACATTGGCATTCCAGCTTGTGAGGAATTACATATCCCAGGCTGCTCAGCAGCCGAAGAGGAGACCTATGGTTCAGCAGTAGGAGTACTCAAGGTCACCCATATTTAGAGCATTAGAACGTGGTTACAGAGTTCGGGCAATTCCTAAAAGACACCCAAACTCAATTTCTGGTGGCAATAACTAATAGCAGGATGGGATCAATACCTGGTGATTAACCTGGGTGGGTACAAAAAGCAGCGAATTCACTGTTGCCCAGTAAAGGTAAACGCCTATACTTGGTCATCCGCATTTACATAGACAGTGACACTAGATTTTCAGGAGAAAAGCATCGATGGGAACCTGGTCGACATAAGCAAGGTTGAAACAGGTTTTTCACCTTTTTTTGGGTCTCGAATGTCAGAGTGGTGCTCGTGGACACCGTGTATCACACACCGTGTCACCTTGCATGGCTCGCTACGCTTGGCACACTATTATAATCTTACTCTACGTCCACTTGAATTGTAGAGTAGGAACCAAGTGGACTGGCAACAAAGAAAGACGAAAAAACCTGTGTCGACCTTACCTTTGTTGACCAGGTTTCCGTCTATGCTTTCCTCCTCGATCTACAGGTTCCCGTCTATGCTTTCCTCCTCGATCTAGTGTCACTTCCAATGTAAACATAGACGACCAAGTATAGATGTCTAACTAGACACCGTCGACCCCGGTATTGTCAACCTCAATGCGTTTGATCCGCCGTTCGGATACCCTCTCGGGGCATGAGTGCTGCAGGACCGTACCTTCTTAAAGTAGCGCGAAGAAATCAACCCAAAGTTGGGCGCCCGAATGCAGAATGCCCATTAATCTGCAGGTGTAGCAGCTTTATGCCACTAAAACTACTGCATTTGGGCAAGGCCTGCACGATAAGTAATGGGTGCCCAGTAACTCGCACCCACTGGAACAAACGATTGACTGGTAACTCCATTGAACTGCCCCCTTAGAAACATGACCAAGTAACCACCTATTGTCAGACATTCTCACATGGTCCATCACGTTTTCTTACGTAGTCCATATGGACAAAGACAGGAAGTGTCAGCCATTTTGTACAGTGCTAAATTGAAAATCCCATCACTATTTCTGGTTGATCGCTGCGAAAGTTTTAACACTTCAATGCCATGTGGGCCTTCTATTTAGACACCAAGGGTTTTATTTACTAAGATGGGAGGTCTATTTCAGATGGGTTGTTGCTATGGGCAACCAATCAGAATCTACTTATGAATATAGCACCTTCTAGAAGATAATATGATCTGATTGGTTGCCCATAGCAACATCCTATCTTAGTAAATAAACCCCAGAGAGAGTGCAACTGGCAGTGGAAAGGCTAATGGTTTATAGCAAAACATTTTTCGGCCATTACAAGAAAAGCCCTACTTCATTGAGAAAAGGTCCAATTCAGGCCTGTTCGCACAGGTCTGAATTCGGCCCCTCTTCCGATGATGGCTAATCTGCGCATGCATATTGTCTCTATGCGCACGAGCAGGCCGCGGCTGCGAACACCTTCGGCAAATTTTTCCTTTGCCAAGGCGCTCACAGCCGAAAAGAGGGACAAGGGACGTTCCGGGGTGGACCCCTGGTGTTTCAAGGGCGTGCCCACAAAAACATTGGGCACACCCATAGAAACGATGGACGAATTTGTGTCGCTACAAGCAGCCGCCAAATGACTCCTGGGTCACCTGGCGGCTGCAAGCACCGGACAGAGGATGGTAAGTAACCATTGAAGGATTTCTCCTCTGTGCGGACATTAGCAAATGTATTTGTACCCGTACACATGCATTTGCAGCCCTGCATGTCTGAATTGGGGCCAGTGTCACACCAGTACAGATGGAGGGCCTCTCAGCCAGCGCTCGCCAGGATGCCCCCGCTGGCCTGCCGGCGCTCCATCTGAGTGGAACGCGTGAGCGTCTCTCACGTGTCCCAGTTTCCGGGCAGCGCGGGACGTGAACCGTGCCCATCTCCACTTCAGGGAGACAGGCAGGGTTAGGTGGGGGTGATCGGTGGGGAGCTCCATTGGAAAGGGACGCCCGTGCGCGTCTCATGCACGCATGTCCTCTTTCGGCGGTTGGCTCCATCTGTACTTAGGCCGAAGCCTGTGGACTACATAACAATGTTTCTGAAATCAGGTCCTCAGATTTACCCTTAAACAATGCCAAGGGAGGAGGAGGAAAAAAGAAAACTCTGGGTGGGGGCACCCTAGTATTACAGATCAGGAGGGTTAGTTCAACAATAAAATATAGCTTTTATTAGGTATACTTTAAAATACAAGAGTTCCTGTACTAAGAAAAATAAATATAAAAAAGCGCAGCAAAAATATTAGAAGCATGTAGAGACCCTGGTCAGGCTCAAGGCAACTGAGATCCTCATTAATCCCCTAATTGACACCAGGTTATGGTCTGCCTGTAGTGGGGAAAGTGTTAAATCATTGGATTTTTCCTGAACCAGGTGTTTTGTCTCGCAACAAGGCAGGGATTTGCAGCAGTATGTTGTGTAGTTATATGACAGATGATATGCTGACTAGTAGGAGCATGTGAAAAGAGTGTGGCATAGATATGAGCGGTACAGCAGGCAATGGAAATAGCAGTGATACAGGGGAGGAAAAGATCCACTGGTGAAACCAGTGGTTACCTGAAGAGACCCCACCGGTGTGGTGTAGGAATACCGGAGTGAAGTCTGCTGCTGTGCCGGGTTGTGTGCGCTCGCTGCTGGCTGCTGGCGTCCCTGCCTGGAGAAAAGCCGGTCACGTGTGTGCACCACGTGTCCTGGCAGTGTCCTCTGACGTACGTTTCGCTACGCTTGGTCACAGAGGTAAGCGATAAAACTATGAGAGCAAAAAAGTGAAAATACCAATGGGTTCCTAACTGCCATATTACAGGCTGTATTTGAAAGGTTACAGTTTAAGTGGAGAGAGACAGTTCCAACCAATCAGCTCTATCACTCTCCAAGGCTTAGTACATCTACCCATTGGTGAGGAGTTATCCCACCGGTTTCCACAAAAAAGGGATTCTCAAAAAAAATAAAAACTGGTATTCAAAAACATCGGACTAGATCTTACCATGCTCCCATCTCCTATACACAATACAGGCCGCCATATTTTGGGCAGAACCAAAATCACTGATGACCGTGTTTCCTGGTAAATATAAATAGTGCAGGAATACTGGTAATGCGCACAGAACAGCTCCCCCTATGGGTGACCTTGAGTTCTTGTCCTGCACACTGCAAGCTCTGGTCAGTATTTACTGGTCAGTTTGAGATCTTATTTGCTGGACCCATGGACCTTGTGTTACATCGGACAGTGTCTGCAGTGCTGTATATAGGTCGGAGCAGACGGTGCAATGTCACTTCATGTGCGAGATGGCAGCAGAGCTACAGGATTTAAAGGACACAAAACTGCCGGTGTCAAGTTTAGATGAACCCGGAAAATACTTCTGTTCAGCCTCCGTCACATGATGTCACCAATGTGCGCGGCGACTGCAAGATAAACTGGACGCGTCTACTAGTGTAAATTTAAAATATTCCTAAGGACTCTTAACAGACAGGAAGGGAAGTGAGAAAGTGGCAGAATGTTCTCTTTAAATTATTTTTGTTACCCTTCTAAAAATAAATAAAGGTATCTGTTATATGACCCAAACGTTTTATCAAACAGAAAAAATGAATGATGTCCAGGTTTTCCTTACACAATGTGCTTACTGTACACAGAGGCGTAACTAGATATTCGTAGGCCCCATAGCAAAAGTTTGTAAGGGCCCCCTATATAGCAACTGATGGTGATAAATGTATGCAAAACATATTAGTTTGACAGCCAAGATGGGCTCTGGGCCCCTTAGATGCTGCACCCCTTGCACCTATGGTAGTTACGCCCCTGACTGTACGTATTCTTCACCATATGCTAGTCCCACTAGTGTGGCCTACTATGACCGAATAGAAATTATATTCTACTGTAGTTCTCCCCCAAAAAATCCTGCAGCACCTCTTGTGACCAGCAGGTGGATACTCTCCCCAAATGGTATCTTCAGCCAAGTTTGGAGGAGGGATATCCTTTTACTGTATGTATGCGGGATGAAGTCAAAATACCGACAACCACTGGCAGACAGTCAAAATGCCGACATGGTCAAAATGCTGACACTGAAATGCCAACATTTAAAATGTCGACTTGGGAAAACGTTTCTTTGAAACTGACTTTCTTTTATTTCTCAATCCAAGTGGGCATAGAGTTGCATTCTGTTTGACATGTCGGCATTTTGACTGTGTCGGCAATTTGACCATTTCGGCTGCACGAATGTTGGAATTTTGAACATGTCGGTATTTTGAATGTCGGGAAATCGCACTTAACCCATGTATGCTACCCATCTTCTTTTCATTTAGAATAGTATATAACCAGAGCCAAATTAAGGATTGTGTGGCCCTACCAATAAAATGCGGGCAATGTTATCAGAAAGTATACTTCCATGACCACAAATGTATTGAAGATACTGTAGTGCCCTCATTCGCATTATGCCACAGTGCCCTCCTCACTGGTGATGTAATTAGGGTTTCCTTCACCAGTAAATAACAGTTGATCTGGTGGTGGCTGTAAACTGGTTTGGGCATCTCTAGATCTCACGCTTGACAACAGCTCAGGGCGCACTAGTGTACCGCGGCACGGTGGTTGAAAATCACTGCTCTATATCTATATAGTAAAATTAAGGCATTGAAGGATGAGCTATAGCTACAAATAAATAATTATCTGACGGGATACTAGGTCAACAAACATTAGGTCGACCACTGAAGGCTGATCTGCATGAAGGTTGACATGGGTTATGTCGACAGGGACATTAGACCGACACAAGCATTAGGTCAACATGGGGTATTCAATTTTTTTTGTGCCGAGCTTAGCGAGACCCCGTGCCCGAAGCATGGCGAGCGCACGCGGTGCACTTTTTCAGTGCCCCTGTCCACTTTTCTGTCCTATGATCCATACCCTATCTGACAACGGCAGGTTATACCATGGGCCTGATCACTGTGGAGTGGATAGCAAATCAGGCCGTAATTGCTCGCATTATTTGTGAATAATCGCCTGTGCACAGGTGTACAATCCAGGTGTACTCGTCTCTATTATCATGGTGAAGGTTACCAGACTGTAACAGGTCTCCGGTAAAATGTCGTCCGCGTCTTACTCCCAGGGACACATCAACAGCACATGCACAAGTCACTGAAAAAATGGCCGCTGCACCAGTTTGCTGCTAATTTATGTCACCAGCACCAGTTGGCGCCGGACTCCAGGGGGTAAATATAATTATATGGGTGCAGTGTGAGTGGGCACCCATTATAGATACACCGATTATAGGCCATCGGTCATTGGGTTGACTGAATTAAGGTTGACATACATTGGTGGTAATGATGGTCGGTCAGGATGTGTGAACATCCACCATCGCAGATGAGTCAGGTGTGTACCCAGCATTAGCGGCTGTTCTGTGACTTTCAGAAGTTAATATGTGTATATTACGTACAAGGTTTACTCCACATGACTTACGGGTAACATTGGTTCATTATTTAAAAGGTTCCGGCAGCGTAATTTTAATAAATAAACTACCCTGAGTGCAGGAGGGAGGGGTTAGACCTACTCCGCCTGGAATAATGGTGCCAGCGCTTTCACAGAACATAGCATCTGGCACAGTGCCTGGGTCGTTGTTATCTCAGGACAAATTGCCCATTCATAATATAATTGGTACATATGTATCAAGCTTCAAAAGGTGGAGAGTGATAAACAACCAGCCAATCAGCTCCTGTCCTTTTTCAAACCCAGCTTGTAACATGAAAGTTAGGAGCTGATTGGCCGGTTGTTTATTACTCTCCACTTGATCACTTTTAGAATCTCTTCAGACCCCGCTGGGGAACTGATGTACACGCGCCCTGTGTGACAGGAAATGGGGGCACGATGTGTGACCACGCCCCTCATCATGTACTGCGCAGAAGGCCTGCACACAAGAACCTGACACCTCAGCCACAAATGTTGTCCCTCAAAACCTTAATCCAGCTCTGTCTGTGGGGGTTACATATGTTCCATCTCTTGTGGTATAATTTGCCTACCCTCCCAGAATGGCCAGGAGGCTGCCAAAAAATAGGGTCCCCCCTCCCGGCCCCTCGGAATGGTGGGCAAGCCTCACACATTCCGCTGGAAACCAATTCTTATTGGGGATGTGTTAAAATTATGCAAAAAGACCCGCAAATCAAGTTGTGGGCAGTACTAGGGGCGGGGCATGATGACATCGAGATCAAGCCCCGCCCTGAAATGCTGCTGATAGTCTTCTGTCTGGGCTCTTCCAGAGAGTAGGGATGACCCTTGTTATTGATGTTTATCATCGATGGTAATAGTGCAACTGGCCATTGATAGTGGTATACTATGCAATGGATGACCATCAATGTTTTTAGCTATCGATGGTCATCCATTTTCTTTGACTGATTGGCCGGTGGGCCAATCAATACATGGGAGTGGCGCTTCACGGGTGTCGGGGGCGGAGCTATTATCACTGGCCTCTTGGGGGGGGGGGATAAAACTATTCGTTTATACTTGACATCTGGTTCTCCCCATCAATGGCAAAACTATTCTACATCAACCACAAACCCTTATTTCAAATCATCGATGTTCGATGGCCACACAATTACTACAGGTGATGGAGAAGCTGACGGTCTTCGTGTATACATGCTGCTGTATGGTGATCAGGTGTTGTTGGTTTCTGGACACAACAGCTGCTGTTTTGTTCATTTGACATCTCTGATGGTGCTCTGATCATCAACACCCTCCAAAGACATGAGTGTGAGAGAGGTCTCCAACTCGTTAGAAAGGAAACTATTGCTGTATTACCACTTTTTCACCAGGTGGCGCTGCAGAACACATCAGGCACAGCACAAACACCAGCATGCATCTTTTCTACAGAAGGATTAAAGGGACGCTTTAAAGGGAATTTGCATAAATGCAATACCTGACCTGTGCCCGAACATTGCTTTCACTCTCACTTCGCACAACTGAAAAGCCTGGATTTACACAGGCCAAGATGGCCGCTAAGTGAGTTAGGATTAGGTACTGGACAGTTTACAAATGGCCCTGCCTTTCCTGTAGTGGGGTCTGACATGTGTAGGAATGTATACCAGGGTTGTCTACCGTCCTGGCGTGGCTGGGAGGCTCCCGGAAATTGGGTCCCCCTCCTGGCACCCCGGAAAAGTGGACATCCCTCCTGGATCCCCTCAGCGGCCCTGGCTGTATTGACCATCACCTAAATCCTAAAATCTCTGAATGACCTTCTATAATGTTGCTTTTCCAAATCTAATGACTAAAGCCCTGGTGTGCTGGGGGTTAAATATCCTCCCTTTTAGCACCTGTGGGGTATTACTAATTTCATCGAGCAGCTCTCACACTGTTTGTATGTGCAAAGAGGCATTGATGGGGCCTAAATTTGGAGGACATGTTGGTTACTGTAGCCCCACCAGGTGGATTTAGGGGTAACTCCTGATCGCCTGGCTCTCCACTTAGAGATCTCGGTAAGTGCTGTTGTCATGTAGCCTTACAGTAGACACTTATATGGCCCAGATGGGTGCTGTTGTCATGCAGTGTAGGGACTCCCGGTATCAGAGAGGCCTTGCCGAGGCTCATCGTACAGTACTTATGTAACTAAGATCTCTGAATTACCTTCTATTATTATGTTGGGTTTTTAAATCTTATTACTAATGCCCTTTGGAGTGTTGGGGGTTAAATCCCCCTCCTTTTCAGCACCGGGGGGGGGGGGGGGGGGCATTACTAATTTGCGCAGCTGTCACACTGTTTTTGTATTGATTATCACCCTTTTAAACTATTAGAACTGATGCTCCAACTGTCCCTGGAATTTGACTTGTACATAGAAACCTCTCTGGATATAAAGTGGCACAGACAGCGAAGAAAATAATTATTGCAAATCTATGTATGCAAAAAAAATAGGAATTCTTGAACACAGTGCTACTGCTTTGCTAAGGGTGTGGATCATTTTATCGACCGCAGTAAGGTCGGGGGTCATTAGGTCGACCGGTTTCTAGGTCGACATAGGACAAGGTCGACATGGGTTATGTCGACAGGTCGGAAGGTCGACATGTTTTTTAACAGTTTTTTCCCGAATGTCGACATGGACACAGTTGGAAGGCAACCGCAGCCCCTCGCATCGCTCGCTTCCCTCGCCATGCTTCGGGAACTATTTTATTCTCCCACTACGCCCTGGTGGATGGTAGGGCATGAAATACCACCTGTCAGCTAAAAAAAACAGTAAACCATGCCGACTTGTCAACATAACCCATGTCGACCTAACACCTATGTCGACCTAGACACCTGTCGACCTAGACACCTGTCGACCTTCCCCCTGTTGACCCAACAGTGTCGACCTAATGACTGTCCACCTAAGTGTGGTTGATAATTCGACCATATCCCTTTGCTACATTGCTACTACTATTTTATTACAAATCTCAAGTATGTTTATATTTCAGGGTTGCCGACTTTAAGATTCTCCTCTCCGGGAGAAGCCCGGAGAGGAGAGTTTCAGCAGCCGCTCAGGGGGCGGGGCTTACAAGTGACATCACTATGCCCCGCCCCATTCTGTTACAGCAGCAAATTCATGGATCTCCGTGGAGGGGGCGGGGCTAAAATGACGCGATTTTGCCGTTTTAGCTCCGCCCCCTCCTCTGAGACCCGAGGATTGCGGCATTTTAATGCCGCGATCCGGGGGTCAGCGGGGGTCCCCCCTGAATCCGGGAGGGTTGCCCACCCTTCCGGGGGCCGGGAGGGGGTACCCGATTTTCGGGAGACTCCCGGAAATTCCGGGAGGGTCGGCAACCCTGTTATATTTTAATTTTCTGTCATTGTTTGTTATTTTTGCAACACAATGGAATTGATATATTATGCAAAGGAGAGAGAGAGATAAAGTAACTACAAATTGGCCCCTAACTGCTATTTTTCAAACTGTGAGGTCTATGTACTAAGCCCAGGGGCTAGCCTCTGTGTTCGAGTTGCCAGACTGTTGTTCAAGTTTGCCTGTCTTTTTAAACCAGCCCTTGGAGGGAGATACAGTAGATCGATATAAAGTACCACCCTACAGCTCCTAACTGTGATGTTATAGGCTGTGTTTGAAAAATGACAATTAGGAGCTGGTTGCTTGTTACTGTCTTTCTCTCTACAAGGTTTAATACATAGACCCCAAAGTCTGTTAACCAAATAACGCAGATTTTTCTCTAGGGAAGCCTCCATACATCTAGGGCAGGGCAACACCGGCCCTCCAGATGTTGATGAACTACACATCCCAGCATGCCTTGCATCAGTTTCAGCATGGCCACATAGCAAAACTTATGCAAAGCATCCTGGGATGTGTAGTTCACTAACATCTGGAGGGCCGGTGTTGCCCAGCCCTGATCTAGGGGCATGTTTGGGGCTGCAGTTGGTGCCTGTGCTGCAGTCCCATTACGGCAGGCGTGTCCAAACTATGGCCCTCCAGCTGTTGTGAAACTACAATTCCCATCATGCCTTGCCACAGTTTTGCTATTAGGGAATGCTAAAACTATTGCAAAGCATGCTGGGATGTGTAGTTTCACAACAGCTGGAGGGCCATAGTTTGGACATGCCTGCATTACGGGATCTGTTTCATATCTAAAAGCTGAGACCGCTGTCACGAGTTCCTGTGATCAATCCTCCAATCTAAACTATATATCTGCATAGCTTTCAGTCACCCTGCCTGCTATGGTGAGGCTCCTCCCATAGCTTAATCCAGTGGTTATCAAACTCGGTCCACACAGCTCCCATTTTCCAGGTCACCAGGCAGGTGCACAGGTGCATTCATTACTCATTGACACGTTTTAAAAGAGCCACAGGTGGAGCTAATTATTTCATTAGTGATTCTGTGAGACCTGCAAAACATGCAGTGTGTGGGGTCCTGAGGACCGAGTTTGAGAACCTGTGCCTTAATCTGTTTTATAGTTGGGAATAGGAGCTATGATGCCTGTTATTTGATGTATGTTTTCATCCCAGTCAAACAATGTCTTCAATATGGAAGCTCTGACGAGCAGGGCCCTCTTTTCCTTCTCTTAAGTAAATCATCTTCGATGGTATCAAATCCTGCGTTTTACCTGTCCTATATTTTCCTCAACTGTAATGTCTCGTTCATGTGTGTGGATCGTATTACCGACCACACTTAGGTCTACAGTCATTAGGTCGACAGGTGGCAAGGTCGACAGGGTCAACCTGTCGACCTAACCCATGTCAACCTAACGCATATGTCAACCTAGACCCATGTTAACCTTGTCCCATGCTGACCTAGACATCTGTCGACCTAGAACCCTGTCAACCTTGCCACCTGTCGACCCAACGGTGTCGACCTAAGTGCTGTCGACAATACGACCATATACCCTCGTTCATATGGGGCGATGGGATGTTTGTACTGAGCGATCTAGTTAAGCACAGATCACTCAGTACACAGCGTTGCACCAATGAGGTGAGAGAACACGGGCGATGACTAGTATATGTATGCGGTATAAATCTAGTCTGGCGATAGTGGCGTGTTGGGCAGCGCATCGTCATTGCCAGGGGCCTTGAGGTAGAAGGTCAGGTTCCCCCGCGTCTCATCAAGTACCTTCAGAGAACTTGTGTGCACAATATGTTGCACTGAGTCACCAGTAATCTCGCAGTGTCCTCCTTCCCGACACAGAAGATGAGTCACAAAGCAAATCTCGTCCATCCTGTCTACATCAAGAAGGGTCTGCGGGATCCAGTCCCTGTGGACAGTCACCACTAAATCCTCTTCTGGGCTGTGGCACTGTCTGACAGATTGTTTGATGTATACAGCTGTCTCCATATGATCGCTTTATGTCTGGCCTTTCCCCCATGAGACAGGGCAACAAACCCTGCAACCATACACAGGGCAGTTACTCGGTGCTCTGGAATAAACAGAATGATGTTGGTACCCCCTCATTATCCTGCAAACTGCCCTCAAACCCACAGCTTCTGAGCAGAGGCGCCAAGTGGTTACTCTCTTCTTACCACAGATGATACTTGGGAGCTGGATACAAAAATAAATGTTTTGCTCCGATACATAACATGGGGGGGGGGGGGGGGGGTGTTAAATGACAATAACGAGAAAGCGTTTATTTAGGAAATTATAAATTCATTTTGAAATGTCTACACACTTTTACCATTTTGGGAAGAGCAGGAGCCTTCCTTGGTAATTAAGGGTCAGACACCTCTGTCCCCTGCCTTCTGTGATTGGTAAAAAAAAATGCTAGCCTACAGTAATTTGGGGTGGTTTCTGTAATGAATTGGCTGCATAATAGTAATACGGGAAAAGAGTGTTTGGATGTGACTTCACAATTTGGGCCTGATGTTTTTTTTAACACTATGCAGATGTCCAAGTAAGCGGAGATGTTTATTTTTATTTTTTGTCTAGCTTATATGTCTGAGTGGCAACCAGTGGCGGATCCAGGGATAGGGCTGCAGAACAGTTCAAAATTCAAATGGGAGCCCACACTAACTGCCAAGCATCACCAGCTGACAGTTTATGTGGCTCTCATCTGACGCAGCCCCACCTCAGCTACTGCCACTGCTACAACGTGCATGCATCCAGTACTAGTGCAGAGTCACAATTGAAATGTAGATGCAGTAGCAGAACTGTTGGGTGCATTCTTGGTCAGTGACTTTGACAGGTGCATAAGATGTAGCGTATTATAGGAGTCCCACAGTCATGTCGCTTTCGTACAGAAACACACAACTGCTTGAATAGGTGGCCATACTCAGACCGAGAAGGGATCTTCCATAGGGCTGGCTCAGCGTGGTACGGTGCATCCTTTGCTTGTGTGTATAAACTCAGCAGACGGTAATGCCGGGTCTATAGGTGACGACAGTCTGCACCTCAGTCCTTGTACATTCAGACGCACAGGTATAAACCAGTAAAACTAATGCATCCAACTCACAATCCCCCCCTGTGAGTCGAGTTGAAGAAGCCCAGAGGCTACAATGTAATATCACAGTGCTATCAACTGGCACTGTCTTCAGTGGGGGGAAAGTACAAATAATGGCACCAGATAGGGCTCATCCTATAATATACAGGATTCTGCCTATTAAAAGTGGCACCAGATATGGTTCTGCCTGTTAGACATGGTCACCAGATATGGTTCTGCCTGTTAGACATGGTCACCAGATATGGTTCTGCCTGTTAGACATGGTCACCAGATATGGTTCTGCCTGTTAGACATGGTCACCAGATATGGTTCTGCCTGTTAGACATGGTCACCAGATATGGCTCTGCCTGTTAGACATGGTCACCAGATATGGCACTGCCTGTTAGACATGGTCCCCAGATACGGCACTGGCTGTTAGACATGGTCACCAGATACGGCACTGCCTGTTAGACATGGTCCCCAGATACGGCACTGCCTTTTAGACATGGTCCCCAGATACGGCACTGCCTTTTAGACATGGTCCCCAGATACGGCACTGCCTTTTAGACATGGTCCCCAGATACGGCACTGCCTGTTAGAAATGGTCCCCAGATACGGCACTGCCTGTTAGACATGGTCCCCAGATACGGCACTGCCTGTTAGACATGGTCCCCAGATACGGCACTGCCTGTTAGACATGGTCCCCAGATACGGCACTGCCTGTTAGACATGGTCCCCAGATACGGCACTGCCTGTTAGACATGGTCCCCAGATACGGCACTGCCTGTTAGACATGGTCCCCAGATACGGCACTGCCTGTTAGACATGGTCCCCAGATACGGCACTGCCTGTTAGACATGGTCCCCAGATACGGCACTGCCTGTTAGACATGGTCCCCAGATACGGCACTGCCTGTTAGACATGGTCCCCAGATACGGCACTGCCTGTTAGACATGGTCCCCAGATACGGCACTGCCTGTTAGACATGGTCCCCAGATACGGCACTGCCTGTTAGACATGGTCCCCAGATACGGCACTGCCTGTTAGACATGGTCCCCAGATACGGCACTGCCTGTTAGACATGGTCCCCAGATACGGCACTGCCTGTTAGACATGGTCCCCAGATACGGCACTGCCTGTTAGACATGGTCCCCAGATACGGCACTGCCTGTTAGACATGGTCCCCAGATACGGCACTGCCTGTTAGACATGGTCCCCAGATACGGCACTGTCTGTTAGACATGGTCCCCAGATACGGCACTGTCTGTTAGACATGGTCCCCAGATACGGCACTGTCTGTTAGACATGGTCCCCAGATACGGCACTGTCTGTTAGACATGGTCCCCAGATACGGCACTGTCTGTTAGACATGGTCCCCAGATATGGCACTGCCTGTTAGACATGGCACCACATACAGCACTATAGACATGGTCACCACATATGGCACTGCCTGTTTTACATGGTCACCAGATACGGCTCTGCCTGTTTGACATGGTCACCAGATACGGCTCTGCCTGTTTGACATGGTCACCAGATACGGCACTGCCTGTTAGACATGGTCCCCAGATACGGCACTGCCTGTTAGACATGGTCCCCAGATACGGCACTGCCTGTTAGACATGGTCCCCAGATACGGCACTGTCTGTTAGACATGGTCCCCAGATACGGCACTGCCTGTTAGACATGGTCCCCAGATACGGCACTGCCTGTTAGACATGGTCCCCAGATACGGCACTGCCTGTTAGACATGGTCCCCAGATACGGCACTGCCTGTTAGACATGGTCCCCAGATACGGCACTGCCTGTTAGACATGGTCCCCAGATACGGCACTGCCTGTTAGACATGGTCCCCAGATACGGCACTGCCTGTTAGACATGGTCCCCAGATACGGCACTGCCTGTTAGACATGGTCTCCAGATACGGCACTGCCTGTTAGACATGGTCCCCAGATACGGCACTGCCTGTTAGACATGGTCCCCAGATACGGCACTGCCTGTTAGACATGGTCCCCAGATACGGCACTGCCTGTTAGACATGGTCCCCAGATACGGCACTGCCTGTTAGACATGGTCCCCAGATACGGCACTGCCTGTTAGACATGGTCCCCAGATACGGCACTGCCTGTTAGACATGGTCCCCAGATACGGCACTGCCTGTTAGACATGGTCCCCAGATACGGCACTGCCTGTTAGACATGGTCCCCAGATATGGTTCTGCCTGTTAGATATGGCACCACATACAGCACTATAGACATGGTCACCACATATGGCACTGCCTCTTTGACATGGTCACCAGATATGGTTCTGCCTGTTTGACATGGTCACCAGATATGGTTCTGCCTGTTAGACATGGTCACCAGATATGGTTCTGCCTGTTAGACATGGTCACCAGATATGGCACTGCCTGTTAGACATGGTCCCCAGATACGGCACTGCCTGTTAGACATGGCACCACATACGGCACTGTCTGTTAGACATGGCACCAGATATGGTTCTGCCTGTTAGATATGGCACCACATACAGCACTATAGACATGGTCACCACATATGGCACTGCCTGTTTGACATGGTCACCAGATATGGTTCTGCCTGTTTGACATGGTCACCAGATATGGTTCTGCCTGTTAGACATGGTCACCAGATATGGTTCTGCCTGTTAGACATGGTCACCAGATATGGTTCTGCCTGTTAGACATGGTCACCAGATATGGTTCTGCCTGTTAGACATTACCACCATGTGCGGCCCAACATTATATATTCCCAGGGCCCCAGTATGTCTAAAGCCGTGTACACACGGCAGCGATATGGGCTATAATCGCTGGAAATATGGTCGCTGGCGACCATATTGCCAGTGATGGGAGTGTGCCCCGGCGATAAATCGCCATGTGCGCGCTCCCGTTTTCAGCCCCATTCTAATCGCTCCTGCGACCAGCTGATTCCCTCTGCGGCTCTCCGGCAGCGGTTCCCATTCATCAGCGACCATCTCTGGTCGCTGATGAAAAGGAGACACTGAGCCATATATCTCCCCCCGTGTATAAGCACCTTAAGACTGACCCTGCTATTCTGTATATTCATTTACCTATTCTTGGTCATACCTTTTATACAGAACATGGACCCAGTACTACAAATTCAAACTGTACATTTATTTAAAAACAAAAACAGTAAAATTCCAAAAACAAAATCAAGAATTTTCCTAAAAAATACACAGAAATATGAAACCAGGTACAGTACGTATAGGGAACAAGGGCGTCGTAGTTTATATATGGAGAGGTCGGTACAGAAGGATATATACTGTAGGCTGGAAGTACACAGTGGTGTAAACTGGGGACAGGTTTTGGGGAGAGTTTAAGTTTGTGAGGAGAGATTCATTTATTTTTACACTTTTTTTTTTTTTTCTTTTTTCTTTCTTCCTAAAGACATTAGTGATTAAAAAATAGAAATATCAGGATAATTGGGAACAGGTGGAGATAGAGGGCCCGGGGAGAGTGCATATTGGAGAAAGGCCGATGATTCCATTATTCTTTGGGGTACAGACCCCAACGGGACCATTCTTTGAGTGCCGGGTGTTTGTTCTCTAGTCCTTGTTTTTACCTTTCTTGCCTGAAGAAAAAAAAAAATAGGGACATGTTTTATACGAAAATATATGTATTATATACTATATCCATGGTGTGTTCCTGGTTATGTCTTCATAGGAAATAGTCGTCAGCAGATCACGTTAAATCAATGTTATTGTTGGACGCACATTTTACACCAACGACCACTGGCTCTAGGAAATTTTGCACCATATCATGTCCAAATTGTTTAAACACCTTCTCTCTGCCTTCAGACTTGCTTCCACCTTCCCTGGATGGCCCCCACCAGCACCGTCCTTGGCACCCTCCTTTTCTTCCCCTACGCCCCTTAACTAAATAAGCTGACCTGCCCCTTCAGCCTCTAATATCACCTGTATACTGATGACTCCCAAATTTACCTCTAGAACCCCATAAACTTTCCCCTCCTGTTTTCTACGGAGTCACCCGCTGCCTGTGAGCCATCTTCTCTGAGATGTTCCTCCACTTCCTTAGACTCACCCCCTCTAAAACCTAATATATCACGTTCCCCTTGCCAAAGCACCACTGTTCCCCAAGTCTGATGTCCTCCTTGTAGGTGCATGGTAGGATATTCTACCTCACTCCCCATCTCTTCTCGTTGTAGCTGATCCACTTCTGCTGCTCCCCTCCACCAGCTTCTGACTCCACTATGATTCAAGGGCAAACTCCTTGTCCTTAACCATTCTTCTCCTTTCTACATCTCCGGCCTCATTCCCACACACGTCTCTGGCCTCATTTTCACATACAGTGGAAAAGGTTCCCATACCATCAGCTTTGAGGTAGCATTTGTCAACTAGATTCAATAATATTATAGGTAGAAACTGATGGATGGATCACTACGGTCAACCTCTCCATTGGTCCACTTCTCCACTTTTTTTTTACCGCTTTGTACACAAATCCTACTGTCCTCAATCTATCTCTCTGATCATCTTCTCCAACGTCCATAGGCCTCAGTAATCTCTGTAATGCTCCATTCCCATATCTACTTCCCTCTCCCTTTATGTGTCAACCCATAGGCCATCTAGAGTGTAAGCTCTGATAATGAGTGGACTGGGTCAAAGTTCTCTACCTGCTTTCCAGCCTGCAACCAGACAGTGAATGGCTGCCAACATACTTGATTGGAGAATGGCTGGAGCTAATGACCAATCAGAGTGCTGACAGCCATTTACTCTAGGGAAGCAGGTGGAGAGTCGTTCCGGAACCGCACAAGGAGTAAGCTAGGATATTTATTCCTGTGAAAGAGTAGGTATGGGCCCCATTGCATTGATTACCATGTGCAATCCCCCCCCTTGCGCCATACAGTGTGGACTCTTATAGTATAGTGTGTGCTACGTTATGTTCTGATGTTATTACTGCTGCTCTTCATATTCTTACGGGGTGGACTAGGGACTGTACACTGTAGGCTCTGGGGATATCTCCAGTACTGGGTGGAGGTCTCTGCAAGCTCACCTTTGGATTTGGACTTGACTTTCAGAGGGCAGGGCTTGGTGGCTTCCACAGTTTGCTCACATTCTGCGTTGTATAAAGCCTTCTTCAGGGTCCCAGAGCGTTTCTTCATCCCAGACTCAGCGTTACATTCTCCCCAGGTCTCAAACTTGTACTTGCAGTCAGCTAGGGATATAGACATGAGGGAAGGTGGTTACAGTCATTGCGCCGGATATTCATAACTGTGTAATGTAGGCCTCAGTCATATTTGTAGGCAACCCTGATGGTTTGCGTATACGATGTTCGGGGTTCTGCACGGGTGAAAGCACTGTTTTGCGCATATGCAGAACAGTTTTGGGGTGTGGTGTTTGGGGGGGGGGGGGTGGCACCCGACACTGTTCTTCCAAACAGGGGCTTGCTGATCCCGTTTTGGAGGTTTGATGGGTCCAGGGTCTTTATCGCAGACTCAGATCTTCTGGACCCAGGTGTCCAGATCCTATGGCTAAGCGACAGCATATGCAGGCTGGCCAGAGTCTGTAGTCCCCCGGCAAAAACCACCACTCAACTCTGTTTCAGTAAAACCAGATGCCGTCCGTGACTTCTCTATGTGCTGCATTTGGTGCAGTCAAAAGAAGCATGTGTGTGGGTTTGTGCAAGCGCAATGCGGGGACTGCGCATGCACTGGTGGGATGCGGTCATTTGGTCGACAGTCATTAGGTCGACATGGGAAAAGGTTGAGATCGAAAGGTCATTCGTTCGACAGGGTCTAGGTCGACAGTCAAAAGGTTGACATGGAGTTCTTCTCTGTTGTTCGAGGCAACATGTGCCGACAGGCGGTATTTCATGCCCTACCATCCACTAGGGCGTGGTGGGAGAATAAAATAGTGTGCCGAGCGTAGCGAGGCACCATGCTGATACATAGCGAGCGATGCGAGGGGATGCGGTGCACTTTAAACTGTGTCCATGTCGACTGTGTTGACATTGAGGTAAAAAAAAAACAGTGAGAAACCCCATGTCGACCTTTGGACTGTCGAACTAATGACCTGTTGAACTATAACCATGTCGACTTTTTCCCATGTCGACCTAATGGTGTCGACCATCATGCTGTAGACCAAATGATCCCAACCCGCACTGGCCCCGGCACCTGCCAGATCCATTGCACAGGTGTCAGGTCTATATATACACCCCCCCCCCCCATGCAGGAGCAGGAGCTGCCACTAATTAGGATTTCCAGAAGTTAAATGCCAGGCTCTTCTCTGACTTCTTATGTGCATAGTCTGTATACATCCTCAGTCTCACCTCCAAATGGTTTCTTCCAATTGCAGGGAATCTTGCACTTGAGATTCCGTGTCTCCTCTTTGCATGTCCCCTCCCGGGTGCCCACACCGCAGTCCTTGCTGCTTGGGATGCAACGGCCCCATTTCCACTCCGCACAGTCTGATTCCCCTTTTTTTATACCCTTTTCTGGTTGAGAGAGAAAAAAAAAACGAAACAGAGAAAACTGAGAACCAAAAAGAAAACTGGCAAGTAAGCAGGGAACAAAAAGGCTCAGCGCTATGTAGGTCAGTGGTAGTGAAGGATACAGGTAGTAGGCAGCCAGGGGGGAGAGAGTAAGGAATACGTCAGGGAATGGAGCTTGGGTGGCGGTGGGATGGGACGGCCAAACGTTACCTTTCTTGTTCTTAGCGGCCTGAGAGCTCACAGCGAGAATGGCCACCAGCACAATGATGTACAAAGCTCGTATTTCCATTCTGTGGAAGAAAGAGAAGACAGGTGACCTAACAATACAGGGTTATTCGGGGGCCCATCAGCAAGACCAGCAGAGGTAGTGAGTCTGCAGACTGGACTCCTTCCCATACTGATAATTCCTCATGGTTGGTACCTGCTTACATCTGATTTGTATCTGTTAAACGCCCTTTTATATTTGTAACTGGGAGACTGTTGGGGCAGAGGTGTCACTCTGGGAGACAATGGAGTCATCTGCCGCTGGGCACCTGCTCCCAAGGGGGCACCTCTCCCCCCTTGAATCAGTTAATTGAAAGCCGTTGATATCACTTCTGAGGCTGACTCCCCCTCCTAGAAGACGTCACACTCCCTTTTATCCTAAACCTAATTTTTACAAGTGTCACACCCTGTATTAGAACCCATAGTACCTCCCAATAGTCTGAGCATATGGAGAGCAATGCTGGGAGTGGGTATGCTTACTTTGGAGACAATTGGTTCCATCAGAACTGGGATTAGCAACCTTTGTCCCTCCGCTGTTGTTGGACTACACATCCCAGCATGCCCTGCAACCGTTTTAGCATGGTCAAATAGCAAAACTGTAGCAGGGCATGCTGGGATGTGTAGTTCAGCAACAGCTGTAGGGTAGAAGGTTCCACATGCCCGCATTAGAAGATCCATTTCAATGCAATGTAAACGTCTAATGTAACCGCGCCTACTAGGTACAAGGCAGATCCCAGGAAACATCTACACCAATCGCAACGCTACAATACAGACTGGCCCACAGGGGTGCAGAATAAAAACCTAGCGGTCTCCACTTGCAATATACATACTGTATGAACACCACCCAACCTTCAGAAGCATTGACCCCGGACTCTGTAAAAGGGGGTGTGGTGTGGATACCTCCTGTTTGTCATTGTGGGGGGATACCAGGTGCGGACATGCCCCCAGTCCGTCTGTCTACTGTAAGCAGATCAGCGAGTTACAGGATCCCACCCCATCCGCCACAGGTGTGACGTGGCGGCGGCTGATATCGATATCTGTGGCCGGCAGGGGCCCCGTGCTGCATTGAGCAGCAGGGCCCTTCTTCGAAGCACAAGTAGACTTGCCTGCACAGTCTATTTCTGCCTTTGATCCCAGGGGCCACGCATCGGGATCGCATTGGGGTATTGCATCGGGACCGAATGCGGCAAATTGTGAAATTACTATTAGGAATTTTTGCTAAATCGTGTGCTATTTACATACAATTCATGCTATCTACAACTCGCATTGGCATCGAAAGCTTAAAAACAGGTATCCATTCGATGTCTACGCGATACTGATTCGATTTTGACTATATATAAATTGCGCCGTGTGTACACACCATAACACTGTGTGATTCTGACTAACTATCTATTCGATTTTAACTGTATCGCAAATGGTGTCATTGTAGCCTACCCCCAATTGTGCAATGCCTTGAATACCGGCATTGCACAGCGGGGTGTGTGGCCATGATGACGCGATCGCGCTGGCCACACCTGATGATCAACCGGTCTTTCTGGCCCCATCCCGCCCCATCAGTGGCCCCGCCCCCTTGCCTCACTGAACTGGCTGGCTTTTTCAACTTTCTGACTCCAGTGAGCGGGCATCCGCGCACGCCCAATATGTGGGGGCGTGGCCTACAAATCTCCTCATTCTGCGAGGGCACGTCCCAGTTTTGACGCTGTGGCATGGCCCAGAGGCTCTGTAACCTTCTAGTCATGCCCCCAGCCCCTCTGGCTGCGCACAGCATCTATTTACCGCTGCTCAGCGGGTGACAGGGGGACTCCCAACTGCCCCACACCACCGTGGGACACTGCTAGCCCTGGGCTGGATGCGGGAACGTCCCCCAAAAAACAGGATGTTCCCACGGAAAGTGGGACAGTTGGGAGGTATGCGGAGAGGGCAGCCAAAAAGCACTATGGTGCGTCTGTATATCGGAGTGCTCATCATCAGGCTGCATAGGTCTGACGTTCTCTATTACGGAAACTGCTCTTTTTCTTTTCCTGACTATGGCTGGTTACATACTAATTATAGGGTGACATACATTAGGAATTTTGTCGTCGACATGGACACCATATCCCCTAACTGTGCATCCTTCATGGGCCGGTACCAAACCTGGTAGCGGGAGCATTGTGAGTGTAATATTCCCAGCGATACGTGGAACCCACATTCATACAGGACATCCCTAATGCTAGTAAATGGCTTCTAGTCCATCACACAGAGGCAGGATGACCCCCCGCTGATCTTGCTGCTAGGGATTCATTCCCAGCCCCAGAAGAATCCAAAATGAAAGCTCTGTTCACAAAGGCTGCCCCATTACAGAGAAAACAATGTGTTATCCATCCAACCATGTAAATGTGCTCTCCCCAGTCACTGTGTGAATTATCCTCCTGCCTCCCACGCATGGGAAATCCTATACTGGTTCTCACTATACACACTGCCCGGAGGCTGTCCTGTTCTGTACCACCCAGCCATTCATCTCTCCTACACCAGGTGCCTTATTGCCCCGAGCCACGTACAGTCCGTAATCATCACATAAACCACACATATCTTTCTCGTTACGCACGGGGCCAAATGATGTGGCACGTGCACGCAGATGTAAGGTTGCTCAGAGCAACCATAGATCTGCGTGCACATTCTGAGGGAAAGAAAAACATTGTCCCAGTGTGAAAGTGCGCAGCTCTACGAATGAACCAGAATAAGGTCCTCCGTGTAGGTGCGATAGCGGTGCGCGGCCCCGCGTGCCACTATCACCGGGTGATTAATAACCTGCATGCAGGATAAATCCAGTCAGATCGCCAGTCCGGGCCGGTGTTCTCACAGGTTACCTTATAAATAGAGACCGTACTGGCCGATTAGTCTACGTCGCCGACCTCCTATCTCATTAGGGGACTGTGCCACTAGTACAGGCTGACCGTATGACCATATTCATTCTATTGGTTATATAGGCAGCCATGCTTCCTTCTCTGCATACAGCTCGCCCTATGCCAAGATCTAAAGGTGGCCGTGTGTTCGAACGATTTTAGGCCCGAATGCACCATTTCCATGGGTCATGTGATGCATCGCGTGTGTTTCTAGAGCACATTGTGAGGTACGATTACGATCCAATGCGCAGTCTGGCGGCAGATCCTCCGACGGGGAGGGGCAAAATTCCTGGTGTCAGCCCTGCCGGCGGGTCGTGAGGTGGATCCTGTGATCTTATGTGCTTGAAAAAGGAGGACTAGTTTCACCGTTTGTATCTTTGTATAGTTAATAATACGGGTGTGGATCATTGAATAGACAACTAGGTAGACATGACTGAAGGTCGACATGAGGTTAGGTCGACTGTCATTAGGTTGACACAAGCATTATGTCAACACGGGTAAGGTCAACAGGGCGACATGGGGTTTTTCACTTTTTCTCACCCAAATGTCAAGAAAGTCAACATGGACTCTAAAAAAGTGCACCGCAGCCCCTGGCATGGCTTGGCCCCTCACGATGATTCGGGCACATTATTTTATTCTCCCACCATGCCCTAGTGTATGGTAGGGCATGAAATAGCGCCTGTCGGCACGTGTCGGCTGGAAAAAAAAAAAACATGAAAAACCTCATGTCAACTTAATGACCATGTCGACCTTCATGCATATCGACCTAGTGGGGCCAACATAATACTTGTGGACCTAATGACCGTATCCCGTTAATATATTTACTACGGGAACAGCTTAGAGGGGTGGGGAAGGGATCCAGGCAGGGGCTAAATTTGGGCACGGTTAAGTGGATCTAGTCAGAGGCAGATTTAGAACTTAAGGGGCCCTAGGCAAGAGACCGGTTTGGGGCCCTCCTCCCTCAAACAATCCATAGGACCCTCCTGCCCCCAGCAGCCTTATGATAACTGTCCACCCAGCAACCTAACCCTAACCGTACCCCCTTAGTGCCTAGCCCTAACCCTCCCTCCCTGTGCTGACTGGATCCCATTTTCTGGTCATTTCTCGCTCGCACACCTTACTCAATCTTTGGTGTAGCCATCTGGCAGAGGCTTAGTGAAAATGTGGGTGTTTTTCAGTGTGGGTCCTTCCTGTGAGTTTATTGGGTGTGGGCAGGGCTTATTTGGAACCATTTTTTTTTTCTAAAAGCTCCCAAACACTTATACGATTTGGGCACTTTTCACCCTATTCCGACGAAATCCGGTGAAAAGTGACAAATCAGATGTGTCTAGCCTCCGTTTACAATCCGATGCGCGGTACCGTGCACATAGGATTGGAGACCGCAAGGGCTGCACATAGGATTTTGTCAGATCTTGCAGTTGTTGCTGGGGTAGCATGCGATATATGCATCCGGGAGACCAGCGGATCCCTGGCGGTCAGATGGCGTGGTATCACATGCGATACCTTGCTAAGTGTAACGGCACCTTAAGACATTGGCAGCTATTAATTTGACATTGAATTGTTATACTGAAACCTTTTATAGAATGTAGATGGCACAATTTGGATTTTACAACCAACACGTGGGGTAAATAACGGGGTGCGAAAAATCGGAGGTGCGGTGCTTTGTCCGAGATTGGGAGGATGTAAGAAGCAGCAATAATTTACAAGGAAAAAAAAACTTGGTTGGAAAAAAAATATATCCAGCAAATGATCATCTTATATTTGTCTTGCCATACAAACTACACACATGCTGTACTTGTCAGCATTAAAAGTCCACTGTACCATACTCGCCTACTTTTGAAAACTTCAGAGAGATTATAGTTGGTATCAGAATTTTGCACAGCGCCCCATTGAAGGGGGCTTGTCATGCTCCACCCAAAAGGAGTGTCTAGTTCCATATATGGAGATATTGTGAAAAGAGATTGTGAATGTGGCACCTAGAAGCGTGGGTGTGTACTGCTACATCTGAGAGGAATCTTTTTAAATGACTTATATCCAAATGTAGATGAGCCCCAAAGCAGTTAGTAAGAGATACTATACTTGGTAATGTGCTGGGAAATGGTGCAGATGATTCAATGTAAATGTATCTATCTCTTGTTCCTTTTTCCCCAAAAAAGTAACAGTGTAATGTGGGCTAGGTGACATGAGGGAGATTGCTAGACTAATGAGGGAGATTGCTGCTATGTCGGGAGTCTCCTGCAGAATGCATTAAGGGAGGTAACTATGATGTAACAGTGTAATGTGGGCTAGGTGACATGAGGGAGATTGCTAGACTAATGAGGGAGAGAGGGAGATTGCTGCTATGTCAGGGAGTCTCCTGCAGAATGCAGGAGGGGAGGTAACTATGATGTAACAGTGTAATGTGGGCTAGGTGACATGAGGGAGATTGCTAGACTAATGAGGGAGAGAGGGAGATTGCTGCTATAACAGGGAGTCTCTTGCAGAATGCAGGAGGGGAGGTAACTATGATGTAACAGTGTAATGTGGGCTAGGTGACATGAGGGAGATTGCTAGACTAATGAGGGAGAGAGGGAGATTGCTGCTATGTCAGGGAGTCTCCTGCAGAATGCAGGAGGGGAGGTAACTATGATGTAACAGTGTAATGTGGGCTAGGTGACATGAGGGAGATTGCTAGAATAATGAGGGAGAGAGGGATATTGCTGCTATGTCAGGGAGTCTCCTGCAGAATACAGGAGGGGAGGCAGCTATGCACTGTACTAAGATCCAATTGAACAATTAATAACTTTAATAAAATATTTCCGGAGCACTATAAACGTATAGATATTCAGATAAGGCTTTGATCACGGGGGAAGCTTTTTCCTGGCGCACATTGTTCTTCCTGCCTTTAAGCCTGCAGAAGTGTCAGTGGTCAGCCCTAATGGCCGATAGCAGAAATAGGTGCAGTCTTGGTGTCTGCGGGTAACTACTAGGGGGAATTTTACTAGAGCTTTTACATATGGAAAGAGGTGATGTTACTCATAGCAACCGATCAGATTTATTATTTTCTAGGATGCAAAAGAGAAATACACAAAATCTGATTGGTTGCTATGGACAACATCACCTCTTTTTGTTTTCAAAAGCTTTAGTATATTTACCCCCTGGAATGGTATGAAACGCTCACTATAAAGCATCTATTTCATAGTGGATCAAACTCGTACTTGCCCCTTCAGGGGGGTGGGGCCATCGTCGGGAGTAAAAAAGAGGCGGTTATGGGGCGGAACCACAGATGGACTTTCCTGTTGGGGCATGCCTAGAGTAATTACATAATTTTACGTGAGGCCTAGCAACCCACCCTCCGCACCTAACGCTCAGAACCCTGGCAGCTGCGTGAGGCCTAGCAACCCACCCCAGCACCTAATGCTCAGAACCCTGGCAGCTGTGTGAGGCCTAGCAACCCACCCTCCGCACCTAATGCTCAGAACCCTGGCAGCTGCGTGAGGCCTAGCAACCCACCCCCAACATCTAACGCTCAGAACCCTGGCAGCTGTGTGAGGCCTAGCAACCCACCCTCCGCACCTAACGCTCAGAACCCTGACAGCTGCGTGAGGCCTAGCAACCCACCCCAGCACCTAATGCTCAGAACCCTGGCAGCTGTGTGAGGCCTAGCAACCCACCCTCCGCACCTAATGCTCAGAACCCTGGCAGCTGTGTGAGGCCTAGCGACCCACCCCCAACATCTAACGCTCAGAACCCTGGCAGCTGCGTGAGGCCTAGCAACCTACCCCCAGCACCTAACGCTCAGAACCCTGGCAGCTGTGTGAGGCCTAGCAACCCACCCTCCGCACCTAACGCTCAGAACCCTGACAGCTGCGTGAGGCCTAGCAACCCACCCCAGCACCTAATGCTCAGAACCCTGGCAGCTGTGTGAGGCCTAGCAACCCACCCTCCGCACCTAATGCTCAGAACCCTGGCAGCTGTGTGAGGCCTAGCGACCCACCCCCAACATCTAACGCTCAGAACCCTGGCAGCTGCGTGAGGCCTAGCAACCTACCCCCAGCACCTAACGCTCAGAACCCTGGCAGCTGCGTGAGGCCTAGCAACCCACCCCCAGCATCTAACACTCAGAACCCTGGCAGCTGCGTGAGGCCTAGCAACCAACCCCCAGCATCTAACGCTCAGAACCCTGGCAGCTGCGTGAGGCCTAGCGACCCACCCCCAGAACCTAACGCTCAGAACCCTGGCAGCTGCGTGAGGCCTAGCAACCCGCCCCCAGCACCTAAAGGTCAGAACCCTGGCAGCTGTGTGAGGCCTAGCAACCCGCCCCCAGCACCTAACGCTCAGAACCCTGGCAGCTGTGTGAGGCCTAGAACCCACCCCAGAACCTAACGCTCAGAACCCTGGGGTGTGACGGAGACACTGGAGATATTGACCAGTATGGACGCTATCATGACGTCTCTTAGCGTAAAAATTATCGCTTATTGTAGGGGGATTATCACCCAATTTGGACAAATGTCCTGATCGTGGGACACAGTCCTCTCAAATTCGGACTGTCCTGGTGATATTGGGGTGGTTGGGATGTACTGAGATTTGAAGAATGACAGTGAATGCAGATAACGTACAAACCAAACAGCTCCTAACTGCCACAGTACAGGTTTGCAGGAGCTAACCGGTTGGTAGGTTCCCTCTCTCCACTTTATCACTCTCCAAGACCAATTATTACATCTGCCCCATAGACTGCCTGACTGACCTGTCAACAAACGAGACTGCGAGCGCCACTTTAAATGTCGCCTCTAATGGTAAGCGGTTAGCCGCTCCTTCATGAATAAAGTCCAGTTGGGCATATTTACCAACCAGTGACATTGTGGTGATCACTCATTACGAATGATAAAAATGGTGCTCCAGCCAATCAGTGCCTGTCATGTGTATAAATGACAGAGAGGAGCTGATTGGCTTGCGATAACAACACAATCACTCATTGATCAATCTGCCCCACTGGCCATCTATTATCTACGACAAACATCAGGGCTTATTCACAACAATGCATTTGTAATGTGCTCGTTAACACTTGAAATAAAACCACATGATGTTTATAATACATTGTTCTTCGCAGAGCTCGTTATCACGCACCACAGAGCCGTAAATAAGGCAATCTCTGATGTTGTCCATTAATGAATAGATCCCTTTCAGAATACATCCTCTGGATTTAGCATAGACCAACGCATTCCCCTCAATGAGATCTACTTCAGCATAACAGAAGCCCATTGTTCTCTTCCGCTGGCTGGATGCAATACATCATCAAGATGTACTTAACCTCACAGCATACAATCAAGACAAAATGTTTATGTATGGTTTATATTGGGCCACAAGTGCCGGCACTAACCAGGATTGGTGGTCAGGGGACAATGACGGAACACACAGGAATTCCTGAAGTGGGAACCTGTAACTGGGAACTCCCTGGGCAGAAGAGCTTATTTACTCCTTACTTCTATATCGTCAGCATATTCCGTTGCGCTTTGCAAATGGTGATCATACCTTATTTATTACCAGTTTCTTATATAGCGCACACATATGCCGCATCGCTTTTCAGAGAATAGTTGAACATTCACATCAACACGGACGGTGTAATGGTTATAGCATTACTGCCTCACAGCACTGAGGTCATGGGTTCGATTCCCACCATGGCACTAACTGTGCGGAGTTTGTATATTCTCCCCGTGCTTGGGTGGGTTTCCCCGGGAAGGTGGGCAAGTCTCCCACATCACTGTGGCAGACCCCGCCCCCGCCCCCCCCTTCCCCGCTGTATAATAAATCTCAAATTTTATTGGGAGGGGCAGGGCTAAAATTATGTAAATAACATCATTTTGCGTAATTTTAGCCCCACCCCCCAATCCGCGGACCCCCCTTCACTCCTGTTTTCCAGGCTTGTCCCGGAGAGGAGTTATATACTGGTAGGCATACCTGCCTATTTTTTATATTTGGAATTTGGGAGGAACCTGGAGTACTTGGAGGAAACCCATGCAAGCATGGGGAGAACATACAAACATACAAACACAGTTAGGACCATGGTGGGAATCCGACTTATGACCTCAGGGCTGTGAGGCAGTAATGCTATAACCATTACACCATCCATACTGCCCCGTATATATAACACATGGTGGGAATAGAACCCATGACCTCAGTGCTGTGAGGCAGTAATGCTATAACCATTACACCGTCCGTACTGCCCCGTATATATAACACATGGTGGGAATAGAACCCATGACCTCAGTGCCGGCACTAACCAGGTGGGAATAGAACCCATGACCTCAGTGCTGTGAGGCAGTAAAGCTAACCATTACACCATCCGTACTGCCTGTATATATAACACATGGTGGGAATAGAACCCATGACCTCAGTGCTGTGAGGCAGTAATACTAACCATTACACCGTCAGTACTGCCCTGTATATATAACACATGGTGGGGATAGAACCCATGACCTCAGCGCTGTGAGGCAGTAATGCTATAACCATTACACCATCCGTACTGCCCGTATATATATCACATGGTGGGGATAGAACCCATGACCTCAGCGCTGTGAGGCAGTAATGCTATAACCATTACACCATCCGTACTGCCCTGTATATATATCACATGGTGGGGATAGAACCCATGACCTCAGTGCTGTGAGGCAGTAATGCTATAACCATTACACCATCCGTACTGCCCGTATATATAACACATGGTGGGGATAGAACCCATGACCTCAGCGCTGTGAGGCAGTAATGCTAACCATTACACCATCCGTACTGCCCCGTATATATAACACATGGTGGGGATAGAACCCATGACCTCAGTGCTGTGAGGCAGTAATGTAACCATTACACCATCCGTACTGCCCCGTATATATAACACATGGTGGGAATAGAACCCATGACCTCAGTGCCGGCACTAACCAGGTGGGAATATAACCCATGACCTCAGTGCTGTGAGGCGGTAATGCTATAGCCATAGAATTGTGCAACCCTGGCGAAAAACACAACAAACTTACACAATATTAGGTTCTGTAAATAATTTTCACTGCCAAGTCGCCCTAGAAACTTGGAAACAGAGAACAGACCATAGTGCAAATATTGCCATTCACAAAAAAACAATTTTTTGGTATTAAGTTACACTCACATGGAGCTGTATTTTTGATAGCATGTAATAAGGGTCTTTTTTGAGATCGAAGCCAGTGTCAGAAGAACCCTGAAAGGACTTTAAAACAAACGGAATCTAGTGCAACAGTGTATAAAAAAGTTGACATACAATTTATTGGTAAAACTCACAAAGGATGTAGATAAAATCGCATATAGCCCATACAAGGGCAAACAGGACTCTCAAAGGACCATCCGGTATGGCAGAAGGAGCGTGAATTCCCCGTTCCAATTCCCAGGAGTCCGGTCGGCATCAGTGGTTAGGCTTTAGCGCGCTTTTGGGCTCAGGTGGCCCTTCATCAGAAGCATATGGGCTATATGCGATTTTATCTACATCCTTTGTGAGTTTTACCAATAAATTGTATGTCAACTTTTTTATACAATGTTGCACTAGATTCCGTTTGTTTTAAAGTCCTTTCAGGGTCTTTCTGAAACTGGCTTCGATCTCAAAAAAGACCCTTATTACATGCTATCAAAAATACAGCTCCACGTGAGTGTAACTTAATACCAAGAAATTGTTTTTTTGTGAATGGCAATATTTGCACTATGGTCTGTTCTCTGTTTCCAAGTTTCTAGGGCGACTTGGCAGTGAACATTATTTACAGAACCTAATATTGTGTAAGTTTGTTGTGTTTTTCGCCAGGGTTGCACAATTCGACTGTTTTGCTATCTCTATTCCCCGAATCCATCTGGTGAGGGTTCAATTTTGTGTCAACCTAGGCTGAAATCACTGGTGCGCCTGAGACATACAAACCCCATTGTTTTACATTACAGCTTGGATATAAGTAGTGAGGACTCAATCAACATACACAGTGGCGTAAGTTTGTTACCGTTGCCCGGTGGCAAGATATATACTGGTGCCCCCCCCCCCCCAACCTTATATAATATAATAGTGTATGTGTCTGTTCTGAAATATGTTTTATACACACACACACACACACACACACACACACACACACACACACACACACATATTGAGAGAGAGAGAGAGAACACATATATTTCAGAAATCAGTTACAGAAGGGATATCAATGGCTTTCAATTAACTGATTAGTTTTTGAAACTAGCAGGGGAGGAGAGGTGCCCCCTTGGGAGCAGGAGCCCGGCGGCGGATGACTCCATTGCCTCCCAGAGTTCTGCCCCTGAACATACAACTAGAGGCTAGATGCCAATGATGGAGATGAGTATGCAGACGAAGATGGTCACTGAGTGTTTGAGTGTAGGAGAGCTGTGAGTGACATGTGAGGAGAAGAGGGCTTTGACAACAGGAGGGAAGAGGGCCCTGCTCAGAGGAGCTTACAATACAGTAGGAAGGAGTTTACAATCTAGTAGGATTAAATAGGGACTGCACAAAAATCCCAGGGATCAATACCCCCCCCCCCCCCCTCCTTTTTCAACAGGAATGTTATTCTAGCATGTGTCTGGACTTGTACATAAAGAGACGCACCAAATAAATTGCACAATTGCCAACTACAATCCAGGGTTATGTGCCATACAGAATACCGAGGTCACACGCCATGCTCCAATGTGAGAAATGCCCCCCCCCCCAATCTACATTCACAGGTTTATGGCCCTGTCTCCGCTGACATCTGACTCTCTGTTGCCCTGCACAATGCTAGAATAACAGCCAAGGGCACATTCCGACCACAAGAGCCAGCATGGTCCTCTCCCCAGGGGGAAGATACTCCATATGGGGCAGTCACTAGGGTGACAGAGTCCTGGAACTCTGCAAGGCACACAACGCCCAGCCAGGCGCACACATCCCCTAATCCTGGTGCCACTATAACACAATGTGCAGAGAAATGGATGAGCAGGCGGAACGAGCCGTGCAGATGTGTCGCCTATATTACTAATAGGAGGAAAGGTGCAGGGTGCCTGGGGCCCGGAGTCAGTGTGGCCCAACCCATACAGCAGAACGTGGGATGGGTCATAGGGTTGACACTATGAAGGTCGACACATGAAATAAGTTGACGTGGCTAAGGTTGACAGGGTTGGAAGGTCAACATAAGCCTTAGGTCGCCATGAGTTTTTCATGTTTTACTTTTTGTCCCGAAGATCTGAGGTTTGGGAGTCTCCTGGGGGCGCTGGTATTTGTTATTGTGTTCGGAATCAGAGAACGGTATATTTGGGGGTGGAACACAAAAAGTTGCCCATGGGGTTCATATAGAAAATTCATGTCCCCCATTCATTCAACAACAAAATATACAGTCGTTTAAAAAGAGTAGCACAGGAGTACAGCGCGTCACGCTGAAATACAGCACCGTACAGACAAGCTCGCCTTATAAAACAATGCAGTATATTAATGACCAAAGTAACACACACAAATAAAAACACAGGTGGTCATAAAAAAGAGTTTGCCTTTGGAGTATAAAGTGTGGAGACTAATATGTGTGCGTGCAAGCGGTACTGCTATAATGTGTGTGGACTGAAAGGTCTGCATGCAAGCGGTACTGCTATAATGTGTGTGGACTGAAAGGTCTGCATGCAAGCGGTACTGCTATAATGTGTGTGGACTAATACGGTCTGCATGCAAGCGGTACTGCTATAATGTGTGTGGACTAACGGTCTGCGTGTGTGCGGACTAATACGGTCTGCGTGCAGGAGGTACTGCTATAATGTGTGCGGACTAATACAGTGTGCATGCAAGCGCTACTGCTATAATGTGTGTGGACTAATACGGTCTGCGTGCAAGCGGTACTGCTATAATGTGTGCGGACTAATGCGGTCTGCGTGCAAGCGGTACTGCTATGTGTGCGGACTAATACGGTCTGTGTGCAAGCGGTACTGCTATAATCTGTGCGGACTAATACGGTCTGCGTGAAAGCGGTACTGCTATAATGTGTCTTTTTCCAAAACACTACAGTTGCATTAATATAAGGCCTAATGGACAAGTTGGGTGAAATGTAATAGGGCGAGAGAATCAGAAAGTGAGATCTGGTAAGAAATCTCCAGTTTTTTAAAAGCGGCAATTATTTACACGGCAAAATATATATAATATTGCAGTATAAATGATTGCTGTTTTAAAAAGAACTGTTGCGTTAGAATGTGCGTATATCGTGTTATATCGTGTTCTCCCAGGTGTCGCTCATTTCCAGCACTATCTGGGTATATATCTATAAGAGTTTTATTACTTGAAATCATGCATTGTACGAGCAGGCAGCTGTTCCATCTGTTGTGTTATGATACGTCAACAGTCAGAATGTCAACACAAGAATGACAAAATGTCTTGAATGTCAACAGTCATGGGCAGGATTCAGCAAGCTTTAAAATGTGGCCAGACCTTAGAAAATACAGTTTTCGCAGACAACATACATTTTTCACTATTGTAGCCGAAATTTAGCATCGCAATAAGTCAACATTGTGGGCAAGATGTATTAAGCCTTAAAATGGGCAAAACTTCTACAAATTTCATTTTTTGGCATTTTGCCCTCATTTCTCTACGTACCAACCGCTGGACTGCAATAATCTGAGCTTGGACATGGTGGTTGTTACCCAATAGTAGTGTGTGGCTTCTTATTAGGTCCCTTAGTAGAGGAATCCTATTGGACCCCTCCCAGCACCGCCCACTCTGGTGTGCACCGCCCACTCACATGTGCAGAAATACTCCCGGGTCCTAAACCCAGAAGCCCATTGATAACAAAGGACGGCTCTTATTGGACGACATTCATGGCATTTCTAGGTAAATACTGGTGTTATCAACGCTGGTATCTGCCCAATAAATGGCAGGATGTACCGACGCATAGTGCATTCTACCCTATGACTACCTGTATGCCGACATCTGACAAGTTGACATAAAATCCATGTCAGCATTGAGAACACAACGGCATTCTGACTGAAAGGTAATAGGAAGTAATTTATATAGACTCAAAAAGACTGTACGACCATTGGTCGGACTGCTCAGAAAAGGCTGCGGCCAATAGGTGCACAGACACGCTTAAGTAACAAACATGGGCATTTGTGATTGGTCCAATCCCAACCTACCGCTTGTTTCCATTTCAGAACACCTGGATGTAATGTATGAGTTTGGAATCTTACAAGCCAAACTAATTCATTGTAACCAATGTAGTGCGCCCAACATGGCTGCTTCCCTGGTACTCTCCTGTGTAAAATGAACAATGGATAGTTCCACTGATTTTTGCAGTACATGTTTTAAGGATTTCCTGACTCATGGACAGGTCAGTTAATTACTGTCCTAGTTGAGTAGATTATCTGACCTGAGACTGGTCTGCTTGTCAAAACCAGAAACATCGCTTTATTTGAGGCTGTGGGGCAGATATACTAAGCCGAGATAAAACTACAGTACCAACTGACATTTTCAAAAATATCATGTAATATGGCAGTTAGGAGCTAACCAGTGCTTTATCTCTCTCCACTGTATCTCTCTCTAAGAATCAAATGTATGAAGCTTCAAAAAGTGATAAAGTGGAAAATGACGACTTTGAATAACTGTACACACTTTAGGGGACACTCGGACGGCGCCATCAAGGCTCCTCCATTGCCCGGGCTAGTAAATCCGCCTTACCCTGTACCCCAAGGCAACAGAGCAGTTAAAAGTTTTTCTGTGTGTTTGAAGATTTAAAGAGGACTTAAATCTCCGCACTTTTTCCTTAAAGTCAATAATCTCTTGTTAGCGTTGGCTGACGGCCACAACTTCTGTGGATTTAAAAACACTCGCATTACCCAGACCAGCATTTTATGCCATGTTCACGTCTTCAGATTCAGGATTACACATTAATTGCCCAATTAACTTTAACTGGATCGTGGCGCTTAGGAAACAGGGGACTCTCGCTCGTTAGGGAATCCGCAGGTCGAGAGGCTTTGGATGCTGGTCAAACACCGCATATTAAAAGCTGCATAAATATTTTAGAAGCCACATGAGAGAGTTTAATGGAGTAGGGAAGAGCCGTTGAGGTTAACAAGGAGAGACTGAATGTGCGAGAGGCCGGAGAATGGAGAGAACATAGCGCACATGCTGCCTTATGGGTAACATAGAGGTACAGGCGTCTGTGTACTAAGCCTGGAACAGGGATAACAGGGGAGATAACAGGCAGTGATCCGAATTTGTCCCCTGCCCCCATGGTCGGGGTCTGTGCATGCGCATTTCTGTGCATGTGCGAACCACAACCGCGAATGACCGAAGCGAGTTATTGGCTGGGCTGTTCGCGGCGTGGAGGGTGGGATGGAGGCGGATGCGGCGTTGAGGGAGGGAGGGATGGAGGCAGATGCGGCGTGGGTCATGGGAATGCCGAACATTTTATAGGTGTCCCCATGAAAACGCCAGTCATTCCCATAAGTACACCGGCGGATCACATGACGTCAGCCACCCTGTCTTCGGCCCAAAGTACCAACCAACCGGCTGTCCTGTAACAGTTAGCAGCTGATTGTAACACTTTATCTCTCTCCAAGACATAGTACATATAATTATAATGCTGGAAGTGGACCAATCACGGGCCCCGACCGTATCCAAACATCCTATTGATTTTCCTTCTACGTGTGTGAGAACAACTTTGCCCTAATTTACTCAATATTTGCTTTCATGCCTAACCTCTATGAACCATTCTCTCTGCGGCTCCCACATTGCCATTATCTAGATAACCACCTGCCAGACCTGTGTTATCAGTCCACCAATGTGTATCTTTCCTGATAACGACGCAATTGCCACTGGGAAAAAAAATCAATGTCACTTAAAAAAAAAAAAAAAAAGTATTCTATGATATTATAACCGCTTCCTATAATGGTGATGGAAGTGGGTGGGTGCTGGTGTGACGTCAGTAGGATGAGCTGATGTCTTGGTAAAAGCGATTATATTGGTAGAAGGGGGGGTTTGAAGGGAGGGGGGTACATTTAAAGATGCCCCTGGTTGTTGTTTTTTTCACCATCTCCTCCCTGGGGCAGAAGTACTGATTTATATACATGTGGTAGGGAATATAGATTGTAAGCTCCCCTGGGGCAGGGATTGATGTGAGTGTTCAAATATTCTCTGTACAGCGCGGCGGAATATGTGTGCACTATATAAGAAACTGGTCATAAATATATTTGCGTTTATACTGTAGCAAAAAGAACCCAAGGGGTCTAAAAAAACACATAACCGGCTCTACGCCAGCACAATATATTAAGAACATGTACCCCATTATTTACACCCACAGGTTGCTCACTATAGGATGGCTAATGCTTGTTAAACGCTTGGATCCTACAGTCACCCTGGTGACCCCCCCCCCCCCAGCAATGCTGATAAACAGGGCAAGTTCTCAGAAGGGGCAGCAACTGACATGGGCATCTGTGTGGTCAAGATCCGTGCAACCTGGTATAGGTGACTCTTGATGGACACTTCTTATCGCCTATGGCGATGGGACAGCTACACCTCACCCCATCTCAGACCCTCCACCAGGACCCCTTCCACCAGGTATAACCTGCTCAGCTCCTGGGCTTACCACATTTATGATTGCAGCCACCTGTGCTGCACTAATTCATTCATGAGTTCCATAGTAGCACAGGTGACTGCAATCATACATGAAGTGGAGAGTACAGGAGCAGAGAGTTGGGGACCTGCTGGAGAATGTCCTGGTGGAGGATCTGCACTGGAGGAGACTGGCACTGTCCACAAACCACAGTACATCCACAAACTCTCCGCAACTCCCTATAGACCATGGGCATGGATGACAAATTCTCTTACCTGTCTCCTGTCTCTGGTCGCAGCCTCCTCAGTGTGAGTGAGTATGGAGAGTGAGTGACTGTGTGTGGATGGAGGATCTGTTCCTTTGTGTTCTCCCAACTAGTTTCAGCTAGTCGGACAGAAACCTTTCAATGATCTGCTCAGATGACACCAGCAGGGAGTTTTCCCAAACTCTGCCCAGCTCCTACCCTCCCCCTAAAGGAGAAGGGGGGGGGGGGGGGGGGAGGAGGAGGAGGTGGTGGGAGAGGGAGGGGGGCTATGCTGTGACCATTTCACATCATCCAGCTGTGACAAATCTGGACCTTACCTAGAAGTCCTTAGCTGTTGCTGGGTCCTGGAACGTGCCATTGTATGCCCCCATGCGGGTACTGAGACAGGCACAATTTAACCTGTTGGCTGCTAGATGAGCACAGGGGTCTTATTGGGAGCAACAGAGTATATCAGATTAATGAACATAAAGTTTATTTAGTTGTTATTGCTGAATGTTACATGTTGGCCATGTCAGGGTTAGTAATTCGGTGTGCTAATAGATCCACACTGGCTTCAGGCAGGAGATGGACATCGAATCGAATGCTTCAGAGAACACGTTATAGTGGGTACACACGGTGCGATTTTGCTGATGATTCAATCCCAATTCGATTGGACAGATCTGTACTACATCGTCTTGCCTGCCACTACACGGGAGCGCGCATTGGGATTGAATCTGCATCGAACGTATAAAAAACATTTAGTATTTCTATTCCATTTTGCTTCTATAAGGAGTCAATACAATTAGGGGCAAATTGCGGGCAATGTGCCATTGGCAGGGGGCACCAAGAGAGGCGGAGGTCCGTGTGCCGTCGCTGTCCGGTCCCTCTCTTCTCCAGCCCGCAGAGCAATACACTCTGGGTACATTTACTAAAGTGGGAGTTCTATTGAAGATGGGATGTTGCCCGTAGCAACTAATAAGATTTTATCTATTCTCTTCTAGAACAGGTCTGGCTAACCTGCGACTCTCCAGCTGTTGTGAAACTACATGTCCCAGCATGCCCTACCACAATTTTAGCCTTCTTAAATGGCAAAACCAGGCCTGTTCTAGAAGGTGCTAAATAAATAAGAAGTAGAACCTGATTGGTTGCTATGGACAACATCCCATTTGCAATAGAACTCCCATCTTAGTCAATTTACCCCCCGGGAGAGTCTAGTGCACATTATTATTATTATTACATTTCGCAGGTCTCTATGAACACGACCACCACCCATGATGTTGGCGGTTTTTGCAGCGCTGCTGCGTTTCCAGAGGGTAATTATTTATTTATTACCAGTTATTTATATAGCGCACACATATTCCGCAGTGCTGTACAGAGAATATTTGAACATTCACATCAGTCCCTGCCCCAGTGGAGCTTACAATCTATATTCCCTACCACATGTACACGCACACACAGACATTCTAGCGTTAATTTGTTGGGAGCCAATTGACCTACCTGTATATTTTTGGATTGTGGGAGGAAACCGGAGTACCCGGAGGAAACCCACGCAAGTACGGGGAGTATATACAAACTCCACACAGTTAGAGCCATGGTGGGGATCCAACCCATGACCTCGGCGCTGTGAGGCAGTAATATAACCATTACACCGTCCGTACTGCCCCGTATATATAACACATGGTGGGGATAGAACCCATGACCTCAGCGCTGTGAGGCAGTAATATAACCATTACACCATCCGTACTGCCCCGTATATATAACACATGGTGGGGATAGAACCCATGACCTCAGTGCTGTGAGGCAGTAATGCTATAACCATTACACCATCCGTACTGCCCCGTATATATATAACACATGGTGGGGATAGAACCCATGACCTCAGTGCTGTGAGGCAGTAATGCTAACCATTACACCGTCCGTACTGCCCCGTATATATAACACATGGTGGGGATAGAACCCATGACCTCAGTGCTGTGAGGCAGTAATGCTAACCATTACACCATCCGTACTGCCCTGTATATATAACACATGGTGGGGATAGAACCCATGACCTCAGTGCTGTGAGGCAGTAATGCTAACCATTACACCATCCGTACTGCCCCGTATATATAACACATGGTGGGGATAGAACCCATGACCTCAGTGCTGTGAGGTAGTAATGCTATAACCATTACACCATCTGTACTGCCCCGTATATATATAACACATGGTGGGGATAGAACCCATGACCTCAGTGCTGTAAGGCAGTAATGCTAACCATTACACCGTCCGTACTGCCCCGTATATATAACACATGGTGGGGATAGAACCCATGACCTCAGTGCTGTGAGGCAGTAATGCTATAACCATTACACCGTCCGTACTGCCCCGTATATATAACACATGGTGGGAATAGAACTCATGACCTCGGCGCTGTGAGGCAGTAAGCATAGGCGAATCTAGCGGGTGGTCCGGGGGTGCACAGGACCAGCCCATATTGTAGCTGAGGGACGGGGCTTTCCAACGAGCCCAGCCCCGTGTCTCTAGCCCCCTGGGAACCGGAGATACGGCCAGGCAAAGCTGGAACGTTTTCCCTATAGGATAACATGGGACCCGCTAATTCCGACCCCCACCCAGTTCAACGGCTGGCAGTTCCCCCTTTGGCATCACTGAAGCTCGAGGTTGATCTCAGTCTAACCCAAATCGCTGGGCCTTCAATCTGATACCAGGCTGGATCTATATGGGTTAATTGGTTCCAGGGATATTAAGGTTAAACCGATTTTTTTATTTCTTAAACGTAATTTCATGACTGTTTATGTTCTTTGAGGGCAGATTTCTCTGGAACCAAACAGCCCAGTTTCACGGGACCAAAATCATTCGAAGCCAACCCAAAAGTTCTTCAATATGATACTGATCTCATGTAAATGGGTCAGTTGGTTCCGAAGATATAGCTGGTTGGTTAAAAGGGGGTAGGGAGAGGGGAGTGGTTGTCTCTCCCCCTCACACCAGAAAATGCAGGACTAGGCTGGTGTATAAGGGGTCAGCCTGGGAATGTCCCTGCATGATCCTGGGACCATATTCCCGGGTAAATCCCTGCATTTTCTGTTATGAAAGGGGTATTATTTCAAACAGCCATGACCTGCAGTGCTCTGAATTCAGCCGCCCTTAATCATGTGGTGCCGGCGCCCAGCGTGCTCCTCCGACGTCACGCACAACAACAGAACGCACAATATTTCAAATGTCCACTCCGCTAGAGGGGGCACCAGGAGGGGAGTGGGAGCGTGCTCTGCTCTGCGCTCTGCTCCTCTCCCCATAGAAGCAGCTGCACCGCTCTCCATCTCTCCCTGCAGCAGCAGCGAAGGCTCATATAAAAATTTACAGTAAGTGGCACTTTTGGGGGCATTGCTTAAGGGACGCTACAAGTGGCGGTATGTGGGGGCATTACGCATAATGTGTGGCTTCATGTGTAAGGGGCATTACGGTGTGCAGCATCATGTGTAAGCGGCATTATGTGTGCAGCATCATGTGTAATGGGTACTATGGTGTGCGGCATCATGTGTAATGGGTACTATGGTGCGCGGCATCATGTGTAATGGGTACTATAGTGCGATCAAGCAAGAACCCCCTAGCAATGAGCACGTAGGTAAGCAGCACTTATGTGGCAAATATGTAATGGGCATTACGGTTTGTTATATAGAATGTAATGGGCATCATGATGTGTGGCACAATGTGTAATGGGCATTATGCGGTGTAGCCTTATGTGTAATTGGCATTACGGCGTGTGGCTTTATGTGTAATGGGTATTACGGAGTTTGCTAAAATGTGTAATGGGCATTACTGTGTATGGTCTAACGTGTAATACCACACCCCTTTTTGTGATGCCACGCCTCCTCCCCATGAGGCCACACCCCTTTTTGCCCATTACACCATCCGTACTGCCCCGTATATATAACACATGGTGGGGATAGAACCCATGACCTCAGCGCTGTGAGTTAGTAATGCTAACCATTACACCGTCCGTACTGCCCCGTATATATAACACATGGTGGGGATAGAACCCATGACCTCAGTACTGTGAGGCAGTAATGTAACCATTACACCATCCGTACTGCCCCGTATATATAACACATGGTGGTAATAGAACCCATGACCTCAGTGCTGTGAGGCAGGGTACTCTTTACCTAGCACGGCGCCCATCGCGGGCATTGAATGCACAAAAAAATCGGATGCGACGCGATGCCCGCGATTTCCCATAGGGACCAATGTTAAATTTCTCAATTGACCCGATTTTTCTGTTCAATGCCTCAATTGACACGATTTTTCCATAGGAATCAATGTTAAATGGCCCACAGAGGCCAAATAGCCACTCTGAAGTGTGAAATGGCCCCCACAATTGTTAACGCCACCCCACGATCAACGTGAACCCGAAGCGTGACGAGCGCAGCGGTACGCGTCCTACGACCTTTTCATACCCCCACTATCCACGTCGGCGTGGAGTTGAGAATAGAATAGTGTGGCGAGCGCAGCGAGCCACCGAGCCCGAAGCGTGGCGAGCGGACGAGGATACCTGTGAAGCCCGCGAAGGGACGCGTTTACCTGTGAAGGTATCCGCGTCCCCTCGCGGGGCTTGCTACGCTTTGGGCTCACCACACTATTCTATTCTCAACTCCACGCCGACGTGGATAGTGGGGGTATGAAAAGGTCGTAGGACGCGTACCGCCGACCCTCGCGGGCTCGCTGCGCTCGCCACGCTTCGGGTTGACGTTGATCGTGGGGTGGCGTTAACAATTGTGGTGGCCATTTCACACTTCAGGGTGCCTATTTGGCCTCTGTGGGCCATTTAACCTTGTTTCCTATGGAAAAATCGTGTCAATTGAGGCATTGAACAGTAAAATTGGGTCAATTGAGAAATTTAACATTGTTCCCTATGGGAAATCGCGGGCATCGCGTCGCACCCGATTTTTAGTGCATTCAATGGCCGCGATGCCCGCGATTTTTTTACCTGCGATGCCCACGATCAAAATCGTGGGCGCCGTGCTAGGTAAAGAGTACCTGAGGCAGTAATGCTATAACCATTACACCACCTGTACGGCCCTAATTATTGAAGAAATGAGTGCTGTGTGTATCCCTTGGACCCCGGACTGCTATACCCAGTATACATATACGCCAGTGGCCATTGGAATGCCAACAACAGTGGTTATGGTATAAAGTATTTTCTAGGTCAGCACTGAATGGTTGTATAGATTGTAAGCTTGCAAGCAGGGCCCTCCTACCTCTAGAGCGCAATACAATATGCTGCGCTATAGAAACATGTTCATGTGAACCATTTATTTATTTATTTACAAAGTCGACATACACAAAAGCCTGACATGGAAATGGTTGACATTAAAAACCACGTTGACTTTTTTTATGTGTTTTCCCCTTTATGTGTTTGTAGATTTGAGGACGTGGATCCAAATTAGTGTACAACATTCCCCCACCATGCTTCAGGCAAGGTTCCTCGTTGCTCTGCCGATTTACCGTTCCCAATCAGTCCACTTGGATGGTCAAGTTGGTAGTCCCCCCAACTTGATCATCTAATACGCAGTTGGGAGACCCCCCTGCCTGAAGGAATAGACGCTGCGTCTATTCAGCAATACAGAGGACGAAAGGGGGCGTGGCCCCGCTTCCTATATTCCAGAAGTTGGGAGGTATGCCTGCAGTTACCATGGCTACCTCTTCTTCTTCATCTTTTCTTTTTTAATTTTTATTTATTTCTATTCTTCTTTGAACTTCTTCATCCGCAAAGGGAAGCTCTGTAACCTCCATGTATGTTAAACTGTATTCTCATTTGTGGTTTGTACATAAAGGGCCCTATTTGTTAGACTTCTATACTACACTATGGAGCTGTTTCTGTTTATTTGTTGAGGCCATGGACCTACAAGGGATATTTATGAGACTGAATAATCCTGAATATCTCTGTATTCTGGATGACCGAGGGACCTCGTTATCGGCCAGATGCATCAAGTTTGTTGTGATAAATCATCAGCTCCCAACTGCCATGTCACAGGCTGGGTTTGAAAAATGACAGATTGGCTCTGTCAGTGATGGCTAACCTTGACACTCCAGTTGTTGTTGAACTACACATCACAGCATGCCCTGCTACAGTTTAACTATTTGGCCATGCTAAATCTGATGCAGAGCATGCTGGGATGTGTAGTTCAACAACAGCCAGAGTGCCAAGGTTAGCCATCAAAGCAGTTTCCTTTAGCAACCCGTAATGGGTATGGGTCATAATGTAGACTGAATGAATGTCGATTACATTAGGTCGACCACTAAAGGTAGACAGGGCTTCGGTCAACACATTAAATTGGTCGACAATGTGCGTGGCACATTATTATATTCTCCCTCCGTACCTGCCGGCACAAGTCGGTGAAAAACTCATGTTGACCTTTTCACTGTCGACTTGGGATTGCCATCGGCCAACCACCCCTCTTTTAAGCAGGAACCATCGATGGCTATAAAACATTCTACCTCCTACCATCGATGGTTCCTGTTATCGATGCGCCACGCATGCGCAGAGCAATGGGACGGGCAGCCGCGGCGCTGTGGGTGGCCTGCCCGGCCCATTGCTCTGCGCATGGAAGCACATCCCAGCTGGGCAGGCCACCCACAGCACCACGGCTGCCCGTCCCATTGTTCTGCGCATGCGTGCACATCTCGGCTGGGCAGGCCACCCACAGCACCACGACTGCCCGTCCCATTGCTCTGCGCATGCGTGGCGCATCGATAACAGGAACCATCGATGGTAGGAGGTAGAATGTTTTATAGCCATCGATGGTTCCTGCTTAAAAGAGGGGTGGTTGGCCGATGGCCATCCCAAGTCGACAGTGAAAAGGTCGCGGCGCTGTGGGTGGCCTGCCAGCCGGGATGTGCCCACATGCGCAGAAGATACTTTAACTAGCCATCCATCCAGTTTAAGGTTCTTCTGCACCTGTGTGCACCTCCCGGCGGGGCGGGCCACCCGCAGCGCCACCACTGAATACAGCAACCTTACCATCGCAAGCCATCCATCGCTGGCATAAAACTATTCGACCCTTTACTATCGATGGCCCAAACATCGAGCACTAGGTCCCAACCATCAATGTTTTGGGAACATCGATAGTCGATGGCCATCCCTAGTCGACCTTCCCATTGTCCACCTAATGCTTGTGTCGACCTTCATTATAACTTTGTGGCACATAGCGTGCGACTCTTATCCCCCAGCAGGGCTACATTTTTGTTTTTTTGCAAACATTGTGCCTCTGGGCTAGATGGAACATTGATTTCAGCACTGATAACGCCGTTCTATCAATACAGCTGCAGACACATGGGAATGAGCTCAGATGTCCAATGTCCAGTGCATACCGTCCAGTAAAAGGGCTGTAAGGCTAATAATGTCAGTGATTGGACCTGTACACGGAAGCGGGGAGATGGGATGCGGGAAGTTTGGCCACATCCCCACTAAGTGCACTGTGTGCTGCAGGGACAAAGTACAAGGTGCGGCGGTAACAGGGCAGTGGATGAGTCCTGGCACCCCCACCCCACAATGATACAATACTATACATATCCATTCTCCTCCACTAGATGTAAATGCCGGCTGCTCAGTCTCCCCCTCCAGGGTCTCGTTATCACATTAATAATACCAGCGGGAGGGACATTTACAGTAAGTCTGACCTCATACCACAAGTTTGTTGTTCTCACGTCGCCTGTGATCATTACCAAATCTGTGCCGGGCCCTATGACGCCAACATTTCCAAACCAGATGCTTTTAAGGAGTATAAGTCATAGGGTCTACTCACTGAATGTCAACATATATTAAGTAGACACGGTTGTCAGGATCGGAAAGTCGACACAAGCATTCGGTCAACAATAGGAACGTTGACAGTCAAAAGGTCGACCATGAGTTTTAGTTTTTTTTTTGTCCCGAATGTCAACATAGACGGTGTCCATGTCGACTAAGTGTAACGCATCCCCTCGCTGCGCCCGGCACACGATTATGTTCTCCCACCAAGCCGCGGTAGGTGGTAGGGTATGAAATGCCGCCTGTATATAGCGCAGCAGATTCCGTTGCGCTTTACAATTGGAAACAGCCGTGATTAAACAGGGTAGATACAAACCGACATGGAGGCAGGAGGGTTATGTCGGTCTTTTGAGTGTCCACCTTCCCATTGTTGACCTAATTCTTGTGTTAAAATTCCGAACCTGTCGACTTATTTCAGATGCCGACCTTCCCCATTTGGACCTAACGACTGTATTCCATATAGACAGGGTCTCTCTGTCTCTCGTAAAGGAATCAGGGATAAATCTATGCAGGGAGTTGATTGAGGCTTTCCTGGCCCATGTTATTCCCCCATCAGTCCATGATCTCAGTGAAGTAGCGACACACTGGGGGGAGGGGACGCTGGGACCAGTGTTATTCCAGACTGGAGGGATTGTGGTGCCCATTCACCCCCCCCCCCCCCCCCCCCCTCCTCCTCTCTTCAAACTCTTTTAATGAACTGCATCTTGAGTGGTTTACAAACAGCTCTCTCTCCCCCGCAGTTAAACCTTTGTGCCTTTTTTTTTTTGTATTTTTTGAGAAACAGAATAAAGAGGGGGAGAGGGCCTGTATCCTATTTCAGCCCTTGCGCCAATGGGAGATGAGGAGCAGAAAGGAGGGGGGGGGGGGTGTTCTCTTGACCTGGAGCAGTCCCTGGTGACTGAGTGTTGAGCTGTGAGTAATGTGTTACTGCAGGATATTACTCCAGGCAGACTTATTAACCCCTCATGTGCTGTAGGCTTCTTACTCATGGTCTGATAGCTGTTGTTTTTGTTTGGCAGTTAATGAGCAATTCATTCACTGGCTGCGGGATATTTGTCTGATGAGCTGGCAATCAAATGTTATGCTGAGAAATCAGTTATGCAATATTATATGTATCCAACAACAGGCCAGGACTGTGACTCAGCCAGTGACAGGATGTTGCGCAGATTGTGTGCTCAAGGCGCCGTGGTGCGTATCAGTGGGGTACTGAGCTGTGTATGATGTACCTTTATACACAGCATACGGACTCCTGCGCTGTACAGATTTATCCTGTGTATGTATACTGTCAGACACACTGATCCATACACAAAGCAGAGCTGCCTTCTGCAAACCTACTCCTCGCTCATGTATATTACAACATACAAAACATCTGGTGGTTTTGTAATAATACATGTATATTATATATAGGACAAGGGGTCCACTGCACCCTATAATGTACAGAAACAGGTGCAGCAGAAATGCACCAAAAAAACAACAACAACCGGAGCGCGACTTATAGTACAGGACAAGGGGCCTGATTCAGCATTACCAAGAAATGCACTCAGATGGGAAAAAAATCATGTTGCGCTGCATGTGGGGCAGATGTAACATGTGCAGAGATATTTAAATTTGGGTGGGGTGTGATCAAATTTGTCAAATTAAGTTGTGTAATATTTGTGAGCTACATGCAAAAGCAGCCAGCGTTTACCCTGCAGAGAAACAATATGAATGTATTTGCTGCCCTTGCTTTTAAAGGTGTATAAACATTGCTGCAGTCAGAATACCCAGATAGACAATGGGGTGGTGGCAGAGGCTGGCTGGGAACTTTTATCGCGCGCGGCAAGTATAATCATTGGGCCCTGGCTTTCTCCCTGAGTGTCCACTCCATAGCTGTCTTATTAGGGGGGGGTACACCAGAATGATTAGGGCTCAATTCCATCAATCTGGATCCAATTCCGACCGATTGGATGTAGATTGGACATGTTTTTGCATGTTTAGATCCAATTCCGATCCGATTCCAATCCGATGCGCGTCCCCGCTGTCGTTTGGTCGTTTTACAGATCCTACCTGCTGCTGGTAGGATCTGTAAAAGATCCATTCAACTGGATACAGACTCGGATTGGATGCAGATCGTTAGGAGATCATGTGCTCCAACAGATCGTGCGACCATCACACAATCTGCTAACAATCAGGATCGTTCTGGTGTGTACGGGGCCTTACACTACCTGATCGATCACCCTCTCTCACTGCCTGTTCCTTCCATATAACATTGAGCCCATCCCAGCACACACTATCCCCTTAACAGCCCTAATGGTGTGTTCACACTTGTACAATCTGCATGAGATCCAGATGAGATTTTGACTATATAGTCAAAAACTCATCTGGATCTCATGCAGAAAGTCTTGGCTGCATAGACTATATCGTGCAGATCTGCACTATATGTATGCACATTAGACTTAGTCAAAATCTCATCTGGATCTCATGCAGATTGTACAAGTGTGTACACACCATTACTGTCTACCTCAGTGCTCTCACCACTTCACTGTCCACCTCAAAGCACTGCCATTGATCCCTTCACTGTCCACAATACAGCACTCCCCAATGACCCCTTCGCGGTCCACCTTCCAGCACTCCCCACTGACCATTGTGTACCCATTGAAGGCAGGACAGACCTAAATTATTATATAGATTCTGGGACGACTCACCATGTACAATCCATTCCAATTTAGATTTTAATTATAAGTGGGGCAGTACGGATAGTGTAATGGTTACATTACTGCCTCACAGCACTGAGGTCATGGGTTCTATCCCCACCATGTGTTATATATACAGGGCAGTATGGATGGTGTAATGGTTAGTATTACTGCCTCACAGCGCTGAGGTCATGGGTTCTATCCCCACCATGTGTTATATATACGGGGCAGTACGGACAGTGTAATGGTTAGCACTGCTGCCTCACAGCACTGAGGTCATGGGTTCTATCCCCACCATGTGTTATATATACGGGGCAGTACGGACGGTGTAATGGTTAGTATTACTGCCTTACAGCACTGAGGTCATGGGTTCTATCCCCACCATGTGTTTTATATATACGGGGCAGTACGGACGGTGTAATGGTTAGTATTACTGCCTCACAGGACTGAGGTCATGGGTTATGTTCCCACCATGGCCCTAACTGTGCAGAGTTTGTATATTCTCCCCGTACTTGCGTGGGTTTCCTCCTACAATCCAAAAATATACTGGTAGGTTAATTAGCTCCCAATAAATACAATTAGCCCTAGAGTCTCCATGTACTAATGGTAGGGAATATAGATTGTAATCTCCACTAGGACTGAGACTGATGTGAATGTTCAAATATTCTCTGTACAGCGCTGCAGAATATGTGTGAGCTATATAATAAACTGTTAAATAAAAAGCACCCTGCAAGAAGAATGATTTATTTTCCCTTTTTTTTTTTTTTTATCTGCATCATTTACCAGTAGAGCAACCGAAGTGGTGGAATGCCGGGTTCCTATAGCATTGTGTACGGTGGTGTCAGACAGAGATGACTCATGTAGATGAAGACGTTGTACAGTAGCCCTGGGGGAATGCAGGTCTAGTCTTCAGCCAGAGCAGCTGACAGGCACTGAAGCCCATCCTGTATCACACATCTGTGCTGGATCCCAAGAAGGGAGTACGGTAGGGCGGAGTGAATACGTTGAAATTGAGATATTCAAAATTGGCTAGTGTGGAAAAGTTGTGACTTGATCTTAATAAGAAATGTACAAGAGCGTTTTGCTCTGAGTCCATATCTTCTGTTCCGGCAGGACACCTAAAGTTTCGCGTTTTAGATGAAAATAATGAAACGTATGAAGAAGCTCCGATCTAGTTAAAATTATGTCAAGATGTCTTAGAGTGGTTCATTCATATACTTTAGCATAGTAAAAAAGAGTACGAGCTTGTCCTAGTGCAAAGTTACTGAGTTTGGTGAGGGAAAAAGATCCCTGATAACTGACCCGTTTTCATGGTCACAATTGTGAATAATGTGTGTTGTCACCCGAAAGTTGTGTTTGTTTTGTTTTTTTGTTTTTTTTGGAGAGGATGCTCTGACGTGATCAAGAAAAAAACTTGGGGCAAAAAAATAAAAAAATCTGGATAAATCCCTATTTTTTGCCCTTAAAAGAATAGTGCACCTTTGTGTCTTCTAATGTACTGAATGCTACAGTAAGTTCAGTAAACACTGCACCTAAATAACAGTGTGTAATGCATTATTTTAAACACTTCTGTTTATTGTCTTTAATTGTGGCAGTATATTTTAAACATGAATTGGTCTGAAAAACAGTTTTGCATCCCCTATGCTGGAAACATGATTGGGCTGCATTAGAGCATATAATTATGCAAAATATTAGCCAATATATTAACAGTAAAATGCATTAAAGTGCAAAAACAAATCTAATGTTTAGAAAAATAAAATCAAGAACATTGATCCAAAAATAACAAGTTTCAAAGATGTTGCACATACAGTATTGTCTTCTTATTGTTTTTTTATTTTGTGTTTTGAGTTCAGTTTTATACAAACCACTTGTGATTGATGGCCACTATTATTAGACTGTTAAATTGGGTCAGTAAGCACATAAAAAGGAAATAAAGTATTGCTGATCAATCCTGCCTAGTAATTAACACAGTGATTGGCATATACGCTATGTACTGCTGGACACCACTGCAGCTCTTAAATGGTAAATTGCCGTTTTCCCCCACTATTTACCATTTAAGGCTGCAGTGGGAAAGCACCAGAGTTGATTTACCGATTAAAGTTAACCGGTATTTCAACCCGTTTAAAAAGCAGAGTCCTACACGTTTTAAATACCGTTTTTTTAGGCAGTGGGAATGCCTCTTAAACGGTATTTAAAATCCCACACTACTTCCCCCTCCCCTGATACTTACCTGCTTGGGGGATCCGGGCAGCGGGGTTCATGCACTGCTGAGGAGGCAGCGGGGTTCGGCGTGGGCACAGTACTTTGGGTCCCTCTGCATGCTGGGCAGTGGGGTCCATCCCCGCATGGGCACTGTTCTGTGGGTGCTGGTGGTGCAGCAGGGTCCATTCAGCGTCGGGGCAGTCCCTGCAGCTGATGGGAACTAATAGTACCCAGTATGCGCATGTCTAATGAGCGCCGTGCATATCAATGAGACGCTCATTACATATGCACAGCGCTCAGTAGACATGCGCATAGTAGGAACGATGAACGCATCGCATGCCATGCACCCGATGGCATGCGACGCGATTTTGACCCCCTATACGATCAAAAATCGTATAAGCACCCTAAAGGGTGCTTTTGAGCACCCTAATGGGTGCTTACAATGTTAAATGCACCCCCACACTATAAACGTGAACCCGAAGTGTGGCGAGCGCAGCGAGCCCGCGAGGGGCGGCTCGCTCGCCGCTCGCCACGCTTCGGGTTCACGTTTATAGTGTGGGGGTGCATTTAACATTGTAAGCACCCATTAGGGTGCTTTACATTGTATAAGCACCCATTAGGGTGCTTATACAATGTTTAATCGCATCGCATCGCATCGTATGGCATCGTATGCCATACAATTTCAAAATTGTATGCCATCGTGCACGATCGCATACCATCGTATGCGATGGGCGCCGCCAAAATACACAAGTACCGGAACTATTAGTTCCCATCAGCTGCAGGGACTGCCCGGACCCCGAATGCACCACCAGCACGGTGCCCATGCGGGATGGACTCCGCTGCTTCCCCACTACCCAGCATGCAGAGGGACCCCAAGTACTGTGCCCATGCGGGACCCCGCTGCCGCCTCAGCAGTGCATGAACCCCACTGCCTGGATCCCCCAAGCAGGTAAGTATCAGGGGAGGGTGGGCACAGGGCAGGTACCAGGGGAGGGGGAGTAAATTACTGGTTAATTACAGTTTTGTAGCTTTCACAAGGGGGTTCAATGTGAAAGGTACAAAAACGGTAATTAACCAGCAATATACCGTTTACTACATGCAGTGGGAAAGGGGTTAAACCTGCTTTGACCCGTTTAAAAAACCGGGTCAAAGCAGGTTTGGCGGCGGTGGGAAAGCAGCAGAACTCTCAATAGCATATCCAGTAGACTGTTATTATTTACAATACACACAATATCCCTTATGCAAATATCTGTTATCCAAATTATTCCAAAAACCAGACATTCCAGAAAGTGAATAAAAAATTCTTACTAAAAGCCTCACTGGGGACATGACCTGTAACTGGCACTAAATATGTGCAAGACAATGATTGATAGGTATTTGAGTTCAGTATCTGAGAGAGTACACAAAGTTTGTTTCATGTTTTAAAAGCTTTTTTATGCACAAATAAAATATTTGTGTGTATTTCATGTGTTTGTACAATATAAATGGAAGATACATCATTGAAATACAGGTTGAGTATCCCGTATCCAAAATGCTCGGGACCAGGAGAATTTTGGATAACGGATTATTCCGTATTTCGGAATATTTTAATATTTCAATGATGTATTTTGAAGTATCTTGCATTTATGCTGTATAAACACATAATATACACACAAATATATTTTATTACCACATAAAATACACACAAACATATTTTAATTGTTCAAAAAACAAGGTTTCAAAACGTGAAACAAAATGTGTGTACTATCTCAGCACTGAATTTGAATGCCAAGCAATCATTGTCTTGCACATATATAGTGCCAGTTACATATCATGTCCCCAGTGATGCTGTTACAAATGTCCCCAGTGAGTTTTTAGCAAAAAAAAAATTTTTTTTCACTTTCTGGAATGTCCGTATTTCGGAATAATTCGGATAACGGATATTCGGATACGGGATACTCGACCTGTATATTCTTCTGAAATACGGAATAATTTGTTATCCAAAATTCTTCTGGTCCCGAGCATTTTGGATAAGGGATACTCAACCTGTATCTGATTTTAGAATTCTGGCTTGACAGTTGCTGTGTCAAAGTTTTGCATAGCATATGGGTGTGGTATGGGTGTGAGTATTTCTCCACCAGTGCCAAATTCCCCACATTGCTCTCCTGGTACATGCTCCAAGCATAGGGGATGCAAAACTGTTTTTTTTTTTTTTTTTCAGATCAATTTATGTTTAAAATAAACTTCCACAATTAAAGACAATAAACAGAAGTGTTTAAAATCCTGCACCTAAAGAACAGAGTGTAATGAATTGTTTACTGATCTTACTGTAGCATTCAGTAAAGAGTTTGTTGGACATTAGAAGACACAGAGGTGCGCTATTCTATAAATTGGCCTTATTGTCAGTAAAAGAAAAATGGATGACCATCAATAGTCAAACTATGTGATGGATGATCAAGGTTAATTTTACCTATCGATGGCTGGTCGCAGTATCACGAATCGATGGTGACTGTACCGATGGCCATCCCTAGTCTACAGCAGTATACATAAATTGGATTTAATTCACCAACCAAATCCAAAAGGAGGGGGAATTTAATATTCAGAGTTATGTTACTTTCCAAATTATGCCTTCCCTTTGTATTACGCGTTAAGGATAAGCAATCGCAACGGCATGTTAAAAAAAAAACCCTGCCACAAAACAAAGAATAAACATACAGTAATAAAATGTAAATATTTTAATGGTAAGAACACAATACCTAGTTGTGACAAGTGTTAAACCAAATCCCCTGGACAGTGTTCTGGGGTGGACACAGCGTGTACATAAAGGTTACAAAAGTGACACTATCCCTAACACAACTGCTTTATAAACAAAAGGTCACAAATGTTCTGATACAGAAACCCAATATTGCACACGTAGGGGGCAAGGACAGGAAGTGGGAAGGGGCAGGGTAGTGATTTTTTGATACCCCCCGATCTAGCACCCTGAGAAACGAAAACGATAAATGCTGTAACAGTAAGGTTAAAACATCACAATACACTAGTACGAGGCGTCACTGTGTGGTCTACTTAAGCAGAGGCAGCCATTTTGTGGGGCCGACCAATACTCACATGAATGCACTTTATTTTTAACAGGTATTTGGTGACGTCCCTTGTTCCTGAGTGCTAGGCGGACTTATAACGAGCATGGGTTCAGCCATTTTGTGCTTCAGTGACATCACCACATCCTAACTTACAGTTTGTGCCTAAGTGACCTCATCGGGTGCATCCATCTGAATACTGATTTTTCCCACAGAAATGGCTGCTGCAATTGTCCGTAGGGGACCACAAGACATTAATACTGTGACAACTGTAACGCACGGTCATGTGATATGTATAAAAAGGGACACTTCCAAATCTTAAAAAAAAAACAAAAAAAACAATGACTTCAAAAACAGTAAAAAAAAACCTATTCTGGTGGAATTACTGCAGGAAATCAATCTGTCTTCATTGAAAATTGCCAGACCAACAAACAAATGATTAAGACATAATATGAAGGAATATCCGCATTTGTTTTTTTGACCTAGTAACTTTCCATGATTCGCCTGATCAGTATAAACCAGCGACATACAAAATAAAACGTAAACTAGTTTTGCTAGGCGATAACATACATACAATGATACACCGGGGTGGTGATGTACAACATGTATGTCACTGAAACATTTTATCCAATCAGATGGGAGCTTCAGAAGGTTTAATTGATCGCACCAACTGTGTGTTTTTTAACAGACGGGGTGTAGTGTCATCTCCAACCCAAACCACATAAACACATGCAAACCACCATATGGGCCTTCATCTTCTCAGATCAAGAGAGGTGGGTGTGACAATGTGTCATACACACAATGGGGTCGGTAGGGCACGGCCCAGCTTGATGGTACCACGTGGGCTGTATTTTTAACGCTTATAAGACGGAAATTCAGGTTTCAAAGGATTTATTCTGTGCTCTGCAGACGTATTGCTTCAAAGTCACTGCAATTATTATTCCCTGATTGCGGAGATCAGCCGTGGTTCTCATCCTTCACGCCGAGGACAGAGGAGGGAGTGTAAAGGCGAATTCATCACATTCGCTACAACTTTTACACAGATCACCATTTTCCATGATACGGTTTCTCTATGGGCAAAAGCAACTTGCTCCCCCGTGTGAAATTAATATCTTTGATTGTCGAGCAACTGTGTTTAATTTAAAAAAGGAAAATAAGTCCGACCAGGACGCTGCGCTGAAAAGTGTCATCCCTTTGTCCCAGGTTTCCTTATTCTCGTTACAAAAGGAAAAAATAAATTGTCAATAAATTAAAACTACTAAAACCATTGAACAAGTTGTCTCAATGAAACCCCAGTAGTAGCAGGGTAAAAGGGATATCACAAAGTTGTCCCTTCACCTGTTTCCTAGGCAGCCATTTTGTGGCTAGGGCTAATATTTATATGTATTCACCCTCATAATATCTAGTTCCTGGTAGGTTGTACGTTAGATCAGCTACAAAATGTTGTGTCCCTGACAGGTTATTATTGAATAGGACCACTTTAAAAGCAGCAAACTCTCAATCATAATGGAGTATTTACAACTACAAAATGGCCGACGTCAAAACGGATGTACTAAACAAAAAGGTCAAGAGTAAACCTTTCAAAACCGGCAGATACATGAAGATGACATAACGATCCAGTGTAAACATGGTTTAGCACTTGAATAACACCATGGGCAAAAAAAAAAAGCATTAGCTCGTCACACAATTTATATACAAAAACACCTCTTCTGAGGTAATTACTAACCCTACTGTTACCAATTCACAGGTCTAGCTGTACTAACAATGATAAATAGGATTTGAGTGAAAAGGCAGGTCTCTCTGTTCTAAATAAGTCATGTACATATGTATATATACACTTTAACATGTGCCCACGTCTACACAGCACACAACCTAACGAGGATAAAAAAAAACAACAGATATTGCTTTACACAACAACATGTGATAAGACCAACACTAGAGAGGTGGACATAAAAAAAAAAAAAAAACACATGTAAACTAGCCCCAATTTCAGAGACCAAATGTGCAAAAGCAGGAACAGCCGTATGCCCTACAAGATCTGAGGGGGGGTAATGAAAGCCAGGGCAAGTCAAGAGCCATTGGAACAAACTGGAGGACGTCAAACGAGAGCCGAAAAACACAGCTAGACTGGGATTAAGCACAGTGAGCAGGTCACTAAAGGGTGAAACGCGTTAGCTGACCAACAAAAGTTGGAATTCATGAAGTACGTTATGGAGTTGGGTCTAGTCCAGAGCTTGCACTCCTGTTCCGTGTTCAGAAGAGGTCTCTGAGAATTTAGGAAGGAGACTCCGCTCTCCGTAACGGTAAGGTTTCCCCAGAGTATATGTTTAGAACTAAGCTAGTGGTTATACTAGCAGGAGCCTGGTAGAAATCAATGGGCCATCAAGGAGTAAGGCTTCTTGGAGGAGCGGGGGACAAGGTGCCGTCTTCTCCCAGAGAGGGAGGACAAGGAAGTTTTAGGATTTTCGGTAGGAAGAAAGAAGTCTCTTTTTTTTTAATGGGTATCTGCCTCCTGTTACACGGCCGTTTCTTGGTCCTCCCTCTGAATCATTTGGTAGTGCTGCCTGTTCTCCAGGTATGCCGCCAGCTCTGGGTCCTTTGCTTTCTCGGCGCGATTTTTTGGGGTGTCCCCCTGAAAGACACAGAGATGATATCAAGAGAGGACTGCTACAGACGGCAGTCTGAGGTGGTCCAGCCTGTGCTGCTGGAACTGATAAATGTACCCATGGCATCACTAGGATACAGTGAAAACCTGCAATAGTTCCCAAACTCTCTTGTCAAGTCCAGGTTTTAAGGATGTCCATGTTTGAGCACATATAGTTAAATAAAATTGACTGAGGTACTAGTGAAGCCACCTCTGCTCATGCATGGACAGCCTTGAAGACTTGTGAAGTTCTGCTTTACAGCAAGGTGAGGATAAGGTCTGCATGACACGCAGCAGGAAGCCCTGTTTAGCATCACAACAGGCGCTTCCAATCACCGTGCTCTGCCAAGATGTACTCAGCTCCACTCCCCACTTATTCTGGCTTTATCTTCTGTTACTCATCTCACAGTTATCGCTACTCCAAGAAAATGAGTCATCTCATTACCCAGAATTACATGAGGAAGCCGGGGAAGGATTTAGGTGCAGCATCAAGGATGTTAGCCAAAGGGCAAAGATTAATGACTAAATGTAATATATACTGCATAGTCATGTGTGTGTGCACTGATGGGGGATACAGAGATGCAGGCTCAGACGTGTGCACAGGGGAGTGGTACTGTGGTGCAAAGGCAGACATGTGCACCGGGGAGCGGTACTGTGGTGCAGGGTCAGACGCATGCACTGGGGAGAGATACTGTGGTGAAGGGTCAGATGCGTGCACTGGGGAGTGGTACTGTGGTGCAGGGTCAGACGCGTGCACTGGTGAGGTACTGTGATGCAGGGTCAGACGCGTGCACTGGTGAGGTACTGTGGTGCAGGGTCAGATGCGTGCACTGGTGAGGTACTGTGGTGCAGGGTCAGACGCGTGCACTGGTGAGGTACTGTGGTGCAGGGTCAGACGCGTGCACTGGTGAGGTACTGTGGTGCAGGGTCAGACGCATGCACTGGGGAGTGGTACTGTGGTGCAGGGTCAGACGCATGCACTGGGGAGCGGCACTGTAAAGCAGGTTCAAACGTGCACAGGGGAGTGTTGCAGGGTCAGATGTGTGCACTGGGGAGTGGTACTGTGGTGCAGGGTCAGATGCAAGCACTGGTGAGAGATACTGTGGTGAAGGGTCAGATGCGTGCACTGGGGAGTGGTACTGTGGTGCAGGGTCAGACGCGTGCACTGGTGAGGTACTGTGGTGCAGGGTCAGACGCGTGCACTGGTGAGGTACTGTGGTGCAGGGTCAGACGCGTGCACTGGGGAGTGGTACTGTGGTGCAGGGTCAGACGCGTGCACTGGGGAGTGGTACTGTGGTGCAGGGTCAGACGCGTGCACTGGGGAGTGGTACTGTGGTGCAGGGTCAGACGCGTGCACTGGGGAGCTGTACTGTAAAGCAGGGTCAAACATGTGCACAGGGGAGTGGTGCAGAGTGAGATGCGTGCACTGGGGAGTGGCACTGTGGTGCATGGTCAGACGCGTGCACTGGGGAGTGGTACTGTGGTGCATGGTCAGACGCGTGCACTGGGGAGTGGTACTGTGGTGCAGGGTCAGACGCGTGCACTGGGGAGTGGTACTGTGGTGCAGGGTCAGACGCGTGCACTGGGGAGTGGTACTGTGGTGCAGGGTCAGACGCGTGCACTGGGGAGTGGTACAGGGTCCGATGCGTGCACTGGGGAGTGGTACTGTGGTGCAGGGTCAGACACATGCACTGGGGAGCTGTACTGTACAGCAGGGTCAAACATGTGCACAGGGGAGTGGTGCAGAGTGAGATGCCTACACTGGGAAGTGGTACTGTGGTGCAGGGTCAGACGCGTGCACTGGGGAGTGGTACTGTGGTGCAGGGTCAGACGCGTGCACTGGGGAGTGGTACTGTGGTGCAGGGTCAGACGCGTGCACTGGGGAATGGTACTGTGGTGCAGGGTCAGACGCGTGCACTGGGGAGTGGTACTGTGGTGCAGGGTCAGACGCGTGCACTGGGGAGTGGTACTGTGGTGCAGGGTCAGACCCGTGCACTGGGGAGTGGTACTGTGGTGCAGGGTCAGACGCGTGCACTGGGGAGCTGTACTGTACAGCAGGGTCAAACGTGCACAGGGGAGTGGTGCAGGGTCAGATGCGTGCACTGGTGAGAGGTATTGTGGTGCAGGGTCAGATGCATGCACTGGGGAGCGGTACTGTGGTGTAGGGGCAGAAGTGTGCACTGGGGAGCTGTACTGTAAAGCAGGGTCAAACATGTGCACAGGGGAGTGGTGCAGGGTGAGATGCCTACACTGGGGAGTGGTACTGTGGTGCAGGGTCAGACGCATGCACTGGGGAGTGGTACTGTGGTGCAGGGTCAGACACATGCACTGGGGAGCTGTACTGTACAGCAGGGTCAAACATGTGCACAGGGGAGTGGTGCAGAGTGAGATGCCTACACTGGGAAGTGGTACTGTGGTGCAGGGTCAGACGCGTGCACTGGGGAGTGGTACTGTGGTGCAGGGTCAGACGCGTGCACTGGGGAGTGGTACTGTGGTGCAGGGTCAGACGCGTGCACTGGGGAATGGTACTGTGGTGCAGGGTCAGACGCGTGCACTGGGGAGTGGTACTGTGGTGCAGGGTCAGACGCGTGCACTGGGGAGTGGTACTGTGGTGCAGGGTCAGACCCGTGCACTGGGGAGTGGTACTGTGGTGCAGGGTCAGACGCGTGCACTGGGGAGCTGTACTGTACAGCAGGGTCAAACGTGCACAGGGGAGTGGTGCAGGGTCAGATGCGTGCACTGGTGAGAGGTATTGTGGTGCAGGGTCAGATGCATGCACTGGGGAGCGGTAATGTGGTGTAGGGGCAGAAGTGTGCACTGGGGAGCTGTACTGTAAAGCAGGGTCAAACATGTGCACAGGGGAGTGGTGCAGGGTGAGATGCCTACACTGGGGAGTGGTACTGTGGTGCAGGGTCAGACGCATGCACTGGGGAGTGGTACTGTGGTGCAGGGTCAGACGCATGCACTGGGGAGTGGTACTGTGGTGCAGGGTCAGACGCGTGCACTGGGGAGCTGTACTGTAAAGCAGGGTCAAACGTGCACAGGGGAGTGGTGCAGAGTGAGATGCCTACACTGGGGTGTGGTACTGTGGTGCATGGTCAGATGCGTGCACTGGTGAGAGGTATTGTGGTGCAGGGTCAGATGCATGCACTGGGGAGCAGTACTGTGGTGTAGGGGCAGAAATGTGCACTGGGGAGCTGTACTGTAAAGCAGGGTCAAACATGTGCACAGGGAAGTGGTGCAGGGTGAGATGCGTACACTGGGGAGTGGTACTGTGGTGCAGGGTCAGACGTGTGCACTGGGGAGTGGTACTGTGGTGCAGGGTCAGACGCGTGCACTGGGGAGTGGTACTGTGGTGCAGGGTCAGACGCGTGCACTGGGGAGTGGTACAGGGTCCGATGCGTGCACTGGGGAGTGGTACTGTGGTGCAGGGTCAGACACATGCACTGGGGAGCTGTACTGTACAGCAGGGTCAAACATGTGCACAGGGGAGTGGTGCAGAGTGAGATGCCTACACTGGGAAGTGGTACTGTGGTGCAGGGTCAGACGCGTGCACTGGGGAGTGGTACTGTGGTGCAGGGTCAGACGCATGCACTGGGGAGTGGTACTGTGGTGCAGGGTCAGACGCGTGCACTGGGGAGCTGTACTGTACAGCAGGGTCAAACGTGCACAGGGGAGTGGTGCAGGGTCAGATGCGTGCACTGGTGAGAGGTATTGTGGTGCAGGGTCAGATGCATGCACTGGGGAGCGGTACTGTGGTGTAGGGGCAGAAGTGTGCACTGGGGAGCTGTACTGTAAAGCAGGGTCAAACATGTGCACAGGGGAGTGGTGCAGAGTGAGATGCCTACACTGGGGAGTGGTACTGTGGTGCAGGGTCAGACGCATGCACTGGGGAGTGGTACTGTGGTGCAGGGTCAGACGCGTGCACTGGGGAGCTGTACTGTAAAGCAGGGTCAAACGTGCACAGGGGAGTGGTGCAGAGTGAGATGCCTACACTGGGGTGTGGTACTGTGGTGCATGGTCAGATGCGTGCACTGGTGAGAGGTATTGTGGTGCAGGGTCAGATGCATGCACTGGGGAGCAGTACTGTGGTGTAGGGGCAGAAATGTGCACTGGGGAGCTGTACTGTAAAGCAGGGTCAAACATGTGCACAGGGAAGTGGTGCAGGGTGAGATGCGTACACTGGGGAGTGGTACTGTGGTGCAGGGTCAGACGTGTGCACTGGGGAGTGGTACTGTGGTGCATGGTCAGACGCGTGCACTGGGGAGTGGTACTGTGGTGCAGGGTAAGATGCGTGCACTGGGGAGTGGTACTGTGGTCCAGGGTCAGATGCGTGCACTGGGGAGTGGTACTGTGGTGCAGGGTCAGATGCGTGCACTGGAGAGTGGTACTGTGGTGCAGGGTCAGACGTGTGCACTGGGGAAAGGTACTGTGGTGCAGGGTTACACCTGTGCACTGGGGACGGACATGAAGGAGCAGTTTCCGATGTGTGCACTACTGTAGACGGAGGTAGAGGGTCAGTTGTGTGCACTACTGTAGACAGGTAGAGGGTCAGATGCGTGCACTGGGGATCGGTACTGTGGTGCAGGGTCAGACGTGTGCACTGGGGAGCTGTACTGTAAAGCAGGGTCAAACATGTGCACAGGGGAGTGGTGCAGGGTGAGATGCGTACACTGGGGAGTGGTACTGTGGTGCAGGGTCAGACGCATGCACTGGGGAGTGGTACTGTGGTGCAGGGTCAGACGCATGCACTGGGGAGCTGTTCTGTAAAGCAGGGTCAAACGTGCACAGAGGAGTGGTGCAGGGTGAGATGCGTACACTGGGGAGTGGTACTGTGGTGCAGGGTCAGAGCGTGCACTGGGGATCGGTACTGTGGTGCAGGGTTACACCTGTGCACTGGTGACTGACATGAAGGAGCAGTTTCAGATGTGTGCACTGGTGCACTACTGTAGACGGAGGTAGAGGGTCAGTTGTGTGCACTACTGTAGACAGGTAGAGGGTCAGATGTGTGCACTACTGTAGACAGGTAGAGGGTCAGATGTGTGCACTACTGTAGAGGGTCAGATGGGTGCACTGGGGACATTGCTACCATGTATAGCAGGGTCTCTATAGTAAAAATCTCACACAAGACAGAGGATTGCTGAAGAAATACAGGACGCACAGATTATCCAGGTAGGAGAGTCTCAGTAAAGTAACAGGACAATCTGATCAATTACTGGCAAGGGATCGGAGGCCAATGGCCTGCAGACAATGCAGTAAGTTGCGCTCCCTCTCCCATTAGGAGGGACGTTGTCTCAGTACCAGTCTGTGTATGGAATGCACATTAAAACCTGCAGCTGCAGGGGAGGGGGCAACACGAGAGGCAAAGAGGGGGGGGGTGACTGCCTGCAGCTGTCTGGAATTCCTCAGCTTCTGTCGTAACCCCTCTCCCAACACTTCCCGCTCTCTCACCCCCTTCCCCTGTCTGCCTCACACCCCTGGCACTCCCACCAATCACCTCTGCATCAGCAGCTGTCAGTGCTCTGGGCAATACGGGGCGGAGGGGAAGGCAGGGGTACAGCAGAACTCGCTATGCATAATGGGTAAGGATGCTTCAAAGCTGGGGCCAAAGTATCTTAATTGTTTATTTAATACAGTTTCCTGTAAGTGAAGTACCTTGTCCGCTATTGGACATGGAGAATGCGTCAAATGCTATTGGAGGGATCTGAATGACAGGTCAATGGTTCTTAATGAGGGGCGCATGGCTATAAAACTCACAGCAGGATCTTTATGAGGTGCGTGTTCCTATATCATCATTAGGAAAAAGGACGGCACAAGGAAAGATGACTGAAAAGAGTGGTAATGGCTGTGCGTCTACCTCTTTGTCCCCCAGAATGCCGCAGTGCGGCCACACCCGCGTGTCCCTGTGACCAACCTCCTACTTTACCTGCAAGTCTGTTTTCATGAGCGAAGCTCCCGCCTCCACTATGTAATGACAGATGGTGCGCTGACGTAGCGATGCCGCGAGGTGCAGCCCGGTCTCCCCACTGCAACACAGGGAGAGAAGTTTAGAGCTGGCCGTTACTGAGCAGAATTACCCCCTCAGAATTAGACAACAACTGCCCTGTGGACGCATTGAGGGCAGAAATGAGATGTGTTGACAATGCAACTACGGACAAATGAGGCATTTCATGCCTCTGCGACACCATTAGGTCTGGGTGAAAGGAGGGATGTATATTGTTTCAGCCCACAAAACCAGTAGCGTCACATCAGCAGAAAGTGGCCATTTTGTAAGCTCCACCTCATTGTGTCCAGCAGATGTCACCATAGCGACCAACGGCATGAGCCTAAGGTTAAGCAAAATGGCTGCCTCATCGCAGCAGCGAAGGCCTGTGAATCTGCATAAGAAAATGGACGCAATGCTTTCAGTATACCTCAAACGGGGGCCAACATGCCCTCATCTACAACATTTGGATAAGGCAGTACGGTGTAATAAAGCATGTGCATATTGCTTATTTGGGCTGTAGGGTGCACAGATAGCTCTTAGCCTGAAGTAGGAGATAAGAGACCGTCTGCTTTTTGTCTGCCTGTCCTTTAGTAAATACGTTTAGACTTCCCATAAAAGATGTAACTTGCATACAAGTCGTGCCATTTTACAGGTGAAAAGGGCTAGAGCCTTGCAGCCAAGGACAGCTGACTAATAAAATGATGGCTGGGCTGCAAATGGAGACATGTCAATAAAAGGTGTCCCTCGCTGTAGATTGATGTCCCTGAACGGTGCAACGGGTCAATTCTGGCACATTTTCCACAAAATGATGAAACCGTGTGGCAGCCATTTTACTACACTAAAGACTTCTCTACTTATTTATATAAAGAGCATAACTTCGGTAACTAATATCATTAATTCGTCTCCCTATTTTGAAATAACACCAGAAATTTATTTTACAGAATCAAATTAGCTCTTTATTGAATTGTACTACTAGACAGCCATTTTGTGTGGGATATGGACAAGCCTTGCTGCTGCAACCAATCAAGTCACTGGAAACTAACTTAGTAACACAAAATGGTGGCATTCACATCGGGTATGCTTCAGGGCACCTCAGGTTGACACTTGCTTTGTAAAACCAAACTACATTACATCGTCGCACATACAATTTCGCCACTGAGTCCGATTTTGAAATCTCTCTAACACCCATGACTCAGCACAACCACTCACGTTAGTGAATCTCGATAGGAGTTTTGGTTTAACTTACTTCTTCTGTTCAGCAAAATCCAGGATTTCAGAGGGAGCTGCACAATAGAGGGAGAACAGAGAGAACCGTCAGTAGTACAAAATGTAACTGCAAGAGACAGCTGGGGGACGTCGGAGAAAAAACTAGACAGCCGTCCAAGCAGCCAAAATCCAGAGTTTTAAAAAGATAATTTGACTAAGACGGAGAGAATGTGCCGGAGGTTTGGAGCAAGGAATAAGACATTATAAGGATAATTAGCTCTTCTGCTGCCAAGAGTCTATAATTAACATCTGTCCGGTTATTGCTACAGGCAGTTTACATGAGGCCTGGGGCTGGCAGGGAAGAAACAGAATGCAAACATGGGTTGATTACAGTAACTATGTGTGGGTACAAAGAGAAGCAGTGACGGTACGAAGATCCGTGCCACATGTGGGACCAAGGCAGTTGGTCAGCACGAGCGTAATCGGATCATTTGATTGGGTAGATTGAATCAAGCAGGAATCCTGCTCAACCTTTTCCAGTCAGCTCTATAACCCGATACATACCGATCAGATCTTTACAAGACGCCAGAATTGATATAATTTCAGTAACCGCCACCAACATGGCACAGCAGACTGGCGCAGGAAGATGTACGGTTCAAGAAGGGCGGAGGCCGCTGTCCAAGCACTCACCATGCTCAATAATGTACTTGACGATCTCTTTGCTCCCGGCGCTCACAGCGTGATGTAGCAGAGTGCAGCCATCCAAGTCTTGTTGTGTTAGGTTCCCCCCAGCAAGATGGGCTTCACGGAACTACAACAAAAGCCAGAGTCTAGCTCACGTCATCCTGGGTACACTACCAATATGTATTTGTCTGTATTATTCTGATAACGTGCAAACGATTGTAGGTTTCACCCTTAGGTGCAGCGCTATGGAAACACTTTGTGGCAACTAGCAGTGGCTTTACAATGGTGATGCAGCCCCAGCGGTGGCTTGGGAGAGGCGGGGCTTTGTGAGTGCATGGCCTCTGCAGATTCTAATGGGCCTGGCCAGCTGTGTGGAATCTGCTGAAAATGTCCCTCCAAAAATGGCCTCCGCCTTGGAGGAGACAGATGCTAAAAGGTCCTACTAGACAGATGGAGAAATGTTAGAGGTCCTACTGGGTAGCGTTTATCACTACCCGGAAATACGATTACCCACGAGTAACCAGCAAAAAATACTGGCATTGAATAAGAACCCCCTGGCAACGAGCAGGAAACCCCCTGGCAACAAGCATTTCCTGTTGATAAAAAATTATAATAAATGTATGGAGGGGGCAGGGCAGAATTTCTAGTTAAGACGCTGGAATTTAAATACATAAAACATAATATGAATACTGTATTTAGTATCCCATGCTTACCCTTTTAAGATCATTGATCTGAGCAGATTCCAATAAAGCTTCATCTAAAAACAAAGGAACATAACCACAAGTCAAACGGTGGCTACTGCACACAAAGAGAAGGTAGCGACAGGAGACAGGATCCTACTACAGACACACACACACACACACACACACACACACACATACATACATATAGGAGGCTGGACATGCAATTCACACCTACTGTGGTCACCTCTAAAATACAGTATACCCTGTATAAGAGGCCTGGTCAACCTGTGGCTCTCCAGCTTTTGGAAAACTACACATCCCAACAGATTTTGCATTCCCTTTCATCACATCTGGGGCAAGGCATGCTGGGACTTGTAGTTTTACAATAGCCGCCGTATAGCATTCATTCAGGATAGCAAGGTATGTCTTGTATATTTGCACTCACCTGGGTGAGACACTGAGATGTTATTCTCTGTCCTGGGAAGTGAACACAGAAATATCAGTTTTCTTTTCTGTCTCTGAGCACCACAAAGTATAGACTGCATTGGGGGTATATACTGTATATAGTCTCTATACACACACAGTATGTTACCTGGAAGTAGGAATCCATAGACAGTGCAAACAATTTCTACTGTTGAAGCCTATAATGCTATAGAGCAGGGATGGGGAACCTCTGGCCCTCCAGCTGTTGATAAACTACACATCTCAGCATGCCCTGCTAGAATATGCTATTTGGCTATGCTAAATCAGTTGCAGGGCATGCTGGGATGTGTAGTTCAACAACAGCTGGAGGGCCATCTCTGCTATATGGCAAATGACAAGGCATCGTTATACTAAGCACAATCACATCAACGTATTTTGATTTAATTTATTTTCCTTAATAGAATGCCAAAACTCGGTCCCCCAAGGCACCTTTACCAGGGCCAGATTTTCTATCAGGCCCATGACGGGTAGCACTCTTTCTTGCTTTCCTACCTGTGGCTCTCCAGCTGTTGTGAAGTTACATGTCCCAGCATGCTTTACAAACTGACCAATGGGAGGCTACGCGGTGATAGACAGTTTGGCTGGGCCTGTTCTAGATCATCGTGACTGGTTATCATCACCCGGACTTATTATTAGTGGCAGCATATCCTGCAAAGCGAATACTAGGCTACGTAAAGACTCCTCCTAGAAGTGTTGAGACCAAGAATGCTACCAGTTCATTATTTATATAATAGGACATTATATAAACATAGGAACTTCCCCCTCCTGCCCGGATGACTGAGCAAATGACATTTTATTACGCACATTAAGCGCCAGCATCATCCCACAGCGATAGTATCTCCGAGAGCCTCACAAATTCCTTGTGTAAATATGTCAGGGGGATGATTTGTTTAGTATACATTTAAATGAAGAACAGATGGAAACATCACATGTAGGTACTCGGACCACCATCGCCACTCGTAAATCCTCCTGTGTTATTTACATGCCACAAGCTATATACACAAGGATTACGGTACACAATGTAAAGCGTACCTTGGAAGTGGGGGGGGGGCTGTAGACAACGGGCTACGAGCTCCGAAAGCAATGAAATCTAGTTGATTAGCTTAATGTCTAACCGACTGTACCTGTGCAATCTGGAAACCCAGGTATGCGTGGAAACGGCACAAAAAAACGCTTGTTTGGTTGTCATGCCAAGCGGCGAGGGTACAACGTACCTGTGTGCAGGGTTAATATCTGCCGTAGTCATGGAGCTGTCGCTACAGGTCCTGCCCCGCGGTGGTGGACACTTCTGAAGCTCGGGTAAAGCAGGGGAGTTGGGGGGTGAAGACGATTGGAGGAGGGGGAACTGGAAATGTTGGCTGGCGGGGCTTGCAGACTGGTCTTTGAAAGGCATCGCCGGAGAAGTGCCCACAGACTGGGTAATGATCAGCTCCGGGTCCAGGACGTACAGCTCATCCTGACAGATTTCCAGCACGAAGTTCAGGTGCTCCTAGAACAACAGGAGAGCTCACACACAAATGACATCAACGCCAAACCATTCACGCTCGGCGTTCCGGCAATAAATAATAACGGTGCAGCTTATCCGAGCAGAAACCAACAATAAAAAATAATCCCAAAAATTGTATACATCATTAGGTCAACATCGACTATTGAAGGTTGAAAGGGCTTAGGTCAACTCAAGCACGACAATGGGGAGGAGACAGATCTGTACCACTAAATGCAACCAAAATGCCAAATTTAAATGATACTGAATAACAATATCCGTTAGTCCGTTACGGTGAGACTGAATGTGTTCCAGACTCCTCTTTGACCTGCGCACAGCTGAGATGGCCATTCTGTGATCTGGGCAAATATACAGAGTAATGCGGACTCTGGGCACCGCTTAGTGACTGAGGAACAAATTGGATTAACAAATGTTCCTGAGAAGGCAGTGGGGAGCCAGGGATATTACTGAATCCGTAGTTTATGTTCTCCTGAGGTCTCCGTTCTCAAACTGGGCGATGCCAATGTGCTTAAGTGCCCAGTAATTGCTAAATGCCGGTGGAACCGAACATATGAGTTGGTCCAGTGGAGAAAAGAACTGCTAAGTTACACATGCTAGAGGCCAGTGGTTCCCAAACTTTTTTGAATCACGGCTCCCTATAGTATCAGAAATATTGTCGCGGTACCCCTAGGCCAAAAACATGTTATGGAGTAATTTAGAAAAATATATTAAATTAAGTAAATTGTGTTTATATGTCGTGCGGGCAGTACGGATGGTGTAATGGTTATAGCATTACTGCCTCACAGCGCTGAGGTCATGGGTTCTATCCCCTCCATGTGTTATATATACGGGGCAGTACGGATGGTGTAATGGTTATAGCATTACTGCCTCACAGCGCTGAGGTCATGGGTTCTATCCCCACATGTGTTATATATACGGGGCAGTACGGATGGTGTAATGGTTAGTATTACTGCCTCACAGCACTGAGGTCGTGGGTTCTATTCCCACCATGTGTTATATATACGGGGCAGTACGGATGGTGTAATGGTTAGCATTACTGCCTCACAGCACTGAGGTCATGGGTTCTATTCCCACCATGTGTTATATATACGGGGCAGTACGGACGGTGTAATGGTTATAGCATTACTGCCTCACAGCACTGAGGTCATGGGTTCTATACCCACCATGTGTTATATATACGGGGCAGTACGGATGGTGTAATGGTTATAGCATTACTGCCTCACAGCGCTGAGGTCATGGGTTCTATCCCCACCATGTGTCATATATACTGGGCAGTACAGATGGTGTAATGGTTATAGCATCACTGCCTCACAGCGCTGAGGTCATGGGTTCTATCCCCACCATGTGTTATATATACGGGGCAGTACAGACGGTGTAATGGTTAGTATTACTACTTGACAGCGCTGAGGTCATGGGTTCTATCCCTACCATGTGTTATATATACAGGGCAGTACGGACGGTGTAATGGTTAGTATTACTGCCTCACAGCACTGAGGTCATGGGTTCTATCCCCACCATGTGTTATATATACGGTGCAGTACGGACGGTGTAATGGTTATAGCATTACTGCCTCACAGTGCTGAGATCATGGGTTCAATCACCACCATGGCCCTAACTGTGCGGAGTTTGTATACTCTACCCGTACTTGTGTGGGTTTCCTCCGGGTACTCCGGTTTCCTCCCACAATCCAAAAATATACAAGTAGGCCAATTGGCTTCCGACAAAATTAACGCTAGAATGTCTGTGGAATAATTTTGAATTGATCCTGGACCACCAAGCCAGGGCACCCCCTGCAGGTGTTCCGAGGCACCCCAGGGTGCCACGGGACACAGTTTGGGAACCACTGCTATAGGCCATTGGATGTGAATAAAGTAATGACTTCCTAAAAAGATAAAAGATGTTCTCGAATATAAACAAGAGTGCACAATTAAGCTCTGACGAGCAGGGTCCTCTGCCCTCTTGTGCTTTTCCTTCTCTTACTTAAACCATCTTTGATGGCACCAAATCCTGCGTTTTTTTTCTGCCACCCTGATACTTATGTCAGTGGCATCTGCATACGTAGCTATGGTTATATAACCTACAGTTATCCTCTACTGCAGTGGTTCCCAATCTGGGGTACTAGTACCCCCCTGGGGGTACTCTGCAGACCAGTTGGGGGTACTTGAAAATAATATTGGTAATGGCGGAAGATGAAAAAAAGTATTTTGATGGCAGAAGAAGAAGACCCATTGCTATGGAGAAGAACCATGTTGTGTCACTTATGGTTCTGCCTTCAACGTCAGTGTCTCATTGTGCTTTTGCCTGACCAGCAATCCACTGGGAGCTACTCGCGCTGCCCTCAGACTTCAGCGATCATCTGCCCTGCACTGACACGGGTGGAAGAAGCAGCGGCATTAATCCTACAGGTGTTAGTGGGAACCCTGGAGACAATACACAGCCAGCGGCCAGACACGGAAGGGCACGATTCCTGTCCGCTACTCCTTAATATAAGGACATGCATAGGATACGCATACCACTCACTTACACTCCACTCGTACTGTCTATATTTTAAATTGAGAGGAGGGGTACTCATCAATGAAAAGCCTAATCAAGGGGTACAGGAGAGAAAAAAGATTGGGAACCACTGCTCTACTGTGTTCAAATGTAAGTGACTATTTCGGCTGCTCATTATGTGCTCTGTAATTGGGTGCTGCGGATCCCTTGTGGTGTCACAACGCAGCTTCAGTTCTGAGGATGTTACTAGAAGTTGTATCTTAGATTACAGTCAATAGTACTTGAGGTATCAGTATTCCTTAGCACAGCTGTAGTATACTCCTCACAGAGCTGAATCACACCACATCGCCCCCAGGTGTCTGTTTTCTGCATTACAGTCTGCTACAATGCACCCCTCCAAGATTTATTAAATTCAATGAAACATGAGGGAAAGCGTCAACTGTGTACAATTTATGAAACCATAACGCACATATTCCACCGACATTTATATTTTCCTAACAGCAATCAAAGAGGTCATCGCTTCGTCAAATACCTGGGTGTTCTAAATCCTATAAACGCAGACTAAAACAAGTCTGGAGACCCCTACTAAGTTAAAAAACACCTAGTTAACATCGAATATCAGTACGATATTTAAGTCGTTCTAATGCCGGTACACTTTCAGAAATAATAATGGATTACGGAACGACTGCTAGAGGCCCATTGCTCCACTTGTTAGATCATTTACACAACAGCGGCATATTAAGCGACAGAAAAGTCTGCCGGTTATGGTAGTGGTTAAAAAAAAAAAAAAAAGGTCACCCGAATAGTGGAGGTGCTGGGAGTATATGCGGCTCAAAAGGGGTCACTGAACTGATGGACTAACTGGAGTGTGCACTCCAAACTCACCTGAGCCCTGTCGATCCTGTAGAAGCGATCAGCGGTGGTGGCTGAAGGAGAAAACCAACGGTCAGCAGAGGATCACATTATACAGCAAAGTTCATGCAACGCGTTTCACTTGGAGGATTAATGAAAACTCCTAAAAACGCAGTCCATCAACTTACTGGGGACCAGAGACATCGCTGAGGCGTGGAACCTTAACCTGCCTCAGTGACTACACGGGTTTCTAGTACCGCGTTCTCTAGACTGTCGGTGCGGTCACAGTTATGCCCGAATACTCACAATCCAGGAAGCACCACTTTGGCGAGAGTTTCTGGGAGGACACGGTCTGTGGCTTGTTTGTTCCGTCCTCCTGTATCAAGAAACAAATCTTATTAGCAAATGATATGATATCGTCTCACAATGAGGTCAGTTCACTAAAGCTTCTAAAAATGAAAAGATGTTGCCCATAACAACCAATGAGATACCCTCCAACACGCCCCATTCCATTAGGTACAAAATGCTCTGTTCCTGGACTTCCCTGCCAGTGGCAGTTGCAGAGGTGGGGCTCCAGCACAGTCCAATATTCAAAAAGGGGAGCCACACCTACTGCCACTCCAAACATCACTGCCTGGACTCACTGACAGTTGATGTGACCCCTCCTCTTTGAATTTTGGACCGTGCTGGAGTCCAAGCTCTGTAACTGCCACTGGCAGGGAAGTCCAGGAACAGAGCATGTTGTACCTACTGGAATGGGTCATGTTGGAAGGTATGCAGTGAGATTCAGTCTATTATTTTCTAGGGTGCAAATGATTGACAGAATCGCCTTTTTCCATTTTTAGAAGCTTAAGTAAAACGTACCCCATCGTCAAACATTGCTGCACATAGAAAGCAAGAGGCGGATATACTGATCGAGTAACGTTACAAAGCACGCTATGCCCTTGTCATTCTGAGATGGGTTCTGCCGCATAGGTGGTCTCCAATATCACCCTGCAATATTACTCCGAAGAACCACAACGGATTGCCCACACCTATGGCGCCAACTTGGCACAGATCTAGTAATTCCGGGAGAGTGGCGCCCGGGCACGGCATAAACCAGGAAACTGGATAACTACAGCCTCATTACTAGCATAAGTAAATCAGAGCACTGAGGTCGCACATAGCCGCGTACATCCCGATTATGACCTTGTGACGGTCGTGGAATCCACCCGTAAAGTCACTATAGAAAGACTATGACGAAAGGGCCATGACTACCTTCCCTGTTTCTAAACTGGTCGGCTGGGTATAAAAATAAAAAAACAAACAACAAAAAAAATGCTTTCGGTCAAAAACTCCTTTTTTTCCGTTTAATGATATAATCTAAATATACAGACATCTATATTTGTTGATCTTTACACACATACATACCCAACATTTCCTTTCTTATTAGCGCACCTCAGAAGGAGTGCCAATTGGCACCGTTTCCATAGGCAACCACTATACAATTCCGTTAAATTGAATATTTATACTCCTCAATTTCAAATAGTCATCATCATCTACTGTTCTCTACACCGCAGTTTCCCGAACTCCACCATTACATTCCAGGTTTTCAGGATATCCATGTTGGAATCTAGATAATTCAAATAATTTGACTGAGGTATGGTCACCTGTGCTCGAGCACAGATATCCTTGAAACCTGGACTACAGTATTATGGTGACATTTGGGAAAAGTGAGACTACGCTGCTCCTTATGATCAGTACCAGGGCACTTCTCCATCACTGTAGAGGAGACTGGGAGCAGGAAGATTGGCTCATCCTAAGGCAGCACACCACAAGGTGAAGAAAAGCGCCACCAGGGCAACAACAGTGCGACCCACGGTCTTGAACCCTGAGCCGAGGCATCAGTCACGCCACACCTATAGGAAGGCTTCCAACAAACCACTACTGAATATTCATCGTCATTGTTATTCCAGGACACAGCACTAGGGGGTCTTAAGAGCACATGCAATCACCAAGCACTGTCATCACCATGGGGAGGGGGAGGGGGAGGGGGGCAGCGGTTACACAACAATAATGCAGATACACAACACAAAATGACAGATGGCACATTGGACAGCTTGTTGCTGCACACACCTTCAGGTCAAGACGCTGCAAGATTGTGGGGTACTCTGGAAAGTCCTGGGAAGAAAGAGTCACATAATCTTAATCCCCATACAACCCCTGCAGTGGATACAAGTACTCCAGTTACTATTTATGGGCCAGAGGGAGGTACCCGGATGTCCCCCTAAAAGGATGCAGAGGGAGCAGGAAATCCGGCACAGAAGTCTTCTGCTACTCTGTAACGAGTATCCAGCCTATCAATTCACCAGGAACAACGGACATCACTAGGGCATAAGGGCGATGGGGAAATGGTGAGTGCAGCCATTGGCAAAGGAAGTCATGGAACTACTAAGCTGTAAGTGAGAACTCTATATAATACTCCAATACGGTCTGGTCTCCACCCTGCATGGCGCAGTGGGCGTGTCCCTGCCCCTCCACCGGCTCCCACTGCAGCAAGGTCAAGATCTGGATGGAGGACTTCCCTGCGCAGGCAAAGTATAGACTGGATGGATGAGGGGGAGAAGCAAGGTCTGATATATTCCTAAATAATAACGAGTTTTAGTAAAGTACAACACACTTTTCTTATTTATCCATTTTTGTGTTAAGCTTTGACATATTTCTTATTTATTGACAGTTTCTTATATAGCGCAGCCGATTCCGTTGCGCTTTACAACTAAGGTTCCAAAATCAAAATATCCCAAAGCGAAAAAGAACCATACAGATGTGTCCACTTCCATCTATCCTCCATGCGATATAAGGGGATGCAGTTCAAATCCTGGCAGTCGGAATCCCGGCGGTCGGAATCGCAACGCCAGAATCCCGACACTTTCTCCCTCCGTGGGTGTCCACGACACCCATAGAGGGAGAATAAATTAGTGTGCCGAGTGTAGCAAAGCACCAGGCCCGCTGCGTGGCGAGCGCAGTGAGGCCACAAAGGGGGGGCGCGATCCATGTCCCCCCCCTGTCGGGATTTCGGCGGTCGGGATTCCGAACGCCGGGATTTCATATCAATCCTGATACAAGTCACATTATACATCGCGCGCGGGCTCCGTGTGGCTCTGTACCGCCGTGCATCTTTTTTGTGATTTTTTTCTCTCCATTTAATAGGGTCTTATTTGTAAAACGAAGTGAATGCACAAGCAGCTGTTGCCGATAAAAATATGCAACATGTCTATGTTCTGTGTTTGCCTGCTGCTGTATCCATACGAAATACTACGTTACACCATGCACCTCTAAATACTTTCAGCACCATATTAGAAGCCAACAGACCTGAAAGTTCTTTTGCTCTTTAGGAAACAAAAAAAGAAAAAAAAGTGTTTGCAGAGAAAAGTGACGATTTCTATAGGACAAAGTGTTGCTGCATCTGTATTTCTGGCAACGCGAGAGAGAAGGTGTCACTGCAGCCGGTTCCCTGTCGAGCGCTCGGGATTCTGCGCCAAGTTAAATAAATCTAAATCCATTTGAGATGACCTCAGCGCTCAGAAGGGAGAAGGGGGGGGATTTGATGGGAGAAAATAAAGTGGCGGTTTTGGGATTCTGCCACAGAAAACAGCTCGGTCTGGAATAATCCGCAATACAAACTATTTCCATGATGTCACCGTGCCCCTGCAGTGCTCCTGAGTGACAATACTGGATGTGCAACTGGGTGCAGTGTGACACATGGCACCTCCTGCAGGGGCTGATTGTGAGCACATGTTACTGTTCCCCTGTGCGCAATAGTGCATTGGGGAATACAGCTCCCATCCCATCCCATCATCCAAAAGGGCTACTGCAGACAAAAGCACATATTACATTTCAAAACTTTCAATATATTTCTATGTATAGTCATTCGGAATTTAAATGTGGAAATAAATAAGATTTTAGACTTCAGTTCCAGGTGGCCCGCAGCGGGAGACTTCAATAACTAGCCTCGGGCCAGGTTGCACTAGGATGAGATCGTCATGATTTGTCAATTTGGAGAGACTTATCCTCGCCTATCTAGTGTGTACTCAGACGACATCTTCTGGTCGGCTTTGCTACACTGCCAACCAGCATATACAGTTAACACGTGCGACCTAGTGCGGAGTGATGGAAAGATCATGCCGTTGTTTGCTCGGGTAATCGTCTGTAATTCTGATCTGTACCTTGCCTGTGGCTGACTGTCCGCATGCAGCGTTCATGCATACACGACAACTGTTTTTTTTTTATGTCCATATTTTTCAATATTAGTGTTTGTGCTTACACCAGAACCATACCGGGTGCAAAAAAAATAAAAAGACACGCCTGAAACCGGTTCAGTCCGCTATGAACAAGCGCGGAATCCAACTTTATGCATCCACGATAATGCCATGACTCCCGCAAGGTGCCGGTTACCGCCAAGAAACTCAGAAAGTTCTCCCAACGGATGGATCAACCTCTGCGCCCCTCTGATCTCCATCTGTATCTGCAGTTCTGTCTTTCTTACTCTGGCGCAAGTGCTGAATTACGCAAACCCGTCCGCACTTCCAACCACGTACTAATAAGAATCAGCCCCAGCTTCGGCACTTATTCTCAAGCCCCCAAGTACATACATGTAATATATTGGATTCTACACACCGGAGTGGACGGTGTCTGCGTGGATTTGCTGTTACGGATACAGCCACAGCCACTTAGGTGGCCTAAGGGAGTATACACAGTGGCCGCTATAGACCAAGGCAAGAGAAAGCCCTTCACAGCCTCACAAAGCACGGAGAGAATGGGTCAGCGACTGGGGCACCAGCGTCACGGCAAATTAATGCCTGAAAGCAATGGGAGAGTGACTGGGAAGCACTGGGTATTAAGCTGGGTGGTCATGGAGTGCATAACGTGTGACCCGCTGGAACGGATTCTATGCTTGTAGCGGTACCTGTTGCAGCCTACAGAACAGTAATACTCATTGGGCCCATCTGACGGCCAGCAGAGCACGGATCCACCGCCGCGTCTCATATCAGCGGCACAGCACAGAGTTTATGCTTGCAGTGAGCACAGGGCTGATTAGTATGTGTGTGTACAGCGTGTCCTTACCTCCTGCAGCTGCTGTATGTGTAAACGACATGTCTCCAGATCGCTGTCTCCGGGGACCACAATAACGCCCAGTGGGAGAGCTGCAATCGCCATAAAGGAGAAAAAAAGAACCAGGGAGAGAATTAAAAAGAGTATAATAAGGGAGGGAGGTGGGGGGTGTATAAAGAGGAGCGGGGTTGAAAGAATGGGGCGAGGACACATAAAAAGGAAGAGGGGTGGATAAAAAGTAGCAGAAATAGGACAGAAACTAGATCAATGCTAAAAGGCTTCTGTGCTGAAGATCGAGTCAGTTCCTCTATCTGCCCAGATAAAGAAATAAGAGGATTCGATGTATTAAAACAAATCAATAAATAGGAAAGATATCCTCTATAGACTAAACAACGTATGAGGTCTGTACTGATGTGATAAGAGGGATCGGGGCGATATCACAGGCCCGCAGGACCAAGACAAAGGTCACAGAACTCCAAGGGGTCATCAAAATACTCCTCTTTATGCACCACCATATACTGTAATATCCATCATTCTGTTGTCTGGTGAGACTGCTTTATCTTGGGGAAGACTCAACATACTTTGTAGGACCTTGCCCTATCTAACCTCAATGTTACGTGGCAGCCCACCTGATTGGTAGAAAGAGCTGTTGGCACAGACCGTGCCAATTTCCTTCAATTGGGTGCCAGTTCTCTCCTCTGCCATTATTACTCATTGTTCAAAAGACCAGAGAGGGAGCTGCACTTACTGGGAAGGAACCTGCGCTCCCGCCAGGCTGCCCACCGGCTTCTACGCTCTATGGTTTAACAACATACTTTGCCAATAGGATAGACTGCTCAGGCATAGGATTTTGGGCAGGGTAAGTATGTTCTCAGTGGGCCTGCTGTACCCTTCTGTGAGTCTCTCGTGCACCCTTGTTGCTCTTAGATATAAATGCAAAGGGGACATCGGGCTATATCCAGTGCCATAAGGAGCAACACTGTGTATAGGCCATTTCTGCTGAGTGGCACTAAGGAAGCTACGTCTTGTATATCGTAAGAAAAATGGGTGACACTGGGGTAAATGTATGAAGCTGGGAGAAGTGCTATCTATCCTCATAAAGAACATTGGGGCAGATGTATTAAGCCTTAACAAGAGATAAATACAAGTGTGATAAGGAGAGAGAAACGTCCAGCCAATCAGCTCCTTACTGACAGCCTGTAACATGGCAGTTAGCAGGTGATTGGCTGGATGTTTATCTCTTGTTAAGGCTTACTGGGGCAGATGTATTAAGCCTGGTGAAGAGATAAACTGGAGATAAAGTGGAAGGAGATAACGCACCAGCCAATCAGATCCCAACTGTCATATTTCAAACACAGCTGATTGGCTGGTGCGTTAACTCTTCCAAGTTATCTCCACTTTATCTCCAGTTTATCTCTTCTCCAGGCTTAATACATCTGCCCCAATGCATCTGCCCCACTGTGTGCAAGGTGATAATGCTTCAGCCAATCAGCTGCAATATGTAAACTAGCAGCTAGAAGCTGATTGGCTGGAGCATTATCACCTTGCACAGAACTTTCTATATGGGGATAGATATCACTTCTCCCAGCTTCATACATTTACCCCCCAGTTTGTACTCCATGACCCCCGTTCTGCCCTACCATGCACAGTGACCCTCCCCTCCAGAACCCTGACTGCGTCCGTATGTTCCACCACCAGAAGTCATGTGACTACATAAAGGCCCAGGTTGTTCCGATTAATACATACAGTTTACTAATGAACACTGCGATGACATGAACTCCCCAAATGGTATTACAGGAGTTTATACAGAAAATCACAATATAATCCACAACCTGATGCCATGTTAAATGTATGGAAACAAGCACCAGCATTTGTGCATAAGGAGAGCGTTGGTTAATATGCGTTGTGTCTGTCCTGGCGCAGTACTAGACTGTACATTGAGAAAACAATACACCTGGAGGCAAGTGGGGAACCAACTCCGCGTAAGAGGGCAGATTCCGATGCTGATGCAACAACGATAGTTCTCAGCGAAGGAACCGCGAGGCTTCGCAACTGCAGCAACCGCCCACAAACAAACAGAGATGTCCACAGAAGCCAAAGCAACTGTATACTTCAATGCACCCGTAACGCCCATGTGAGGAACACAGACGGCAATGACAGAATGACCACGGGAGCGGCACCGCTGGTGCCACGCTTTGTGCATAGGAGACCTCGCTGAGAGCGGCATCATAACGTCACCTTGCACGAGTCCGAGACTCGCATTCTACCGATAATCGCTTAGCTGCGACACCGTCGAAGTTGCATCTCCACTTGAATGAGGCCCAAGCTGTGATTGCACCAGCACTCCCTGGACTTTGCCTTCCCCCATTACAGCCCAGTTACTCTTCTTCAGACCTCAGTTAATATGCGACCGAAATACAGAAATATGACTGTTGGAGACCCTGAGAGAGCCACAGCAAAGGACAAGGCCTACCCCGTACTGCGCACCAAGGGATCTGACTATTGCACCAATGAGGCGACGAGTTCCCCACCATTTACCTTCCAGCTGACCACCCACCGTTACAAGATAATAGGTAGCCTATTACTGTAGGAAATAAAAGACGTGAAAGAACAAAGATTATATAAAACTAGGATAGATGGAATAATATATATATATATATATATATATATATATATATATATATATAATCATATAGCGTGTGCGGGGCACTATGTGCATGTAGACTACTCACAGGCTTCCTTCAGCTTCTCCTTGTCATAGTGCAGAGCCTCGTAGTCGTGCATCGAGATGCGATTAACACGTAGGCGCAATCTGTCCGGAACCGGCTGCTGACTGAGAGCAAACACCCCTATTAGCCACTGTGCGGAGACCCATTCATCTGCATCAGTCTCATGTGTCCATTATGGACGGAACAATAAGAGTTTCTGAGCAGCGACAAGGTGGGATAATACTCTAGGTTCTGTGGTGTAAGGGCTCGTTTGCAGGACACTTACTCATTGAGCAGAGGGACAGACGTACGCCTCTTGGTTTTCTGTATAAGGTTGGCCTGGTTGCGCAGATTAATCCTCACCACGGAGGGCACCAGTTTGCACGGCTCGCCATCCACTTGCATGGGAATGGACTTGTAAGTCCGTAACAGGACTTCCCGGCATTGGTGCAGACGTTCACCGTGTCCACCGACGTGAAGGGCGGCCTGTCCAGATGGAAAAACAAATAAGAGAAAGCGAAGTGCGTCAGGATGTGTATATGACAAGAATGTACAGGCACCGGCACGGCATTTACTGGATGTATACATCACTAGCTATGGAAATATCATGCCTGGCGACAGCGTCAGAGAAGGTATACGGTAACGGGTGGCGGGATTACAGTGTATGAAAAAACAGGGAAGATAGTGAAGCGCCCCACTGGTGGGATAACTCAGGTTAAATTTGTACAAGTGTACCACACCAACGAGATTTACCGTCACATCAAATGTATGCAATGTCCATGTGTTATTCAGATTCTTTCAAACTCCAAGCTGGTGAACTGACCCGGAAATTTCCATCTCATGCTTCATTGTGGCAAGTGGTAGAGGAGGTTTTTTTTCGTTTGTTGTTTTTTCTTTGTGGTACCACTAAATTGAAACTTTTTTTATAAACCACCGTATGGAGAGAGTCTTTTTGGATTGGATGGAAAGATATCTTTATGAGAGGACATCCAGCTGATAACAAGTAAGCATACATGTAAGCACCCGTGCGGAGTGGCATACAGAGTGGGGACATTTGCACAGCTCTGTTCCTTAAAGAAACCATGATGCGTATAGTCTCTGTTGTACTCATGTAAGCTTATACTTTGTGGTGAACCTCTAGGAATTCAGAAAATCACCTGGTGAAAGAAAGATTTTTTGCTATCCACCTCCCTTGATTAACGGACTTTATTGGGCCAGACTACACTAATGGGACGTATTTCTCCTTTTTTTTTTGCCCCATTTTCTTCCATGACCCTGGAGTTTGAAAGAAGAATCTGAACAACATACGTGGACATTGCATACATTTGAAGTGATGGGAAAATCTGTTGGTGTGGTACACTTGTACAAATGTAACCTGACTAGCTTCCCTTTTTTAGGGACTAGCTTCCCTTTTTTCATGTTATATTTATCAGGCTGAGAATACCTGTTTTAGTGTTAGAGCTGACCCTTTTCCAGCGCCCGTATACCTGTTTTTTTATGAGATTTTAGTGTATGTTACTAGAGCGGATGTCAGAACGTCTAGCTTTGCCAGAGCCTTTAATTGGGTACACGCATTACAATGTAGGCAGCAGAGTCACTACTGGGGAAATATGGGGGAGGGTTTATTCTGGTTGATTCGCAAGGCTGCGAATTCACAGCTTTGTGAGTCCACCGAACCCCGCTTTGCAAATGGGTGACTGATTCCACCCATTTGCAAGGGCGACTCGCTCGCAGGGGCTTGTGATTGGATGTTACATAGTAACAGGGCAGGGGGAACCTCCCACATCTTTCGATGGTCACCTACCATCGAAAGATGTGGAAGGTGCACGAATATAAATTATTTAAGGAAGTAATTCATGACAAGTGCTCTTTGGTGGGTAACATATTGTTGCTGACCTTTTGTTCCACGAATATAAAAGTGCCGGAATCACTTACATATGCATGCACGCCGGGAAGGAAATGGGTGGCCAGCTGAAATCCGGTGATGTCAGCTGCCCCCCTCCCCCCCCCCAGCATCATGGCCTCCTTAGCATGAGAATGCTCAGCGTTCTCATGGGAAATGAAGTATTTTTCTTTGTTTGGTTCTCATGGGAAAGCCCACGAAAAGCTGGGCGTTTCCGTATGCTAATGGGACTGCCCGCTTCCCCGCGCCCCTCTCCGCCCGCTGTCCTGAGGGCATGCACCTTGCAAACAGGTTGTTCGCCATGGGTCCCCACACCCTGCGTATGCACATGTGCAGAAATGTGCATGCGCAGTCCAAAAACATTGGTCCCTGTGCGAACGCAGCCCTGCTGCGAACAAACCAGAATAAAAGTCAACATGGCTAAGGTTGACAGGGTGGGAAGAGGTCGACTTAAGCATTAGGTCAACAATGGGAAGGTCAACAGTCCTCAAACAAGAGGACGCGGTACACTTAGACAGTGTCCGAGTCGACATTTTGACTGTCGACATTCCCATTGTCGACCTAAATCTTGTGCCAACTTTCCAACCCTGTAGACCTTAGGCCTGTCGAAGGGGGTTTTCTGGGCAACTGAAGACCCCCCTCTGTGTTTACCCATGTCAGAAGGACTGGCAACCCTGGATACAGTTGCAGATATCATGTGTGTGCATGTATGGCCTTTATCAGGACAGAATGTACGCAGGTGCGCACACAGCAACAGGACAAGCATAAAGACATTCTCAGTACCAGCGATGCCATAGTGAAGCCAATCACTTCGATGCAGCCGTCATCGTGTCTCTGAGGTTCAAAGTCATGGTGTTCCCCGGGATTTCCCCACGGCATAGTGCCAGCACAGTACCTGTAACAACAAGATTCACAGTACTAGATGGGAGGATCGATGGTTATTCAAATGTAGTCAGCTTAAGGTCTCAATGTACTCTGACATTACAGGACGCATAAAGTAGCTACAAAAATAATAATCTTGGAGACATCGTAGCGGCCTTTGGCAGGTATAGACGCTGTACACACCCACGGCAATCATCCGGGACGTTCTGTCCAACGCGGTTGCAGATGGATGCTCCCACAGGTGTTTGGCACTTGCTATCACCCATCTGTCCAATCCAATCCATCCCAGGTCTGGAGAGCGCACCGGCCATTACAGGATTTGAGACCTACCTTCTTGTTCTTCCCCTTCTATGGTAGTTCTGCATAGATCGGATGCATTTTTTGGTCACTGGACGTAGACCAGAAGGTATTGCATGGCACTGCCAAATGCTGTCGTTACTGATCAGGATGCCAGTCATTCGGTGCAAGTTGCCAACTCGAGTCAGCAAAAGGGCCCCAGACCATCAATCTTCCTTCTGATTGACAGTTTGGGAGCCTGTAGATGGTGCCCGTCAAAGCAATTCAATTGTTGTTCCATTTAGGGCATAAAGCGCAGCTAGCATTTAAATTCGCAGTTGCCGTAATGACGAGTTGAAATGTGAACAGTTGGGGTTCCCAAACAGCACTTTTCACATCACGTCCACTACTTTGGTCAGGTTTAACCATTTCACGCAGCTAAGCCCGGGCTTAGTGGGCACCACCGCGTGGAAAAAACCATGTGATTATTTCCACCCACAATCTTACGTCACTTTAGACCAGGCATGTCCAAACTGTGGCCCTCCAGCTGTTGTGAAACTACACACCCCAGCACGCCTTGCCATTGTTTTAGCATTCCGTAATAGCAAAACTGTGGCAAAGCATGATGGGAATTGTAGTTTCACAACGGCTGGAGGGCCATAGCTTGGACAAGCCTGATTTAGACATTCTCCTGACCATGCTAATAAAATGTCTGGAAATGTGAAACCGTGCCTCAGGAGGCTGCTCCGTGGCGCTGTACTCACCGAGGGATGTTTAGAAACACCAAGCACTGTAACTTCAGCTCCTGGATTTTAGCGGTCAGATCCACGCCGTCACACTGTACCGGGAACATACACAAGACATGTTACAAAATAGCGAAAAAAATAAATAAAAAATCTTGCAAATTTCAGAGCAATCATTGTGCTTTGAGAATTAATGTGTTTAAGGATTTGCTGAGTAATACCCCTTTCAGACTGCACTTATTACCGGGAAAAATGCAATTTCTTTACCGTTTCAAAATAGTAATATTTGTGGCGTGAAAGGTCAGTTTTGAATGTACCGGTTCAAGAAAAACAGTAATTCAAAACAGTTAAAAAGCAGGGTCCTACCCGTTTTAGTGTCCCTGTGTGTGTGATGGGACAAAACAGCATTGCAACCGTAATACCCCTTTCAGACCGCACTTAAACGGGTAATATAGCATTTAAGATATACGGTGTGAAAGGGGTTAAGGCTGTCTGACCCATTTTTTAAAATATTTTAAATTATAGAGTCAATGCCGTTTAAAAAGCAGCATAAATGTAACAGGCGGCTACAATGACAGAGTACAAATCATTTTTTGTTTTATTGCAACCGACATTCTTACAGAACATTTGCACAATTAATATAACCAATGTCGGAAAGGTTTTAGTCATCTGCAAATATAAAAAAAACAAAAATGTGTGCAATATATTTTATTGACATTTAGGAGCTTATGGTCGACTTAGGCAAGGTTGACACTCAAAAATTTGACATGAGTTTTTCACGTTTTTTGCAGATGTACGACGACATGGACACCGTGTATATGTACCGCTTCACTCGCCATGCTACGGGCACGCTGCACTCGGCACATTATAATATTCCCAGTCTGATAGTAAAGTATGAAAAACCACCCTTTTTTGACTGTCGACCTATGTCAAACATAAACTTGTGTCAACCTTTTGGCAGTCTCAACCTAAGGTATGTTGACCTAGTCTCTGTCGACTTAGTGACTGTCTACCTAGAAAGTCTATCCGCTGGCTGCGTACCATGTACAGAATGTCGATGCTGGCACGTCGGCAACTGGATTCCCCATGTACTCTTATTCTAACTGCAAAATAACCCTAATTACAGCCTAACCCAAACCCTTATATCAAGTATTGAGTTTGTGGCTGTCGACAGATCAGTGTTGACATCCAGAACGTGTTGAAACACTGTTGCATTCGCTAAAATGTATCAGCAGAGACAGCATATTATAGAACCATACAATAGGAATTTGTCTAGAGAATTGTGCAAGCACTCCCTCTGCTGGTGAGCTGCAGCATCTGCTGGTGCTCTAATAGTTCTAATCGCCACCTTGTAGAGTGCAGGTTTCAGTTTGCTGCAGCGCCGCCTGCACTCCAGTATGCACAATAACTAACTATCTACGGACTGTGCACTCACCTATAATTACAAACTCCATGCAACAGGACAGAAGTATTTCATTTTTGTGCCTTTCAAATTATTTTCAACTCTCCGCACTAAAATCGCAGGTCGTGATGTGGGGCTAAATGCATAGAGTATTTCGTTTGTATTCATACTGCGCATGACCCGGAACTAAGCGCACGGGCCACGCAGAGCTGGACATGGCACTGCTTAGGTCTCTCGTCCGCCTAGTCTAGAGCTAGCTGATGAAGATTAGTGACAGCTCAGATACAAGTTAGTGACTGTCGCCTTAAGGAACGCATAGAACTCCGCATACAAGTGAATATAAACTGTTCTTCTGTGCACTGTTTTTGGAACAAAGGGCGCAATTCGGACTTAGCCACAGCATGACTGATATGCTGCAGGGTTTGGGAGGTGGAGTTGGGAAGGCCACCAGAATGGGTTTGTAGGCGTGCCGACACCAGTGTCTGTGTCAGACACAGACTTCCTGAGCCAACTGTCCAGTACTGACAGCTAGACTGAGCTTACACAGGTGGCTGGGGTCATAGTGACCAATTGAGCCTGTGTCAATTCTACACCTGCTGGTGTTTCTGCGCCAAGTCCAGGCCTTGGCGCAGAAACACCAGCAGGTGTAGAAAAGGTAACTGTCCAAATGTAGGGCTTACTTATATACTAGATGGTTTTCAGAACGAATACCACCTAATTGGCAGAAATCCAGAACAGAGATGCAGGGTCTATGTGCCAGTGGCCTTCAACAGGGACCTGACTCGCAGACAAAGTCTTCCAAGGCGCATAGGAACTAGCACACAGCGAAGACTGAGAGCGGCGTTGCCCTGGCTACTACCAGAGTCCAAAGGCTTTCCTCCTATACCATCAGGCCTGCAACTATTGGTTCCAGTAGCCAGCAGAGTTCCGGTCTGACCAGGAATGGTCAGAACTGGATCACATGACTAAAGCAAAATGGCTGCGTCCAGCTCTGGAACTGGCGGGATCTGAGCGTGCTGTTTCTTCGGAACAGGACCTATAACCCGGAACATTTATCCGTAACCAAACTCAGCCCTCCCTGCCAGGGGAGGTGCTATAGATGATAGTTACATCCATAGGCCTCCAAACTCTGATACCAGGAGAAGGTACAGACAATTGTAGGTTTTAGTGGACATGGAACAATGGCCTGGGGTCTCATTTTCACGGTTTGGCCTGGGTTCCTTAGTACCGTGTAGGAAATCATATTACCACTGCATACAATGACATTCTGGAGATTTGGAACTTCTATCATGGTGGCACCAGATTGGGTAAGGCCCTTACGGGTTTCAGCATGACAATGCCAATGTGAACAAAGTTAGATCCATCCAAAATTCATTGCAGTCTTGTGTGGAAGAATATGATTGGCCAGAATACAGTCCGGACTGACCTCAACTCCAAACTATACTTTTGGGATGAATTAAACAGCTGATTCCAGCCAGGACTTAGTGCTTTAAGTCAGGAAAACAACAACGTATTAATGCCCAGGGGTTTTGTGATGTTACATAAGCTATGTGGACAATGGAGAACACAAGTCTTGCAAAGGAGAGTGAACATTATAATCCTTGGTTAGAACTTCAAATACGGATTGCAAAGCCCAATTTCCATGCACTGGACACACTTACCTCAACACGGATGTGCTTGGCCAAATCCCGGGAGCTGCCGGTCAGGAAGTCGGAGAACGCAGTCTGTGTGAGAAAGGAGAGTGAGTGGGAAGCTCAGCCGCGATAGGACAGATCTGCACAGCCGCGATAGAGGACAGATCCGCACAGCCGCGATAGAGGACAGATCCGCACAGCCGCGATAGAGGACAGATCCGCAGCACACAACCGGGAACACTCACCCCGGCATAGAACATCTTATTGCGGAAACGGCTGTTGAACTTCTCTGGGTTGGCCTCTGAGAAAGGACAAGAAAGTACAGTCACAAATACATTCTGCTGAATTAAAGAGAACATTAAAACCCCTTATGTAACATATAGAATGGTCTGCCATTCTTACGCCTTCCATCCCCGCTCCTGCCGCCTTCCATCCCCACTCCTGCCGCCGTCCATCCCCACTCCTGCCGCCGTCCATCCCCACTCCTGCCGCCATCCAAACTCCACTCATGTGGCCCACAAGCCATCACCCATTCCACTCCTGAGATCTTAACACTGCTGCCCAGGTCCACACACCATTACACAATAAAACTGATGATGCCCAATAAGCTGCCACCTTATCCCACTGACTCGCTTATCTCACTGAGGGTGGGATGTACCAAGCAGTGGTGGTACATCCTGCCGCCCACCGGGGGGGGGCATGGTACAGCGGTCTGGCAATCGGGACCTCGACTTTCAGGCATTTAAAAACAGTCAGGATTCCGATGTTTGAGTACTGATTGTCAGAAACCCGACTGTTGGGCCGTCATCCGGCACCCAGCTGGCGTAATCCCTGAGAGGGTCTTTAGTGTATTTAAAAATATTGTACAAACACAGAAATTTTTTTTTGCTACTTGTGTATTATCAGGGCGCACAATTTGCCTACGTACGCCGGCGAACAGATCGCATCTTATACGATGCACCCCTGGCTGCATCGCAGGCAAATCGCATGCGATTTTATCACGTGCGATGCGATTTAGCACCCCCCCACTATCCAGTCACCCCGAAGCGTGGCGAGTGCAGCGAGCCCCGCGGAATACATGTAAAGTAATCAGTGGCCCCTTGCCACGCCGACGTGGATAGTGGGGGTATGAAAAGGTCGGGAGGACGCGTTCCGCATCGTGGATAGTGGGAATGTGCTAAATCACATTGCATTTATGTGGATAGTGGGGGTGTGCTAAATCGCATGCGATAAAATCGCATGCAATTTGCGTGCGATACGATGCAATTCAATCTGCGGCCAGGTGTGCAGTGAAAATGAAATAGCACCATTGCATCGCATGCAAAATTGCATGCGATGCGATCTCACTACGCAGAATAGGGCACTAAGCTATTTGCTTAATGGGCTCCCTGATAATACACAAGTAACCATTTTTTCTTCTTTAGTACATCCCGCACAAAACCAATCGTCACTTCCGCCATGGGCTCCTGCTCTCCTAGTGCTTCCCTAACCTCCTCCTATAATGTAGAGAAGGATCCTCATACGACGGTACAGCCACACACACACACACACACACACACACACACACACACACACACACTACAACGGTACCTCGGGACTCGTGGAATTCCAGGGTAACTCGAGCATCAAATCCCAGGCTGAAATAATTATTGAACACATCCAGGGGCAGCTGTAGGAAGCGAGGACAGATTACCACATGTGCTTGTCTTGTACATACAGTACATCATTAATCAGCGCATGTGTAGCATCATTAATATATGTAGGTATTAATCTTCTGACTGCTGCCAATACATGTAATCAAAGCTGTGTGTGCGCCAGGCTGCACTCACTTTATCTGTTGCCCCTTCTGCTCTATCCTCCTCGTAGGCTTCAATGTTTCTCTCCACTTCCAGGTTCCACCGGTCCAGCTGGACGACCGCTCCCTCCTCCACATGGCTCAGGATCTTGGAGAGAGGTTCATCTGTGTAACCCTGGGAAAACAGGAGCATCATGGGTGACATGACGACGTGGGAATACACATCCAAAATCTGTCCTCATTCGGACGGTTAGGTCTAAATTTAAGTGGGCTAAGGGACCTCCTGACTTCACAGGGGAGGATAGGGTGGGCCGAGAAGAAGGAGCAAGGTCGGAACGAGGGTCCCAAAAGGACGCTCGCCACGCTTCGTGCACAGTGGTGAGCAGTAAAGGCAACCAGTGGTGGCTTGGATAGTGAAGGAGCAAGCCCCCCGGGCCTTGCTCCTCCCCCTAGGCGTGAAAGGTCCTTTAACCCACTACAATTTAGCAATGTCATTCAGACATGCAACACAGCACCATCACAGGGTTACAATGACACACAGGGAGAGAGTGCACAGTACACCTCCCAGTAACGGACAGGAGGAGGAGTGCGGGGTTACATCTCCCGGTAACAGACAGGAGGAGGAGTGCGGGGTTACATCTCCCGGTAACAGACAGGAGGAGGAGTGCGGGGTTACAGTACACCTCCCGGTAATGGACAGGAGGAGCGTGGGGTTACAGTACACCTCCCGGTAATGGACAGGAGGAGGAAGAGTGTGGGGTGACATCTCCCGGTAACAGAGAGGAGGAGGAGGAGCGCAGGGTTACAGTACACCTCCCGGTAACAGACAGGAGGAGGAGCGCGGGGTTAAAGTACACCTCCCGGTAACAGACCGGAGGAGGAGCGCGGGGTTACAGTACACCTCCCGGTAACAGACAGGAGGAGGAGCGCGGGGTTACAATACACCTCCCGGTAATGGACAGGAGGAGGAAGAGTGTGGGGTGACATCTCCCGGTAACAGAGAGGAGGAGGAAGAGCGCAGGGTTACAGTACACCTCCCGGTAACAGACAGGAGGAGGAGAGCGGGGTTACAGTACAACTCCCGGTAACAGACAGGAGGAGGAGAGCGGGGTTACAGTACACCTCCCGGTAATGGACAGGAGGAGCGTGGGGTTACAGTACACCTCCCGGTAATGGACAGGAGGAGGAAGAGTGTGGGGTGACATCTCCCGGTAACAGAGAGGAGGAGGAAGAGCGCAGGGTTACAGTACACCTCCCGGTAACAGACAGGAGGAGGAGCGCGGGGTTAAAGTACACCTCCCGGTAACAGACCGGAGGAGGAGCGCGGGGTTACAGTACACCTCCCGGTAACAGACAGGAGGAGGAGCGCGGGGTTACAATACACCTCCCGGTAATGGACAGGAGGAGGAAGAGTGTGGGGTGACATCTCCCGGTAACAGAGAGGAGGAGGAAGAGCGCAGGGTTACAGTACACCTCCCGGTAACAGACAGGAGGAGGAGAGCGGGGTTACAGTACAACTCCCGGTAACAGACAGGAGGAGGAGAGCGGGGTTACAGTACACCTCCGGGTAACAGACAGGAGGAGGAGAGCGGGGTTACAGTATACCTCCCGGTAACAGACAGGAGGAGTGCAGGATAGCAGTGCAGCCTCAGATCTTACCCCGACACACAGAAGGTAACTCACCCCACCCCAGTTGAGAGTTCTTGCAAGGTCGTTTCCTGTGCCAAGGGGGAGAATAGCAACAGGTGGTGGAGGGAAGAGGTGCAGTTGATCCAGCACAGAGAGGATCCAGCCCACCTATGGCAGAAGAGCATTTTTATTGTGAAACAGGAAGAACAATAAAAGATTTTTATTTTAATTGCTGCTTTTAAGCCATAGAAACAACTCACAAAAAGAAAAACAAATAAAAAAGTGTCCTTAAAAGGAGAAAATAACACGCATGCAAACTATTCAGCACAATATAAGGGTCATAAAAACAATATAATCTAAGGAACAACTACTGTACAAGGTGCACGCCATGCCGTGACGTGCACAAACAGGCTTTAATTTGTATTACTTCATTTACTTGTAGTCCTTTGTGGGGTACAGGGGTAAAGTGTGACCCTTTAAATCTTCAGACCTATTCTGCACTCCTCCCCCCTATACACCAGGCCATGGCCTAGCATCAGTCCCTCGCAGAAACCGCGGTGACTTGTGGGTGCTGGGGGTACTGTGAGTAAACTATGTGTGCACCCGACAACCACATTATCAACAGGACCTGGCTGGGTGGCGGCATCGGCAAGGCGAGGGCAGACGGGGGGCAGGAGTTGCTGGTGCAGTATGATTCGCTCCAGCAGTATTCTCCTTTCTCCTGCATGTACAAACAATGGAGGATGTTGCCGAAATGGGAGCGACACTGTGTGTACATGCTGTACGATATTTCGATTTTAATCGGAATCTTGTAAAAGGCAAAGCCGCATCCTATTGCCCTAGGTTATTTATTGGTTTTCTCTGGCTTACTAGAACTCTGGATATGTCCGTGTGCTTCTAACCAAAATATTAAAAGACAAAAAACCAGGATGGCTGCCGCGCAAAGATTGATTGCACCGCGCACAGAGAAACACAACCTGGGACACACAAGACTCACAGTGCCGTCACCTCCGCACGCTAGGATACGCAATGACGGAACTTTCCGATACATCTCTAACCTGCCAAAAAGACACAAGAAAGATTAATGAGCGTATTACAGCACATGGGAGGCGTAAGGACAACGAGGGTTTGTCCCAGCCACAGTACAGTAACAGCAAAACTCTTTTGGGATTTGTTTTTATGACCGTTTACAATGGGGCAAAAAAGTATTTGGAAAGCCACTGATTGGGCAAGTTGAGCCACTTAAAAAGATGACCCACTTAAAAAGATGAGACAGGTCTTTAATTTCCATCATAGGTGCACTTCATCGCATTGTATGATTTTTTAAACAATTTATTTGTAAATTCTTGCGGAAAGTAAATATTTGGACACCTACCAACCAGCGAGATTTCTGTCTCTCACAGACCTGTTACTTCCTCCTTAAGAAGCTCCTCTATCCTCCACTGTTACCTGTAGTAATAGAACCTGGTTCAACTGGTTATCTGTATTAAAGACACCTGTCCACACCCTTTATAAAACCTCCCCATCATGGCCAAGACCAGAGAGCTGTCTAAGGACACCAGGGACAATATTGTAGGCTGGGATGAGCTACTCCACAATATGCAAGTATCACTGGCAATCTCCCTTGACCTGGGGCTCCATGCAAGATCTCACCTCGTGGGGTATCGATGTTCTTGAGAACTTTGATGAATGATCCCAGAACTACACGGGGGGACCTGGTCAATGACCTCAAGAGAACTGGGACCACAGTCACAAAGGTTACCATGAATAACACATTATGTTGACATGGATTTCGGGATGCAGCACCCGAAAGGTCCTACTTGTCCGTCTAAAGTGACCATCTGGATGATCCAGGGGAGAATTCGGAAAATGGCATGCGGTCAGATGAGAGCAAAATAGAACTTTTTGGTATAAACTCCCCCATACCCACTGTGAAGCATGGGGGTGGAAACATCATGCTTGGGGGCTGCTTTTCTGCAGGGGACAGGACGACTGATCCGTATTAAGGGGAGGATGAATGGGGCGATGGATCATGAGATTTTAGCCAAAAACCTCTTCCCTCAGTAAGAGCATTGAAGATGGAACGTGGCTGGGTCTTCCAGTATAATGACCCCAAACACCCTGCCCGGGCAACTAAGGGGTGGCTCTGTAAGAAGCATGTCAAGGTCCTGGAGTGGCCTAGCTGGTCTCCAGACCTCAACCCAATCGAAAATCTGTGGAGGGAGTTGAAAGTCCGTGTTCCCGTATAATGCGATTTCCCTTTTTTTTTTCTCCCATTCTGTCTCTTACAGTTGAAGTGCACCTATGATGGAAATGACAGACCTCTCATCTTTTTAAGTGGGTCAACTTACACAAATGGTGGCTGTCCAAATACATTTTTCCCCACTGTACATTATTCCCACATGTGCTACTAGAGTTACAAATGATTCAGTTTGGTTTTCCATATGCCATTATTTTGGTTCTCTTACATGAACGCTTTGAGTGTCAGTGTTGCTGTGAGATCCTCAAAAACATCCGCTACAAATGCCAGCGCCGATCACAGCAGCTGTTCTTTCTTCATCTCCGTTCTGGACCGGCACTTCACCAGCAGTACAGGACCCTGCCGTCTCCACTTTTGCCAGCGGGGTGCCATTCGCCCACACTGTGGACCATCTCAGACGGACTGCACATTGACTGACCGGGGTAACCTAACCCTAAAGCTGGGTAATATTCCGGAACTTTCTTTTATCCTACACTTCTAATGAATTTTACTTACCAATAAGTGATTGGAGACTCTAAAGGCTTCTTTGGAGATCAGATTCATTGCGGAGAAATATGCAGGATTAATTGGTTGCGACCTTGACCTATTTTATTGATTTTATATATTCTGTTTTTTTAGATTTTGTTTGTATTTGTATACACAATAAATTGTTCAATTTTACAATCGTGATTCTCTCAGTGAAGCCCGGCGCTGCTCAAAACCCATCTCTTCTCTATTTTTTGCTCATCTCAGAGGACTCCCACTAGAGAAGCAGCTAAAGACAGCGCTTACAGATACGTACCCCCCCCCCCCCCCTTTTTTTCTCCAGTTCTTTTTTTGGGTGCAATATTTAAATAATAAACGGTACTTGTTTCCTAGCACGGCCACAATCGTTGGGATCGTGTACCTTTAAGTTAAGGTACACGATGCCCGCGATGGACCCGATTTCCTTTGAAAATGTGAAATGGGTCCAATATGACCCATTTCACATTATATATGGCCCCGTCGTCACCCCACGATAGACGCCAACCCGAAGCGTGGCGAGTGCAGCGAGCCCGCGAGGGGCGGCGGTGCGTGTCCTCTGACCTTTTCATTCCCCTACTATCCACGTCGGCGTGGAGTTGAGAATATATAATGTGGCGAGCGCAGCGAGCCACCGAGCCCGAAGCGTAGCTCGCCACGCTTCAGGTTGGCGTCTATCGTGGGGTGGGATTTACGTAGTAAAATTTGGGGGTCTAGGGAATGTTTTACATTGAATCCAATGTAAAATCGGGTCCCAGGGACCCTATTCACATTTGATTCAATTAAAAAATCGGGTCGGTCGCGTCGATCGCATCGCATGCGATGCGATCGACGTGATTTTTCCGACACGACCACCCCGATGGAAATCGGTGTGGCCATGCTAGGAAACAAGTACCTAATAAACTTCAATAAATTGATATAGCTGTATTTGTATTTATACTAAAAGAACTGCGAGCGGCGCTGGCGTTTTTAGCGGATATTTTGAGGATCTCGTTGGCACTCAAGGGGTTAAAGCTTCATCCCTTTATTAAGTTTTCCAGATAATTGGTGTGCGTGCAGTAACACTGTGGCATACACATAGGGATATGTATGTAGTTCTAATCTAACCCGCCACTAAACTTTGGAGACACGGCACAGTCCCGGCAGCCAATAAAGGCCAAGCAGCTGAATTATGGGCGGAGACCAATTTCTTAAGAAGCTCCTCTATAACCTTTTGTATCCAGATTCCACCATTAGAGTTGCAAATAAAACAAGCAGACAGATAACAGGCGATACAGAAAATCCCCAGTATACGCGTCGCGGGTGTACACAACACTTACGCTTCCTTTGGGCCGCCTTGACTGAGATCGAACACTTGTCGTGGGTTCAGATACCACATGAAGGACTGAAGGATCTTCACCCCCTGTGTGCGACAGACGATGTTACTCTTCACCATAGATTTTGGGTAGGTGTGTGGTGGGCTATCAGCAGCTGCTGGCACTGGGTTTGTCAAGCCCAAATATATAGAAAGAAAAAGAAAAATTGTGCCAGCGCTGGCTGTTTTAAGAAAAATACACTACACGGCTCTCAAAGGTATAACAATTTATTAATTATTTTCAAGGACTCAAGGTTTCCCAGTTTGAGTGTCCTCTTGAATGCATCTGGAAGGATTAGGGATCATGCAGTTATCCCAAAAGAAATAATTTGTAATCCAGGAAATATGAGGATCCTCCGTGGGATAGGTGGACAGGTCACTTTGGCAAATAGAAACAGCAGTTTTCACAGGTGCTCAACGCATTTCCCCGGTGTCACCGGCTTCATCAGGAGCAAGTACTTGCTCCTGATGAAGCCGGTGACACCGGGGAAACGCGTTGAGCACCTGTGAAAACTGCTGTTTCTATTTGCCACCCGCCAAGTGACCTGTCCACCTATCCCACGGAGGATCCTCATAATTCCTGGATTACAAATTATTTCTTTTGGGATAACTGCATGATCCCTAATCCTTCCAGATGCACTCAAGAGGACACTCAAACTGGGAAACCTTGAGTCCTTGAAAATATAGGACAACCACAGGACGTCGTGTCACAGAACCTGGCAAAACAAAACCGGGCCCAATGGGATGGTAATATACAGCTTATTCACATTGTTTCACAATTGAACTCACCCCTAAGCTATAAACTTAATTCAAATCTGATTATCCCCGTGATAGCTAGCTCATAATTGTGTATCATTAACTACACCACTAGAGTGATTTACCTTTTTACTTCTTTTAATTGTTATTAATATATTGTTATACCTTTGAGAGCCGTGTATTGTATTTTTCTTAAAACAGCCAGCGCTGGCACAATTTTTCTTTTACTCTTCACCATAGGCTAAGTGACCTCAGATCACCCACAAAAACACTCAGTCTCCAGGTGGGAGACTCATGGTGTGAGCTACCCCAAGTCTGCCACAGAATACCGGGGGGAACAGACATTGGCCTGAGCCAAGCCATGGCACATTAGATAAACACGTCATGTGTAAAGCTCAGAGACAGTCACATAGGAGACTTTATAGAGACATTTAAAGACAACAGAGGTTTAATCCGGTGCAACAGTCAGTGTGAGGAAGCGGGAAGACACGAAAGTGGGGAGAAAGGATGAGGCACGCCCACCCACGTGGAACGCAGCAAAGTGACGGAGGAGAATAAACAAAGTACCCAGAATGATTTATAAGAGACTGTAGAAAATTAAGAGACATTGGTAACGTAGCACAGTCCGCATCTATTCCCAACAGGTCATGTTTTCAGGATTCAAGATTTTGGAACAGATGGGCCAATTACTGATCCAGCAAATTAGATCAGGTCTCCTGTGCACGATTAAAGAAATCCAGAAAACATGACCTGTTGGGGTACTTAAAGACTGGAGTTGATAACCGCTGCTGTAGCGGGAAAAAAAAAAAGTCAAAGCCAGAGGGGAGTCGATCTCTTGTAACTTGATTGACACCGTTCACTAATAAGTAAAAAATTATAATAAAAACACTGCATCTGGGAACACAATTAGTTCCTTACCACACAAATCTGCCAAGGACGTCTACATTTCATCCTTCCTTATCCTGCCACTAGGGACAAGCGCAGTGCAGCCTCCCTATTCTGCAGTACTGTCCTCATTCTATCGGACCACACTCCCTAGTACATCTAGTTCCTATCCCCTGTCTGTCCCCCCAAATCCTCTACCTCTGTTCTGTTTTCCCAGCCAACGTCATTGTTGAAGCATTTTCAAAGCTCACATCACTTGGCCACGCCCCCATATCAGTAACATCAGTGATTCGTGGGATGCTGAGAGGAGGCGGGGCTTAAATGATGCAAAATGCTGCTACCGCGTCATTTTAGCCAGCCCCCTCTCAGTGGACACGTGATTTGTGGTAAGTAAACCAGCGGGGATGGGGGGGTGCGGTGGCCAGCAAGCGGGAAACTTCCTGGGGGGCAGACCCGATTTTCGGAAGGGTAGGCAAGCCTGATATTACAGACATACTAACGCCTTATAAATGTATAACAGGAGAGCAGTTTGGAGACAGAATTCCAACAGAAAAGCGACAAGGAAGACAGACTAGAATAAACAGAAAATGAAAAACAATACATAACATTTGAAGACAGTAATTGGGAGGAGACTTGTGTTGTGTTGTGCTGGGTGGGTGCAGGACTTGCGTCCTGAGGTCCTACGCGAATGTATGAACACATACGCAAAATTAAGATGTTGAGATCCACAGTGCACAGCTGGTTTTTGTGACGCCCACCCAAAGGGTGACCACCCCTACCCCATCTCCCCACACTTGCTGATAATTGATGATTAATCTAGATTGTACCAGTTACAATAAAGATATTTTCTTTCACAATACCCGGTCTCACAGAACATTTGTGTTTGGCACAATCACAAGCCCACACACAATACACAGATTGTAACCACAGAGTGCGCACTTCTATCCCAAAGACAATATCGATCCTACCGGCCTTTTGGACAAAGACCCAGATTTTGCTGCACCGCCACACAGCCATTAGGGTAGAGCGCAATACTAAAACCCAAATAACAGTATGGAGTTTAGGGTGAAATTAGGATCCTCACTTGATTTCCTCCACTTTTGGGGTTAACAAATACAAGAACTGGCTTCATGAGCGGGCACTGAGCAGGCCTGATCACGAACGGTCGTATCCTGGGTTCCTGCAAAGAAACCAAAAACACAGAACAACTTAATGCAGGAACCACACATGCTCGGTGCGCCCCAAGCCTCCCCCTTACACCCACCTCTGCTCCCTTCTTGCTGGGTTTCCTCTTAAACGACGGCCGCTTCTTCTTTTTACTGGACTTGATCGAACTCTGCCGGGGTTTAGAAATCAAATGTAAAAACATGAGTGAGAGACGGGTGAAGGGACGGAGACGGTAACTGATCACTCACCTGGGGCCGGCGCACTCGGATTATCCACGTAGGGGGCATTATGACAGCAGCATGGGCCCCTAAAGAGCAGGGCTCTTCAATGTGGTGCAGCATGAAGCATGATACTTTATTGTGGTACTGAGGAGGAACAAAGGATCAGGGGAATAGGATTAAGCTGGATGATGGATAGAGAAATTTGGGCTGGCTCAATCAAATCAGAGGGGAAAATTGTGCTCGGCGTTCCTGAACTGGAACTTTGGGATTAAGTCTCTTACGTAAAAGCCTTTAACAGAAATATTCAGCGATGCGTGATCGTTTTTATTATTTAAAAGGAAATAGCATAAGAGCCGGTCCCCAGCACATCGCCACGCACTAACTGAATAAGCACAATGATTGGTAAACAGGACAATGGCTGCCCCGTGCAACATCAGCGCCACCAAAAAAACATGTACATCTATATAAAAGCCAAGGCAGAAAGACCCAAGCACTGTATTTGTGTAATACTAAGTATCTGCGGACAATCAAATCAGTAAAAGCCAAAATCATAGGCCTGCTTTACTGTGAGTCACCATTTGTCAGCCGTGTGACCAGAGGGTGTCTGCTGTCAGGCCAGCCATGGGGAACCTTTGGCCCTCCAGCCGTTGGTGAACTACACATCCCAGAACGCCCTGCTACAGTTTTACTAATTGGCCGTGCTAAACTGTAACAGAGCATGTCGGGATATGTAGTTCAACAACAGCTGGAGAGACAAAGGTTCCCCATCTATGTAGCAGTCTGTGGGGACTTCCTATTGATTCAATAAGATCTAGTGACAACACTTAGGCGTAAGGGAAGGCGGAGATTTATTCTGAAACATGCCAACCAATACGATTCTAGCTATCATTTTATAGAATGCACAACTTAAAGGACTTCTAGAATCAGATTGGATAACGTTTCTACTCGTTCTCTTTAGAGATTTTATCAATCGTTCCCCAAGGTGTATTGATTGGCTGCATTTTTTTACATTGGATCACTAACTGCTATTCTAGCAAATTCTTACAACTCTTCCAATAACGCAATCGGAAATGTTGTGCTTCCCTACGCTTTAAGCGGAAAGGCGGAGGTGACGAGGAAGCGACACAAATCTACGCACCGACGTGACGTAACTTACTGCCAGTTTGCACCAGGAGCAGCTGATCGCAACAATCTCTTTGCTGTGAAAGGCAAACTTTTGCTGGAACCCCTACAAGACAAATAAAAAAAAAAATCGAGTGATCCATTAAAAAAAAAAAAAAAAAGATGCAGAGTTTTTCAAACAAGTAATATATCTAGTACCAAACATTGGGTATACGTTGAAGACAGATGCGTATCTTGCTTGTTGCCTTTCACCTGCCCCCTTCTACATACGTTTGGCCTGCTGCTAGTTTTTATCATCAGTGCCTATATTGAACTCTGCACCAGCCCTATAGGCTAAGACATCTTACGCTTTCCTTACCCTCTGTAACAAGGGGCTGCTGGACCGTAATTAGATTTTCACTCCTTTGTACTGTACAGTGTATGATGCCTAATCTTTGTGCAATAATGGATTTGGTTACAGGTTCCCATGAGTGAACCACGTTCCCGCCTTCCTCCCCCCCCAGCCCTCCCTGCAACGAACGGCCCGGACGAATGCGTAACTCACTGATGCCGTTTGTTGCCGGGGGGCTGCAAATGTGCATACCACCCAAACATCATAACGGGGCTGAATTTGCCCCGTTCCGAATGAACGTGAATTAGGCCCTTAGTACGCCAAGCACAGGCTGGTGCAAATGTGCCCTGATGAAAGTGACAGCTGCCAAATGAAACGTACGGAGAGGTCTCGCCACAAGGCTGGACCCAATCCCGCATATGGCCCACAATACACATTTCTTTTTTTGTAAATGATTTAGCAGGTACAATTTCAGCAAGCCTGCGTCAAGTCTTAAGGACAACATTTCGGAACAATACCAAATACCGGCAGCATATTTTGTTTAGAACCACAGGGATTCTTGTGTCATTGTTATTTAATTACACTTACCTGTCGGGCAAAGTCTAGCCTCCATGGTGGGGACTTGTGCAGAACTGGCAGCAGCCTGATTCCGCTGGCGAGAGGTTTCTGACCACATGTGTATGTGTGATAACCACATAACATTGTGCTTTAACCCGGTGGGGACTGTACAAAGCCTGGAAGGCTTCACTGGGTCCCTATACCAGGGACATGAGCCGTACAGGCATGAATGGTGATAAGCTAAACTCATGGTGGTTTGCCAAATACAGAGCACGTCAGAACCCCTTTTGAATCAGCTGAAGGGGTTAGGGCTCATTCCTAAATTGAGCCCTAAATCAGGCCCTTACTGCTGTAGTGCTACAGTGGGGAAGCCCAAAATACATTCTGTTCCATGGGTCGGGGTCATTGCATTGTTCATGAAGAGCAGCAGCAGTCCTGCCCCTTAAAAGGACGTAATTATTTAAATAGCAGGACAGAAGCCTGAGGCTAAAACAGGTTAGGTCTGGCAGCACATGGCTCCGAACTTTATTCCTACTGGGCAATACGTTCCACCTGCTTATGTAAATGTTGCGAATGTTGAAACATTTTGGCCGGAGACAAACTTCCCTTTCCCACCTGTTATCACCTAAGGGGCGGATGGTAATGCCGCTTCTGTTCAGCAGCAGTGCGGAATGCCGGTTGAACGCGTGCATTTAGTTTAAAAGGGGCAATCACTTAAAGGCAAAACCATGCCTTGTAAGTAATTGGCCCTTTTTAAAAAAAAGTCTGAGTACGGCCGGCATCCCGCACTGCCGCCGAACTCAGGTGGCATTACATTCCGCCCGTGGTTTGATCCCGGTTTGCTGCTTCAATTGTTAGAGCAACTTCAAGTCAGCAGATGGCGCAATAGAGCTATTTAGTTGTTGCTGTGTTTGGGCACGATCCACTGCCCGTCCTGGCGATTCAGCTCGCCATCCCAAAAAAGAGAAATGTGACGCGTCGCGCCTATTAGTTTAGTCGTGTTTTGCCGCTTTACATGGTAAAACCAGTTCATAATGAGCGCGATCAGCAGTATACAATATCGCCCTGTGACAGGAGATCGGGGGTGATGAACAGTTGAATTTCCCTCTGTAAATGTTCGTTACACTTCTCTGGCATTAAGCGAGAGCCTAGAACAAACACACATTGTGTAGCCTCTTACCTTCCCACATTGCCGGCATTTCCCTGCCTGGCGTCTCCGGTGAACCCAATGATGGCGAACAATGACTGGCTGGGAGACATAAGAAGATTGATCATAACGCGATCTATAGATGCGGAACCCCCTAATCCTGCTCAGGTTTATTAAGGAACTTTGGTACAAGAGAAAGGTAAATACTTTATTCATTATGTATTTTATTTGTTTGCATTGTGCACCTGGAACCTTGACTTTGTATGCGGTAACTACTGAAAGGTCTCCGCATGGTCGCACCTCTCAATTGGTGTGCACCCCAGGACCCCACCCCTGTATACCTAACGCAGTGAATTTACATACACAATAGAAGGCCAGAGACCCCTTCTGCCTGGTGGTAGCACCCACGCCCACTTGTCCTATATACTGGTTTTAATTGGGTTCCTGAAATTCCTTAGACTGCATGCAGAGCAAGGTGAGACCGGCACAAATGTACATTGGGTTATCAGATAGGGGGGGGGGGGGGGGGGGTGGTGTGCATTTCTGGGTTGTGCCCCCCCCCCCCCCCCATGACTGCTGTGGCCGTGTGGCCTCAGGAGCATCCCAGATTAACACTTACTTTCATATTCACTTTCATCCTACTGTGTGTTTTGTTTCAATTTAACTCATTTCCCACCTTTACCTCTCACTACTTTATCTCTCATTTTGTTACCTCTCACTTACTTACCCCTGCTATTTTTAGCAGCCTCTCTCACTAACCTATCCTCACTTTTTTCACTACATATTTTCTTCACTCTTGTGCTGCCTTGGGGTCAGCTGCTTCATTTTGGGGTGCCCTAGATTTGTACCCCCCCTAAAATGTTAGGGACTTGCCCAACTAATAAGGTCACCTGGAAGCGGTGGGCAAGCCGTTACTTATGCCCATAACTATGCGAAGAACCTCGCTAAAAAGGCAAAATTGTATTATCAATAAACTGTGAGTTTGAATTGTGTTTTGTATTTTGTTTGCGATGTACGGCGCTGCGGACACTTTGTGGCGCCTTATACATAAACAAACTACCACTACTACTCGTGCACCTGCAACTTTGACTTTGTATGTAATGAATAAGCACTTCCCTACCTCACGGATATTGCGGGAGCCGGACTCGCGGAACGACGGTTTGCAACGGAAATTTATCTGTAACAGAGGAACAAACTGGGTAACAGAAGAGGAAATGTTTGGAGAAAGACAACGACAGGATTACACAGGTAAATGTACATACACTAGACACAAGGGGAATTGGCGCTGTGTGCACGATAGGAGAACATTAGTCACAAAATATAATGTTTTAATAATACTCTGCACAATTGCAATAAAGGGGGGTATTTAATGCCGCACAATATTTTCGATCGTCGGAAATATTGTCAGTTTTTGCCGAGAATAGGTCAAATTTTCATTCGGCCTATTCAATGTACTGTAATATCTGATCTTTCGGGAACATGGATAGGCGAATCCGCGTCTTTTTGATCAGACGCGGATGCTAATGCGACAATTTAGCAGCCGTTTCCAACAATGCAGATCCGACTTTTAAACAAGACGGATCTGCAGCGGCGAGTCCCGGCTGATAAAGCCCAGGATTGAATAGGTTCTGGACGAAATTTCCGACTATCGGAAATAAACACCCCACAAAAATTTTTTTTAAAAAAATACACAAAATCTCATAAAATATGTCTGAAAAAAAAATTAAAGAATGTAAAAAAAGCCATCTGTGAAGTACCAGAAACATTAGTAGTAATTAATCCAGTATTCGCCGTAGGTAATGAAACCAGAAAACCTGTCCTGCATGTAACATTTCTATCTGTCTTTTTTAAGAGATCTAGAGATTTATAAGCTATGGTTTTTATACCAGACACGTTCATGTGTGCGATGTAAAGAATCTACTGCTCACCTTCTCCAACTGCTCGATGCACGGAGTGTGAACCACTATCTTGCACGCTGCGCACTTACGCCGGGATGCGGACTTCTGCTGTTGAGGAGACCAAAAAAATTAAATAAAAATAAATAAATAAAAAAATCAAATGACTGTTCTTGAATGGATGTAAAGAAACCAATTGTTTGCAGTGAACCATTATTTCATATGAGCAGAAAAATACCAATATTACATAGTTATACAGTGTACACCACAAACAGAAGATGGGCTAATGGCATTTGTGGCCTGAAGCAATGTGCGCGAGAACGGATCCTTAGTTCTCTACGGACCCGTCATATCGCCGTGGCAAAAGGACAACGGCTGCACTTTGAAGCATTCCAGATTTCTGTTCCAATCTCAGCCCTAATGGTGATCCCGCTCATTTGAGTCACGTGAATCTCAAGCCCAACGGGGTTATGTATCAAGGCACCGGTTGTAAAACCCAGGTCTTCCGATCAGGAGTATACCCAATATTTAAGAGGGCACTGCTTATACTAGCCATGTATATCAAGTAAAAAAAATATACCCCATTTAACCCTTTGAATGCCAAGTGATTTAAAAAAAAATAGGTGTGAAAATTGCCAAGCAAACATTTAACCATCACATAGACCTTTACCTTATATAGAAAATAAAATCTTTGTTTACACATCAGGAAGACGGGCAGGGTGAGTGGGGGCTGCAGGGGGGCATATGGGCGAGACGGGCTCCATCAGAACGGGGCGCGCATGCCCCCTTCTGGTAATTGGCGCACAATAGAAGCTGCTCCATCTGTATTTGCGCATCTCTGAGTGATTTTGGCACTCAAAGGGTTAAATATTGGGCATACATTGTGTGTGTGTGTGTGTGTGTGTGTGTGCGCGTGTGTGCGCGTGTAACGCAGTCTTGGATAAGTTTAGTTTTGTTCCCAATTGTACAGTGCCGCAGAATACGGTTGTGCTCTACAGTATATATGGTAAATATGTAACCGTCCACTTTTCCAATACCCAGATATAAAAGAATATAAACTTCTCCGGCATCGTTCATGATGCTACAATTCTTAGCTACAACTTTAGCACTTCATCATTCTGAAACGCTTCATTTGGGATTGGAGAGAACAATGTTGTTTCCTTTCCCAGACAGACAAGAGATACATACTGTAGTGTAATGAATGGAGAAAGCATTTTGCCTGCAGGGATAGACAAACACAATAGATCTGTGCGGTTCTGTACATGCCATGTAAAACAAAAGCATCTTAACCCAGCGCAGTCCCGGCATCCACAGCTGGAGCGGTCACTACAGAGAGCTCTATGTGCATTCTCTGTACGGGACACAGCTAAAGTGTGCGTCCTACCCTAATGCCCAGAGTGGCTGCAGGGAGCTGGCGTCGTACCTGCTACTTCGGGTTTATTATAATGGTGCAATAACGGGGAGTAGAATAATGGTATAGTAATGGTTCATTGCTCCTTTATTTTACAACACTACTTTAACTGGCATTTTACTCAATGACACTGCCCATTATGGGCACTCAGGGCTATATTGTAATATTGTTGAAGCGCGGGTACACAGACATCTATAAGCGACGTAGGGCAATCCCCCCCCCCCCCCCCCATAGCGGGCGAGGACAAATCTGTGAAGCTGTTAATCACAAGGTGCCAGAGAAACCTGTCAGAACACTGCAAGTGCAGTACCATTCCACCCCAGTGCCACCCCCCCATCCAGTATACAGCACAGCGTCGCCACCCCCCAGTATACAGCACAGTGCCGCCACCCCCCAGTATACAGCACAGTGCCGCCACCCCCCAGTATACAGCACCGTGCCGCCAACCCCCAGTATACAGCACCGTGCCGCCACCCCCCAGTATACAGCACAGTGCCGCCACCCCCCAGTATACAGCACAGTGCCGCCACCCCCCCAGTATACAGCACAGTGCCGCCACCCCCCAGTATACAGCACAGTGCCGCCAACCCCCAGTATACAGCACCGTGCCGCCACCCCCCAGTATACAGCACAGTGCCGCCAACCCCCAGTATACAGCACAGTGCCGCCACCCCCAGTATACAGCAGTGCCGCCACCCCCCAGTATACAGCACAGTGCCGCCACCCCCCAGTATACAGCACAGTGCCGCCACGCCACCCGCCAGTATACAGCACAGCGCCGCCACCCCCCAGTATACAGCAGTCCCATGCTCTTCCTGTAGAATATAGTATAGCCCCATCCTTGCCTCCCCACAGCATACAGCACAGAACCATCCCCCCCATATACAGCATAGTCCCATTCTTTCCCCCCCATATACAGCAGTCCCATTCTCTCCCCCCCATATACAGCACAGTACCACCCCCCCCCCATATACAGCACATTCCCATTTCCCCCCCCCGCATATACAGCATAGTCCCATAGTCCCATTCTCTCCACCCCCATATACAGCACAGTACCACCACCCCCATATACAGCACATTCCCATTCATATACAGCACAGTCCCATTCTCTCCCCCCCATATACAGCACAGTACCATTCCCCCCCCATGTACAGCACAGTACCATTTCCCCCCCCCATATACAGCAGAGTACCATTCTCTCCCCCCCATATACAGCATAGTCCCATTCTCTCCACCACCTCCACCCCCTATACAGCACAGTACCATTCTCCCCCCACCCCATATACAGCACAGTCCAATTCTCTCCACCACCTGCCCCCCCCATATACAGCACAGTCCCATTCGCTCCACCACCTCCCCCCCATATACAGCACAGTACCATTCTCTCCCCCAATATACAGCACAGTCCCATTCTCTCCACCACCTCCCCCCATATACAGCAGTCCCATTCCCACCCCCCCCCCCCATATACAGCACAGTCCCATTCTCTCCAACACCTCCCCCGCCCCATATACAGCACAGTCCCATTCTCTCCACCCACCCCCATATACAGCACAGTCCCATTCTCTCCACCCACCCCCATATACAGCACAGTCTATTCTCTCCAACACCTCCCCCCCCTCCATATACAGCACAGTCCCATTCTCTCCACCCCCCCATATACAACACAGTCCCATTCTCTCCACCCCCCCCCCATATACAGCACAGTCCCATTCCCTCCAACACCTCCCCCCCCCCCCCATATACAGCACAGTCCCATTCTCTCCACCACCTTCCCCACCCTCAGTATACAGCACCCCCCAAAAAAAGATGAATTTATCTTTGGCAGAAAACACTAAAGATATATTGGGTTGTGGATAAGTCTCTCCCCCCCCCCCCCCAAAAAAAGGGAACATTTGTGAAAGACGTCTGTCAACCTTTCACTTGTGTCAACCTTTTGTAACGGTCGATCTAGAGCATCTCAAATTTTTCTTGTGGATCTATTGCCGGCGAGCCAGAAAAACGAAAATGTAAGTTCCCACTAGAACAGCAGTAACACGTTAGTAATAGTCGTGTTCCTCGCGGGCGACCATTCCGAGAGTTCACATCGACCGTTACCGCATAACACACAAAGGGGTAAATGTAGGAGGCCTGGAGAATTGTTATCTATCCCCATAAAGAACGTTATGTGCCAGGTGGTAATGCTCCAGCCAATCAGCTCCAACATGTAAACTAACAGTTCAGAGCTGATTGGCTGGAGCTTTATCACCTTGTACATCCCACTTCTCCCAGCTTCATACTTTCACCCCAAACTGCTGATTGGTGGCTAGATCCGAATTCTAAAGGTCAATTTGCTGAATGCGATGTGACCGAGTGCAGAAGACTTACCTGTATCTTAGCTGTGCAGTACTGCTCTCCCACATAACAGAAGTCTCCGGACACATTGGTCTCAAACCAGAGGTGATCGCCGTACACAGCCGCCTCCTGGTAACACAGAGAAGATCAGATTAGCTCTAGGACCTGGGAATAAATGGCATGCGTCGGCAGGTAGACAGTAAAAGGCTGAACCGTTAATATGTCGACCACTATTGATCAACAGGCCATTGTTATTTATGGTACTTGTTTCCTAGCACGGCGCCCGTCGGGTTGATCACATGCCTTAAGTTTAAGGTACTTAAGGCATGCGATTGACGCGATGGACCCGATTTTCTGTCAATCACCAGTTTATTTGCTGGTAAAAGAGAAAATCGCGTTGATCGCGTCCCATTATAATGGCCCGCGATGCAATCAACGTGGTTTTACATAGGGAACAATGGGAAATGGGCCAATATGGCCCATTTCTCATTGTATATGGTTATAAAGTATGGTTAATGCTCCCCATTGTTAACGCCACCCCACTATTGACGCCAACCCGAAGCGTGGCGAGCGCAGCGAGCCCGCGAGGGGCAGTGGTACGCGTCCTCCAACCTTTTCATATCCCCACTATCCACGTCGGCGTGGAGTTGATTTAATAAAGTGTGGCGAGCGCAGCGAGCCCGAAGCGTGGCAAGCCCCGCGAGGGGACGCGTATACCTCTGAAGTTATGCGCGTCCGCTCGCCACGCTTGGGGCTCGGTGGCTCGCCACACTTTATAAAATCAACTCCACGCTGATGTAGATAGTGGGGGTATGAAAAGGTCGGAGGACGCGTACCACCACCCCTCGTGCACACACTTTCCGCAGCGCTGTACAGAGTATAGTTGAACATTCACATCAGTCCCTGCCCCAGTGGAGCTTACAATCTATATTCCCTACCACATGTACACTCACACACAGACATTCTAGGGTTAATTTGTTGGAAGCCAATTAGTCTACCAGTATATTTTTGGAATGTGGGAGGAAACCGGAGTACCCGGAGGAAACACACGCAAGTACGGGGAGAATATACAAACTCTGCACAGATAAGGCCATGGTGGGAATCCAACCCATGACCTCAGCGCTGTGAGGCAGTAATGCTAACCATTACACCGTCCGTACTGCCCCGTATATATAACACATGGTGGGAATCCAACCCATGACCTCAGCGCTGTGAGGCAGTAATGTAACCATTACACCATCCGTACTGCCCCGTATATATAACACATGGTGGGAATAGAACCCATGACCTCAGCGCTGTGAAGTAGTAATACTAACCATTACACCATCCGTACTGCCCCGTATATATAGCACATGGTGGGGATAGAACCCATGACCTCAGCGCTGTGAGGCAGTAATGCTAACCATTACACCATCCGTACTGCCCCGTATATATAACACATGGTGGGGATAGAGCCCATGACCTCAGCGCTATGAGGCAGTAATGTAACCATTACACCATCCGTACTGCCCTGTATATATAACATATGGTGGGAATAGAACCCATGACCTCAGCGCTGTGAGGCAGTAATACTAACCATTACACCATCCGTACTGCCCTGTATATATAACACATGGTGGGGATAGAACCCATGACCTCAGCGCTGTGAGGCAGTAATGTAACCATTACACCGTCCGTACTGCCCCGTATATATAACACATGGTGGGGATAGAACCCATGACCTCAGTGCTGTGAGGCAGTAATGTAACCATTACACCGTCCATACTGCCCCGTATATATAACACATGGTGGGGATAGAACCCATGACCTCAGTGCTGTGAGGCAGTAATGTAACCATTACACCATCCGTACTGCCCCGTATATATAACACATGGTGGGGATAGAACCCGTGAACTCAGCGCTGTGAGGCAGTAATGCTAACCATTACACCATCTGTACTGCCCCGTATATATAACACATGGTGGGGATAGAACCCATGACCTCAGCGCTGTGAGGCAGTAATGTAACCATTACACCACCCATACTGCCCCGTATATATAACACATGGTGAGGATAGAACCCATGACCTCAGCGCTGTGAGGCAGTAATGTAACCATTACACCATCCGTACTGCCCCGTATATATAACACATGGTGGGGATAGAACCCATGACCTCAGCGCTGTGAGGCAGTAATGTAACCATTACACCACCCATACTGCCCCGTATATATAACACATGGTGAGGATAGAACCCATGACCTCAGCGCTGTGAGGCAGTAATGTAACCATTACACCACCCATACTGCCCCGTATATATAACACATGGTGGGGATAGAACCCATGACCTCAGTGCTGTGAGGCAGTAATGTAACCATTACACCACCCATACTGCCCCGTATATATAACACATGGTGAGGATAGAACCCATGACCTCAGCGCTGTGAGGCAGTAATGTAACCATTACACCACCCATACTGCCCCGTATATATAACACATGGTGGGGATAGAACCCATGACCTCAGTTCTGTGAGGCAGTAATGTAACCATTGCACCATCCGTACTGCCCCATATATATAACACATGGTGGGGATAGAACCCATGACCTCAGCGCTGTGAGGCAGTAATGCTATAACCATTACACCGTCCGTACTGCCCCGTATATATAACACATGGTGGGGATAGAACCCGTGAACTCAGCGCTGTGAAGTAGTAATGCTATAACCATTGCACCATCCGTACTGCCCCGTATATATAACACATGGTGGGGATAGAACCCATGACCTCAGTAATGCTAACCATTACACCATCCGTACTGCCCCGTATATATAACACATGGTGGGGATAGAACCCATGACCTCAGTGCTGTGAGGCAGTAATACTAACCATTACACGTCCACGCTGCCCATATGTTGACACATGAAGAAGGTCGCCCTACCTTCGTTTTTCTTTTTAACTCTCAAAAAAAGATTATAAGAGTGTGGCGAGTATAGCAAGGCACCGTGCCCGAAGCAAAGAAACACGGTATACTTTTCCCTGTTCATGTCGACACAGACACCTAAAAAAAAAACCTTGAATACCTCATGTCGACCTTGTCTGTGTTTTTATTATGCGGACCTAAATTATGTCAACCTTTTTCAGGTGTCAACCAATGGCCTGTTGACCATATGCCCCAAAGCAGACATAAACAGTATAGTAACATTAGAACCGCGTACATATTATAAAACTGTTACATGTGCGATGTTATTTATTGCATTGTAATTTCCCGCCAGGCCACCAGACTGCGCTTCACATCAGTCATCCTGTCCCAACATCGGGTGTAAGATGGCGGGGCTGGTGGACACATGGTTACATGACCCTCCTCCGTCTGTGACAATGTATCGGCCAGCCCAGCCATCATGCAGCCGATGTTGGGACAGTATAACGAATACAGTGTAATAGCTGTGAGGGGGAGCAGCGGTCTACCTGCTCCGGCCTGCAGGGGAATTAGCCGGACATAGAACCCGTTTGGTTCTGATTACACCACCAGCCACAGGTGGTTCTTCTTATCTCAGAGAACATTCTGCAATGGCTGCGACAAGCGGCACTAGGTATGAGACCACAAGGAGATGGTACATGAGGGATAGTCTTGTTGGAAAGGTAAAATGAGAAGAGCAGTAATTTAGGGACTACTTGAGGAGAGATCGGTGATAAAGGGGCGACCAGTAATAATACAGAATGTGAAAGCAAAGGAGGGTAGTCTAGTACCATTCCTAGACACCTAATTTGGAATAATAATAAAGACGACAGTCAATAGGTGGAATAGAGAAAACCACGTAGATGAGACACGGGAACATCACCCGTGTGCACACAGTACCATGCCTGCAGGGGTATGGGTCGACACAATTTAGGTTGACATGAATTGGGTCGACCACTTAAGGTCGACAAGGTTTAGGTCAACACAAGCATTAGGTCGACAGTCAAATGGTTGACAGGGTTTTTTCAAACTATTTTTGTCCCGAATGTCAACATGGACACAGTCAAACTTTACCGGGTCCCCTCTGCACAATATTTCGTGCCTTAGTGGATGGTTGGGCATGTAATACAGCCTGTCGGCACAAAAAACCTCATGTCGACCTTTAGACTGTCGATCTTGCCCTTGTCACCGTAATGCTTATGTGGACCTTAGCCTTGTAGATCTAGTTCAGGTGTCCTACAGTGGTGGAGCAAATGCATGTCGACCTAGTAATCTAGTTACACATAACACTATACACAAAACAATAATTAGGCTAAAAAGGAGTGAAAGGATAACAGTAGCCCATGTTGCGGTTCCGATACCCAGTTGGGATGGGGTAGCTACGGCCCTCCAGCTGTTGTTGAACTACACATCCCAGCATGCCCTGCAATAGTTTTAGCATGGCCAAATAGCAAAACTGTAGCAGGGCATGCTGGGATGTATAGTTCAACAACAGCTGGAGGGCCGAAGGTTCCCCCATCCTTGCTCTACAGCATTGCCATGACGATAGGCGAGAAGTATTATTCCTGCACACAGCAAACCCATCTGTAGACTGCCCTAGATAGAGAATTGCTGGAAGCCGAGCTGTTGCTACGGGCAACGTCTTCACTTTCGGTTTAGCACATCTCCCCCATGTGAGACCTCAGGATGTAATGCTGGCGGAGGTGTAGATGCTGGAAATAGTAACCTGGCACTGCATATACGGTATACAGTCCAATCACCCGCACTCCCCTCCAGCTGAATACTTACACTCCAGTCCACGGTACTGCGCACTTGTGTGTCGGACTCGCTGTGCAGGACGCTGGGCGATGAGGTCAGGTGCTGGGATTTGGCAATGGCTTTTCTGTAAGATACAAGGATACATCTGATTGTACAAGTGCTTGTGACATCACTGCTGCCTCATACCATCTATACACATGACGGATTGCCAAAAGACCCCACACATTATCAGTGGTGACACCCATCGGCACGGAACTGTACCTTTGTGGGTCCTGCAAGTAACACTGAGATTACAGAGGTGCCCCACAAGCAATGGTATCATTACACCCCCAAACAGGGAGAGCTGCAGTTTAGAAATGGCGAGGTTTAACCCTTTAAGCGCCAAGTGAATTTGTCAAAATAGGTGTGAACATTGCCAAGCAAAAATATTTTTTCCTCATAGTGACCTGTAATGTTACCTTATATAGGAAATATCTTTTTTTACACAACATTTTTTATTTGAATTTATATAATGCACTCAAAGGGGTTATATCCTGAGCTGGCAATGGGCAACAGTTTGTCTTGGTTTTTGAATAGTTGCACAGATCATTTGATAGTGTTAAGGTGCCCATACACTGTGCGATGATCGCACCCATCATGGACTGGATCGCATCGCAACGCATGCGATTCGATCCGAACCGAGGTCAGTACACAAAGTATGTGCAACATACTGATGACAGCCCACTTCCCCCCCGAGCGTACTCACATATGTAAGGTTGCTGTGAGAATACATCCGTTAGCATGCTAATGAGGGGATTTGCACCTTTGAGAGGGGTACGGAGGGACGGGGGACGTTTACCACCAACCGCCGGACAATATAAAGGCCACTTACCGAATTTAAGGGAATGATAAAATGGGATTTTTGTGTTTGCATGCTCATTACAGTGAACAGGTATGTGGCTTTAAATGAAAATTCCTGCCAATATAGTGATCACCAACATACATCCAGTAACTGCTGCTACAGAACGGCCCGCTGCCCAGTGGTAGAATACAGGCAGGAGATTGCATTCCGTCTCCTATCAAGACATTACCCAGGTGCCCACAATACTGCCAGGAGAGAGCACATTCCGCGGCCAAAATAAACACAGCACCTACCCACTTAGGCTCTACGTGAGGGGGGGAGAAACGCTGCAAACAATCAATTGCTACAGATAGATAGGACCGTGCCAGTGCACAGTGGTAAGTACAACACGTCAATGTCACATATAAATAGACTCTCACCCCGGCTCGTTAAACAAATAATCTGTCTAGTTGCAAATAACAAGTCAGAGCATAGAGGGAACGGCCGCGGTGGGAGTATCGGAGTAACCAAATGCAGTGCGCTTCCTATAGGCCGCGGTGAAGGAAGCATTCAGAGACTTCTCTATTACACAACAATGCTACGGATAAAGGAGGACAGACGGCTGCAGAACCAGTCACCGGTCAGACGGTACAAGAGAGGCCTGATAGTGGTGAGGGCATAATGGCGTATCGCAGTGACGGCATAGCCAACGCCACTTCACCTGCCTAGTAATTACATGTCGCTTCGGTGCTGATGTCGAGCATGGAAAAGGTAGAGGTCGACAGAGACTACCAAAGAATGGTCGGCAATGACAGAAGGTCAACACAAGCTTACGGTCGACATGTACATGGTCAACACTCGAAAAGCCAACAATCAGTTTTTCATGTTTTTTTGGTGTCTATGTTGACATATGTCGACATGGATACTATATAAATGCACCACGTCCTCCTATGCCCACTTGGATGGCGAAGTATGAACCAAGTCGGTCTAAACTAAAAAAAAAAAAAAAAAAAAAAACACATGAAAAAGTGTGTCGACCTTTTGAGTGCTGACCATGTACATGTCGACATCAAGCTTGTGTCAACCTTCTGTCATTGCCGACATACGGTATGGCAACCATTGTTAGGTGTTGACCTAGTCACTGTCGACTACGAGGTCGACCTAGTGACTGTCGACTTAGACACTGTCAACCCAGAGATGGGATACCGCTATTATATTACCCCTCTTTGCCCACTGGGATGGTAAAGCTTGAACAAGTCCATTTAAAAAATAAAAATCATTAAAAACATATGTCGACCTTTTCCCATGTCGACCTAATGACCGCATTTCGGAGAGGGCATACAAATCAGTAGAACCAAGGGGTTTGCAGAGTTGGGCAGAATCGTAAAGGCACTTTTGTGTCATCAGGTATAAGGGTGGCGCTGATGACCAAACCAAGTTCAGCTTGGAATGAGCCCCACAGTGTTACCAATGCCGGATTAATCAGGATCAACTCAACATCTCATCAGAAACAAAGTGAACACCAGTCATGCCTGTTGGGCGCAACGCCAGCCCTCCCTACCCCACCTTTACTAGTCCCTTGCGTACAGTTTTTGGTGGTCGGAGGCACAGGACTGAGGATCACTCGTCTCCCCACTACTGACATGAAGACTGTTCTCATCACTTTCTTCTTCCGATGTCTCTTCCATCTCCTCCTCTTCGGAATCTTCCCCGGACCTGGCTTTCCGCATTGGGATGAGACTAGCCAGTATCATGGAAGGCCCAAGGAGCTGACGGTCGAGAGCGTGTAGCTTTCCCGCACGCCTCTTCTGAACAGCAAAGCGAGGACTCAGACCTGGGGTGGTGGTACTTGACCTCCTCCGCCCATCTTTTCTCCCCACACGTCCTGGTGTGGCGGCCAGAGTGAGCGGAAGAACAGGTGTTTGAGTGACGGAGCAGCGCCGCTGCATGGTAAGAGTAGAGGATGCCAGGCCGGTACTGGATCTACGGCGACCTTTGCCGGTGGTGATGACCACGCTGCACCTCCTCAAAGTTGGGGGGCAGAAAGTTTCAGCGGGAGGAGGCGCAGGCTTCTTCCTGAAATGTCTTTTAAAAAAAGTATCCATATCGCCCTCGTTGAAGAAGGGGTAAGGTAGGGGGCGGTCAGCGGGAGACGGGGCTGTTGACGTAGAAATCACCAAATTAAAAAAAACAGCAGTCACATAAATAATTATGGAAATAGGTAGCCACATAATAATCAATCCATTCCAAATGACAGGAGATAACAGGCCATCTAGGAGAAGACTATATTATATAGTAATATTCTGCAAACTATCCAGGACTGGAGTAACGCATGTGCACCCACACTGCCACTCAGTATGGAGATCTGGGAAGGGGTGAGCCTTCTGCACCCCCAGGTTTGGGAGTATCAGTAATGACGCAGCAGCCTTTGATGTAGGTTAGAAGTGGCCTAAGGAAATGCATTTTATTTATTATAAATATGTATATATTAATGAGGCTCTCTTCATCTGCTAATGAGTGGCATGCCGCCCTCTGGGGAACGCACTGAGAGGAGACGCACAATACACAGGGACGCAGGGAGGAAACCCTGAACAGGAAATACATAGAACTGTAAAGGGCACAGCGCAAAGGAGGACGACGTTATGGGTGGTTATTAGGCAGGTTTAACCCTTTAGGGTGGTAAGGAGATGTATTCATTTAGAGAAGTAAAGTAAACAGGCTGAGGCCTTATTACGTAGCTCCCAGAGGCAATCACACATACAGGAACACCGAGGCAATCACAAGGTAGCAGACTAGCTTTCAAAATATCTATCCAGTACTAAGTAATACGATATTGTTATGTCTGAAAACCTATTCTATCTTCATTGACCGCAATATTCATTTCATTGCTGCAATTGCTTAAGCGACTATTTTTATTAATCCTTTGCGTTCCAACGTTGCGGTGAGAGATGCTCAAAATATCTGCTAAAAACGCCAGCGGCACTCACAGCGACTGCTCTTTTTAGTATAAATGAATACAAATTCCAGCCAAGTCCATTCATTGAAGTTTAGTTAAATATCGCACCCAAAAAATTAACAGTCGCTGTAAGTGGCATTGGCACTCAAAGTGTTAATATTTTAAAAACACTATAGGGCCGATTCCGCATCAGATGGATCCCCGTGCATGGATTTAGCAGATCTCAGCCGGAACCGCTCTGTACCCGGGAACTGGACGGCGGTGGCATGGAACTGCCCGGATTTGTGAAAGTGCTGGGGGCATGCAGCTAAAGCTCTGCGCGGTTCTGTCATACACACAGCGAGGACAAGCTGGATTCTGATGGATCTCTCGCACTGGAGGACAGCTGCGGCAGATGGCGTATAATCAGCGGGCAGCGCGGCATTCCTCCTCGTCTTCGCTGGGCAAAATCTTACATTGGCATAAGCTAGTAAAGCAGGCCTCAGTAGCTAGCAAGGGATACATAGGGATGGTCAGCGGTCAGGATGCCCCTCTGGATTTGGGCATGACCGAGTATTAGGACAGGTGATAGGATAGATACAGCATGGACAGGTACACAGGGCAGGTGATAGGATATATACAGCATGGACAGGTACACAGGGCAGGTGATAGGATATATACAGCATGGACAGGTACACATGGCAGGTGATGGGATATATACAGCATGGACAGGTACACGGGGCAGGTGATGGGATATATACAGCATGGACAGGTACACGGGGCAGGTGATGGGATATATACAGCATGGACAGGTACACAGGGCAGGTGATGGGATATATACAGCATGGACAGGTACACAGGGCAGGTGATAGGATATATACAGCATGGACAGGTACACGGGGCAGGTGATAGGATATATACAGCATGGACAGGTACACAGGGCAGGTGATAGGATAGATACAGCATGGACAGGTACACGGGGCAGGTGATAGGATATATACAGCATGGACAGGTACACGGGGCAGGTGATAGGATAGATACAACATGGACAGGTACACGGGGCAGGTGATGGGATATATACAGCATGGACAGGTACACAGGGCAGGTGATGGGATATATACAGCATGGACAGGTACACGGGGCAGGTGATGGGATATATACAGCATGGACAGGTACACAGGGCAGGTGATGGGATATATACAGCATGGACAGGTACACGGGGCAGGTGATAGGATAGATACAACATGGACAGGTACACAGGACAGGTGATAGGATATATACAGCATGGACAGGTACACAGGGCAGGTGATGGGATAGATACAGCATGGACAGGTACACAGGGCAGGTGATGGGATATATACAGCATGGACAGGTACACAGGGCAGGTGATGGGATATATACAGCATGGACAGGTACACAGGGCAGGTGATGGGATAGATACAGCATGGACAGGTACACAGGGCAGGTGATGGGATATATACAGCATGGACAGGTACACGGGGCAGGTGATGGGATATATACAGCATGGACAGGTACACGGGGCAGGTGATGGGATAGATACAGCATGGACAGGTATACGGGGCAGGTGATGGGATAGATACAGCATGGACAGGTATACGGGGCAGGTGATGGGATAGATACTGCATGGACAGGTACACGGGGCAGGTGATAGGATATATACAGCATGGACAGGTACACGGGGCAGGTGATGGGATATATACAACATGGACAGGTACACGGGGCAGGTGATGGGATATATACAGCATGGACAGGTACACGGGGCAGGTGATAGGATAGATACAGCATGGACAGGTACACGGGGCAGGTGATAGGATATATACAGCATGGACAGGTACACGGGGCAGGTGATAGGATATATACAGCATGGACAGGTACACGGGGCAGGTGATAGGATATATACAGCATGGACAGGTACACGGGGCAGGTGATAGGATATATACAGCATGGACAGGTACACAGGGCAGGTGATGGGATATATACAGCATGGACAGGTACACAGGGCAGGTGATAGGATAGATACAGCATGGACAGGTACACAGGGCAGGTGATAGGATAGATACAGCATGGACAGGTACACGGGGCAGGTGATAGGATATATACAGCATGGACAGGTACACGGGGCAGGTGATAGGATAGATACAGCATGGACAGGTACACGGGGCAGGTGATGGGATATATACAGCATGGACAGGTACACGGGGCAGGCGATGGGATAGATACAGCATGGACAGGTACACAGGGCAGGTGATAGGATAGATACAGCATGGACAGGTACACAGGGCAGGCGATGGGATATATACAGCATGGACAGGTACACAGGGCAGGTGATGGGATATATACAGCATGGACAGGTACACGGGGCAGGTGATAGGATATATACAGCATGGACAGGTACACGGGGCAGGTGATAGGATAGATACAGCATGGACAGGTACACGGGGCAGGTGATAGGATATATACAGCATGGACAGGTACACGGGGCAGGTGATGGGATATATACAGCATGGACAGGTACACAGGGCAGGTGATGGGATATATACAGCATGGACAGGTAAACAGGGCAGGTGATGGGATATATACAGCATGGACAGGTAAACAGGGCAGGTGATGGGATAGATACAGCATGGACAGGTACACAGGGCAGGTGATGGGATATATACAGCATGGACAGGTACACAGGGCAGGTGATAGGATAGATACAGCATGGACAGGTACACGGGGCAGGTGATAGGATATATACAGCATGGACAGGTACACGGGGCAGGTGATGGGATATATACAGCATGGACAGGTACACGGGGCAGGTGATGGGATAGATACAGCATGGACAGGTACACAGGGCAGGTGATATAACATATACAGCATGGACAGGTACACAGGGCAGGTGATAGGATATATACAGCATGGACAGGTACACAGGGCAGGTGATGGGATATATACAGCTGGAGATTTATCAAAGCTTGGGGAGAGATAAAGTGAAGTCCTGAGGACCGAGGTGGAGAACCACTGATCTATGTGGAGGTGTTTATGGTTTATCTATGTGGAGGTGGAGAACCACTGATCTATGTGGAGGTGGAGAACCACTGATCTATGTGGAGGTGGAGAACCACTGATCTATGTGGAGGTGGAGAACCACTGATCTATGTGGAGGTGTTTATGGTTTATCTATGTGGAGGTGGAGAACCACTGATCTATGTGGAGGTGGAGAACCACTGATCTATGTGGAGGTGGAGAACCACTGATCTATGTGGAGGTGGAGAACCACTGATCTATGTGGAGGTGGAGAACCACTGATCTATGTGGAGGTGGAGAACCACTGATCTATGTGGAGGTGGAGAACCACTGATCTATGTGGAGGTGGAGAACCACTGATCTATGTGGAGGTGGAGAACCACTGATCTATGTGGAGGTGGAGAACCACTGATCTATGTGGAGGTGTTTATGGTTTATCTATGTGGAGGTGTTTATGGTTTATCTATGTGGAGGTGGAGAACCACTGATCTATGTGGAGGTGGAGAACCACTGATCTATGTGGAGGTGTTTATGGTTTATCTATGTGGAGGTGGAGAACCACTGATCTATGTGGAGGTGGAGAACCACTGATCTATGTGGAGGTGTTTATGGTTTATCTCTGTGGAGGTGGAGAACTACTGATCTATGTGGAGGTGTTTATGGTTTATCTATGTGGAGGTGGAGAACCACTGATCTATGTGGAGGTGTTCATGGTGTTTACAGCCTGGCTGATACATCGGAGAACAGGCAGCTCCCAGCTTTGGTTCTGCTCTTCGTGCGAAAGTAACATAAGACAGCCTGCTGGAAGCTTTGTGCAGTGACAGGATACTCTTACAGGAGCAGATGACGGCACAATAACACAGCGCGGCCCTGTATAACATTCTCAATAAAACATAGCACGAGCAAACGATGCCGGGGGAATAATGGGCGAGCTGCACTTACAGTTACGGGTACAGGAGATAATATTACTTACCAAACACTAAGGGGGGGATTCAGACATTGCCGTTTCTTAATTTTTGATATTCATAACTTAACGTTTCATTCGGCATTCTAAATCCTTTTTCTTAAGCAAAGTTTTCACATATTCTAACTAGCAAAGGTGCATTACGGTAGGTGACCACTTTTGGTCGACAGCCAAAAGGTTGACAAATCAAAAAGGTCGATATGGAAGAGATGGTCATTAACAAAAGGTTGACACAGCAAAAGGTCGACTTGAGTTTTTTTGTGCCTATGTCAACAACTAGTGTAACGCTTCGCTCACCATGCGTCAGGCTCTGTGCCTGGATACGTATGGCACAAAAAAAAAAAAAAACACATGGAAAACTCACATCAGCCTTTCCATGTGGTCGACCATTCAGTGTCAACCTCTTGTGTTGACCTTTTTTACAATGGTGACCTGTTGCATGTCGACCGTCTTCATGGGTTGATCAATGCCTGTCGACCGATCAACCGGTATTATGGGTCGTCGCTATGAATGTCAAAATATATTAGGTTCGCCCACTAAAAGCCAATGAGGCTTACGTTGACACGTGAAATAGATCCACATGGCTAAGATTGGCAGGTCGACACAAGTATTAGGTCAACAATGGGAAAGTCGACTGTCAAAAGGTCAACATGAGTATCACTTTAAGTAAATCGACATGGATGCCATATACGTGTACCTTGTCCGTTCGCCATGCTTCGGGCATGGTGCCCGCTGCACTTGGCACACTTATGTTCTCCCTTCATGCCCTAGTGTAGCGGTTCCAAACCCTGGTCCCCAAGTACCCCCAACACTGCACGTTTCAGGTCTCCACACGGAATCACAAGTGCTATAATTAGCGCCACCTGTGATCTTTTAAAATGTGTCTGAATAATGAGTGCACCTGCGGGGTGACCTGGAAAACGTGCACTGTTGGGGTACTTGAGGACCAGGGTTGGGAACCACTGCCCTAGTGAATGGTAGGGTATGAAATACCACCTGTCGGCACATGTCGGCTAAAAAAAGAAAAGAAGAAGCGAAAAACTCATGTAAGCCCATTGACTGTCGATCTTTCCATTGTCAAACTGCCGACACCTCTTTTCAACTTTTAGAAAGTTGACCCTGTGATGTTCAGTGTTCACCTGATCCTTTGATCCAAATTGGTCACTAATAAAATGCCAGTATTGTATGGATAATAACGTGCATGCCAGCAGGAAGATAACCCACGGAATAAGAGGATAACAAGAACTAGAACACCGCTTTTAATTCCCTTTATCCTTCCTACAGAGAATTGACAGCGGAACATCACTATGAAAACGAATTCTTCAGATATTAGCATTAAAAAGGAGGTTAGGGGACCCTGGTACAGTGGAGCATACAGGAGGGGAGGGGAGGGGGGGGGGGGTGGCTGCCTTGCATTCAATGGGCTTCAGCCTCCATTGCCCTAGGGGCTCACATTATAGATACACCACTGATTTTCAATGCATAAATGTAATGTTATTGTGCGGCGATGATGGGTCAATCTTATAATGAAATTGTGCCGCACAAGGTAACCGTAATGGGTACAGATGTGTAATAAAGTACCTACATAGCAAACGGGTAGCCTATACATCACTACCTAGGCTCAAAAATAACATCAATAATCCTTTATAGATAGCTGAAGCCAATTTCTACATTTTTCAAGACAGCGTCTGAATGGAGTCATGCAAAAACGACGACTGCAGTCAGTTAAGCTGCTCTGACATCACTGGCCCCTCCCCTTTGTATGAATCCACCAAGTCACAGAACATAAGTGCCTGTCAATCATTGATAGAGGGGTTTCGCCTCATACCGGGGATACCTGGTAAAGTGTGCATTCTTTAGCCAAGTGCAAACACTCCGGATACTTCAGGTGTGATTGTTAAGCACAGTAACACACATCCGTCGCTGTATGTTTATGTGAAACTGTGGCTTTTCTTGCTCTTTAAGGGAGACAAGACGATGACTCCTCAACCTTCTCGGTGTGAGAATTATTCATTACGTGTAGGCTGAAAGCAACACTTCAGATGAATACACAGAGGACAATGAGCGAAACCAGGTGAAATGGCAAAAAGTATAAAAAGATTTTCACACCCCTCTCATAAAACACCCAATTATCCCACTTCAGTTCATGTGAAAAAAAATTCCTGTGCACTCCAGGGCCTACTAGGGCTGGAGCTGTATTATAGACAGAACAGCTGGATGGGAGGGGTTTAGAGCCCAAATCCCGCACGCTGGGGGGGGGATTAGGTTCAGTTCCCCAGATATCAGGAATCCGTTGTGCAGCCTGGCTGAGATATGAATGAGCAGGAAGGCTGGACTTACACAATACATTATTTATAGCCGGTATGTTTATAGACTTGTTCTTGATTGCCTTACAATACAGTTACAGCAATGACCTTCCATGACCCAAAAGTGCCAAAAGGACATATAAAGTCCAAGTCCCCCCCACCCCCCCAGGCCCTACATTAGGGTGCTTGTCTTGCCTTCAGCATGAGAAAACGCTCCTGTCCTGTAGCGGGGACGTCTCCCCGCTTCTTTCCTAAAGCCATTCTGGATCCTGGCCCAGAACAGCCGAAAAGGACATAGGTTAAAAGGTCTTCTCCTCCCAAAGAATGAGCAGGAAGCCGCCTGCATTTCCTGCGCACATTATTATACATATACACAGTGCCTTCTTCACAGCCTTGGGTACAAAACTGCAAGCTCAACATCTGTGCTCAAACAGCGCTATTTAATCGCCCTCCATTATTCTCAGCAGAAGACGTCAAAAAGCGGAATCTCATTAGCCCGAGGTCTCGTCATCTTTGGGTTTTTACAGAAAAGACACTTTCTCCATTGCTAGCCAGCTGGTCGGTGTATGTGGCATGGCTCTTCTGAGGATACCTGTGCCCGTCTTCTGTATCCAATACAGTATATACTGCGTCGGGCCTCGGCTATCTGTTTAAGAGTACAATGTCGCTTATCGCGTTACGGTGACGGAAGGCAGCGTAACTGTACTCCTGGCAACAGTAATGAAGAGGGTTTGTATTGAAGAACATGAGACAGGTTAACCCGGAACTGGCAGAGTAACCCACAAACGTGTTATTTATAGGGAACGGCTATGAATAGCACAGGTGCATTGCCTGGAATGACACAGGACCACGAGACGGCTAAACTCCATGCTGCTTCGGCTCACAATACTTCTGCTGACAGGGCGCCAAGGACCCCCCCTCCTACACCGCTGACTAAAGGTCACATCGCTCGCTCAGCAAAACCATAAACAGTCAGAAACAAAAAGGACAAAAAAAAAGAAAAGAACTTTGTGTATAATGTGAATAATAGTTACAGTGTACAGAACACAATGGGGCATATTTAATACATTTTGAACACCATTTTTGTTATCATTGGTTACTGAATTTAAAACGGTGCTCCAACCAATCAGCTCCTGCCGTGCGTTTGAAAAATGGCAGTTAGGAGCATATTAGCTAGAGAACCACCTAATATTAGTGACGAGTGATAAAAAGAATATCGTACATTATTAAATACGCCCCCAAATCTGGGTTATAATTATCCTTCTAGCGTACGACGTGTCGTTACAGCAGATTGCCAGCTCACTGGGTCAGATAAACTAGAAGACTAGAATGAAGCCTCTTCAACATTTCTCTTCTGTCGCACTATTTGACGCGCTCCACGAGTGATATGGTTAACAATTTACGCAGAATGATATAGTGCACATACACTGAACGATATTGGTCAGTAACGTCACCCGGTCTCCACTCGTTGACAACATAGTCAAAAACTGTATGTACAGATGACAGGTGGTGGTGGGGGGGTCCATTAACGAACCACAGGAGCGTGCACCATAGACAATGTAGTGCACACAAAGACGATAAGCAGAATAATATGGTTAATATCATCATAATGAAAGGAGAGTGTGTCTGTGAACCTGTTGGTGTAGGCGTGAGGTGGCAGAGTGATATGGAGTCAGCTTGTTGTGGGGGACGGAGAATCAGCAGGGTGCCAACTAGTGCCTTAGTACAGAGTGCATGTGGTGGGCATGGGGCACCAGGGAGCAGGGTATTAAAGCAATACCGTATGCAATGTGTGTGAGGTAGGAAAAGTCTAGTGCATGGCTTATTTACTCTGTGCACTGTATATATCCCCGCACGAACGGAGCTGAAGTGTGTTTACCGGCACCAAAGTCTAAAAGTTTTAGATTTTAAAGTGAAAGTTGGACAACTCCTGTGCCACCCATATAAAAGGGCAATAAGTGCACGAGTTATTCTATTATGTACAAGCAAAGCGAGGTCAGTGTAAGTCCTGTATCCATGTCCGACAGGGGGACGATAAGCAGAATAATATGGTTAATATCATTATCGTGCATATCATTAACGATTATCATACAGTGCGTATACACCTTTAGGGGGGGTATTCAATCTTGGCAGCTGGGAAATAGCGCCTGTCACCTATTCAATACTACCGTTTCCGAAAAAAAATGTTCCACCTTCAAAATTCACTGGAACAGTTTTGCCAGAAATGGCCGCGGATTGTCCAGTTCACGGCTGTTTTTTCAACAATTAGCGGCTCGACGCGCCCACTTTTTGTAACTCGACAGGCGGAACACTGAATTCCGTCTGTCGAGTGGAGCGAAAACGGCCCGAGATTCCGACTGTCAGGATGGTCAGACAAGTCGGGATCCAGAATTGAATGCCGCCCTTAGTCTAACGAGAAACCATTGGCTCACCGGGATGCTGACGTAATCAGATCACAGCCTAGAACAGATCTAAAACAAGTGTTTTATAGGGATATAGGGGGTTATTCTGGTTCACTCCTGGCAATTTCCTTCTTAAATTCTCTCTGCACAAGTAACATCTACCCCACCTGCAGTGCACATGGTTTTGTCCATTTGAGAAGGAATTTGCCAGAAGGAGTGAACCAGAATAATCTCCATAATTCCACAGAGGTACTCGGACATGCCGCCGGTGTACTCTATTTATAGATTACCAACCCTCCACCTAACTCTGCGCCTTATTTTGTCCACATGCATCCCCTATAGCAGGGGTGGCCAAACCGGTCCTCGAGATCTACCAACGGTCCACGTTTTCCAGATCACCTAGCTGGTGCACAGCTGTAGTCATTACTAACTGTCACATTTTAAGACATGCTGCATTCATTCCTACTATAGATCCACAGGTTGCCTGGAAAACATGCACCGTTGGTAGATCTTGAGGACAGGTTTGGCCACCCCTGCCCTATAGACTAATCTCATGCCAGCATAGACCACACTCATTTGTCTTAATCTTCATAATTATGTTAATTGCACATTAATTATCTGTCTTAGCGTACCAGTCTTCCTGCTTGTATTAGTTGGTGCTTATGGAACTTATGGTTAGTTTTAATCACTTCTGACAGCACTACAGAAACCTTATGGCGCCTAATTAATAAACGATAAGTATTTGTGTTTTCTTTTAAATGAACCTGACACTAGGAGCACTGCTATACATAATAGTGTAATGAAGTGCGGGCAACGGTCAGTAAAACTGGATTAATAATCACGCAGAAAAACTTGTCACATAATTATTGAAAATTAAAACAATACAAATTATCTCCGATAGCGCAGAAACACCAGAAGTTAAAAAGATATCAGTCACCTATGTCCTGTCCAATCAGGTAGTAGGGGGGAGCAAGCCCCCATTATTTTCACCCCACCCGACTGAACAGGTGAGAGGGGCCTTGGATCCGTCTGCCTTCCTTCCAAAACTTAAAGGCTTTAGTAAGACATCCCGTCAGTTATAATTGCACAACCAGTGTAGGCTTGTGAGAACTGACAAGTGCCAACATGCCAAGTTATAACCGTCAATGTGCGCACAGCGCTCATTCAAATGCCACCTGGGCACTGAACGCGTTTCCCCACTCAGTGCTGGATAGCTGCAGAATATCATTACACATACACTCTCTGCCCATCACTAACTCCCCCAACACACTGATACTCCTCTACCCCCCCCCCCCCTACCCCCTAACCCTCCCCTCCCACACAAAAGCAGGGTAAATAAAAGTCTGTGACCTGATCTGGCGGGCAGGAGGTTCAGCGCAGTCAGAGACTGGGAGCAATCCACTGCATAAGAAGAGGAGATGAGGAAGATTAGTTTCGAGGAGACATGAGTGAGCGGGATGCGGGTGTGTTTGTGTGTGTGTCACAGTGTGTGTGTGAGTGTGCTGCTGAGACACTCAGCGTCGCTGTCACCCCGGTCTATGTGTGAGAATGTCATAATGAAAGGAGAGTGTGTCTGTGAACCTGTTGGTGTAGGCGTGAGGTGGCAGAGTGATATGGAGTCAGCTTGTTGTGGGGGACGGAGAATCAGCAGGGTGCCAACTAGTGCCTTAGTACAGAGTGCATGTGGTGGGCATGGGGCACCAGGGAGCAGGGTATTAAAGCAATACCGTAGGCAATGTGTGTGAGGTAGGAAAAGTCTAGTGCATGACTTATTTACTCTGTGCACTGTATATATCCCCGCAGGAACGGAGCTGAAGTGTGTTTACCGGCATCAAAGTCTAAAAGTTTTAGATTTTAAAGTGAAAGTTGGACAACTCCTGTGCCACCCTTATAAAAGGGCAATAAGTGCACGAGTTATTCTATTATGTACAAGCAAAGCGAGGTCAGTGTAAGTCCTGTATCCATGTCCGACAGGGGGAGAAGTTACAGTGTGCCCATCTATGCCAGGCGGAGGAGTGCAGTATGTGTGTGTGGGTCTTTGAGGTAGAGAGAGGGAGGGTAGGGAAAGAGGCTGCCAGTCTCCCAGCTTGCGGGCACCGGTCTTAAGTCCTAGTTTGGAGTTTGAGTTGCGAGGTTCCCGTGCTCCCCCCCCCCCCCTCCTCCTCCCCAGCACAGCAGACAGAGGAACCTCATTGGTAAGTCAACACACTTCAGACAGGCGAGAGAGAGGGGAGGGGAGTGGAAGTGGGTGAGGAGGGGGGGGGGGGGGGGGAGAACACAGGGGAGCAGGTGAGCGAGGAAACAGCCTGGCAAGGCGATGGGAACTATCAGGCAGGAAGGGAGGAGAGCAAAGGGTCCACAGAGGAACAAGCTGGGTAAATTAGGAAACACAAATACAAATGAAGAAGGAAGACATAAAAGGGCAAAATGGCTAAAAAAAATAAAATAAAAAAAAAAAGAAGAAGAATTGTACACAGTGGCATCGATGGGGCTGGTAGATGATGAGGACGTGCGGACGGGTTCTGTTTCATCTCTACAGAGAACTGTACTGTTAACCATTCAGTGCCCACAGCCTCCTGAACAGATCCGTTATCTCTGTAATATCCACAATCGCTCTCTGTGCGCACAGCTGGAACAGGCTTCATACGATGCTGCTCTATACACAGGCTGGTACTAGATGGGCAATGCAGACGCCCACAGGTAGACCCACTGGGCACATATACAGTATAAAGGAGAGGTACAGTGGTACATTAGCCCCAGGTAACTGGAAGAAAATGTACTTTAACCCACAGCAAGCAGAGGTTTGCCCTATGGGACAAGCTGCTGATGATATGGGTAGGGGGCAGTACCGTGCCTTATATTTTGGAACAGTCATAGTACATAGGTTTTCAGAACATTGTACAAAGCAAGTGCACAGCCAATGTGAGGATGCGGCAGGTGGTACCCAGAGCTGCCAATGCACAGAGAGCACTCAGTGATCCATGCTATAGAGACAGCAGACAAATCACCAAGGTCTGTCTACAACACCGGACCAAGGTCCAGCAACACAGAGAGACTGTGCTGAGACCGCCAAACCCGGCAACGCTGTGACAGCTAGGAGACCGCCAAACCTAGCCATGCTGTGACAGCTCTGAGACCGCCAAACCCAGCAACGCTGTGACAGCTCTGAGACCGCCAAACCTAGCCATGCTGTGACAGCTCTGAGACCGCCAAACCCAGCAACGCTGTGACAGCTCTGAGACCGCCAAACCTAGCAACGCTGTGACAGCTCTGAGACCGCCAAACCTAGCCATGCTGTGACAGCTCTGAGACCGCCAAACCTAGCAACGCTGTGACAGCTCTGAGACCGCCAAACCTAGCCATGCTGTGACAGCTCTGAGACCGCCAAACCTAGCAACGCTGTGACAGCTCTGAGACCGCCAAACCTAGCAACGCTGTGACAGCTCTGAGACCGCCAAACCTAGCAACGCTGTGACAGCTCTGAGACCATCAAACCTAGCAACGCTGTGACAGCCCTCAGACCGCCAAACCCGGCAACGCTGTGACAGCTATGAGACCGCCAAACCTAGCAATGCTGTGACAGCCCTGAGACCGCCAAACCTAGCAACGCTGTGACAGCCCTGAGACCACCAAACCCAGCAACGCTGTGACAGCTCTGAGACCGCCAAACCCGGCAACGCTGTGACAGCTATGAGACCGCCAAACCTAGCAATGCTGTGACAGCCCTGAGACCACCAAACCTAGCAACGCTGTGACAGCCCTGAGACCGCCAAACCTAGCAACACTGTGACAGCCCTGAGACCGCCAAACCCAGCAATGCTGTGACAGCTATGAGACCGCCAAACCCAGCAACACTGTGACAGCCCTGAGACCGCCAAACCCGGCAATGCTGTGACAGCCCTGAGACCACCAAACCTAGCAACGCTGTGACAGCCCTGAGACCGCCAAACCTAGCAATGCTGTGACAGCTCTGAGACCGCCAAACCTAGCAACGCTGTGACAGCCCTGAGACCGCCAAACCCAGCAACACTGTGACAGCCCTGAGACCGCCAAACCCAGCAATGCTGTGACAGCTATGAGACCGCCAAACGTAGCCATGCTGTGACAGCCCTGAGACCGCCAAACCTAGCAACGCTGTGACAGCCCTGAGACCGCCAAACCCGGCAACGCTGTGACAGCCATGAGACCGCCAAACCTAGCAATGCTGTGACAGCCCTGAGACCACCAAACCTAGCAACGCTGTGACAGCTCTGAGACCGCCAAACCCAGCAACACTGTGACAGCCCTGAGACCGCCAAACCCGGCAATGCTGTGACAGCCCTGAGACCACCAAACCTAGCAACGCTGTGACAGCCCTGAGACCGCCAAACCCAGCAACACTGTGACAGCCCTGAGACCGCCAAACCCGGCAATGCTGTGACAGCCCTGAGACCACCAAACCTAGCAACGCTGTGACAGCCCTGAGACCGCCAAACCTAGCAACGCTGTGACAGCTCTGAGACCGCCAAACCTAGCAACGCTGTGACAGCCCTGAGACCGCCAAACCCAGCAACACTGTGACAGCCCTGAGACCGCCAAACCCAGCAATGCTGTGACAGCTATGAGACCGCCAAACGTAGCCATGCTGTGACAGCCCTGAGACCGCCAAACCCAGCAACGCTGTGACAGCCCTGAGACCGCCAAACCCAGCAATGCTGTGACAGCTCTGAGACCACCAAACCTAGCCATGCTGTGACAGCTCTGAGACCGCCAAACCTAGCCATGCTGTGACAGCCCTGTGACCGCCAAACCTAGCAACGCTGTGACAGCCCTGAGACCGCCAAACCTAGCAATGCTGTGACGGCTCGGAGACCGCCAAACCTAGCAATGCTGTGACCGCTCGGAGACCGCCAAACCCAGCAATGCTGTGACAGCCCGGAGACCGCCAAACCCAGCAACGCTGTGACAGCCCTGAGACCGCCAAACCCAGCAATGCTTGTGACAGCCCTGAGACCGCCAAACCCAGCAATGCTTGTGACAGCCCTGAGACCGCCAAACCCAGCAATGCTTGTGACAGCCCTGTGACCGCCAAACCCGGCAACGCTGTGACAGCTATGAGACCGCCAAACCTAGCCATGCTGTGACAGCTCTGAGACCGCCAAACTTAGCAACGCTGTGACAGCTCTGAGACCGCCAAACCCGGCAACACTGTGACAGCTATGAGACCGCCAAACGTAGCCATGCTGTGACAGCCCTGAGACCGCCAAACCTAGCAATGCTGTGACAGCCCTGAGACCACCAAACCTAGCAATGCTGTGACAGCTCTGAGACCACCAAACCTAGCAATGCTGTGACGGCTCTGAGACCACCAAACTCAACAAAGCAAAGAGACAGCCCTGAAATCACCAATGCCAAGATCATGGAAATCCATCAACACAGAGAGACTGTCCTGAGACCACCAAACCTATCAATGCTGTGGCAGCTATGAGACCACGAAACGTAACACTACAAAGAGACAGCACGAGACCACCAAGTCCATCATTGCGCAAACAGACGTGAAATCTCCAAACCAACCAATACACAGAGGTAACAAGCAACGTACAAGTACACAGAGGCCACCCATAGACAGTTATGGTCATTTAACTGCCGATTGATGATGAGACCGATCAATGCAGAGACAGCCATTGACCCCGTCCACTACTTTGAATACACAATGAGCACCCAGAGGTGAACATGGTTTGTACCCACCCCGTATGATTTGGAAGGTGGAAATGGATAAACACAGGGTGACGGGAGGTATCAAAGCACAGAGGGAAGAAACGAGTCAGCTCTACAGTGAATTGGTGGCAGACAGACAGACATGAATCACAGAGACAGAGCTCACTGGTATAGAGAAAACAGCTGCGGCAGATCCGGGGGCTCCCGTTAGCTGCTGAAAGGACTTTAAGGAGATTACCAGCGCAGTGTATTTAAGCTTTTTATCTTACAGGGTCGCCCAAAACCCCCACTGCTATTGACCAATCACACGCTACCATTTATACCATCAGCTGTGCTCTGAAGCAGGACAACGTCACTCACCGTCACTCTATATACCAGAAAGGAGCGGAGAACATGAGCAGCGCCTCCTGCTGGTTTTACGTGGGAGTACAGAGAACTTTAACCACCCTGACTCCCCAAAGCTGCACGCAGGGTGCCCGCCTATACAATGGGGAGGAAGTCATTCCAAACTTCCCACACGATACTCTTGTAGCAGATCAATCCCTCTTGGATGAGAGCAGTCACTGGTTTTACTAAATTGCCAAAAAACAATGGACGGATTATACCCATTGTTTTCTAGGTCAGCCCCATTCGGTGTAGAGGCAGGAAGTTTAGAAGGCTCCAGCCTGATACAGCCTAGTTGGCAAAGCAAGCAACTGGGAAGACCATGCTGCACTGCAGGTGGGGCAGATGTAACATGTGCAGAGAGTGTGATTTGGATGGGGTGTGTTCCTACTGAAATCTAAATTGCAGTGCAAAAAAAAAAAAGGTCTAATATCTGTGGGCTACATGTAAAAGCAGCCAGTATTTACCCTGCAGAGAAACAATATAAATGTATCTGGCAACATGGTGACACAGACTTACATGGTGTTTTTGCTGTAGAATTCTGATGGTGTAAATACAGACAATACCGGACAGTGAATATTAGTGTTAGGCTGCAGGAGGGGAGGCAGTTAAGGGTAGGGTAAGGCTGCGGGAGATGGGACGGTTAAGGGTAGGGTTAGGTTGCGGGAGATGGGACGGTTAAGGGTAGGGTTAGGTTGCGGGAGATGGGACGGTTAAGGGTAGGGTTAGGTTGAGGGAGATGGGACGATTAAGGGTTGGGTAAGGCTGCAGGAGGGGAAGCGGTTAAGGGTTGGGTAATGCTGCAGGAGGGGAAGCGGTTAAGGGTTGGGTAATGCTGCAGGAGGGGAAGCGGTTAAGGGTTGGGTAATGCTGCAGAAGGGGAAGCGGTTAAGGGTTGGGTAGAGCTGTGGGAGGGGAGGCGGTTAAGGGTTCGGTAATGCTGCAGGAGGGAAAGTGGTTAAGGTTTGGGTAGAGCTGCTGGAGGGGAAGTGGTTAAGGGTTGGGTAGAGCTGCAGGAAGGGAAGTGGTTAAGGGTTGGGTAGAGCTGCAGGAAGGGAAGTGGTTAAGGGTTGGGTAGAGCTGCAGGAAGGGAAGTGGTTAAGGGTTGGGTTAGGCTGCGGGAGGGCTGGAGGTTAGCCTGGCAACTCCCAGGAAAAATAGTAGCAAAACTATCATCAGAATCAGCTTTTATTGACCAGGTATACTTGCGTATACTAAGAATTTGTTTTCAGTTTGCTGTACAGCAGCCAGGTGGGTAACAAGTAAACAGTAAACAGTATAAACAGTATAACCAGGTGGAGAACATGTACAGTCATACAGAAAATTATTCTGAGGGAACACCGTGTTAGATTATGTGCAAAGGGTTATGACGCGACTAGACAGTGAGGTGTTCATGAGTTCACGTGTCAGCAGGTGAACCGCTTGAGGGAAGAAACTTTTTAGGCTTCTGGTGGAAATAGCCCTGTAGCATCTGCCTGATGGCAGCAGGTTAAACAAGCCATGGCCAGGATGTAGTTGGTCCTTGACTATCTTCGTTGCACGCCTTTCTGCTCTGGACAGGTACGGGTCCTGGACAGAGGGATTGTCTGTCCCAATTATCTTCTCCACAGTTCTGACTACCTTTTGGAGTCTGCATTTGTCTCTCGCTGGCGAAAACGTACCAGACCAGTATTGAGGAGCACAGTACAGACTCTAGAATAGCGGAGTAGAAAAGGACCAGAAGCTTCTGTGGGATGTTGATCTTCCTCAGTTGCCTAAGAAAGAATAGCCTCTGCTGCATTAGTATCAGTGTTGGGCCCCCATTTAAGGTCCTGGGAGATTGTGGTTCTTAGGAACTTGAAGGAGTCCATAGGAACTTGAAGGAGTCCACTAGCGACACCACACTGTCTGCAATTGTTAGCAGAGGAACACCAACAGCCTTCTTTATAAAGTCCACTACCATCTCAACAGTTTTGAGTGGGTTGAGCTCTAGATGGTTGCTGCTGCACCACCGGGCCAACCGGTCCACTTCTTGTCTGTAGGCCGATTGGTCCCCATCCTTGACAAGGCCAATGACGGTAGTGTCATCAGCTAATTAGATTATCTTTACTGATTGATTGCGCCTCTGAGGTGCAGTCATTGGTGTACAGGGAGAAGAGCAAGGGTGAGAGTACACAGCCCTGGGGGGCTCCTGTGCTGATGGACCGCATTTGGGAGGTGAATTCCCCCGCTTTCACAACTTGTTTTCTATCAGTCAGAAAGTCCACAATCCAAGAACACGTAGCTTCAGGGACTCCTAGGCGGAGTAGTTTGGGGTGGAGGATGTTGGAGATGATTGTGTTGAAAGCCAAGCTGAAGGTACCAGGCTTATCCAGGTGCTGCAGAATGTAGTGCAGGCCCAGGTTGACTGCATCCTCATCGATTAGATCGGTAGGCAAACTGGAGGGGGTCTAGCTCAGGGGTGTCCAAACTTTTTGCGACGAGGGCCAGATTTGGTGAAGTGTAAATGTGTGGGGGCCGACCATTCAGCCTGACATTCTTTGAATCAAGAATAGTCCCCCAGCCTGCCCCCATTCACTCTGTCCCCCTGCCTGCCCCCCTTCTCTTAATGTCCATCAGTGCATCCATTCATTGTATGTCCCCAAGCCTGACCCTCCTTCACTGTATGACCCCCATTCACTATGTTCCCCCTTCTCTGAATGGCCATCACTGCCTTCATTCACTGTATGTCCCCCAGCCTTACCCTCCTTCACTGTATGTCCCCCACTCTGCCCCCTCCCTTCTCTGTATATTTCCCAGCCCCTTGTGTGAGCCAGAGGAAGGAGAGGCAAATCAGGCACTGCAAGGACAGTAGATGCTTGGGCTCCCACTGCTGCCCTCCTCCGCTCTGCATGATACGGGAGCAAGCTTCCCCCTTGCTGCCCCCCTCCCCAAACACTGCGGTCGCTGTGATTGTGGAGTAGGGTGATATACGATTGCAGCAGCAGGGGTAGGACGCCAAACACATCTGACTGTGGCGGCCTGCACCTCCTCACTGCAGCAGACAGCAAGGTAAAGGCGCGCTCGACGGGTCCCCACCTTTAGTGTCCTGTGCTGTGCTTCCCACATCTGATGCTCTGCCCGCTTACAGCTGGAGGCTGTGGGCCGCTTGAAATGACAGCACAGGCCGCATTTGGCCCCTGGGCCTGACTTTGGACATGCCTGGTCTAGCTGGTGGCCAGTCACAACTTTCAGGTTGTTCAGTACCAGGTGCTCGAATGTTTTCATGATCACAGATCTCAGAGCTATCGTAATAGTAATAGTGGATTTCTTGGGGACCGGAACAATAGTGGAGCTTTTGAGGCAGGAGGACCTGTTGCTTTCCTTGGTTTGGCCCTCTTGAACATCTCCTCCACCTCTACTTGGGTGACCTGGAGTGACTGGAGTTGGCTGTCGACATTTGGGGCAGCACAGATGGTATGGTTTGGTTCACAGTGGACCACTTTTCAAACCTGCAATAGAAGTTGTTCAGCTCATCAGTTAGGTCTTGGTACATGGCGGTGGGTTTGGGTGTTTTCTTGTAGCTGGTTATAGATTACATTCCTTTCCACACAGATACAGGGTCACTAGTGGACAGGTCATTGTCAGAGAACCACTTTTTTGCTAGCCTGATTTCTTTTGTTAGGGAGTTCCTGGCTCAGTTTTATTGTGCTCCGTCACCGCTGCTGTAGGCCTCCTCTTTGGCTCGGCGGAGTTGTCTGAGCTGGGTGTTGAACCAGGGCTTGTTGTTGAAGATACGGTAGGTCTTGGTGGGTATACACATGTCCTCACAGTAGCTTATGTAGGATGTGACGGTGTCAGTCAGGTCATTCAGGTCAGTTTTCGAGGCTTCGAAGACCCTCCAGTCCGTGCAGTCGAGGCAGGACTGGAGTTTCAGCTTAGCCTCGTTAGTCCATTTCTTAACGACAGACTTAGCCACTCTCAACTTCTGCGTATAGGTAGGGAGTAGGTGGACGAGGCAGTGGTCAGATAGTCCGAGTGCAGCACGGGCGTATTGACCGGAAGGCAGACTTAAGGGTGGTGTAGCAGTGGTCAAGGGTACGCCCTTCCCTGGTGGGGCACGTGACTTGTTGTTTGAACTTGGGCAGCTCCTGGCTTAGGTTAGTTCTGTTGAAGTCACCCAGCACTGTGAACAGGGAGTCCGGGTGTTTTTGCTCCATGTCAGATAGGCTGGTGGCCAGGTGGTGCAGGGCTTCCTTTGCGCAGGCAAGGGGGGGGGGATGTACACTCCCACTAGGACAATCGAGGCAAATTCCCGGGAGGAATAGAAGGGTTTGCAGTTGATACATAGCATCTCCAAGTGGGGGCTGCATGATTTGCCTAGGATCTTGACATTGGTGCACCATCTATCATTGATGTAGAAGCAGATGCCGCCACCCTTTGTTTTCCCTGAGAGAACCTTGGAGCGATCAGCTCTGTAGAGACCAAATCCTGGCAGGGACACGGGGGGTCAGCAATGTGGTCATCCAGCCATGTCTCTGAAGCATAGGACAGATGATCCTGCAATGCTCGACCTTGTGCTTCCCATGAGGAGGGACAGCTCATCGAACTGGTTTGCCAGGAAGCGCACGTTTGAGAGCAAGATCACTGGGAGTGCAGAGAGGTGCCCCCTCCGCTTCCACCGCACTAAGGCACCGGCACGACAGCCTCTCCCCCATAACCAGGGCAGGTACACACTGCAGCTTAATCCAGGTTGGCCTCTGCTGGCAGTGCTGGGGAGCTGATGGGCTGTGGCTCGGTCTGGGACCACCAACACAATGCCCTGGGGGATTACTTTTCTGCTACCTCTGTGAATGGTTCTCCATGGTCACCGGTCCGCTCTCCAACAACTGCCATTCAACTTTGCTGCGTCCTCTCTGCACAGGGCAGCGTGGACTGTGAGGGCTGCCTATATGCCCACCTCCTGCTCCGTCAGGCCCATACGGGTGGTCTGCTCCAGGAGTGAGCTCTATTTCAGAAGGGTTTTTCTGCTGTGCTTGGTTACCACACTTGGCAGGGTCACCGCACTTGAGGGGGTGATTGATCAGGTGCTGTCCTGACTAATGCCAGCTGCAAGCTATGAGCTGAAATATGGTATTAGACAAACCAACAAAGAGTGATCAGAGAAGGGGATACCATCATATGATGATGAACAGTGTAGAGTTGCTGTTTCAGAGAGCCAGAGGTGGGACGTGGAAGACAGACCCAGCAGTAGCTCCTCAGAGTGTGAAGTGAAGGCATGCCCCTGTGAGATGATAGAGTGCAGCACGTGCGACTCTAGAAAATGTATCTGGTTGCCCAGCAGAAACATGCATGACCGCTGGAAGCGGATGACGTCCAGGAACGCAGTACTGCATGTTTTTGACCTAGGTGTCAGCCTTTAAAAGGTAAAAAAAAAAAAACTCTTTATTGTGAAGCTTATAATAAAACTGAAACAATGGAATATATCTATATGTTGTTACTGTTGTATCTGTATCCATGACTACCTAGAGCCTATATAAAGCAACTATACGCAAAATCACACACACACACACAGTCATTTTTTAACCAATAACAGTTCTGAAGCTCCAACTGTCAATTATGCATACATAATGATATCACTTCCAGGATCCCAGGCGTTTAACCTGCACTCTAGGCAGTGAATATGTGCAGGTCTGAATTACCCTCAAAATTTCCTTGGCCGACCGCCAAGTCTAGTAGAAGAATCGACCTTGTTTTAAACAAAAAAAGGTATTTACACCAAATATTGTTTAGGTGGGGGTATACAGTTACCTGCGAGCAATTGCTTCACCTGGGGGCTAATCAGTGATCAGTTACCCCCAATAAGCCAACACAAGCCCAGGCTAATCAGTGATTAGGTTTCTCCAGGTGACAACAAAACAGTTTCTTACAAAACCCAACCAGTTTTCGGGAGAAAATTTATTTTTAGTTGTTTTTTCCACGCCTGCCTAAAACCTTTGCACAGTGCTGTATATTCCTATAACTTGCTTCTGTTTATAGCGTACAACGCAGGTTTAATTATTGAGGTCTTGTATTTTCTTAGCAGTAATAGCTAATTAAATCAGAATGCACCAGTGACCCCTAAAGGCCCAGGTGGGTATTACACTTAGAGCACAGATTTCTTTCAAGACGACTGTACGCCAAACTATATGTTGTGCAGTTATGTCATTCTACACATATTATGGAGACCGACAAGGCATCACGTAAGCCAACTTATTTGACAGCCATGTCCACTTGGGCTAAACCCAAATTTCAGTTGCGGATCCATTATTCCAAAATAAATTTTCTTTCATTATTTTTAAAGTAATATGGAATGGACACAGGATCTCCGCTCTTCTCAAACCAATGGTCAATAGCATAGATCTGCAGACAAGAACATATTTATAAAAAAAAAAAAAAAAAAAGTCTGCCCCCTTAACCGACCAAATGCCTATCGAATGATTTTTTTTACTCCTTCGCAATTAAAAAAAGTCAATGTAGACCGACTTTTATTTGCCTCGGATTTGGCCGAAATCAGGGTGAACACCGACGCCCCCTGGGGTTTTCTGGGCACACCCGCTTTTTTGTGCAGACCTGACTGATCAGTCCTCGGACCGAACTCGCTTTTCAGCAAGTAAACCCGAATCACCCCACAAATGCACAGAGAAGAAGGCTGAAGCGCACATACAAAAACAGCTGTATTGTTTGCACGCCGTTAGCTACCCTGCTTGTGTTTCCTGTACTGATCTCCTGCTCCGCGGGACTATAGAGTTGTCCTGTCACTGTCAGTAACTACGGCTGCCTAAATCCGTCACACACAGACAACTGCCTTTTATAGAAATCTGCAGGAAAAGAGAACAAAAACGTCCAAACACAGCACAGTCACCGCCAAAACAGAGTAACACAATCAAATTAGTTTACATTTTTGTTACCATGACTGGCTGGGATGAAGGGAGCGCAGTTTATGGAACACTGGGGCTGTCGATTTTCAGCAATCTGTCGCTTTTGAGGGGGGGGGGGGGGGGGGTCACGACTGACCGAAACTTTACTTTGAAATGGTTCAGTCCCGGTGCGACCCTGCATTTGCGGTCTGTTCAGATTGCATCAGCGAACCGGCAATATTGCCGGTTCGCTGATGTCATGTGGGGGCGCGGCGGAGCGGCATCGGGGGCGGAGGTAGTGCTTAGAGCTGGCGCTGCTCCAAGCGCCGCCTCCTCCATAGTGTGAGCGGGAAACGACCCGATTAACCTGTTCACACCACAGCGAAACGGTAATGAACCGGTAAGAAACCTTCTTTTCACCCGGTTTGTATTTCCGCGTTGCTACCGGTTAGCTGTAACCGGTAACCCCTTTCACATCGCACCAATTACAGGGTCGAATTGGCAGGAAACCGGCATTAACCCAGTAATCAGATGCCATGTGAAAGGGGCATCAAGGTCCACAGGGCGTTTCACGTTTTTTTTTAGCCGACTTTCGAAAATGTCATACCCCACCATCCACAATGGCGTGGTGGCAGAATAAAGCTCATGTCGACCTTTTAACTGTCAACCTAATGCTTGTGTCAACCTTCATCCACCGTCGACCTTAGCCATGTTAACCGATATCATGTGTTGACCTAAGAAGAGTTGACGTTTAGTGGTCAACCTAATGTATACCGACCAGGGCCGCCACTAGAAATGTTGGGGCCTGGGACTGACCTACAGCTCCATATCCCCCCCCCCCCCACCAACCACATGCACATGCCTGCCAGCACCCCACCTACCCCTACCCCCCCCCCCCCTTACTTACCATCACCCGTGTTGCGGCATCGCCCACCGGCTCCTTCAGCCTCCACGGTCAGGTCCGGAGCGCACACTGCAGCCTGCAGAGCGCCGAGTCTAGGACACAGAGGGGCTCGGTGCTCTGCAGGCTGCACTGTGCACTGTACTTGCCTGGCTGGGGGCCCGCCACCATTGGGAGGGGGAGGCGGTGTGCGGGTGGGGAGTTGGCACCGCTATGGGCAGCTGCCAGGGCCACTCCAGAGGCCCGGGACAGCTGTACCCAGGGCACCCCCCTGTCGGTGGTAAACCTCAGCGGACTTCTTTCCTCGGAGGTGGGATTTTACTATCGCGGTGTGGCGTCTACCTGACCGATGGACGCTGCTAACTCACTTATCGGCGATCAGGCCTGAATCGGGCTCCATATCGCTTCATTTCAGTAGGAAGTTAAAGTCATTCTTTTGATCAATGAAAGGAGGCTCCCATTTGAAATCCGTATCAGAGGCCTTTTAAATAAGCATTACAGACTAGATCAATCAAACAGGACATCAAAGCAAGAAGGAGCTGGGAATGCAAATGAGGGCTCTATGTGCCGCCTGCTACCCATCGCCATACAAAGACTTAATAAGTAGATATTGCAAGTAAGTAGGTAAAGCTAATGTAAAGCAAGACAAGACATCCGTGAGATTCAAATACAAGAATAGTGCAGCACCTTAACATTAAGGGAAGACTTACGCGCCCATACACTAGGGAGAAGTCGCCTGTGATCCCCCTTGAACAGTCCTTTTGCATACGACGTACCGTACGCAATCCCACCCAGCCTGCCAGAGGCTTGGTGATGCGATATATCGATATCGCAGCACTTGCGATCTTCAGTCTCTGATGCGATGCTCACAGGACTACGCATCAGACCGGATGTCAAACCTGCGGTTTTGACACTTTTCATCCGATTTCTTGCCAGAGCCAGATGAAAAAAAAAAGTGATCAAATAGCCTTAGAATCGGCCTAGTGTATGGGCACCTTAATATAGGGCACATAGAACAATGGGAACGGAAAGGGTTAACATGACCAGCCAGCAGGAATTAATGCTCATTACTGGAATAAGAGGAAGCTCAGCAGCTAAAGGGTTTGTATACTTCCCAGTAATGCAAGAGAAGTACTCCCACGGACAGAAATGGAGAAGCAGCTTGATGCCGCAGTATGCCACTCTAGAAGGATCATTTATGAACCACAGGTAAGCAGGCATGCACCGCTTCTACTAGCACACTCTGGTCTGTATCCCAGTGCAGAGATACAGACCAGAGTGTGCTGAGAAGCACCGGAGCAGAGACACACCCCCAGACAAGAGGAACTGCACGGGTTGTGAGAGGTGCAGGGATCTAGAATGAACACCATTATAACAACTTCACTCTTTGAAATTGGTTGAATGCATCTCCCCTTAGATTGTTAGCTTTCATTATGCAGAGAACGCCGCATTACTTTGCATGCATAATAAATATGCATCACTGTTCCGCGTAAACGCAACATTAGGACGTCATACGCATAAGAAAAGGGCGGCCCTGCACCTTTATAATAAAATCTATAAAAAATAATAGCACTTTAAGCATCCCTCTGGCCACAATGCAGCTAGCACACAGCAGCGTGCTGGGCCCCGCTATCCAACCAGGACCTGGGTAATTAGTACCCCTCGCCCCTCTCGGCACCACTGTGTGTATGCCAATTACATATAATGCTAGGATTGACTGCTTGGCTTTTCTAAGCAATAACATTGTTACACAGTATCGCAATAAATTCTCTAGAGAACAGGACGACACCGAATATGTATTCTTTTTTTATTGTACAATGTTGCTTTACTACCTTTGGCCGGTACGATTTGCATTTTTTGTTAAGCATGCAAAACAATTAAGCACAGCCAAGTTTTATTCATATGCAAATCACTTGACTTGCTCATCAGCGTCTTTACCCTCAGAAACCCACAGCACGTAACTTAGCAGTCGATGCGGAGCTGGACACGAAGTTTAAGTGCTACCCAGTGTGCACAGAACAAAATGCGTATATTCGCCCCTGGCCTATATCTACGCAGCTGTACCGCGCATAGTTGTACACTTGGTTTCATATGAGTAATGGACAAATGCCTACACCATGAGTAAGGTGACTGACTGTAATAAGAAAGGTAGTGGGTTTAAATCCTGGTTAAAATAGTACCTGGAAACAGGTGTATTTATATATAGAGAATGCTTAAAAGCACAGAAGACAAACAGATAACGTTGTGTTTCTGTGCAGGGTAAATACTGGCTGCTTTATTTTTACACTGCAACTTAGATTTCAGTTTGAACACACCACACCCAAATCTAACTCTCTCTGCACAGGTTACATCTGCCCCACCTGCAGCACAGCGTGCTTTTGTCCATCTGCAAAAAGTGCAGCCTTGCCGACAGGACTGAATTAATCCCATTATCTCTCTCCAAAGCTTCGTACATCTGCGTAAGTCTATAAATCGGGCCATAAGACCCATAAGTAATTGCATTTGATAAGCGGCAAGCAACCAGCTACTACACCCTGGCCTGTATAGCATTCAGGTCTGTTCCTGTAATCTCTCCTGACAACAGACACAAAGCAAAGAGAGTAATGGTCAACCAAAGCTATAGGGTCCATTACCATCAATGCTTTGTATAATTATCTGGTCAGGGGACTCCGCTATTGATGATTGTTCATCGTATGCAACACCTAATGGCTACATTGTAATGACTAATGCTGCATACAGGAGCTACTGGATATATAGAGGCTCAGATCAGGAATGAAGTCGGACAGAACACTAGAAATCTGTCCATACCACAAACCGGCAGCAGGAACAGCATCACACCATTGTGTTCTCCCGCTTCACACAGACTGGCTGGTCACAGGGCTTTCATGGGAAGAGACCCGTATACTTCTCTTATGAAAGGGATCCTGGATTCTATATTCATCAAAATAACCGATTGTACAAAAGAAGCAATTTTCAGATCACCAGCAAGTCAACCCCTTAGCTCAGGGGTGGCCAACCGGTCAGAGGTAAAGAGCCGAAAAATATCAGTCGTCAAGCCAAAGAGCCAACATCACGCGCGCGCCAAAAAGGGGCGTGATCGGGGGAGTGGTCAGGGGCGTGGTCATATGACACAAGGAGAGTGGCCACATGACAAAACTTTATGCCCCCAGTGCCAGATATGCCCCCCACAGTGCCAAACATCATATGCCCCCCACAGTGCAACACCTATGCTGGAGGGCCCAGCTTCCTAACTAAAGGGCCCACCTAGAGGGCCAGGAGGGCCCAAGAAACAAATGAGCCACGGGCCAAGAGGGCCCGACTAATGCGCACACAGGCCAGAAGGGCCTGAATTTGCCCACGGGCCTAGTGCCCGACACCCGGTGGTCTAGGGTGGATGGAGGGTAGGAGGCCAAAGGCCCCTAAGGGAATGAGTCTTACTGAGTATATATACAGTATGTGTGTGAGTGAAAATGAAATTATATGTATATATACAGATGGATCCGGGCTCTTCTTTGCAGGGGATGGCGATGCCATCCGCCATCCCCTGCCATCTGTTTTTGCGAAAGGTGGATGCGCGCGCGTCCCCTTCCGACAGCTTCCCCCGGGTCACCGCCGGCTTGTCATCGGTCACCCGGGGTCCCCAACGCCTCCCCGCACCCCCCCCCTAAACCTGTCTGTCCCCCCAGCGCACGGACACAGACGCGCACGCGAGCCGGGCTGCTGGCGGATCGCCACCGGTGACGTTCTGGCGATTCGCCAGCAAAGAAGACCCCCGGCCCCATCTGTATGCTGAGTATATAGAGCAGGGCTGGGCAATTGCGGCCCTCCAGATGTTGATGAACTACACATCCCATGATGCTTTGCATTAGTTTTGCTATGTGGCCATGCTGAAACTGATGCAAGGCATGCTGGGATGTGTAGTTCATCAACATCTGGAGGGCCGCAATTGCCCAGCCCTGATATAGAGTATATCGCTATCTAACTTCTCCTCACCTCTATGAGGTGAAGTACTACCAGTGACCACTAGAGGCCACACGACGACCAAATTACTCCATTGTGTGCTAAAAGAGAGCTAACAGAAAGCAAATGCAATTTTTGCAGGGACACAAATCTGATTTAATCTTGCTGGATGGAGAGAGGGCGCTGTGAAGACAGATATAGGAAGTAGGAGCAGATAGGGATTGGGGGGGGGGGAGGGTGGAGAGTTTTTAGGCTAAAAACTGCCACAGCTGGAAAGTGAGAGTACATTGCAGAAGCCTCCATTGTGACACATATATTTGTGTACATTTATTTTCTCTGAATCCAAAACGATCATTCGTGGAAAGTCCACAATTTATGACGCCGCGGCACGCCTGTGCAATCGGAGACTAAACGGAATGTCGTTATCAGCGGATGGAATTTGCTCAGAAGGTTGTAATGTGAACGGCGGCTACAACCTGTTGCACAACATAAAGGTACATTTATATGTGTACAGTAACTACTCAAGAAACAACTTCCAACCTTATACAGGACAGGAGGTAGAGCGCACCAATTGTGGATCCCACTGCCCCCTCCCCCCCCTCTCCACTGCAGACAACGGGTATTTTGGGCAGACTGCTATTGCTGTGTGCTGGGCTGGGGAGAGAGGCAACTGCAGAATTTGAAGCAGTCCTTACTCTCCCTCCCGCAATCGCACCAGCCCCTCCCCCCTCTCGCAGCAGCACAACACTGAAGGAAAGGATGCAGTCACATGTTATTTATTGGATAAAAATATCCAGGGGTACTAATAAGAACCATATTCTGTCTTTTACAAGGGATAAGCTATTAAAACGTAGGTTGAACTAGATGGACGCAAGTCTTTATTCAGCCTTATCTACTATGTAACTATGCAACTATGTAAGCAACGCCCCCTCCCATTACTGGTGGCACCCCTGTGTAGGGATGGCCATCGTTGCCTTTGCCATCAATCGTGTAAAACTATGCAATGGATGACCATTGATAGTTTTATATGTCGACGGTCATTGGTTATGTTTGACTGATTGGCCTGTGGGCAGTGTTCCCTCTAAGCTGTGCGCACGTGCACACAACTCGACAAGCGTGCGCACAGACATGACAACAGAGCGCACAAAGCAGCAGTGGTCCCTTTTTGCAGTTGTGGACTCAATTAATGTGTGTTTCACCCATTAACTACATTGTGTGCTGTGTTTTGAATGTTTAAATGTTTAATATCATTTTGAAGTAAAGTTAACACAAATACTGTCAGTCATTTTCCAGTTATATATAAATGACGCACAAAAATTTAAATTTCCTTCCAAAGTTGCACAGCCAAAATCTTTTTGCCGCACACAGCCTTCGTAAAATTAGAGGGAACATTGCCTGTGGGCCAATCAAAGAACGTGGGTGGGGCTTCATGGGTGTGTGGGGGGGCGCATAGCTATGCTCCGTGTCCTGGCACTTTGATAAAAAAAAAAAAAAAAAAAAAGGCAAAACATCGGTTTTGCTGTGCCATCGATGGAGGGACACCATCTGATTCTCCCCCATCGGTGGAAAAAGTATTCGACATTGGCCATAAACCATTGATAATTTCTAATCATCGATGGTCGATGGCCATCCCTACTCTGTGTAGGACCAGTCGTGGGTCTCTTACTCTCCCATGTCATACTTGCCTACTTTTAAATTCTCCTCTCTGGGAGAACCCCTGAGAGGAGACGGTCAGCAGCACGTGTGGGGGCAGGGGCCTGATGTAGACGTCATCAAGCCCCGCCCCAAGCACTGGAAACCCCCCTCCGATTTGCGGGGCCTCGTGGAGGGGAGGGGCTTAACTGCACAATTTGCATATTTAACCCTGCCCCCTCCTGGCAAATCGCTGTGAATAGCGGTGATTCAACTATGCGGCCGGGCAACTACTGGGGCGATCGGGAGGGTGAGGCAGAATCTGGGAGGATTGCCCACCTTTCTGGGGAGCCGGGAGGGGGACCTGATTTCTGGGACCCTCCCGGCCAATCCGGGAGTGTAGGCAACCCTGTCCTATGTGCAGCACTTATTGTACAAACTCAGACCACAGCATTCCATCCCCAAAAATCAGGGTCTAAGAGGAAGATTTATTCTGGTTATCACTCGTTACGGATGTGAAATGGTGCCCGACCCAATCAGCTCCTGCCGCGTGTTTGAAGAATGTTCCCCTTGATCTGACACAACTGAGCAAATACCTGTTGAACAGGTAAGTATATCTTTCAGGTACAGGGCAATGTATATTACATATTTGTAGATTATTTAATGAAGAGAACGCATCATAGTCTCGGTGGCGTAATGTGTGGGATAATTCGGCTAATTGGGACAAGTGACGCAGCAGTGGGTAACCAAGAGTGTAAATGTATTCCCCCCTAAGTGTAATGGATCAATGTAAGGCAAACAAGCCCTGAGCATATTTGGTAGTGACAACACTGTAAATTTCCATAGAGGTGTAAGGGAATCTGTGGTGATGGTATATGCAGAGCACAGAATCCCCCAGACCCTAAATATGTTTTATGGAGTCAGCGTTTACTGCCTAAACAAGTTATAGAAGAATGGTCTGCAGGGCCGGCAACAGATATCTGGGGACCCTGTACAATGATATTTCTGGGGCCCCCACCTAAACCCAAATCCACACAATGTTCTTCTGCATGAGCCTCATTCAACCTTCCGCTGCTCCAGATCCTGCTTTCAGGTGCGGACTTCTCTCGTTCTCAGTCCTGCTGGCCTGGCTCCTGGCTGCCGCGTCCTACTGGCTCCTGGCTGCCGCGTCCTACTGGCTGCCGCGTCCTACTGGCTCCTGGCTGCCGCGTCCTACTGGCTCCTGGCTGCCGCGTCCTACTGGCTCCTGGCTGCCGCGTCCTACTGGCTCCTGGCTGCCGCGTCCTACTGGCTCCTGGCTGCCGCATCCTACTGGCTCCTGGCTGCCGCATCCTACTGGCTCCTGGCTGCCGCATCCTACTGGCTCCTGGCTGCCGCATCCTACTGGCTCCTGGCTGCCGCATCCTACTGGCTCCTGGCTGCCGCATCCTACTGGCTCCTGGCTGCCGCATCCTACTGGCTCCTGGCTGCCGCATCCTACTGGCTCCTGGCTGCCGCATCCTACTGGCTCCTGGCTGCCGCATCCTACTGGCTCCTGGCTCCCGCTTCCTGCTGGCCTGGCTCCTGGCTGCTGCTTCCTGCTGGCTCCTGGCCTGTCACTTTCACAAAAGAACACCGAGCACTACAGGCAGGCAGGGCAGGCCGCTCGCGGAGCGCAGAACAGATGACCCGCGCATGCAAGTAAAAGTACAAGAGATAGAGGCCACTGCGCCAGTGGAGGCTCTGAGCAGCAGGGCACACACACAGTAGACGGCAGTGGCACACAGTGAGTCAAGTCAGACTCAGCCATACACAGATGGTGCACAGTAGACGGCCGAGTCACGAGGGTCACTGATAGGCCAGCTAGAACAGGCGTCGGCCGTGCCTGGGCATGGAAGCACTGGGGCCCATCACACTTGTCCCCCTTGACCCCCCCTGTCATTGACCCTGATAGTCTGGTGAAGACAATGAAAGTAAATTGGCCTATAGCAGTTGTAAAGCCTCCCATACATCAGAAAGACCTGCTCACAATCATGATTGTGTCCGGATTTCCCTACAACTCCCCAGTAGAACTTGTGGTTTTTGGACACACAATGTACTCACAATCAGTCGTGCAACCCAGCTGCTGCATACAGCCAGGGGGTCAGTGCTCACTGCCAGGGGGTCAGTGCTCACTGCCAGGGGGTCAGTGCTCACTGCCAGGGGGTCAGTGCTCACTGCCAGGGGGTCAGTGCTCACTGCCAGGGGGTCAGTGCTCACTGCCAGGGGGTCAGTGCTCACTGCCAGGGGGTCAGTGCTCACTGCCAGGGGGTCAGTGCTCACTGCCAGGGGGTCAGTGCTCACTGCCAGGGGGTCAGTGCTCACTGCCAGGGCGTTTTTGAGGAGACAGATGCCAGAGATCATATTTGACCTCTAGCATCTGACAGGGAGCACAGCACTGCAGCGTTACCCACAAGTGCCAGGATAGCATAGCGCTGCGCTCCCTGTCAGATGCTAAAGGTAAAATATGATCTCTAGCGTCTGTTTCCTCGAGGTGGAGGAGTGCGGGGGAAGGGCGGCGGCAGGCAGAGGAAAGCACATGCAATCTGGTTCCAATCACAACTGATCAGATATGCAGTACTTCTGATCAGAGGACCAGCCATTCGACCCGCGGGACCGCGCATTGCACGCTTGTGTGCCGACTGTGCGCACACTCTGCGCATACAATCCGTCTTACAACCCCTCGAGATTGTACATTCTCGTTCTGGTGTATGGGGGCCTTAAGACTGTGGAGCAAGTAAATGAGAGCCCAGCACATACTGTAAGTAGCCAAACATGCAAACCCTCCAGATTCCTGTCAAATGCAAATGGAACTTGGGCAGTTATGCAAACGACATCCAAATTAGCCGTCAGCATGCAAAAGCCAAGCTAATTATAGCAGCTCGGATTTACATGGAGTGACACAAACGTCTATTTTCAGAATTAACCATTTCCAACTGTGTAACGTACTGTACAGTGCAGTGGTCACATTCAAAAACGGGAAACGGCGAGCTCAGGAAAATAGGTGGGCTCGCTTCTGGGACTCATTACCTGTATCCCTTATACCAGGACAGGCCAACCTGTGGCTCTCCAGCTGTTGTGAAACTACAAATCCCAGCTTGCCTTGCCACAGTTTTAACACTCCCTTATAGCAAAACTGTGGCAAGGCATGATGGGATTTGTAGTTTGACAACAGCTGGAGAGCCACAGGTTGGCCAGGCCTGCCTTATACCATGCCTATACAGTAGGCAGTGATTCAAGACTTCCTTTATAGGTCCGTCCGCAGCAGGAAACCCACCCAAACACTATGTGAACCCTCCCCCCCCCCTGTACACCGCCCTGGACATGGTGGCACCCGTGGTCTCAGCATTATATGGCGGCAACGATACCCGCCAAACAGGCTTACATAAACAAGATAAGGGGGCAGATGTACCAAGCCTTGAAGAGAGAACTACCAATTAGCCCATAACTGCCATTTTTCAAACATAGCCTAAAAGCCAGTAGTTGATTGGACGTTACTTTATCTCTCTCTGCTTTATTACTCTCTAAGGCTTAGGTCCAGGTGGGTCTGCCCACAAGTGCTAAAGGGGCATATCTGATGAAACATGGGACGTATTATGAGCCCGCCCTACTTCTGTCATTGTCCAATCAGGCTAACTACTCCTCACCTCTATGAGGGTATGTACTGCCAGCAAGAGGCCACTCGGCAGACCAAATTACTCCATTGAAAGCAATTGTTGCAGGGACACTGGTCTGTTTCAAACTCGCTGGATATGGAGAGAGGGAGCTGTGAAGATTAGTCCATGTTGACGCGACATGTGCCGGCAGGCGGTATTTCATGCCCTACCACCCACTAGGGCGAGGCGGGAGAATAAAATAGTGTGCCAAGCGTAGCGAGGCACCGCGCCCAAGAGCATAGCCAGCTTTAGTGTTTATGTTGACTGTGTCGACATTTGAAAAAAAAAAACCTAATGTCGACCTAATGATCCATATCCCACAAGACTTCACCATTATTTGCAATACCTATACCTCACCTCTACAGGTCTGTAAAAGATCCAGGCTGCTCCTTATGCCACTACCAGCCACCAGGCTGCGCTGTTGCAGTGGTAGCTGTAATTCAGTGGTTCTAAACCTAACAAGGACCCCCAACAGTTCATGATTTACAGATCACCTGGCAGGGGCACAGGTGCACTCATTCATTGATACATTTTAAAAGATCCTCAGGTGAAGCTATCACTTGTGATTCTGGGCCTTATTCTGGTTAACTCCCAAAGCGGAGTCATTAAAATGATTGGGAAATTACCAAGGAAATGCCCATCGTTTTCTCGTTTTCATGAGAATGGAGACCTGGAAAACATGAACTGTTCGGGGTTCTTGAGGACGGAGGATGAGAATCACTGGTGTAAAGGAACCAGTGCAGCAATCTGCAGTTATATGAACCACAAACCCCTCACTGGAAGAGACTTGGACAACGGAGCCGATTTCTGCGCATGTGCAAACTCAGACAGCGAAAGGCCGCGGCGATTACATACTCGTTCGCAGCGGGGAGGGACGGGGGCAGACGGTAGTGAGGACCGCCCAGCATTTTCTAGGGGTCCCCAGTCCAACGCTCTATCCTATGCATTCATATATCTGCCCCCACTGATAATATTTAGCCATTCCAAATAAAATGTCCTTAAAACACCCCATCTGCTCAGTATCGCCCTTATACTGTACACGCTCCATGTGAGAATGTATTTGATAAACCCACAGGCTAAGTCCCAGTCATATGAGCCAAGTGTGCACGCAAGTGTAAGGCTTTGATCTAAATTGAACTGTGCTCAACAGGGTATGGTAAAGGGACAAAGTAATCGCCATGTAAAAAAGGACAGTACTGTACTTGTGTACTACCACGGCGTCGGCGCGCGCAACTGTCATGTCAGGCAAGTTAAAATGGTCACCGGTTCCCGCACAATGTAATAAGCACTGACTGACTACTAACTGCATAACGCTGACTGACTATGATCACTACGTAATCTCTGGCTGGTCGCGAACGTACTGACTACGCTGGCTGCGGGAACACTACGCTGATTCTGACAGGGACACTACGCTAATTGCGTAACGCTGACTGACTACGCTAACTACGTAATCTCTGGCTGGTCGCGAACGTACAGACTACGCTGGCTGCGGGAACACTACGCTGATTCTGACAGGGACACTACGCTAACTGCGTAATGCTGACTGACTACGCTAACTACGTAATCTCTGGCTGGCCGCGAACGTACAGACTACGCTGGCCGCGGGAACACTACGCTGATTCTGACAGGGACACTACGCTAACTACGTAATCTCTGGCTGGTCGCGAAAGTACGGACTACGCTGGCCGCGGGAACACTACGCTGATTCTGACAGGGACACTACGCTGACTAGGTAACGGGCACCGTGATAATACAAAAGTACCAAAAAGACATATGTGACTGATGAACCAGTTACAAAATGGTAAGGTGTGTGGCGTCTGTGGCATCATGTTCTCACAGAAAATCCTTTTTAGGTAGAGCGCCATAATTCCTATACTAAATTCCTTTCGTGCTTCTGTGAATAGTCAACCGGGGCAGGCTGCACATAACCGGGGCAGGCTGCACGTAACCGGGGCAGGCTGCACGTAACCGGGGCAGGCTGCACGTAACCGGGGCAGGCTTTTGTCATGAAACTTTTTCCAGTCAGTTGCAAGACTGACAGAAACTTGTGAGACCGAGTGTCTCATTACAAATGCCGAAAAACGCAGCAATCGTGGCGCACAGAACTCAATCACATCTAGACAGTGGCAGTGTCTGTTACGGTATCAGAGACCGACATGCATTATGCGAAAGAAGAAGGATGACATGGTCTGAATTTGAACGTCAACAGCAGTCATGTCGACATATTGCGTATACCGACATGATTTATGCTGGCAATGCAAATGTTGATTATACTATCTTACCCAACCAACAGCCTTAAGGGGCAAGCACACGGGGCAATTTTCACCCCCAATTGTAGCAATTATCACTCTGTGCATCACCATCAACTGCAGGGAAAGATGGTGCTTTGTAAACAAAACCTGCACAGATCGCACAGCACACATCGCGGTGTGCATTGCGGGTGTACGTTCTTAAGCCCGTCTCTCGGCACGGAGTCTGGGTCACCCTGTGTGTACGGGGTTGTACCCTGAAATACTTTATAAGTACTCCTGAGCCTCATTCAGGTCTTGCAGCCCTGCATGCACCTGAAGCGGTAGAACTGGGCTTTGATGTGGTGTTCAATTAGTCGTGGCTAATTGCTCTGTTCTGCAAAATACAATTACGGTTTTGAAATACAATTTAAAAACCATTATAAATGCACCCACTGCTGCTTAACAAATGGGGAAACCTGTGGAATGTATGGTCCTAATTCAGACAGGATTACTACTGCACAGCGGCCGATTATCGATACACTGATGTTGTGCAGCGATTTAATCCAGCTACTATTTTCCTCCGCCAGCTGTTTTCAAGGTGATTGACAGAAAGCCAGCGCCTGGGGGGGGGGGGACCGTCCATTTACTGGGAGTGCTAGGAAAAGGCCAGGCGTGACTGAATAAACGCTGGCATTCCCAAGCATTTTAGGGGAGGGTGTTTGACGTCAGCTGCAGCCCTGATTGGGCGGATTTCATTGCAGCCACTAAGTCTCTGGCTGTCCCTAGCTTGCGATCAATGATGGCCAGTGGTTGAGTTCAGGATCAGCCCTATGTGTCAAGGCATAAAAATATAGTATAAATAGTGCCAGCATCACCTACATGTGAGCAGTGCACAGGAAAATGGCCTCCGTTACAAAGGGCCTTATTCTAGTTCGCTCTGACAAAATCCTTCTTAGATGGACAAAACCATGTGCACTGCAGGGGGGCAGATGTAACATGTGCAGAGAGAATTAGATTTAGGCGAGTTATTTTGTTTCTGTGCAGGGTAAATACTGGCTGCTTTATTTTTACACTGCAATATAGATCTCACTTTGAAGTAAAACCCCACCCAAATCTAATTCTCTCTGCACGTTACATCTGCCCCACCTGCAGTGCACATGGTTTTGTCCATCTAAACAGGATTTTGTCAGAAAGAGTGAACTAGAATAACCCCCAAAGACCCATTCAGCTGAAGGTGCCACGGGTTTTATCAATAGAGCAGACGCTTTAGCAGCATTGACAGATGACAGAGGCCGTGACTGGCAGAGTCTGCATCTGTGTAATTGGGTCCTGACCTCAACAGTCTCTCGTCATGAATGGGTAGAGCTGGTGTCTGGTACAGCGTCTGAGCGGAGAGGGAGAAGAGACTGATTCATGTTGGAATTAGCCGAGAAGCATCAACATTATTTACTAGATAAACCCAAAGACCTGTAAACAGGCTGGTGCAGGTGATGGCGCGTTGTTTGGGCATGTCGAGCAACTTGTCAGCTGGGGATCATCATTAGGAAGTAATAGGATGCTACATGGTACTAATATGAAAAGGATTACATGCAGACAATGTGGGTGGTTATCTACGAAACCAGGAACCAGCGGGTTTCTCAACCAAACGTGGGCTGACTTATGTACCACCATTGGCACTTCTCTCCAGACCACATCTGCCGAAAAGGAAATGCTACAGCTGAAAACATTGGTCTGAAAAACAAATGTACATTTCCTGGGCATATAGGAGGGGGATTCTCATCTCAACCAATGAAAAACGGGTATATTCGTAATATTTTAAGAGAGGAGCAGCCTGTGCGCAGCATACTTGCCTACTTTTATTGTCGCCTCTCCAGGAGGAGCCTCTCCGCCACTTCGGACATCACTAGGCCCTACCAGCATGCCACAAAAACGCTGCGATTCGTGGGCCTGCGGAGAAACGCTGGGGCTTAATTGATGTGAACTGCCGCTACTCGCATCATTTAAGCCTCGACCCCTCTCCACGAATGCGTGATTTTCAGTAATTGAATCAGCAGTGAAGGGGGGGGCGGAGGGCCTTGGGCAGCAAGTGGGAGACTTGCCCACCTTTCCAGGGGGGGGGTACAGGAGGCAGACCAGATTTTCAGGAGCCTCCCGGCTGTTCCGGCAGGGTGCGCAGCCTCCTTTGGCCGGACCCTCTCCACTCTGCCAGGAGCAGTAGAATCTGAGCACTACCGCGCATGCGCGTATCCTCGGACAAATGGTGCTGCAGCCATTTTTCCAGTGATTTTCAGATTGCACTGTGCACATCACAAAAAGATAACCGCTGCGCCATTTTTCCCGCAGCAATCCGTACACGCCGCTGGACTCCAGAGGGTAATTGAAAAATGGGTGCAGTGTGCGTGGTGCACCACCAGGTAAGTATAAATAATAATAAAAAAAAAAATCCCTTAACAAAAATGCTTGTGGCCCCCAGATACCCAACCTGTATAAGGCCACGTTCTAGGTCATTATGATGAAATCTTTGCTGGGACATTTTCACACCCATTTCGATAAATTCCCTTGGCAGTCAAAGGGTTAAACATGCCTGCTTTCACGGCACGCAAGCCTGCGGAAGGGCACGCTGGCAACAGCTAGAGGCCGGCACATTGAATTCATGCACATGCTGGGCAGGAGCAACATAGCAAGGTTGACGCATGAAAAAGGTCAACATAAGCAATTGATCGACATGGGAAAGGTTGTTTTCATTAGTGCCCCCCCCCCCCCCAAAAAAAAAGACTTGTTTATACTTTGTCATCCCGGTGAGCATAGAGGGTGAATATAATAGAACAGAGCGCAGCAATGCACGGTGCCCGGAGCCAAGCGATGGTACACTAATACGTCGTTCATGTCGACAGACACCTCAAGAAACTTCAAATACTCATGTCGAACTCTTTCGTGCGTCGACTTACCTGTCGACCAATAGTGCTCGACCTAGACCCTACACAGTATGTCTGTGTTCAAACAAGGAAACGAAATCCGGTTACTACCATGTCGACTGTGAGACGACCAGGGGGTGACATTAAGCTTCTGATAGTCCCTGAAGGCATCAGAATATTCCCAGGGCAGTTATAGATGGTGTCACAGCACAAGATGAACACAACACAACAAGATAGCCCTATAGGATAAGGCAGCGCGGGCGTATACGGGTGTAGGTGTCACAGCACAAGATGAACACAACACAACAAGATAGCCCTATAGGATAAGGCAGCATGGGCGTATACGGGTGTAGGTGTCACAGCACAAGATGAACACAACACAACAAGATAGCCCTATAGGATAAGGCAGCGTGGGCGTATACGGGTGTAGGTGTGACACTTACTGTGCAGTAACAGCCTGTACCTGCGCCAACCTCACAGTGGCGTGTATACGACTAGACGGGTCATGTGCTCTATGGGCCATATTCAGAGCTGGCAGCAAGTGCAAAGAGAGGGCCCAATTCAGACCTGCTTGCTAAGCTGCGTATATTCAGAGTATAGAGAGCAGGTTAATGCCGCCCTGCCTCTCCCCACAGTTAGATTTGGGTGGGGTGTGTTCAACTTGAAATCTAAATTGCAGTGTAAGAATAAAGCAGCCACTGCACAGAAACAAAATAACTCGCTCAAATCTAACTCTCTCTGCACATGTTACATCTGCCCCACCTGCAGTGCCCATGGTTTTGTCCATCTGCAAAAATTACAGCCTTGGTCTGAATCAGGCCCTTTGTCCTTACAATGACCACACCAATTCACAAGCTATCACTCCACATCCACCCAACGGTTTATCGTTGTCATATCAGGGTTACAAAGACTTCCTGCCACACACACCTGCATAGTAGGGAGCACAGGTGTGTAGACAAGGGAACCTCCAGTAACAGGGAACTGGAGGAATCTCCCATTGTCACAAGCACCTGTACTCCCCAAAACACATCACCAGAAGGCAAGTATGGTCCGTACCCAGCGTGACACTGATCCGAGTGTGTCTGTTACAGAAGGAGGAAGTGTTGTTGTGACACATGGAACAATACAAGCGGTGGAAGACCAGGAGTAATTTGCATTCATGGCTTACTGATGCCAAAGCATCTAAGCCAGCGGCCGTCCAAACGGTGCTGACCAGTACAGCGTAGCACAGAACCTCCCCTTACATAATCTTACTTCCCATTGGCAATGCTGGAGCAGTTATTACCCCAGCAGGGAAGACTACCTGTGGCTAGAGTTACCAGGAGGCACTGCAAGACCCACAGGATGCGAGGATGGATCAGGGCACCGGGATGGATCAGGTACAGTGGGATTATCTTCTTTACAGGTGCCAGAACTAGGTTGCTATGAGTTACAGCATATCTGCACACATAGCACCATTTTAGTCAGTCAAAGACTCTGGATATTTTGCAGGGATAAACCTTACAGAGACACAGGGGCAGATGTATGAACTAACGTTAAGTGCATGTCTGCCCTTAACGCTACTTAACTGGGGGGGGGGGGGGAGATAAGACTGCACTAGGGACAGTCCTATCTCCACTGCAGGGACAACGCTAGGCCTACGCACGAGATCTTGCGGTAATAGTGTGATCTCGCACATGCCCAGAGAGCTGGCCGGGGGGGTGGGGGTTTGAAAATGCACATGCGCAGGCCTGAGGGGGCGCAGATAAGGAGAGTCTCTAACGATGGGCATAACGGCTCTCCTTATCGGCGGGGGGTTAATACATTCGGCCATAACGGATGCCCACTTCTCCTCGTTATGCAGGACCCATTGTTTCTAAAACGTTCTGGGCTGCCTAATACATCTGCCCCCTAGCACCTTAAACAATACTTAAAGCAAGAACACTACTGGTATTGGGTTGGATACAATATGCCGGCAGTGGGGTTTCAACCCTTCAGAATCCCAATCAATCATGGTACGAATTTACCCTACCCCTAAGCCACCCTTTCCACAGTCAAACCCGAATGTCCCCTAGTGTCTAACTCTAACCCCCAACGCCTGTACTTACCTTCACAATCTGATACTGTTGGAATCCCGCGGTCAGTATTCTGACTGCCGGATCCTGACCGCATCATCTACAGGGGTGGCCAAACCGGGCCTCAAGATCCACCAACGGTCCACGTTTTCCAAAATCACCTAGCTAGTGCACAGCTGTAGTCATTACTAACTGTCACATTCCCCAGATCACCTAGCTGGTGCACAGCTGTAGTCATTACTAACGGTCACATTCCCCAGATCGCCTAGCTGGTGCACAGCTGTAGTCATTACTAACTGTCACATTCCCCAGGTCACCTAGCTAGTGCACAGCTGTAGTCATTACTAACTGTCACATTCCCCAGATCACCTAGCTGGTGCACAGCTGTAGTCATTACTAACTGTCACATTCCCCAAATCGCCTAGCTGGTGCACAGCTGTAGTCATTACTAACTGTCACATTCCCCAGATCACCTAGCTGGTGCACAGCTGTAGTCATTACTAACTGTCACATTCCCCAGGTCACCTAGCTGGTGCACAGCTGTAGTCATTACTAACTGTCACATTCCCCAGATCACCTAGCCGGCGCACAGGTGTAGTCATTACTAACGGTCACATTCCCCAGACCACCTAGCCGGTGCACAGCCGTAGTCATTACTAACTGTCACATTACCCAGATCACCTAGCCGGCGCACAGGTGTAGTCATTACTAACGGTCACATTCCCCAGACCACCTAGCCGGTGCACAGCCGTAGTCATTACTAACTGTCACATTACCCAGATCACCTAGCTGGTGCACAGCTGTAGTCATTACTAACTGTCACATTACCCAGATCACCTAGCTGGTGCACAGCTGTAGTCATTACTAACTGTCACATTACCCAGATCACCTAGCTGGTGCACAGCTGTAGTCATTACTAACTGTCACATTTCCCAGATCACCTAGTTGGTGCACAGCTGTAGTCATTACTAACTGTCACATATCCCAGGTCACCTAGCTGGTGCACAGTTGTAGTCATTACTAACGGTCACATTCCCCAGGTCACCTTGCTGGTGCACCGCTGTAGTCATTACTAACTGTCACATTATCAAACCTGCTGCATTCTTCCCTACTATAGATCCACAGGTTGCCTGAGACACCAGAACTGTTGGTAGATCTTCAGGACAGGTTTGGCCACCCCTGCTCTACGGCACATATAATTCTCTGGAACACCCACCATTACCTTTAAAGAACATCACAGCTCCTTCACTTAAGGGGCAGATGTGTCCAGCTTTGGTGAGAAATAAAACTAGCATTGTTGCCCAAAGCAACCAATCAGCTTCTCAATACCAACCGACAGGCTGCGCTAGATAAATGACAGTTACAAGCGGATTGCACAACTTCTCCACTTTCTCTTGCTTCAAAACTTGACCCATCTTCCCCATATATCACTCAGTTGCCTAGGACCGGCACATAGCAACCAGTGCTACTGTATATTAAGGATGTCATTTGAATAATTAAGGCTAGCTGGCACCAGAGCTTGAGGCGTTTTTTTTTTTTTTTCCCAGAACCATTTAAAATGGAAGACTGCATATTATAATATATTTTGTTTTTAAGTAGCACTGAAAAATATCCTCAGTTTTAGCCACAGTAGTTTGCATTCGCTGCACAGCAAGAGGACAAGTAAAGCCGAGTTACCTTATCCCTGGGTGCAAAATATCCCTGGGTGCACTTTAAGGCTGTTCCACAAAGCAAAAACCTAATGGAATTACGCGTCGTATAACTGTACGGTAATTAGATTACCCGATCTCATCAGATTGTAGTTAAGGGACAGCAGCTTGTAAATGTTTTAGAACAAATAAATAATTAACGTGCACATAGTAAACCCACAGCCGCTGCCTCGACTCACAAAAAGGGGGTCACCGTGCACCTCTGTAACACGTCGAGAGAAAGATAAGGTTCAAAATTTCTTACGGCCTAAATAGAATATGATGGTATCAGAACATATTCACCGATTATAGGAAACAAGCGCCACATTCGTTTATCGACACGGCTGGCGGACTGCTACATCCAGCGTGACCAACAACCGGATCCACTTATATCAAAAAGAATCTACTAGGACTAAAAGCTTCATTGGCCATAAACGGTTATGGGTCACCCTGTGCTTCTGACTACACAACGTGCGCCCAGCTGATGATTCCCAACACTACTCCCTGCCCATACAAATCAATAATGTCAGACAGCATTCATAGCCCTGCGGACGGGGGTAAGCTCCTGCCATGTCCTAGGAGAGGAATGAATCCCTGAAGACTCCGCAAGTAACATTTTCAGGGTCGAATCGCTCTTGCGCGTTACTTCTATCTAACCAGTCATCAACTCTAGAGCACTAAAGAATACTACGTTGATCTAACTGGAAGAGCGTGCACACATTCCCAAGAGACCGACTTTGTAAGGTGCGTACACACGGGGGCCATATATTGCTCAGTGTCTCCTTTTCATCAGCGGCCAGAGATGGTCGCTGATGAAAGGGAACCTCTGCCGGGGGAGCCCCAGAGGGAATCAGCTAGTGCGATTATAACGGGGCGGAAAACGGGAGCGCGCACCCGGTGATTTATCATCAGGGCAAACTCCCATCACTGGCAATATGGTCGCCAGCGACCATATTCCCAGCAATATCAGCCCATATCGCCCCCGTGTGTACACAGCTTAACGCTCTAATTGATCAGAATTCCACTCGCAAGCAAATCCGGACAAATCACGACGGTCTGTCCAGATCTGTGCGAGGTTTGCAGAAAGACACCCAAGAGTCTAATCTGAGGATATGACGACTTTCAGCCAGAAATCATTTTCTGAAATAAGCTCAGTCAACCCTCCACTTGGGAACGCATCTTTTAAGCAGCGGCTTTGCTAGTTCCCATCCCTAAACACCTGTGGACCACCTAAAGGTTTGCTCGGGAAAACCGCGTAAAGAATAACCGCCCATGAATGGTGCTTGAGATAGTATGGAATGTCAACATTCGTTACACATCATACCACACCCCTTCCCCTTTACAAAGTATTGCAGCGAAATGATCGAACAAGCTTCGCAGTGTCTGCAGACCACACTTGGGTTCTCAGCTTTGGACAGGAACTAGCACTATAAAATTGGCCTCCTCTGTAAGGGAAGGCGGTGGAGCAGAAAGTAGGTGCGCTTGCCGCTCAAAGCATCCTCTAGTGCCTGGCCTGGACCAATGGCAGTTCTCCAGAGACCTCCCATCTATTGTTTGTAGAAGTTAAACAACACAGAGAGACCATGTATACATAGGCCCGCACTAGATCCATGCTCATAACACACTAAAAGGGGTGTACTCTGAGCCGGCGTGTTCAATCACGCCCTCTGTACGATGCGGTGGATGACAGGGTAACGTATTATTACCGCTGCATTTTAAAAATTACGTTGTGGTTACCTGGTGTCGTCCCATTGGACATGCAGCATACCCAACAGTACGACCCAAAGAACAACTGGTGGGTGCGCACTATTGTTAGTACACACAGAGATGTGGCTGGACCATCCGCATCGGAACAAGATATCGTCTGATTAATCATTTAGAGTGTGTGCTGCCGGCTTACGGGGAGTAAAAGATACTGTAGCAAAGCCTGTAATCAAAGAAATGTATAAGACCGCCAGAATGTATTCTGTGTTATTTCTGTCACCTAGCGAAGTGTGCAGATGTTATCCTCACTTGCTTAGCACCTAACGGGTATTAGATTTATAAATAACTCAGCAATACCATTTAGTTGTCAGTTAGCAGAGTTAAACAAAAAGGCTTAAACGTCGCACAACGTATAGTAAATAAGAGGGGTCCATATACACATAAAACGAATAATAATATAAATACATCAATAAGCAAAAGCTACAGTACCAAGTGCCAGATACAATTGGGTCAACTCACCTGCGTCGGAAGAAGCGGAGGCCGCTGAAGGTCTTGACACTGTGTCTTCGGCTGACGACAGCCCGGTCAGAATCGGGGGTCCTGTCTGAGCCGCTGGAGGCCGCTGAACTGGTGTTGGCAAGTTCTCCTTCCCCGTCCATCCCCCCCACCCCCACCCCCTTAAAATCCGGGCAGCCCAGCACTTCTTCAAGCCATGCTTCCAACGGACACCCCGGCTGACCAGTCTCACCGCTGTGTGCTGCAGGCACCCCTGGAGATGCGCACATCCACCCAAGGGGCAGCGACCATCGCAGACACTACGCCACCATGCCTGCCAGTCACACAGTCGCAAATGACACCTACAGATGGTTCCCTAGCAAGGCTACTGTCACGGTGCAATCACAGGACAAAGTGCAGGACTCAGACACAATATCCTACATACTGTGGCTAGGTCACACATGAGATTACACAACTCTTATCACTATGGCACAGCCTGCTGTGCCCACCTGTGCCAGCCCTGTGTACTACAGCAGAGGCTCCATCACACACACACACTCATGCAGCACCTCTACCTGTTGCCAGACCTGGGACTAGCAGATCTAGGAATGCAGCAGCAGCAGCAGTCCCCAGCCTGATACAATGTACATGCATGCAAGCAGCAGCCTTCCCTTCCTGTCACACACACACACGGAGGCTTCCTGCTATACTGTCACTTCCCAGCTCACAATAACACAGCTCTTCCTCCTCCCCAGCCAGGAACTGTGTGCAGGCAATCATGGCAATTGTGTCCTGCCAGGCAGGACCCCCCTCATGGTTGTCCTCACCACTGCCTGCTCTCTTGCAGCCATGGAGAGGGTCAGAGGGAGACACCTGTTGGCGCCATGCGGAACTGCAGGCCCAGAGTAATGCTCGGTTGTCAGACGCGAAGGGAGCGTACGGACGACACTGGAGGAAGGTCGACATACATTAGATCGACCACTAAAGGTCGACACATGAAATAGGTCGACAGGGTCGGAATGTCTACACAAGCATTAGGTCGACAATGGGAAGGCCGACAGTCAAAAGGTTGACATGAGTCAGGCTTGCCTACCCTCCCAGAATGTACGGGATCCCCCCAATCCCCCGCAGGCTTACCTATTTCGCTGGTCCCGGTGGCTCCATTCTTCTGCTGAGGACCACCACAAAATGGCCACCCCCATACAGGAGACAGAAACTGCACCCCCATACAGGAGACAGAAACTGTCTCCTGTATGGGGGCGGCCATTTTGTGGTGGTCCTCAGCAGAAGAACGGAGCCGCCGGGACCAGCGCGAAATGTAAGGCTGCGGGGGATTGGGGGGGTTTGCATGGGCGGCTACGCCGCTGTACGGGAGCCTCCCGGATATCGGGTCTTTCTTCCGGCCCTCCCGAGAAGGTTGGCAAGTCTCCCGCATTCTGGTAATTGCCCCCCCGCTCCCCCCTTGCCGGTGGTTTAATTACGTGTAATCGCGGGTCCGCAGAGAGGGGGCGGGGCTAAAATGATGCGATCGCGTAATTTCACGTCATTTAAGAGGGGCCAAGTGATGTCAGCATTGCTTCAGTCCCCCTGAAGTGTTGCCTCTCCGGGCTTCTCCCGGAGAGGTGAAATTGAAAGTAGGCAAGTATTTTATTTATTTATTAACAGTTTCTTATATAGCGCACACATATTCCACAGCGCTGTACAGAGAATAGTTGAACTCACATCAGTCCCTGCCCCAGTGGAGCTTACAATCTATATTCCCTACCACATGTACACGTGCACACAGACATTCTAGGGTTAATTTTTGTTAGAAGCCAATTGATCTACCAGTATATTTTTGGATTGTGGGAGGAAACCGGAGTACCTGGAGGAAATCCACGCAAAACCCAGGGAGAATATACAAACTCCGCACAGTTAGAGCCATGGTGGGAATCGAACCCATGACCTCAGTGCTGTGAGGAAGTAATGTAACCATTACACCATCCGTACTGCCCTGTATATATAACACACGGTGGGGATAGAACCCATGACCTCAGCGCTGTGAGGCAGTAATGTAACCATTACACCGTCCGTACTGCACCGTATATATAACACATGGTGGGGATAGAACCCATGACCTCAGCGCTGTGAGGCAGTAATGTAACCATTACACCGTCCGTACTGCCCTGTATATATAACACATGGTGGGGATAGAACCCATGACCTCAGTGCTGTGAGGCGGTAATGCTATAACCATTACACCGTCCGTGCTGCCCCGTATATATAACACATGGTGGGGATAGAACCCATGACCTCAGCACTGTGAGGCAGTAATGCTATAACCATTATACCATCCGTACTGCACCGTATATATAACACATGGTGGGGATAGAACCCATGACCTCAGCGCTGTGAGGCAGTAATGCTAACCATTACATCATCCGTACTGCCCCGTATATATAACACATGGTGGGAATAGAACCCATGACCTCAGCGCTGTGAGGCAGTAATGCTAACCATTACATCATCCGTACTGCCCTGTATATATAACACATGGTGGTAATAGAACCCATGACCTCAGCGCTGTGAGGCGGTAATGCTAACCATTACACCGTCTGTACTGCCCCGTATATATAACACATGGTGGGAATCGAACCCATGACCTCAGCGCTGTGAGGCAGTAATGCTAACCATTACACCATTTGGTCTATTTGTTTTGTGATTTTTGGTCATTTTAAAGGTGCAAATTGAAAATGCGCACCCTATTAGATTTGCGATTTTGATGTTTTCTACGAGAAAACATCTGCATGCGGTTTTAAATGTGTGATTTTTTTAGTCAGGTCAAACGTGCAAATTTTACCGCAATTCATATGTTATTACATGTGCGATTTTTGGAAAACGTGTGATTTTGGATGTTTTTTGTTTTTTTTGTACATAGGTTCGTTTTTTTTTTTTTTTACCACAACAATGCACCAGCTCCCTCATCCGTGCATTGTTGCGGCCAAATTGCATGAATTGTGCTATGAATTGGGTTTTTTTTCTTCCCGCGAGCCACATCTTCAGGTTAGGAAACAGAAAGAAGTTGCAGGGAGCCAAGTCGGCGAGTACGGTGGATGCGGTAACAATTCATAGCGCAATTCATGCAATTTGGCCACAACAATTCCAGATGAGGTAGCTGGTGCATTGTCGTGGTGGAAAAAAAAACTAACCTATGAATCAATCTGAAATTTGGGATGGCATTGTTTGATTTGGGATGGCATTGATAATAATACCAACTATCCTCAGCAATGCCACCTGTCTTCAAACACAGGTCCTTATTGATTCACCCTCGTATATAATATATATATATAATTTATTTATTATCAGTTTCTTATATAGCGCACACATATTCTGCAGCGCTTTACAGTTCCTGCCCCAATGGAGCTTACAATCTATATATTTCCTAACACATGTACACACAGACAATCTAGGGTTAATTTGTTGGGAGCCAATTAGCCTACCACTATATTTTTGGATTGTGGGAGGAAAACCGGAGTACCCGGAGGAAACCCACACAAGTACGGGGAGAATATACAAACTCTGCACAGAGCCATGTTGGGAATCGACCTCATGACCTCAGTGTTGTGAGGCAGTAATGCTAACCATTACACCATCCGTACTGCCCCGTATATATAACACATGGTGGGGATAGAACCCATGACCTCAGTGCTGTGAGGCAGTAATGCTATAACCATTACACCATCCGTACTGCCGTACTATATATACACCCTATTGAGGAAGTCACCAAGCACAGTAATATTATTGACCCCTCCATGATTACTAGCGCCAGCATTTTCCTCAATATTAATATAAATACATATTATAATCTGATCTAGAGATGTCTCTGATTCTGTTTATTGTTGTTTTTAACGACGACTTCTATTGAGAAGCGTATACGGCTAATAATAACTCCGGCTCGATACGCAGGGACCAAAGCTGTGGTCTGTCATTGTAATACATTCATTGCTGTCAGACAGACGACTCCATCCCATGGAACATAAGGCTGAATATTATCTCATGGGATCACTATATTCTTTTTTTTTTTTTCATTAGTCAAAGTAACATTTGAATGACTTTCATTCCAAGCCAGCATTACTGTACAACCCCCACACGGTGACGGTCCCCTCAGAAGTCAGGCATGTCTTTATATTCAGCGATCCCAGAGAATGCTTTCAGAACAAAAGGCAAGAGCGACGTTCCATTATAAAGGCCCACAGTCCGGAATGTGGGATGTGGGATGGAGATAGACTGTAACACTGAGCACACCGCAGCTCTGTGACAGGAGGAACACGCTGCGTCACATCGATATGACATGAAAGGTATATGACCATTGTTGATTGGTATGTGAAAAGTTTCTTCTGGATTAACGTTATTTGGGGCCGGCACGGGCATTTGGTCGGTGAAGGGGGGCAGGTGTTCGCTTTCCCGGCAGGTAGCGTTTAATCGCTAGCTAAGCAGTGTTAGAACGCTGCTTAATGAGTGGGTCTGAATGGAGCGTTTTGTCCAATCTCTATTATTACCTCACTTGAATCCTGGGCCCCAGTACAACAACACCCCCTGGAGGGGGTGTGACCACAGCATGTTTGTGGCATGTTTAGCCAGGGCCTCTGAGGGTACAGCCGCAGCGGGCCATACGGCGAGGCTGCAGTAGGAAGGAGAGGAGGGCGCGGATCCAGCGGCAGAGGCAGCTCCGGAAGAGACAAGGGACCAGCGGTGCCAGTCAGCGGAGGGGAAAGGAGGGGACCAGCAGCACACATTGTCCATAGAGCTGCCCCTTACCCCTTCTCCTTTCCCCGTACCTCCTTGTTTCCTCATGCCCCCACTGTGCATGATCCACACTCTGTGTTACCTTTGCCTGCTCCTTACCCCGTGCCCCCTGTGCCTGATGCCTAAACTGTGCCCCCTGTGCCTGCTCCTTTCTCTGTGCCCCCCCCAAAGCTCCGCGGATGCAGCCGCAGGAGGCCATACGGAGGGTGGGCAGCAGCAGCAGGGAGGAGAGGGTCCGGAGCCGTGGATCCAGCATCAGAGGCAGCATGGGAGGAGACACAGCCGGGACCAGCGGTGCTGCCCCAATCAGTAGAGGGGAGAGGAGGAGACCAGCAGCACACATTGTTAATAGTAGCGATGCCCATCCTCACCCCCCCTCCCCCGCCTGCCGCCAGCTCAACCGGGTGATCCCCGTTCGCCTAACCCCCAGCGCAGGAACAAAAAATATATATATATTTATAAAAAAAGCTTTTTGTGACCTCTGACCCGGGCCCCCTGACATGCCCGGGTAAAATGTACCTGCTCCCCCCCCCCCCTCTCGGTGGCCCTGGTGACTGTATATATGTTCCTTGAAATGATGGGGAAAATCCATGATTATTGTAACGGAGTCTGCCTGCACTATTCTCCATTGTGTCTTGTCTGTGTCAAGTTGTTTCATGAGTATAAGTCAATGGTTTGTTACGAAGAGTCAGTTGGTAAAATGATTGAGATAGAGAGAAAATAAATATTATTTCCCCATGAGGCTGCGGCAGAGAAGTAAATTCAGCGAATGTTGCCTAAAGGTAGTGGCGCAGAGAGATGGGGAGCTGTTGGCCACACCTCCACCACATTGACCACACCTCCTCCATTTACCACGGCTACTCTGCTTGAATCAAGCGTGCTAGGACACAATTAGTATATTTGCCCAAATGCAAAGGGTTTGCCCCATGTAGGCTGGTCCCCATGCATAATCAGAAGTACAGCGCATTGGGTCCAGCAATGGAACTATGGGAGAAGTGGATATGTGCTCAAATGGCGCACTACTCTGCAGTGTAGATTTAGAGAGAATCGGGCCCTATGTGGTGAGATTGTTTGTTTGACAGTGGAAAATCAATGTCTGTGATGAGAAAACATTTTGGTGCCAGTGACTTATGAAGTTATTTGCCTAGAATTATAACATGCAAACATGAGTCAATTAATTATTTCTTACTACTGATCCCTGCTCCAAATATTGCCATGTGACAAATACAGTGTAAGTGATGTAAATCCCAGAGACATTGGAGGCTCTGGATGTTGGGCTCCAGCTGCCAGAGGGGCACTGAGAAAAAAAGACACGGGGAGTTGCTAAACTAGGACAGATCTCTCTCCACTCTCCGCTCCCTTGGGCTGCAGCCTAGTAATATAGGATAACAGATCAAAGTGTGTACATAGTGACCTACAGCTCTGCTGTTGTGGCATATGTTGAAAGAAGTAGAGATGCAGGAAATGCACTAATTACCATAATAAAAGTTTGTAAAAAGATAAAATAATGAACTAACCATTCTGCTCCTGCCATTTTTCAATCATAGCCTATAAAATGTAAGGCAGAAGCTGATTGGTTGGTATTTTATCTCTCAAAGGGCCTAATTCAGACCTATTCGATAAGCTGCATATGGTCACAGCCTAGCGAAATGGCTAAGCGCCGCCAGAATAACCCTCAAAACGTATCTGCGCCATAAATGACACAAAGCACACCATTACTAACCGGAAGCAGCCGTTATGCGGTATACACCAATTTAACACCTACAGTATAACTTCAATATGATATAATAAATATAATTCATTAAATTGTAAATATTGTAAATATTGTAAATATTGCATTTCAAATAACAAAATTAATTTCACAATGAATAGAAAATATTACATACCGCATATTTTTTCCTGTATGTTATACAGATATAGCCACGCCCATCTATGCTACCTATGGCGGTCGGATCGCTCATCGATGTGCACTGTGGCATTTGGCGTTGCTGCTGTGTAATGCTTATGTTCATCCACCAGATGTCGCTTTTGAAAATCACCATTGTGCATGTGTGTGCATGTGTGAAGTCTCCAATGAAATACAGTACAGTAATATACTGTAATATACAGTAATATAGTGCAAGAACTACTTTACTGTATGTTAAATACAGTATGCTTTACGGATGAGCACTGGGCCACAGTATCATTGGTAAACGCAGGATTTTTAGAGGGGGGGAGGGGTTCCAAATGTATGAGTAAATACGGGAGACTGGGGGAGTGGTAACAGCTGGTCTACAGTATCGGCTGTTTCAAACATTGTGGTCAGGTAATGTTTAAATATATCATAATGATAATACATAAATACACAGATATCATAGAACCAATACTAGACTTTCTAAGCTCACAATCTCCCACTTCATGGTAAGGCTCCTGTCTCTTCCTCCTGGCAGCTGCTCTCTGGTCCATTGCCATGTTTGAGGGCTCAGATCCCCACATACAGTAACTGTGGTAGAAGAAGCTGGTACACTGGGCATGTGCAGCAGCTCCGCTCTGTCCCTTACACTGCATGATGTGGTGGCAGCTGTATTGATCATATTATATACCAGTGCTATCGACAATGGCAAGGTCAACATTCCAAAACCGACATGAGTTTTTCACTTGACCTAAGCCATGTCGACCACAAAAGAAAAGGCCACGGCCGACCGGTGTAACCATGGTCATGCGCAGATATGCAGATAATCAGGCTTATATAACTATCTAGCTGCGCTCTCACCCGCCATCGCTGCCCGCCCACTGACCTTTGCTCTGTCTCTGGTAGAACCTGTGGCACATCCCATGAATGTCTCTTCCACATGAGAGCTGTTTTTGTTTCCGTCTTGGTGACTTCTTGGAATGTTCTCCCTCTGGTGTCTACAGGTTCCTTATTGATGTACTGCAGTCGTCCCCATCCAATTGGTCCTCGCTACTCTCTGCCGCTGGCCTTGGCTGTTACACGCTGCACTTTTAAAATAACTTCTGATCACAATTATGTTGTACCTGGATTTCTACGTAGTCCTCCACCGCTCCACCCTCGGACTACTCTCTAGCATCTAATACTTTACGTTTATGACTGTCTCTTTACACTCAAACTTAATGCTGTGATCGTCTCTTTATTTGGTTCTGCTAGATCTCTTTTCTAGGCCCATCCTCCTCATTGCACTGTCCTGTTTCCTCTTTCTTCACAGCTGTGCCCTCGGCTCCTTGCGACACTGGCCGCCTTTCCTCTCCGCTACGTCCTTTCCTCTCCACGACTCTTTCTATCTCTTCTAGCAGCTCTGGCCACTTTGCGTTGTCCTTTCATGACAGTTTTCCCCACAGGATTGTGCAGCCTCGGCCTCCGCTTATATGTTGCATCTCTCCGGCACTCTCCCCCAACTGATATTTTTGTAGATCCTTCCTGTTTTTAAATACTTCCTTCTTGAATTTGTCTTGCTTCTGTACGTTGCATTCCCCCAGCCCCCGCAAGCACACAGGCCAACACGAGGGGTCCGATTGGGAGCCTTAACTTTACTCTGAGATGACAGGATGTCAGTGTCACATGATAGAGTTCAGCACCTGGACAGGCAGACAGCAACCGCTGCTAAGCAAAGCTAAGAACATGAATTGTCATCTTTGGTATCACATAAAGGGTCTCTGACAGAATAGGTTCCAAGTCATGTGAAATTAAAAGTGCCCCCTCTTTCTGCGTTCCAATCATATACTCCTAACCAGTGGTGGCTCAAGAGGAGGGGCTGCAGCAAAGATTCATCCAGGTGAGCCACACCCACTGACACCAACTGCCATTCCAAACTGACTAACTGCCAGTGGGTGCAGCTCCCTTATTTTAATTTTTAACTGTGCTGCAGCTGCACATGTTACATTCATGACGCACGTGTTGTCCTGATTCTGTTACTACACATGTGCGTCATACCTCCCAACATGACCCTCTCCAGGAGGGACACAATGCTCTGTTCCTGGACTTCCCTCTTACTTATTGATTGTCCTCACCTATTGAACCGGTTAAGTGATAAGAATGGTGTTTCGCCACAGGTGATGGCAAACATAAATTAAGAGGGAAGTCCAGAAACAGAGCAACGTGTCCCTCCTGGAGAGGGTCATGTTGGGAGGTATGCTACATGGTGTCAGATGAGTGATTCCCATGGCACGCGGTCTGAGAAGAATAGATCCGCCGATATTTGATGAAAACGTGGCTGACAATTGGCTGAGGTTTAAAAGGGAATGGCACGTGTACTCCATAGCAGGCCTTTCAGACAGGCATACGTGCTGACGGAGAAGACAGACAGGATCCTGACACCCTACTTGCAAAGTTTGAAAAGAATGTCATTATGGACAGACATGTTTTCAACAGCACAAACCAAAAGGGAGACGACACTATACAGTACTACGTCTCCACGCTAAAGCTGCTGGCAAAGAAGTGCAATTTCGGTATCCTCACAGACGAGCTCATCCATGACAGAATCTCATGCGGCGTACGCAGCGTCAAGGTACATGCACAGCTGCTGCGGGAAAAGGGCTTCACATTAGGAACCGCCATAAGCATCTGAATGTCACACGAGCAGTCTGAAATGGGCAAAAGGGAACTAAAAAAGGACGCTGAGGTGTGTGTCATGGCGGCCGTTCCACACCGATCCTCCACATGTGGGAACTGCGCAGCACAGCACCCTCCTGGCAGGCAAAGCTGCCCCGCATATGATAAACAATGTAAAGAAAACCGAGGGCTGACTAAGCTAGAGGTGCCATAAACTGCTGAAGGAATCTGAGATGCCTGCACTTTAAGCTGTGTTTTGGTTAAGGGGCTATGATGCTGCAGCAATAGCCAATTAGGGAGCAGGGAGGAGTTCCTGTAGTTAGGAATAGCCAGAGGGTCAGGTGACCTGCCTCTCTGGCCTGAATTTCCTGGCTGAAAGGTGTGTTCTGAATCCCCTCCTGTACAACCTCTTTATTTCGGCCCAATTCTTTTATTTCCTTATACTGTATTTCTCACATTTTCTCTGTCCTTGTCTATCTCTCTCCTATCTCGCTCTTTTTTCTGGGGTTCTGACAGCCTATTTTCTCAGCAGCGTACACCTCTGCAGGACGGCCTAGTCATGCCGCGCCCACGGAGATCGCGCAACCCACCCGCCCGTTACCTGCAGCAGGGCTCCCCCTCTGATCCTGCCCCGGCTGGCGGCGTGCCGGCTGGGCGGGAAGGCAGAGCGGAGACGAGACCGGGTGCGCGGCGGGGCGCGAGGGGACCGCGTCATCGGCTGATGACGCGGTCACCCGCGGCACTAGGCCGCGACCACACAGGGATGATAGTGCGCCCGCCAGGGGTAGCGGAGGCTCCCCCGGCGGCGGCGTGGGTACCAGGAGGGGTGCCAGAGCGAGGGGGAACACCGACTTTCTCGGCTCCTGATTGGCCAAGAAATCATTCTGTGCAGAGACGCCGAGGAGGAAACATCTCTGCGCCTGTCAAAGTCCTGCGAGCCGGGTACGAGATGGGAGCAGCGCTGTCACCGGAGAGGATTCCGAGGTCGTCGCCGGGGACCAGGTGAGTTGGATTTGCTTCCTTAGGTACCCCTGGGGACTACCTCGGATCCCGGACCCCGGATTCTGCAGCCCAGGAGCCCCGGAACCCCAGGACCAGCCCCGGAACCAGGACCAAGGCCCCGGAACCGGACTCTTCTGCCCTGGAGCCCCGGGGACAGACCCAGGATCCAGGGACCGACCTACGGGCTCAAGGTAGGTAAGTATCAGTGTGTGTGTGTTTTGTGTGTATTAAACTTTTATTTTACAGTGTGTCAGTGTGATTTTGTTAACTATTTTTTTGTACTGCAGAACTACAAGTGCCAGCGGGCCCTTTAATGCCCCGCATGCTGGGACTTGTGGTTCTCCAAGTCCCAGCTTGCGGGGTAGGCTTGCTGGGACTCATAGTTCGCCAGTATAAAACAATAGTTGTACTTCTTTTTTTTACACAAGCCATCAGCCCGATGCCCACCGCCCAGGGGCATCGGGGACAGCCCCGGACTATCAGCATGGGCTGGTAAGTCCTGGAGGGGGGGGGACCCCTTCATTGGGGGGGTCCCCACTTCCCCAGGACCCCTGCCCATGCTGACCAGCCAGGGGGTTAATGCTTTGGCCGCGGGAGCTTATATAATAAGTTTCCCCCGGCTGTGGCATTACCCTGCTGGCTGGTTGTGTCCGGTGCTGGTTCTTAAAATACGGGGGACCCCTAGTCATTTTGTCCCCCGTATTTTGGGAACCAGCGCCGGACCTTGAGCCTGGTGCTGGTTTCATGAAATCAAGGGGACCCCTATTTGTCGGGGACCCTGATTTTATGTCACCAGCACCGGCTCAGTGAGCCCGGGGCTGGTTATTCTCGGGCGGGGGACCCCGCGCTCGGTTTTTTTTTTTTAACTTTGCGCTGTCCTGCAAACGTGCGATTTTCAGACATGAAAATCGCACATTTTCAGGACTAAATACAGCGCACCACTTTGCCGCAAATCGCCCCTCTTCGCACTTTTCAGCCTCCAATGCGCATCACATTAAATATGCGCATTTTGACTGAAAAGTGCGAATTGAAAAAAGGCGATTTGCGGCGATGTGGTGCGCGAATAAAACATGCGCATTTAGCGCAAAGCATAGAATGTCACCCTTGATGTCTCTGTCCTATACTCTATTCCCATCTCACTGTTGTTCCTGTACTGACCCCTCATACACTGGGGGACCATTGCGCCTCTCCTTGCCATTAATTCTTCAGCAACTGCTGTCCCCGGCCACATTTCCTCCTGCTGCTGCACTAGAAGGGTAACTGAATTATATCTGTGCCTGCATCCTCTGACTCAGTCACACAACAGACCAAACTAATAATATTGCATTTATTGGATTGTTAACCTCCATAAATAACAATCATTGTCCTATTAAACTACAATGTCTTGCAGAGAAGCCCGTCAGCCGTGGAAGATTAATGTGCTATACTTCAGAGGAAATGAATGTCTTCTGTTCTGTAGGAACATTAATGACTGGTCTCTCTATGACTGGAAATCCAGGAGGTGAGCAGAATATGCCCATAGTATATACCATACAGAATACATATAGTAAGTTAGTGTAATGACCTGATTCAGAACTTCAGGCAGAGAATTAACAGCACCAGCGGCTATCGGACTGTGCATGGGCTCGGATTGTACCGCACATGCGTGAGCGTTAGATTTTCTTCGCAGCCCATACACTGGCTGATTGACAGACGGCCGGCGTTTAGAGGAGGGACCTAGCCGTTTTGAAGGAGTGTCCGGAAAACGCAGACGGAAACCTGGCGTTTAATGTAATGACCTCTGACCATAGCTGCCTACCCTCCTGCATTCTACAGGAGACCCCCTGACATAGCAGCAATCTCCCTCTCTCTCACATTAGTCTAGCAATCTCCCTCATGTCACCTAGCTCACATTACACTGTTACATCATAGTTACCTCCCCTCCTGCATTCTGCAGGAGACTCCCTGACATAGCAGCAATCTCCCTCTCTGGGAATGGGAATGGGAATGGGAGATAGATACATTTACAGTGAATCATCTGCACCATTTCCCAGCACTTTGCCAAGTATCGTATCTCTTACTAACGGCTTTGGGGCTCATGTACGATTGTATATAAGTCATTTTATAAGATTCCTCTCAGATGTAGCAGTACACACCCACGCTTCTAGGTGCCACGTTCACAATCTCTTTTTGCAATCTTACCATATATGGACCTAGACACACCCTTTGGGTGGAGAATGACACGCCCCCTCAATGGGGAGCTGTGCAAAATTCTACTACCCACTATAGTCTCCCTGAAACTAGTTTTCAAAAGTAGGCAAGTATGCCTCTGACATCAGCACCCAAACTATCCTGATTCTTTTATATCCCTGAGTACTTAGGACTTACTCTGCAGCTGCGATGAAAACAGGCACATAGGGATGCTAATGACGCAACACACCCTCCTCTTACAGGCTCTGGCACGCCTGCGTTTTCCCCGTCACTCCCAGCGTTTTTGTTATTTTTAGCACGCTCTGTGTTTTTCTTGGCTCTCCTATGAAACGGTTGGTTCTCACCCCCACACACCCTCTCCCTGTCAATCACTGTGCATCCGGTCAGTGACAAGAAAAATGGATACATAGAGCTCACAGATAATATTCAGTTTCCTGCCCCAGTGGAGCTTAGAATCTATATTCCCTATCACTTGGATACTTATGTACTTACCATGGTCCATTAACTTACTGCAGTGGTTCCCAAGCTGGGTGTCGTGGCTCCCTGGGGTGCCTCGGGACACATGCAGGGGTGCCCTGGGTTGGTGGTCAAGGACCAACTCAAATTATTAATCGTTTATTATTTATGAGCAAAAACAGTGCTGGCGGCTGCCAATCATAAAATGTGTACAAACAGAAGCCAATCCTGCCCTTTACCACATAACTGTCCCTAAGAATCGCATATAAACCCAATCTAATAAAAAAAAAAAATGTTGGCCTGGTACTCTAGGGTGCCATGATTCAAAAAAGATTGGGAACTCCTGCTGAAAGTTTTTGGAGTGTGGGTTGGAAACAGTGACACCTAGAGGAAACCAGGGCTGTGGAGTCGGAGTCGGAGTCGAAGAGTCGGGGTCAGACGTACGAGGAGTCGGGGTCGGAGTCGGACCATTTATCTACCGACTCCACAGCCCTGGAGGAAACCCACGCAAAGCGCAGGGGCTTGATCAGTATCAGAGCTCTCAGGCAGCAGTTACCCACCAACTACTATCCTGATTTACTCTTTCTATATTTAGAACCAGTGACTTTTCCTGCGGTAATGTATATTAGGGTTCCAAACATACGTTGGTACGTCTCACGGCAATGTGTAACTGTGTTCAGTTACATACTGTCAATAACTTTTGTAGAAAAGAGAAGTAGAAGTCCCCCTGAGCTAAGGTGGCTGATCCTCCTGTACTGGACTGTTACAGAGGAAGCACAAGTTCCAGAATGTGAAGTAACTGTACGGTGGTGAAATGCGTTACCTCAGTATCCACCAATCGCACCAAGACAGGCGCTGCATTGCAGCATACCCAGAATGCATTCCTGTTGCCTCAGGGAAGTACTAGGAGTGTGACTATTAAATAATATGTGTGTGATATGCCCTGAAAAAAAAACATTGCATTTAGGCAACAGGAGTTAAATTTGCCAAAACTTCTGAAAAAAAGATTAGCAGTGGTGTTGCCCATAGCAACCAGATTTTAGCTACCATTTTTCTATAGCATTGTACAAAATAATAGACAGAATCTTATTGGTTGCTATGGGAAACACCACTGCTTGTCTCTTTCAGTAGCTGTAGTAATACTACTGCTTGGTATATAGGGACATGTGTACTACAACTCTACCTACACAACACTCCCCAGACAAGTGTACATTGAAATCTGCTTCAGCACCCTGGGTTATCACAATACACAAGTAGTACTGCTACTAGAGAGTTCAGGGAAGACCGCGGTAGCAGAGATTCTAGGAAACATGGTAGTGAGGAATGAGTAACCAGAAGTGCCGGTAAGCAGGAACTTCAAGAGATATGGAAGTGGGAAGTAAGAACTACTACTAGGCAGGTGCACCGCGGACATTTTTTGTTACGCCTGCGTTGTCTGGACTGTGTACAGAAATTACCTATTCCGCCACCCGCTGCCCAGCAAAATATGATAGCATCCCTCTGGGAAGTGATCTCACTTTGATCCTGATTGACTGAGCTTACCGAGCACCAGAGAGACTGCTCCGCTGAATTCCCATGACCCTCCCTTCACTGCCCAACCGTGCAAGGGGATGTGTAACGAAAACACATCTCCGCGGATGCCGCCACTGTAGAAGAAATCATTTGATGGTCGGAGACAGTGCGAGATGTCCGCAGAAATCGGATGTTTTTATAAAGGGGAATTAACTGGCATGCTTTTGCCTTGAAAGTTAATTCCCCTTAAAAAAAACAACGTTTCATTTCGGCAGACAACTCGCACTGCCGCTGAGCTCGGGCTGCATTAAATCTCACCCCCAGCGTTTTCATGGGGACGCGCGCCCATAAAACACTAGGCTTTCCCATGGCCGACACCTGTCCCCACCACTGAGCGCCCCCACCCCGCCGCGGTCCTTGTGAACAGCTCAGGGACTGTGCAAGTCACAGAAGCCGTTCGCAAATCCTGTACATTCGCTTAACATAATTTGCCCCGTTCCAAACAGATTACAATAAGGGCCTATATCGTTAGCGATTTCCTTCGGGGTGTACGCACTATGGGGGTTATTCAGTCCTGATCACTGCTGTGCGGATTTGCAGAGATCTGGGATTAGATAGTCGCCCCCCAGACAGAGTGAAATCCCAACCTGTACAAGTCTGTGATTGGCTTGCGAAAATATCGCCGATCGCTGCCCAGCTGCAAATCCATTCGCAATTCACCATCGAATGATTTTTCCAGTCTGTGGAAGTGTGAGTAACTCTGACGACAGAGACCGGCATATGAGGTCAGAGCTGAGGTCACACGCCCTCCCTGAAAACGCTTGGCACGCCTGCGGTTTACTGACACTCCCAGAATACAGCCGGGTAACTCCCACAAATCTTAGCTTCCTGTCAGTCAAGTTGCAAGGGAATTGCAAAAAAAATGAGTCAGTGATTTTTGCCGCTGTATGGTATCAGATTATGCTAGGCATGCACAATCGTTCAATCATCGATCCCCAGCTCTGAATAACCCCCTATGTTGTTTGCCCGGCAGTTCATGGGGAAATCGCTGATAATATCGTCTGTAGATGATATCTAATAGTGTGTATGCACCTTGGGCCAGATGTACTAAGCTTAAAAAAAGTGATACAATGGAGAGTGGTAAAGTAGCAGCCAATAAGCGCCTAACTGTCATGCCAAAGGCTGGGTTCGAAAAATGACAGTTAATAGCGGTTTGGTTGGTCATTTATCACTCTATTTTATCACTTTTCAATGTTATGTACATCTCGCCACTTAACTGCGTACTTGCCTACCTCAACAGTCTCCCATACCTCCCAACTATCATGATTACAGCGGGACAGTCCCGATTTTCGGGTCCTGTCCCGCTGTCCCACCCGCAGCAGGCATGTGCACAGCGTCTATTCTCCTATGAAAATGAGGTTGTGGCTAATTAGCATAAGCCGTGCACTCATTTGCATACGCCCCGCCCCCTTTCCGGTCCCTATTTCATCAGCACAGAAGTTGGGAGGTATGGTCTCCTCTGTGGGAGAAGCCCACAGAGGAGACTATCTGCAGCTTTTCTGGGTGGTGGGGGTTGGGCTTACCATCATTTTAGCCCCACCCCCTCCCCAAAGAGCTGCGAATGCTGGTATTTGACCGAGGCAGTTTTGGGGTGGGGGATTTGTGTACAGGGGCAGATGGGGGGGACCAGATTCCATCTGAGCCCTCTGCCGCCGGTCCCCTGCACCTCCCACAACTCCCCCACAGCCCCCCGCAGCCCCCACTAGCTGCCCTCACTCCATGCCCGTCTCCCTGAAGTGGTGAGCGTGTGGTTGCTTGTTTGTGTGTCCCTATCAGATGTAGCTCCTGTCCGCCGATCCTGCACCAGCTCAGGACATCTGGCGATCCTGAAGGCTGGCTGACAGGCACTCCAGCTGTACTTTATCTCTCTCCATTTTATCACTGTCCAAGGGTTTGTACATCTCCTCCTAAGTCTTTCTTCCACAGCTGCCCGCAAACACAACCACTTTGCATGCGAATCAGCCCCATAGTGTTTATTACAAGCTCGCCAGGTTGAAAACAGAGAGTTATAGAAATCAGCCAGCGTCCCAGGTTAATGCGCTCCACCGCCTTTTCCACACGCAACGCAAATAACACATTTCCTACCATCAATGCTCAACTAAAGAGTTTCCTCCCGAGCCCCTTTTCTGTTCCTCTTCATTAATTAGGTACTCCATGTGCACCTCTCTCCCCCCTGTTGGCTTTTAAATGACATGTCAGCTGCGCAGCTTAGAGATTTATATTTAGCTGCTTGATGAACATAATTCATTAGCACAAGCCTTTTGGGAGCACAAAGCGAGGCTGATTAGAGTCTCATGGAAATGCAGGTATAGAGGCGCTAAGTAAGACACATGGCTCTTCTGGATGGGAGTTAGTGAAGGTGGGTGTCCCAAAACAGGGGGATGCGGTCGTATTGTTGACCCGAGTTAGGTCCACACTCATTAGGTCGACACCGTTGGGTCGACAGGCAACAAAGTCGACAGGGTTCTAGGTCGACATGGATGAAGATCGACTGGTGTCTTTGTCGACATGGGACAAGGTCGACATGGTTTTAGGTCGACAAATGAGTTAGGTTGCGAGGGCACCGTGCCCGAAGCATCACGAGCAAAGCGAGCAATGCGAGGGGCTGCGGTTGACTTCCAACTGTGTCCATGTCAACTGTGTCGACATTCGGGTCAAAAAACAGTGAAAAACCCCATGTCGACCTCGCGACCTGTCGACCTAACCCATGTCGACCTAAAGCATTTGTCGACCTATACCCATGTCGACCTTGTCCCATGTCGACCTAGAACCCTGTCGACCTTGCTGCCTGTCGACCCAACGGTGTTGACCTAATGACTGTCGACCTAAGTTGGGTCGACAACACGATCGACACTTAAAACAGGAGAGGATTTTGCAGTGAAGGGAAGAGGAGGTCCGAAGGTCTGACCCAAGATTTGGAACACAGGGGGTTATTCAGACCTGATGTTGCACATCAGGTAATCGCTGCCCAGCCGGAGTAAAATCCCGCCCTGTGACTGCAAATCCAGCAGTTTTATGGGGACGCAATAACACAAATGTGTGCGATGTAATGTGTCCCTACACACCATTAGCCAGCAAAGGCCTGATGTGTGCTCACGTCCTGAGGCCTGGTCTCCTGCTCTCCCAGGGAGTATGACGTAAAGGTATCAGGAGACACAGGGGACACAGAGACACACACAGGTACAGATAGACATTTACATGCACCATGGGGTATAACATTATTACAGCCTATATATAACACAGATTGGCCGCTCATTGTGCAGCTGGCCGAATGTGACCTTTTCCTGGCACAGTTACAGACCGCAGTGTCTGAGGGAGGTATGGGGGGAGGAGTGATATCAGCGCATGTTATGTGCTCCAACACCATTTCTGCCACAACTATGAATGCGGGATGTGTATGAAATCACAGAGGTGTTAATCGACCCTATCAATATTGACCCTAATACCCATGACACGCCCCCATCTGTTAGTTACGCCCCCCCCCCCCCAGTTGCCGCCCAGAACTGTCCTTAGAAATTGCATTGATCTCCATGGCAGAAAACAATGACGCAACATCATCGACGTGATGGGCGCAGACCCCTGTGTTTTGGGTCTAATTCATCCTTGTGTTTTGTTTCGGATTCAGTCTTCGGTTTGGTTTTGGATTCCTTTAAAATAAAAATCAATTGAAAAAAGTATCTTGAGATCAGAACGGGTGTGGTATAACACACCGACAGTGGGGATTCCGACAGTCATTATCCCGACGTCGGAATCCCGACTGCACAGCGGGGGGAGCGCAACGAAGCCCCTTGTGGGCTCGCTGCACTCGCCACGCTGCGGGCACAGTGTCTCGCTGCGCTCGCTACCTATTTTATTCTCCCTCTATGAAGGTCATGGACCCCCACGAGAGAGCAGTTGGGATTCCGATGTCGGGGTAATGACTATCGGAATCCCAACTGTCGGTGAGTCATCCGGCACCCCTCAGACCAAGCTTTTAATGAGATGGTACAGGTGACTGATCACACTACATAAGATCTTCACTACTACTATACTATCAATCCAGATGTGGTGGCATTGACCCTTGATCACCCCTTTCTGGACCAAAATGATAGCACTATTATCCGAAATCCTTAGTTGGTAACCACATTTCATCTGGACCACAATTTTGGTTACTCTCTTACTCGGACAATTCCAATTATACAGACTCCCACCTTACATGTATGAACAAAGCCGTAAGACAGGCATGTCCAAACTATGGCCCTCCAGCTGTTGTGAAACTACAAGTCCCAACCTGCCTTGCGACAAGGGAATGATAAAACTGTGGCAAGGCATGCTGGGATGTGTAGTTTCACAACAGCTGGAGGGCCACCGTTTGGACATGCCTGCCGTAAGAGCAGTAGTTCCAGTTTGTTGGCATTCACTGGTGGCTCCATCAACATTGGATTGATCTAAAGAACTAGACTTCTATAAAGCCATGGAAGATATATTTCATACAAAATGATGGTCATACACGCCACTGCCTGTCTGAACTGAATCCCAATCCAAATCATCTGAAGATATCGCTCACAACTAACAGAAAATGCGAGCAGATGATGTATATATTCTGGCAGCGTGCAGTGAACACCCAATCACATGATATACTCCATTCATTCAGCAACTTCAAACAGAACGCGGGAGAAGCACCAAATCTGCGTACAAGCATGGTAGACGTAAGCCATATTTTGCAGGCGGAGCTTGAGCACCCTCTATATTTAAGCTGAGCATATGGATCTGTCTATGATTGGCCGTGACTAGTGTGTGAAGAATCACATACACAGGGATTTAAATGAAGTCTTTTTGGTCTTTTTGTAAAGCAGTTCACAGCAAACCAGATCAGTTCCACAGGCAAGCGTAGTTACAGGCAGCAGCATACTTGTAATCACAGCACAGAAAACACTCTTCCAAATGCTCCAGTGGTCCCTACATTGGCAAGATCCGTTATGTGCTGGGCAGTGGGCATCAGCGGCGGATTGGTGATTCAGTCACGCACCAATTTTACACATTTCAAAATACTCCAATATTTCCCATAAAGGAGCAAATAGCTCCACGGGTAAGGTGCCTTACTGCAATATGAAAGGCCATGGGTTTGAATCGAGTACTGTTTGTCGGAATGTCTGTTCTAAATGAAGGAGGATGTGACCGAATGTCCTGGGTATGATAGCTGAGCAATATGTGATTGAAAATAAAGGATAATGTAGTTAAATGACTAAGAGCTCCCAAATCAAGAGCGTAGGTATTGCATCATGTAAACTTTTTGACACATATAGTTTATTTTGCTTTTCTCCAGACTGTAATGTACAACCAACAGTCAGCGGGCCCTGCGTGTCTCTTTGTAATAGTGCCACTTACAGCCGGGTTCATACAAAGATGTTAAGCACACTTACAGATTACTAGCGCGGCAGGAACCTGGATCAACAAAAGGCGACCCCATTATAACTGTTCCTAGTGGAAGCGTAGTCGGAGAAGAATAATGCGGCATTATTGTGTCCATGTATAGAAAATACTCACACCCTCTAATTGCTAGAACCACCTGCGTTGTGTAGATAATAAGTACAGAAAAGGATATAGGCCACTTAGCCATAATGACACCTATTATTTTATATAGTATAAGTAGCCAGCCTTCCTACTGGACATGCTGGGACCTGTAGTTCAGTACAGCTGGCCCTACCTCCCCACTGCCAGGCTGTCAATCACCGTGCGAACAGCTAGCGATAGCTAGCCATCCCTGGCTTCGTTCGCAAGGGGATTCCACGCAGGTGCACAGTCATTTTGGCAATGGCGCGAATTTGCAGGGTTGCGTAAGGGTCCGAATCAGGCCCATTGAACAAAACAATTATTACAAACAGGAAAATTCCTACTGCTGGTAATGAACAATGGCCCTTATTCTGGTTCACTCGCAAAGGCAAATTCCTTCTCAAATGGACAAAACCATGTGCACTGCAGGTGGGGCAGATGTAATGTGCAGAGAGAATTAGATTTGGGTGGGGTTTTACTTCAAAGTGACATCTATATTGGAGTGTAAAAATAAAGCAGCCAGTATTTTCCCTGCATGGAAACAAAATAACTCCCCAAAATCTAATTCTCTCTGCACATGTTACATCTGCCCCACCTGCAGTGCACATGGTTTTGTCCATTTGAGAAGGATTTTTTTGCGAGTGAACCAGACTAACCCCCAATGTGCTGGGACTTGTAGTTCCACAACAGCCAGAGAACAACAGGTTGCCTATGGCAGAGATGGAGCATAAATAAAATAAAAAACACGAGTGGGCGTTCGCTGTGTTCATGCGATATTTAGTTATTAATGTAAATATTATTCTCAGCTGATTTTGTGCCGCAGATTTTTTATACATTGTTATTCCAGTGAATGATTAACTTTGCAGATTGCATTGCTCACATGTAATGGGCATCTGCACATCTGTGACCTGATTAGCAGAACTGCCTGCTTGGCTTATGTCCTACTCCAGCGGGTGAGAAAAGAAAGTGACTTCCTATTAAAATGGAATACCAGATATCCGAATCTCCTTTAGATTGGGCTGAATGGGGACATTGGAACAGTAGCGCATGCAGAGGTGTGTGTGTGTGGGGGGGCTCTGAGTACCCAGAACCCCCCCCCCGATAGACCAGATATTATAAAGCCCCACCCGCTCATGGCAAATTGCTTCAATATACGGGTCAGTGGGGAAGGGGTGAAGCTGGTATGACAAGATCTCTCAGTATAGGAAAATGCAGGGGGGGGATTCTGGTTGCCCGGAAACCCCCCTCCTCTTGGCCTTAAATTCTGACAACAATAGCTGGTATATAATATGATCAGTAGAGCTGCCACCACATCATGCAGTGTAAGGGGCAGAGCTGCTGCACATGCCCAGTGTACCAGCTTCTACCACATTTACTGTATGTGTTGTCAATCAGTACACTGGGCCTGAGAACAGCTGCCAGGAGGAAGAGACAGGAGCCTTACCATGAAGTGGGAGATTGTGAGCTTAGAAAGTGCAGTACTGGTTCTGTTATGTCTGTGTATTTATTTATTTATTATGATGTTAATTTTTTTCCTGACCACTTATTTTATTGAAATATTTGATACAGCCGATACTATAAACCATCTCTACTGATGAATATTAATGCTGTATTCAATACAGTATCCAGTGTATAAAAGACCAATTTTCTGGGCTGTTACCGCTACCCCCAGACTCCCGTACTTACTCCAATGCCCTGCAGAGTGGGAGATTATGGGTTACATTTGGAAACCCCCCTCTAAAAATCCTGCGTTTGCCACTGCTCAGGGGGGTAAATTTACTAAGATGGGATGTTTCCCATAGCAACCAATCAGATTCTACTTATTTATTTAGCACAGAGATGGGGAACCTTCAGCCCTCCAGCTGTTGTTGAAGTACACATCCCAGCATGCCCGGCAACCTTTTTAGCATGCAGGGATGTGTATTTCAACAACAGCTGGATCCCCATCCCTGATTTAGCACCTTCTAGAAGAGAATAGATAGAACCTAATTGGTTGCTATAGACAACGTCCCATCTTCAAAAGAACTCCCATCTTAGTAAATGTACTTAATGGTGTAAATATGTTTATTTGTGCACATGTGGAGTAATGTGTTGCCACATATACATGTGTGTGTATATACTGTGTGTATATACTTGTGTATGTATGTATGTATGTATGTATGGGGGTTATTCTGGTTAATTCGCAAGGCTGCGAACAGACCTGAATAGGATCTATAGTGTATTGTTTACCAAGCGATCCATTATATATTAAGTATATATATATATTATGTCTCGGTGCTTAAGGAACCAGTCCCAGCGATTCCCAGGCACCGATAAATGTTCTATATCACTTACCTATATGACAGCTGCTTCTTCATGTACAGTGGCAGCAGGTTCTCCGCTGTCCCCTGAGGAGACACTCTTGGATCTGACATGGTAGAAGTGCTGGCTCTCATCTCTTCTTTCTCATCCACCCCATGCAGCCTGGGTACCCGTCCGTCTGCCAGTCTGGCATGTTCCTTAGGAGATCCATGACCATGCCCTCTCTCAGCCATGCTGGTACTAACCCTTAAGCTGTTAGGACTGTCAGTGTGGTGTTACGGGTGGCGTGAGACGAGGATATGAAGTTCCACCAGGGATCTATGAGAGAAGTGAGAGAAGAGGAAGGGCTGATGGAAGGAGAGCAGAGAGGGAATACAACACAAAGATTGGAAAATCAGTAGACAGCGGCCGAAGGGAACAGATTGAGATGTAACAGGCAGATAGAGGAAAGAAAGGTGCACATACTGCACAGGAGAGGAAGGAGATGGAGAGCTAGGATGGAGGGCAGAGGAAGGTGGAGGTGGGGAGCCCAGATCAGGGAGATAGCGATGGAAGGATGTCTAAGAGGCAGGTGCATGGGTAAGAACAGCGTAGAAGTGCACAGAGTTGTGGTGTAAGAGGGCAGAGATGTCATAAAGCTGGATGGGAGTCCCAGTGGGTTCAGTGGCAGCCTTGGCGAGCCACACAGAACGATAGAGTGAGTGAGGAATAGGAGAGACAGGGTGGGTAAGAGAGCCAGGCTGTGCGACAGAGCAGTAACAGAGCCAGCCTGTGCCCTGTACAAGGGAGGAGGAGACCTGCTAACATAATAATGTTCGTCGTGTCACCTTAGAGACAGTGGTTAACCCTGACGTGCGAGACAGGCCAGCAAGATGTAAGACACAGGAGGAGTATATGAGGCTTTTTGTCATTTTTAAATGCTCAATGTAAAGCTGGTCATGTGACTTTGCCCAATTTCACCTGATTCTGACGCATCGAGCAAGTCGCAAGTGCTTTAGATCCGATCATGATCCGATGCACGGTCCTGTGCGCATCGATAGGATCCACTGGATCGGAAATGCTGCACGTAGGTTCTATCAGTTCGGAAAGGCTCTGGCAGCACTTGCTGGGGCTGCATGTGGTATACAGATTGTATGCAACTTCTCCCTCCGAGAAGTCGCATTAGTGTATGGGGGCCTTTAGGCACATCTATCGTCCAATCCTCGGCAGATCAGACTAATCACACAATCCTGCTGCAGACATGCTCGAACATTCTCCATCCAAACCATGCCTACACACTCGTCCAATCCTCGGCAGATCACACTAATTATACAATCCTGCTGCAGACCTGCTCGCACATTCTCCATCCAAACCATACCTACACACTCTTACAATCCTCGGCAGATCACACTAATTATACAATCCTGCTGCAGACCTGCTCGCACATTCTCCATCCAAACCATGCCTACACACTCGTCCAATCCTCGTCAGATCAGACTAATCACACAATCCTGCTGCAGACCTGATCGCACATTCTCCATCCAAACCATGCCTACACACTCGTCCAATCCTCGTCAGATCAGACTAATCACACAATCCTGCTGCAGACCTGCTCGCACATTCTCCATCCAAACCATGCATACACACTCGTCCAATCCTCGGCAGATCAGACTAATCACACAATCCTGCTGCAGACCTGCTCGCACATTCTCCATCCAAACCATGTCTACACACTTGTCCAATCCTCGGCAGATCAGACTAATCACACAATCCTGCTGCAGACCTGCTTGCACATTCTCCATCCAAACCATGCCTACACACTCGTCCAATCCTCGGCAGATCACACTAATCATACAATCCTGCTGCAGACCTGCTCGCACATTCTCCAGCCAAACCATGCCTACACACTCGTCCAATCCTCGCCAGATCAGACTAATTATACAATCCTGCTGCAGACCTGCTCGCACATTCTCCATCCAAACCATGCCTACACACTCGTCCAATCCTCGGCAGATCAGACTAATCACACAATCCTGCTGCAGACCTGCTCGCACATTCTCCAGCCAAACCATGCCTACACACTCGTCCAATCCTCTGCAGATCAGACTAATTATACAATCCTGCTGCAGACCTGCTCGCACATTCTCCAGCCAAACCATGCCTACACACTCGTCCAATCCTCGGCAGATCAGACTAATCACACAATCCTGCTGCAGACCTGATCGCACATTCTCCAGCCAAACCATGCCTACACACTTGTCCAATCCTCGCCAGATCACACTAATCACACAATCCTGCTGCAGACCTGCTCGCACCTTCTCCATCCAAACCATGCCTACACACTCGTCCAATCCTCGGCAAATCAGACTAATTATACAATCCTGCTGCAGACCTGCTCTCACATTCTCCAGCCAAACCATGCCTACACACTCGTCCAATCCTCGGCAGATCAGACTAATCACACAATCCTGCTGCAGACCTGCTCGCACATTCTCCATCCAAACCATGCCTACACACTCGTCCAATCCTCGGCAGATCAGACTAATCACACAATCCTGCTGCAGACATGCTCGCACATTCTCCAGCCAAACCATGCCTACACACTCGTCCAATCCTCTGCAGATCAGACTAATTATACAATCCTGCTGCAGACCTGCTCGCACATTCTCCAGCCAAACCATGCCTACACACTCGTCCAATCCTCGGCAGATCAGACTAATCACACAATCCTGCTGCAGACCTGCTCGCACATTCTCCAGCCAAACCATGCCTACACACTCGTCCAATCCTCTGCAGATCAGACTAATCACACAATCCTGCTGCAGACCTGATCGCACATTCTCCAGCCAAACCATGCCTACACACTCGTCCAATCCTCGCCAGATCACACTAATCACACAATCCTGCTGCAGACCTGCTCGCACCTTCTCCATCCAAACCATGCCTACACACTCGTCCAATCCTCGGCAAATCAGACTAATTATACAATCCTGCTGCAGACCTGCTCTCACATTCTCCAGCCAAACCATGCCTACACACTCGTCCAATCCTCGGCAGATCAGACTAATCACACAATCCTGCTGCAGACCTGCTCGCACATTCTCCATCCAAACCATGCCTACACACTCGTCCAATCCTCGGCAGATCAGACTAATCACACAATCCTGCTGCAGACATGCTCGCACATTCTCCAGCCAAACCATGCCTACACACTCGTCCAATCCTCGGCAGATCACACTAATCACACAATCCTGCTGCAGACCTGCTCGCACATTCTCCATCCAAACCATGCCTACACACTCGTCCAATCCTCGGCAGATCAGACTAATCACACAATCCTGCTGCAGACATGCTCGCACATTCTCCATCCAAACCATGCCTACACACTCGTCCAATCCTCGCCAGATCACACTAATCACACAATCCTGCTGCAGACCTGCTCGCACATTCTCCAGCCAAACCATGCCTACACACTCGTCCAATCTTCAGCAGATCAGACTAATCACACAATCCTGCTGCAGACCTGCTCGCACCTTCTCCATCCAAACCATGCCTACACACTCGTCCAATCCTCGCCAGATCAGACTAATCACACAATCCTGCTGCAGACCTGCTCGCACATTCTCCAGCCAAATCATGCCTACACACTTGTCCAATCCTCGCCAGATCAGACTAATCACACAATCCTGCTGCAGACCTGCTTGCACATTCTCCATCCAAACCATGCCTACACACTCGTCCAATCCTCGGCAGATCAGACCAATCACACAATCCTGCTGCAGACCTGCTCTCACATTCTCCATCCAAACCATGCCTACACACTCGTCCAATCCTCGCCAGATCACACTAATCACACAATCCTGCTGCAGACCTGCTCGCACATTCTCCAGCCAAACCATGCCTACACACTCGTCCAATCTTCAGCAGATCAGACTAATCACACAATCCTGCTGCAGACCTGCTCGCACCTTCTCCATCCAAACCATGCCTACACACTCGTCCAATCCTCGCCAGATCAGACTAATCACACAATCCTGCTGCAGACCTGCTCGCACATTCTCCATCCAAACCATGCCTACACACTCGTCCAATCCTCGCCAGATCAGACTAATCACACAATCCTGCTGCAGACCTGCTCGCACATTCTCCAGCCAAACCATGCCTACACACTCATCCAATCCTCGGCAGATCAGACTAATCACACAATCCTGCTGCAGACCTGCTCGCACATTCTCCATCCAAACCATGCCTACACACTCGTCCAATCCTCGGCAGATCACACTAATCACACAATCCTGCTGTAGACCTGCTCGCACATTCTCCAGCCAAACCATGCCTACACACTCGTCCAATCCTCTGCAGATCAGACTAATTATACAATCCTGCTGCAGACCTGCTCGCACATTCTCCAGCCAAACCATGCCTACACACTCGTCCAATCCTCGGCAGATCACACTAATCATACAATCCTGCTGCAGACCTGCTCGCACATTCTCCAGCCAAACCATGCCTACACACTCGTCCAATCCTCGCCAGATCAGACTAATTATACAATCCTGCTGCAGACCTGCTCGCACATTCTCCATCCAAACCATGCCTACACACTCGTCCAATCCTCGGCAGATCAGACTAATCACACAATCCTGCTGCAGACCTGCTCGCACATTCTCCATCCAAACCATGCCTACACACTCTATGGAAGTCGAGTTACACACACGCCATTTTAGGATAGTATGGCCGCCATTTTGGTTCGCAGAGTTGCGCAAATAAAGTTTCCATACCCGAGTATGTGTGACAAAGTGGACCAGAAGAGTAGCCATACTATCACACATAAATTCATAATAACATACTGACACTAAATAAAATATAGTTAAAGGTTTAGAACGCCACACATAGCTTAGTTAGCCCTGCATACATCTGTCTGTATCATGTTTAGTACCGTTCCGTTCCGTTTCTTATGCCTAGTATTCCGGTCATTGCGAATATTCCGCAATATACACGGCTCGACAGTTATGGATATAATCCATATTCCAGGGACAGTTTCTGTTAAAAGTATGTAACAAAGGAATCTAGATGAAACCGGTTCTTATCACTGCTGACGCCGAAACCACCAAACAAAGGACTCAAAGTTCACTCCCCTGGACCTAGCCAAACCAGATGTATCAGCTTACCCCCCAATCACAGCTGACCTGACATTCGACCTCTGACCAATGAGAACGGCCTTTTGACCTCCCCTTTCTGACCCTATAAGATAGGCGACCCAGAGCAGCCAAAGTCTCTTCGGCACATCTACCTTCCCCTGACTTTTCTACCGGACTATAGTTCAGCCCTGAACGATAGTGAGCTCTGACCGGACTGCACTTCGCATATTTGATGAGACGGGTAACGGTTGCATTAACGGTATTTATACTTATTGTATAGTTGGCTGGTTGTGTCTTGTATCTGTATTCTTTCCCCTTAGCAGAGCCTGTTTAGTATTCATTGTTAGCATATTGTATCACTTGTTAAACCTGTATTTTCTATTCCTGTAACCCCCTTTTGTCCATTAGGGACTTAAATACAACCTTTTTATGGAGTTCTTATCTCCTTACTTCTATACTGTGGTTTGTGTCTGTTATTCGCATTTAGCGATAAAGGTATATTACGGACACTGTCCATAAGGGTATATTACCAGATTAGAGACAAATTACTGCGAAGGAATCTCTTATTAAGGTATTGTTTCTTGGTGTACAATATACAATCAAAGGTACGCTACGCTGCGCTACGTTTTGTTCGCACGTAGTTAGGTATAAAGGGTATACAGGTTGCGGACTTATTACGTAACCTGCGCTTTTCACTTATTGTCTCTCTGGTCATATTTAATCGCCATTAACAATTGGGGGCACGTCCGTCCGCTCCACATTCCAGAACTCAGTACCAGGCGTGCGACCCGACCTATACCAGCAAAAGGGTGGAAGTATTATCCATTGCTGGATAGGCCAGGTCCGCGGCGGTGCGGGGTTCGTGAAGTGCTAGCGCTGAACCCGGAGTACAATAAGTGAAAGCCACGTGTTTTAAAGTATATCATACCTAAGTGTTTAGTAAACTGTACTTCTGCCTGCCACAAGTAGTTTAACGGGGTATAGTGTCTTGGGTTGCTTGTTTATTACAGTATATGTACCACGTGCGATAAGGTTCGCACACGTGGAGTCTGTGTTTATTATAGTACATAGAGGATCCCCTCTGTGCAAAACTATAACTTTTATTGTTAGTTACTGCAAAACCAGAGACTCCGCCACGTGGCGACAAGCCCTGGGCCTTTTTGCAGTAACGTAAAGCGTCTATTGTGTATCACGCAAGGTGCGCGCGCACGTGCCCATATCGGGAAATTTTCGCATCTTTGTACGAGATTTACGGATTAAGTGCGGGATTTATTTCGCATCTTGATACGTAACTTTCGGACGGAGTTAAGGGATTTATTCCACATTTAGGCGCAATTACTGTGTATAGCGAAACCCGAGTGCAACCTTGCAAATACACTATAGAACACGTGGGTGGCCGATTCACCGGCGGCCTGTGAACAGCGCATGTACACACGTGGCTGTTCATTGGTACTGCACATGCAGCACACATAGGAACTCAAAGGTGAACAGTATTGAACCACTAGCTTTATTTAAACGGTATAGCAATATACTGTGGATAAGGTGGTGATTAAATAAAGAGAAAATAGTTTTTTTTTCTTTTTGTTCATTTTCTCATTAAGCAAGCAACTCAAGCATTATTTTAATAGATTCCTATAGCGTATTATAAGGGATTTATACCTGCATAAGTATCTAGTGAAAAGCTACCGGCCTGGGAAGATTTTCTGTACAGAAATATTTCAAATATATGCATAAGACCAAGGTGTAACCAGCGCCCAGTGTGAAAAATAACTGAGGCGAACGGGTGTGTGACGACACGACTCAAGCGCAGTGTAGTCCAGTGTAGGACAGTCCAGTTAGGACCGGGTTCACGTGACGACGTGCCCATAGGAACTGCCCCTTCCGTGGAACTACCTATTTTGATCCACTGGGAGGGTACAAGAGATACATCGGAACCCAGTGATCCGATTAGCTACTTTAGAAATACCAGTTTTTGGGGGTACAGGAAAAACAAGTTTTGCTGTGCCCTGGAAAAACTGCCGCACCTTGCAAGTTGGCTAGCAGTTCGCTACTAGTTGAAAGACTTGGTGATTGAGTACATTACCTCGCATAGTGGGCTTCACGCTTGATTGCGGAATAGTGCCATTTTGTGGAGAAGGAGTGATTTGGGAGTGACTCACTGATAAACGGCCCTCCGGTTTCTGCTAGCTGTGAACGTTTATTCCTGTAATTATGGGTAATAACGGGTCACACAGGGATACCGAGTCAGTTAGGGAGGAATCTAGTCGACCCAAAGGGTCGGCGGCTTTCATAATGTGCTGTAAGCACGGTGAACGCGCAGTTGTTTACCAAAATAAATGGAGAAGAATGACACAAGGCAGCAAGTTAGAATTTCCCAGCGTTGGTAGCTTTGATCCAGAAATCTTATCGGCAGTAAAAGATGAAATATGCCTACTCTCCAGTCGTAAGGAGAGAGTGAAGCATATAGATATTCTTAAATTGTGGCAGAAGGAAGGACAGGAACAATGGGGAACCAGAGGTCTGGCAATACTTGACGCAATCAGCCACAATAAAAATGCAACCGTTACAACCGCTGCCACAATAGAATCAGCTCCCCCACCCCCATATGTGCCGAAGGGGTTAATGACTCATAAGAAAGACATGAGTAATAATGTATCCATTGCTAACTTGTACCCTGTTTTTACCCCCTATAAGCAAGATACAGATCCACAAGGGAGATTCCTGACATCAGCCATCCCTTGCGAAGCTAGCGGAAAGGAGAGAGAGGCTGAGACAGCCCAAGCTGCTGCTGCCGTTCTGGTCGAGGAGATGGCTGATGCCAGGAACACGATTGGAGACACAGGTAAGTACACACAACACAGCACAGAGATAGTTGCTCCTGGGATGTTGTCCAATGGTGCAGGGGGGATACAGATCCACCCTCTGCACACAGTGGAACCTCCTTGTGGACGGGGAGGCGGGGATGAGGTAATGCCTGTAAAGGATAGTGACATGCACAATACATGGACACGATTGGAACGTCATTCAATCATCAAAAATTTCCCTGATCCCAGCAAAGATCTGGCAAAGTGTCAGAAATTTGTAAGGGAGCGAGGAAATTCAGATGAGCCCACCAATAAGGATTGGCGATACATGTTGAGAGCTTGCCTCCCTTCACACATAGATGTCCAGAAGTTCATTCGAGACAGTGGTGTGGAGGGCGATAAGATTTTAACTGAACAGGGCAACCAGGAAAATATACGCCTAATAAATATACAATTAGGTGTATATTTCCCAGCGACAGTTGAAAATACCCTAGGGTTCACCATCACACAGAAAGATGGTGAGTCCACCAGCGGATATTTCAACCGTGCTTTACAGGTGTTGCCAAAACACTCTGGTATCCCCAGCCCCAGGGACAACATACATCTTAAGGGAGGGATTGTCTCTGTGCTGATACAAGGTCTTAGGGAAAATCTGAGAACCAACATAGAAACCATTCACCCCAACTGCAGACAGATGTCAATACACACTTTAAAGAAATCTGCTGTTGATCTGGACAAACGATTTATGACAGAAAGACAAAACCAAATAGTATGTTTCAAATGTGGAAACAATGGACACAGAGCCAGACATTGCAGGGTAAGTAACCATAGAAAACATAACACATATGTAAGTAACTGAGAGACACAATGGGAGAAGACAGGTAGGTCTCAACACATAGCCATAGCCCCACCTAGTAGCCAACGCCGCCCTAAGCATGACACATATATGCAAACAGGGAGTAGGACACACATACACCCCACATCCAGGTAACATAAGACAATATCTGAGGGAGGAGCCTCAGATATGAGTAAGTGGAATAGTTTAAATATAAAGTTTTTTTGTACCAAACCCGTTAACAACATTCCCTCCTGGTCTAGGTTGTGTCAAGCAAATTAGTAGCAGCAATTGGGGTAACAGGAAAAATACAGCATTACCCACTGACGAAACCAGCAGATGTTACAAGCGGGCCTCTGCATGCCAAACACTCTTTTCTGTTGGCTGCAGCGGCCCGCCTAACCTCCTGGGTAGAGATTTACTATGTAAAATGGGATGTGTCATCTATTGCACCCCTGATGGGGTATCTCTGGACACTCCTAGAAATCTTACACAAGAAGTGCAAGATATGCTGGACAGTCCTCAGAGGCTAATGTTGTATTCCACTGTTATAGAGTCAAATCCATCTAAGGTAGCTAAAAACTACAGCACAAATACAGAGTTCCCTTTGAACTAAAGATGGGAAGGACACAGGATCAATGGCAACCATAGCTTCAATAGAAACCCTGTTAAAAACAGAAAGTATAGCGCCCCAAAGTACAGCCTCACCATTCGAAATCTGAGGTTGAGCTGGAAAAATACCCAGTGAAATAACAAGGTTCCCAAAAGAGAACTTTTAGCTAAATACCCCTAGACACAGCCCATAGTCACAACCACACTGGGAAACAGAAAGAAAGGGAGGGCTTACAAATCAGAACAGGAGTTGAAAAGGGTAAGAACCAAATAGTTGAGAGCCAATTCCCCCATAGTGCTAAATCCTGGTGTCATCAAAATAAAAGAAAAAATTTCGGTTGAAAATAAATGTACACATTACTGTCATTAATATTTTCTACCCTTTTTGAGTTTTTCTCTCTCTTTTTCCAATTTTTTTTCTCCTTTCCCTACTTTTCTGTTCCAGAAACCTCAGAAAGCCACCAAGCCCCTCCCCCGGGTCTTGCAAGATCGCACACTGTCCTTACGGCCCACAAATGGGTAAATACCAATACAATGGGTTAATGATCTATTGTTATGTCCTTTCCTCATCCACAGCACCAGCAGTTGGCGATAGACAACTTCTGGTGTATCCTCCTGAGGCAGGACATAAGGTATCTCAGGACGGATTGCGGTTGCGCCTGAACAAGGGGGGGAGGGGGAGGGAAATCTGGGACACATTAGTAACCATAAACCCACAAATCATAGAAAAATAGTTCGAAAAATCTGTCGCACTCCCAGCAGAGAAAAATACCCATTGTGAATATGCGGTACCCTGTAAAGCGAGTAGTCACAATATATTTTTCAGTAAATCTTGAACAAAGTCCCAGTAACTTTAAGCATTACTCCTAATGTTACCCAGGGCAACCACAGCCACCATCTTGTGAAAAGCAGTCCAAGTAATGCACAAAGCATTCCCCTTATACAAAGAATGAAAAGGGTTGTAAAACGCATTTACATATAAATAGGTGCAATCACAATACCCATGTCTTCACAGACAGATGTGGAAAAAGAAGGAGAAACAGGCCTGATTACAGCCTTTTGCCATGGGTAAGACTGACACAAGGGACCATGTGATTTAGAATATTAGACCTGCTGAGGGGGCGACAGATATAGTGACGTAAGAAACCTGGTGATGCCAGCCTGACCAATGTCGTACTGCAGTGTGCAATTAAACCCTATTATTTGAGCACTTCCTACTTGTCTACACAGTGTAGTTGCCATAGCACTACTGGTAAACAAAACTGAGAATGTGGTGTTGGGGTGTGTTTTAACTGTTTATGCTCCTCATATAGTCTGGACACTCCTAAAATTCTGCCTAAACATGTGAAAAATATTCATCAGCCAAGTTCACTAAATGGGAACTTGCATTGATGTTACCATGTAAAATGGGTAATATTGTAAACCCAGCAACACTCTTACCAGGTGTGCCCGCCAAAGGCACAAAGGGTGGATTGGTGCTGAGGTTGCTGGAATGGTGGAATTTAGTGGGAGCCGAGACGAATATGATTGCATGACATGTTTGAGTCAGACCTTTTGCAGCATGCCCCCAAAGGGTGGTAACAACCCATTGGAAGAGGTAATTCACAACACCGAGAGGGAAAATTGTACACTGGCTATACCGTAATAGATGGAAAAGGCATAGTAGAGGCTGAACCCATTGGACGTCTCACTCAGCAACAGCAGTCTCATTAATAGTACTGCGAACTGAGAGAAAAAAACAGCCAATATTCATGCCGACTCCAAGTATGTTTGTTGGGGTAATACAGAAGATCTTAGGCCCTATGGCGCCTCAGATGTTTTGTTTCAGTAGCTGGCACTCCAGTGGCGCAAGCCTTGTAAGTTTAAAAGATTTCTGACAGTCACACATACTGCCGGACAGAGTGGCTGTTATCAAGTGTAAAGCCCACATCTTCGATGAGGATTCAGTGTCACTTGATAATGAACATGCTGGCAAGGCAGTTGGGTGAGCCATGCGCTCTGCGGATAATGTTTGTGTTCCCCCTGTAAATGTCAGTATATTCACATAGAAATACAAGATTTGTGTCCCCTGCAGGAGAAGCAGTCTGGAAGGAGAAGGGATGTGGACAGGAATAGAAAGATGGACAAGGAAAACCAGTGACTCTGAGAACATGCCAAACTGTCAGGACAGAGATAGCCCATGGCCTGACTTGTCTTGACAGGGGAGGTAGGTGGAAAAATTAGTCTGAAATTTCTGGCGTGCCCACAGACAGGTAAGACGACAGGATCATGCCTTACTTGTCTTGGGGGAAAGAAACTGCAACGGTTGTTCCCACAGAGCCATCTCCACATCCCTCCTCCAGCAGGATCCTCTGCAGGTAATACAAAATTGGCTTCGTACAGTCCACTCTAGAAGCATTTATTTTTTTTTTTTTTTTTTTATATATATATATATATGTGTTGACGTTTGTGTGTATAGATATAGTAGCCCAGAAGCACCCTTGAGTATGCAAGTATATTTATATATATGAAAGGTTTAAGTCATGTGTGAACCTTTAGGGACTGATGGTACACCCCATAATCTCTTTTTGTAGTAGTAGAATCACTCTCAGAACTCCACCTCATTTGTCACCATCGAAACATTGCTTGGCGGGCAGCCACAGGTTATGGTAATCCCACAAGGAGATCCTAGACCACAAATGCAAGTGATGTATCCACACCTGGAAAACTGCAGCAAAAGGACTTTGTTGACACCTGTTGTGAACTGTCATTACCATGAACCAGGAGATGTTGTTGTTGTTTCCCCTGCTTTGCCATATACAGGTTGCTTGATAGACCTTTGGAAAGGACCACCCCAGATCTTGTTGACCAGCACTACCTCAATAACAAAGTCGCAGAGAGAGAGATTCGGGTACGTTCGTCCTACTGCCAAAGGAACAGAAAACCAAAAGGTCCTTACACTCGAGGGCGAAAGAAAGAAATCGCTAAGAGGCACCATTTCGGGAGGACTGGAGAGCAGCTAAGGTCAAGCAACCTTTACAAGCTACAAAAGGGACTGTGACACACCCCACTGGTAACAGGTTGGAAGGATCACTAACAAAATTTTTCCTTTCTCAGTTTTCTCTATTATTGTGGGTCCTATTCTTGTCTCCCCCCCCCCCACTATCCGTTATCTTCAAAATCAAGGATACCGCCGCCGCACTGCTGCCAGGCATTGGACGGACGATACAGAGTTCTGAGAGTGTGTTACCCATCCCAGTTTAGGTCAAGGTAAAATCTATAAACTTGACACATTACCCAGGACCGGATGTTTGATAGTGATAATACCATCATACTTAAAAGCATACAAAAAAGAGAGACAACAAAGAGTTCAAGGGTCTGTTGTCACAAACAATACCTACCAAAGGATGCCATATCTGAAAAACGTGTATATGTTGTAACCACCCCTGTTTTTATTTTTATCCCAAAACTGTACATTATCCTTCGTGACCCTGAGTAGATTGTTCGATAAATGCGGCCCATCGTTTATCCGTGATCCCGGATCGGCCAAGAGCAGATGGTTTACTCCCCTTATATGTTTAATTCATGGATCCCAATTTCTTTGTTAGGATTATGAATTTCTGTATTATCGTGTGAAATGTTTTGTATTGTAACAGTTTTATATTTACTGTTAAAGGGTGGACTATGGAAGTCGAGTTACACACACGCCATTTTAGGATAGTATGGCCGCCATTTTGGTTCGCAGAGTTGCGCAAATAAAGTTTCCATACCCGAGTATGTGTGACAAAGTGGACCAGAAGAGTAGCCATACTATCACACATAAATTCATAATAACATACTGACACTAAATAAAATATAGTTAAAGGTTTAGAACGCCACACATAGCTTAGTTAGCCCTGCATACATCTGTCTGTATCATGTTTAGTACCGTTCCGTTCCGTTTCTTATGCCTAGTATTCCGGTCATTGCGAATATTCCGCAATATACACGGCTCGACAGTTATGGATATAATCCATATTCCAGGGACAGTTTCTGTTAAAAGTATGTAACAAAGGAATCTAGATGAAACCGGTTCTTATCACTGCTGACGCCGAAACCACCAAACAAAGGACTCAAAGTTCACTCCCCTGGACCTAGCCAAACCAGATGTATCAGCTTACCCCCCAATCACAGCTGACCTGACATTCGACCTCTGACCAATGAGAACGGCCTTTTGACCTCCCCTTTCTGACCCTATAAGATAGGCGACCCAGAGCAGCCAAAGTCTCTTCGGCACATCTACCTTCCCCTGACTTTTCTACCGGACTATAGTTCAGCCCTGAACGATAGTGAGCTCTGACCGGACTGCACTTCGCATATTTGATGAGACGGGTAACGGTTGCATTAACGGTATTTATACTTATTGTATAGTTGGCTGGTTGTGTCTTGTATCTGTATTCTTTCCCCTTAGCAGAGCCTGTTTAGTATTCATTGTTAGCATATTGTATCACTTGTTAAACCTGTATTTTCTATTCCTGTAACCCCCTTTTGTCCATTAGGGACTTAAATACAACCTTTTTATGGAGTTCTTATCTCCTTACTTCTATACTGTGGTTTGTGTCTGTTATTCGCATTTAGCGATAAAGGTATATTACGGACACTGTCCATAAGGGTATATTACCAGATTAGAGACAAATTACTGCGAAGGAATCTCTTATTAAGGTATTGTTTCTTGGTGTACAATATACAATCAAAGGTACGCTACGCTGCGCTACGTTTTGTTCGCACGTAGTTAGGTATAAAGGGTATACAGGTTGCGGACTTATTACGTAACCTGCGCTTTTCACTTATTGTCTCTCTGGTCATATTTAATCGCCATTAACAACTCGTCCAATCCTCGCCAGATCAGACTAATTATACAATCCTGCTGCAGACCTGCTCGCACATTCTCCATCCAAACCATGCCTACACACTCGTCCAATCCTCGGCAGATCAGACTAATCACACAATCCTGCTGCAGACCTGCTCGCACATTCTCCAGCCAAACCATGCCTACACACTCGTCCAATCCTCTGCAGATCAGACTAATCACACAATCCTGCTGCAGACCTGATCGCACATTCTCCATCCAAACCATGCCTACACACTCGTCCAATCCTCGGCAGATCAGACTAATCACACAATCCTGCTGCAGACCTGCTCGCACATTCTCCAGCCAAACCATGGCTACACACTCGTCCAATCCTCGGCAGATCAGACTAATCATGCAATCCTGCTGCAGACCTGCTCGCACATTCTCCATCCAAACCATGCCTTCACACTCGTCCAATCCTCTGCAGATCAGACCAATCACACAATCCTGCTGCAGACCTGCTCTCACATTCTCCATCCAAACCATGCCTACACACTCGTCCAATCCTCGCCAGATCACACTAATCACACAATCCTGCTGCAGACCTGCTCGCACATTCTCCAGCCAAACCATGCCTACACACTCGTCCAATCTTCAGCAGATCAGACTAATCACACAATCCTGCTGCAGACCTGCTCGCACCTTCTCCATCCAAACCATGCCTACACACTCGTCCAATCCTCGCCAGATCAGACTAATCACACAATCCTGCTGCAGACCTGCTCGCACATTCTCCATCCAAACCATGCCTACACACTCGTCCAATCCTCGCCAGATCAGACTAATCACACAATCCTGCTGCAGACCTGCTCGCACATTCTCCAGCCAAACCATGCCTACACACTCATCCAATCCTCGGCAGATCAGACTAATCACACAATCCTGCTGCAGACCTGCTCGCACATTCTCCATCCAAACCATGCCTACACACTCGTCCAATCCTCGGCAGATCACACTAATCACACAATCCTCCTGTAGACCTGCTCGCACATTCTCCAGCCAAACCATGCCTACACACTCGTCCAATCCTCTGCAGATCAGACTAATTATACAATCCTGCTGCAGACCTGCTCGCACATTCTCCAGCCAAACCATGCCTACACACTCGTCCAATCCTCGGCAGATCACACTAATCATACAATCCTGCTGCAGACCTGCTCGCACATTCTCCAGCCAAACCATGCCTACACACTCGTCCAATCCTCGCCAGATCAGACTAATTATACAATCCTGCTGCAGACCTGCTCGCACATTCTCCATCCAAACCATGCCTACACACTCGTCCAATCCTCGGCAGATCAGACTAATCACACAATCCTGCTGCAGACCTGCTCGCACATTCTCCAGCCAAACCATGCCTACACACTCGTCCAATCCTCTGCAGATCAGACTAATCACACAATCCTGCTGCAGACCTGATCGCACATTCTCCATCCAAACCATGCCTACACACTCGTCCAATCCTCGCCAGATCAGACTAATCACACAATCCTGCTGCAGACCTGCTCGCACATTCTCCATCCAAACCATGCCTACACACTCGTCCAATCCTCGGCAGATCAGACTAATCACACAATCCTGCTGCAGACCTGCTCGCACATTCTCCAGCCAAACCATGCCTACACACTCATCCAATCCTCGGCAGATCAGACTAATCACACAATCCTGCTGCAGACCTGCTCGCACATTCTCCATCCAAACCATGCCTACACACTCGTCCAATCCTCGGCAGATCACACTAATTATACAATCCTGCTGCAGACCTGCTCGCACATTCTCCATCCAAACCAAGCCTACACACTCGTCCAATCCTCGGCCGATCACACTAATCACACAATCCTGCTGCAGACCTGCTCGCACATTCTCCAGCCAAACCATGCCTACACACTCGTCCAATCCTCTGCAGATCAGACTAATTATACAATCCTGCTGCAGACCTGCTCGCACATTCTCCATCCAAACCATGGCTACACACTCGTCCAATCCTCGGCAGTTCACACTAATCACACAATCCTGCTGTAGACCTGCTCGCACATTCTCCAGCCAAACCATGCCTACACACTCGTCCAATCCTCTGCAGATCAGACTAATTATACAATCCTGCTGCAGACCTGCTCGCACATTCTCCAGCCAAACCATGCCTACACACTCGTCCAATCCTCGGCAGATCACACTAATCATACAATCCTGCTGCAGACCTGCTCGCACATTCTCCAGCCAAACCATGCCTACACACTCGTCCAATCCTCGCCAGATCAGACTAATTATACAATCCTGCTGCAGACCTGCTCGCACATTCTCCATCCAAACCATGCCTACACACTCGTCCAATCCTCGCCAGATCAGACTAATCACACAATCCTGCTGCAGACCTGCTCGCACATTCTCCAGCCAAACCATGCCTACACACTCGTCCAATCCTCTGCAGATCAGACTAATCACACAATCCTGCTGCAGACCTGATCGCACATTCTCCATCCAAACCATGCCTACACACTCGTCCAATCCTCGCCAGATCAGACTAATCACACAATCCTGCTGCAGACCTGCTCGCACATTCTCCATCCAAACCATGCCTACACACTCGTCCAATCCTCGGCAGATCAGACTAATCACACAATCCTGCTGCAGACCTGCTCGCACATTCTCCAGCCAAACCATGCCTACACACTCATCCAATCCTCGGCAGATCAGACTAATCACACAATCCTGCTGCAGACCTGCTCGCACATTCTCCATCCAAACCATGCCTACACACTCGTCCAATCCTCGCCAGATCAGACTAATCACACAATCCTGCTGCAGACCTGCTCGCACATTCTCCATCCAAACCAAGCCTACACACTCGTCCAATCCTCGGCAGATCACTCTAATTATACAATCCTGCTGCAGACCTGCTCGCACATTCTCCATCCAAACCAAGCCTACACACTCGTCCAATCCTCGGCCGATCACACTAATCACACAATCCTGCTGCAGACCTGCTCGCACATTCTCCAGCCAAACCATGCCTACACACTCGTCCAATCCTCTGCAGATCAGACTAATTATACAATCCTGCTGCAGACCTGCTCGCACATTCTCCATCCAAACCATGGCTACACACTCGTCCAATCCTCGGCAGATCAGACTAATCATGCAATCCTGCTGCAGACCTGCTCGCACATTCTCCATCCAAACCATGCCTTCACACTCGTCCAATCCTCTGCAGATCAGACTAATCACACAATCCTGCTGCAGACCTGCTCGCACATTCTCCATCCAAACCATGCGTACACACTCGTCCAATCCTCTGCAGAACAGACTAATTATACAATCCTGCTGCAGACCTGCTTGCACATTCTCCATCCAAACCATGCCTACACACTCGTCCAATCCTCGGCAGATCACACTAATCACACAATCCTGCTGTAGACCTGCTCGCACATTCTCCATCCAAACCATGCCTACACACTCGTCCAATCCTCTGCAGATCAGACTAATTATACAATCCTGCTGCAGACCTGCTCGCACATTCTCCATCCAAACCATGCCTACACACTCGTCCAATCCTCGGCAGATCAGACTAATCACACAATCCTGCTGCAGACCTGCTCGCACATTCTCCATCCAAACCATGCCTACACACTCATCCAATCCTCGGCAGATCACTCTAATCACACAATCCTGCTGTTGACCTGCTCGCACATTCTCCATCCAAACCATGCCTACACACTCGTCCAAACCTCGGCAGATCACACTAATCACACAATCCTGCTGTAGACCTGCTCGCACATTCTCCAGCCAAAACATGCCTACACACTCGTCCAATCCTCTGCAGATCAGACTAATCACACAATCCTGCTGCAGACATGCTCGCACATTCTCCATCCAAACCATGCCTACACACTCGTCCAATCCTCGCCAGATCACACTAATCACACAATCCTGCTGCAGACCTGCTCGCACATTCTCCATCCAAACCATGCCTACACACCCGTCCAATCCTCTGCAGATCACTCTAATCACACAATCCTGCTGCAGACCTGCTCGCACATTCTCCATCCAAACCATGCCTACACACTCGTCCAATCCTCGCCAGATCAGACTAATCACACAATCCTGCTGCAGACCTGCTCGCACATTCTCCATCCAAACCATGACTACACACTCGTCCAATCCTCGGCAGATCACACTAATCACACAATCCTGCTGCAGACCTGCTCGCACCTTCTCCATCCAAACCATGCCTACACACTCGTCCAATCCTCGCCAGATCACACTAATCACACAATCCTGCTGCAGACCTGCTCGCACCTTCTCCATCCAAACCATGCCTACACACTCGTCCAATCCTCGGAAGATCAGACTAATCACACAATCCTGCTGCAGACCTGCTCGCACCTTCTCCATCCAAACCATGCCTACACACTCGTCCAATCCTCGGCAGATCAGACTAATCACACAATCCTGCTGCAGACCTGCTCGCACATTCTCCATCCAAACCATGCCTACACACTCGTCCAATCCTCGGCAGATCAGACTAATCACACAATCCTGCTGCAGACCTGCTCGCACATTCTCCATCCAAACCATGCCTACACACTCATCCAATCCTCGGCAGATCACTCTAATCACACAATCCTGCTGTTGACCTGCTCGCACATTCTCCATCCAAACCATGCCTACACACTCGTCCAAACCTCGGCAGATCACACTAATCACACAATCCTGCTGTAGACCTGCTCGCACATTCTCCAGCCAAAACATGCCTACACACTCGTCCAATCCTCTGCAGATCAGACTAATTATACAATCCTGCTGCAGACCTGCTCGCACATTCTCCAGCCAAAACATGCCTACACACTCGTCCAATCCTCTGCAGATCAGACTAATTATACAATCCTGCTGCAGACCTGCTCGCACATTCTCCATCCAAACCATGCCTACACACTCGTCCAATCCTCGGCAGATCAGACTAATCACACAATCCTGCTGCAGACCTGCTCGCACCTTCTCCATCCAAACCATGCCTACACACTCGTCCAATCCTCGGCTGATCAGACTAATCACACAATCCTGCTGCAGACCTGCTCTTACATTCTCCATCCAAACCATGCATACACACTCGTCCAATCCTCGGCAGATCAGACTAATCACACAATCCTGCTGCAGACCTGCTCGCACATTCTCCAGCCAAACCATGCCTACACAATCATCCAATCCTCGGCAGATCACACTAATCACACAATCCTGCTGTAGACCTGCTCGCACATTCTCCATCCAAACCATGCCTACACACTTGTCCAATCCTCGGCAGATCACACTAATCACACAATCCTGCTGCAGATCTGCTCGCACATTCTCCATCCAAACCATGTATACACACTCATCCAATCCTCTGCAGATCAGACTAATCATACAATCCTGCTGCAGACCTGCTCGCACCTTCTCCATCCAAACCATGCCTACACACTCGTCCAATCCTCGGCAGATCAGACTAATTAAACAATCCAGCTGCAGACCTGCTCGCACATTCTCCATCCAAACCATGCCTACACACTCGTCCAATCCTCGGAAGATCAGACTAATCACACAATCCTGCTGCAGACCTGCTCGCACCTTCTCCATCCAAACCATGCCTACACACTCGTCCAATCCTCGGCAGATCAGACTAATCACACAATCCTGCTGCAGACCTGCTCGCACATTCTCCATCCAAACCAAGCCTACACACTCGTCCAATCCTCGGCAGATCAGACTAATCACACAATCCTGCTGCAGACCTGCTCGCACATTCTTCAGCCAAACCATGCCTACACACTCGTCCAATCCTCGGCAGATCACACTAATCACACAATCCTGCTGCAGACCTGCTCGCACCTTCTCCATCCAAACCATGCCTACACACTCGTCCAATCCTCGGCAGATCAGACTAATCACACAATCCTGCTGCAGACCTGCTCGCACCTTCTCCATCCAAACCATGCCTACACACTCGTCCAATCCTCGGCAGATCAGACTAATCACACAATCCTGCTGCAGACCTGCTCGCACATTCTCCAGCCAAACCATGCCTACACACTCGTCCAATCCTCGGCAGATCAGACTAATCACACAATCCTGCTGCAGACCTGCTCGCACATTCTCCAGCCAAACCATGCCTACACACTCATCCAATCCTCTGCAGATCACTCTAATCACACAATCCTGCTGCAGACCTGCTCGCACCTTCTCCATCCAAACCATGCCTACACACTCGTCCAATCCTCGGCAGATCAGACTAATTATACAATCCTGCTGCAGACCTGCTTGCACATTCTCCATCCAAACCATGCCTACACACTCGTCCAATCCTCGGCAGATCAGACTAATTAAACAATCCAGCTGCAGACCTGCTCGCACATTCTCCATCCAAACCATGCCTACACACTCGTCCAATCCTCTGCAGATCAGACTAATTATACAATCCTGCTGCAGACCTGCTCGCACATTCTCCATCCAAACCATGCCTACACACTCGTCCAATCCTCGGCAGATCAGACTAAAGGTGTGTACACACCGTTCCATTGGATTTAGATTCGATGTTCAATTTGAATTTCCATTAGATTTGGCATTACATCTGTACTTTAGCATTTGATTCGATATCGATTTCACACTGCACACATTAAATTTATTAGATGTATCCATTGAAGTCTTGCCTACACAGTCTATTTTTCTATTCGATTTACACAAAATGGGAGTGCGCATCGAATCGAATTTGGAACATCTTTAAACGGATTCAGTACTGAATCCCGGCGGTCGGGATCCCGGCATTCAGAATCCCGACGCCGGAATCCCGACAGCCGAAATGCCGACAAGGGGGGGACGTGGATCGCCCCCCCTTTCGGGCTCGCTGCGCTCGCCACGCAGCGGGTCCGGTGCCTTGCTACGCTCGGCACACTAATTTATTCTCCCTCCAGGGGTGTCGTGGACACTCCAGGAGGGAGAATGTGTTGGGATTTCGGCTGTCGGGATTTCGGCTGTCGGGATTCTGAACGCCGGGATCCCGACCCCCGGGATTTTAACTGCATCCCCTTTAAACAGTTTGATCCCTTCTCGGAGCGAAATCAAATCGAAAACATGTCAAAATCGAAGCGTGTGAACACCCCGGTAATTATACAATCCTACTGCAGACTTGCTCGCACATTCTCCATCCAAACCATGCCTACACACTCGTCCAATCCTCGGCAGATCAGACTAAAGGTGTGTACACACCGTTCCATTGGATTTAAATTCGATGTTCAATTTGAATTTCCATTAGATTTGGCATTACATCTGTACTTTAGCATTTGATTCGATATCGATTTCACACTGCACACATTAAATTTATTAGATGTATCCATTGAAGTCTTGCCTACACAGTCTATTTTTCTATTCGATTTACACAAAATGGGAGTGCGCATCGAATCGAATTTGGAACATCTTTAAACGGATTCAGTACTGAATCCCGGCGGTCGGGATCCCGGCATTCAGAATCCCGACGCCGGAATCCCGACAGCCGAAATGCCGACAAGGGGGGGACGTGGATCGCCCCCCCTTTCGGGCTCGCTGCGCTCGCCACGCAGCGGGTCCGGTGCCTTGCTACGCTCGGCACACTAATTTATTCTCCCTCCAGGGGTGTCGTGGACACTCCAGGAGGGAGAATGTGTTGGGATTTCGGCTGTCGGGATTTCGGCTGTCGGGATTCTGAACGCCGGGATCCCGACCCCCGGGATTTTAACTGCATCCCCTTTAAACAGTTTGATCCCTTCTCGGAGCGAAATCAAATCGAAAACATGTCAAAATCGAAGCGTGTGAACACCCCGGTAATTATACAATCCTACTGCAGACTTGCTCGCAGATTCTCCATCCAATCCATACCTTAACACTCTATGGGCTGTACGAGTGCCGGTAAAGGCAGGCTCCTGCAGCCACTGATGTGATCACACATACAGGTAATAGTGATCCGGCCCAGGAGCTATTAGTTTGGGGCTGTACGAGTGCTGGGAGAGGCAGGCTCCTGCTGTCACTGATGTGATCACACTTACAGGTAATAGTGATCCGGCCCAATGGCTGTTAGTTTGGGGCTGTACGAGTGCCTTGAGAGGCAGGCTCCTGCAGCCACTGATGTGAACACACTTACAGGTAATAGTGATCCGGCCCAGGAGCTATTAGTTTGGGGCTGTAAGAGTGCCGGGAGAGGCAGGCTTCTGCAGCCACTGATGTGAACACACTTACAGGTAATAGTGATCCGGCCCAGTGGCTATTAGTTTGGGGCTGTACGAGTGCCGGGAGAGGCAGGCTTCTGCAGCCACTGATGTGAACACACTTACAGGTAATAGTGATCCGGCCCAGTGGCTATTAGTTTGGGGCTGTACGAGTGCCGGGAGACGCAGGCTCCTGCAGCCACTGATGTGAACACACTTACAGGTAATAGTGATCCGGCCCAGTGGCTATTAGTTTGGGGCTGTACGAGTGCCGGGAGACACAGGCTCCTGCAGCCACTGGTGTGATCACACATACAGGTAACAGTGATCCGGCCCAGTGGCTATTAGTTTGGGGCTGTACGAGTGCCGGGAGACACAGGCTCCTGCATCCACCGATGTGATCACACTTACAGGTAATAGTGATCCGGCCCAGGAGCTATTAGTTTGGGGCTGTACGCGTGCAGGGAGATGCAGGCTCCTGCAGCCACTGATGTGATCACACATACAGGTAATAGTGGTCTGGCCCAGGAGCTATTAGTTTGGGGCTTTACGAGTGCTGGGAGACGCAGGCTCCTGCTGTCACTAATGTGATCACACTTACAGGTAATAGTGATCCGGCCCAGGAGCTGTTAGTTTGGGGCTGTACGAGTGCCGGGAGACGCAGGCTCCTGCAGCCACTGATGTGATCACACTTACAGGTAATAGTGATCTAGCCCAGGAGCTATTAGTTTGGGGCTGTACGAGTGCTGGGAGACGCAGGCTCCTGCTGTCACTAATGTGATCACACTTACAGGTAATAGTGATCCGGCCCAGGAGCTGTTAGTTTGGGGCTGTACGAGTGCCGGGAGACGCAGGCTCCTGCAGCCACTGATGTGATCACACTTACAGGTAATAGTGATCTGGCCCAGGAGCTGTTAGTTTGGGGCTGTACGAGTGCCGGGAGAGGCAGGGTCCTGCTGTCACTGATGTGATCACACTTACAGGTAATAGTGATCTGGCCCAGGAGCTATTAGTTTGGGGCTGTACGAGTGCCGGGAGACACAGGCTCCTGCAGCCACTGATGTGATACACTTACAGGTAATAGTGATCCGGCCCAGGAGTTATTAGTTTGGGGCTGTACAAGTGCCGGGAGACGCAGGCTCCTGCATCCACTGATGTGATCACACTTACAGGTAATAGTGATCTGGCCCAGGAGCTGTTAGTTTGGGGCTGTACGAGTGCCGGGAGACGCAGGCTCCTGCAGCCACTGATGTGATCACACTTACAGGTAATAGTGATCCGGCCCAGGAGCTATTAGTTTGGGGCTGTACGAGTGCCAGGAGACGCAGGTTCCTGCTGTCACTGATGTGATCACACTTACAGGTAATAGTGATCCGGCCCAGTGGCTATTAGTTTGAGGCTGTACGAGTGCCGGGAGACGCAGGTTCCTGCAGCCACTGATGTGATCACACTTACAGGTAATAGTGATCGGCCCAGGAGCTATTAGTTTGGGGCTGTACGAGTGCAGGGAGATGCAGGGTCCTGCAGCCACTGATGTGATCACACTTACAGGTAATAGTGATCTGGCCCAGGAGCTGTTAGTTTGGGGCTGTACGAGTGCCGGGAGATGCAGGCTACTGCAGCCACTGATGTGATCACACTTACAGGTAATAGTGATCTGGCCCAGGAGCTGTTAGTTTGGGGCTGTACGAGTGCCGGGAGATGCAGGCTACTGCAGCCACTGATGTGATCACACTTACAGGTAATAGTGATCTGGCCCAGGAGTTATTAGTTTGGGGCTGTACGAGTGCCGGGAGATGCAGGCTCCTGCAGCCACTGATGTGATCACACTTACAGGTAATAGTGATCCGGCCCAGGAGCTATTAGTTTGGGGCTGTACGAGTGCCAGGAGACGCAGGTTCCTGCTGTCACTGATGTGATCACACTTACAGGTAATAGTGATCCGGCCCAGTGGCTATTAGTTTGAGGCTGTACGAGTGCCGGGAGACGCAGGTTCCTGCAGCCACTGATGTGATCACACTTACAGGTAATAGTGATCGGCCCAGGAGCTATTAGTTTGGGGCTATACGAGTGCCGGGAGAGGCAGGGTCCTGCAGTCACTGATGTGATCACACATACAGGTAATAGTGATCCGGCCCAGTGGCTATTAGTTTGGGGCTGTACGAGTGCAGGGAGATGCAGGGTCCTGCTGTCACTGATGTGATCACACTTACAGGTAATAGTGATCCGGCCCAGGAGCTATTAGTTTGGGGCTATACGAGTGCCGGGAGAGGCAGGGTCCTGCAGTCACTGATGTGATCACACTTACAGGTAATAGTGATCCGGCCCAGGAGCTATTAGTTAGGGGCTGTACGAGTGCCGGGAGAGGCAGGCTCCTGCAGCCACTCATGTGATCACACTTACAGGTAATAGTGATCCGGCCCAGTGGCTATTAGTTTGGGGCTGTACGAGTGCCGGGAGATGCAGGGTCCTGCTGTCACTGATGTGATCACACTTACAGGTAATAGTGATCCGGCCCAGTGGCTATTAGTTTGGGGCTGTACGAGTGCCGGGAGACGCAGGTTCCTGCTGTCACTGATGTGATCACACTTACAGGTAATAGTGATCCGGCCCAGGAGCTATTAGTTTGGGGCTATACGAGTGCTGGGAGACGCAGGCTCCTGCAGCCACTGATGTGATCACACTTACAGGTAATAGTGATCCGGCCCAGGAGCTATTAGTTTGGGGCTGTACGAGTGCCGGGAGATGCAGGGTCCTGCTGTCACTGATGTGATCACACTTACAGGTAATAGTGATCCGGCCCAGGAGCTATTAGTTAGGGGCTGTACGAGTGCCGGGAGAGGCAGGCTCCTGCAGCCACTGATGTGATCACACTTACAGGTAATAGTGATCTGGCCCAGTGGCTATTAGTTTGGGGCTGTACGCGTGCTGGGAGACGCAGGCTCCTGCAGCCACTGATGTGATCACACTTACAGGTAATAGTGATCCGGCCCAGGAGCTATTAGTTTGGGGCTGTACGAGTGCCGGGAGATGCAGGGTCCTGCTGTCACTGATGTGATCACACTTACAGGTAATAGTGATCCGGCCCAGGAGCTATTAGTTAGGGGCTGTACGAGTGCCGGGAGAGGCAGGCTCCTGCAGCCACTCATGTGATCACACTTACAGGTAATAGTGATCCGGCCCAGGAGCTATTAGTTTGGGGCTGTACGCGTGCTGGGAGACGCAGGCTCCTGCAGCCACTGATGTGATCACACTTACAGGTAATAGTGATCCGGCCCAGGAGCTATTAGTTTGGGGCTGTACGAGTGCCGGGAGACGCAGGCTCCTGCTGTCACTGATGTGATCACACTTACAGGTAATAGTGATCCGGCCCAGTGGCTATTAGTTTGGGGCTGTACGAGTACAGGGAGATGCAGGCTCCTGCATCCACCGATGTGATCACACTTACAGGTAATAGTGATCCGGCCCAGTGGCTATTAGTTTGGGCCTGTACGAGTGCCGGGAGACGCAGGCTCCCGCTGTCACTGATGTGATCACACTTACAGGTAATAGTGATTCGGCCCAGTGGCTATTAGTTTGGGGCTGTACACGTGCTGGGAGACGCAGGCTCCTGCAGCCGCTGATGCGATGCCTGATCTCATTAGGTGAACGTAATCTGTCAGCGCCAGGAAGGATGATTAGGAATGGCTGAAGTCGCTGCTTACTGACTTTTCCATATCTGGGAACATCTGCAGCTGACTCATTAACCCTTTGCAGCTTGGAGACGCCATGTGCTGTTCAGCCAGGCAGAGTCCCCATATCTGTGCCTGCTGTGTATCCCTACTTTCTCTGCTTAGTCTCAGCTAATCTGTTGTGTGCATTCTGCAGCCTGAAACTCAACATAACCTGTCCTTTCCCTGCTCTTTATTCCTCCCTTTGTGCTCTCTCTTTCTCCTTCCCCTTGCACTTCTGTGCGTCCCTTAATCCATTTCTTCTTTGGCACTGACGTGTTTCTTGCTCCCATCGTGCCCCTTACATCCAGTGACTCACACAAGAGACGTGCTGCTGATGCTGTATTTTTTATTATTTTGCTTGAGTGAAGCAGGCACAGAGCGGAGAGGAGCGGAAGAAGCGTATAAATCTGTATCGGGAGCATCCCGTGCGTACTAAGCTCGCGCTAACTAACAATCTTCTCCAGCGATCCAACTGCCATCTGTACAGGGACAGAGGCCTTGGGGCGGCAGAGAATGACCGAGGGTTCCTGGCTGGTGAGACAACTGGCAGAGCCGGGCATGTCACTGCCTATAATAGTCATTTTTTGGCACCATGAGGGATCGCTGAGCCCCTTTCTGAAGTCTTATCGCACATGGGAAGAAGTTGGGGACTCTTGTGCTTTCTTTTAAGGCAGGAAAACGGAACACACATAGTACTGGGTGTATAGAAGCTGTATCCAGTCTCTTCTACTGCCCTTGCGGATAAGGATGGTGCTATATATATATCACTCAGTCTCTGCACGCATTACCCTGGCGCAGTGAATCCGCAGGCACAAACGTGGCGGCGATGGCCGGTCGGTGGGATCACCATAATTCCTTAGTCTCTGATTCCATAAATCCCAGCAGCTTTTTTCTCTTGTTCCCCCATGCGTAGTGCTCAGCTTCCATCCCTCTGCCTTTACCCCCGGCCCTATAAGAACTTGGAGTCTCAATCCCTGTGAAGAAGAAAGATCACAGTCAGTTGTGAGATCATCACAGAGGAATGCACCCACGTTCTTTAATATCCCCTTCTCTGTAGTTAGCCCTTCAGCTTTGTCAGTGCTGCAAAAATCACAAAGATCACACCAATGCGGAGCCGGCCCTGGGCATAAGTAGGCAAATTCCTAGGGCATTTAGAATTCCTAGGGGCATGCAGCTCATACAACAGAGCCTGCAGCATCGGGAGTACAGTGGGGGCAGCGGTAGGAAGTAATAAAAATGGCAACCTTCTACTGTGTGGCAATATGTGTATAAGGGCATTACTAATGTGATGTATAATGTATAAGGGTCATTACTGTGTGAAATAACGTGTATAAGGGTAGCTATTACTGTGCGGAATTATGTACATAAGGTGCACTACTGTGTGACATAACGTGTATAAAGAACCCTACTGTGTAGTGCAATGTGAATAGGGAGCAGTGCAGTATGTTGTAATACAAATAAGGAGCAATACAGTCTGGTGTAATGTGAATAAGGAGCAATACAGTGTGGTATAATGTGAATAAGGAGCAATACAGTGTGGTGTAATGTGAATAAGGAGCAATACAGTGTGGTGTAATGTGAATAAGGAGCAATACAGTGTGGTATAATGTGAATAAGGAGCAATACAGTGTGGTATAATGTGAATAAGGAGCAATGGGTCAGGGGCGGAACTAGTCACAGTGCTAGGGGGCGCTAACCAACATCTAGCCTAGGGCATTCAATTAGCTAGGGCTGGCTCTGCACCAATGGAGCTGAAAAAATCCAATGGAAAAATGGCTACAGTGACATTATACCGGAGTCCTATGAATGTGCGGCAGACTCTGTCACTGTCTGTGCCGCTGGCCTCTGCACTTAATATATTCCTGGTCCCCGCACATCTATGTCTGGGAACACACTTAGGGGTAAATTCACATAAACTCCTAAAAATGAAAAAGGTTGCTGTTGCCCATGGCAACCAATAAGATTCTGTCTATCATTTTCTAGGATACAATAGAGAAATGATAGACAGGTTCGCCTATTATACTTTTTTTGTATCTTTAGTAAATTTACCCCTTCGTTTCTCATCTTAGTGGACCGCTTTAGATTCCAAACCTATTTTTGTTAGAACTTGGGCATCTATTTAATAAAGGTGGGCATACACTGACCGGTATGTCGTGCATATCGCCCAATGGGTATCCGGACTTATGATAGACTGACTCTAGGCCCACAGTCATAAGGTCAATGTGTCGACATGAAAAAGTTGACATGAAAAAATGTCGACATAAATTGTGCCGACAGGCGGTATGTCATGCCCTACCATCCACTATGGCGTGGTGTGAGAATATAATAGTGTGTCGAGCGACATAGGTTGGTATGGACACTTAGATTGTGTCCATACTGACCTATGTCGACATAGACACAAAAAAAACATGAAAAACTCATGTCAACCTTTTTAATGTTGACCTTTTCGCTTTCGACCTTTTGACCCTGTCATCCTTATGACTGTAGACCTAGACATCGTAGATCTAAAATACCATAAACCGACCAATGTATACCCAATGCCCGTCGTTTGCGGGATGCCCAAGGAAAGGATGGGATGCCGGGGAATGTGGCTGTGAATAATGCATCGCCTGGTCGACCGGATTTCCTCAAACGGAACATGAAGACAGTTCGTAGGCTTTGCGGTGCTCACCCCTCTTCTTGCCTTGTGAATCGTCCTTCTGTCCAGTTCTCTGTTTCTCCAAGGTACTTGTCCCTTTCGTGAGCCGTGTTCTCGAGATACTCGTTGAGAGTTCCTGGGTCAGGGGCCCAACTTCCCCTTCTGCGGGCTCCCAATTCTGTGGTGGGACCCTCTTCTGAAGCCCTGTTCCCTTCGTCGTAGGATAACAGGTTTCGGGAACGGACTGCAAAAGAAATGCACATTACACCGATTCGGAATTTGGAAAGCAGAACAGACAGGAGATACTGATCGCAACAGACCACCTTCTGTGATCCGTCTTCTTACTGGGGGGACGGGGGTGGGGGTGGGGGGGGACATTTACCAAACCTGCAATTAATCAATGCCCCTTTGGCCATCAAGTAGTTTAGTAAGTACAAAACTTTGAGAGAGATTTATCAAAGCTCGGAGAGCAACAGGTTGTGTTTGAAAACGGACAGTAGCTGATTGGTTGGAACTTTATCCCTCTCCACTTTATCTGGCTTCACTTTACCTCTCTCCAAGCTTTGATAAATCTAGCCCTATGCCCCAGTGATTGGACGAGATTGGGCGTTCTGAATACCAGAGCAGCGCATTACTCGGGAACGGAAGTTCCATCAGTGATTTGCGCAAATTACCAATGGGGATGGAAAGGTCTCCTTCGTTCTTGTACAACGTATTCCATAGTTGTATGGAAGACACGTGTCATGGTTTACTTTGTGGTTTGCGATGGTAGATGGTTATATATTATTAAGCGTACCTGTATTCAAGAGCTACGGTAGGGTTGGACATTAGTAACTTTCCAGAAAATGTCAATGACCAGGATTTGTTGCCAATTTCCATTCTACAGATAGTAAGCGAGCAGGGCCCTCCTACCACTTTGTCCGCCTGTTATTGTTTTATATCTATGCCCCCCCCCCCCCATTGTAAACGGCTACGGACAGCCATGGCGCCATAGGAGTATAGGTTAATGTAGTCTGTAAGCAAGCGTAAAGTTACAGGGTCCCATGTTCTAGCCGTGCCGGTTGATGGTCAGCCCATAAGCATTTAAAGAATCGGTCAGGTCAGTGTCTTACTCTGGCTGAGGGTATACGGGTCAGGCACCAAGAGAGGGGCTGATTTCACAGTCTGAGTCCCCCGAAGAGAACTCTGGGAAGGATGGAATATTGGAGCCAAAAGCAAGAATAAAACACAGAAGCACAACCTGCAGAGAGAAGAAAGACTTCAGCGAGACAAGGAGTAGATATTAGTCTGGTAGTCATGAAGATAGAAGTTATTATCTGTAGAGAAAACCTACAGGAGAAAGCTTAGCCAGCGGTGCAGAGAGACAGGGTAAGGATTAAGGTGGTGATTAATGTCACACAGTCTCCGATGGTCACAGCGGTGCTGCCATACTGCATCTCAGATGTATATACCAGATCCAGGCCCAATGATAATTATACTTGGCTGGACACTGATATTATACTTATCGGCTGACCGCATATCCCTCCGCCCCTTAACGGAACTTGTTTTCTGCCCATATGCAGTGATTAGTCTAAAAGTGTAATTCTGTCTGGACAAATTGCTGAATGTTTTAGAAAATTCTGAATCATTAGCAGGAGACAGACGGGAGAAGGATCACACACGGTCACACAAACCACTGAGGCATGCAATGGAAAACACACACAGATGAGAATACAGAGTTACTGGTTCACAGACAAGAGAGAGTTCAGGCAGACCCAGACACACAGCAGAAGGCTGAGCGGTACATACATCAGTCAGCGATACCTACGTCATATGAGTCAGATCGCTCCGTGACAGATACGTCAGGTCACTCCGTGACAGATACGTCAGATCAGTGTGTGACAGATACATCAGATCAGTCAGTGACTGATAAGTCAGATCACTCCGTGACAGATACGTCAGATCAGTCCGTGACCGATACTTCAGATCATTAAGTAACAGATACGTCAGATCAGTGCGTGACAGATACATCAGATCAGTCAGTGACTGATATGTCAGATCAGTCGTTGACCAATACGTCAGATCAGTCAGTGACAGATGTCAGATTAGTCCGTGCCAGATACGTCAGATCAGTCCGTGACCGATACTTCAGATCATTAAGTAACAGATACATCAGATCAGTCAGTGACAGATATGTCAGATCAGTCAGTGACAGATATGTCAGATCAGTCACTGCAGATATGTGGGATCGTCAGTAACAGATATGTCAGATCATTAAGTGACAGATACGTCAGATCATTAAGTGACAGATACATCAGATCAGTCAGTGCAGATATGTGGGATCAGTCAGTGACAGATACTTCAGATCAGTCAGTGACAGATACGTCAGACCAGTGACAGATACGTCAGATCAGTCAGTGACAGATACGTCAGATTAGTGAAAGATACGTCAGATCACTCAGTGCAGATACGTCAGTTCAGACAGTGACAGATACGTCAGATCAGTGAAAGATACGTCAGATCAGTCAGTGACAGAAACTTCAGATCAGTGACAGATACGTCAGACCAGTGATAGATACAGCAGATCAGTCAGTGACAGATACGTCAGATCAGTGATAGATATGTCAGATCAGTGAAAGATACATCAGGTCAGTCAGTGACAGATAAGTCAGTGACAGATATGTCAGACGAGTCATTGACAGATACAGTATGTCAGATCAGTCAGTGACAGATACGTCAGATCAGTTAGTGACAGATAAGTCAGATATATCAGCTCAGGTCGGTCAGAGACAGATATCCGTCAGATCAGTCAGTAAAACATACGTCAGATCAGTCAGTGAAAGATACATCAGATCAGTCAGTGACAGATACGTCAGATCAGTCAGTGACAGATACGTCAGGGCAGTCAGTTAGAGATACGTCAGATCAGTCAGTGACAGATATGTCAGACCAATGATAGACACGTCAGATCAGTCAGTGAGAGATAAGTCAGATCAGTTATACCTGACAACTGTCCCAATTATATCGGAGACTATCCCGCTGTCCCTCCCACAGGTGGCAATGTCTCGTTGGGGGGAACCGGAGATCACCGCTGCTCTGCATGGTATCTCTTCAGTGCAGAGAGGGAGCTGCCCATTCACTAGAGTAGCGCAGGGCATTCCCACAAAAATTATAAGAAAGAAAAAAACGGTGTTGCGGCACTAGGCCACACCCCTGCCTGAGGCCACGCCCACACACCCCTTAGCTCCACTCCCTTTTTCGCAATTACAAAAGTTGGTAGGTATGGATCAGTCAGTGATAGTTATGTCAGGTCAGTCAGTGTCAGATCAGTCAGTGAGAGATACGACAGACTAGTCACTGACAGATAATGTACATCAGATCAGTCAGTGACAGATATATCAGACCAGTCAGTGACAGATACATCAGATCAGTCAGTGACAGATATATCAGATCAGCCAGTGACAGATATATCAGATCAGCCAGTGACAGATATATCAGAACAGTCAGTGACAGATATATCAGATCAGTCAGTGACAGATATATCAGATCAGTCAGTGACAGATATATCAGATCAGCCAGTGACAGATATATCAGAACAGTCAGTGACAGATATATCAGATCAGTCAGTGACAGATATATCAGACCAGTCAGTGACAGATACATCAGATCAGTCAGTGGCATATATGACAGACCAGTCAGTGACAGATATATCAGATCAGCCAGTGACAGATATATCAGAACAGTCAGTGACAGATATATCAGACCAGTCAGTGACAGATATATCAGATCAGCCAGTGACAGATATATCAGAACAGTCAGTGACAGATATATCAGAACAGTCAGTGGCATATATGACAGACCAGTCAGTGATAGATACATCAGATCAGTCAGTGACAGATATATCAGAACAGTCAGTGGCATATATGACAGACCAGTCAGTGACAGATATATCAGAACAGTAAGTGATAGATACATCAGATCAGTCAGTGACAGATACGTCAGGTCAGTCAGTTATATAAAATATACTGACACCAGTGGGATAGGCTCAACCAATGACAGTCACACAGGAGGCGGCTCAGTCGGTGATAGACACATACGGCCTTATTCTGATTGAGTAGGATGGCTCCGAATGCGGACGGCCGGCCGATGGTTGGTGTTTGCGCATGTGCAGAAGCGTACCTGCGCATGTGCGAATGCCACGCACGTCCGAATACGGCGTGAATTCTGCACAATCCAAACAGGGGGTGGAGAGGGGCGTGAAGGGCTGTTTGGGCTCAAAACCATATGCGTACGCCCCGCGTTTCATGGGCGTTCCCATGAAAACGCTGGGTGTACGTATGGTAATCCAGCCATGAGGCACGTGTGGGGGGCGGACATATGACATAGCCGGATGCCAGCTGCCCACCCATATCCCTGCGTTTGCACAGAGAAATGCCCGAGTGGTCTGGATCACTCGGTGCTGCCTGACCGATCGGTCCAGCATTCGATGGTCGGCGACCATCGAATGATGGGGGAGGTTCCCACAGATTGAGGAGGTGGGTCCGTTCGGTTAGCGTCTTACCGCATTCCAGGGGCGGATCCAGGATAAAATGACAGGGGGGGCACCATGATAAAAGAGGGTTTAGGTGAGTGAGGGCCAGTGTTAGTGGTGCCAGTGTACATGCTAAGAGAGCGGCAGAGAGAGGGTGGCAATGGGATTAAAAATAGGCCCACCATGGCAACAAAAGTGAAGGATGTATTTGTGCGCGCGCCGAAGGCGCGCTCTGGAAAAGGGGGTGTGGCCACTCAACAGGGGGCATGTCCTTGAGTGGAGTGTACAACACCATATACAACTTCTACACATTATGCTACAAAATACTAGACCCCATTATACTTGCTCCTTACACATGATGCCAAATGGAATGAGCCAAAATTCAAACAATGCCACATGGATTGTGTCAAAATTCACACAATGCCACACAGATTGAGCCAAAATTTACATAATAACACACAGATTGAGCCAAAATTTACAAAATGCCAAATGGATTACAGCTTTGCCAGGCGATATCTCCGGTTCCCGGGGGGCTAGAGACATGGGGCTGGGCTCGTTGAAAAGCTCTGGTCCTCATCTACAAAATGAATGACAGGGGGGGCACGTGCCCGGATGCCCCCCCCCCCCCTGAATCCGCCACTGCCGCATTCGGACGGTGTGAGCGATCTGTACGGAAGGTGGGGCAAAGAACACTCGATTGCTGTCCGAAAATATGCATCCGTCCGAATCAACTAGAATAAGGGCCATAGATTGGATGGTGTTATTGCTGGTAACGCTGCTAACTCCGACCACTCCCAGTCAGTGCGCAGCTCACCAACCCATTCTACTATATATACAGTGATAGACAGATACATATAGAGCAGCTACCCCAGCGTTACACTCATTACCATAGGACATACCATTAGACATGTTCCTGTCTGTGTTGCTGCCAGCTTGCAGGGCCTCGGCACTTTCCCTGTTACCAGGGTCTGTAGCTTCTGTAACTGCTGGAGCAGAGATCTGGGGACCAAAATGCAGCAGAGTTACGTCTATGTAACGATCATTTAATGAGTGTAGAAGTATTACAATTGCTTACTTAATTTAGAACAGTAGGTGGCGCTAGCGTTCCACTTTATTCACAGACTACACATTATGCCATTTTTCCAAGCTGGGTGCTAATATTAAGACAGAGTTTAGGTCTGTCTTCCAGCATGACCCTATTCACCCTGCACACAGTCATCTACGCATGGTTTTTTACCATTTATGCTCCAAATTCCGGCTATGTTTGCTGAATTATTTAATCAAAGTTAAATACACAAAACAAAACTGGAGGAGTTGACTTTGCACTGGGTGTAGTGGGTTATTCTGGCTGCTTGTGTCGCTGTGTTATTTCAGGCCAAGTCAGACCATTAATGCTTTACTTTCCACACATGCTTAAAAATTGCCTCCTAGCTCTACCTGCCTTCCCCTTCCCAGCTGAAATCGATTGCCCTAAAGCCTTATAGCAAGCATAGCCCTCCAGCTGCTGTGAAACTACAAGTCCCATCATGCCTTGCCACAGTTTTGCTATAAGGGAATGCTCAAATTATGGCAAGGCATGCTGGGAGGTGTAGTTTCACAACAACAGGAGGGCCACAGTTTGGCCCTGCCTGCCTTATAACTTTAGAGATACTCAAGGACACTTGAATTATTTGCTGTGACAACTGGTGCTCTAAAGGCATGACGCCACAAGAGCTGACATTTTACTGTGTGTTGTAGCAATGGTGAGTGACTGGTTCTCTTGAGCGTCTGGGACATTAGCCCCCTATTATTCTCCTACTTAGTGGGAGGAGAAGAACAGGTAAATCTTGAGTAGGGGTAAACATCTATTCCAAGCGAGCAGAAATATTTACTGGCTGTAATATAGTGTAATTTACTCATGGGCACCATAAGCAACATGGGAAACACAAGTATAGGACAGGGGTCTTTATGGCTAAACGGTCACAGGAGGATAACAGCTGCGAAGGATCTGGGACAGAACCTTGTGCAGTAATAATTTTTGTAAGCAATGAGTAATGAGTATTAAACGGAAAACCTTATTGTTTTCTACCCGCTGCCCAGCAGGTGGCGCCAAGATGCACAGCTCACCTGTTGGCATTTTCCAGAGTCTCCACCTTCTTCCACAGCTCACTGTTCTGGGACGTAAATGATTCCACCCTAGGAGAAAGTGACACAGGCACATAGTAACCCGGACAGTGACAGGCAGACAAGGACAGTAACGCACAATGGGCAGGCAGCAGACCGACACAGGGAAAATATAACTAGGCTAAGGTGTCAGGCACAGAAATACTAAAACGGTGATATAGGGAATTACAGCAACGGGAACACATAGGGCAGAGGCAGCACAAAAGCAGGTATGACGGACATGAGCATGGAGAGAAAGGACTGCGCTATATAATGGTATTGAGAAAAGAACTCAAACAAGCAGTATACACAGGCTGTGTAACTCACTTCTTCTCCAGACACTCAACATATTCTTTTTTTTTCCTCCGACTCTCCTGGGCTGAGATCTGAAATGGAGTCAACAGGGACCCAAATTTATGTACTCATCAACACAAGCCCCAAACCCCTCGGAGATGGCTCCCCCCCAAGGTGTTTCACACTATTGGCAGGCGAGAGATGGGAGCATCGAAATCTCCTCAGCATGGTATGTGTGACGCTAGGCTGTGACATCATAGTGCCACACTCACACACACGGTTAAGACACAATTTCGTGAGGTGGCGCAACAAGTGCACTAACAACTTCTCGGCCTTTTGGTTAACATCAAGTGTAGTATCTGTTCTTATCAGTGGGTGTGGACTGACCCCTAGAGACAGGCTTGACCTAGTAACTGCTCTAATGGGTGGAGGGTATGGGACCCCTCATGTCTGAGAGGTGAAAAGTCTGGCTGATACCTTCATCCTGCCGGGGGAAGCAGGAAGAGGGAACTAAGATACTCTTCCTCTACTTCCCCCACTGGTAGGGAGGGGAGAAACACCGGGCCCAGTAGGTGGCTCTCTTGATGGGGTTTGTAGCCCCTGAAGGATGAGACAGTGAAAACCCCGGTCTAGTATCCATTCCCAAAGAGCAGAGAAACGCTGGGACTGAGTAGATTGCTCCCATTCCAGAGGCCTCTGATGGGAAGACAGCTAATATCCCAGCTTAGTACCTTAACCTTGGGATGCAAGAAACACTGGGACTGAGTACATTGCTTTTCCTAGGGGGGCTCAAGCTTCAAGGGAAGAGGAAAAGCCCGGTGGAGTATCCATTCCCATACCAGGGGTTGGAATTCACCCTAGGTAGGAGCGGAGAAACACTTGGTCGGACGCTGACTGACTGGCTGGTTGTTTAGAGGCCGAGGTGTAGCATGCCCCAGGGGAAACTCGGAGGTGCCCTAAACGTACACCGGTGTCCCCACCAGCACGTTTTGGCACTAGCACTGCACACTTTCCCTTTAAGTCAGCACAGCACATCCTTGCCCTGGGCCATTTGGCTGGGGTAGGACAATTTTTCACACCCCCACTCCGGCCTTCTGTCTGGGGTCTATTTATTTATTTTTTTCTCTTCACCCCACTCACGTTTGTCATGGTTTCTGTTTTTCTTATGTTTTGGTCACTTTTTTGGTCTGTGTGTATGAACCTTTTGGGCTACCCACTCCCCACGTACTAAAGCTGCAGTTCTAGAGGACGACCCCGAGCCGCAAGGCGGAGGGAAGCCTACCGAAGGGCTCTCCAAGCTTTGGAGAGGGGGACCCACCCGCCCTAACCCTTTCAGGGATTGAGAGAAGAGGGTCGCTCCGAGCTTTGGCGAGGAGGACTCACCAATCCCTCTTTGCCCCTCTTGGGCCAATTGGCTGAGAGGGGTTAGTGAAGTAACGGGGCCTTTCTCCTTTGGGAGAGGGATCATTAATACGTACGTACGTATGTATGCCCCCTATGCACGATATAAGTCACTACACTGGGTGTACCTGGTGCCAGAGATTTGTCTAAAATCATCTCCCATGATCCCGCCCACATACCCATGAACCACCCCCCCACCCCCCCCCCCCCCAAAAAAAACATCTACCATGGCTTCTAAAAATGAAAAAAAAAAAGTGATGTTGACCATAGCAACCGATTCGATACTCTTTTCCTAGAAGGGCGCCCATCGCGGCCATCGCATGTACTAAAAAAATCGCATGCGATGCGACCGACGCGATGACCGCGATTTCCCATAGGGAACAATGTTAAATGTCCCAATTGACCCGATTCTCCTGTTCAATGTCCCAATTGACCCGATTTTCCATAGGGAACAATGTTAAATGTCCCAATTGACCCGATTTTCCATAGGGAACAATGTTAAATGGCCCACAGAGGCCAAATAGGCACCCTGAAGTGTGAAATGGCCCCCCCAATTGTTAACGCCACCCCACGATCAACGTCAACCCGAAGCGTGGCGAGCGCAGCGAGCCCGCGAGGGGCGGCGGTACGCGTCCTACGACCTTTTCATACCCCCACTATCCACGTCGGCGTGGAGTTGAGAATAGAAAGTGTGGCGAGTGCAGCGAGCCACCGAGCCCGAAGCGTGGCGAGCGCAGCGAGCCCCGCGAGGGGACGCGGACACCTTCACAGGTATACGCGTCCCCTCGCGGGCTTCACAGCTGTCCACGTCCCCTCGCGGGGCGCGCTGCGCTCGCCACGCTTCGGGCTTGGTGGCTCGCTGCGCTCGCCACACTTTTTATTCTCAACTCCACGCCGACGTGGATAGTGGGGGTATGAAAAGGTCGTAGGACGCGTACCGCCGCCCCTCGCGGGCTCGCTGCGCTCGCCACGCTTCGGGTTGACGTTGATCGTGGGGTGGCGTAAACAATTGGGGGGCCCATTTCACACTTCAGGGTGCCTATTTGGCCTCTGTGGGCCATTTAACATTGTTCCCTATGGAAAATCGGGTCAATTGGGACATTGAACAGGAAAATCGGGTCAATTGGGACATTTAACATTGTTCCCTATGGGAAATCGCGGTCATCGCGTCGGTCGCATCGCATGCGATTTTTTGGTAGCATCCGATGCGACCGACGCGATTTTTTTTCCCTAACGATGCCCACGATCAAAATCGTGGGCGCCCTTCTAGGTAAAGAGTACCACCAATTTTGTTCTGTCTACCATTTTCTAGGATGCAACAGAGCAATGATAGAGAGAAATGTGATTGGCTGCTATTGACAACGTCACATCTTTTTATATATATATAATAAAATAAAAACAGTTTATGTAATTTCCTAGGGTCTATTCTATTGTAATTGTAAGGGTCTAAGCAGAAAATGTTTTTCTTACACTGGATAATTTTGTACCAAATAATTACAGCTAACCCACGCATTTCACTATGCAAATGAAGTACAATGCCATGAAACGCGTGGACACTTCATTGAGGTTCCGCAAGTAAATCTCAGAGAGATCCCTATTCACCTTGTTCTTGATCTTCCTGCGAACTCTCTTTAGTGCCTTCTCCTCTGTTTTAGTGAGGGGTAGTTTGGTGGGAATGGGGTACCCCTCGGCTACTAGGGTGCGCCTCTCCTCCTCCGTCAGCATCAGAGGTCCTGATGTGCCTTGCAGTTTCTGAGTACCAGAGAGCACATATTATACACTTGATTTGGCAGCAGACACCACTCATACCTTTATCATTTGATGGTCAGATCAGTGGATTAGATGGATCACCTCATACTTACATGGGGAGCGGTAAGCAGTGGAGAGGAGGAGATGGCGTGGGAGGAGCGAGCCGCAGGACGGGCCGGACTTGGAGGTGGCAGAGAGCGAGGACTTTGAGAGCCATCACTATCACTGCTATGACTACTGGGAGGGGTAAGAGGCATGACCCCCAACACATCTAGAGGGAGAAACAGTTGTCAGGCAGAGAAGCACCGAATAGCAAAAGACGAGTCAAAAACAATAAACCAATTTTACATAAATTACATTTAAAAACTAAACCAAATGGGGATACCGAGAGCGGGATTCCAATGGTCGAGGTAAGTGCAGGAGTTAGGGTCTAGACACTAGAAGGAGGATTAGTCTGCAGGAGGAGTGGGCTAGGGTTAGGCTGCAGGAGGGGATGGTTTGGCTGTGGGAGGGGTTAGTCTGCAGGAGGGGAGGTTAGGGTTAGGCTGCAGGAGGGGAGGATTAGTCTGCAGTAGGGGAGGTTAGGGTTAGTCTGCAGGAGGGGATGTTAGGGTTAGGCTGCAGGAGGGGAGGTTAGGGTTAGTCTGCAGGAGGGGATGGTTTGGGTTAGATTGCAGGAGGGAATGGTTAAGCTGCAGGAGGGGATGGTTAGGGTTAGTCTGCAGGACGGGATGGTTAGGGTTAGGCTGCAGGAAGGGAGGTTAGGGTTAGTCTGCGGGAGGGGAGGGTTAGGGTTAGTCTGCAGGAGGGGATGGTTTAGGTTAGTCTGCAGGACGGGATGGTTAGGGTTAGGCTGCAGGAGGGGAGGTTAGGGTTAGGCTGCGGGAGGGTTAGGGTTAGTCTGCAGGAGGGGATGGTTAGGGTTAGTCTGCAGGAGGGGATAATTAGGGTTAGTCTGCGGGAGGGGAGGGTTAGTCTGCATGAGGGGTGGGTTAGGGTTATTCTGTGGGAGGGGATGGTTAGGGTTAGTCTGCGGGAGGGGAGGTTAGGATTAGTCTGCGGGAGGGGAGGGTTAGTCTGCATGAGGGGTGGGTTAGGGTTATTCTGTGGGAGGGGATGATTAGGGTTAGTCTGCGGGAGGGGTGGGCTAGGGTTAGTCTGCAGGAGGGGATGGTTTGGGTTAGTCTGCAGGAGGGGATGGTTTGGGTTAGGCTGCAGGAGGGGAGGGATAGGGATAGTCTGCAGGAGGGGATGGTTAGGGTTAGTCTGCTGGACGGGATGGTTAGGGTTAGGCTGCAAGAGGGGATGGTTAGGGTTAGTCTGCAGGAGGTGATGGTTAGGGTTAATCTGCAGGAGGGGATAATTAGGGTTAGTCTGCGGGAGGGGAGGGTTAGTCTGCATGAGGGTTGGGTTAGGGTTATTCTGTGGGAGGGGATGGTTAGGGTTAGTCTGCGGGAGGGGTGGGCTAGGATTAGTCTGCAGGAGGGGATGGTTTGGGTTAGTCTGCAGGAGGGGAGGGTTAGGCTGCGGGAGGGGAGGGTTAGGGTTAGTCTGCAGGAGGGGATGGTTTGGGTTAGTCTGCAGGAGGGGATGGTTTGGTTAGACTGCAGGAGGGGATGGTTAGGGTTAGGCTGCAGGAGGGGATGGTTAGGGTTAGTCTGCGGGAGGGGTGGGTTAGGGTTAGTCTGCAGGAGGGGATGGTTAGGGTTAGTCTGCAGGAGGGGTGGGTTAGGGTTAGTCTGCAGGAGGGGATGGTTAGGGTTAGACTGCAGGAGGGGATGGTTAGGGTTAGTCTGCAGGAGGGGATGGTTAGGGTTAGGCTATTGGAAGGGTGAGTTAGGGTTAGTCTGCAGGAGGGGATGGTTAGGGTTAGTCTGCAGGAGGGGATGGTTAGGGTTAGGCTACGGGAAGGGTGAGTTAGGGTTAGTCTGCAGGAGGGGATGGTTAGGGTTAGTCTGCAGGAAGGGATGGTTAGGGTTAGGCTACGGGAAGGGTGAGTTAGGGTTAGTCTGCAGGAGGGGATGGTTAGGGTTATTCTGCAGGAGGGGATGGTTAGGGTTAATCTGCAGGAGGAGTGGGTTAGGGTTAGTTTGCAGGAGGGGATAGTTAGGGTTAGTCTGCAGGAGGGTTAGGGTTAGGGTACCGGGTCAAAATGGCTTGTATCTGGTAATTAGTTGCGATGTGAAAGAGGTATTAGGGTTATGCTGTCCAGAAAGTAACTGATCAGGATTTCATATTGAACCCAATCAAACGTCACGGGCTAGAAGAATTACTAGGCCAGACCAGTGATAATATACCAACGTACAGTAAGTGCCGTTCCATGCAGCTTGCTGGGGATAAGCTTACTCCACCTATTATCCTAGTTCAGTGGTTCCCAACCTGGGGTACTAGTACCCCTGGGGGTACTCTGCAGACCAGTTGGGGGTACTTGAAAATAATATTGGTAATGGCGGAAGATGAAAAAAAGTATTTTGATGGCAGAAGAAGAAGACCCATTGCTATGGAGAAGAACCATGTTGTGTAACTTATGGTTCTGTCTTCAGCGTCATCAGCGTCTCATTGTGCTTTTGCCTGACCAGCAATCCACTGGGAGCTACCCGCGCTGCCCTCAGACTTCAGCGATCATCTGACCTGCAGTGACACGGGTGGAAGAAGCAGCGGCCTTAATCCTACAGGTGTAAGTGGGAACCCTGGAGACAGTACACAACCAGCGGCCAGACATGGAAGGGCACGATTCCTGTCCGCTACTCCTTAATATAAGGACATGCATAGGATACACATACCGCTCACTTACACTCCACTCGTACTGTCTATATTTTAAATTGAGAGGAGGGGGTACTCATCAATGAAAAGCCTAATCAAGGGGTACGGGAGAGAAAAAAGGTTGGGAACCACTGTCCTAGTTTATCGCTTTTTAAGGTTTAATACATCTGCCCCTCTATACAGGTATCTCAGCATTGTGCTTGATACAGAACAAGCATTCCCAACCACGGTCCTCAAGGCACACCAACAGTGCAGGTTTTCGTGATATGCAGACTTGACCACAGGTGACTTAGTACCTCAGTTATTTTGATGTAACCATCTGTGCTGAAGCCTGGATATCCCTGACGCCTGCACTGTTGGTGTGCCTGAGGACGTGGTTGGGAATGCCCGATATAGAGTCACTGCAGATTATGGAGTCGCCATGTCCCTCTCTAGCGCCTCCGGGTGAAGGGTGCAGTAATGCTCACACAGTAGTAGTGATTCCAGAGGGCTCCACTGGTTCTGACGGAACACACTGCAAAATGTAATCTGTATCGGTCCAATACTCTCCTCATGGCACCGTACATATGATACAAGGCAATATATGGGCTGTAACCTTCCACTCACCTGATGCTACATTCAGCATGTGGCTGTGTACTCCTGGCTCTACCTTTATGTGCGGTATTGGGGTTCTGGAGGCATTCTGTAAAGGAGGGAACAGTCAGTGACCGGTGACTTGATTAACCACCATGTCTAAAGCCAGCCATACATCTACAGATCGGTTGTCAGATCTGTCTGGTTGGAACAAAATCCTGGTAATGGATGAGAGCAAATGACAGTTGACCATTTGCTTTGAAATGCTGGAAAACTGCCAAAAACTGTCACTCAGATATTACCAGCCAAGCACCTTGGATCCAACAATTTTAATAAAACACAAATTAAAACACAATATATACAATCTCAAGTGAGAAGTAACTCATTAGACTAAGAGTCCAAGATATTGACGTGTATCACCGGGATTCATTCATTACCAAGTTATAAGTATCCCGGTGATACACGTCAATATCTTGGACTCTTAGTCTAATGAGTTACTTCTCACCTGAGATTGTATATATTGTGTTTTAATTTGTGTTTTATTAAAATTGTTATATTTTTTTGAGAACCGTCGAATCCAATTATTGGTCTAGCCAGCGCTGGCACATTCTATTCTTTATGTATGATACGCAGCCTATTAGGGTGCCGGACGGCTCCCTACAGTCGGGATTCCGGCAGTCATTACTCCGACGTCGGAATCCCAACTGATCCCTCGTGGGGGTCCACGACCCCCATAGAGGGAGAATAAAATAGGTGGCAAGCGCAGCTCGCCACCGTGCCCGCAAGGGGTTTCATTGCGATCCCCCCGCTGTGCAGTCCGGATTCTGACGTCGGAGAAATGACTGTCGGAATCCCGACTGTCGGTGTGTCATACCACACCCGCCTATTCCACCCCCTGTTACTCACCTCCTCATTCTGCAGTAGTCCTGCCCCAGGCATTTGCTCCAGTGGCCCAGTCGGATGTGTGGACTCCACCTGTGATAGAATATTCTGCTCCTGTTTCACCAGTAACGAGCAGAGTTCATGTTCCAGGGCCCAGACCGCACTGCCAGGCTCTGGGGGGACAAACATGGATGGGTCAGTATGTTATCTGCTGCAAATGCTTCTACAGGTTCACTACTCCCGCCAAGCCAGCACCACCACCCACCCAGAAAGAAATGTCTTGGCAGCATTACACTCCTGTCTTATCAGCAGGGCAGAGATCCCGGTCTTACTACGTCACACAGGAAAATCCTCACTCCTACCCGCTAGTAAGACTGGCACAGTATTGCTGGGTATTCCAAACACTCGCCACCAGACACTAAAACTTCTGTACATCTTGGCCGGATGAGCATGAAAGGGGAGAAAGGCAGCAGATCCTAAAGTAAATGTTAGTAATCCAGGCTGCAGGCAATATTATGGTAGGTTGTGGGTAGAACCACTTCTGTTTTTTCACTTTTCCCATCATGCACTGGGTCCACATTTATCTAGAAGGGTATAACTCTGTGGTGAGCGAATGGAGTCACCGTGCCCAAACCGTGTCCACGAGGGTACAATCCAGTCAAAATAAAATAAAATAACCTACATAAATTACAGATAGAATAAAAAACGCGGTGAGGGCATCTAACAACTTCCGCCCTCACCTGACGTCACATTCTGGTCAAAAAACAGAAGTGGATCTAGATACAAAAATGAAGGGGTAGTTTGGCTGATTGGGTGAAGGACCTATTGTTAGAGAATTTGACAATAGACTGGAATCAACTATTTGATGGTATTTTTCTGCCTTTTTGGTACTTCTTCACTTTCACGGCGCCAGCATGGCGCCGCGCGTCAAAGTCCCCTTGCGGGGCTCGCTTCGCTCGCCCACGCTGCGGGCTCGGTGGCTCGCTACGCTCGCCACGCTAATTAAAATCAACTCCATGCCAACATGGATAGTGGAGGTATGAACTATCCATGTTGGCATGGCGTTAACTTCGTTTATTTTACTTAGTTTGTGGCGAGCGTAACCCGGAAGTAGCGCGGCGCCATGCTGGCGCCGTGAAAGTAAACAAGTACCGCCTTTTTTTTTCCTGTTTTTTTATTATCATTTTTTTCTACAATCATTTGTTTTTATGTTTCTGTACAAGCCTCCGTCCAAAAATATGACGCCTGAGGGTGGGATGTTTCAAATGAAAACTGCAGTAAAACCCCCGTTCCTTGTTTTTTATACCGCGTTTTCATATGTAACAATCAGTGACCGCCAAGTTTTCGATGCGGGTACAGTATTAATGCCACCGAAAAAAAAGCCTATGGGCTTCTTTCTACATCCTCCACATCCCGCCACCCCATCACCTGCAGTTGGGGCAGCCTCCTGGTGTGCTTCAGTGACCTCCTCCACCCTAGCAACAGCGACTTCCCCTTCTGGGTGCGGGGAGGAGGAGCCAGGGAGACACTGCAGCAGGAGGCTCCCGGGCGTAGGAGGTGAGGGAGATCCGCGGGGACCCTCTCATCAGGCGCTGGCGGCTTCGCAGAGGGCGGCTCTTTTCGAATAAAGCTGTCCGGTGGTATACTAATCTCATATGTTAATACATAGGCAATTCATTTCATTGGGATAAATGGCAGGATGTATTTTGCATTAATACATCCCGCCCTGAGTGCTTTCAATGTTACCACCAGGACCACTGAGGGGGAGGAGCTGAATTACTCTTGCTGGGATACGCCTAGAAGGTGCAACCCCTGCCATAAGTATGTGTGGCCATGCCCCCTCCAGGCTCTGTATTGGCACAACATCTCCGTTGGGGCCCAATGAAGTCAGAAGCATAATTGCGCACATTGGAAGCCATACTCTGACAGATACTATGCACCTATCATGAGGCTGGTGTAGGGCATGTTCAGATGCTGACTGAGACACCAGAGAGGGGCTTGTAGCGCTATTAATATTAAGTCACATGTCTTACCAAGGGGCAGCACCGATAGGTTTAGTGAATCAGCTGATCTGTTATTCAGTGACCCAGAAAGCAATGGGCCTGTCAGTGCTGACAGCAGGCAGAGCACATGCAGATCTGATGCTGTTGCCTGGGCATCCCTACCCATGGGCTCCAAGACACAGCCACTGTGCAATGTCAGCTACTGCCCACTTCCCTACGGACTTATGAGCGCTGTGCTTATAACTGTGGTCTGGTGGCTCGGACCCCCATGAATTCACAGGTCGGGATCCATGTACGTCGTGTTACATCCATACTGTACAAATATAGTCAAACAAAAGGGTTATTAAGGGGCATCACGGACGGTGTAACGGTTATAGCATTACTGCCTCACAGCGCTGAGGTCATGGGTTCTATACCCACCATGTGTTATATATACAGGGGAGTACGGACGGTGTAATGGTTATAGCATTACTGCCTCACAGCGCTGGGGTCATGGGTTCTATCCTCACCATGTGTTATATATATACAGGGCAGTACGGATGGTGTAATGGTTAGCATTACTGCCTCACAGCGCTGAGGTCATGGGTTCTATTCCCACCATGTGTTATATATACGGGGCAGTACGGATGGTGTAATGGTTATAGCATTACTGCCTCACAGCGCTGAGGTCATGGGTTCTATCCCCACCATGTGTTATATATACGGGGCAGTACGGATGGTGTAATGGTTAGCATTACTGCCTCACAGCGCTGAGGTCATGGGTTCTATCCCCACCATGTGTTATATATATACAGGGCAGTACGGATGGTGTAATGGTTAGCATTACTGCCTCACAGCGCTGAGGTCATGGGTTCTATACCCACCATGTGTTATATATACAGGGGAGTACGGACGGTGTAATGGTTATAGCATTACTGCCTCACAGCGCTGGGGTCATGGGTTCTATCCCCACCATGTGTTATATATACAGGGGAGTACGGACGGTGTAATGGTTATAGCATTACTGCCTCACAGCGCTGGGGTCATGGGTTCTATCCCCACCATGTGTTTATATATACGGGGCAGTACGGATGGTGTAATGGTTATAGCATTACTGCCTCACAGCACTGAGGTCATGGGTTCTATCCCCACCATGTGTTATATATACGGGGTAGTACGGACGGTGTAATGGTTATAGCATTACTGCATCACAGCACTGAGGTCATGGGTTCTATCCCCACCATGTGTTATATATACAGGGCAGTACGGATGGTGTAATGGTTATAGCATTACTGCCTCACAGCGCTGAGGTCATGGGTTCTATTCCCCACCATGTGTTATATATACAGGGCAGTACGGATGGTGTAATGGTTATAGCATTACTGCCTCACAGCGCTGGGGTCATGGGTTCTATCCCCACCATGTGTTTATATATACGGGGCAGTACGGACGGTGTAATGGTTATAGCATTACTGCCTCACAGCACTGAGGTCATGGGTTCTATCCCCACCATGTGTTATATATACGGGGCAGTACGGACGGTGTAATGGTTATAGCATTACTGCCTCACAGCGCTGAGGTCATGGGTCCTATCCCCACCATGTGTTATATATACGGGGCAGTACGGATGGTGTAATGGTTACATTACTGCCTCACAGCGCTGAGGTCATGGGTTCTATCCCCACCATGTGTTATATATACGGGGCAGTACGGATGGTGTATTGGTTATACTGCCTCACAGCGCTGAGGTCATGGGTTCTATCCCCACCATGTGTTATATATACAGCGCAGTACGGACGGTGTATTGGTTATACTGCCTCACAGTCACAGCGCTGAGGTCATGTATTCTATCCCCACCATGTGTTATATAAACGGCGCAGTACGGACGGTGTATTGGTTATACTGCCTCACAGTCACAGCGCTGAGGTCATGGGTTCTATCACCACCATGTGTTATATATATGGGGCAGTACGGATGGTGTAGTGGTTATAGCATTACTGCCTCACAGCGCTGAGGTCATGGGTTCTATCCCCACCATGTGTTATATATACTGGGGCAGTACGGACGGTGTAATGGTTACATTACCGCCTCACAGCACTGAGGTCATGGGTTCTATCCCCACCATGTGTTATATATATATACTGGGCAGTACGGATGGTGTAATGGTTATAGCATTACTGCCTCACAGCACTGAGGTCATGGGTTCTATTCCCACCATGTGTTATATATACAGGGCAGTACGGATGGTGTAATGGTTACATTACTGCCTCACAGCGCTGAGGTTATGGGTTCTATCCCCACCATGTGTTATATACAGATGGGTCTTGTCCCATCTTTGCAGGGGATGGCGCTGGCGTCGCCAGCCGCCATCCCCCGCCAGCGCCATGGCGACGGTGAGAAGCGGACGCGCGCGCACGAGAGGCGCGCGCGTCCCCTTCCGACGGCGCTTCGATGCGTTCCCCCGGGTCCCCGCCGGCTTGCCGGCGGTAACCCGGGGTCCCCGCCGCCTGCCCGCACCCCCCACTAACCCCCCTAGCCCTGTCCGTCTCCCTGAGGCGGAGACGGACAGGGTTTCCGTCGCGCTAGCGACTGAGACTGAGACGCGCGTGCGCGTGAGACGCACGCGCGTCTCAGTCTCCTCGCTGGCGAGGCTGCTGGCGGGTCGCCAGCGCGTACGTTCTGGCGACCCGCCAGCAAGGATGGCAAAAGACCCATCTGTATACGGGGCAGTACGGACGGTGTAATGGTTATAGCATTACTGCCTCACAGCACTGAGGTCATGGGTTCTATCCCCACCATGTGTTTATATATACGGGGCAGTACGGACGGTGTAATGGTTATAGCATTACTGCATCACAGCACTGAGGTCATGGGTTCTATCCCCACCATGTGTTATATATACGGGGCAGTACGGACGGTGTAATGGTTATAGCATTACTGCATCACAGCACTGAGGTCATGGGTTCTATCCCCACCATGTGTTATATATATGGGGCAGTACGGAGGGTGTAATGGTTATAGCATTACTGCCTCACAGCACTGAGGTCATGGGTTCTATCCCCACCATGTGTTATATATACGGGGCAGTACGGATGGTGTAATGGTTATAGCATTACTGCCTCACAGCACTGAGGTCATGGGTTCTATCCCCACCATGTGTTTATATATACGGGGCAGTACGGATAGTGTAATGGTTACATTACTGCCTCACAGCACTGAGGTCATGGGTTCTATCCCCACCATGTGTTATATATACGGGGCAGTACGGATGGTGTAATGGTTATAGCATTACTGCCTCACAGCGCTGAGGTCATGGGTTCTATTCCCACCATGTGTTATATATACGGGGCAGTACGGATGGTGTAATGGTTATAGCATTACTACCTCACAGCACTGAGGTCATGGGTTCTATCCCCACCATGTGTTATATATATGGGGCAGTACGGAGGGTGTAATGGTTATAGCATTACTGCCTCACAGCACTGAGGTCATGGGTTCTATCCCCACCATGTGTTATATATACGGGGCAGTACGGATGGTGTAATGGTTATAGCATTACTGCCTCACAGCACTGAGGTCATGGGTTCTATCCCCACCATGTGTTTATATATACGGGGCAGTACGGACGGTGTAATGGTTATAGCATTACTGCATCACAGCACTGAGGTCATGGGTTCTATCCCCACCATGTGTTATATATACAGGGCAGTACGGACGGTGTAATGGTTATAGCATTACTGCATCACAGCACTGAGGTCATGGGTTCTATCCCCACCATGTGTTATATATACGGGGCAGTACGGATGGTGTAATGGTTATAGCATTACTGCCTCACAGCGCTGAGGTCATGGGTTCTATCCCCACCATGTGTTATATATACAGGGCAGTACGGATGGTGTAATGGTTATAGCATTACTGCCTCACAGCACTGAGGTCATGGGTTCTATCCCCACCATGTGTTTATATATACGGGGCAGTACGGACGGTGTAATTGTTATAGCATTACTGCATCACAGCACTGAGGTCATGGGTTCTATCCCCACCATGTGTTATATATACGGGGCAGTACGGATGGTGTAATGGTTAGCATTACTGCCTCACAGCACTGAGGTCATGGGTTCTATCCCCACCATGTGTTATATATACGGGGCAGTACGGATGGTGTAATGGTTAGCATTACTGCCTCACAGCACTGAGGTCATGGGTTCTATCCCCACCATGTGTTATATATACGGGGCAGTACGGATGGTGTAATGGTTATAGCATTACTGCCTCACAGCGCTGAGGTCATGGGTTCTATTCCCACCATGTGTTATATATACGGGGCAGTACGGATGGTGTAATGGTTATAGCATTACTGCCTCACAGCGCTGAGGTCATGGGTTCTATCCCCACCATGTGTTATATATATGGGGAAGTACGGAGGGTGTAATGGTTATAGCATTACTGCCTCACAGCACTGAGGTCATGGGTTCTATCCCCACCATGTGTTATATATACGGGGCAGTACGGATGGTGTAATGGTTATAGCATTACTGCCTCACAGCACTGAGGTCATGGGTTCTATCCCCACCATGTGTTTATATATACGGGGCAGTACGGACGGTGTAATGGTTATAGCATTACTGCATCACAGCACTGAGGTCATGGGTTCTATCCCCACCATGTGTTATATATACAGGGCAGTACGGACGGTGTAATGGTTATAGCATTACTGCATCACAGCACTGAGGTCATGGGTTCTATCCCCACCATGTGTTATATATACGGGGCAGTACGGATGGTGTAATGGTTATAGCATTACTGCCTCACAGCGCTGAGGTCATGGGTTCTATTCCCACCATGTGTTATATATACGGGGCAGTACAGATGGTTTAATGGTTATAGCATTACTGCCTCACAGCACTGAGGTCATGGGTTCTATCCCCACCATGTGTTATATATATGGGGCAGTACGGACGGTGTAATGGTTATAGCATTACTGCCTCACAGCGCTGAAGTCATGGGTTCTATCCCCACCATGTGTTATTTATACGGGGCAGTACGGATGGTGTAATGGTCATAGCATTACTGCCTCACAGCGCTGAGGTCATGGGTTCTATCCCCACCATGTGTTATATATACGGGGCAGTACGGATGGTGTAATGGTTAGCATTACTGCCTCACAGCGCTGAGGTCATGGGTTCTATCACCACCATGTGTTATATATACAGGGCAGTACGGATGGTGTAATGGTTATAGCATTACTGCCTCACAGCACTGAGGTCATGGGTTCTATCCCCACCGTGTGTTATATATACGGGGCAGTACGGACGGTGTAATGGTTACATTACTGCCTCACAGCACTGAGGACATGGGTTCTATTCCCACCATGTGTTATATATACCGGGCAGTACGGATGGTGTAATGGTTAGTATTACTGCATCACAGTGCTGACGTCATGGGTTCTATCCCCACCGTGTGTTATATATACGGGGCAGTACGGACGGTGTAATGGTTAGCATTACTGCCTCACAGCGCTGAGGTCATGGGTTCTATCCCCACCATGTGTTATATATACAGGGCAGTACGGATGGTGTAATGGTTAGCATTACTGCCTCACAGAACTGAGGTCATGGGTTCTATTCCCACCATGTGTTATATATACGGGGCAGTACAGATGGTGTAGTGGTTAGGACTACTGCCTCACAGCACTGAGGTTATGGGTTCGATTCCCACCATGGCCCTAACTGTGCGGAGTTTGTATATGCTCCCCGTGCTTGCGTGGGTTTCCTCTGGGTACTCCGGTTTCCTCTCACATTCCAACAAATTAACCCTAGAATGTCTGTGTGTGTGTGTACATGTGGTAGGGAATATAGATTGTAAGCTCCACTGGGGCAGGGACTGAAGTAAATGTGGTAGGGAATATAGATTGTAAGCTCTACTGGGGCAGGGACTGAAGCAAATGTTCAAATATTCTCTGTACAGCGCTGCAGAATATGTGTGCGCCATATAAGTAACTGGTAATAAATAAATAATAAGGGGTGATCTCTGTTGTGCGAATCAGCAGGGTGATCAATTATTGTATGACTATCGCATGCGTATGGATCGCAGGACTCTGCAAAATCAGCAAACAGAGATCAGCTCTGAATCATGGTCTCCTCACCCTGCGGATTCCTAGAGGGTGATATCTCACGGAATAGATGATGACATCAGCTTTACCATTACATTGCAGGTTAATTAAACACAGCGAAGAATAACTCAATTCATCCCTCAATCTTTAAAGTGTGGCCAGGGTTGGTTTGGATACTAGGAAACTAGGAGCAATCCCTATGAATCAGAACATGTTTACAGGGACGATTCTGGAATTAATAAGCAATAATAAGTTCAAATATATTGTTTAATAACTGTCTCCCTGCAAGAGAAGCAGTGAGCAATTGTGTACTTACCTACAGGCAACCTAGGGATCCAGCTGTTGGCAAACTGCAAGACACAGGGGTCTAGGCACTAAGTCAACGCCAATCAGCTGCCAACTGCCATATTACAGGTTGTGTTTGGAAAATGACAGCTAGGAGCCGATGCCTGGTAATATATCTCCATCCGATTTATCTCTCACCATTGGTCAGTACATAGACCCCACAGTGCCAGACTTACTCTACATCAACTTAGTAGAGTTCCAGCAAGCCCGTTAGGCATTTGCTGATACTTCTAGTGCAATGGAAATTTGACAAACACAGGCCACCTACCTGGCCAAAAGCAATCAAATAATCGGCCAACTAGAGGTAAAGTTAACACCTACCGCTTGGACTGTCTTCATCTTCCTCCTTTATGGTGAGCGCTGGACTCTGTGGGGCGGAGTCTCCACTTAGCGAGTAGCTGTGCTCCTCCTGTATGGGCGGAGCTGGGCTCTCCACATCCATATCAAGTAGGGAATCCCGATCCAGGAGAGGAGGGTCATCGAAGAAACTGTTAAACAGCTCATTAGAGAAATCGTCCAGAGCCTCAGAGAAATGCTGGGGGAGGAGATGGAAAGAGAACCAGATAAGGGAAATGATAAACATTTATATTAGTTTTATTCATGAGGCATTAGCCAGAAGTAATGGTCTTGGCCAAGATTCAGACGGTCAAAGGAACTAGTAACTGCAGTTATGACAGTGCAACCACTGTGTATAAGCATATCATACCATCTGTACTGCCCCGTATATATAACACATGGTGGGGATAGAACCCATGAGCTCAGTGCTGTGAGGCAGTAATGCTATAACCATTACACCATCCGTACTGCCCCGTATATATAACACATGGTGGAGATAGAACCCATGACCTCAGTGCTGTGAGGCAGTAATGCTATAACCATTACACCATCCGTGCTGCCCCGTATATATAACACATGGTGGGGATAGAACCCATGACCTCAGTGCTGTGAGGCAGTAATGCTATAACCATTACACCGTCCGTACTGCCCCGTATATATAACACATGGTGGGAATAGAACCCATGACCTCAGCGCTGTGAGGCAGTAATGCTAACCATTACACCATCCATACTGCCCCGTATATATAACACATGGTGGGGATAGAGCCCATGACCTCAGCGCTGTGAGGCAGTAATGCTATAACCATTACACCACCCGTCTGCCCCGTATATATAACACATGGTGGGGATAGAACCCATCACCTCAGCTCTGTGAGGCAGTAATACTAACCATTACACCATCTGTACTGCCCCGTTTATATAACACATGGAGGGGATAGAACCCATGACCTCAGCGCTGTGAGGCAGTAATGCTATAACCATTACACTGTCCGTACTGCCCTTCATATATAACACATGGTGGGGATAGAACCCATGACCTTAGTGCTGTGAGGCAGTAATACTAACCATTACACCATCCGTACTGCCCCGTATATATAACACATGGTGGGGATAGAACCCATGACCTCAGTGCTGTGAGGCAGTAATGTAACCATTACACCATCCGTACTGCCCCGTATATAACACATGGTGGGGATAGAACCCATGACCTCAGCACTGTGAGGCAGTAATGCTAACCATTACACCATCCGTACTGCCCCGTATATATATAACACATGGTGGGGATAGAACCCATGACCTCAGTGCTGTGAGGCAGTAATGCTATAACCATTACACCATCCGTACTGCCCCGTATATATAACACATGGGGCGAAATGTAATAGGGTGCGATTTTTGGACGAGTTCCAAACTCGCCAGAAATCGCACCTTTAAAAATCGCGTTTTTTGCCGCGAATTCGCATATGTAATGAGATGCGAATTAGCGGCAAAAAATGCGATTTGCCGCGATTTCGGGCGCTTTTCAGTCATGAAAATGTGCGCATTTTCAGTCATGAAAATGTGCGCATTTTCATATATGCGATTTTGGGTAAAAAAATAAAATAAAAAAAAAAACGGCGTGGGGTCCCCCCTCCAGAGCATAACCAGCCCCGGGCTGAAAGAGCCGGTCCTGGTTTCATAAAATCACAGGAACAAACAAGTTGGGGTTCCGTGCATTTTATAAAACCAGCACCAGGCTCAAGGGCCGGTCCTGGTTCCCAAAATACGGGGGACAAAATGACTAGGGGTCCCCCGTATTTCAAGAACCAGCACCGGGCCCAACCAGCCAGCAGGGTAATGCCACAGCCGGGGGGAGACTTTTTATACAAGTCCCCCCGGCCAAAGCATTCAGCCCTCTGACCGGTCAGCATGGGCAGGGGTCCTGGGGGAGTGGGGACCCCCCCAAAAGAAGGGGTCCCCCCCCTCCAGAACTTACCAGCCCATGCTGAAGCCCGGGGCTGTCCTCGATGCCCCTGGGCTGTGGGCATCGAGCTGATTAATTGTGTAAAAAAATAGAGAAATTCCTATTGTGTATTGCTGTGGAACTATGAGTCCCAGCAAGCCTGCACCACATGCAGGGACTTGGAGAACCACAAGTCCCAGCATGTGGGGCAATAAAGGGCCCGCTGGGACTAGTAGTCCCACAGTAGTACAAATAGTTAAAAAAGTACACAAACACACTGACAGTACAACTTTAATACACACCAAGCCCATTCATCCATACTCACCTATGTTGCCACGAAGCTTCGGTCCCCTTGTCCAGTAGAATCCAGAGGGGAGGCTGTGGAGAGAAATCATACTCACCACAGACGTCTTCAGCGCTTCCCCGGGTGCCCAGCAGCATTCTTCCCACGATCACCGTCCTCCGGTCTTCTGTTTACATCTGAGGCTCCGCCCCCCGACCGGGACTTAGGCCCGCCCATCAGCCAATCATGGTCCTTGAAAACCGGCATGCCGGGTCATGATTGGCTGATGGGCGGGCCTAAGTCCCGGTCGGGGGGCGGAGCCTCAGATGTAAACAGAAGACCGGAGGACGGTGATCGTGGGAAGAATGCTGCTGGGCACCCGGGGAAGCGCTGAAGACGTCTGTGGTGAGTATGATTTCTCTCCACAGCCTCCCCTCTGGATTCTACTGGACAAGGGGACCGAAGCTTCGTGGCAACATAGGTGAGTATGGATGAATGGGCTTGGTGTGTATTAAAGTTGTACTGTCAGTGTGTTTGTGTACTTTTTTAACTATTTGTACTACTGTGGGACTACTAGTCCCAGCGGGCCCTTTATTGCCCCACATGCTGGGACTTGTGGTTCTCCAAGTCCCTGCATGTGGTGCAGGCTTGCTGGGACTCATAGTTCCACAGCAATACACAATAGGAATTTCTCTATTTTTTTACACAATTAATCAGCTCGATGCCCACAGCCCAGGGGCATCGAGGACAGCCCCGGGCTTCAGCATGGGCTGGTAAGTTCTGGAGGGGGGGGACCCCTTCTTTGGGGGGGTCCCCACTCCCCCAGGACCCCTGCCCATGCTGACCGGTCAGAGGGCTGAATGCTTTGGCCGGGGGGACTTGTATAAAAAGTCTCCCCCCGGCTGTGGCATTACCCTGCTGGCTGGTTGGGCCCGGTGCTGGTTCTTGAAATACGGGGGACCCCTAGTCATTTTGTCCCCCGTATTTTGGGAACCAGGACCGGCCCTTGAGCCTGGTGCTGGTTTTATAAAATGCACGGAACCCCAACTTGTTTGTTCCTGTGATTTTATGAAACCAGGACCGGCTCTTTCAGCCCGGGGCTGGTTATGCTCTGGAGGGGGGACCCCACGCCGTTTTTTTTTTTTACTTTAACTTTTAGCCTTTTTTTGGACAGAACCATGCACAGATCTCAATGATCTGTGCATGGTTCTGTAAAAATCGCCAGCAAGAAGCTGGTCTATTTTTTTTGCGTTTTTTGGTAAGGTCCCATATGCGACTTTAGAACTCGCATCGTATTACATATGCGAGTTCTATAGTTTCCTATGGGAAAACATCTGGATGCGATTTTCAGTGTGACTGAAAATCGCATCTTTAAAATGTGCGATTTCGCGGTAAAAAGTGCGCTTTTTACCGCGATTTTTAACCTATTAAATGTGCGATTTTCGGAAAATGTGCGATTTCTGCCGTTTTTGACCAAAAATCGCACATTTCTAAAAAATCGCACCCTATTACATTTCGCCCATGGTGGGGATAAAACCCATGAACTCAGCGCTGTGAGGCAGTAATGCTATAACCATTACACTGTCCGTACTGCCCTTCATATATAACACATGGTGGGGATAGAACCTATGACCTCAGTCCTGTGAGGCAGTAATACTAACCATTACACCATCCGTACTGCCCCGTATATATAACACATGGTGGGGACAGAACCCATGACCTCAGTGCTGTGAGGCAGTAATGTAACCATTACACCGTCCGTACTGCCCTGTATATATAACACATGGTGGGGATAGAACCCATGACCTCAGTGCTGTGAGGCAGTAATACTAACCATTACACCATCCGTACTGCCCTGTATATATAACACACGGTGGGTATAGAACCCATGACCTCAGTGTTGTGAGGCAGTAATGTAACCATTACACCGTCCGTACTGCCCTGTATATATAACACATGGTGGGGATAGAACCCATGACCTCAGTGCTGTGAGGCAGTAATGCTATAACCATTACACCGTCCGTACTGCCCGTATATATAACACATGGTGGGGATAGAACCCATGACCTCAGCGCTGTGAGGCAGTAATGCTAACCATTACACCATCCGTACTGCCCCGTATATATAACACATGGTGGGAATAGAACCCATGACCTCAGCACTGTGAGGCAGTAATGCTATAACCATTACACCATCAGTACTGCCCCGTATATATAACACATGGTGGGGATAGAACCCATGACCTAAGCGCTGTGAGGCAGTAATGCTATAACCATTACACCATCCGTACTGCCCCGTATATATAACACATGGCGGGGATAGAACCCATGACCTCAGTGCTGTGAGGCAGTAATGCTAACCATTACACCGTCTGTACTGCCCCGTATATATAACACATGGTGGGAATAGAACCCATGACCTCAGCGCTGTGAGGCAGTAATGCTATAACCATTACACCATCCGTACTGCCCCGTATATATAACACATGGTGGGGATAGAACCTATGACCTCAGCGCTGTGAGGCAGTAATGCTAACCATTACACCGTCCGTACTGCCCCGTATATATAACACATGGTGGGGATAGAACCCATGACCTCAGTGCTGTGAGGCAGTAATGCTAACCATTACACCATCCGTACTGCCCAGTATATATAACACATGGTGGGGATAGAACCCATGACCTCAGTGCTGTGAGGCGGTAATGATAACCATTACACCATCCGTGCTGCCCCGTATATATAACACATGGTGGGGATAGAACCCATGACCTCAGTGCTGTGAGGCGGTAATGTAACCATTACACCGTCCGTACTGCCCTGTATATATAACACATGGTGGGGATAGAACCCATGACCTCAGTGCTGTGAGGCGGTAATGTAACCATTACACCATCCGTACTGCCCCGTATATATAACACATGGTGGGGATAGAACCCATGACCTCAGTGCTGTGAGGCGGTAATGTAACCATTACACCGTCCGTACTGCCCTGTATATATAACACATGGTGGGGATAGAACCCATGACCTCAGTGCTGTGAGGCGGTAATGTAACCATTACACCATCCGTACTGCCCCGTATATATAACACATGGTGAGGATAGAACCCATGACCTCAGTGCTGTGAGGCGGTAATGTAACCATTACACCGTCCGTACTGCCCCGTATATATAACACATGGTGGGGATAGAACCCATGACCTCAGTGCTGTGAGGCAGTAATGCTAACCATTACACCGTCCGTACTGCCCCGTATATATAACACATGGTGAGGATAGAACCCATGACCTCAGTGCTGTGAGGCGGTAATGTAACCATTACACCGTCCGTACTGCCCCGTATATATAACACATGGGCCCTTATTCAGATTCGAGCGGTACGGCCCGCGTGCGGCCGTACCGCCGATGTTTTCCGTCTGCACATGCGCAGAGGTCAATCTGCGCATGTGCAGGCGAATTCGCCGCACATAAATTTACTACGCCGCAAAGGGGGCGTATAGGGGAGTGAGGGGCTTCATGCCCTCATTTCCCTATGTATACGCCCCGCGTTTCATGGGCGTTCCCATGCAAACGCGGGGCGTACGCATGCTAATGAGGGCATGACGCAACTCATGGGGGCGGAAAGCTGACGTCGCCGGATGTCAGCTCTCAGCCCCCATACAAGCTACCACACGGACGATTGTCCGTGTGGTCTCAGCTTGCGGGAGCTGCCGCGGCGTGCGGACCTGCCTTCGATGGTCGACGACCATCGAATGCAGGGGGCAGCTCCCACCATGGTGGAGGCGTAGCCTCCACCATTTTTATGCGGATCGCCAGCCGTCCGTGTACGGACGGCCGTGGCGATCCGTAGGGTGGGCGGGGATTCGTCTGGTGCGGTCGGAGCCGCATATGCGGCTCGACCGCACCAACCAGAATAAGGGCCATGGTGAGGATAGAACCCATGACCTCAGTGCTGTGAGGCGGTAATGATAACCATTACACCGTCCGTGCTGCCGTACTTCAATGTAAAATGTCAATGAATGTTTATTTTTACAAGTGGATTATGGTTCACATAAAAGGTCAATTGATACGTTTTTCTTAATTGTCAAAAAGGAATGATTTATTTGGAATGATTGCTGATTGGTTTTAGACAGTTACATACTCCAAATAAGCTATAGCTACAGTTTATTACAGTATATTACTGTAGGTACAGTATATTACTACAGTATATTACTTTGATGTCACTGGTGGAATATTGTGTCGAAGGGGGTAAAGGGGGAACACAACACCCTGCCTCAGTAACTGTGCTGCTAGTGAGACCTTTCTTAGTATAATGCATGAAACTATCACCAATTACAATAAACACTTGCTACAAGATTTCCACTAACTCACTGTGAGTGCATCACCTATTGGGTGATGTAATTCTGACTGTCGCAACGTCCCGACAGTCGGAATCCGGAGCCGTTTTCGTCCGATCTGACAGTAACTCGACAGTCAGAATTGAATGTTCCAGCTGTCGAGTGTCGGAAAGTCCTTGGATCGGCGAAAATGGAAGCGGATTGTTGAAAAACGGTCGTGAATTCGCCAGTCCGCGGCCGTTTCTGAACAAACAGAACTCGAATTAAAAAAAAAAGTCAGATCTGATCGCTTTCAATGTTGTCATTAACGACCGCATTGAATAGGTGAGTGCCGATATTAATACATGAATAGAAATATTCTGCTAGAGAATTTATGGGACAATGGCCCTTATTCTGGTTCACTCGCAAAGGCAAATTCCTTCTCAAATGGACAAAACCATGTGCACTGCAGGTGGGGCAGATGTAACTTGTGCAGAGAGAATTAGATGAACCAGAATATACAGGGTGAGGCAAAAAAAAAAAAACTCTCACCTCCCAGATTTTAAAGGGTAACATGAAAGGCATAGTACAGTAAATCAGGGTTGCCTACTTTAAAAGTCTCCGCTCCGGGAGGATTGCCCACTTGCGCACTACTGTGGGCATTAAGTATATAAGCGGCACTACTGTGGGCATTCATTTTTTATAGTCATTACTGTGGGCATAATTTCTAAGTGGCATGATGGGACACCAGTGTCTATAAGCGCCTGTAGTGGGCATCATGTGTATAAGAGGCACACCTGTGTGGCGTAATGTCTAAAAGCACCACATCTGCAGTGGGCATTATGTGTATAAGAGGCACACCTGTGTGGTGTAATGTCTATAAGCACCACATCAGTAGCGGGCATTATGTGTATAAGAGGCACACCTGTGTGGCGTAATGTCTAAAAGCACCACATCAGTAGCGGGCATTATGTGTATAAGAGGCACACCTGTGTGGCGTAATGTCTAAAAGCACCACATCTGCAGTGGGCATTATGTGTATAAGAGGCACACCTGTATGGTGTAATGTCTAAAAGCACCACATCTGTAGCGGGCATTCTGTGTATAAGAGGCACACCTGTGTGGTGTAATGTCTAAAAGCACCACATCTGTAGTGGGCATTATGTGTATAAGAGGCACACCTGTGTGGCGTAATGTCTAAAAGCACCACATCTGCAGTGGGCATTATGTGTATAAGAGGCACACCTGTATGGTGTAATGTCTAAAAGCACCACATCTGTAGCGGGCATTCTGTGTATAAGAGGCACACCTGTGTGGTGTAATGTCTAAAAGCACCACATCTGTAGTGGGCATCATGTGTATAAGAGGCACACCTGTGTGGTGTAATGTCTAAAAGCACCACATCTGTAGTGGGCATTATGTGTATAAGAGGCACACCTGTGTGGTGTAATGTCTAAAAGCACCACATCTGTAGTGGGCATTATGTGTATAAGAGGCACACCTGTATGGCGTAATGTCTAAAAGCACCACATCTGTAGCGGGCATTCTGTGTATAAGAGGCACACCTGTATGGCGTAATGTCTAAAAGCACCACATCTGTAGTGGGCATTATGTGTATAAGAGGCACACCTGTATGGCGTAATGTCTAAAAGCACCACATCTGTAGCGGGCATTCTGTGTATAAGAGGCACACCTGTATGGCGTAATGTCTAAAAGCACCACATCTGTAGTGGGCATTATGTGTATAAGAGGCACACCTGTATGGCGTAATGTCTAAAAGCACCACATCTGTAGTGGGCATCATGTGTATAAGAGGCACACCTGTGTGGTGTAATGTCTAAAAGCACCACATCTGTAGTGGGCATTATGTGTATAAGAGGCACACCTGTGTGGCGTAATGTCTAAAAGCACCACATCTGTAGTGGGCATCATGTGTATATGAGGCACACCTGTATGGCGTAATGTCTAAAAGCACCACATCTGCAGTGGGCATTATGTGTATAAGAGGCACACCTGTGTGGCGTAATGTCTATAAGGGGTTCTATTTTGTGTTGTAATGTGAATAATTGGCACTAGTATGTGGTGTAATGTAAAATAGATTGTGCTACTATCTGGCGATGTAGAGGTACTAATGTGTGGCCATGCCCCTTAATTGCAAGACCACATCTCTTTTTGTGTTGCATGCCTTTGGCACGTATTGTTCCTTTTGAGGTATATGGGGTACATAAGAAATGCATAGTTTGCAGGGGGGCGCCGAACACCCGGCACTGGCTCCGCCTAATGACAGTGGGGGGTAGGTGGTGTAGAACATGTGTTCCACCACCATCTCCGCCAGGACCAATTTACGCCCTGGTTATGAGTTTAGTTGAACATAATGGACTATTCTACTATTTCTATCTCCAAATTTAGACAGCCACCCATCAGGACCCACTAGAAGGATGGAGTCATAAGACCACTACATGCATACAGAGAAGCTTTTCCTTATGCCCACCTGGGTATGTTCAAGCCTCGCACTTGGCACTTTTTGTTAAGAAATTTCCCACAATACTTCAACTAGCTAAAAAGTGACAACGCGTCTGGCTGCCTTCATAGACACGGGCGCTCGCGAGTCGCCTCAATACAACTTCAAATACACATTTGTATAAAACACTGGTCAGATATGCGGTGTGTTCAGGTCTGAATCAGGCGCTTAAAGAGGTGCAGGAACATCGGCGGTACGCATGTACCAGATTAATGCCAGTGATGCACTGAAGGAACTACACTGCAATCCTGTAACATACGCATAATGCGGAAGTGAAGTGCACAGTCTGGAACCTGATCCTGGAGGAGGCAATGGTCCATGGGACAACTGGGTCCACCAAGGGTTATTTCCTGTACCCCAGTGGTCCAGTCCCACCCTGCTATACTAGCTAAAGCCCCATACACACTAGATGACATTGGTCACAATATCGTTTAGAAAGGACTTTCTGACCGGTATTTCCCGCATCGTTAACGAACCCCCCCCCCCCCTCGTCCAAGCACAGTCATCGCTCCCCCGCTATCGTTAACCTCGCAGCCTGCCATCATTTGGTGTGTATGGGCCTTTAAGGTGGGTTATGTAATATAGGGGCCCATTTACCATTTAATATTTGCGACTAAATTCCTGAAAACACCTGTTTTCGGGTGTTAGCTACAAATATTGAGGTTTGCGCTGAATGTATCAAGAGGGATCACAGCAGGAATTTTTGACCCCTCCTATGGCTTACAGACCGCATTGCCCCACCGGCAGGGGGTCAGCACTAGGGATGCCAATCACAGGGCATTTTTTCAATCCTGGGAATAGGGATTGAAAAATGCTCAATCCCGGGATTCTCGGGATTGGCATCCCTAAAAGAAAACCGCCCCCCTGTCCCCACATTTACTTACTTGGGGGAGCAGGTGTGAGATGAGACGCCAGAGATACCTGCGTGTGGCCGGGAGGGGTCGTATGGTGGAGGGTCCTGGCGGCAGAGGCACAGTGTGATTTGGTCATAGGTCAAGCTGTGCAGGCGGCACACTGGGTCGGGAACAGCCAGGCAGCGTCTGAGCACCTGCCGGCTGGCATTATACTGCACATGCTCAGTCTAATCACGAAATCCTGGGATTGGACATCCCAGACATTTTGGGACTATATTCCAGGATCCCACCTATCCCGATCCTGGGATTGGCCACCCTAGTCAACGCTAAAATTATATGCGCGGGACCCCTGCCACTCGGGCTGAGCAAATTGCAGGGAGAGGCTCCTTTCATTTGCAGGCAGACACATCCCAGCGATATGATGACATATTACAATGCAATCTGTAATAATCAACCCAGAACACATTGTTTATGGAATCCCCCATAGGGCGAGAGGTTACGGAATTGGAAGTGTTCACAGGAAGTGCCTACACACACCTGCTGCTCTTCTGTCAAAGGAACTCTTCATATGAAGTAATAATACAGGTCCTGCTAGGAAAATGTAAAATGCAGAAGTCCTCTGCCACCGTGCCCACCGCCGGGCAGTGGCTACAGACATGGGCGTCTGCAGACTATTCTAGTTTTACAGGAGTGTGAAACAGCCAAGTTCTGTTTAATGAGTCTTCCAGGAAAGGACACATAATGAGGGACACCAGAAGGAGAACTTTTATAGTTAGGAAAAGCAACAGACTCATTCCTGCGATCACAACGGGTGTGAAGAAGGCATCTCATAACTAGAAATGACTACAGAACCTAAAATAACTCCCCCAGAACCTTCATATAGTTGTTATTATTAACCTTTATTCAGAGGCTACCAATATATTCCACATGATCGTATGAAGTACTGCATTCAGAAGCGTCACCCTGTGGCACAGTGGAGTGCATCGCCTCATTTCTCTACAACAGGGAAGGAAAACCAGTTCTAGGATGGGGCACACAGGTGAATGCTGCATTTGCCCTGCGGCTCTATGCAAAGAAATGCCATTTACTATCAACAATCCCGAAACATGCAGAATGATCTAAGCATAGGAGACGCATCATCTGAGGAAGCTGCGTGACACTGCGGTGAAACGCGCCAAGTACATTATTAGAGATCTGTTGTTAGTTACACACTAATACCTACTCTAAACATAAGGAAACACCAATATAACAAAGATACTCAAACACAACCCTCTCCACAAACACACACGTTGGGTATAATAGTGGTGGGGGTGAGGGAAGGGGGGGGGGGGTATATACAGGAGAATCTAGTTTGTGGAAGAAGTTATAAAATTAATGCTGTTTAAAGTAACTGGATAAAGAAGGTCTAAAGACTCCTTCTGGAAAATGTCTTCTTAAATGGACAAAACCATGTGCACTGCAGGGGGGCAGATGTAAAATGTGCAGAGAGAATTAGATTTGGGTGAGTTATTTTGTTTCTGTGCAGGGTAAATACTGGCTGCTTTATTATTACACTGCAATATAGATCTCACTTTGAAGTAAAACCCCACCCAAATCTAACTCTCTCTGCACAAGTAACATCTACCCCACCTGCAGTGCACATGATTTTGTCCATTTGAGAAGGAATTTGCCAGAAGGAGAGAGCCAGAATAACCCCCAAAACCCTGTATCTCGTTGCGCTTTTAGTTGTTCCTCACTGTGTTGAAAGATTTACATTCAATTTGGCTTTTTGTTAAGGCGTAGAGTAGTCTTCTAACGGGACACATTTGTGCTTCCAGGTGCAGTTGGATTTTACACGCAAATCATCCAAAGTGAAAGAAAAAAGCGTTAAACAGAACTACAACATGTAATACAGCTAGCACTCATATACCTTCTACAGTACATGTGATTATTTTAAGCTATAAATGAGACTAAGCCAAGCAGTAACTTTTAGATTTTTGCATGGTGCATCTCATAAGATTTCCCAGTCCCCGGCACTTCCGCAGTAGTTTGTGGAGCCCTCTCTGGGCGCGTAGACTGACAATGCTATCCACATGCTGTCCGGCAGGAGACGTCAATGCTGTCCACATGTTCCTGAATATGTGCTCTGTACTTTCTTCACCGTACAGAACAAAGGGACGCACAAAGTGGAGATATTTCAAAGTTTATTACATAACTGCGGCTGCGGAACAGAGGGTGTACAGCATCCTATAAACATCAGCGTCCTCTTACCAGGCTCTCAGATAAAAGTCAGTCTGAGCTGACTTCTATCTGGGCCGGAGATGGACGAACAGGGGTTGGGCGCCTTTGTTCAAGTGGGGAGGCCGAGCGTCTTTGTGGGTGCAACCACCGTTTTTGTGGGCACGCACATGCTCCAGCCCCCCGCCCGCACCGCTCTGTACGAATGTGTTGGCGACTGTGATAGTCGCTAAAGGCATTCGTACAGCGGCCCTGCACATGCATATACTCGCCTATCCGCATGCGCAGAGCCGCAACCTTGGTACCCAGCGCGAATATGTTGGGGACCGAGTCAAGATGAATCAGGCCCTTTACATCATCATCAGTTGTTTATTGTCCTGGAATACGACACAGCACTGCCGCATACCCTCGTATCTATAGACTAGTTTTGATTCCCAGGACAATGGAAGCAACCCCCCATGATGGCATGAGATGTGTCTACTTACAGTATCAGTCCATCTATTTTTATCTAGGACGCATTCATGAATGACTAAATAATATAAATTGCAGGAAGTGTAACCTGTCCTTACAGACTACATAACGGTCTGCGATTCCAGCTTTACATTGGTGTGATTCTAAAGATCCGCTCAACCAATGCATGGCGATATAATGAGGAGCAGGATGCTAGACATCTGCTGGACATATGTACGTCGCACTGGCTTATGCAGTAGTTATACATTAAAACCATACAGGCGAACAGCACTTAATAATCTCTCTCTTTTTCCTTTCCTCTGTCACTGTCTATATTTATAGAAGAAAAGCTTCTGCCTTTAATCATTGGTTCAATACAATCTACTCTGCAATGGCTTCCTCTCCCCAACGCCTGTTTACAATCAGCAAATGATCTAAAGTGCTGCAATATTATGTAACCCTCTCCCGGCCTTATGTCACAGAGTGTTTCCAATATGGAAATCCATTATCTCCGTACCCTTTGTTGTTTGAGTCACCAGTGATGTTATATAAGTATAATAGATACAGCTGACACTACCATAATTATACTGGATCAGGCAATCATAGTATGGACTCAAACGGTGACCCAATTAGGGGGGTTCCCAGTTGCCCCTTATGCTTGAATCAACACCTCCTTTATAGAGGAAGCTAACTGACATCAAAAGAGGTTTTTGGGTTGTCTAGCAGCTGCAGTTATAACATGGGGCTGCCGAAAGAAGGCAGGAGGTGTACCACCTATTATGGAGGTGTACAACCTATTACTGTTGTCACGGTGGCTGCCGGAAGAAGGCATGAGTTGTACCACCTAGTATAGAGGTGTACCACCTCTTACTGCTGTGCTGGTGGGTGCCGGAAGAAGGCATGAGTTGTACCACCTAGTATAGAGGTGTACCACCTATTATGGAGATGAACCACCTATTACTGCTGTACCGGTGGCTGACGGAAGAAGGCAGGAGGTGTACCACCTAGTATGGAGGTGTACCACCTATTACTGCTGTACCGGTGAGTGCCGGAAGAATGCAGGAGGTGTACCACCTATTACTGCTGTACCGGTGGCTGACGGAAGAAGGCAGGAGGTGTACCACCTAGTATGGAGGTGTACCACCTATTACTGCTGTACCGGTGGGTGCCGGAAGAAGGCAGGAGGTGTACCACCTATTATGGAGGTGTACCACCTATTACTGTTGTACCGGTGGCTGCCCGAAGAAGGCAGGAGGTGTACCACCTAGTATGGAGGTGTACCACCTATTTTGGAGGCGTACCATCTATTACTGCTAAACCGGTGGCTGCGAGAAGAAGGCAGGAGGTGTACCACCTAGTATGGAGGTGTACCACATAATGCTGCTGTTCCGGTGGCTTCCAGAAGAATGCATGAGGTGTACCGCCTATTATGGAGGCGTACCATCTATCACTGCTGTTCCGGTGGCTGCCAGAAGAAGGCAGAAGGTGTACCACCTAGTATGGAGATGAATCATCTATTACTGCTGTTCTGGTGGCTGCGAGAAGAAGGCAGGAGGTGTACCACCTAGTATGGAGGTGTACCACATATTACTGTACCGTTGGCCCCATATGTGCACCACAGGCTACCTGTTACCACAAAGAAGGCTGTGCATGGCCATTTAGTATACAGCAGTATGGATCCCGCACTCACGACAACTCACAGGCCCTTACCTTACACTTACACCCCCAGCCCACCTCATCCTCCCCCATGTTTGAGTGGCTTATGCATGGTCTTTTGATCCCCATCTACTTTGTGTTTCTTTCTCCAGTGTTGTATTTGTACCTCTTGCACTTTCTGTCCTCCATATGTGTTTTTCTCTGACACCAGTGTTTGCAAGATGGGAGAAAATCTTCATTTTAAATGGAAAAAAAGCTGATTAAATTTATTTTAAAAAAATGAGAACAATCATTTTAATGATTAGAAGGTATTGCAGCAAATGTGGGAACACTCACTCTAGAATCCCTGCATTTATCCACATTTCTCCTGTTTCAGGACAGAACCCGAAGCGGGGTACACACACTAGAGTACAGTGTTATATAACGGAACTGTTAGTACAATCTAAAGTACCGACACAAATGAAATATCTAAGCAAGAAAACAATGGAAGACATGTATGTTATACGTCTTACTTATACCGCTTTCACATCCCTATGCCGGATCGGACCCCTTGAGTGGTGGGATTTTGCTGGGGCAGGACAAATCTACTAGGCTGTCCTGCCCCAGCAATACTCACCACTCAAGGGCAGCAGCCAGACCCGACTACCCCCTCCTGTCTCCCCCCTATGATCTTACTCCGGAGCTCCCCACTGCCATACTGCCATTCACACTGCATCAGTGACCAGGTGGAAGGCCATGCTTGGGGAGGTTTGGGGCAGCTCGGGGGGACTCGGGTGCCCAAACTCCCGAGCGGTCCCCGAACCTCCCCGAGCGAGGCCTGCCACCTGGTCACTGATGCAGTGCTAATGGCAGCGGGAGCAGAGGCAGGGGAGCTCCGGCATACAAGCGTGGAGGTCAAGGGGGGGTGCGACGGGAGGGAGCAACAGGAGGGTGCCGCTAGAGGTGGTGCGCTAGTGGTGCACAGTTGGAGGCACCACTGGCACACTCCTACCTACTGGTAGTATCCCCGGAAATTTGACGGGATAGCCTGCAGCGGCATACCACTGAAGTGGTTAAACCCGGGCCGCCCATTATACACAGGGTGTAAACCTTCTTTTAACCTGGGTCGAATTGTCGGCTCCATCGAACCGAGTAATAAGGTTTGGTGCTTTCACACCGCAATGGTTGGTCGACCCAGCGATAACCCGGGTAGAGGTGCAATGTGAAAAGGGTATTTGGAGACAGCTCTGTGGCTACGGCTTTCAATATTCAGGTTTAGGAACATTTATAATTGAGTGGAGCTTTATATGATCCCTCGTTATTCCCAGAAAGGGACGGAGCATCAGCCGCCTTAGAGGCGTTATCTTGGACATCAATTTGGAAAAGGAGAATCTGTTGAAGTGATTTTGGCCTCTGTATCTAGGTTGCCTGTGTTGGACTGTCACCTTGGGGAATTTTGGCAATGCCGGGTCTCTGAAGCAGCTCAGAAAGACTCTTGGGACCAATTCCAGCTTCAGTAGGAAGCCAGGAAGGACCTTGGGACATCTGATGGTAGATGTTCATCCCTGCTTACCCATAGAAGACGACAGGGAGTCGAGGGAAATCCCATCAAACTGACCAGAGACTGCAAGCTGCTTCTTAGGGCTATGGGTGGGGAATTCATGTCTCACATTTAAAATCCTGCGTATCAGGAGACCAAACCTAAGATTTTGTTATAGGCTAAGGCCGAGCGCCTACTGCCTCCTCCACAACTAACCACAGAAAGCCCCTGACATTTAGACTGGGGTCTCTGGTGACCATGTCCTGGCTCTTTCTAGCTCTCTGCTTCTTTCAAACCCTGTGCTCTTCCTCTTCCCTGCCTGGGGTGTTGCTTTCTGCTGTGGAGCTTATAGCACAGTGTTGTCTGTATTTCAGCACTGACATGCAGACCACACTGTGCTAGAACAATGGGCAACATCTCCAATGGCTCACTCCAGTGGTAGCTAATCCTAGTCCATGAGGTCTACCAACCGGGCATGTTTTCCAGCCCACCCAGCTGGTGCACCGGTGTAGTCACACCCCCCCCCCCCCCCCGCCAAGTGAATCCCTGCATTTGCATGTGAGTGGACGCAAAAAGGAACTCACCATCTAATTCTTTTTTTTCTATACTTACTTTTGTCCTGGATGGAGATGGCTGAAAATGGGAGGCGGGCGCTAACGTCATGTGACGTCAGCCGCCCACCCCAGCAGGCATCGACCCACCTGCCCCCATAAAACGCTGGGCATTCCTCTGCTTCCGGCCCTTGCCCGCCCCCCATTCAGCCAGAGGCGGAACTACCATTGGTGCAGCAGGGCTCCTGAGAACTAAGGGGCCCACAGCTGCCAACTGTCACCTGCTTCCTGTCACTCACTGTTTTTCCCTGTCTGCCTCCCCCTGTTACCCTCTGCCTCCCCCTGTCACCCTCTGCCTTTCCCTGTCAACCTCTGCCTCCCCCGTCACCCTCTGCTTCATTAACACACTCTGCCTCACACTGTCACCTTCTGCCTTTCCCTGTCAACCTCTGCCTCCCCCTGTCATCCTCTGCTTCACTGACACACTCTGCCTCCCCGTCACCCTCTGCTTCTCCCTGTCACCCTCTGCCTCTCCCTGTCAACCTCTGCCTCCCCCTGTCACCCTCTGCTTCACTGACACACTCTGCCTCCCCCTGTCACCCTCTGCTTTTCCCTGTCACCCTCTGCTTCTCCCTGTCACCCTCTGCTTCTCCCTGTCACCCTCCGCCTCTCCCTGTCACCCTCTGCCGTGTTGCATATTGTGAAAGTGGGTTGAGATGGAGGACTGAGTCTCAAATTATATTTATGTACCTGGGCTCACCACCCACAAGTTCCGCCACTGTGTTCAGCTATACATTAGCCCCATAGAGCTAAGGGACAGCGTAGCAAGGAACCCGTACCTCATTGGGTTATATAACCTGCATTATTTTTCTTAGGATATGGTGGAAGAGCAGAATTAATAAAATAACAAAGTCATTGTAATCTGCTCTGCATTAATGAAGAATGAGAAGCGGGGATTCTCCAGGCCGGCATCAAACAGCGGATTTCAGGGCTGTTCCTATGTGAGAAAACGTGTTCACAACTAGATCAGTTATTTCATTTGAGCCGCGGTCTGTTTATCTCCTCCTGGGGAAGGCCACCGGGGCTGTGACATCATGAACCTCCAGGATCCCCAGCTGTTGAACTACAATTCCCAGCAAGAATGCTCTGCCAGATGCATCAAGAGCCTACACCGCCACTATAATTACTAACACAAGGCAATGATTACTTCCCGACAGAAGAGCAGTATACACTGTACTGTACAACACCCATAAGTGGGACACAATATAAAAGCAAAAGTTGGAATAAAAGGAATCTGGATAAGTAAATTCAGTGTTTTGGGCTGGTACTCAGGGGTTCACATCACCGGAACCCTTTTTTTTTGTTACAATAGTTTAAGGCACTGCCTGTGACATTGCATGTCTCCCAGGCAAGATCACCAACATGCAGTCTACTATGCAGGACTAGGGGAGAAGGGGAACAATGGGTTAATACTCTTCTGCAGGAGATTACACCCGGCATGAGAACTGGAAGCTGGATTGGCCGGTTACTGGAAGAAGCCAGCCAATGGGAAACAAGCATGCAAAACCAGAAAGTGAGTGGAGCCTTATGTCTGGCTGGACAGCCCGGGAGTGCAGGGTAAGAATGGAGCAGTCACATGTGTGTGTGCACCAAGTAATGTAGCACACGCATGCACAACTGCAGGTGCAAAGTGTTAACACAACACTCCACACTGCATAACCGGATGTGCGCCGAGAGCTTAGTGTATCACAAAGAAAAGAACAAAAGTTCTAACCTGACAGTAAAAACTATAGTAATGTATAGTAAAGTAAAAGTTTTGTAACCAGTGGCAGCCAGTTAGATGATTACTTCTATTTCCTAAATCATTTATTGCACTTTCCAAAACACTTATATCAGACAGGGTAAACGATGGACAGATCAAAGGCGTGCCAAACAATTCCAAGCGCAACGGAATATGCTGCGCTATATAAGAAACAGTAAATAAATAAATAACAAAGGGCCTGATTCAGTAATGCGGTCATCGCTGCTTAGCGCACGGCTTAACGCCGCCTTCCCAAAGAACCGCCCCCCGGCCCATGCCGAATCCCCTTTGTAAAATGTGTCAGAGTAAATATCCTCTCGCATGCGGCTGGCCATCAAATGATTTTTCTCCCAATCGGAAATAAAGGTCGGTCTAAACTTATTTTTTTTTCCGTTGGAGTCCGCCGTAGGGGGGAGGGCGCTGGCATCATGTGATGTCAGCCACCTGCCCCCAACAGACGTCGGCCCATCTGCCCCAGCATTTTCATGGGGTCTCCCTCCCCTACCCATGTGAACACCTCGGCGTGTGTTTCATCGAAGGCATTCGTACAAGGGGTCACAAAAATGCGCATGCGCAGACCCCCCACCATCGGAGCAGGGCCGAATTTGGCCCTTCTGAGTCATCGTGAATCACCCCCAAGGTGTAATTGGTGGCTATGATGTTCTGGATCTATGTGCACATTGGGCCTAACGTTTGGGGTTCTGTGCGTCTGAAGGCCGCGATGGTGATCCCAGACTGCACCACTCGGATCCCCGCTAGTGCTATCCAGAGGCGGCCAGTCTCCTACAGACGGAATGTTAATGACAGAATTGCGCTCATGCTTCCTTGCAGCTGCGCAATTCCTTTAAACCATGAATCAGGCCCATTGTGTCACAATTTTTTTTATAAAGGATGACATTTTGATTAATGTTCAGAATACCGGCACTGTGACATTACTATGCCAACACCCTGGCATCCTGACAGCAGGCATCCGGAAAGTAAGCATGCGGGGCAGGTTAGGATGGGAGAGGGGGTCAGATTTAGGCCCTTATTCTGGTCGGTGCGGTAATATCCGCGTGCGTTCGTCCCGCCGATGTTTTGTGTCTGCGCATGTGTGAGCAGGGCGTACGGCCAAATTCCGCATGATATGTGAACACTCCGAACAGGGGGTGGAGAGGGGCGTGAAGGGCTATTTGGGCTCATTACCATATGCATACGCCCCGCGTTTCATGGGAGTTCCCATGAAAACGCTGGGCGTACGTATGGTAATGCGGCCGTGACGCACGTGTAGGGGGCGGATATATGACATTGCCGGATGTCAGCTGCCCGCCCAGATCCCTGCTTTTGCACGGAAAAATGTCCGTGTGGTCTGAGGTTGCGGGAGCTGGTGGAGCACTCGGTCCTGCATTCGATGGTCTGCGACCATCGAATGATGGGGGAGGTTCCCTTAGATGGAGGAGGCGTATTCCGTGAAAAATACACGTGCGGTCCGTTCGGACAGCTTCTCACCGCATACAGACGGAGTTGGCGATCCGTATGGAAGGCGGGGTTTCGCACGCACGGTCCTGGCCGCATAATCGGATCCGGCCGCACCGATCAGAATAAGGGCCTTAGTCACTAGGGGGTGAATTAGGATAAGGCTGGGTGGGGGGGGGGGGGGTAGGATTAGGCTGCAGGGGTGGGGTTAGGGTTAGGCACTTAGACGGGGGGTTAGGGTTAGTTTGCGGGGGGAAGGGGGTAGTGAGAGAGGATTAGGGCACTTAAGGAGGCCCTGTTGTGATTCTCTATATCGGGATGCTGGCGTCAGTCTTTTGACCGCCGTCATTCCCACCGCCAGGACCGCGTATGTATTCCATGTGCATGAGTGCAGTAGATCTTAATTCCCCTTTGGGGGTCTCATCAGTGAATGGTGGTAGGTGATAGTCAGGCTAGGAGCGCCCCCTATAGGTACTCCCCTGCAAATAATGCCAACCATAGCAGCTCCCGTTACTGTGACTAAAACAGATTTGGGCTGGTGGCACTGTGACTGCCGGGCACCCATACAGCTGGCACTACGGCTCCCACGTTAGTGTATAGGGAACATCTTACTCTGCACAATATGTAAGATAACTTCCCAAAGTACTACAGCAAGAGGCTGATTCAGACCTGCAAGCACAGGTCCCAATCCGGCCCCTCTTCCGATGGTGGCACAACTGAACACGCGCGTTGTCAGTAATACGCATCTGTGTGATATGACATGAAAAGCTCACGTCAACCTTTTGCTTGTGTCTACCTTGTGCATGTTGACCTTTTGTTGCTGTCGGCATTGTGCATGTTGACTCATTGGTGTCAACCTAGTCACTGTCTATCATTTGGTATACGGTCATTAGGTCGACCACTGAAGGCCGACACCCTCAAACGGTCAACATGGGTTTAGGTCCACAGGGTCATTAGGTCTACACAAGCATTAGTTCAACATGGGAAGGTTGACAGTCAAAAGGTCGACGGGGTGGCGTTAACTTGCTCGCTGGCCTGGGAATACACGATAGACCTCTCGGTGGTCCTGGACATTCTCCTTTGTCCGCTCCAATGAATAACACAATAGAACGTCTACAGGTAAAGCAGCTTCTAAACCAGCACTGGTGGAGCGCTGACTCTTTGGGGTAAATGGGTATGCGTCATAGGGTGGACACAATGAATGTTGACATACATTAGGTTGACCACCAAAAGCTGGCGATACCCCATAGAAGCCTATGGGCTTCTTATAACAACCTGCCGCAGTCCCGCACAGATCCCCGTTACCCCGTTACCCCAGCCCCCCTCACCTGTGTCCAGGCAGCACAGTTCTGTGCTGCCCGGACCAGTGACCTCCTCCTCCCTAGCCTTGTACATCCCCTTCCATGTGCAGGGAGGAGGAGGTGGAGCCCGTCCCGCAGCAGCAGCCAGGTAGGAGGAGGGGGAGCCGCTGGGGACCTCACCCTCTGCCGGCTGCTTAGCAAAGGACAGCTCTTATCGCCAGAACCGCCATTTACAATACTGAGCACATGTGATTATTATCGCTGCGGTAGCCGGTGGAGGGGGGGGAGGGGAGAGTGGGGCAGCGGATGTTAGTATATCCCCCCACGTCTGCCTAGCAGCACTTGGCACATTCTCCCTCCACACCCCAGTGTATGAAATACCGCCTGTTGGCACACGTCAGCTCAAAAATACGTGAAAAACTCATGTTGAATGTGTCGACCTTCAGACCCAGTCTACCTTAGCCAAGTTGACCTATTTCATGTGCCGACGTAAGACCTGTCAAACTTCAGTGGTCAGCGTAATGTATGTGGAACTTCATGGTGTCGACCTAATGACCATATCCAGTGGTAAATTTACTAAGATGCGAGTTCCATTAAAGATGGGATGTTGTCCGTAGCAACCAATCAGATTCTACTTCTTATTGATTTAGCACCTTCTAGAACAGGGCTGGGCAACACGGCCCTCCTGATGTTGATGAACTACACATCCCAGGATGCTTTGCATTAGTTTTACTATGTGGCCATGCTGAAACTGATGCAAGGCATGCTGGGATGTGTAGTTCATCAACATCTGGAGGGCCGGTGTTGCCCAGCCCTGTTCTAGAAGATAATAGATAGAATTTGGTTGCTATGAGCAACAGTGAAAAGGAAAATAATATAAAAACTTTCATATCATGAAACCTCTAAACAAACCCCACATTCCCCTAATGCACAAATGTCCAAACTATGGCCCTCCAGCTGTTGTGAAACTACAAGTCCCATCATGCCTTGCCACAGATTTGCTATTAGGTCATGCTGAAACTATGGCAAGGCATGCTGGGATGTGTAGTTTTACAACAGCTGGAGGGCCACAGTTTGGACATGTCTGCCATAATGCCTGTGTATATAGAATGTGCAGCATAATACATAATAGAACTCACTATAGAATAATAATAGTCATAATACTTAGAGCTGTCTGATAAAAGGACTTGCACATATAGTTATACAAGTGCGCCAAATAGGATGCAGCAACAGCGATCATAATTCTGTACAATAAAATATAAACCCAAAGCCTGGACACTGGGGGCTGCCTGCTTAGGATAGTGATGCAAATTCCCTCAGCTCTGCTCCTGGCTGGCTCCGCCCATGAGGACTGCCACTAAGTTACCGTCATCAGTGCTGCCATTCTCCCAGTTCCTATCCTAAGCAAGCCCCGCCCCCCAAATACATGTATATTAATGTTCTGGAGTTGTATGCTAGGTTCTTTTGGAATATATTGGAAAGCATTTGGTAATACCATGTTGGGGGGAGGGGGGTTGAAGCGCGAGGTAGCTGAAGAGAGTGAGTTGGTGGGGAACTAATGTTTTACACACACCACCAGTTGTCCCCCCTTTGGGGTCTCGGGTGTCTATCACGTCTGTGAAAGAAAGGTCCCCATACACTAATCTGAGACTGCATGCGATACCTTGGTAACTGCCAGCTGGGTGCTACCGGGAGCCGGCGGTGGCTCAACCACATACGGTACAAGCTCTGATACATATTGCTCTGAAGGCCCATACACACTGGGCTACTTTGAGCTGAAAGTCACTCAAAACACCCAGTTTGAGCGGCATTCAGCTCAAAGCCGCCCAGTGTGTATGGCCCGGCGATGAGCGCTGCTGCGCGCTCCCGCATCATCGCTGGAAAAGCTGCTCATCTGCTGGTTATACCAGCAGATGAGCGGCTTTGAGGACGGCTTTGCACAGCTCTGCGCTATGCGCTCAGCTCTGCACTATGCAAAGCCGTCCTCTCCCCTGCCATCACCGCCGGGCAGGGGGAAAGCCGCTCAGTGTGTATGCACTGAGCGGCTTTCCCCTCATTGATGAATGAACATGATCATCGCTGTTCATACACGCTGGGCAAAATCACCCAGTGTGTATGGACCTTTAGAGTTGAACCCACATTCAAAGAAAAATATTTAATTTTGTGGAATGAGACTTGCTTTCAAATGAGATTAATAGAAATATCACTTTTTGCATTCTTTCCCCCTAAAATACTGCTAATTACCAAGGAGAACACTCGCTTTGTCCAAACCCTGTGATCCAAAGCTCTGCACCGCCCCATGCAAAAACTGATGTAACCATGCGTGATGTCACAAAAGGAGTATCTGTGTTAGGGTTCTACACTTCTGGGATTGGTAAATGACCCTTATTGTTGCCATGAGGGAAAATAAAAGTAACAGCACAGCATGCCCGGTGTTATTGTAGTATATGGTGCTGCAGACACCTTTTGGCTTATTCTAATAGTGTAGAGCAGTGGTTCCCAAACTGGGTTCCTAGGCACCCTGGGGTGCCACAAGACTCCTGCAGGGGTGGCTCAGGTTGATGGTCCAGAACCAAATGAAATTATTTATGGTCAAAGTGATAAGGTCCCCATGTACTACGTCGACTTGGACAGATTCCACCCGTTCCCAACGGGACGGGCCGTGAAATTGGTGGAAATGAGTGAGTGTGATGTCCCCTCGGGTCCGATGCCCGGTTCCATATGCATTGGACCTGAGTCGGAGGTCCGAATTTAAACCTCCCTCCTGGCGGCAGGGATTAGGGTTAGTATGCGACCAATCACAAGTGAAAGGACCTCAAGTGATGGATCGCATGTGACCTTGCCACCCGGGAAGGTCGCGGACATGCTCACGGATGATTGACAGGCCATACATTGCTGTGAGAAATCAGCCAGCCTTAGACAAAACCAGTGCTATTGGCTGTCAAACTGAAAACTTGTGGGCAAAAAGAAACACAGCTCCACCACACATAACAGATAAGCCACAATTCACTTAATTTAACACTTACAATGTAACAAACCACTTTAGGCCTGGGGAGATGGGAGGGAGAGATGATTTATTTTTTTCAAAGCAGAGAGACATTAAGGACCGGCCAATCGGCCCCTAACTGTCATTTTACACACTGGCTGGATACCTATAACTCTATTTATTTAGCCAGAAGAAGTAGTAACCCGGCAATCGAGATCCCGACGGCTATACTCCCGGCATTGGAATCCTAATGGTCAAAGTGTCAATAAACTTTGGGGAGTATGCTAACCCTAATCCCACAGCACTACCCTAACCATCCCCTCCCAGAGCCTAACCCTAACCTCCCCTCCCATATCCTAACCTTAACCCTCTCACAGCCTAACCCTAAACCACCCCTCCTGCAGCCTAACCATAACCCTCCCCTTCCGCAGCCTAACCCTAACCATCCTCTCCCACACACTAACCCTCCCCTCCCGCAGCCTAACCCTACCCTACCACAGACTAACCCTCTCCTCCCACAGCCTAACCCTCCCCTCCCGCAGCCTAACCCTAACCATCCCCTCCTGCAGCCTAACTGTAACCCTCCCACAGCCTAACCCTAACCTCCCCTCCCACAGCCTAACCCTAACCTCCCCTCCCACAGCCTAACCCTAATCCTGCCCTCCTGCAGCCTAACCCTAATCTCCCCTCCTGCAGCCTAACCCTAATCCTGCCCTCCCACAGCCTAAACGTAACCGTGCCCTCCCACAGCCTAACCATAACCCTACCACAGCCTAACCCTAACCTCCCTTCCCACAGCCTAACCCTAATCCTGCCCTCCTGCAGCCTAACCCTAACCCTTCCATCCCTCAGCCTAACCCTAACCTCCCCTCCTGCAGCCTAACCCTAATTCTGCCCTTCCGCAGCCTAACCCTAACCCTCCCCTCCCACAGCCTAACCCTAAATATCAGCTCCTGCAGCCTAACCATCCCCTCTGCAGCCTAATCCTAACCCTCCCCTCCCACAGCCTAACCCTCCCCTCCCACAGCCTAACCCTAACCCTCCCCTCCCACAGCCTAACCCTAACATCCTCTCATGCAGCCTAACCCTCCCCTCCTGCAGCCTAACCCTCCTCCCTAGACTTAGCCTAACTTTTCCCTCCCGCAGCCTAGCCCTAACCACCCCCTCCTCCAGCCTGATCCTAGCCGTCCCCTCCCGCAGCCTAACCTCTACCCTCCCCTCCCACAGCCTAATCCTAACCATCCCCTCCCACAGCCTAACCCTAACCCTCCCCTCCCACAGCCTAATCCTAACCCTCTCCTCCCCAGCCTAACCCTAACCCTCCCCTCCTGCAGCCTAACCCTCCACCCTAGACTTACCCTAACTTTTCCCTCCCGCAGCCTAACCCTAACCATCCCCCTCCTCCAGCCTGATACTAACCATACCGTCCCGCAGTCTAACCTTGACCCTCCCCTCCCACAGCCTAACCCTAACTATCCCCTCCTGCAGCCTAACCCTAAACATCACCTAACCCTAACTAAACTAACCATAATACTCACTGGTGGACTGACGTCGGAATCCTGACTGCCGGTACTCCAACCGCGGGGTGAGCGCAAAGAAGCCCCTTGTGGGATCGCCGCAGGTTGTATTCTCCCTCTATGGGGGTTGTGGACCCCCAAGAGGGAGAATAGCCCCTGTAAGTACGGATCCCGACTGTTGGCCTTTCAACAGTCAGGATTCCAACGTTGGTCTACTGAATGCCGAAATCCCAACTGACGGGAGGCCATCCAGGCAACCAGGAGAAGTCTGGGTGACATCCCTGAGAGTCACTTAGTTCTACTACCGGAGATATTATGCAGTGCATCATTATATATACTGCGTAACCCACTTAATGTGTTTAGAACATCTGCTTACATGAGTGGACGGCTCCTACGCTGCCTGGGGTTGGGAGGGAGAGAATTGTTTGAATGACAGGTTTCCGGGACAAAAATATCCTAGAGTTCAAAAGTAAAAAGGAATTGGAAAGATTTCTCCCGAGTGGAGAGAGTGAGATGAGGCAGAGACGGTGTACGGTCCAACTGGCTGCAAATCAAAGGGGCGGCGGCTCAGAGCCAGCAAAGTCCAGCTCCGCTAACCAAAGCAATGTGCAGGAATACTGCAAGTCCCGAGATAGAATAGGGGAAAAGGGACATAAGGACACCGAGAGGAGATGCGGGAAGATGAGCCTGGAGGAAGATACAGTGCGTGTCACTGCGGAACACCTCTAGCAGAATAGCATTTCTCACTATATTAATAAAGCATAAAATGAAAATGGTCTTTAAATACACCCAAGTCTGTGAAATGAGCCTGCACAATGCATAACAGGTTTTTCACCATTCACAGGTTTTTTTCACATGTTTTTTTTTTTTCCTTGAAAGTTTTCTCATTTACTTATACCGTATATACTCGAGTATAAGTCGACCCGAATATAAGCCGAGGCACCTAATTTTACAACAAAAAACTGGGAAAACTTATTGACTCAAGTGGGACCCTCACTCGAGTATAAGCCGAGGGGGCTTTTTCAGCATAACAAAAATGTTCTGAAAAAGTAGGCTTATACTCGAGTATATATGGTACTTTATATATTTGATGTTCCGGGGATTGAGCTGCCCCTGTTTTGTTCATAACCACGCTGAAGCAGGAGACTAAAACCTGTTCCTTACGAGGACGCTCGTCTCCACGGACTGGCACAGAAAATAATGGCATTTTCAGATGTGACAGCTCCCGCCGAGAAGACGATCATCTGTCATTTAACTCAAAATTCATAAAATTCATAACAAGTTTTTACTTAAAAACTATTTTTTTAAACGTGACTTTTCACAGTTTTAAAGTCACTTTTTCTTGGACTGATTCTGCTAACTTATGGATAAAGCAAAATATTGAGGTCCTGATTCAGGCCTGCTCACTAAGCAGCGTGCTTTCCTAGCGAGCAGGTATATGCCGCCTGCCCTCCGTCAGAGCGAATGTAATTTTTTCCCCTTCTGCAAATAAAAGCCAGTCTAGGCTGACTTTTATTTCCGACGGACATGGGCGAATTCGGGGGCGCTGACGTCATGTGATATCAGCCCCCGCACCGGCCAGGCATCGACACGCCCAGCGGTTTTCTGGGTGCACCCACCTACAGGGTGTTCCCCTGCTCCAGCCCCTGCCCACCCCCTTCCCTCCCCTCACAGCGCTAACGGCTCGGCGACTGTGATACTCACCGAAGGCATTCTCACAACGGGTCTGCAAATGCGTATTTTCACCAATACTCATGCGCAGAACCACAACACCGGCCACTGAGCCAAATGCAGTCCTTAGCGATCCAACCTGAATGTGGCCCTAAGAACTGAACAGGTCCATTATTATTATTATTTAAAACCAGTTATTTATATAGCGCACACATAGGCCCTTATTCTGGTTGGTGCGGTAATATCCGCGTGCGTTCGTGCCGCCGATGTTTTGTGTCTGCGCATGTGCAGAGGCGTCTCTGCGCATGTGCGAGCGGGGCGTACGGCCAAATCCCGCATGAAATGTGAACACTCCGAACAGGGGGTGGAGAGGGGCGTGAAGGGCTATTTGGGCTCATTACCATATGCATACGCCCCGCGTTTCATGGGTGTTCCCATGAAAACGCTGGGCGTACGTATGGTAATGCGGCCGTGACGCACGTGTAGGGGGCGGACATATGACATCGCCGGATGTCAGCTGCCCGCCCAGATCTCTGCTTTTGCACGGAAAAATGTCCGTGTGGTCTCAGGTTGCGGGAGCTGGTGGACCACTCGGTCCTGCGACCATCGAATGATGGGGGAGGTTCCCTGAGATGGAGGAGGCGTATCCCATGAAAAATACACGTGCGTTCCGTTCGGCCAGCTTCTTACCGCGTACGGACGGAGTTGGCGATCCGTATGGAAGGCGGGGTTTCGCACGCACGGTCCTGGCCGCATATTCGGATCCGGCCGCACCGATCAGAATAAGGGCCATAGTCTGAAGCACTCTACAGAGAATATCTGACCATTCGCAACAGTCCCTGAACCAGTGGAGCTTACAATCTATATTCCCTACAACCAATCAGATAGTGGTTAATATGTGCCATAAATACCCGCAATAAGGAATTTACAGCTCTTACAGTAAAGATCCCTTCCATATACAGTATATCTTCTATTGATACCTGATGATGGTTGCACTCTATAGTTTCTAGGGGTATTATAGGTTTAGACAAGTCTTTGAATGGACCACAAACTGATTTATACATACTGTGTTAATCAGGTTACCACAGAGACAATTTTTTTTTTCAAATTAAACAAACTTTATCGATTTTGAATCTCTCTTTATAATAAGTGAGCCCTTACAGTCCCTGTTATTAATGAGGATGCGTGCCTCAGAACGTATTACTTGCATTAAGACGCCCATACCCAGAATTATAGTATAATTTAACAGGGCGGAAAGGACATGGACTTGCTGCATGGGTCCAGTCAGGTCCGGCGTTCCAGGGTCCAGACCATTCTGTTTTTTTACCTAATACCAATTTAACATTAGCTCTACTTAAAGGGACCAATGCAAAATGGAACGCAAGTCAGCATAATTGATCCTGCATTGGATGGAAATAATTGTGTACATTCATCTGTATGTGGAGATGTACACCCCACTCTACACAGCTTGTAAGATTGTTGCCCTCACTGGACGTTTCAATTGCCCCGTTACAGCCCAGTTGGGCCAACTTAGGAGAGGACACACGGTGACAAAGAGTCTGCCGCAGTGAGGGCCAGATGTACTAAGCTTGAAAAGTGATAAAACGGAGAGTGGTAAACCACCAACCAATCAGCTACTTCCTGTCATTTTTCAAACACAGCCTGTGACATGACAGGTTGAAGCTGATTGGCTGGTGGTTTATAACTCTCCATTTTATCACTTTTCAAGCTTAGTACATCACAGCTGTCTTTGGTGCAGGTGCCAGATCTTCGGAGGAATCACCAGTAACATGATATATGTGACCACTGGTCAAAAGTCAAGAGCAACGGATGCAGGCTGAGCTGCGAGCCCCCCTCATAATTTTATATCATAGATACCGTGTATGTACATGAAAACTGATACAAGAGCTGTGGGTAATAAACAAGCGTACACATCAGCAAGCTGCACGGGCTGAGTCACTAGAGTGGATTGCTGAGAAAACCATATTACTCCCCCTGTTGAGAGGGGGGGGGGGGGGGGTAACCAGGTAAATGTGCAAACATCAGTGTCAGCTGTTTCAGTACAAGTGCTAGTCATATCTCAGTCTGCAGTCCAGTCTCATGCTGGTGTGACTCACAGGGGAATCCTACTTCTCTGCCCAAAAGATGTAACTAAGAAATAATTTATCACAGTCCCAGCTGCAGAAACTGGCTAAGACCACTGAATTTATAAGGAGAAGAGCCTTAGGACCCAGAGAGCTCTCTGCAGAGGCTCATAACGTCCAAATGTCCCATCTGATGCGGTGTATGACATCACAGGCGACACAGTTAGCAAAGACTACTCCAATGAGACTAGATAGAAGCCTAAATCTGCTGCTATGACCTCCAACAACTGGACACTTGTATATCGTAGTGCAGTGGTTCCCAAACTGTGTGCCGTGGCTCCCTGGGGTGCCTCGGGACACTTGCAGGGGTGCCTCGGGTTGGTCATTCAGGACCATCTCAAATAATTTATGATCAATTATTTCTGGACAAAACCAGTGCTGGTAGCTGCCAATCATAAAATGCGTACAATCAGAACAAAATCCTTCCCTTTACCACATAACTGAACATAAGAAGCACAAATAAACACAATCTACTTAATATGATATATATATTTTTGGGGCCTAGGGGTGCCGTGGAAAAATTATGATACTCTAGGGTGCCGTGACTAGAAAAAGATTGGGAACCCCTGTCGTAGTGTGTCTCCATTCTTCCTTTTGTACAGTACAGTATATCCTTCTATACTGCACCTATAGAGGTGTTACCGCCTACATGGGCCTAAAACCACAGCATTCTTGTCCTGTAAGGACAACGTATATATGATGTGGTAGGGAATACAGGTTGCAGCTCCTCTGGGGCAGGGACTGATGGTAATGACTGACATTTTATCTGGAAAGTGCTGCGATATACGTATACGCGCTACATAAATAAATGCTATTAATAATAGGCCAATAGGACGCTTCTAGTTTTCTGCTTGATTCCGATTGGTCCTTGCACTCAGTGCTGTTCCTAGCCTATTTGGCTCCCAATGCGAACAGATAAAAATGCACCCCCCCTTCCTTTGCATAAAAAAAATGTGCGCATGTGCTCCATTAAGTGGGTGTGGCTGCACATGGAGGGGCGTGGTCTTGCAGCAGGGGTGTGGCGCGGAACTCACTGTGACTGTCTGCTGTAGAGTGCTCGCTGCCCACTGCCTGACCGCACTGCCCTGCCAGCAGTGCGGTCTGTAGCCCACAGGCCACAATGGGCTAGTGCCATCTCAGAAAGGAGGTAGCCCTGGGACCTCATATGATGCTGCCCGGCATTGCATCCCCATAGAAACTTATGGGGGATACGGCTGCCGACGGAGCAGGAGGGATCACAGCAGGGATCGGAGATTCCTGCTGCGGTTCCTCTGTGCTACATGATGGGGTACTAAATATTTGCAGCTAACCCCTGATTTTTTGGGGATTAGGGGGAATTAGCCACAATTATTCAATAGTTAATGGGCCCCACAACCTCGCTGTGTGAATGCACCTTTAGCGACACTTCACAACAGGGTGTTGGCCACTGTTTATAAGGAGACACCGGAGCCGGTAATCAGTGAGCGAGTCTCCTGATCCAATCACACATCCTCCTCACACTGCAGCACTGGGCAATGGCCGGCCTGCGTCTGGTGTTTGCATTTAATCAAGGGTATGGTTCAGTCACTTTGACGGCTCCAGGATATGTGAACCAGGATGGAAAATGTCAGATGTGGGGGAGGAAATGAGAGAAAAACAGAGGTGGGAGGGGGCCACACAGGGACACCCAGACACAGCTAGCAGCATTGTATACAGTAAGTATATACATATTTACATGTATTGGCCAAAAAAAGACGGCCTCATCCAAACACTTCTTTAAAAAATAAAAGAAGGTAAAAAGTTTGAAGGTGGCCAGGAAATCCTGTTCTATGGTGTACAGTAAAGTGCAAGCTCCTGGGGTTCCTCCTCACCCTCAGAACAAAGTGATTTCATTTGCAGATATTCCACCAGTGATTCCTAGCTCTCTCTGGGGTAAATTTAATAAAGCTTCTAAAAATGAGAAGAGGTGATTTTGCCCATAGCAACCAGATTCCGGTCTATAATTTTTTAGGATGTAAAAGAGAAATGCCAAGATCGTTATTCACCTCCACTGACTTGTGAAATTGCAATGATCTGATTTATTAATGACATATGTGGAAAACGTTTCCTCGAGCACACTCTGGAGCATTCCCTGGTGTACTGGGGTGATGACACTGTGAGCAGATTCTCTGACAGACTGAATGGAATTTCTGTTGGTGTTCTCTGAATCACAGATCTCACTGTACTGCTCATAGCAGTGGCTGTGTCTGCAGGGATCACACCATAAGCGTGTTCCTACAGGCTGTAATGGGCAGGGTCAGAGCCAGGGCACACAGGGGGCTGACCCCTACTCCAATCATCACTGACATTTCTGGAGTTACAGGACCCCTGTGTTATAGTGTAATAATGTATCAACATGCTCATGGCTGCAGGCCTTAGTAATGTGCAGGTGTTACCTTGCCAGAGATAATCAGGTACAGGTACAGGTATGGGCACTGTCACAGGTACAGGTATGGCATAGCCGCTGTCACAGGTACAGGTATGGCATAGCTGCTGTCACAGGTACAGGTATGGAATAACCGCTGTCACAGGTACATGTATTGCACAGCCGCTGTCACAGGTACAGATATTGTATAACTGCTGTCACAGGTACAGGTATTGCACAGCCGTCTGTCACAGGTACTGGTATGGTATAGCAGCTGTCACAGGTACAGGTATGGCATAGCTGCTGTCACAGGTACATGTATTGCACAGCCGCTGTCACAGGTACAGGTATTGTATAACTGCTGTCACAGGTACAGGTATTGCACAGCCGCTGTCACAGGTACAGGTATGGTATAACCGCTGTCACAGGTACAGGTATGGGCACTGTCACAGGTACAGGTATGGCATAGCTGCTGTCACAGGTACATGTATTGCACAGCCGCTGTCACAGGTACAGGTATTGTATAACTGCTGTCACAGGTACAGGTATTGCACAGCCGCTGTCACAGGTACAGGTATGGTATAACCGCTGTCACAGGTACAGGTATGGCCACTGTCACAGGTACAGGTATGGAATAACCGCTGACACACGTACAGGTATGGCATAGCCACTATCACAGGTACAGGTGTGGCATAGCCGCTGTCACAGGTACAGGTATTGCACAGCCGCTGTCACAGGTACAGGTATGGCATAGCCACTGTCACAGGTACAGGTATGGTATAACTGCTGTCACAGGTACAGGTATGGCATAGCTGCTGTCACAGGTACAGGTATGGTATAACCGCTGTCACAGGTACAGGTATGGCATAGCTGCTGTCACAGGTACAGGTATGGTATAACCGCTGTCACAGGTACAGGTATGGCATAGCTGCTGTCACAGGTACAGGTATGGTATAACCGCTGTCACAGGTACAGGTATGGCATAGCTGCTGTCACAGGTACAGGTATGGTATAACCGCTGTCACAGGTACAGGTATTGCACAGCCACTGTCACAGGTACAGGTATGGTATAACCGCTGTCACAGGTACAGGTATTGCACAGTCGCTGTCACAGGTACAGGTATGGTATAACCGCTGTCACAGGTACAGGTATGGTATAACCGCTGTCACAGGTACAGGTATGGTATAACTGCTATCACAGGTACAGGTATTGCACAGCTGCTGTCACAGGTACAGGTATGGTATAACCGCTGTCACAGGTACAGGTATTGCACAGCCTTTGTCACAGGTACAGGTATGGTATAACCGCTGTCACAGGTACAGGCATGGTATAGCCGCTGTCACAGGTACAGGCACGGTATAGCCGCCGTCACAGGTACAGATATGGTATAGCCGCTGTCACAGGTACATATATTGCACAGCCACTGTCACAGGTACAGGTATGGTATAGCTGCTGTCACAGGTACAGGTATGGCATAACCGCTGTCACAGGTACAGATATTGCACAGCCACTGTCACAGGTACAGGTATGGCACAGCCGCTGTCACAGGTACAGGTATTGCACAGCCGCTGTCACAGGTACTGGTATGGTATAGCCACTGTCACAGGTACAGGTATGGTATAGCTCTGGGGTAGCCAACCCTAGTCCTCGAGATCTACCAACAGTGCATGTTTTGCAGGTCTCTTCACAGAATCACAAGTGAGCTAATTAGCTCCATCTGTGTATCTTTTAAAATGTGTCAGTGATTAATGAGTGCAGCTGTGCAGCAGCTAGGTTGTCTGGAAAATGTGAACTGTTGGTAGCTCTCGTAGGCTAGGGTTGGCTACCACTGGTATAGCTGCTGTCACAGGTACAGGTATTGCACAGCCGCTGTCACAGGTACAGGTATGGTATAGCCACTGTCACAGGTACAGGTATGGTATAGCTGCTGTCACAGGTACAGGTATGGCATAAGCGCTGTCAGAGGTACAGGTATTGCACAGCCGCTGTCACAGGTACAGGTATTGCACAGCTGCTGTCACAGGTACATGTATTGCACAGCTGCTGTCACAGGTACAGGTATGGTATAGCTGCTGTCACAGGTACAGGTATGGTATAGCCGCTGTCACAGGTACAGGTATTGCACAGCCGCTGTCACAGGTACAGGTATGGCATATGGTAATGGTATGTCACAGGTACAGGTATGGTATAACCACTGACACAGGTACAGGTATAGTATAGCTGCTGTCACAGGTACAGGTATGGTATAGCCACTGTCACAGGTACAGGTATGGTATAACCACTGTCACAGGTACAGGTATGGTATAGCTGCTGTCACAGGTACAGGTATGGTATAGCCGCTGTCACAGGTACAGGTATTGCACAGCCGCTGTCACAGGTACAGGTATGGTATAGCTGCTGTCACAGGTACAGGTATGGCATAGCCCCTGTCACAGGTACAGATATGGCATATGGTAATGGTATGTCACAGGTACAGGTATTGCACAGCCGCTGTCACAGGTACAGGTATTGCACAGCCGCTGTCACAGGTACAGGTATGGTATAACCGCTGTCGCAGGTACAGGTATGGTATAGCTGCTGTCACAGGTACAGGTATGGCATAGCCCCTGTCACAGGTACAGATATGGCATATGGTAATGGTATGTCACAGGTACAGGTATTGCACAGCCGCTGTCACAGGTACAGGTATGGCATAGCTGCTGTCACAGGTACAGGTATGGTATAACCGCTGTCACAGGTACAGGTATGGCATAGCTGCTGTCACAGGTACAGGTATGGTATAACCGCTGTCACAGGTACAGGTATGGCATATGGTAATGGTATGTCACAGGTACAGGTATTGCACAGCCGCTGTCACAGGTACAGGTATGGTATAGCCACTGTCACAGGTACAGGTATAACCGCTGTCACAGGTACAGGTATTGCACAGCCGCTGTCACAGGTACAGGTATGGTATAGCCACTGTCACAGGTACAGGTATAGCCCCTGTCACAGGTACAGGTATGGTACAGCTGCTGTCACAGGTACAGGTATTGCACAGCTGCTGTCACAGGTACAGGTATGGTATAGCTGCTGTCACAGGTACAGGTATTGCACAGCCGCTGTCACAGGTACAGGTATGGTATAGCTGCTGTCACAGGTACAGGTATGGTATAACCGCTGTCACAGGTATGGTATAGCTGCTGTCACAGGTACAGGTATGGTATAGCTGCTGTCACAGGTACAGGTATGGCATAGCCCCTGTCACAGGTACAGGTATGGCATATGGTAATGGTATGTCACAGGTACAGGTACTCGCAGGAACAGACAGCTGCTGGGAGGAGATGCACATGTCCGCAGGCTGAGAGTGACCTGTGCTTGTTACAGAACAATGCTCTGCAAACCTTCTTACCATGTATTTCTGTATTAATGAATTACTCAAGTAGCAAAACCATTAAGTCCTTGGTAACCTCAGGGCTTGTCGGACACAATAGATAATAATGCACCATAACAGTAATGACGTTCTATTATCACTCAATGCGTTCAGTCCATGTGTAACTGTAATGACAGCTGCTGTAGCTGCTGCTGCACTTCTTACATTACGCCTCTGACTGCTACATACCAGGACTATGGGCTGGCGGATTATAATGAGAGGGATCTCTCACATGCATTGGGCCAGATCCCTGCTTTATTGTCAGGCCTTCCATTATACGTAAGAACACCGACGGGGAGCTCGTATTGGCCCTGATGCTATGATCTGCACAAAGGTATTCCCACTGACAGCCCATACACCTGCGTCATCACCCAGCGCATGCCCATACACCTGTGCCATCACCCAGCGCATGCCCAAACACCTGCGTCATCACCCATTGCATGCCCAAACACCTGTGCCATCACCCAGCAAATGCCCAAAACCGGCGTCATCACCCATCGTATGCCCAAACACCTGTGTCATCACCCAGCATATGCCCAAACACCTGTGTCATCACCCAGCGCATGGCCAAACACCTGCGTCATCACCCATTGCATATCCAAACACCTGTGCCATCACCCAGCGCATGGCCAAAACCGGCGTCATCACCCATCGTATGGCCAAACACCTGTGTCATCACCCAGCGCATGCCCAAACACCTGTCATCACCCAGCGCATGACCAAACACCTGCGTCATCACCCAGCGCATGCCCATACATCTGTTATGCCCATACACTTGCATCATCACCCAGCGCATGCCCATACACCTGTGCCATCACCCAGCGCATGCCCATACACCTGTGTCATGCTTAAACACCTGCGTCATCACCCAGCGCATGCCCAAAACCAGCGTCATCACCCATCGTATGCCCAAACACCTATGTCATCACCCAGCATATGCCCAAACACCTGTGTCATCACCCAGCGCAAGGCCAAACACCTGTGTCATCACCCAGCGCATGCCCAAACACCTGTGTCATCACCCAGCGCATGGCCAAAACCGGCGTCATCACCCATCGTATGGCCAAACACCTGTGTCATCACCCAGCGCATGGCCAAACACCTGTGTCATCACCCAGCGCATGCCCAAACACCTGTGTCATCACCCAGCGCATGGCCAAAACCGGCGTCATCACCCATCGTATGGCCAAACACCTGTGTCATCACCCAGCGCATGCCCAAACACCTGTCATCACCCAGCGCATGACCAAACACCTGCGTCATCACCCAGCGCATGCCCATACATCTGTGTTATGCCCATACACTTGCATCATCACCCAGCGCATGCCCATACACCTGTGCCATCACCCAGCGCATGCCCATACACCTGTGTCATGCTTAAACACCTGCGTCATCACCCAGAGCATGCCCAAAACCAGCGTCATCACCCATCGTATGCCCAAACACCTATGTCATCACCCAGCATATGCCCAAACACCTGTGTCATCACCCAGCGCATGGCCAAACACCTGTGTCATCACCCAGCGCATGCCCAAACACCTGTGTCATCACCCAGCGCATGGCCAAACACCTGCGTCATCACCCAGCACATGCCCATACACCTGCATCATCACCCAGCGCATGGCCAAACACCTGTGTCATCACCCAGCGCCACCTGCATCATCACCCAGCGCATGCCCATACATCTGTGTCATGCCCATACACCTGCATCATCACCCAGCGCATGCCCATACACCTGTGTCATCACCCATTGTATGCCCAAAACCGGCGTCATCGCTTAGCGCATGCCCATACACCTGTGTCATGCTTAAACACCTGCGTCATCACCCAGCGCATGCCCAAAACCGGCTTCATCGCCCAGCGCATGCCCAAACACCTGTGTCATCACCCATCGCATGCCCAAACACCTGTGTCATCACCCATCGTATGCCCAAACACCTGCGTCATCACCCAGCGCATGCCCATACACCTGTGCCATCACCCAGCGCATGCCCAAACACCTGTGTCATCACCCAGTGCATGCCCAAACACCTGCGTCATCACCCAGCGCATGCCCAAACACCTGTGTCATCACCCAGTGCATGCCCAAACACCTGTGTCATCACCCAGTGCATGCCCAAACACCTGTGTCATCACCCTGTGAATGCCCAAACATCTGTGTCATCACCCTGTGAATGCCCTCACCACTCTGCCCATAAATCTGTGTCATTACCCTGTGCATGCCCTCACCACATTGCTCGTATATATGTGATACAACCCAATGTATGCCCTTACCACTCTGCCCATACACCCGTGTCATCGCCCACTGCATGCCCTTACCACATTCCTCGTATATCTGTGATACAACCCAATGTATGCCCTTACCACTCTGCCCATACACACGTGTCATCACCCACTGCATGCCCTTACCACATTGCTCATGAAGTCTGCCTCTGTCAGGTCCTCCAGCTCCAGGAAAGGGCTGTGGAAGCTGCCCTCTGGGGGCATGGTGCCATTATCCATGGTCCCAGGACACTACCGATCTTGCTGTCAGGTGTCACAAGAGCTGGCAATCAGCCATTTGACCAGCTGGCTTGATGGGGATCAGGTGGAAAGGGCAAGTGCCCAATTGTACAGTAACCAGGTGCAAACTGCAAAGACGAAGTTGGCATGGGATCAAGCAGTTAGACATAATCCAAAATGTTGGTCATGAAGTTTGGGGTGTCCTAGGCACTCCGATGTTTAGTTGCAGTAAAGAACCTCCCACTGTGGGCATGAGAGTACCGTGATGGGGTGCTGTACAGGCAGGAGCGTGTCACAGAACAGGAGGCATGGGTACAGGTGTGTGTGTGTGGGGGGGGGGGGGCAGTGGGGGGGGGGGGGGCAGTAGTAGTGTCACAGAGGACAGGGCTGGGGTACTGGGATGCCTGGGCTGGAATGGGGGCTATGTATGAACAGGTGGCAGAAGCAGTGTCACTGAGGGCAGTGCTGGGGTACTGGGATGTTTGGGTGCAGCAGGGGTGTAAAGTGATGGGGTGCTGTGCAGGAAGGGGGCAGAAGCAGTGTCACTGAGTGCAGTGCTGGGGTACTGGGATGTTTGGGTGCAGCAGGGGTGTATAATGGGGTGCTGTGCAGGAAGGGGGCAGAAGCAGTGTCACTGAGGGCAGAGCTGGGGTACTGGGATGTTTGGGTGCAGCAGGGGTGTAAAGTGATGGGGTGCTGTGCAGGAAGGGGGCAGAAGCAGTGTCACTAAGTGCAGTGCTGGGGTACTGGGATGTTTGGGTGCAGCAGGGGTGTATAATGGGGTGCTGTGCAGGTAGGTGCCAGTAGTAATGTCACTGAGGGCAGAGCTGGGGTACTGAGATGTTTGGGTGCAGCAGGGTGTAAAGTGATGGGGTGCTGTGCAGGTAGGGGGCAGAAGTAGTGTCACTAGGGGGGCAATGCTAGGGTACTGGGATGCTTGGGTGCAGCATGGGCGTAAAGTAATGGGGTGCTGTGCAGGCAGGGGGGACCTGGGATGCCCGGGCTGGAGTGGGGGGCAGGAGTGTATAGCAGCTGTGCTGAGCATGCCCTGTTCTCCCCCACAGACAAGCTGCTCCCCTCCTCCGGGGAGATGGGCTCCGTCCTTGCTCCGAGTCTCTCCTTAGTGCCGGGGCTCTCTGCTGCTAGGTACCCGTGTCTCCCGGTAACTCTCCAGCTGTCAGCTGCAGCCTGAGCCGAGAACTCCGGACCCCGCCTCCTCTCATTAATATGTAAGCAGCTTCATGAATATAGAATCTGTCACCGCTGAGGCCGCGCCCCCTGATTAACCCCTCTCTGCCCTTATGCTTGTGTTCTGAAGAGAATGCTGAGCATTTAGTAGAGAGCAATAGACATTTATATATTATTTAAGAATATTTCTGCTACATTCCTTCCTTCTAACCCTGTCTCCTCTACACTTTGTCATCTCACTATAAGAAATCTACATAAACGTAACTTAAACAAAAATCTTGTTGACCATTTTGGGAGTTGACCATTGTCACATCGATTTAGATCATTTACACCGATTTGGAATTAATAAAAATCATGTATAATCTAGGTATAATCTCCTGAGATGTCTCTGTTTGGCAGGAGTAGGTACACTCATACCCCTCCTTATTGTCTTCAGGGACAAGTGACACCACCGAACTCTCACCTGACAAATACCTGGCCAACCAGGGAGGGATTGGAACTCTGCATTACCAGCCGCACGGGATTGGTCGGTGCTCACTGCCAATCACTCAGGTCACTGGATCACCTGATTTCTTAACTTTTTTTTAAATTATATTATTATTATAATCTGCTACTGGCAGTCATACTGTATAGTTGGGTATGGTCATTGGTCGACCAACCAAAGGTCGACACAACATGGCTTAAGTAGACACCTCAAATACTGTAGGTCGACATGGGTGGACGGTCGACACAAGCATTATATTTTCTGAAACTCTGCTCTTGATGGGCAGCCAATCGCACACTTCAGGGAGAGGAGCGGAGAATGTAAACATTCCCCACTGCTCCCGGTCCGGCTTGGTACGCGTACTGGCGGCTTGGTATTTTACCTCTCCCAGGATGCTACTTGGAATGAAGTGGAACGATCTCTGCCGGAGGCCTTGGTAAGTATAATTTCCTTCCGCAGGTCCATACCGTTGGATTCTACTGTACAAGCAGACAGGTGGACCCAGTAGGTGGGTATATTGTTGGTTTAATGAAGTGTGTAATAAACTTGTACTTTTCTTCTGTATCTGTGTCTTATTTAACTATTTGTTATGTTGCAGAACTACAAGTCCCATCAGGCCTGCACCGCATGCAGGGACTTTGAGAACCACAAGTCCTAGCATGCGGGGCAACAAAACACAATAGTTCTATTTTTTACACTGAAATCAGCCTGGTGCCCATCACCCTGGGGCACCAGGGACAGCCCCAGGCTTCAGCCCGGGCAGGGTTAATTGTGGAGCGGGAGGACCCCTTCATTGGGGGGGGGGGGTCCCCAATCCCCCAGGGTCCCTGCCTGGGCTGAACAGTCAGGGGGATAATGCTTTGGCCGGGTGAACCAGTATATATAGTTTCCCCCGGCTGTGGCATTACCCTGATGGCTGTTTGAGCCCGGTGCTGGTTCTCAAAATATGGGGGACCCCTACCTATTTTGTCCCCTTGTTTTGGGAACCAGGGATGGCTGGTGACAGGAATCACAGGCAGCCCCTGGATAGGCAGCCCCTTGACTGGGCACTACAAGCTCCAGAATGACAGAGATTGAATAGAGCCTGTCCGGCGTCTTATCAAGTTTCGGTTTTTATACATAAGAATATTTTTTTGCTCTTTAATACCCCTTTCACACTGGCCTATTTTCCCAGGTTGGCTCCGGGAACATCCCAAGACTAGCACTGGAGTAAAAGAGTCCCAGGCCAAAATCCCAGGACCGGGCTAAAATCCCAGGACCATTGTCCCTGGATTTCAACCCTGCTAGCTACCAGGGTTGCTCCCGGGACCTTCCCGGGATACAGGCCAGTGTGAAAGGTACTTACCCAGCCTCCCAGCTTGCCTGACGCTGGGCGCAGTGCTGGAAGAGAGCGCCGCGACATGGATGTGCGGCTGCGTAGCTACAGGTGCTGGGCCTCCCCCCGGTTAGCCCATCCCCGCTCACCCTACCGGTGAACCCACCGCCCCGGTCCTCCGCTCCTGCCACAGGCACCGCACTGTGGTCATCACGTAGCTGATGCCTTCAGGTAATGGAGCAGGTGGGGTTTCTCTCCTCCATGCTGACTGATGATTATACAGGTCTTGCTCTTATGATGTCATAGTGATGTCACTTGTTACTAATAAATCTGCAAACGGCCTTCTCGATGGTTCATTCCTAAAGATGGCTGCCTCCACTCTGTTCAACTTTAAGGCAAAATATAAATACATTTCAACTGTGATGAGTGGCGCCAATCTGAAGAGAGAACTCATTGTTTGGTACTCTTTACCTAGAAGGGCGGCCATCGCGGCCATCGCGGGCATCGCATGTACTAAAAAATCGCATGCGATGCGACCGACGCGATGCCCGCGATTTCCCATAGGGAACAATGTTAAATGTCCCAATTGACCCGATTTTCCTGTTCAATGTCCCAATTGACCCGATTTTCCATAGGGAACAATGTTAAATGGCCCACAGAGGCCAAATAGGCACCCTGAAGTGTGAAATGGCCCCCCCAATTGTTAACGACACCCCACGATCAACGTCAAACCGAAGCGTGGCGAGCGCAGCGAGCCCGCGAGGGGCGGCGGTACGCGTCCTACGACCTTTTCATACCCCCACTATCCACGTCGGCGTGGAGTTGAGAATAGAAAGTGTGGCGAGCGCAGCGAGCCACCGAGCCCGAAGCGTGGCGAGCGCAGCGAGCCCCGCGAGGGGACGGGGACACCTTCACATGTATACGCGTCCCCTCGCGGGCTTCACAGGTATCCGCGTCCCCTCGCTGCGCTCGCCACGCTTCGGGCTCGGTGGCTCGCTGCGCTCGCCACACTTTCTATTCTCAACTCCACGCCGACGTGGATAGTGGGGGTATGAAAAGGTCGTAGGACGCGTACCGCCGCCGCTCGCCACGCTTTGGGTTGACGTTGATCGTGGGGTGGCGTTAACAATTGGGGGGGCCATTTCACACTTCAGGGTGCCTATTTGGCCTCTGTGGGCCATTTAACATTGTTCCCTATGGAAAATCGGGTCAATTGGGACATTGAACAGGAAAATCGGGTCAATTCGGACATTTACCATTGTTCCCTATGGGAAATCGCGGGCATCGCGTCGGTCGCATCGCATGCGATTTTTTGGTCGCATCCGATGCGACCGACGCGATTTTTTTTCCCTAACGATGCCCACGATCAAAATCGTGGGCGCCCTTCTAGGTAAAGAGTACCCATTGTTTTATTTAATTATAATAACCAATTAGTAGCCAGTCCAGAAATAAATAATTGGATGAGTGCAATATGGCTTAATCTATCAGAGATCCTATCGGTCTCTGTTGCTTTAAGGAAGGGCAAAGCCTACAATTCTGTAATACTGTAATTAAAGGGACAACTACCAATTAAAGGCTCAGAGAAAAATTACATGGATTTGAGTGGAAAGCATTTTAGATCTATATCTCAGCAACTGCCCCCCTTATATAAACAGCCAAAGCTAGCATTGCCTTCCCTATATACCCAAGGCTACAAGACAAGCCTCATATGGTGCAGAGGAAAACAATTAACCCTTCCTGCATCATGGAATCAAACTAAATTATACCGATTTTAATGCACAGTTGCGGTTTGTCCCGGCTATTTCGAGAAAATGCTAATGTACTAAGACAGTGTGTCGTTTATTTTTTTGTTCTGTCCAGAATATTTGGTTTACCGCAGATGAAGGTTATACCACTGCTCTATGGAAGATGTCTCAGTCTCAAAAAGTAGAAAAGTGTATAGTTTAAATGTTTGACAAGACATTTGAAGGTTTTTGCTATGAAAACCTCCTTCGCTGTAAGATCCAAGCCATTTATTTTATTGTATGCCTGTTACAATTCCAGAAATGTCAAGACACCTTTGTTTGCAAAAGACAAAGAGGTGATAGTTTTGGTACATACTGATTTTGGGGAAAAAAAGAAATGAGATCTACAAGAGTGCAGGGGAAACTCCTGGAGGAGCACATTGCCTGGGGGACCACTTCCTTCTTTAGGGATAAGGTCCTAGAATGTGCACTTATTATACATATGTTATATATATATATATATATATATATATATATATATATATATATATATATATATATATATATAGTGTCTGTGAGTCTCTGAAACAACCCCATCTGCTGGCAGAGAGTGAAACTACATCTCTTTCTCACACATGCACAAACACAGAAGGTAGCGGACTAGCTTTCAAAGCTTTTTGCTTCGGGCGGGATTACTAGGATGTGTACATATATCTGTGGCAGCTGGCCACACCCCCTCTGAAGACTGGCCACACCCCTAAACACTGCCCCCTACCACTGTATTCCTCTGGTGGGCACTTCATATCCCAGTCTGACACAGCAGGGCCATATCTAATATCTGGAATGTCTTCTCTTTCTTATTCCCATCAAAGGAATATGTTGTATATGATATATATGATATATTAATAACCCCGCTCAAAGCAAATGCTTTCAAAGTTAGTCTGCTACCTTGTGATTGCCTCTGTGTTTGTGCATGTGTGAGAGAAAGAGATGCATGCAGTTTCACTCGCTGCCAACAGATGGCAGTGTTTTGGAGACACACAAACATACACTAGACATAAATATATCTATAGATATATATCTATAGATATATATCTATAGATATATATCTATAGATATATATCTATAGATATATAGATATATCTTTATATATATATATATATATATATATATATATATATATATATATATATAGATATAAGGCGCCTATTGAATTATTGTGATTGACCTTTACCTTAACTTAACATTTGTTACCCCTAGAAATAAATCACTCGGACACGTTAACCTGAAATAACCACACGGACAACTACTGCATAAGTTTAAAAGGTCAATGGTATTTATTGTTGGTATGACCCTATTGAAAGGGATTGGAGACCAGCTAAGTCACAAATGTTAACAATGGCGGTGACTACAACGCCCCAACTTGTAACCAGGGCGATGAACCGCCCCCATTGAATTCAAGGCACAGCCCGCACTGTGACGGTCTTACCGCCCCTCCTATTGCATGGTGAGGACAGTTCAAGGAAGTGGCCATCGTCCCCCCTCGGGGGCAGGACTCACCAGCCGTCCTGGCAGAGGGTGGCAATACCGCACAGAGACCTCCTGTACCTCAAACTTGACCGCTGATCGAGAACGCCCTCCCGCCAATTATAAATTGATATTTGTGAAGCCAAATTGTGGGAAGGCCGAAAGGCCGGGTGGTAATTGAAGAAAGCAAGGGAGGGAGGGTGGGAATCCAGACTCAAAGAGGAAGAAGGATCACCTGACTACCCCTAAAATACCCCTGCATAAGCTACCACCCCTTCTACACCTGATTGGCTACACCTACAACACTGGACTCTATGGGGTAAGAGACATTTCACTAACTTTATTATAATATATATATATATATAGTTTAGCTGTGGCCCTGTATTGAAGTGGGCCGATTTAAAGTGGGAAAACTGAGTCATACTGTAACTACGAGCATTATACCTGCGTTGCACCGAAGGAAAACTGAAGGCAAACTACTACAAATCAACAAAAACACACACAGACTGCATTGATACCTCAAGAGTATGTAATGCATCTCCAATATGCTCTCTTTATTTCTGTGTTATGCAAACTCTTGTATGATTTGAAAAGTTCTGATTTAATGAATTGATTGTAATTGTTATTACTTGTTTGGGGACGTTGGTCAGTGAAGCATAGTTTAGTGTTGCATTCTGCTTGATGTCTACTCAAACACAGTGCAAATTATCTCCTTTGACCATTTGGCCGTTAGTGTTCAGGTGTAGCCTGAACTGAACAGACTCACTATATTCTTAGAATTAGTGACCTGCAGCTTTTTTGAACAGTAAAAAAAATAAAAACAGACATTGAACAACATCATCAAACAGGTAATTTAAACTTTAGACTTCGATTTTGTACTGTCTGAACATGGCTAGGAATAACAGATGCACAGGCAAAAATTTTAAAACTATGTGTGCAAACGCTAGAAGCCTAGGAGACAAAGTTTCTGATCTAATTGCAATAATGAGGGATGACCTAGACATTGTGGCTATCACAGAGACATGGTGTAATGAGAACCATGGCTGGGACATAGCTATACCAGGATACAATTTATTTAGGAAGGACAGAATGGGAAGAATCGGAGGAGGGGTAGCAATGTATGTAAAGAAAAGCATAAATGCTACTTTAATACAAAACATTGAAGAAAAAACTGAGGCCCTTTGGGTGACCATAAAAATGGGGGAGAAGGACATTATTCATACTGGGGTCATCTATAGGCCACCAGGCCAGGGGCAGGATTTGGACAAGAGCCTATTGCTTGATGTCACTAAAATGGCTTTAAAGGGAGAAGTCATAATCATGGGAGACTTTAACCTACCTGATGTGAATTGGGAGGAGTCTTTTGCAAGATCATCTACAAGTGGCAAATTTCTAAATTCCCTACAGGGAGCCTCTCTCAAGCAATTGGTGAGGGAGCCTACTCGCAAAGACTCAATATTAGATTTAATACTCACAAATGGTGACAGGATATCAGACATATATGTGGGTGAGAACCTGGGATCCAGTGATCATCAAGCAGTATGGTTTAGTATCAAGGCAGGGTCCAACTCCAGTCACACAAAAACTAAGGTGTTGGATTTTAGGAAGGCTGACTGCAAAAATGGGGAGATGTTTAATCGACTCATTAGCGGATTGGAGGAACTTGAAAGGAGTGCAGGAGAGGTGGAAAAAATTAAAAAGTGCAATACTAAAGGCAACGGACCTTTGTATCAAAAGGGTTAAGAAAAGTACCAGGAAAAGGAAGCCAGTGTGGTTTACTAAAGAGGTATCAACTAGTGTAAAAGCAAAAAAGATGGCCTTTAGGACATACAAGCAGACTCAAAATAATAATGACAAAGAAGTGTATCTTGCCAGACACAAAGAGGCTAAGAAAGTGATCAGGCGTGCCAAGGCACAAGCTGAGGAGAAAATGGCTCAGTCGGTAGACAAAGGAAACAAAACTTTTTTAAGTATATAAGTGAAAGGAGAAAATCACATGGAGGAATAATAAGACTGCGGACAGACACTGAGAATTTGGTGGAGGGAGACAAGGCAATTGCAGATCATCTAAATAATTACTTTTGCTCCGTATTCACTATAGAAGGAGAAGGGAAGGGACCACAGTTAAGTTGCAAGGACATTCATAAAAATAAGGTAGATGGAAGTACATTTACTAGGGAGAAAGTCCTAACAGAACTTTCAAGACTGAAAGTGGATAAATCAATGGGGGCCAGATGGAGTGCATCCAAGGATACTAAAATAACTAAAAGATGTGTTGGTAGCGCCATTAACAGATTTATTCAACCAGTCACTAGATACAGGTGCAGTTCCAGAGGACTGGAGAAAAGCAAATGTAGTTCCACTGCACAAAAGCGGAAGCAAAGAAGAAGCAAGTAACTACAGACCAGTGAGCCTTACATCAGTAGTAGGGAAATTAATGGAAACACTATTAAAAGAAAGAATAGTGGAATATCTTAAATTAAACAACTTACAGGATCCAAAACAGCATGGTTTTACTGCAGGGAGATCATGCCAAACAAGGCTGTAGATGTGGCATATCTAGACTTTAGTAAGGCATTTGACACTGTCCCACATCGCAGGCTGCTAAATAAACTTGAAAGTGTGGGATTGGATTATAAAACAATTAAATGGATAAGAACCTGGTTGCAGGATAGGAAACAGACAGTTGTAGTAAATGGAGTGCATTCTTTGGAGGGACATGTTACCAGTGGAGTACCCCAGGGATCTGTACTTGGACCAGTGCTCTTTAATATCTTTGTTAGTGACATTGCAAATGGTATTGAAGGGAAAGTATGCATTTTTGCAGATGACACAAAGATATGCAACAAAGTAGACACACCAGGAGGGGTAAATCAAATGACTGATTATCTAAGTAAACTTGAGAAGTGGTCAAGAGCATGGCAACTACAGTTTAATGCTAAAAAATGCAAAATTATGCACTTGGGACTCAAAAACCCAAAGGCTCAATATAGTATCAAGGGTACTATAATGGAAACTACTGAGGAGGAAAGGGATCTAGGAGTCACTATTTCAAGTGACTTAAAGGCAGGGAGGCAATGTAACAAAGCAATGAGGAAGGCTAGTCAGATGCTTGGTTGCATAGGGAGAGGAATCAGTAGCAGAAAAAAAAGAAGTAATAATGCCACTGTATAGGTCATTGGTACGACCTCACCTAGAGTATTGTGTTCAGTTCTGGAGGCCATATCTTCAGAAGGATATAAATACATTGGAGAGTGTACAAAGAAGGGCAACTAAAATGGTGCATGGCCTACATCACAAAACTTACCTGGAAAGACTAAAAGATCTTAACATTTATAGTTTGTAGCAGAGAAGGGAAAGGGGGGACATGATAGAAATCTTCAAATATATCAAGGGTTTTAACATAGTACAGGAGGGAAATTTTCTTCAAAGGAAAGGAAGTAATAAAACACGAGGACATGCACTGACACTGGAGGAAGGTAGGTTCAGGGGAAATGTTAGAAAGAATTACTTCACAGAAAGGTTAGTGGATAAGTGGAAAAGCCTCCCATCAGACGTGGTAGAGGCTAAGACAGTAGAAAAATTTAAACATGCTTAGGCATATGAATATCCGGTACTTGTGTATTTTGGCGGCGCCCCCGATCTCCATCGCGCAATGTTTTAATCGCATCGCATACCATGCACCCGATGCAACACGATTTTTGCCCCCTATGCGATGAAAGATTGTATAAGCACCCTTAAGGGTGCTTTTAAGCACCCTTATGGGTGCTTACAATGTTAAATGCACCCCCACGCCACCCCCCCACTATAAACGTGAACCCGAAGCGTGGCGACCGCAGCGAGCCCACGAGGGGCGGCGGTACGCGTCCTCCGACCTTTTCATACCCCCACTATCCACGTCAGCGTGGAGTCGAGAATAGAAAGTGTGGCGAGCGCAGCGAGCCACCGAGCCCAAAGCGTGGCGAGCGCAGCGAGCCCCACGAGGGGACGCGGATACCTTCACAGGTATCGGAGTCCCCTCGCGGCCTTCACAGGTATCCGCGTCCCCTCGCGGGGCTCGCTGCGCTCGCCACGCTTAGGGCTCGGTGGCTCGCCACACTTTCTATTCTCAACTCCACGCCGACGTGGATAGTGGGGGTATGAAAAGGTCGGAGGACGCGTACCGCCGCCCCTCGTGGGCTCGATGCGCTCGCCACGCTTCGGGTTCACGTTTATAGTGGGGGGGGGGGGGGGTGGCGGGGGGGGTGCATTTAACATTGTAAGCACCCATTAGGGTGCTTATACAATGTTTAATCGCATCGCATTGTATGGCATTGTACAATATCGCGTCGCATCGCATACCATCGCATGCCTTATGGTATGTGATGCGATGGGCGCCACCAAACTACACAAGTACCGAATATCCTTACAAAGAAATAAGGATTAAAAAGGGTTGAGTTTACCTGAAGGGTAAAAAAAGGGGCAGACTAGATGGGCCAAATGGTTCTTATCTGCCGTCACATTCTATGTTTCTATATATATATATATATATATATATATATATACATATATATATATATATATATCTATATCTATATATATATAAATATAGATGATATTTAAATATGTATATTTATAAATCATCTATATACACCTTCCAATATGAAAGAATAAATGACTCCTAGAGACCAGAAGAATCAACTCAGACCCTTCATCACAAGATTTACTCAGGAAAACGGAAAGATTGCACAATGTGTAAGATCTCTTTGGCATCTACTCCTGAAGGACCCTGTTTTAGGAACCCACTTACCTACTAGGCCAGGCATTGTGTTCCGTAAGGAGGGTTATTTGAAAAGTATGCTAGCACCTAGCAAAATTGAAATAGGTGACTAATACCAACCAGAAGACCTTCCTTTCAAATGGATCCGGCCACAAGCGGAACTATTGCAACTATATTGAAAAGAAACCTGCGACGTCACTGCAAATACAAGAACATCTACGCAACACTGGACGTCCAGTACCACAGCCTACCTAGGCATTCCCAGGAAGCCAATAATTGGCAAGATGAAGAGTTACCATTCTCCGTACTAGAGCATATAAGAGTAGCAGAGGGGACGATAGGGATCTGGCCCTCTCCAAAAGAGAGTCGTTCTGGATCTACTTACTCAATACCCTAACACTATATGAGATTAATGAGTCGATTGATATGGTAACCACATACCCTCCAACATGGCCCATTCCATTAGGTACAAAATGCTCTGTTTCTGGACTTCCAGTGGCAGTTGCAGAGCTGTGACAGTCCAATATTTAAATAGGGGAGCCACTCTAAACATCAATGTCCTGGACTCACTGGCAGTTGATGTGACCCCCCCCCCCCCTCTTGAATTTTGGACTGTGCCGGAGTCCAACCTCTGTAACTGCCACTGGCAAGGAAGTCCAGGAACAGAGCATTTTGTACCTAATGGAATGGGTCATGTTGGAGGGTATGTAACCATGGTAACCATGTCCAGACTGACCGTTTATGTACAGGTTGACTGTTTATGAACCGACTAGACATATGTAATTTACCTTACCATGCAGATTTTTGTAATTGTGATGTTGCAGATTCAGGTGTAGAAGTGATAAAGTGTCTGTTTTTTTATCACCGGCCATTCAGCTCCTACCTGTAATTTTTCAAACCAAGCCTGTAACTTCACAGTCAGGAGCTGATTGGCCGGTGATAAAAACCAGACACTATATCACTTCACCGAGCTTAGTAAATCTGCCCCTCAGTGAAATAATTTAACGTCTGAACAATGAACTACTGACCCAGCGGTAAACTCTTCTCCAATAAGTCTAATTGCTTTTATTGACCCATCTCCCCCTGAGAGATTATTATTAATCATAATTTACTTTAGTATAGCTAGTACAGTATATGATTACTGATCTGACATTATAAAAAGCCCAGCTTTTGAACTATCAGTATCCCTTGACAAAGATCCCTGTGGATTGAAACGCATTGGGAAGCTGAGGAGGACCTGACTTCTTACCTTTTGGAACTGGAACACCCTGGACCTCGCCATCTGTGTGGACAATCTGGATTCATCCACACTCAAGTCGTGTTTCATCTTTGTGCATCCAGTTTAATTTTTTGAGGTGTAGAAAGGTCCTTCTTCTGATTTTGTATTGTAATTTTTATTCTTTTATATACGTTGGAGTGCATCGAATAAATACCTTTTGACGCAGTATATGTGTCACAAAGATACCTTGATGAGAGTCATACTTCAGATTGCACAGTGAGTTGGGGTACGCACTCTTTTGAGGATCCATTAAAAGATACCTTTATAAGAAAGATCTGTTTATGCACACTGTGAGCATGGGTACGATATCTCTAAGACAAAAGATACCTTTATATGTGGGATCTTGCCTTTCACTTATGTGAGTCCTTGGTACGACCGTTTATTTACTTTGATGGTGGAAGGACACCTGTAAGAACACTTTTTCCTGGAGTGATTCACCCTGGGGACTTCACTGAATTTGTACTATATAAGACCTGATACAATATATGTAGTTTTCATTTTTTCATGACCATCTATATGAATACATCTATTGGGAACAATTGAGACACCCAGAACCGCTTGAATCACTGTACCTATTGACAGAAGGCAAGTTACGTATTCATTTATTTATTTATTATTCATAAGCGCTTTGTTGACTCCACTTACAGAATACCTGTGTTTGCGGAATGATAGTTGTATTCCACACAATGTTAGTATTCTTTCAGGTATTTCAAACACTTGAAAGTAGCAAACAGAAGCACCCAACGCGTTTCGTCCCTTCACGGGACATTATCAGGGGTTTGCTGGAGATTTATAACCTATGAAAAAAAATGTATTAAAAACATTTCACATATTAATAGAAAAAAATTCATTAACCAAAACAGTTTCCATACAGACTTCAGATTTGTATACTAGTACAATGATTAAGTCGGCATCATAATCATGATACTTTAGCATGAATAAAATAAACGATAAAACGGACGCAAGAACATGTGAACAGAAAAAAGACACATGGGAAAAACATATGAAAAAAAATCTATAATGTATTTTTTAGGTACTTTTTTGGTCCATATAAAGTATCACTATTCATCACTATTTTAGTGAGCTATATGCTGTCTTGACGGTTATTGTGCCACCTGTAAATATGCACTTCACATAAATGTTATTTTATAGAGGACACGTAGTTAGTTTTCACTACCGCAGCAGTATGTATACGAAGGTTGAACACACCCCCCGGATACAATGGAACGCAAGCTTGAGTTGCTATCATTCGTTTCTGCAGTGCAGGACTATTACTGGCCCATTTTCGGCCAATGGAATGCACTTCCGGCTGCGGTGGAACACAACCTGGAAGTGCCTCCTTCCGCAAAGCCAATTCTGAATAGCTTTTCTTTCTTTTACAGTAGGAGAGTATGGAACAACTGGACAGCGGCCCGCTCCCCTGATCCTTGGTGTTTATTATCACCCAGCCACCTCTATCACACTATTTCACCATACCTCCCAACATCTAGTACCTTTGAAGAGCGACCCGCCAAAATGGGAGCGTGGCCTATGTAAATGAGGGGTGTGGCGTATGAAAATGATGTCCCCATGATGTCTCCCAACTGCGTCCCGCCTACCGCGGGACACTGCCGGCCCCAAACAGGGGGCGGGACATCCCAAAAACCTGAGACGGTCCGGCCAAAAACGGGACTGTTGTGAGGTATGTTTCAATATTAGACTATATATGACAGCTAGGTATTATGGGTAGTTTGAACATTTAGGATATGACAGCAATTTTGCCGTGATTATAGTTACATTTTTCATTTAGGAACAAAATGTTCACTTTGAACTATCATAATCTTCGCTTATTAGACCTCTAATGATTATGGCTTAGACTTAATTATTCCCAAATAAAATCAGCCTATTAGAATTAGGAAGGATATGACATCATGGTACTAGCACTATTTAAACCCCACCAGTTCAGTCAACAGCATTCCTGTGGTGTCTTCCCAGTGTGTATGACCTTGGAGGCAGTGCCAGATTAAGGTCTAAATGGGCCTGGAGCTGAAAATTATCAAGGGCCTATTATGCATAATAATAGGGGTTGCGTCCAGCACCAAATAATGTGGGGGAGTGACCAGTGTTCTGTTTGGGTGGTCTGCTCATGGGTGTGTCTCTATTTGTGTAAATACTTTCAACTAATTATATATACCTGGAAAAGGCAAGGGGCTGGCATAAGAAAAATGCAGGGAGATATATTTCAGGGTGCCCTCCAAAGGTGCACCCGCAGGACGCCGATGTCCTAAGATACTTGCAGGGTGAGGCAGCACTCCAGTCATAAAAAAAATACTGAAAGCCGAAACTTGGTAGAGAACATTTCAGCACCTTTTATGTGGTCACCTAAGTTTACCACTCCATATACCCCTCATACAAATCATGCAACACAATAGTAACCCCCTTATACTGTACTTGCCTCTTACACATTATGCCACATGGAATGAGCCAAAATTCACACCGACTGAGCCAAAATTCACACTTTGGCACATGGATTGAGCCAAAATACACTCTATACCAAACAGATTGAGCAATAATGCACAATATGATTCATAAACATGAATAAATTTACACAATAATGCCCATTACATGTTAAGCCAAACACCATAATGCCTATTAAAAACTATGCTACATAATTGATGTTTACCTACATGCTCATTGCCATGTGGGATTACATGCTCATTGCCAAGGGGGAATACATGCTCATTGCCAAGGGGGAATACATGCTCGCGGTAACTGGGGGACAGACGCCGCCGGGCAGAAATGACAGCCATTGACAGCCGCGCAGAGAGCGGGGGCCTGCTCGGTTGTATTCAGGTCCCGGCTATTTGAAATAATACCCCTTTCACACCAGAAAATGCAGGGACTTACCCGGGAATATGATCCCAGGATCATGCAGGGACATTCCCGGGCTGGCCCCTTTTACACCAGCCTAGTCTCTGCTATTTCTGGTGTGAGGGGGAGAGAAACCCCTCCTTTAAGCAACCAGCTATATATTCGGAACCAACTGACCCATTTACATGTAGCCTTCGAATGATTTTGGTGCCATGAAACTGGGCTGTTTGGTTCCAGAGAAATCTGTCCTCAAACAACATGAACAGTCATGAAATTACATTTCAGAAATGAAAAAAATCACTTTACCCGCAATATCTCTAGAACCAATGAACCCATATGGACCAGCCTGATATCAGATTAAAGGCCCAGCGATTTAGGTTCGACCTCGAGCTTCTGTGATGCTGAAGGGGGAACTGGCAGCCATTGGAACCGGGTGGGGATTGGAATTAGCGGGTTCCATTTTATCCTATGGGGAAAACGTTCCAGGTTGGAGAGAGGGCCTGAAACTGTAGCTCCATCAGGCCCATTGTTATTCCGCCCTGCTTGGAGGTGAGTCCATTCGGTCTGGTATATTGGAGACTCTGGTACCATTACTCTGTATGTGTTACTGGTTTAGACAGTTGTTTTTGGTATTTATACTTTCATCTCACCATCCAGATACTGGCCTTTATTCAGATCTGATCGCAGTACAAATTTGTTCTCAAAATGGGCAAAACCATGCTGCACTGCAGGTGGGGCAGATGTAACATGTGCAGAGAGAGTTACATTTTGGTGGGGTGTGTTGAAACTGAAATCTAAATTGCAGTGTAAAAATAATGCAGCCAGTATTTACCCTGCACAGAAACAAAATATCTCACCCAAATGTAATTCTGTCTGCGCCTGTTACATATGCCCCACCTGCAGTGCACATGGTTTTGCCCATTTTGCAGGCCCGGTGACAGGGGGGGTCAAGGGGGACATGTGTGACGGGCCCCAGAGCCCGGCAGGGCCCATCTGCTGTGCAGCCTGCAGCCCGTGGTTGTGTGCTGCCCGGCTGTGTCCGTCCGACCGACTGACTGTCAGTGTGTGTGTGCGCGGTGCCGCCGGGTCGCTCCTGCCGCTGCGCTGCTGTGTGTGACAGCGTGAATGTCACAGTGTCCCGTGTCTGTCCCGTCCGCCGCGTACAGTGCCAGACAGGAAGCCGCTCAGCATTCAGAGGCTGAGTCGGCTGTCTCCTGACTGCACTGCGCACGGACCTTACTGCGCATGAGCGGCACCACGGGCCTCAGCTCCGCATCGCTGTGGCTGCCCGGCTCCTGCTGCCTATGCCTAGTGCCTTTCCAGCCATTGGCGCCACTGCCCACGCAGCCCTGCGGGAGGAAGGGGCTAAGGGGAGCTTAGGGGAGCCAATCGCCCCCTCTGTATCTTCCCTGGGTCCTTACAAAGAAGAGACTTTCTGACTGTAGCAATGGTGAGTACCCCTGGGTCATAGAACCTTTCCCTCACCATTTCACAGTATGTCTGTCTGAGTCACATGTATATATGTGTATGTATGTAAGTATATATGCTTTTATATGTGTGCATAGGTATTTATGTGTGTGTGTGTGTGTGTGTGTGTGTGTGTGTGTGTGTAGGTATATATGCTTATGTATGTACATGTGTGTGTATATATACAGTATATGTATGTATGTATGTATGTATGTAAGGTACAGAATACTGACACCAGCATCCCAAAGGAAGGAATCCCTCCCCCTGCCCCCCTTATCCACTCTTTACACAGCCTAACCCTTCCCCCCCTCCCTTAGCAGCCTAACCCTCCTAACTAGGACCTAACCTTCCCCGCTAGTGGAAGGGGTAGGGGCCCCACAGAGATATCCGTGTATGGGGCCCCAAGATTTCTATTGCCAGCCCTGCCATTTTGAGATCAGATCTGAATAAGGGCCACTACGTAATATGAATCTCCGAATACGAGTCTCCTAAATAGCAATCAGATCCTTTAATTACTATTTTAATCATTTTGGAAATAATTCCAGTTACCTTTATAAATATTAGTATTAAGGTCCAGTACGAGTGACATCCATCCACCAGTAGAGGTCCATCTTTTTAAGTTTAAACCATATCCTTCCTGTAGGTGTCCCATTACTTACCTTGTTGTGCACATAATCTACCCATTTACTGATCCCAGCATTATGAGGTATTTTGGCTTATCGGTATATTAGTCTGAATTTATGATATGGTAATTATCCCCTATAGTATGACTGCCAGGATCAACATAGCCAATCTATGTAGCTCATTTATTTTAGAATACTCTTGTTTTATTACTATAGGTATCAAAACATCATCTTACAATTGAAGTTTTGGATACTTGATATGTCAAAGATCTAAAATCTTTGCCATAAGTTACTCAAATATAGTGGGTTAGTCTGGTTCATTCGCTCAGATGCGAATTTGCATCCTTACGATTCAACCAGATCCCTCCTTGTGAATGGTGGTACGCCGTCCGCAGCATGCCACTGGGACCCTCCCACATCTATCGTTGATGTCAGCTGCCCGCCCCCCACATGTCCGTCAAGGCCACACTAGCATGAGAACGCCCAGCGCTCTCATGAGATAGCCCAGGAAATGCAATGGAGCAGCCCGCCACCCCCCACCCATGCCCTCCGCCCGCAGGGATGGGTGCAGTTTGTTGGCTGTAGGCGCATGTACCCAGTGCAATCCAAAAAACATAAGTGTCATTTTAACCACCAACTAAATAAAATGAGTATGTTCCCCATCCTATGTCTCATCCTGCATATTTCTTGTAGGAGCCATTTTTTAGATGCTATTGATTTTTTTCATCTATTGGGCATCAAGTCCCCTCATCTTTAAACGTGAAATAGATATTACATGTTGTATCAACCACATGGTATGTTTAAATCCATGAACGATTTGATACCATTTATCCAATATTGTTTATCTAATGCTGGCACTTCTCCGTCTCCAGCTTTCTCCGCTTTCTCCATTCCCCATCTTTGTTGTAATACTACTCACACTGATTGTTTTTAAATATGTTGAAAAAAGTATGTCTGTCTGTTGCAAATGACTTAAGTCAATATATTTCAATTGTTACCTCTGATGAAGTCTCTACGAGACGAAACGCGTTGGTGATTATATAAACTGTGAAACCATTTAACATTTTTATTGACTTTTAATTCAAATACAAAATTGGGAGCTATTTTACTGTGGAGTATTATACAGACCTTTAGAGGTTACTGCTTGGGTGACCAATATATGGGTGCCAATCCTTCTTTGTTGTATATCTCTAGTCTATGATCCTTGCCAACACAGGATTTGGTGGATAGTGGACCTACATATTTCATTTGATATAATTAGCGCAAGACTTGGATATTGTTAGTATCTAGTAAATGTTTATATATTAAGATTATCCAAATAACTAAAATGGAAATGCTTTTTCAGTGGGTCACGTAACAATGACATAGGAATACATAATAGCCCATGCGGTAGGTTGCGCTACCAGTACAGTGGGTTATAATGGTTAATGCACAATGCATGGAAAGCTTATGGAAACACTATTAAATAACGGTACTTGTTTCCTAGCACGGCCACACCATTTCCATCGGGGTGGTCGTGTCGGAAAAATCGCGTTGGTCGCATCGCATGCAACCAAATCGCATGCGATGCGATCGACGCGATTTTTTAATTGAATCAAATGTGAATAGGGTCCCTGGGACCCGATTTTACATTGGACTCAATGTAAAATATTCCCTACACCCCCAATTTGACACCCTCAACGCCACCCCACGATTGACGCGAACCCGAAGCGTGGCGAGCGCAGCGATCCCGCGAGGGGCGGTGGTGCGCGTCCTCCGACTTTTTCATACCCCTACTATCCACGTCGGCGTGGAGTTGAGAATATAAAGTGTGGCAAGCGCAGCGAACCACCGAGCCCGAAGTGTGGGACGCGTATTACTTTACAGGTATACGCGTCCCCTCGTGGGGCGCGCTGCGCTCGCCACGCTTCGGGCTCGGTGGCTCGCTGCGCTCGCCACACTTTATATTCTCAAGTCCACGCCGACGTGGATAGTAGGGGAATGAAAAGGTCGGAGGACGCGCACCGCTGCGCTCGCCATGCTTCGGGTTCGCGTCAATCGTGGGGTGACGACGGGGCCATATACAATGTGAAATGGGTCATATTGGCCCATTTCACATTTTTTACTATGTGAGATGGACTTAATCAAGTCCATCTCATCTTGTGCCATTATAATGGCACAAGACCGACGCGATGCTCCCGATTTCAATGTTAAAAAATATTTTAACATTGAAGCCTATGGCAAAATCGGGGGCATCGCGTCGGTCGCGTCGGGGGCTATGTTAATGGCCGCGACCGACGCGATGCCCGCGATTTTGCCTTTGCCGGCAAAATGGACCTGATTTCAAAGGAAATCGGGTCCATCGCGGGCATCGTGTACCTTAAGTTTAAGGTACACGATGCCCGCGATTGTGGCCGTACTAAGAAACAAGTACCTAAATAACAATACATTGCTGAAAGTGAGAAAGCTTCCATTAGTTTTTCATCTATTTTCCCAGTGAATATATGTTGTATATTATCCTAGTCTCAAGTTTAGCAATTCCAAATGGGAGATGTGAGGGGCAGAGGGCTATCACAGTCCTGCCCCCTGATGCCCACTGCTGTGATTGGGCCATCGTGCAGAAGGAGGTGGGGCTGCAACTCAAACCATGAGACCACCCACTCTACTGGGGGAGAAGGTGGAATACAGGAAGCTTTGCTACGCTCTCAGGAGTCTAGGAGATCTCCTTGACAAGTCCATTGTTTATAAACTGGCGAGAGGATGGGCCAATGGAGAGGAGGCGGGGCCAATGTGTCCAATTAAAAATGGGTTCCGTGCTATTTCCCCCCTGGTTTCTGCAAAGCTGCTGCTGCTGGCATGGGACACTGGCGGGTAAACATTGAAAAAAATGGGTGCAGCCAGGGCAGAGGCGTAGCTACCGTAAGGCAGCCACCGCGGCTGCTTGGGGGAGCAAGCGCCAGCGGGGCGCCCCCGGTGCCCGGGCACTCTGGTCAGACCCCCCCTTACCCCTCCGCATGCCGCCGCCACCGCATTCAGTCCGGCACCGCAGATAGCCTCCGGGCTCCGTCTCCTGCAGTAATGAAAAATGTCACGACAAAATGGCTGCCCCCTAATAGCAGACAGTTTTTACGGATGCTAGAGGCGGCCGCCGCCTCCTCTAACATCCCTAAAAAAACTGTCTGCTGTACGGGGGCAGCCATTTTGTCATGTCAAGCGTGGCGAGCGCAGCGAGCCCCGCGAGGGGACGCTGATACCTTCACAGATCTCTGCGTCCCCTCGCGGGCTTCACAGGTATCAGCGTCCCCTCGCGGGGCTCGCTGCGCTCGCCACGCTTCGGGCTCGGTGGCTCGCTGCACTCGCCACACTAATCTATTCTCAACTCCACGCCGACGTGGATAGTAGGGGAATAAAAAGGTCGGAGGACGCGCACCACCGCCCCTCGCGGGCTCGCTGCGCTCGCCACGCTTCGGGTTCGCGTTAATCGTAGGGGTGGCGGCCACAATGGGGGGCCATTATTTTTTACATACATGACGGGGCCATAGCCAATGAGAAATGGCCCTTATTCGGCCTTTTCCCATTTTTTACTATGTTAAATGGACTCAGTTTCAATGTTAAAATATTTTAACATTGAAGCCTATGGAGAAATCGGGGGTATCGCGTCGGGCGCGCATAGGCTTCAATGTTAAAATATTTTAACATTGAAGCCTATGGGGAAATCGTGGGCATCGCGTCGGACGCGTCGTGTGCCTTATTAAGGCACACGACCGACGCGATGTACCCGAGTACTGTTTTTTTTAAAAGGAAATCGCGGGCATCGTGTGCCTTAAAGTTAAGGCACACGATGCCCGCGATTGTGGCCGTGATAAGAAACAAGTACCAAGGGCAAAAAACTCATGTCAACCTTTTCATGCATCAACCATTGTCATGTCGTCATTTTACCTGTGTCATCCTTTAATTTAGACGTGTTGCATGCCGACCTTTTAACTGCTTCCCATAGATCCGCCAGTGGTCACAGGGTTCCACGTGCATTGTCCGTATTCTCAGCAATAAGTGGCTCCTCTTTCTCTATACTACATTATACGGTCACCAGGTCAACAAGAAGAAGGTCGACATGCATAAAAGTCAACATGTCTGAAGGTCAACATGTGGTTAGGTCGACACATGCATTAGGCCAACATGGGCTAGGTCGACAGTCAAAAGATCGACATGGGGTTTTTCACCTTTTTTTTAAGCCGACATGTGCCGACAGGCGGTACTTAATGCCCTACCACCAACTAAGGCGTGGTGGGAGAATAAAATAGAGTGCCCGACACATGGCGAACGCAGCGATCCATGTGAGGGGACGCTGTGCACTTTTTTAGTGTCCATGTTGACTGTGTCAACATTTGGTATAAAAAAAGTGAAAAACCCCAATGTCGACCTTTTGACTGTCGACCTTGCCCATGTCGACCTAATGCTTGCGTCAATCTAACCCCATGTCGACCTTGAAGCATATCAATCCTCTTGTCGACCCTAAGAACCACACCCCAGTCACTGTAAGAGCTGCAATATACTGTATCAGCTCCTCCACATTTCCTATGGCTGAGCATTTAAGTACAGGAGGGTTCCAGCTTCGAGCTGCGTGCTGTATTTTTATAGGTCTGGACAGCACTGAAGCCACATCCGTTTCACAGCTAATCTCCCCGTACAGTAAGTCTCCACCTTACGCCATTCATAAGTTAGGGGTTAATATTGCCTCTTGGTGGGGGGCACACAAGGCCTATAATGAGGGTCCTCTCTAATTAGACCAAGCCAGAGAGGAGACACAAACAGGATTGTGGGGAGACGGGACGGAATTGCTAGTTTGGGGTTTTCGTTTGTCCTGCATTTCCCTTGACAAATTGTAGCTTTTCTGAAGCCTGATTAAAGCTGCATCTTCGTGGGCACTGATGTGAGGACAAAATCCATGGGGGGAGACGAAAGAACCACACCCCGCGCCCCCGTCCGACCCCAAACTCAGCCTGACCTACGAGAGTATCAGGATTAACCCCTTCTGCGTCATACACATGCTATGAATAGGCTCCGCGCTGTACCAGAGATACAGTATGTCAGCTTACATTTACTGTACTTTTGATGTGCCAGTGTCTGGTAGATTGTATGTCCTCTGTACTGCGTTGCGGAAACTAGAGCCACCCCTTCAGAGAAACACCTTTCTTATCAGTTACCTGGCTCCCCACAGGTGATGGCAATCCTACATTACCAGGGAAGCCCGGGAACAGAGCATTGTGTCCTCATGGAGAGGTAGGTAAGTATGATATGTACACGGATGAGTGCATACATCCCAACTTTGCTAATCCCCATATCGGGACCTGTTTTTATAATTTTTGGGGAAGCTGGCCTAGCGCTCTCCTAGTGGCTTCCCTCCCTCTTCTCTACACTGAAGAGATGCCGCTCGTGATCTCCGACTGCCCCCAACTGCCCCCCCCCCCCCCCCCTCAGGGGACATTGCCACCCGTGGGAGGGACAGCGGGACACTCTCCAAATAGCAGTACTGTCCTACTGTAATCCTGGCATTTGGGGGTGTATGCCAGTGCGTATGGATCACTAGATCCCGGAGTACACCATCAGGATCTCCTCTGTCACGTGTGAGTGTATTGGGTGTAATTCCCCGATTCAATGCTCGATCGCAGCATAGTTACGCCTGTGTGTCACACGGATCTTTTTGCACCCAGCATGGTTTCCAATACTAAAGATGGCTGCCGCGGATGTAAGAACAGTAGGAAAGGGAAGCTTCCACATGGAATATATACGGGCTGATCATTAGCTTAAGGAAGGCATTAGGTTATCAGAATGAGGCCCAATATGTATAAGTGCAAACGACGGCAAATGTTTTAATAAAGTTTACGTGCTGTCTACAGAAGCAAACCTAGAAGCCAGAATCCCAGTTTCATGCGTGAAATGTGCCCAATATAAACAATACGCGCACCGACAAGCGGAATATTTGAATTATGACATAATTTCACCATATGCCTGGATGCTAACAGTAACTCTTGCTGGACATGTCACATGTCGATCATAATAATTATACTGCACAGTCTGTCAGCTTCAGTTAATTGCAAACATGTAATTTTCGGAATTCTTCCAATTTGCATATCCTTGCCCACAGTCCAGAGCTGCAGGACGAGCGGCTCACTACTCATGCATGATTATGGGGTAAGGAGATCGGCCGGGTAACGTGTGATTGTGTTCACAAGAGTTCTGTAATCTGCAGTTGGAAGAGGGAAATGTTATACTGGATTCAGGTGGTTCTGCTAAAATGGTCTGAACCGCTTTGATGGAGAAAAGATGGGTGGTTGGGGAGAACGGTGTTTGAGGTAAAGATATATGATTTGTACAGTCATGTTGTCCCGCCCCACGGAGTCACACTGTAAGGGGTGTAGCTACCATAGGTGCAGGGAATGCAGCTGCTATGGGGCCAGAGCTGAGAGGGGCCACCTACCCTGTCACAGTTACATGTGTTATATACAGGGGTGTAGCTACCATAGGTGCAGGGAGTGCAGCTGCTATGGGGCCCAGAGCTGAGAGGGGCCACCTTCCCTGTCACAGTTACATGTGTTATATACAGTGGTGTAGCTACCATAGGTGCAGGGAGTGCAGCTGCTATGGAGACCAGAGCTGAGAGGGGCCACCTTCCCTGTCACAGTTACATGTGTTACACACAGGGGTGTAGCTACCATAGGTGCAGGGGGTGCAGCTGCTATGGGACCCAGAGCTGAGAGGGGCCACCTACCCTGTCACAGTTACATGTGTTATATACAGGGGTGTAGCTACCATAGGTGCAGGGAGTGCAGCTGCTATGGGGCCCAGAGCTGAGAGGGGCCACCTTCCCTGTCACAGTTACATGTGTTATATACAGGTGTGTAGTTACCATAGGTGCAGGGGGTGCAGCTGCTATGGGGCCCAGAGCTGAGAGGGGCCACCTTCCCTGTCACAGTTACATGTGTTATATACAGGGGTGTAGCTACCATAGGTGCAGGGGGTGCAGCTGCTATGGGGCCCAGAGCTGAGAGGGGCCACCTTCCCTGTCACAGTTACATGTGTTATATACAGGCTGTAGCTACCATAGGTGCAGGGGGGTGCAGCTGCTATGGGGCCTGGAGCTGAGAGGGGCCACCTTCCCTGTCACAGTTACATGTGTTATATACAGGGTGTAACTACCATAGGTGCAGGTGGTGCAGCTGCTATGGGGCCTGGAGCTGAGAGGAGCCACCTTCCCTGTCACAGTTACATGTGTTATATACAGGGTGTAGCTACCATAGGTGCAGGGGGTGCAGCTGCTATGGGGCCCAGAGCTGAGAGAGGCCACCTTCCCTGTCACAGTTACATGTGTTATATACAGGGGTGTAGCTACCATAGGTGCAGGGGGTGCAGCTGCTATGGGGCCCAGAGCTGAGAGAGGCCACCTTCCCTGTCACAGTTACATGTGTTATATACAGGGGTGTAACTACCATAGGTGCAGGGAGTGCAGCTGATATGGGTCCCAGAGCTGAGAGGGGCCACCTTCCCTGTCACAGTTACATGTGTTATATACAGGGGTGTAGCTACCATAGTTGCAGGGAGTGCAGCTGCTATGGGGCCCAGAGCTGAGAGTGGCCACCTTCCCTGTCACAGTTACATGTGTTATATACAGGGTGTAGCTACCATAGGTGCAGGGGGTGCAGCTGCTATGGGCCCAGAGCTGAGAGGGGCCACCTTCCCTGTCACAGTTACATGTGTTATATGCAGGGTGTAGTTACCATAGGTGCAGGGAGTGCAGCTGCTATGGGGCCCAGAGCTGGGAGGGGCCACCTTCCCTGTCACAGTTACATGTGTTATATACAGGGTGTAACTACCATAGGTGCAGGGAGTGCAGCTGCTATGGGGCCCGGAGCCGGGAGGGGCCCACCATCCCTGTCACAGTTACATGTGTTATATACAGGCTGTAGCTACCATAGGTGCAGGGGGGTGCAGCTGCTATGGGGCCCGGAGCTGAGTGGGGACAACTTCCATGTCACAGTTACATGTGTTATATACAGGGGTGTAGCTACCATAGGTGCAGGGAGTGCAGCTGCTATGGGGCCAAAGCTGAGAGGGGCCACCTTCCCTGTCACAGTTACATGTGTTATATACAGGGTGTAGCTACCATAGGTGCAGGGAGTGCAGCTGCTATGGGGCCAGAGCTGAGAGGGGCCACCTACCCTGTCACAGTTACATGTGTTATATACAGGGGTGTAGCTACCATAGGTGCAGGGGGTGCAGCTGCTATGGGGCCCAGAGATGAGAGGGGCCACCTACCCTGTCACAGTTACATGTGTTATATACAGGGGTGTAGCTACCATAGGTGCAGGGGGTGCAGCTGCTATGGGGCCCAGAGCTGAGAGGGGCCACCTTCCCTGTCACAGTTACATGTGTTATATACAGGGGTGTAGCTACCATATGTGCAGGGAGTGCAGCTGCTATGGGGCCCAGAGATGAGAGGGGCCACCTTCCCTGTCACAGTTACATGTGTTATATACAGGGTGTAGCTACCATAGGTGCAGGGAGTGCAGCTGCTATGGGGCCAGAGCTGAGAGGGGCCACCTACCCTGTCACAGTTACATGTGTTATATACAGGGGTGTAGCTACCATAGGTGCAGGGGGTGCAGCTGCTATGGGGCCCAGAGATGAGAGGGGCCACCTACCCTGTCACAGTTACATGTGTTATATACAGGGGTGTAGCTACCATAGGTGCAGGGGGTGCAGCTGCTATGGGGCCCAGAGCTGAGAGGGGCCACCTTCCCTGTCACAGTTACATGTGTTATATACAGGGGTGTAGCTACCATATGTGCAGGGAGTGCAGCTGCTATGGGGCCCAGAGATGAGAGGGGCCACCTTCCCGGTCACAGTTACATGTGTTATATACAGGGTGGTATATACGTGTGAAAGCACCCTTATTAAAAGAAAACGATTAAGTCAATATTAATCTAGTGTCTACATATATGAAATGGGAGTGGGGAAATTACAAGCATTTGGGAGGGGCCACTTCAAAATATTGCCATGGTGGCCACAGAGCTCTGGCTACGCCCCTGGGTGGAGCTAAGATGACACAGTCTTGCAGCGTGACCTATTTCTCTATCTCGTGTGCATTCCTATGAGGATCTCAACATAACTACAACCCATACTAAATCAGGCCCTATATCGTCAGCAACAATATATGGTCCCCACTTCCCTCCACTGCGCCATCGCTCATTGTGCCCAGCATCAGTAAGGGGGTGTGGATCAATAAATCTACAGTTAAATGATATTTAATAGTTCGATCTCAATGGTTGTCATGCATAGTCGACAGCGTCAGATCATAGACCTGGAAAAAGTAGACAATACAAAAGTTTGACAGGTACAAAAGGTTGAAAGGGTCAAAATGTCGGCATGAAAATGGTTGACACAAGTTTTCTTTCTCGACATTTTGAAACCTGTCAACCTAAAGCACTGTCTACCTTTTACCCAATGACCTTTTTACCTGGGCGACCATGTTATCCTGTTGAGCTTTTGAATGTCAACTATATCGGTTCAACCTATTGATTATCTATATACTGTAGATCTATCAACCGTATACTGAGGTCATATTCCATTACTGTTAGCCACTAGAAATCTATGAACCACCATTTGTACTGGAGAGGGATCCTTAGGGTCCTTCCCTGTCGACTCGCACTGATGCATGCACTGCCCAACAGCTAAAGTGCTGGATTTCACACTAGGCCCATGAGGCACGGGCCTAGGGGCGGCACATAATAAGGGCGGCAGTCAGCGGCACATTGACATCTCAGCAATTGTCCCCATGCGTGCACCTGTGGCTGTGCCCGTGGGTTGTGCCGCTGCTTGCACCTGGGGTGTCAGTGTTGCTGGGGGCTATGTAGAGTTCCCTGAGTGTCCGCCTGGGCGAACTACGGGCTGCAGCTCCCTCCCTCAGTGTGTGTGATCAGGCTCCAAGCTCCCGCCACCAGTGCCGCTGCTGCCAGGTGTCTCAGCCCTCTCCACTGCTGCTGCGGAGCGCGGTGTCCAGGCTGCCGGTGCAAAGTAAGAAGAGGAGAGGTATCTCCAGGGAGCAGCCCTCTGGATCTCCCTCCATTTGTCTGGACCTATTTTAAAAATCCCAAAAGGGTCCTCCCACCCCCTGAGTCCAGGGGTCAAGCGAAGATATTGTGCTTAGGGGCGGCCTGACCCCTAAATCCGGCCCTGTACATAGGCCTCTAAATCACAGAATATTTATGTGCCAGATTAGAGAGGAACGTCCCACGTCCGTCCCTGTGGTTGGTTCTTGTAAACTATGAGTAAACATCCCCCAATCTTATTACAATCTTTTTACTGTAAAATGTTAAAACTTGATATTTACAAAAAGGAACCAATGAGATAATGTTAAACTCAAATATTTAACCACGTGCTGTTATCGAATGGAAATTCCTGGTATTTCACAGTTTGTGGGGAGGTGGGGGATGAAACTGACGCATTGTGTAGATATTTTAATTTACTTGCAGCTATTACCATTAAGTCACATAATGAGTAACAAAAAGGCATTAACGACAGGGAATGTCAGTTAGGGGTCTATTTAGTCTTCTAAATCAGGTTTTCTCCAGCATTAAATATTGTTTATCGGTATTTAGAGCCTAATTCATGTTTGTACGCTGAGGGTGATGTTCACGCAATGGAGCGATTATCGTCTGACAGCGCATGTACCAAGGTGATGCTGTAATCCCGCTTGCAGGGAGTATGTCATGGAAAAGTGATTGATAGAAAGTGACTGTTTGGAGGTGTTAACGCGGAGCGGTGACATAAATGTAGGTGCGTCATTACCGCTTCCAGCTTTGTGCCTGTAACATGAGACGCAACATCTTCATATGTTTATTTAATCATTTCCCGGTGTCATTTCAGCTCTCCTTGGATGCATGCGGACTACTGGAAATATATATATGTACACGCTGGTTAGCGAGGAGGTAAGCGCCACCCCGCCGAATGCACGCCCCCCCCCCCCCCCTACAGTAGCATGCGACCAGATGCGCATGCTTACACATCTGCTCACTTGTGGCCGCGCGGTGGGGAAGCCGCTTTCCTGGCGAATTGGGGGTGGGTGCTGACGTCATTTGACACCATCTGCCCGCCACAAGAATGCATGGGCATGCCTGCGTTCACAGGGGTACGCCCAGAGTTTCTATGGGCACCCATCAAATGCAGGGCTACCCTGCATCTGCCCACTGCCCGCCCATCAGTGAGCGAATGCCCTGACGAGTGTGAGACTCGCCGAAGGCGTTCGCTCCGGAGGATTGCAGATGCGCATACCGCCACCATCGGGCGGGGGAGCGAATTCGGGCCTGACCCAGCTGCCTGCTGACACTGGAGATGGCAGAGAAGACAGTTTGCCTCCTGCTTTCTCCCATAGGGCAGCATTGTAAAGGGAAGGGGATACAAGGATGCATATTTTGTGTGAAACGCGTCATTGGATAAAGGAGGGTTCATAGTTGAGTCTGATATAGAGAAGTAAGTTCATGGCATAGCATGTCTACAATAATTGGGGGGGGGGGGCAGAAGGAGGGCAGGTATAGAAAATCAAAATGTATGGGCAGAATAAGGCTGGGGAGCTCAAAGGGGAGAAAAAGTCTTAAATAGAAGGGGGCAGAGGGACATTTGGGTAAGGACACGAGTCAGGGCTAAAGTAGGATTAACGAAACAGAAGATAAAGGGACATTTAATTTAGGCAAGGCCAGTGGTATAACTAGATATTTGTAGTCCCCATAGCAAATGCCAGGGCCCCTTTTCTACCACCCATTGGTGAAAAATTTAAATAGCACATGTTACTTTAAACGAGAAGGTGGGCCCCTTTCAGCTGTGGGCCCCATAGCTTGAGATTGATCTTAAGCTCCTCTTTCCTTATATAACTTTAGGGACTCATTGCAGCAAGGAAGTCTTATTCTCCAAGTCTCTGGCGTAGGTCACTAATTCACCTAGGGTGGGATGTACTAACATCTGCCGCCTGTCTCTGCCGGCTGCCGCATTCTTACTAATCTCATATGCACTAACATATACCATTAGTAACGCAAAGGACAGCTTGCGATAAGAGCTGTCCCTTGCGATGCAGCGCTGCCCCTGGACTTCCAGGTATTAGACCCGGGAGTCCCTCTGCACTTGGACAGAGCAACAGGGCCGCGGGGCATACTGGGAGGGATCCATGACTGATCACTCACACAGCGCTGCAGAGAGAATCCCATCGCAGTATCTTCCGACCATTTATGGTCAGCTATTGGGAAGTATCTTTCTGCATCTTGATCCACCAGGGATCTTGGTGATTCAGACGTTTATTCATGTTAGTGATGTGTTTAGTTACCCCCGTAGGACCAGAGAACACTAAGTTTGTGGTCAGTGCTGTCAGCCTCCGCTAATGCCAATGTGTAGTATTCACCAGGGCGGCTCACAGCTAAACACAGAAGGGAGCAAATAACTAAAAGATGTCATTGCATTTAAACATTGTGTGGTTTCTGTTCCCACCAGAGCTTTATTCTTGCTCATTGGTAATGATGGAAGCAGTGAGTTGTAGGACTGCTATTTGGAAAGTATTAAAGGGTTTTCCAAGACCACTCTCCTACTTCCCCCAGCACACCTGCACTCATAGGTGTGCACACATTGAGTCTTATGGGTGCACAGGCACCCCCTAATGCTGTGCCCACCCTTATGAACACCTGCCTACCAGCAATACCTTTTACCAAAGACTTTTGCTTTTTAGAACTGTATTCCATTGAAAGAAGCGCCCATCAATCAATTATGTGTGTTTTGCATTGTTACTTGTACCAGACCATTGTCATATCACTACATGTCATCCATATATGTTTTTTACTTTATTTGCATGTATTATTATACTGAGAGACGTTTTATATTGTAGCGAGTACCAATAGATTATGGTAGACAGGCCTGATTGGCACTGTTAGACACAACCAATAGGCGGTGTTATACATGTTTAAGATGTGGTGCTAGGCACACCCCTTTGACGGTGCACCCCCTAATAAAATGTGCTGCGCACGCCTATGCCTGCACTAATAAAGGTGGCAGTCCATTCCCGGTGACCCAAATGTCAGCTTCTGCTGGGGAGCTTCTGTAAATGTCTGTGACAGATTCTCAAACTCGTCCGCACCCCACACAGTGCATGTTTTCCAGGTCACCTGTAGATTTTTTAAATGTGACAGTTGGTCATACACAGAGCACCTGCCGGCTGGCTGACCTGGAGAACGTGACCTGTGTGCTGAGGACTGAGTTTGAGGAGCACCGGTCTATGAGTAACCACGGAGATCCAACACAAAGGCTAGTAGTTACGATAGTCCAAGCAGGACCTGGCACTTGTTTATAGTGAGTGTATGGGTGTTTCCTGTACTCCAGTGGTCAAATGTGAGCTGGCTTCATACCCACTGGAAGTCAGGTTTTGGTCACACAAGCAACTTGTAGGCTATTAGAGCCACTGTACTCCTATTGTTACCATACCCACTAACAGTGGCGAATGACAGATCGGGATCGAATCGGGATCAAATCGCACACAAGGCAAAACGCATTAGGTTTGACTATATAGTACAGATCTGTTCTATATAGTCTTGCCGGCATAGTTTATTTTTCTGTTTGATTGCCACTAAATGGGAGCGCACATCAGGATCAAATCGTCATTGTTTGCATCTAATAACCATTCAATTTAAATTAGGTTTCTATTCAATCTTGACTATATAGTCAAAACTGAATAGAAGGTTAGTCAGAATCGCACCGTGTGTACACTACAAGAGTTCTAACCATGAAGCAGTGAAAAGAATGGAGAGGTGCCCAACCAATCAGCTGCTATGTATCATTTTATATAATGCACTTGATAAATGTTACCTCAAAGCTGATTGGTTGTAGGGGTTTGCACTGGGCACTTTTTTTTTTTTGTGTTTTGGGTCTTTATCTCTGGCCGTGTTTTGGATCTGGATCTGTTCGTAAAACACCTCCCTTTTCGTGTTTTGTGTTTTGGATCTGGATTTTTTTTGGGAATAAAAAACACTAAAATTGCAGAATTATTATTATTTTTTTTTTTTGCTCCTACGCTATTATTAAACTCAATAGCATTAATTTCCACTCATTTCCAGTATATCCTGAACACCTCACAATGTTGTTTTTAGACCAAAAGGTTGCACCAAGGAAGCTTGATTACTATTCTATTACTATTGATTACAAAGAACACTTCATCCTCCATCTGCAACCCCAGCAATCAACATACTGCAGTGATTTACCTGACTCAACATCACCTACAGTCTGAACAACCTGGACACTGATCTCCACACTGAATTAAGTGCTGTCACACACTGCCTCTGTCTCACTTATACATTACCTATACTTCCTGTAGGCTCTCCACGCTTCCAGTACATCATCTTCTCACTACTCATTCTAGGCCACTCCAACCTCATTCTATATCACTACTCTGAACAACTTTACACAGAAATATGGCTCCTCGATCCAGTCCCATACCAGTCCTCACTGTCATGTCTCACCCCCTCTCAACTTCCACACCTCTCACACGCACCCACAACCCACACAACCTAATTACTATCTCACCTGTCCCCTCCCTTCCTTTCTCCTGTGCTCTCTGGAATGCTAGATCAGTCTGCAACAAGCTCCCAACTATCCACGACCTCTTTATCTCCCACTTTTTTAACCTTCTCGCCATCACTGAAACCTGGCTCTCCTCCTCTGACACTACCTCCCCTGCTGCCCTCTCTTATGGAGGCCTCTCCTTCACACACTCGGTCAGACCTGATGGCCGCCAGGGTGGAGGAGTGGGCATCCTCCTCTCCCCCAACTGCACCTTCCGCGCCATCCCACCTGAGCCCTCCCTCACATTCTCCACCTTTGAGGTACACACTATCCGCCTCTTCTACCCTATTCACCTCCTTGTGGCTGTAATCTACCGCCCCCCTGGCCCCTGCTCCCCTTTCCTTGATAACTTTGCTGCATGGCTTCCACACTTTCTTGCCTCTGACCTCCCCTCTATCATCCTCGGTGACTTTAACATTCCTATTGACATCAATAATGCTGCCTCCTCTAATCTGCTTGACCTTACCACCTCCTTTGGACTTTCTCAATGGACCTCCACCCCCACTCATAATCTCGAACACTCCCTTGACCTAGTCTTCACCCACCATTGTAATCTCTCTGATTTCTCAAATTCTTCCTTCCCACTCTCTGACCACAATCTGCTCTCTTTCACCCTCTCATCCTCCCCTCTCCCCTCATTGCCCAGACCCACCGTCACTAGACGTAACCTCGGGTCTCTTGACCCTACTGTCCTATCTTCCCTGGAGACTTTCCTCTCTCCTCTTTCAACCATGACTTGCCCCAACCAGGCTGCCTCTTTCTATTACTCTTCTCTCACCTCTGCTCTCGACTCTGTAGCCCCCCTCCACACTGTCCCCCTCCGACGCTCTAAACCCCAACCCTGGCACAACAAAATAACACGATTCTTGCAAAAATGTGCACGCTCTGCTGAACGCCTCTGGAGGAAATCTCACTCTCTGGCAGACTTCCTCCATTTCAAGTTTATTCTCTCCTCCTACAGCGCTGCTCTCTCCTCTGCCAAACAATCTTTCTTCAAATCTCTTCCCATTCCTCCAATCCCTGACGTCTCTTTGAAACTTTCAACACTCTACTTCGCCCTGCACCACCCCTCCTCCCTTCATCCCTCACTGCCACTGACTTTGCCTCCTTCTTCCTCTCTAAAATTGAGGTAATCCAACATGATATCTCCTCCCATACCCCCTCTGCTGCCCACCCACCCCAATCATCCTCCCCTCCCAACTACCCCACTCTGTCATCCTTCTGCCCTACTACAGCTGAGGAAGTCCGCTCCCTTATCTCATCCTCTCCCCCCTCTACCTGTCCCTTGGACCCTCTCCCCTCCCGTCTTCTCAGTTCCCTCGCCCCCACTGGCTGCTCCCACCTTGCTCACCTCTTTAACCTATCTCTTTCTACTGGCATCTTTCCCTCACCCTTCAAACATGCCCTGGTCTCTCCTATTCTTAAAAAACCGAACCTGGACCCTTTATCTCCCACAAGCTACCGCCCTATCTCTCTTCTCCCATTTGCCTCTAAAATACTAGAACGGCTGGTTTACAGGCGTCTCACCAGCTACTTGTCTGACCACTCCATCCTTGATCCCCTTCAATCTGGCTTTCGCCCACTTCATTCCACTGAGACTGCCCTAGTGAAAGTCACCAATGACCTGCTGTCAGCCAAATCCAAGGGTCACTTCTCCCTGCTTATCCTTTTGGACCTATCTGCTGCCTTTGACACTGTGGATCACCCTCTCCTCCTCCACACACTCCAAAACATTGGCCTCTCTGGCACAGTCTTCAACTGGTTTTCCACTTACCTCTTCAACCGTTCCTTCTCAGTCTCTGCCTCTGGCTCCACCTCACCACCTTCCATCCTTCCTGTCGGGGTCCCTCAGGGTTCCGTCCTTGGCCCCCTTCTGTTCTCTCTGTACACCTCCTCTCTGGGTGCACTCATTAACTCCTTTGGCTTCCAATATCACCTCTATGCGGATGACACCCAAATCTATCTCTCATCTCCTGATCTGTCCCCACTGTTTTCTCTCAAGTTTCCAACTGCCTCGGAGGGGCGTGGCTTGGCCAAGCATGTGAGTAGACGTGTGCTCACAACGCTCCGCCAAAATCCTGCTTAAACTCCTGTTTCCTGCACCCAAAACCTCGCAGAGACCACCCTCAGCTCCCCCCTTGGACTCCGGTACCTGCAGGGAGTAGGGGGACACCAGCTCCGGTGACACACTCCTGTGAAATTCCCAGCCGCGAGAGCGGTCAGCGGCTCCAGCACGAGGCCGCCGCCATCTTAAATCTGTGCAGAGCCAGTCGGGGACGGAGCGCGCGGCGCACAGTGTGACGGCGAGAGACTCCGGGTGCTCCGTGAAGACGCGAGACACCATCATCCACCCGGCAACCGCCTGAGAGACCCCCCCTGTAGCGGCGTCAACGTAGGAGCCTGGGACCCCGTCCCCCCGCCCGGCAGTAATAGTCTGGGGCGGGAGCGCAGACGCGGGAATCGCCAGCCCCCGCACCAACAACCCTCGGTGGGCAACGGAGGTTCCTGCTGGGCGTCCACAGGCCCGGGTGAGTTGGGCGACCGAGCCCAGTGTCAACTTTAACTGTTGGGGCGCCGTGACAAGAGCGTAAGCTGCGGGAGCCTGCTGTTTTTCTGAGCGACGGCAGGCGAACCCTGGCCCCCCTCCTCTCTAGCCACACGGGACTCCCCTCTCCCTGCGCAATACAGGGGCAGTGAGGGTATAATAATAATAGCAAAGAGGTTGGCAGTGCATCTCCCTGTTTGAATGCAAGCACTGGCATAAACGCTTATCATACCCCACCTGAAAGACACTGCTGCACCTCCCACAGCTGCAAGCTGCTTCCAGACCCCCCCCTCCTATACGAGAAACGCTGCACTCCACATCACCTGTGCTTGCTGAGTAATCTGGGAGAGTGACCCCCCACAATCAAAACCTTCCTGCAAGCCCTCCGGTTGTTTCCCCCCCTCGCTCCTCCATAACTAAATACTATACGGCAGAGTGTTTGATACTGTGTGCCTGACCCAAGCTATGGGGAAAACAGGCGCTGCTGCGGCTGCCGCCAAGCTTGAAAAGTATGCTCGTGCCCCCCAACCCCCGGCAGGGGGACAGAACTCACAGACCCAGACCCCTGCTCGTGAAAACGAGGAACCGCCCTCCTCTGATACCCCGATGCAATCCACCCAACAAATCCTATTAGCCATTTCAACATCTGAACAGAGGGTAATGGACAAAATTGGACAACTCCAGTCAGACGTATCTCTGATTCGGCACGATATGCAGAAAGTCAGAGAGAGGGTGGGAGAGGCAGAACATCGCATCTCAGACTTGGAGGACGTAACTAATCCCCTAAAGACAGCAGTGTCTGACCTTACTGCACAAATGGCAGCCGTAAAATCTAAGATCTCTGACATGGAGGGCAGGTTGCGTCGCAACAATGTGCGGTTTGTGGGACTCCCGGAACGAGTAGAGGGCTCCGCACCGGAAAAATTCCTGGAGAGGTGGCTCCTGGAGCTATTCTCCCCGGGGGACTTTAGTCAACAATTTGCTGTGGAAAGAGCACACAGACTGCCAACTGGGGCTCCGCCCCCGGGGGCGCCGCCCCGCACCTTCATTGCCCGTTTCCTTCATTATAAGGACAGAGACGCTGTCCTTAGGCTGGCACGTGAGCGCGGCCCACTCAAAATAGATAACCAGGTTGTGGCAGTATATCCTGATTTTGCAGCGGAAGTTCAGAAAACACGTGCACAATTTATACAGATCAAGCGGAAGATGCGAGACCGCCAAATCCAGTATTCCATGCTCTTCCCGGCACGCCTTAGAGTGGTGGCGGATGGCACGACCCATTTCTTTAACTCTCCGCAGGAGGCGGAACACTGGCTGGACCGCAGGCCGCTTCAAAGGAACTGATATTCGGTTCCGTGAGCACACCTATAGTGTACTACCCCACGCTGCTGGGACTGTGATCGTCTGAGTTAGGTTTACCTTCTTATTGCATTGCGTACTATGTTAAGGTTTCTGATAATGCACACCAGTGTTATGTCTATTCAAATAGGGTGCAGGGTATATCCTGTACCAAGGAGCTAGTGCTAGGATATAGTAACTACTATAGGTGACCACTAGTCCCTATACCTCTCCTTTTATTTTAGCTAATTTCTTGTCTTTATCTTTCTTGCTAAAGTTTCTTCCTGTCTACTTTAGGATAAGTTAGGGGAGTTAATTGTTTAAGGGGATCCAAGCGTATCTATTGTTTGTTAGGTATGCCGGGTGGGAAGGGACAGATTGGGAATGTTTTTATTTGTTATGTTTTTTGTTATTTATCTCAAGTGCTGTTTATTGTTGAGAGCTACGACAGCGTGCGAACATACCACACTTATGATTGCAATAAGTATTTCGGGGCTATTCAAAGCCTAAGCGGGTCTGGGGAAATTATATACGGTGTTAAACCCTCTAAAATGTCCCTAAATACATACCCGCCTCGTGCCTGCTGGTGCGTATGGGGTGGGCCTTTGGGTCCGTCGCGTTTCTGTGTCCGGGGGTGCCTGCTTCGTGGCGAGCCTTATGATAGGCAGAGGGTAATTGCCCCTTCCTCCCATAGATCTAAACTGTGTTATGCCTCTTCCACCCCATAGGGAGGGTCTCTGCATACTCGGCTGGAACGTGAGGGGACTCAATGACCGTATAAAGCGATCCCTGGTACTCTCTGAAATTAAAAAGCACGGGGCGGACATAGCCTGCCTCTCTGAGACTCACCTAGTGGGCTCCAAGACTATGTCGCTCAAAAAACCCTGGGTGGGCCATGTATTCCATTCCACTTACTCGAGTAATGCTAGAGGGGTGTCAGTCCTGATTAAAAAGAGTGTAAATTTCCATCTTACTCATCAACAAATAGACCCGCAGGGCAGATTTGTTTTCCTTAGAGCTAAAATTAATCATACAGATATAAACATTCTGGCAGTGTATATTCCACCCCCCTACAACAACGATATTCTTAAAAAAGCGGTCTTATTCCTTACCTCCTTATCACCTGCACCTGTAGTATGCATAGGGGACTTTAACAACATACTTGACAAATCCCTAGACAGATGGACGGGAGCTGGGAGGCTGGAGGCGCCGGTCGCTCCATCCCCCACTCCTTTTGCCAAACTACTACAGGAACTAGATCTTGTGGATGCCTGGAGATACAGACATCTTAACCAAAGACAGTACTCCTGCTTTTCGCCCGGGTACAAATCCTTTTCCAGGATAGACCTAGCCCTAGTTACATCAAATGTTCTCCCTAAGATCCTATCAGTGGAATATCTCCAAAGGGGCATCTCGGACCACTCTCCTGTGAGTATATCCCTCGATTTGGCTCCGCCCAAGGGGGCAAGTACATGGAAACTTAATCCCTTTTGGCTGACTTTAATCAAGGATGTGGAGGGTGTCCTCAAAGAGTGGTCTGATTTCCATATCAATAACGCCTCATGTGACAGCCCAGGCATTAAGCACGAGACGTTTAAAGCGGTCATGCGGGGATCCATGCTAGGTAGGATTGCCAGAATAAAAAAAAACGGCAGAGCGGAGGAAGCTAGGTTAGAAAAAACATGTTTACAATGTGAAAAAGCCTACCTGAACTCGGGGATGGATGATGACAAACTGAGGTGGGATGTGGCAAGGAAATTGTGGACTGACTACCTGACTGATAAGTCCAAGAGAAGGCTCCTATTTACAGCGCACGCTAGGTATGCCCAGGCAGATACGGGGGGTAGCTACATGGCATATCTCGCTCGAGATGAAAAAGCCTCCGTCAATGTGCAGATGCTGAGAAACTCACAGGGTGTGGAATATCATACTACACCTGAAATAGCTCAAATATTCCTTTCATTCTACTCCTCACTATACTCGTCCCGAGCGACATATGACAACCCTTCATTGATGCAATTCCTGGCGGAAATAGATGTCCCCACCCTGCCCCAACAGTCAGTCGATCTCCTTGAGGCAGATATTACAGCCCAAGAGATTGAGAGTGCCATTGCCTCTTTTCCCAATAATAAAGCCCCTGGCAGCGATGGCATCCCAATTGAGCTATATAAAAAGTTTAGAGACCACCTTGTCCCATACTTGTTGCAATTATTTAAAGACCTAAAGACGGGAGGCACGCTTCCTTCATCCATGGCGGAGGCTATTATAGTGGTCATCCCCAAGCCTGGGAAGGACCCCACCGTTCCAGATTCTTACCGACCCATATCCCTCCTTGCGACTGATGTGAAAATACTTGCTAAAGTTTTGGCTACCAGGCTCAATGCAGTGATTTCCTCAGTCATACACGAGGATCAATCCGGATTTATGCCGGGTCGCTCCTCTACTCGTAATCTTAGAAGACTTTTCTGCCACCTGCAGAGGGAAGTTGGGTCGGAGGCAGTGGTGGTCTCTCTTGATGCCGCCAAGGCCTTCGACTCGGTGGAATGGGGATACTTGTGGGAGGTCTTGCGGAGATTTGGATTCGGGAACAACTTTATCGAATGGATCCAACTGCTGTACTCCTCGCCTAGGGCGAGGGTAGCGGTGAACGGGTTCGTGACCTCTGCATTTGCACTCGGGAGAGGTACTAGGCAGGGATGCCCGCTCTCACCGGGTTTGTTTGCCCTAGCCATTGAGCCTCTTGCCATCCTTCTCCGTGACTCTCCATTAATTAAAGGAATCCCTATAGATGGGAGGGAGGACGTGGTAGCTTTATATGCCGATGATACACTTTTGTTTCTTAATGATACTGGACAATCACTCACCGAGTTGCTTAAAATAGTGGATGCCTTTGGAAACTTCTCCGGGCTGCGCATCAATTGGGACAAATCAAATATTCTACCCCTGTCAGGCAGAATCCCAGATAATCTGCCCTCACCCTCAACTCTACAATGGGTCCTTAAATTCAAATATTTGGGCGTCTGGATCACCCCGAGGGTCTCGGATTTCACATCCATTAATATAGACGAGGTTACCAGTACACTAAAAGAGAAGGTCCACTTGTGGAGGAAACTCCCCCTTATAGTCATGGGGCGGATCAATCTGATCAAAATGTCAATACTACCTAAGTACCTGTACCTCTTACAGCACTCCCCGGTCTATATACCCAAACGTACTTTTGCGGTCATTGATACTATTATCTCCTCGTTTATTTGGGCGAACAGGTCCCCCAGAGTCGCATTGAAAACACTCAAAAGGGCCAGGATGGATGGGGGACTGGGACTTCCGAATTTTCGGGTTTATTACTTGGCGGCCCAGCTCATGCATGTGTCTGACTGGCTCCTCGGTAGAGCTGGACATACATTTGAGAGTTCCTATGCCGAGTGTGTGGGGACCCACCTCCCTCCCCTCCAGTTTCTCCTATCAACCCCGCCTACACCTATTAGTGCACCCATATTTAGACAAATAATATTTGTATGGAAACAGACCCACAAAATTTGTAACTGGGCGGGAATAGACGGGGAAGCCCCGATATGGCATAACAAGTTATACCCCGAATACAGAGAGTTGGGGGCGGAGGGCTTTTGGCCCAAGGCCGGTCTCCTTTCCATCTCCCAGCTGTTCTCTGAGGGAGCCTTTAAACCCTTCCAACAACTTGCGGATGAACTGCAAATAACTAATAGGTCCTTTTATCGATACCTACAACTCCGGCATGCAACGCAGGCTCAATTTGGTGATTCGGTACCCTCTATATCCGACTCCCCAATCAGGACCCTTCTCCAGAGTTTGGCCGCCACGAAGCAGGTATCCACAATTTACAAAAATATCCTTAGCCGCATAGGTCCGGACGACTTAGACACACTTAAATCTAAATGGGAGATGGATATTGGGCCCCTGGACGGAGAGAGTTGGGCAGAGGTTTTGGAGTCGGTTAGACATGCCACGGCGTCCCTGAAGTACCAACAGATCTCCTTTTATATCCTACACCGGTCGTACCGATCACCGGCATCTATGAGGAGGGCGGGTCTACGGGATGATGATATCTGCCCTAGATGTGCCACAACAGGAGCGGATTTCTGGCATATGCTTTGGTCCTGCCCCCCAGTATTAGCCTTTTGGAATGCGGTCTGGGTGGACATTAGCATTACCGAGCCATCCCTTCCACCTATGCAACCTGGCAGATGTATATTTGCTTTGGGGATCAGAGAGATGTGTACCCCCCCAATTTACAAATATGTTGTATGTGTGACCTCACTGGCTAAAGTACTTATTGCCAGGAAGTGGTTAGATGTGACCCATCCCAATATCCACCATTGGAGGGCGCTAGTAAATGAGACCGTGGATCACGAAAGATTCACATATAAAAGCAGAGGCGCAACTGAAGCATTTATTAAGAAATGGGGAAGTTGGTCTGCCTCCAGATTCGCATTGGACACTGACCCCCAGAATAGTCGAAACTGTACAGGCGGGCCCTGAAAGGAGAGACCTATGCCAGTAACCGCCCCCCCCCCCCCCCTCAGCACACTTAATCTAAAATCTCAAGGGAAAATGCATCAGACCCTACTCAATCAACACCCCGCATGCTGTGTAGCGGAACTATTTGTACTTTTTTGCACTTTATTTAGTAATATTAAACTCTTTCCCCCACGTTTAATGGGAAGTTGCGTGCCTAGCAATGTAGCAGGCGCGAAGTTTAGCTTAAGTTAAGTTTATTAAAAAAAAAAAAAAAAAAAATCACCTCTGGCTAGTACAGGTACTGAATCTGTAGCATATCAGACTATTACTCAAACATTATTAAGAGGCAATCACAAAATGGACTCAACACAAATGAATCTTTTATTATGTCATGTTTATTGTGCATACGTTTGTAGCTCTGTAAAGTTCAATGTAATGCTTACAGTAATGTACTATTGATATTTGTCTAAATAAAAATTCACAATTTAAAAAAAAAAAAGTTTCCAACTGCCTCTCTGCCATCTCCACCTGGATGTCTGAGCGATTTCTGAAGCTGAATATGGACAAAACCGAACTCATTATCTTTCCCCCACCCAGAGCTATGCCCCCTACTAATATCTCTATCACTGTTAACAACACCATCATCTCCCCCGTTCCCCAACTCCGCTGCCTGGGTGTCACTCTTGACTCCTCCCTCTCCTTTGCACCCCACATCCAAGCCCTGGCCCATTCTTGCCGGTTCCAGTTACGCAACATTGCTCGCATCAGGCCCTTTCTCTCACAGAGTGCAACTAAGCTGATCATCCACCCACTGGTCATCTCACGGCTCGACTACTGCAATGTTTTCCTCACCGGCCTCGCTCAATCCCAACTGGCTCCTCTCCAATCTGTCCTCAATGCTGCAGCCAGGCTTATCTTCCTCTCCCGCCGCTCTAATTCTGCCACTCCCCTTCAACAAAATCTGCACTGGCTTCCATTCCCCTACAGAATCCTCTTCAAACACCTCACACTCACATACAGGGCCATCTCTAATTCCATTGCTCCATATATCTCTAACCTCATCTCCATTCATACACCCTCCCGCCCTCTACGGTCGGCTGACGACTGTCGTCTCTCCTCCACCCTGATCACTGCTTCCCATGCTAGAGTACAGGACTTTGCCCGTGCTGCACCCCTTCAGTGGAACGCACTCCCTCGCTCCATTAGACTCTCCCCGACCTTCCAAAGCTTCAAACGGGCACTGAAAACTCACCTATTCATCAAAGCGTACCCTTCCACTGCATAAACCAGCTGGTTCTCCGACCCCTTGCCTGCTTACATCCTGCTATCTAGCCACCACCCACTTGCTTGCACCTCTTGTAATCTGTCTGTCTCCCCTTCCTACTAGATTGTAAGCTCCTCTGAGCAGGGCCCTCTTCCCTCCTGTTGTCAAAGCCCTCTTCTCTTCACATTTCACTCACAGCTCTCCTATACTCCAACACTCAGTGACCATCTTCGTCTGCATACTCATCTCCATCATTGGCATCTAGCCTCTAGTTGTATGTTGATTGAGTCCTCACTACTTATATCCAAGCTGTAATATGTATTGATCTGTGGCGCTCTTTATTTGTACTGTATTTTGTTATTTATTCAATGTAATGCTAAGCTTTGTCTCCCTGTATTGTTCCTTTGTACGGCGCTGCGAAACACTTGTGGCACCTTATAAATAAAATTATGATAATAATAATAATATTCTAAGCGACACAAGTGGGTGGCACAAACACGTGGCTCATCTAGGAGTGGCACAGACAGGATGGCAGTTTGAAAAATTAGGCCCCAAAGAGCACATAATGACCATTATTGTAGTGGCATCGGACGGATGCGTATTTCGGACAGGAACCGAGTGTTCTTAGCCCCGCCTACCGTACGGATCGCTCACACCGTCCAAATGCGGTAAGACGGCGACCGAACGGACCACGAGTGGATGTTTCATGTGAACATCTCCTCCGTCTGTGGGAACCTCCCCCATCCTCCGATGGTCGCCGACCATTGAATGATGGACCGAGTGGTCAGACAGCTCTGAGTGCTCCAGACCACTCAGACATTTCTCTGTATGAAAGCAGGGATATGGGCGGGCAGCTGGCATCCGGCTATGTCAGCTGTCCGCCCCCCACACGTGCGTCACGGCCAGATTACCATACGCATGCCCAGCGTTTTCATGGGAATGCCCATGAAACACTGGGCATACGCATATGATAATGAGCCAAAACAGCCCTTCACGCCCCTCTCCTGCTCGGATAGTTCCGTACGATAATTTTCTGCATGGGCCTCACGCCGTGTTCGTACGTGTGAGTCGTTCGCACATGCGCAACCATCGGCCGTCCGAACGCACACGGAGCCATCCGACTCAATCAGAATAAGGGCCAATGCCCATAAAAAGGTGCAATATCAAAATGTTCTTGGGCCCTGCCAACCACCCTTATGTTGCGTAAATAGGACATGCACACTGTCTTTAACAAACCAATCATTCCAGCGACAGGGTCTGCCACACGACTGTGGCTGAAATGATTGGTTTGTTTGGGCTTCCACAAAAAAATAAGCAATTCATCTCTCCCTGTACAAACCGGCTCTACAGAGGCAAGATGTCATCCTCATTCTCCGATTCCTCACCCTCTTCAGTACTCATCCTCATCCTCACACATTATCAATTCATCCCCGCTGGACTCCACAATCACAGGTCCCGTTATAATCTCTGGAGGCAATTCCTGGTCTGCATTGAAGAATTGATCATTAATTTTGATGAACATCATCTTCTCCACATTTTGTGGAAACAACCCCTTACGCCGCTCACTGACCAGGTTCCCAGCTGCACTAAAAACTCTTTCAGAGTACACACTGGACAACTCAGGTAAAATAGAGCCAGTTTGTACAGGGGCCTCCAAACTGCCTTTTTTTCCTGCCAGTACAGGTAAGGACTGTCTGACATGTCTACTTGGATGCTGTCACCAAAGTAATCCTCCACCATTTTTTCAATGGTGACAGCATCGTATGTAGCGACAGTAGACATGTCAGCAATTGTTGGCAGGTCCTTTAGTCCGGACCAGATGTCAAAACCCCCTCCTGCCTGCCCTGCATTTCCCCGCCAGCGGGTTGCTCACAGGCACAGGTGGGGGAGAAAATGAAGGAGGAGCTGGGGCCATGTCACGGTTCGCTTCAGATGACAATCTCCCAAACAGCAGGTCTTAGCACCTTTGTAGACTTGTGTCCTCCGGAAACAGAGACACAACATAAGGCCCCCATACACTAGGGCGACTTGTCCTTAGGACAAGTCGCCCCCGACTTCCCCCTGAGCTTCCCCGGCTGCTCCCCGGGGGAGCTTGATTAGATTGGCACTTGATGTGCCATTTTTTACATGTGATAAATCGTCTCGATTTATCACATGTAAAAAATCCGAGAGCAGGGGGGGGGGCTGCTGGTGGGAGCAGGGGGGCTGGGGACGCTGCGGGGACACAGACGCTGCGGGGGACACAGACGCTGCGGGGGACACAGACGGCATAGAGCCGGCAGAGGGAGCCGGGAGCTGTCAGTGCTAGAAAAAAAAGCCTACTGTATACAATGAATGGGCAGCCTGTGATTGGCTGAGCGCTCTCTCAGCCAATTGCTGACTGGCTGAGAGAGCGCTCAGCCAATCACAGGCCGCCCATTCATTGTATGGGCTTTTTTTTTTTTATTCAGTGCTGACAGCTCCCGGCTCCCCCCGCCCGGCTCTATGCTGCCTGTGTCCCTCGCAGCGTCCCCAGCCCCCCCTGCTCCCTCCACCGCCGCACCGCCCCACTAGGTCCCAAGTCGGGTGGTCGGACGTGCAGCAGGTCCGACCACCCGACGCAGATCCGATGCGCACGGGACCGCGCATCGGATCTGAGGGGACATCAAAACTAGCCGATTTTGGTCCGATTTAGGCCAGATCCGACTGATCTGGCCTAAATCTGACCAAAATCGGCTAGTGTATGGGGGCCTATACACTTAAATTAAGGATTGAGCACGGTGGCCAGAGTGTATTCCTCTAACTTTAAGATTGACCACCCTTGTATCCTTGCAAAGCGTATGGAGGGCTTCATCCACAAGAGCTACATGCTTTGCGGAATCGCAACGCTTTAGTTCCTCCTTCAATTTCTCCAGCTGCTTCTGCAACAGCCTTATCAGGGGAATCACCTGACAAGCTGGCAGTGTCGGAACTGACTTCAAGTGTGACAAGTTCAAATGGCTGGAGAACCTTGCACAACACGGAAATCAGCCTCCGCTGCACTTGAGTCAGGTGCATCCCCGCTCCTTTGCCTATGCTGTAGGTGGCTGTGTAGGCTTAAATGGCTTTTTGCTGCTCCTCCATCCTCTATATAGAGGGTGGAGTTCCACCGTGTCACAACCTCTTGTTTAAAGTGATTGCAGGCAGGTTCAGGAGGGTTTGATGGTGCTCCAGTCTTCTAGTTTGCCCTGTACCCCTTGTCCACATGTCCGTGGTTAAGTGAACAGTGGGTGCAACCATATTTTTCAGGGCACTGAGGACACTTTTTCGAAATCTGATTGGTTGTTAATGGTAAGGGGCAACCTCTCCACTTCTATTTGTAATAAACGAGGCCTTATTGTCATCGGTAAGCCCCCCCCCCCGCCCAGTCTTGGGGCCTAGGCTGCAGCCAGTGCCCCGGCAAAATGGAGAGGGCGTGGTCACCAGGTGGGCAGGGCTCTGGGAGGGGGCATGACCACGCCCCATGGAAAGAGACAAACAAAAGGGAGAGAGAGGACGGGCTGTCGCTGCAGCTGTCTATCTCCCTAGCTCAGCATACGCCACTGAGCAGCATGTGCTAAGCTGGGGGAGAGGCTGTGTTGCAGCTGCCGCCTGTCATCTCTCCCCACTGCCCAGCTTCCTGCAACAGGGGAGGGTGGAACGAGACCCGGGAACCCTCCTGCAGTCCCTCTCCCCCCTCTCGAAGCCAATGGCTGCAACCTATTCAGACTATTGGTTAATCAAGCACTGTATGCATACACTGGAAAAGTCAATCTTGCAAGGAACTCAGCTAAAATACTTTCTAAATGTGCCCAATAAATCTGTTACCATGATAAGAACAAGTGATAGGAGCATGTTTATTATTTTATTTATTTATTAACAGTTTCTTATATAGCGCATACAAATTCCGCAGCGTTCTAGAGACATCTGCAGCTACATGCTCTGCGTATCACTGCAACGTGCTTCATGCCAAACCCACCACATGTGAGAGGAGAATAGTTGGCTGTATGGTTCGCCGCAGGAGCCAGATGATACAGAACAATGGGATTAATACTTAATTTTAAGTTCTCACATGTGATTGGATAAGGGCTTGATTTCATTACGAGCTTTATCAGGACATTTCAAGAGCTAAACCGGTCATGGGCTGCGGCGGGCTGGCTGTATGCTTGTCCCCACATTCATGTGCCATGAGGAAAAGAACAGCAGCCTCAAATAGGCCTGATGTGACTGTAAAATATGACACAGCAATGGTCACAGTGATACAGCACTATAAAGAAATGCAGTGAATGAATGGAAGCAGTCTGGCAGAAATCAGGCTTATGTGCAGTCCACACTGCATGCATGGGAAATGTGCCTATATGCAGATGGAGCTTTAGCACCAGGCCTTCACATCAAAATATGCCCATCTTCATGACAGCTTGTTGATGATCAGCTTGACACACCCCGCCATAAATCAGAAGTTTTAAAATATTTTTTCTTCTTTTCCAACAAAATGATCAAATGTTTCTATTTTTAGAGTGGCAGTGGTGCTGACAGTGGTTCCAGTTGATAGGTCGACCACTATTGGCATAAGGTCAAGATGGTCAAAAAAGTGGATATGCACTAAATGTATGAAGCTTGGAGAAGTGGTATCTACCGCCATAAAGAATGTTATGTGCAAGGTGATAATGCACCAGCCAATCAGCTTCTAACTATCAATTTACATATTGTAGCTGATTGGCTGGAGTATTTATCAATTAAAACAGCGTTCTCTATAGTAATAGATACCACTTCTCCAAACATCATACAATTACCCATCAGTTACTGTCCACACCCATACAGCACTGGCCACACCCACACAGTGCTCGCCACAGCTCCAATCCTTCTCACTATAGGTCCTTGACCATTTTAGCACCAGACCCATTTGGTCCTTAATCCGGCAGTGATTTCTCCACTTGCCACTTTAGGGGCTCAGTTTGGTGTAAGGGGCATTTGCACATGGATTACGTTTAGTGAGGGTGTGTCCAGGGTACGGCAATGAAACAGCGCACTGTAAAGATGGGTGTTTAATTCTCTGTATAAGGCCGGATACCCAGTCCAGGTATTGTATAAATATGGCTGATGTATTCATTTCTGCAGTATCAGGGTGTTACTGTAGGTCAAAGGTCGAAAGTCAATAGATTGACACATTACTTCCGACATGCATACAACTGACATGTTCAGAAGGTCGTAAGGTTCAAGGTTCATGGTCGAAATAATAATAGCTGACACAACATATAGTCGGACTTTTATTCATACCAACATCTGCCTGAAGCGGGGCTTGTGGTGAGTGGACGCGGTACACATATTGGGGTCATACTTGCCTACTCCACAATTTCTATTGCAGTCCTCCGCACCCACGGTAGTGAAGTGTGCAGGATACGAAGACTAGCAAAGGATTTACGGAGGGGGCGGGGCTAAATTAGCATCAATTAGCCCTGCCCCCTACCTTTGGACCAGTGAATTGCCGCATTTTTGGGCAGGGCTTACTAATGCTCAACTTCGCCCCACCCCTCGTCACCCCAACAACATATTGTCTCTGGGATTCTACCAGAGAGGAGCGTTATAAAGTTATAAATACTTGCTCCAGTTTGACTACCACAAAACATAAAAAGCGTGTGCCAACCTTTTCACATTGCCATTTCGACCCTTTCATTGAATCAACTTTTTTCAGGGTCTAAGTAAAAACTGGACCCGGACAAAACCCCGGAACGCCGGACTGGACAGCAAACTCTGCATTCCAGAGATTGCAGTGTCTGGACCAGGGGAAGGGGAGATTACAGCCTCCCCGTGTGGTCTTGACGGTTCCGGTTTTTGCTGCATGCCCGGACCATACAGGGAGGCATTATTTTCCCCCTTCTCCTGGTGACAGCTGTCGCAGGCAGCCCACCCGGTGAGGACACCCCCGGACAGGACACCCCCCGGATCGGAAACTACAAGCTCTGGAATGCATAGTTTGATGTCCAGTCCGGCACTCCGGGGTCTTGTCCGGGTTCGGTTTTTACCCATACCCCTTTTTTTTCATGTGTTGACCTCGTACATGTGGAACTTATGTGATTGACCTAGACCGGGGCGGCCAAACCGGTCCTCGAGATCTACCAACAGTCCACGTTATCTAGCTGGTGCACAGCTGTAGTCATTACTAACTGTCACATTCCCCAGATCACCTAGCTGGTGCACAGCTGTAGTCATTACTAACTGTCACATTCCCCAGATCACCTAGCTGGTGCACAGCTGTAGTCATTACTAACTGTCACATTCCCCAGATCACCTAGCTGGTGCACAGCTGTAGTCATTACTAACTGTCACATTCCCCAGATCACCTAGCTGGTGCACAGCTGTAGTCATTACTAACTGTCACATTCCTCAGATCACCTAGCTGGTGCACAGCTGTAGTCATTACTAACTGTCACATTCCCCAGATCACCTAGCTGGTGCACAGCTGTAGTCATTACTAACTGTCACATTCCCCAGATCACCTAGCTGGTGCACAGCTGTAGTCATTACTAACTGTCACATTCCCCAGATCACCTAGCTGGTGCACAGCTGTAGTCATTACTAACTGTCACATTTCCCAGATCACCTAGCTGGTGCACAGCTGTAGTCATTACTAACTGTCACATTCCCCAGATCACCTAGCTGGTGCACAGCTGTAGTCATTACTAACTGTCACATTCCCCAGATCACCTAGCTGGTGCACAGCTGTAGTCATTACTAACTGTCACATTCCCCAGATCACCTAGCTGGTGCACAGCTGTAGTCATTACTAACTGTCACATTCCCCAGATCACCTAGCTGGTGCACAGCTGTAGTCATTACTAACTGTCACATTCCTCAGATCACCTAGCTGGTGCACAGCTGTAGTCATTACTAACTGTCACATTCCCCAGACCACCTAGCTGGTGCACAGCTGTAGTCATTACTAACTGTCACATTCCCCAGATCACCTAGCTGGTGCACAGCTGTAGTCATTACTAACTGTCACATTCCCCAGATCACCTAGCTGGTGCACAGCTGTAGTCATTACTAACTGTCACATTCCTCAGATCACCTAGCTGGTGCACAGCTGTAGTCATTACTAACTGTCACATTCCCCAGATCACCTAGCTGGTGCACAGCTGTAGTCATTACTAACTGTCACATTCCCCAGATCACCTAGCTGGTGCACAGCTGTAGTCATTACTAACTGTCACATTCCTCAGATCACCTAGCTGGTGCACAGCTGTAGTCATTACTAACTGTCACATTCCCCAGATCACCTAGCTGGTGCACAGCTGTAGTCATTACTAACTGTCACATTTTAAAACATGCTGCATTCACTCCTAGATCCACAGCTTGCCTGGTAAACATGCACCGTTTGTAGATCATGAGGACAGGTTTGGCCACCCCTGACCTAGACGCTGTCAAACTTTTGAACCATATCCCATCTCTGCATCATCAACCCCATAGCAATTCCCGGTACCCCCGATGCATTCTGTTGCTGAATTACTTTCGTCTGCTTGCATTATGGGAAAAGCCTGCACAGATTTCCAGCAAAGAAAGGGTTACCAGAAACTGCATGGCTTAGCACTCTGGAAGACCCGAATTCTAAAAATGTGGCTTCCAAACATCTTGGTAGCACACAAGCCTACTTCTTTGCTCAGCAGACATGTGAATGCAATATACTTACATATACTGACATCGCCTCGGTTTTCAACAGTAGTAACCACGATGGGAATTGAGAATCCCCAACGCCATGACACGAGACACCCCCTGTGGTAATTCTGGAGTATGTCAATAGGAAAGACATCGGGGCGTTGGGCTGTATGTTAATGCTGTGGTTTTAATATTCTGTTTTTAATTTACATGCGTGTGACTTCAAAAAGAGTTAATCAGTTCTCTGCAAATAGCAACAGTGGTTTTTAATAAGCAGTTATTCCAGGAATGGTAAATCTGCACTGCATTCAGAGGGTTTCCAAAAACAGGCCAACCCTATATCCAAAAGCAGGCAACCCATATCATGCGTGCCAGGTTCATGGTGTTAGGTGCAGGGCCGGCACTGCTAGGAAACCGCGGTACTCAGCGAGCAAGAAGCCGCAAGCTTGTAATGATCTCCCTGCTAAACCCTCTCTCGGGGACACCGGATACCAGTTACTCCTGGCTGCCAAGTTCCCTCCTGCGTGAAGCTCTTCTGACGTTCTTTTGGAGTGTACGGTATAGACAATAATATAAATGTGGATAGCCTTTTTTTACGGTTATATATAGTGTAATTAAGGACACGTCCAGGGAGGTTTTTCTTCCTCATAGGACCACAGGAGTTGCAATAAAATCAAAGCAAGTGGATTTTTATGGATTTGGTCTGTGGGACTAAGTAAAAACCGGACCCGGACAAGACCACGGAACGCTGGACCGGACATCAAACTGCATTGTAGTGTCCGGTCTGGGTGTTGTCCCATCCAGGGGGGTGTCTTGTCCGGGGGGATGCCTGTGATAGCTTTCACCAGGGACATGGGGAAGGTGAGATTACAGCTGCACCGTGTGGTCCAGACCGTTCCGGTTTTTGCTGCATGCCCGGACCATACAGGGAGGCTTTATTCCCTCCCTCCTCCTCCGGTCCGGTTTTTACTCCTGTTAAAGTCGAGTTACACACACGCCATTTTAGGACAGTATGGCCGCCATTTTGGTTCGCAGAGTTGCGCAAATAAAGTATAATACCCGAGTCTGTGTAACAAAGTGGATCATAAGCGCAGCCATACTAATACACATAAATTCATAATATCACACTAACACAAAATAGAATATAGTTAATTAAAGGTTTAGTACGCTACACATAGTTTAATTAGAAATACACGATTGTTTCTGTACATGTTTGGTATCTTTATGTTCTGTGTCCCGTGCGCAGCATTCCGGTCGCAGCCAAATATTCGCAAGTCCTATGGTTTGATAATTACGGACAAAATACTTATTATATGTACTTTTGCCATGTGTCCTGTGTAAGACAAAGGAATCAAGTTGTAACCAGTTCTTGTTGCTGATTTACGACCCGGACGACGATGCTAACAAACAAAGGACACCAAACTACCCTCCCCCCTGCACCAATCCAAACCAGGTGCAATACCTTGCCCCAATCACTGAAGACTGGACATTTGAACCCTTGACAAATCGTAAGGGCCTTTGACCCCCCTTCTTGGACCCTATAAAATAGCTATCCCTGAACTGGCTCGGTCTCTTTTGCACTGCATCTCTAGCTACATCTTGACCGGGCTAAGTTCGGTTTGAACATAGCGAGCTCTGACCGGACTGCGCTGCGATATTCTCTTTACCGTAACATTTGTATTCCTGTTTGTTCAATGTGGCTGATTATATTATCTGTTTCTGTTCCCTTGTTAGTTTAAAGTATATTTATTATTGTTAGTTTAACTGTATCAAGTGTTCTTACTTTCTGTAATCCCCTGTTGTCCGCTAGGGACTAAATACACTATTTGGAGAATCTATCTCCTCACTTTGTTATAACTTTGTCTCGTCTATATTGTCCATAATAGGTATTCGCAGTTTAAGTACTAAGTACTGCGAAGGGATTTCTTATTACTGGAACTGATCCAGCGTATACAATACACGGAAAAGGTCCGCTACGCTGGGCTACGCTTTGTTCGCACGTAGCTAGAGATAAAGGGTACGCAAGTTACGGAAAGAGTACGTAAACTGCGCATTTCACTTATTGTTCTGGTTATATAAATATCGGAATTAACACTCCTTATCCTGCTAAGATCATTATAGCATCCTCTGGATCAATGTGGACTAGCCATGTGGGGTGTGGCCAATCTGTGCTGGAAGTTGAATCCCCTTAAGCGGCATCCCCGGTCCCAAGGATGTATTGCGGGGGTGCGCCGGTGATGAAGAGGATTCTGATGGTGGCCGTAGACACAAAGGGATGAGGTAAGAACTAAAAAAGAGGTGGGGGGTGGGAAAAAAGAACAAAAGAAAAACCCTGAATTTTTTCAGAATATTTCGGATATGGGATATTCGGATAAAGGATACCCAACCTGTATATTATTACTGTATTCCATACAGTATCCTGTGTATAAAAAGACCAACGTGTGCATTTATTTCCAGGGTTCTTCTACTGCTCCCCCATTCTCCTGCTCTTGCTCCAATTTTCAGTGGAGAGATTGCATTTGGAAACCCCAATCTCGAAATCCTACGTTTTCTGTATTACGTTGCTGATGTCATCATTTACAAATTCTAATTAATAAGTAAAATGTATACATAGCGCTATATAATAAACAGTACTCTTTACTTAGCACGGCGGCCATCGCGGGCATTGAATGCACTAAAAAATCGGGTGCGACGCGACCGACGCGATGCCCGCGATTTCCCATAGGGAACAATGTTAAATGTCTCAATTGACCCGATTTTCCTGTTCAATGCCTCAATTGACCCGATTTTCCATAGGAAACAATGTTAAATGGCCCACTGAGGCCAAATAGGCACCCTGAAGTGTGAAATGGCCCCCACAATTGTTAACGCCACCCCACGATCAACGTGAACCCGAAGCGTGGCGAGCGCAGCGAGCCCGCGAGGGGCGGCAGTACGCATCCTACGACCTTTTCATACCCCCACTATCCACGTCGGCGTGGAGTTGATAATAGAATAGTGTGGCGAGCGCAGCGAGTCACCGAGCCCGAAGCGTGGCGAGCGGCCGCGGATACCTGTGAAGCCCGCAAAGGGACACGTTTACCTGTGAAGGTATCCGCGTCCCCTCGCGGGGCTCGCTGCGCTTGCTGCGCTTGCCACGCTTCGGGCTCGGTGGCTCGCTGCGCTCGCCACACTATTCTATTCTCAACTTCACGCCGACGTGGATAGTGGGGGTATGAAAAGGTCGTAGGACGCGTACCGCCGCCCCTCGCGGGCTCGCTGCGCTCGCCACGCTTCGGGTTGACATTGATCGTGGGGTGGCGTTAACAATTGTGGGGGCCATTTCACACTTCAGGGTGGCTATTTGGCCTCTGTGGGCCATTTAACATTGTTTCCTATGGAAAAATCGGGTCAATTGAGGCATTGAACAGGAAAATCGGGTCAATTGACACATTTAACATTGTTCCCTATGGGAAATCGCGGGCATCGCGACGGTCGCGTCGCACCCGATTTTTAGTGCATTCAATGCCCGCGATGCCCGCGATTTTTTTACCTGCGATGCCCACGATCATAATCGTGTGCGCCGTGCTAGGTAAAGAGTACCTAATAAACTGTAAAAACACCGAAAACGATCAGTGCACACACTGAGTGGATTTTGCGATTTTCCCCAGGGTGGATGGCTATCCATATCGGGACGCCCTTGCTGGTAATACCAGCAGATGAGCAGCAGGGCCAGCGATGATGCAGGAGCGCGAATCACCGCTCATCGCTGGCTTGTACACACTGGGTGGCTTTGCGCTGAAAGCCGCTCAAGCGATTAAACTGATCGGTTTTCGGCTGTATGGGCCTTTACTGTGTTATTGCAGTGTACTGTATGTGCATGTTCTATTTGGCATCCCCGAGAGCACATTAATGAATCTCAGTGATTTATGCTTGCAGAGTGTGCGTCTGATTGGTCTTGGATGTGTATTCTTCTGTTTGTACTCTGCTCTTTCCGATTACCATTTCCAGGCGCGCTTTCAGCAATGTTATAAAACGTTTATCTGTACAAAAATGACACATGTAAAATAGGCAGCCCAAAATCCCCACACTCTAGTGGTTAATTTCAAATGTATAGATTAAGATTGACCAAGCAGAATGTAAGGATAAAATTGCTAATCTGAGATAAAAGGCGGAGGTTGAAGGGGAGTCCTAGCAACCAGCGGTTCTAATTTTTTTCTGGTGAGTGCTCAAGGGGGTGTGGCCTTGTGACAAGGGGCATGTCCTTTGGGGAAGGGGTGTGGCCGTGGAATATACTGACCTGAACAGTCCTGACTGCATTGATTAATATTAATTGGGTCCATGTATACAAATCCCAATTTGAGATATCAGCAGTGCTCTCCTTTTAAAACCACAGCCCTCATAGGAGAAAGTGTGCCAATGGCGGTTTAACTTAGCCCTGATCCTGTATGTCCTCCTTCTGAGCAAGTAATGTGGTATGATATGTAAATGGGGCACCAAAATGTGGCATAATATGAACTAGGTAAAATTGTGAATTATGTAGTAAAACTGACTACTATGGAGGTTATTCTGGTTGGTGCGTAAATTTCCGAATTCTTTCGGAGAGGACCGCACGCCACGCTGTGCGGACATTGTAAGAAGAAACGCCCACAGGTCCTCCGCATACGGACGGACTTACACTTTAAGAAGAGGGCGTGTTTACGGACTGCATCCACACCTTGCGTGTGCGGTGGACACACAAAGATTCTGCACGGTCTTACAGCGTCAGAACGGACGTGAAGCTACACGTACGCACCGATGCGGTGTATTTCCGCAAAACATACTACTATCATCGGAACTCATACATCACACACACATGACACACTTATGCAATTAGGCTACCTCATTAAAAAGGGATTGTTTTTATTGGTCATCAACCCTTGCCATAGGTTGGCATCGCTGACCTGGCCTTCGCCACACATACAAAGCAGACAGGGTGAAAGAATTAGGAGATCCAAAATACTCACCAACCATTAATCTCCACCCTTATGTCTTCCCAAATCTTTAATTTTGCTGTGTGTGTCAGCTTCATGTGTGCAACCCAATCCCGTGCACAGGGTACCCACATTTGCCCTCGTTTCAAATGTTTGGTTTGGTTCCCGTGTTGCCCTCTTTCTGCTACCATTACTGTCTGCTGTACTTGAAGTGTTGGTGCTATACTTTTCTTGTGAAGCCACCTGATGTGTTCCTAATGATTCTGCTGAGGCTATGTATGAAAAGAATATGTTTTTGTACATTTTTGTTTGTTTTGTACATTCCTGTTATGGTACCTTTATTTTTTGGCATGTGCCACATAACATGCTATTAAAATGTTATGCTTTCCCTAACTAATACATTTTTCATTTGATCCCCAAATGTGTGCTGTTATTGCTGAATGTAAAAGTGACATGTACATTTATATTAGTGATACAAAGTTCTGTCCATTGCTTGCAGTGTAAATGTGTGTAAAAAATGCAGCCGTGCTTTCAGCATATATTTGTGTGTTTAGTAATGGTCCATTTAGGATGCAATGGTTCCAATTAAAGCAATAAAAAGAGTGTAATTAATGAGTAATGAGTAGAGGAGTGGATTGTATTGTGTTCAGCTGACAGTGGTTCAGGTGCGGCCGTACTAATTGGGCGATCCGAATGCCTAGCGCATGACCGAGTGGTGTCCGCAAAGTGAAACTTGCTTATGAAGACCGCATATTTCCTGCCTGTTGGTTCGTTTGCAGTCGGTGTTCTGTCCGAATGCATGCCTACCAGAATTAGTGCACTCCCTCGTGTACGCCCATGTTAACGCCCAGTTTAGCCCACTTTGAAACTACGCCCCTGTGTAGTTCCGAATGACGCCCATATTACGCCCATATTTCCCGAGTGAATGCGGTGCACATTTCTGTATGGTATTAGTGAGAACGAGTACGGAGACCGTGCGTGGCACATGCGCAGACGGCTAAAAAACGCCATCCGAAAGAATTCGGAAATTTGCACATCAACCAGAATAAGGCCCTATGTTACACTGTGTAAAATATGGATCTACAATGGTTAATAAAACATACTAGGGCACTAGTATAGGCATAATATTAGCTAGAACACTACTATGGACATGAAATGAACTAGGGCACTACTGTGGGCATGAAATTAACTAGGGCACTACTATGGGGAATAATATTAGCTAGGGCACTACTATGGGGCATAATATTAACTAAGGCACCACTATGGGGAATAATATTAGCTAGGGCACTACTATGGTTCAGAAAACTATTATTGGGCATACAATTGAGAACTGCTGTCTCTAAAGAAGGAGAATTGGGATGGGGTTCCTTTCAATGCTATGGGGCATTTCCACTCCTGCCAATACTCCTATGATGATTCCACCAATGGAACCCCTGGTAAGGGCAGAGGTGGGTCTGTCAGTAATGGGACACTCATTGCTGTTCAGTAACCACCAGACAACTGTCTAGTAATGGAAATATTGTAGATATCTGTGTGATCAGGCAATAAGCGGACTGGAATTTAATTCCTGAAGCTTTCTGGCTTCTTTCCCACTGTTTATAATTAATTGCTTGGAAGCTTTGTACTTCCAGGTGCTATGACATCATCATCATCAACCTCATCCATGTCACTAATGAGCATCGTACAGAATAAATACTGCAGCCAAAAGAAGTTGCAGTCTGTCATTTATCAGTAAAGAAGAATTTGGGGGAGAGAACCTAAACTTCTAGAACCCAAAATCCACCCCGGTGACATGGGGTAAAAGAAGAGAGAGAACCAAATAAAATAAAGTCATCAGTCCCGTCATGCTGATAATGAGCATTTTATATATATCCTGAAGTCTTTCCAACTTTTTTCAGTTGAAGAAATTCTAAGCATATTCGAAGGAAGGTCATCTCCAATTCAACCTCTTGCATTCTGGTTACGTTGGGCTTGAGGGAATGTTTGCAGAGGTATTTAATGCTCGGAGAGTTTTTGCTATTCAGCTCTGCTTGTGGCCGGAAGAAAATGAGCATTGCTGATAGCCAGTTATTTCTGACATTCGGGGACAGGTGAGCGCTACCTGTGAAGTTTGCTACTGCACTGGAACTTGCTGAGACACCGTTTAAATGGCCCCGGGCCACATTCGACGTGAAGCGGTTCTACGCCTGCCATCATTTCTGGTTGCAGACAAATTGACATTTGCTCACCTCTGCTGTTTTATATCTACACCTGATTTCTTTACATTGACAGACTTGTGTGAATTATACACATTGATACATACATTAAAGGATACTTATCAGAAGTAAATTGAGCTCAGTTGGGCAATGAGGACAATTATTAGGTAACAAAGTTCTTTTCAACCGCAAATATGATTTTCTAAATATACAGTATGCATCTCTGTACTAGACTGTATATTAGGGATGGCCAACCGGCCATCGATAGTAATAAACTATGTGATGGATGACCATTTTACCTTTCTAGGTCATCCATTTTCTTTGACTAACTTCCCGTGGTCCAGTCAGAACGTGGGGTCGGGGCTTCACGGGTGTAGGGGGCATAGCTATGCTCGGTGTACCAGCACTTTGAAAAAACAAAAGCAAAACATTGGTTTTCCTGTGCCATCGATGGAGGTAAACCATCTGGTTCTCCCCCGTCAATGGCAAAAGTATTCGACATCGGCCATAAACCATCCATGATTTCAAATCATCAATGGTCAATGGCCATCCCTACTGTATATCCAAACAGAGGGACTGATAAAAAAAGGCTACATCCAATATACGGTTTAATGTACTCAATAATCGTTTTTTGCATAATCTCTGTCCATGTGATGCCAATTCCATAGCAAATATCTACAATATACTGGCAGTCTGGATTCCGAATGTCAAAAGATCGAACCCGGCATCCCGATACGGAGAATCACTTCAGGACTCCATAAGCACCGTAACCCTCTCCCCCTACCCCCTAACCCTCTCTTGTAGCAGTCTAACCATCCTTTGTAAGTTCTTAAACCGGTACTTGTTTCCTAGCACGGCCACACCGATTTACATCGGGGTGGTCGTGTCGGAAAAATCGGGTCGATCGCATCGCATGCGATTTGGTCGCATGCGATGCGATCGACGCGACCGACCGATTTTGGACCCGATTTTTTTTTTTTATGAAATGTAAATCGGGTCCCTGGGACCCGATTTTACATTGAATTCAATGTAAAATATTCCCAACCCCCCCAAATTTAACGTCGTACACCCCACCCCACGATAGACGCCAACCCGAAGCGTGGCGAGCGCAGCGAGCCCGCGAGGGGCGGCGGTGCGCGTCCTCCGACCTTTTCATTCCCCTACTATCCACGTCGGCGTGGAGTTGAGAATAGAATAGTGTGGCGAGTGCAGCGAGCCACCGAGCCCGAAGCGTGGCGAGCGCAGCGAGCCCCGCGAGGGGACGCGGATACCTTCACAGGTAAACGCGTCCCTTCGCGGACTTCACAGGTGTCCGCGTCGCCACGGACACCTGTGAAGCCCGCGAGGGGACGCGTATAACTGTGAAGGTATCCGCGTCCCCTCGCGGGGCTCGCTGCGCTCGCCACGCTTCGGGCTCGGTGGCTCGCTGCGCTCGCCACACTATTCTATTCTCAACTCCACGCCGACGTGGATAGTAGGGGAATGAAAAGGTCGGAGGACGCGCACCGCCGCCCCTCGCGGGCTCGCTGCGCTCGCCACGCTTCGGGTTGGCGTCTATCGTGGGGTGACGACGGGGACATCTATAATGTGAAATGGGTCATATTGGCCCATTTCACATTTTTCACATTTTTTCACTATTTCAATGTCAAAAAATATTTTAACATTGAACCCGATGGAAAAATCGGGGGCATCGCGTCGTGACCATTGTTAATGGTCCCGACCGACGCGATGCCCCCGATATTTTACCTTTCCCGACACGATTTCAATGTTAAAATATTTTTTAACATTGAAGCCTATGGGGAAATCGCGGGCATCGCGTCGGTCGCGTCGGGACCATTGTTAACGGTCCCGACCGACGCGATGCCCCCGATATTTTATCCTAGCCGGCCAAATGGACCTGATTTCAAAGGAAATCGGGTCCATCGGGGGTAATCGTGTACCTTAAGTTAAGGTACACGATTACTCCCGATTGTGGCCGTGCTAGGAAACAAGTACCCTTAAACCTACCCCCCCCCATCACCTAACCTGAGGTCCTCCCCACTAGTGCCTAAACCTAACTCCTCTCAGCCTGACCCTACCCTGCCCCAGGATACTTACGTTCAAGATGCTCGGTGTCAGTATTCAAACATCGGCATTCTGACTTCTTCAACGTTTCGGCACTTCTGTTCTGATGGTACTCGGGATGCCGGCATCTTTATACTGAACGCTGGCATCCTAAGTGCCGGTAGGCTGACTGGATTTCCCCCGACCATGTGCTGCGCATGTGCCACAACCTGATATCACTGCCACTATCACTGGCACCCCCTTCCCTTTGTGATGACCCCCCCCCATGTGCTATTATCTCCTTAAACCTGAACATACTTACCAGCACCTGGGGATCGGTGATCAGAGCTTCTGGAGGGCTACTAGTCTTCCGGGCTCCCTGCCACTATGACCTCCAGTGCTGTAAATTGAGCAGCCACTTTGCAGCATTTCTTTACTGCACTGGGTAGAGTTGCCACCTCATCCCTTTAATCCTGGAGACATATTAATTACAAAGGTTCTGTGGCTGGCTCACTTCAAGGCTCAATTTCAACAGTTTTTTTTAAACAACCATCAGACTTCATTCCAACTGTATTTTTTTAATCAGCCACAGAACCTGTGTAATTAATATGTCTCCAGGACTAAAGGGATGAGGTGGCAACCCTAGCACCGGGGGTCACAGGTCAACCCCACTCTTTAAAAAAGCATTGTTCACTATCTACCAACTCATGTCTTTTCCACCCGTTACCTTTCTTTAAGCTTTGTGTGTGGAACTGCCTCATCTCCGTTCTTAGCCACCTTCAGGGGCGGATCCAGGATAAAATGACAGGGGGGGGCACCATGATAAAAGAGGGTTTAGGTGGGGGAGGGGCGGTGTTAGTGGTTCCAGTGTACATGCTAAGAGACCAGCAAAGAGAGGGTGGGAATGGGATTAAAAATAGGCGCTGGCATTTAAAGTACGCAGGCCCACCATGGCGACAAAAGTGAAGGATGTAGTTGTGCGCGCGCCAAAGGCGCGCTCTGTAAAAGGGTGTGTGGCCACTCAACAGGGGGCGTGTCCTTGAGTGTAGTGTACAACACCATATACAACTTCTACACATTATGCAACAAAATACTAGACCCTTACACATGATGCCAAATGGAATGAGCCAAAATTCACATAATGCCACATGGATTGTGTCAAAATTCACATAATGCCACACGGATTGAGCCAAAATTCACATAATGCCAAATGGATTGAGCCAAAATTCACATAATGCCACACGGATTGAGCCAAAATTGACATAATGCCACACGGATTGAGCCAAAATTCACATAATGCCAAATGGATTGAGCCAAAATTCACATAATGCCACACGGATTGAGCCAAAATTGACATAATAACACACGGATTGAGCCAAAATTCACATAATGCCCAAATGGATTGTGTCAAAATTCACATAATGCCACATGGATTGAGCCAAAATTGACATAATAACACACGGATTGAGCCAAAATTCACATAATGCCACACGGATTGAGCCAGAATTCACATAATGCCGCACAGATTAAGCCAAAATTCAAAATACGCTTCATAAACAGGGACATTGTCCACCAAAGGCGCGCATTAAACATTTACACCATAATGTCCATTACACATTAAGTTACACGCCAATATGTCCTTTATGTATTATGCCAAACACCGTAATGCCTATTAAAAATTATGCTACATAAGTGCTGCTTATCTACATGCTCATTGCCAAGGGTTCCATGCTCATTGCCAGAGGTTACATGCTCGTTGCAATGTGGGATTACTTGCACATTGCCAAGGGGGAATACATGCTCGCAGTAAATGGGGGACAGCCGCCGCCAGGCAGAAGTGATAGCCACTGACAGTGGCAGAGCCTGGCTGTATTCATAGCACTGCAGGACCCGGCTATTTGAAATAATACCCCTTTCACACCAGAAAATGCATTCCCAGGTTGGCCCCTTTTACACCAGCCTAGTCCCTGCATTTTCTGGTGTGAGGGGGAGAGAAAACCACCCCTCCCCCCTTTAACCAGTTATCTCATTTAACCGGTTATATCTTCGGAACCAACTGACCCATTTACATGTGACAAGTATCATATTGAAGAACTTTTGAGTGGGCTTTGAATGATTTTGGTCCAGTGAAACTGGAACATTTGGGTCCAGAGTAATCTGCCCTCAAATAACATGAACATCCATGAAATTACATTCCAAAAAGAAAAAAAATTAGTTTACACACAATATCTCTGGAACCGATTGACCGATATGGACCAGCCTGGTATCATATTGAAGGCGATTTGGAATTGAATAAGATCAACCACAAGCTTCTGTGATGTCAGGGGGGGAACTGGCAGCCGTCGGAACCGGTGGGGGTCGGAATTGATGGGTCCCATATTATCCTATGGGAAAAAAGCTTTACCAGGCGATATCTCTGGTTCCCGGGGGGCTAGAGACACAGGGCTGGGCTCGTTGGAAAGCCCTGGTCCTCAGCTACAAATTGAAATGACAGGGGGGGCACGTGCCCGGGTGCCCCCCCCCCCTAAATCCGCCACTGGCCACCTTCTCCCACCTTGTGAAGATGGCCTTGAAAAGGGACCATCTTACTCAAAACGTGTCCACTACACTGGAGGTGATCAGGAATTCACCATCAAGAATGGTAGTGTTGCCATGGAGAATCCGGGGTCTCCATTAACAACGTACTGTCTTTTTATCTTTCCGGACTAGTAATGAGGACGTACGGATTGTTTACCAGTTACGACTTATATTTTTATATATTTTAAAAACTCATTTGAATACATTTTGGATTTTTTACTATTAGTAACTTATTAGGACAGCGCCATCCTTGTACACTAACTTTTCTGGGTTATCTAGTGGGTATGGGTCTTCATGCAATATTGAGCATACGCACTGAACGATATCTTTAACGGTATAATTCAGTGACGTCAGTGGGACCCTCTTAACATCATGCAGGTCATTGGCTATAAAGCCAAAATTTACCTGCATGTTCAGCCGTGGGGTGTGGGGGGGGGGGGGGAGCAATCTCTTCAAAATAATTGGGTAGCGTGTATGGGCTTTAGAATAGGGAAGACTAATTTTACATAGTGGAGTCACATGAGGGGATGCGGGCTGCACCCGGGTGGTACCACAGTGGCTGGAGGTGGCACTGCAGCCAAAATACCCTCTAATACTGCCTCACGGTGAGGCCAAGGTGCTGAACCATGTGTCCCCAACCCAGCGAGGTCACACTTTGCCGTGCTGAATATACATCATACTTGCCTACCTTCCTGCATTCTGCAGGAGACTCCCTGACATAGCAGCAATCTCCCCCTCTCCCTCATTAGTCTAGTAATCTCCCTCATGTCACCTAGCCCACATTACACTGTTACATCATAGTTACCTCCCCTCCTGCATTCTGCAGGAGACTCCCTGACATAGCAGCAATCTCCCTCTCTCCCTCATTAGTCTAGCAATCTCCCTCATGTCACCTAGCCCACATTACACTGTTACATCATAGTTACCTCCCCTTCTGCATTTTGCAGGAGACTCCCTGACATAGCAGCAATCTCCCTCTCTCCCTCATTAGTCTAGCAATCTCCCTCATTTCACCCAGCCCACATTACACTGTTACACCATAGTTACCTCCCCTCCTTCATTCTGCATGAGACTCCCTGACATAGCAGCAACCTCCCTCTCTCCCTCATTAGTCTAGCAATCTCCCTCATGTCACCTAGCCCACATTACACTGTTACATCATAGTTACCTCCCCTCCTGCATTCTGCAGGAGACTCCCTGATATAGCAGCAATCTCCCTCTCTCCCTCATTAGTCTAGCAATCTCCCTCATGTCACTTAGCCCACATTACACTGTTACATCATAGTTATTTCCCCTCCTGCATTCTGCAGGAGACTCCCTGACATAGCAGCAATCTCCATCTCTCCCTCATTAGTCTAGCAATCTCCCTCATGTCACCTAGCCCACATTACACTGTTACATCATAGTTACTTCCCCTCCTGCATTCTGCAGGAGACTCCCTGACATAGCAGCAATCTCCATCTCTCCCTAATTAGTCTAGCAATCTCCCTCATGTCACCTAACCCACATTACACTGTTACATTTTTTTGGGGAAAAAGGAATGAGAGATAGATACATTTTCATTGAATCATTAGTGCCATTTACCAGCACTTTAGCAAGTATAGTAGTCCCCCTCAATGGTGCACTGTCAAAATTCTACTACCAACTATAATCTCCCTGAAACTAGTTTTCAAAAGTAGGCAAGTATGCTACACATACTGCAGCACCAGGTGTGAAACCAGGTAGAGATGCTGCTGTCTCCACATCATCGTCTATACATATCAATGCTAAAGTTGAAAACATTAACCAACCTCGTACTAAAGGCCCATTCACACTGGGCGACTTTGAGCTGAAAGTAGCTCAAAACACCCAGTTTCAGCTCAAACACCCTTTCAGCTCAAAGCCTATCAGTGTGTATGGCCCAACGATGAGCGGTGAGTGCTGCTGCGCGCTCCCACATCATCACCGGGAAAGCCGTTCATCTGCTGCTTATACCAGTAGATGAGCAGCTTTCAGGACTGCTTTGCATAGCTCTGCGCTATGCAACACCGTCCTCCCCCCTCTGTCGGTGCCGGGCAGGGGGAAAGCCGGGGAAATGCACTGAGCGGCTTTCCCCGCAGCGATGATTGACATCATCGCTGTCCATACACGCTGGGCATAGTCGCCCGGTGTGTATGTACCTTTAGGCTTTATTCTAAAAAATGTTGATGTTAGGACTCACACTATAATTGTCCATACTAAATTGAAACTAGTTCCCCAATCAGCCCATCGCTGAATATTACCTGATCTGGTTTCTACCACCTATCTAATGAAACCCAAGTGCACCAGTCTGTCGGGTATTTCAGTAACTATTACAATTTAGAAACATTTAGGAAATACTTTAACTCATCTAGGGCCAGATGTATCAGGCTTCAAAAAGTGATAAAGTGGAGAACGAAAAAAAAACAGCCAATCAGCTCCTACCTGTTATTTTTCAAACCCAGTCTGTAACATGGCAGTTAGCAGCTGATTGGCTGGTGGTTTATCATGCTCCACTTTATCACTTTTTGAAGCATGATACATCTGGCCCCTAGAATTTGAAGTTTCTTGAAGCGGGTAAAGTGACCCTTCCTTCCAATCAGGGCTGCTCATCTGCTCCAGTGCCCGGTCTCGGCAGTGGCGGGGGACTGGGGGTGGAAGCCGCTGCTCACCTGCTCCAGGAGGGGGGGGGTGCGACCAACCCGCCGCTCGGCAGCTCCATGTGGGGGGGTGTTGCGGTCGCCTCTGGCTTGCACCAGCGCCTGTTCCACTGGGGAGCTGGCCCTGCATCCAATGTATAAACGGAAACCACAAGATCATAGCCTATTTCTAGGCTTATGTTTATCCTATAGAGAGAATGGTTACTTCACCTGATTTGACCAAACTAGGACGGGAAACTTCATGGCCTGAATGATTTGAAGGAAGCAAACAGTTATTTCTGTCAGTTACTGTACGTATGGGTAGAAGTCGTATCAGTTACATGTTTTCCTTTTAATGATAGTGGGGCCGCGGGGAACGTTTGGTTACTGTTATTGCTGAAACCTTGAGAGTTCCTGTTATAAATCCATTATCTCGGAGTGTTACATAATACAAGTCTCCTAATGTAACCATTCATATAACTAGATTTCATGTGGAAAATACTTTATTGCCACATCTGACAGGAATTTGAGTGAGATTAGCCTGAAAAACTATGTTCGTACTGCACTTACTCACCCCCCTTACTACCACCTACAGTTTATTGTAAACCGGCAGCAGACTACCTTCATTGGCCCTTATTGCTGTGCTACTAATGTCATTCCGTACCACTATTGCTGTGCTACTAATGTAGTTCCGTACCACTATTGCTGTGCTACTAATGTCATTCCGTACCACTATTGCTGTGTTACTAATGTAGTTCTGTACCACTATTGCTGTGCTACTAATGTAGTTCCGTACCACTATTGCTGTGCTACTAATGTCATTCCGTACCACTATTGCTGTGCTACTAATGTAGTTCCGTACCACTATTGCTGTGCTACTAATGTCATTCTGTACCACTATTGCTGTGCTACTAATGTAGTTCTGTACCACTATTGCTGTGCTACTAATGTCATTTGGTACCACTATTGCTGTGCTACTAATGTAGTTCTGTACCACTATTGCTGTGCTAATAATGTCATTCCGTACCACTATTGCTGTGCTGCTAATGTCATTCCGTACCACTATTGCTGTGCTACTAATGTCATTCCGTACCACTATTGCTGTGCTACTAATGTCATTCCGTACCACTATTGCTGTGCTAATAATGTAGTCCCGTACCACTATTGCTGTGCTACTAATGTAATTCCATACCAATATTGCTGTGCTACTAATGTAGTTCCGTACCACTAATGCTGTGCTACTAATGTAGTTCTGTACCACTAATGCTGTGCTACTAATGTAGTTCCGTACCACTAATGCTGTGCTACTAATGTAGTTCCGTACCACTAATGCTGTGCTACTAATGTAGTTCCGTACCACTAATGCTGTGCTACTAAGGTAGTTCCGTACCAGTAATGCTGTGCTACTAATGTAGTTCCGTACCACTAATGCTGTGCTACTAATGTAGTTCTGTACCACTAATGCTGTGCTACTAAGGTAGTTCCGTACCACTAATGCTGTGCTACTAATGTAGTTCCGTACCACTAATGCTGTGCTACTAATGTAGTTCCGTACCACTAATGCTGTGCTACTAAGGTAGTTCCGTACCACTAATGCTGTGCTACTAATGTAGTTCCGTACCACTAATGCTGTGCTACTAATGTAGTTCCGTACCAGTAATGCTGTGCTACTAATGTTGTTCCGTACCACTAATGCTGTTCTACTAATGCAGTTCCGTACCACTAATGCTGTGCTACTAAGGTAGTTCCATACCACTAATGCTGTTCTACTAATGCAGTTCCGTACCACTAATGCTGTGCTACTAATGTAGTTCTGTACCACTAATGCTGTGCTACTAAGGTAGTTCCGTAACAGTAATGCTGTGCGACTAATGTAGTTCCGTACCACTAATGCTGTGCTACTAATGTAGTTCCGTACCACTAATGCTGTGCTACTAATGTAGTTCTGTACCACTATTGCTGTGCTACTAATGTAGTTCTTTACCACTAATGCTGTGCTACTAATGTAGTTCCGTACCACTAATGCTGTGCTACTAATGTCATTTCGTACCACTAATGCTGTGCTACTAATGTCATTCCGTACCACTATTGCTGTGCTACTAATGTAGTTCTGTACCACTAATGCTGTGCTACTAATGTAGTTCCGTACCACTATTGCTGTGCTACTAATGTAGTTCTGTACCACTATTGCTGTGCTACTAATGTCATTCCGTACCACTATTGCTGTGCTACTAATGTAGTTCCATACCACTAATGCTGTGCTACTAATGTAGTTCCGTACCACTATTGCTGTGCTACTAATGTAGTTCTGTACCACTATTGCTGTGCTACTAATGTCATTCCGTACCATTATTGCTGTGCTACTAATGTCATTATGTACCACTATTGCTGTGCTACTAATGTCATTCTGTACCACTAATGCTGTGCTACTAATGTAGTTCCGTACCACTATTGCTGTGCTACTAATGTAGTTCCGTACCAGTAATGCTGTGCTACTAATGTAGTTACGTACCACTAATGCTGTGCTACTAATGTAGTTCTGTACCACTATTGCTGTGCTACTAATGTAGTTCCGTACCACTAATGCTGTGCTACTAATGTAGTTCCGTACCAGTAATGCTGTGCTACTAATGTAGTTCCGTACCACTAATGCTGTGCTACTAATGTAGTTCTGTACCACTAATGCTGTGCTACTTATGTAGTTCCGTACCACTAATGCTGTGCTACTAATGTAGTTCTGTACCACTAATGCTGTGCTACTAATGTAGTTCCGTACCACTATTGCTGTGCTACTAATGTAGTTCTGTACCACTATTGCTGTGCTACTAATGTCATTCCGTACCATTATTGCTGTGCTACTAATGTCATTCTGTACCACTATTGCTGTGCTACTAATGTCATTCTGTACCACTAATGCTGTGCTACTAATGTAGATCCGTACCACTATTGCTGTACTACTAATGTAGTTCTGTACCAGTAATGCTGTGCTACTAATGTAGTTCCGTACCACTAATGCTGTGCTACTAATGTAGTTCTGTACCACTATTGCTGTGCTACTAATGTAGTTCCGTACCACTAATGCTGTGCTACTAATGTAGTTCCGTACCAGTAATGCTGTGCTACTAATGTAGTTCCGTACCACTAATGCTGTGCTACTAATGTAGTTCCGTACCACTAATGCTGTGCTACTTATGTAGTTCCGTACCACTAATGCTGTGCTACTAATGTAGTTCTGTACCACTAATGCTGTGCTACTAATGTAGTTCCGTACCACTAATGCTGTGCTACTAATATAGTTCCGTACCACTATTGATGTGCTACTAATGTAGTTCCGTACCACTATTGCTGTGCTACTAATGTCATTCCGTACCACTAATGGTCTTAAAGAAAATATAGCGCTTATGCTAAGCATTAACCAATCATCTGCACCTGTAATAGGGAATCTAAGGAGATATTAAATAATAAGGTGGATAATAAGGGGTAATCCTGCTGCGGTTTCTTTAACAGCTACTATCAGATGGATCACAGGTTTAGGGAGAGGATGGGCACCTGTTAGCTAAGAACAAGGGAGTACATATTCCAACCTCTGTATCGTTCCTAAAATAAAGCTTACTCTGGCTATTGTAAGTACCTGAAACTAAAGAGATGGCATTCTAGGAAAACCCTATATCAAAGATACATTCAGAGCTTAGATCCCCTTCAAGGAATGTGTAATTCCCAGAACACCACACAGCACATCTGTGTCTGGACACAGCACTAATGTGGGAAGAATTAAGTAATATCAGCCACTTACTGTATATATCTACCTTTGGTTATTGCTGCCTTTTTACTCTAAAACTTTACCAGCATCACAAAGCGCCCTCACAAACTTTATTTTATTGGCTTTAATTTCTATTATAGACATATATTTGGTGCATTATAAATTATATTTATTATATATTGAATATCCATTCAGCATACTGGTGGTCTGGAACACAGACACCGGAATCCGGACGCCGGTCAGAACACAGGCAACCCTACATTGTTCACACTGCCAGCACAAGAATTCTTAATTGCCAGCATCCCGATAGTAAATATAACAGTAAGGGTTAGATAGCAGGATGAGGGGGGGGGGGGGGGTGTTAGGCAAGGGATGGTTAGGGTTGATCTGCAGGGGTTGGGGAGATTAGAATTAGGCCGTGGGTGTTAGCAACTCTTCCCGTGAGGTGGCTGCCTACTGTTGTGTTAATACCCAGCTTTCTTTTCAGTTCAGATGTATAATAACTTGGGACTAATGGGCACGGTCCATCAGGGAGATCCGGCGCTTCCACCTTCTAACCACTAGGGCTCTTCAGCCGCACGCCGGAGCAGTGTAATGACTGAAGACGCCGGACAGCTGAGTACCGCCAGGGGCAAACGCAGGATTTTCAGAAGGGGGTTTCCAGAGGGGCGGAGCAAAGCACGGAGATGGACACTTAGGTGACCCAGTATATGCCGGGTCAGTTAAAGTATTATAGATAGACCAAAACCATACACATATATATATATATATATATATATATATATATATATACATACAGGGGCGTCAACAGCAGTGTAGACCCCTGGGCATAGCAATGTTTTGGGGCCCCTACCGATCCTCCAGCGGTAGGGGTGGGGGGTGCTATGAGCGGAAGCTTTGATGTCCTGCGGGTGGTAGGGGGTATTATATCAACCGCTCAGCATGTAGGGCCTGGATCAGTAATTTCCACTAATTACCCCTTTACTAGAGAACTAGTTGGTATAATTTGGTAGGTGAGAATCCCACCTACCAAATTATATTGGGGACTAGGGGATCAGAGTTCAGGAGGCAGAGCAATCTACCAACGAGTATATAAAACTACATACCAGGTGTGTGGAGCTGGAGCAGTAACAAGCTGCTGGAAGGCTGATATCTCTGGTTCTGGGGACAGTAGAGACAAGCTACTAGTGTCCATCAAAGAGGGAGAGTCCCAGATTTTGGAATACCCTCAGAAAAACTCTATTTCAGACAGAACCTGAAATATCTGACTGGGAAGAGCAATTAACAGGCTTGGATGGGGACCACTGCTTTGAAGTCAGATATCTCCGGTTCCCAAGGGCCGATTTTTAAAATTCTTGTACCCATGGAAAGAGGGGACCCTCGTCTTTCAGCCTTGGGCCCTTAGACTCCTGGGGGGGTTTCTGTGTACTCAGAAACCCCCCCTGCGTGCGCTACTGACCTTGGCCCTACTCCGCAGGCCATGATAGAGGCATTTTGGAAGTCTTTGTACAAACGCTGCATTACTAAAGCTTTGTATTACTAAGTTGCAGTACTTAAGCTACCCAATCAAGTCAATAAATTTCTTTAATGGTGGATTCCAGCCGGGATTTATTAATATTGTGTGAGATCATGTAAACACTTATCTGCGTGAGAATGAGCATGATACTGATTACATCTCCCCACTGTAGAGATCATCACCTTAGCTGCCTTAAGCCCATTGGTAGCTGTTTTTGTAGGGCCCCAAACAAATCAAGCCCTTCAGCCACAAAAATGGCAGTCCCTGTTGCTGAAGTGCTTGGTTTGTTAAACTGTACATGTCCTGTTTAATATACAAAATACAGTGGTTTTCATTTCATTATGTTTGTTAGCTGCCTTAAGCTCATCATTAACAACAATGCTAGATGCCCATTAGTAGCTTGTTTTGTGGGGGCCCCAGCCATACACTTCATCCAAAAAAGTTAAACTGTGCATGTCCTTTTTAATTTATTGCTGATAAATGAACAGATTCAGATTCAAAAAATCCAAATTAAACATTTTTCATTTTCCTTCCTTCCTGTAACCATCTTCCAGTCCATAAATACTTCACCTTCCTCTGACCTCTGATCCAGTCCTTGATTACTGGAACATATTCTAGGGTTCTATGGGGTGATATCGTTTATTCAACTCAAATTGTCTGAAATTTACTGGAAATTAAACTTATTGAGATTATTACGTAGGAACAAAAAAAGGCAAAAATTATGTAATCTTCAGCTATTTTCACAAATTTTTGAAAAACCCCAAACGCATAAGGGCACTTTTGATCAAAACAAAACCAGATGGCGAATTACATAGAACTAAAACCAAAACGCAGGATTCCGCACACATCTGTAGCATTGGGGATTTTTGAGGATCTGTTTCCAATTGGGAATGGTTTCGCCCATTTATAGTAAAGAATGATGGGGGTTATTCAACACCGCTCGCTAATTAGTCATCGCTCGCAACCCAATGCCCGCCCTCGCCACTGAATCCCCCTCTGTAACATGTGAGGGGATGTACGCAAACACATCCCCTCGCATGCGGCTGACGAATACTTTCTCTCCCCTCCGGAAATAAGTCGGTCTGAACTGACTTTTTTATTTCCTTCGGTGTCTGCGGAAGAGGTGTCAGCTGCTAACGTCCTGTAACATCAGCGCCCCCCCCCCCCCCACACACACACACACACACACACACACACACACACACATGGCAGGCATTGGCCCACTTGCGTTTCCAGGGTAATGCCCAACGTTTTCATGCGGATGCACATAAAATGCTGTGTTCCCCTCCAGATGCCCCCTGCCACCCCCCTTCCTCCCCTACCCATACAAACACTGCGGCAACTGTGATAGTCATCAAAGTAATTCGTAATGTGCAAATAGTAGTAGAAGTAGTACGTTTATTTATAAGGCGCAGCAAAGTGTCCGCAGCGCCGTACATAGCAAACAAAAAACAAATTACAAGGTGACGTACAGGGTGTGTTGAAAAATACAGTATAAATAGGGGTATAGCTGGTAGAACTAAAATCAGCATCAGTTCAGAAGTAGGTGTCAAAATTGTTGAGGAGACTGAAGATGAAGTAGAGGAAGGGAAGAACAGGACAGGAGCACAGGTGAGGTAAAGAGGTAGGGTGAGTACGTGAGGAAGGAGGACCCTACTCATAAGAGTTAACATACTAAAAATAGGTGGGTGGACGAACGAAAAACAACAGGATAAGTAGGTACGGAGGGGAACGGAGGCAGGATAGGAGGATCAAAAGAGGTTAGGAGGAGGGATAGGCTAGTCGAAAAAAGTGGGTTTTGAGGGAGCGCTAGAAGGAGGTAAGGGAATCAGAAAGCCTGATGGGTGGCGGGAGGTTGTTCCAGTGCAGGGGGGCAGCGCGAGAGAAGTCTTGGACACGGGAGTGGGAGGAGGTGATTAGGTGAGAGGTCAGTCGGCGGTCAGCGATGGAGCGAAGAGGACGGGAGGGAGTGTGGATAGAGATCAGTGAAGAGAGGTAAGGAGCGGTGGAGGAGGAGAGAGCCTTGTAGGTGGTGGTGAGGAGTTTGAAGAGAACTCGGAAAGGAATGGGGAGCCAGTGAAGAGATAGACAGAGGGGGGAGGCGGAGGTAGAGCGGCGGGAGAGGAAGATGATCCTAGCAGCAGCGTTAAGAATGGATTGGAGAGGTGCGAGGCGGGTGAGAGGTAGCCCAGAGAGAAGGATGTTGCAGTAGTCAAGACCGGAGATGACAAGAGAATGAATGAGAATTTTGGTCGCGTCAGTGGAGAGGAATGGTCTGATGCGTGAGATGTTGCGTAGGTGAAAGCGGCAAGACTGTGAGAGAGCACGAATGTGGGGGGTGAAAGAGAGGGAGGAGTCAATGATGACACAGAGGCAGCACGTTTGGTCGGTGGAGGTGATCTCGGTTTCACCAATGCTGATGGAGATAGTGGGAGAAGAGGGGATGTTCGGGGGATGGAAGATTGGAAGTTCAGTTTTAGCCATGTTTAGTTTCAGGAAACGTTGGGTCATCCAGGCTGAGATGGCCGTGAGGCATTCGGAGACCTTGGACAGGAGTGATGGGGATAGGTCGGGGGAGGAGAGATGGATTAGGGTATCATCAGCATAAAGGTGGTAATGAAAACCATAGGAGCTGATGAGGGTGCCCAGAGAGGTGGTGTAGAGGGAGAAGAGGAGAGGGCCAAGGACTGACCCTTGGGGAACACCGACTGGCTGCGGGGTAGTAGGAGAGGAGGAGCTCGGAGTGGAGACGGAGAAGGAGCGATCGGAGAGGTATGAGGTGAACCAGGAGAAGACCGTGCCAGTGATGCCAAAGGAGCGGAGGGTGTTGAGCAGGAGAGGGTGGTCAACAGTGTCAAAGGCAGCCGACAGATCAAGCTGGATGAGGATAGAGAAGAGGCCTTTGGATTTAGCCCAAATATATTCATGTGCAGAGCCGCACCATCAATCCCCATCGTGAATACGCTTGGGACAATCAATATTGAATCAGGACCCAAATTCAGTCTAAGCTGGGGCAAGAACCAGGTCATTCTACTAGGCAATAGCTGTGGGAATAGACGTGCATGGCAATAAATACGGTACATGCCCCGCCTACCCCACAAAGAGCCGTATGTGAAACTGTCCCGCAGGTGTTCGCTACTTTCAGATGAAGGGAGGACATCTGGGTTTTGTTAAAACAAAAATACACCATAATGGTATAATGCAGAAAATGTGTCCCTGACACATGTGCCACTCATGATTCTCTTGTCAAATTAAATACAGCACAGTACAATCTCTACATACATGTTCTACAATATATTTTATTGTAATTATAAAGATGTGTATAGGTAATCCTTCCGAGAAGAACAGATAAGATAAGAAGCAAGATACGTAGGAAGTGCAACTCAACATCAAAGGGCAGCGGTATTCCAGGAAATGCATTAAGAACACACATTACGCACGTCATTGACGCTGTCTAACGCTCAGAGTGGCAGGACGCATAAGGGATAGCAGGTGCGCCATTGCTGATAGAGAAAGACCCTTCGTGGACCTAAAAAATGGCAAGTTTATAGGACTGACCCTAAAGAGGGGCAGAACTGGGGACACTTACAGTGAGTAGAGTTTCCTGCAGCTGCTTAAAAAACGGGGTAGTTACTCAATTATTTCAATTAAGATAAAAAATTTAATAAGTAGATTGGATGATCTTTTACACAAAGTTTAATGAAACATATTAGGAAACATTTATTAAAACTACAATAAAATATAAGTAAAAAATAAAGACACCCACAAAAGTTAATGAATGTTCCTAAGAGACTGTTCCTATGGTACCGCAGTGTATTAAAGGGAATATGAATATAGAAATAGTTACCACCCTTGATAGGGAATGTGCATCGTCTGCTTGCATCCGTGTGGTTGGCCCAATGCTGGTATAATTAACAGTAAGTCCGCCGGAGATGAATTGGCAACAATGGTCTGCAGATGGAGTTGCGGATTTGCCTTTCTCCAAGCTAGGCGTGATATCCAGAGGTGGTAGCTGGTATTAGGTCCTATAGTAGGATACAGTATATATGAGTCCCAAGGGGATGGTTTGGACTGCAACCCGGGTTCTGTGCAAATGGTGGGTGTCCAAGCAGCTCCATGACGTGTTTAACTATGCTCCCCAGCGCTATTCGCGCCGTGGACTGATGGTGTGGCTCTGCACATGCATGTATTTGCGCATGTGGGTGGCTGTTAGAACTAGGGATGAGCTGGTTCGGATCCTAGAGATCCGAACCCCCCGAACTAATCTTATCCGAGACCGGATCCGAGGAGTCCGATGGGTCACACCATTTTTCCGAGTGCAAAACGAGGCCAAAACATCATCATCCTGCATTGGATTCTCGCGAGACCGAATCTCTATAAAAGTCCCGGCTCCGGCGCCATCTTCATTTGGCATGTGAAAAGTCAGACAGCACGGATGTCTCCGTGGTGTCTGCACAGAGGGCAAAGCTATGGGGGACAAACTAACACTTATGTAGGGTACACACCAGGACGACCCGCTCACGATGCACATCGTGAGCGGGTCGTCAGTGTCTCGTCTGACCCGCTCACGGTGACGCGGGGGGGCACGACCCGCTCACAATGTGCACCGTGAGCGGGTCCGATCCGATGGCGACCCGCACCCGGCTGTATGGTCGTCATTGAGATCCTACCTGCAGCAGGTAGGATCTCAATAACGACCGACCGACCCGCGGGACCGCGCATCGGATCGGTATCGGTCCACACCAGGACAGAAAAGGGCCCAATCACCACACAATCTACATCCAATTGGTCGGAATTGGATCTAGATTGAGGGGATCGGGCCCTAGTCGTCCTGGTGTGTACCCAGCATAAGGGGGTACAAACTAATGGGGGAACTAATAAAGGCTGCCTAACTTAATGGGAGCTGCTCAAGGGGGACAACTACAGATCGGGAATCTAAAGGTACAGTACAACTAAGGGGGTGCAGGAACTGTTGTACATCTACTAAGGGGTAACTACTGAGGGGGAACTATACTAAGTGGAAAACTATTAAGAGTACAACTACTAAGGAGGCATTACTAAGGCTACTACTAAGGGGGGCTGTTATATGGGACTGCTGTGGGGGACATCTAAGGGGCTCTCTGAAAAATAATTTTATTTGTTTTTTTTTTTACTACAGGGCTGCCCTGAATCAGTTTAGCTGTGCTGCCCAGTGTCCCGTATCAGTCCAGCTGTGCTGCCCAGTGTCCCGTATCAGTCCAGGGGAGCTGCCCCCATTTTTTTAATTAAAATAAAAAAAGTTTTTGTTTTGTTTTAACTTGCAAGGGGTGTTAAGCGTGCCATATCAGTCCAGCTGTGCTGCCCAGTGTCCCGTATCAGTCCAGGGGTGCCCGCATGTGTGCCGTATAATTCCATGGGTGCCCCCCATGTGTGCCGTATAATTCCATGGGTGCCCCCCATGTGTGCCATATAATTCCATGGGTGCCCCCCTGTGTCCAGTATCAGTCCAGGGGTGCCCGCATGTGTGCCGTATAATTCCATGGGTGCCCCCATGTGTCCAGTATCAGTATCAGTCCAGGGGTGCCCCCACGTGTCCCTTATCAGTCCAGAGGTGCCCGCAAAACCCAAAATGCGAAAAAAAGTGTCTGGTGCACATCCCTAGTCAGAACACCTTCAGTAGCTATCACAGTCGCAGAGGCATTCATATGGGTAAGGGGGCGTGCAGGGGGCAGGAATCAGGGGAACGTCGAGCATTTTATGGGTGTCCACATTAAAACTGTAGGCGCTCCCCTGACATGACATCAGCGCCCGCTCCCTCTTCGGCGGACTCTGCTGGAAATAAAAGTCAGTTCAGACTGACTTATTTTCGAAGGGGGGAGAAATTGGTCGATGGTCGGCAACCCTCCAATGATTTCTCTCCGCTTCAGTCGCATGGAAGGGGATGTGTTTCGTACATAATGTTACCAAGGCGGATTTGGTGTGGCCAGGTGGTGGGCGGCGTTAAGCAGCAAATGACCGCTGCTTAGTGAGCAGTGCTGAATTAGGCCTGTTATTTGTTATCACCTTATGTCTCCCTAAATCTGTCTGTGAAGAATGTACAGTTCTTATTCGGGGACAGTGACATTTTCTTCTGTTATATTTACTCCTGCGTAAAAGTCCCTCAGTGTAATCCTGTCTGTAGAAAGCTGGAACACAGTACAGAGCATGGCTGCACAGTGCGCGATCGGGCGGGCAGACACTCACAGTATCAGAGTCTATGGTTATATATATTTGGAACGGAGCAGTTACTGGAAGCAGCACCAAGCTGTTAATCACAAGCACAATGTTCACAAGTTGTGATAGTTCATGGTCAGTGTGAGTAAACACAAATAATGGCAGCAGTCTTCAAAAGAATCACATCTGCCCCAGACATCTGCCTGACTGATGGGTCTGCTGCGGAGATGCTGGATTCATCCAAAATGGATCAGACTTTAGGACCGGCGGGTCTGTAAGGAGCCTTTGTGGCCCACGGAAAAGTGTTGCGCTTAGCTGAAGAAGATCCAACGTGCCGTTCTTCTGGGTCACAATCTGAAGGAATAATCTGGACGGGTATGGGTCATAGGGGGACAGTAGTTAGGTCGACCTCTATAGGTTGAAAGTCAATGGGTCGACACATAGAGTAGGTTGGCATACATTAGGTCACATGTCATTAGGTCGACACAAGCATTAGGTTGACAAGGAAAAGGTCGTCATTTTTTGGGTGTCGATATAAGTCGATACCTCAGGGCCGGTGCAAGGCACCGGAGCGCCCCAGGCGAGTCGGGGTGAGGGCGCCCCGGTGCCGGGGGGGGGAGGTTGGTACCTGTGTAAAAAAACTTCCGTCCCCGGCGTCCCTGCTGAGTGCTGGTGCGTGCAGGGGTGTCCGTGCCGCCGGGGGAGCCTGCGGCGCTGTTATTGTGTATAAGCTTGTCCCTACAGTGAATAGAAAATAACTAGCGCTTCCCGCGCCGCCGCGCGCATAGCGCTAGTTATTTTCTATTCACTGTAGGGACCCCGCCGGGCGCGACAAGCTTATACACAATAACAGCGCCGCAGGCTCCCCCGACAGCACGGACACCCCTGCACGCACCAGCACTCAGCAGGAAGCCGGGGACGGACTTTTTTTTACACAGGTACCACAGTGCTGGGGGTGAGGGGCAAACTGCCGCCCTCCAGGTGCGGGCGCCCTAGGCAAATGCCTAGAGCTGCCTAGTGGTGGCGCCGGCCCTGCGATACCTCAATTGCACTTACCTGCAGCCAAAACTGGTGATCAGCGATCCAGGAGTGAAATCAATCATCAAATCCTGTGCTCGGATGTGAGGTGTTGCTTTGTAGCATAACTTTACTGCACCAGGCGCACAGGGATCTGAGGACTGCCCATACTAACTGGGTCACTGGTCCCTGCGTACAGGTAAGTATTTTAATTTTTGATTTACACAATTACACATGGCTGACCACAGGGGACAGATCTCTGAACAGCCTTCACTTCCAGCAGGGAAGGCTATGCAGGGCTCAGAGAAGTGGAAGGGAAACCTAGATAACGCTACTTCAAGATAGCATTATTATCACAGGGCTCCCTTACTTATTTTTAGCTAATTTTTATTTTTTTGTATATTTGGGCAGATCGGGTTTCTTACTAGAATTATGTGAAATGCAATCTGGAATGCAAATTTAAGGGTTTAGAGGAAAATTCTGATGATACTAAAAATAATTTGAATATGCCCCTTAATCAGTATTCCCTTTCCTTCTATAACGTGACGGAATATAATATGATGAGTGGCGTGTGTAGCAGCATGTGATTTTTGCAATAAACTCTACTCTGGATCCCATCCAGTCAAAAGAGGGAAATAAGGTCATTTTTCTGCTATCAACCGCACTGTTTATTCCTTTCACACCATGTGGAATACTTTATGCTCAAAGAGAATCCCAGCAATATGCTGCATGACGCTGGTTATGTGGAGGTCAGTTTTGAAGTGCAGGCGCTGCGCACAGTAAAACATTTTCATTTTGCACCATTGTGCCTCCTTCTGATTGGACTGCTCGGTGAACGGTGAACGGTGCTCAGAATACAAAAATAAAAACGCATCTCTTCATTAAAGCCTAGCATTTGGGCAATAGGGGGAGGTTAGGGTTAGGCTGCAGAATGGAGCAGTTAGACTATTGGGGTGGGGGGGAGGTAAGGGTTAGGCTGCAGAGGTGGGTAAGGTTAGTGTTAGGCCGTGGGATAAGATGGTTAGGGTTAGATTGCAAGGGTGGGGGATGATAGGGTTAGGCTGTAGTGGTGGGAAAGGTTAGGGTTAGGCAGCAGGATGGAATGGTTAGGGTTAGATTGCAAGGGTTAGGAAATGTTTAGGGTTAGGCTGTTGGGATAGGGAAGGTTAGGGTTTTGCTGTGGGAGGGGACAGTTATGGTTAGGCTGCAGGAGGGGATGGCTAGGGTTGGACTGTGGGGGTAGGGGCGGGGGGCTTAGAGCTAGGCTGTGGGAGGTAATTGTTAGGCTGGTGGAGAGTTTAGGGTCAGTCTGTGGGATGGGATGGTTATAGTTAGGCTGTGGGGGTGGGAGAGGTTAGAGTTATGCTGGAGGGGTGTAGTTAGAGTTAGGCTGTGCAAGGGAGTTAGGGTTAGGCTTGAGGGGCAGTACCCCACTCCAAAAAGCTAAAAAAACCACAACCACAGGGGACCCCTAGCTAGAGGGGGGCCCAGGGGTAGTGCCCCCCTTAATCTGGCCATGGCTGCAGTGGTGAGGTAAGATTAGGCCAGGAGAGGGAAGGGGTATGTTTGGCTGTGGGAGAGTATGGTTAGTGTTAGGGTGGGTACAAGCAGGGGTATGGAGGGTGTGGGGCCACACCGGGGGTCACCAACTGAGGGGGTGACACCAAGGTGCTGACTCTTTAGTGGCATTTGCCGAGTGCTGCACTGTAACGTTACATGTAGATCCTGACCCCTGTCACAGTGTAGGAGCCTCCCTGCACTCTCACTGGTTTCCAGCGGCAGCCAGGAGGATACCAATGGGGTTCGGCCAATTAAGCTACATGCCCTACCTGTGAGGCCACGCCCTATATTCATGAGGCCACGCCCTTTATTCATGAGGCCACGTCCCATTTTTGGTTAGGGGTGCTGCTGAATGAACACTTAAATGATATTTGGGCCAATTTGTAGATTCCGGGCAAATCGGACATATCGTTAAGTGCGATGTCCAATACTAAAATCTATTGGTAATTTGAACATCTGGATGTAGCTGTCAGCATTCTGAACATCAGCATTCTATGCTCCAGGATGAGGATACCACCCCTTATCTTCCCCCTTATTTCTTCTACCATTTTCGAATACAACTACGTCTAACAAAATCCCTTCTAGAACAAAACCCACTTCTTCATTTTGATAAGGGGCTACCGAGATGCGATAAAACCTGGGTGCGATTAACCCTTTCTAGTAAGTTGTGATGTCACAGGCTAGGGGTGAAAGAACTTTCTGGGCTTCATAGCAACATATTGAAGGGGCCTCTGTCCCGAACCTTATCAAGAGACATCCCTCCGCAGCCCCCCTGTTCATACTGTGCTACATTAGAGTGTCCCCGGTTCATATTATAACACATTACAGTGTCCCCTGTCCATATTATGCGGCATTAGTGTCCCCTGTTCATATTGTGCCACATTAGAATGTCTCCTGTTCATATTATGCCACATTACAGTGTCCCCTGTCCATATTATGCCACATAAGTGTCCCCTGTTCATATTGTGCCCCATTAATGTTTCCATTTCATATTGTGCAACATTAGAGTGTCTCCAGTTCGTATTATGCCACATTACAGTGCCCCCTGTTCATATTGTGCCACATGACAGTGCTGTTCATATTAAGCCAAGTTAGAGTGTTCCCATTTCATATTGTGCCACATTAGAGTGTGTCTGGTTCATATTATGCCACATTACAGTCTCCCCTGTTCATATTGTGCCACATGACAGTGCTTCCTGCTCATATTACACCACATTACAGTGTCCCCTGTTCATGTTGTGCCACATTACAGTACCTCCTGTTCATATTGTGCCACATTAAAGTGTTCACATTTCATATTGTGCCACATTAGAGTGTTCCCATTTCATATTGTGCCACATTAGAGTTTCTCCGGGTCATATTATGACACATTACAGTGCCCCGTTCCTATTGTGCCACTTGACAGTGTCTCCTGTTTATATTGTACCACATTAGTGTCCCCTGTTCATGTTGTGCCACATGACAGTGCCTCTTGTTCATATTGTGCCACATTAGAGTGTTCCCATTTCATATTGTCCCACATTAGAGTGTTCCCATTTCATATTATGCCACATTACAGTGCCCCCTTTTCATACTTTGCCACATCACAGTGTCCCCTGTTCATATCATGTCACATTACAGTGTCCCCTATTCATATTGTGCCACATGACAGTGCATCCTGTTCATATTGTGCCACATTAGAGTGTTCCTATTTCATATTATGCCGCATTACAGTGCCCCCTGTTCCTATTGTGCCACATGACAGATCCTTCTGTTCATATTATGCCACATTACAGTGTCCTCTGTTCATATTGTGCCACATAACAGTGCCCCCTGTTCATATTGTGCCACATTAGAGTGTTCCCATTTCATATTGTGCCACATTAGAGTGGTCCCATTTCATATTGTGCCACATTAGAGTGTCTCCAGTTCATATTATGCCACATCACAGTGTCCCCTGTCCATATTGTGCCACAGCAGTGTTCTCTGTTCATATTGTGCCAAATTACAGTGCCTCCTGTTCATATTGTGCCACATTAGAGTGTCCCCAGTTCACATTATGCCACATTACAGTACCCCTTGTTCATACTGAGCCACATTACAGTGTCCTCCAGTTCAAATTATGCCATGATACACAAATGTCAAACATCCCACTGATCGTGTAATCTACCAATGTTGTTTTGTCATTCTTAGTTTTTTAAGAATGAAAGAAGATGCACATTTTGAGAGAGAAAAATGTTCGGTGCGGTGGAGTCGCCCGGGACCTGGCTCACCAGATGGGCTATTTTCAGCAATTGGGGCAACTGTGTATGAGGACACATTTTGTAGATTATTATGCGATAGAGGTGACACATTGCCTCTATCAATTTACTGCTGTTACATTACTAGGAGACTCAGCATTGCTTCTCGGAGACTTCCAGTCCAGATGGTCTCTCTGTACTTTGACAGCTCGGACAATTTAGCAAAATGAAAACATCATTTATCTCCTACGCGGATACAGTCTCCTTTGATGGAACATTCAACCATTAGGATAAATTTACAGAAATATGCAAACTATGAGATTATGAATGTTAATAGAACTGGACTCAGGGGTCTATGTACCATACCGCCCAACTTTCAGTGGTGGTCTAGCAGGACCCGCACGCCCGAAATTGTGGGGGCGTGGCCTCGCGGTGAGGTGGCCTGGCCTTCAAATTGCATCACTCATGCAAGGCCACAAGTTATAGAGAGAGATAAAGTACCAGCCAATCAACTCCTAACTTTCATGCTACAGAATACTTGTCTACATTGGGTGTATGGGTCATAGCGTCAACTCAATGAAAGTCAACATACATTGGGTCAACCGCTGAAGGCCGACAGGGCTTAGGTCAACACCTGATATAAGTCAACATGACTAAAGTCGCCAGGGTCGGAAGGTTGACAGTCAAAAGGTCGACATGAGTTTTTCACTCATGGACACGCCTAAGACAGGGTTGCCGACCCTCCCGGAATTTCCGGGAGTCTCCCGAAAATCGGGGCTCCCTCCCGGCCCCCCGGAAGGGTGGGCAACCCTCCCGGATTCAGGGGGGACCCCCGCTGTCCCCCGGATCGCGGCATTAAAATGCCTCAATCCTCGGGTCTCAGAGGAGGGGGCGGAGCTAAAATGACACAATCGCGTCATTTTAGCCCCGCCCCCTCCACGGAGATCACCAAATTTGCTGGTTTAACAGCATGGGGGCGGGGCTTAGTGATGCCACGCATAAGCCCCGCCCCCTAAACGGCTACGGAATCTCTCCTCTCCAGGCTTCTCCCGGAGAGGAGAATAAGAAAGTCGGCAACCCTGGCCTAAGAGTAACACATCCCCTCGACTTTATTTTACGCAGCCAAACGAACGGCATCCACTCGCACATGGCCATCGAAGGCACGCCTCTAATGCTGCTTTCAGACCGCAAAACTGGCTTTGACCCTGTATTTGGAAACGTTTCCAAAAACGGGTCTGCCAGGTAAAACCCCTTTCACACCGCATCTCTTAAACGGTATATTACCGTTTCAGTGCGGGTTTTTTGACACTGGCAGACCCGTTTTTGGAAACTTTCCAAAAACAGGGTCAAAGCCAGTCTTCAGCGCACGCCGCCCCCGCCCCCCCTCCCCCGGGGGTTAACACCCCCAAATCCCCCCCACCCCAGGGCTAACAACCCCCCCCCCCCCCCCCCCCGTGCAGCCGGTACCTCCGTTGCGTGATCCGGCACTGCAGTTGGTCGGGGAAGCACTTATGAAAAAAAGCGTCTTTCAGAAAATGGCTGCCCCATAGGAAAATCAGTTTTAAAAAACTGTCTTTCGTATGGGGGCAGCCATTTTCCGAAAGTCACTTTTCTTATAAGAAAAGTGACTTTCGGAAAATGGCTGCCCCCATACGAAAGACAGTTTTTTAAAACAGGTTTTCCTATGGGGCAGCCATTTTCTGAAAGACGCTTTTTTTTCATAAGTGCTTCCGACCATACTGCACTGCCGGGATCCACAACGGAGGTACCGGCTGCACGGGGATTGGGTCGACACGCGCGCGCGGGGGGGTCGACACACGCGCGGGGGGGTCGAGACGCGCGCGGGGCGGCTCCAGTGCTGTGAATATTTAATGAGCGCTCATTAAATATTCACTGCGCTGAATTTAGGACCCAGCTCATTGGCTGGGTCCTAAATACCGTTTCAGACCCGATTTTGATCCCAAAATACAGGGTCTGAAACAGGTAGGACCCTGCATTTTATCCGGTTTGAAAAAACGGTATTTTCAAACCGGTTAATTGGATCTGCACCTTTCAGACCGCACAGATTACCGTTTTAAAACGGTAAAAAAACTGCAATATACCGTTTACAAAGTGCGGTCTGAAAGGGGCATAAGCCACGCAAACCGGTTCGTTCGCATCCAAAGACAACGGGGAGTGGCATTACAATACATGCACGCTAAAGTGTTCACCTGTAACTCAGCCTCTTAGCTCCGGCCGAGCGAATACGCTCTGCGGGTGTTTCACATGCCCCACCACGGATGCGCTCACAAGTCATTAACAACCCATTAACCAATTACCCTCATTTCATGGTGTTTATACAGTAGGTTTCATGAAGATTAAATACCCTCCCGAAATTGAACTGGTAATTAACCGTTATTAACTGTCTCTAGTGTTGTTAATGTTTCACTTCCCAAACTAAATGACAATGTACAGTATGTGTCCCAAAAATGTCTTGAAAATTAATGTGTCACTCATAGTTTTTTATATTTGTGTTTAATTGTTGTGGCTAAACCCTGATGGTGATCCTGGAATGTTTGCATGTTTGTATGAGAGTTGACACATGTCGACTTGTTGTAATTGTGTGTGTGTCTACTATTGGGGCAACATGACAGGCACAGTTGTGTGTTAAGGTTTGATATTTCAAAATGGCACATGAAAGCAACAAATCATACACGTGCATTTGTGGGTAAAACAATGAAATATATAAGAGATATGAATTCAGAGAAGTGTAAATGTTTAAACTGCAAATGTGTGCCTCCGTGTGGCTGCCATGTAGTTAATTGGTTAATGAGAGAAACTTGTATGCCGCATGGGTGTGTATTGTGTGCAGGTGCATGTATTTTAGCAATTGTGCGTGTTTATTGCCCATGCAAATGTCGGACCGAGAAGCGGCTGGCCTGCGAGGCGTGAGACTCACTTTTACTGAACGAATGATTTTGAGCTCGATCAGTCTGAGCGCTCGCACAGTGGAGCAAAGCCACTGCCCAGCACATGTAGCCACCACCCCAGTATACAGCCTGGTTACTGCCCAGTCTTGCCCAGTTTTGTGGCAGCGCCAATCCATATACACACATTATGCCCTGCTCTGCATGAGTTCGTTTGCTAGCGCATTTCTACTCGTAAGGTCGCGAGTGTGCACGGTTGCCCAAACCTGCACATGCGCCTTGCGAATGGTACACATGCACAGTAAACTAAGATATGCTCTGCAAACTAATTTGTGTCAGAGCGAGGCAATCAGAATAAAGCCCTAAATCCGTCCCAACTCCGGTGCCACCAGGTCTTACAGCGACCTAGTCAACAGTACAAACAACACAGAATAACACTAAAAACACCATTAAGGGTTAAACACCCAAATGGCACCAGACAAAGGTAAAGCACTGAACTGCGGCCCTCTCTGATAGCACCAGAGGGGTAACATACAAATGACAGGGCCTAGGATGGTAGACAAGATAAACCAAGAATAGGAAAAAGTAACCAGATCTCCAAATGGAGAACTTATGATCTCGGTATAAGGAACAGCTGGGCTGGATAGGAACTTCCAGGAACAAACAGGAGCCAGTAAGGAGCTGAAAGCAGGCAGGCAGATAGCTCTAAACTGAGGCTATCACCAGTGGGGTGGTGCCACAGTCATTCCTTTAAAAAGGAAAGGATGGCAAATCCCCATGGTGAACCCAGCCCAGCCTAGTTACCCCCAGCTGCACCTGCCATGCAGGCCTGCATACCGCTTGTTGCCCGGAAACCGTTGAGCAGGGGATATTGCCTCTGCCACCATCACCGAGTGGCGTCCTCCATTACCAGGCAAGTGCAGACGTTTCTGACAGAAGCAGCGCCCAGCCACGCGGTCCCCCAGCGTCCCTGGTTGCCGAGCAACCGGACCAGAAGACACCAGCACAGGGGGAGTGAGCAGACAAGAGCCGCTGCTGCCCCAGGACCTGCTGGGCATGCCGCTTGCATGCAACAGATTGCCCTGATAGCAACAAAGCCAGCAAGTAGAATCTAATGGCTTATTTATCCTGGACACTGAACTGATTCAGCTGTCTGACGGTTGCTTTACTTCTCAGGTGCTGTAATAGCAGTGTGCATGTACTGCAATGGTGCTGCAGTTCTGGATGAAGTTTAGGGAAAGCTGCAGCCTGATCGTCAAGCATGCAGGTGTTTATTGGTGGGAAGGGTGCACATTTCAGGCAACAGAGGTATGTCTACCCTGTTACTGTGGAGTGCCGAAGCCAGCGACCTTATCATCAGACACATCCTGTATGGCATCGGGACCAGTGGCATAACATTGGCACTGCAGCAGAAGCAAAAACTTGGTCTCTGCAGATTCCAATGGGTCTGGCCATCCTTTTGGAATCTGCTGAAAATGTCTCTTCAAAAAATAAACCTCCTTAGAGGAGACAGATTCTAGCTGTCGTACGGGACTGATGGCTAGATGCTGGAGGTGGTTTTGGGTAGCAAACATCGCTACCCAGAAGTTTAGGTAAAAAAAAATAAAAACTATAATAATTTATGTCAGATACAGTTTATTTCCACATGAGGATAATGCGGAAAATCCAGCAAGAAAAACAGATCCAGTCCAGGTTTTCTAACTGACGTGATCAGGGTTTGTCTGATTAGCAGCACCTGTGGCTTTGTGATATAACCGTTTCCAGGGCAGGAGGTCATTGTTCCTGTGGAATAGCTGCCCAGGTGATAGGCCGGGGGTGTGGGTTGCGGTAGGTTCCACTGATCAGGACCTGGACATTCTGAGCAACCTTTTGGTTGCACAGATATCCAATGGCCTCTCCGTCTTCTTACAAAAGGCCCCCTTCTGCTGCTTTAACATAACCCCTGAAATCCCCTGCTACCAAAGAAGCAGCACCGATACCACTGGCATCACCTGCGAATCAGGCACCAAGGGCAGAGAGTGTAAATTCTGCCGGATCACTAAGAAATGACAGAACGCAGAGCTGAGCAAACACTTGGGTCCTCCAGGCTGGCTTACAAAATGGCCGCCAGGTGACTCCCAGAGCAAGGAGCAGGGAGGCACCAAGTAATATCAATCTGCCAACAGCATCATTAGAGAGAAAGGGAATCTCTCTATCATTTAATTCTGGAGGGCATTAAAAGGAAAAGTCAAACCTGAATAATGAGAAATAACCTCTACGCTTTGTCTGGGTCCCAGATGAAAAAATAAAAAAACATGAAACAGCCAATTCCAACATCTCTGTTTATTGAGTTAGCTTAATAGGCTCTCGTATCAGCAGACGTTTCCACGCTGCGCTCCTGTCACCGGCAGTGATATTACTGTATTTCACCATCTTCCTTACGCTGTCAGCAGATTGTGAACTTTCTATAGTATACAGTAATATACAGTAACAAGTTAAGACACAAAGGAATGCATAGGTTCCAGTATCCCGCTCTCTCGCTGCTGCCCACCTGCCTACTGTACTCCCGGCTTCCTCGCAGCCTTAGCGCTGTATTATGTCTTGTGGACTGGTCTGGGCTTGTTTCTCCAAGCTAGGAAAGGGAATCCCGCAGGGTGAGGAGGGGAAGGAGAGTGCGAGAGCCATGGGCTGTGGATTAATGTGGGAGTCACAGGATGCAATGGAGAGAGGAATAGAGTTTGATGGATTGATAAAGCAAGGCAGGAAGATTGCAGTCAGGCCAAGGCATACAGAGAGATCTACCATCGCTTATTAATTTCTTTTGTGGTGTGTTTTATGCTCACACATTCAGCCTGCCATATTCATTTGAAGGGATTTATTCACAGAGGAATTTTAATATCTTCCGTGCACAGCATCCTTGCGGGATGAGACGCGCCGATGCAGCTACGGATTCCTTTATTAGGATCCGGAATAACTGTCTAATAACGAGAAGCAAAAAGAGAAAATGGTTCAAAAGTATATTATACATTTTTTATCAATTTGCTCTTCTTCTTTTTTGCATAAAACGTAAAATTAATAGGTTTTGATAAACAACGAAAGTTACCGCTTAATGAATTAATTGAATAATAATATATTATACTTAATAATATTTTATGAATATACAGTAGTTCTGGTTTGACACATTGGGTCAATGTTGTATGAAGTTTAGTGATTATTTGCCAATGCGCCAAAGCCGCACTGCACGGGTGCAACGAATGATCAGCTACAATGCCAGCAAAGTATCTGGGTACTTGTGTATTATCACGGCGCCCCCCATTTCCATTGTAGTGCATTGTATCGGTCGCATCGCATGCGATCGTCCTCCGTCCTTTTCATACCCCCACTATCCACATCGATGTGGAGTTGATCTTATATAGTGTGGCGAGCGCAGCGTGCCCCACGAGGGGACGCGGATTTCTTCACATGTATTCCACTGACCCTTGGGCTCGCTGCACTCGCCATGCTTCGGGCTCGGTGGCTCGCTGCGCTCGCCACACTAGTTAAAATCAACTCCACGCCGACGAGGATAGTGGGGGTATGAAAAGGTCAGAGGACGCTGCGCTCGCCACTCTTCGGGTTGGCGTTGATAGTGGGGTGGCGTTACAATGGGGGTGCATTTAACATAGTAATCACCCATCAGGGTGGCTGTACAATTAAAAATTGGGTCCGGGGGTGCATTTAGCATAGGAATCAGCCCTCAGGGTGGCTGTACAATGTAAAATCTGCTATGATCGCGTCGCATCGCATGCCATTATAATGGCATGCGATGAGACGCGATATTAAAATTGTACAGTCAGCCCTTAAAACCCTCAAATCGGGTCCCATCGCATACCTTAATTAGTGGTATGCGATGCGATGGGCGCCGTGATAATACACAAGTACCAGTATCTGCAAAGTGTATGACAGGCAGCAGTGTATACATAATGGGTGCACACAGCCCCGGGGGTCCAGGAGGCCCAGACCACACACCATGCACCCTGCTTTCCCTCTGAAGTCTCATGTTGGCAGCATCAGTGCTGCATAAACCAGAAACCATTTTCCCTGTGTTTCCACACATGTGCAGTAGGAAAATGCATTGGCGGACATTTTCCTGGAGACCTGTACATGCGTACCAGACTCTGGGACAGAGCTGAGGTCTCTTATACCCCTTTCACATAGAAAACACCCTGCATTTGCTCTATTTGGTGCTCACAGCTACCCGGATTATTGCCGGGTTGTTGATATCATCCGCGGGCGGGGCGGCGATGCATCAGGGCGGGGTAGGAGGCATCGTTGCTCGACCCGCGTAACCCGTTCAGACTGTCCAGCAACCCTTGAATAACACTACTTATATCCTGAGTCAGAATGCCGGGTTGACGGACCCCGGATATTTGACATGGTCCTTTCACAATGATCGTCAACTGTGGTGTGAAAGGGGTATTAGTGACCCTAGTGTCACTAAGGAGGGGTCCCAGGCGGAGACTGCATACTGCCCCTGGTAACAATTAGTAGGTGTTTGGAGAAGGTATCAGGTGGGTTTGGATAACAAACACAGGCGTGTTGGGAAGATATTCTGGGTGTGCCTTGGGGCAGATTTATTAAGCTTGGAGAAGAGATAAACTGGAGATAAAGCGGAGAAAAGGTAAAAGGAGATAAAGCACCAGCCAATCAGCTGTGTTTGAAAAAGACAGTTGGGAGTTGATTGGCTGTGCTTTATCTCCTGTTACCCTTTCTCCGCTTTATCTCCAGTTTATCTCTTCTCCAAGCTTAATAAATCTGCCCCAGGTCTCTTCCTCTGTGGACTCCTTTACAGCTGGAGAGCCCACGGTGTGTCACGGGACCGGCTCTGTGCGTGCGACACCATAGACTCACACAGGAGGCCGACGGAGTGGTGTGCATCTGATGCCTCTGCTTATGTACACAAGCCGAGAGATGCCGGAGGTAGGCATTCCTAAACACAAGGCAGCTTCGGGGTCAGTGATGCCGATCCAGTACCAACCTTTCCCGCTCCCCTGCCCAATTTCGAACCCCACTTCAATACTTACCCCTTCCCCGTTTCTCAAGGTTAGAGGGTGACCTGAACATTGTTGACCTTCTGACCCTGTTGACCGTTTGACCCTGTCGACATATTGCATGTTGACCTTTTGGGGTAGACCTATTGACTGTCTATATAGACACTGTAGAACAGGCATGTCCAAAGTCCAAACTATGGCCCTGCAGCTGTTGAGAAACTACAAGTCCCATCATGCCTTGCCACAGTTTTGCTATTAGGGAATTCTAAAACTATGGCAACGCATGCTGGCAAGGACGCCGACAGGGGGGTGCCAGGGCTACAGCTGTCCCGGGCCCCGGCCTCTGGAGAGACCCGGGCAGCTGCCCATAGTGGCATGGCACCACACCCCCGCACAATGCATCCCCCACCCAGTGCCGGCGGCCAGGCATGCAAAATACACAGTGCAGCCTGCAGAGCGCCGAGCCTAGGATACAGAGGAGCTCGGTGCTCTGCAGGCTGCACTGTGCAGTGAGTGCTCCGAGTCCCGAGTCCCGACATGAAGGAGGGAGAAGGTGCTGCCTGGGAGATGTTGCGCCGCCGCCACCGCTGGTAAGCAATAGTAATTGGGGGGGGGGGGGTAGAGGGAGGCGGGGTGCCGGCGCGCGAGGGTCAGTCCCGGTCCCCAACATTACTAGTGGTGGCCCTGCATGCTGGGATGTATCTACCTAGGTAGATCTATCAACTGGAACCAATCCAAAAGGCACCGCTCAATGGGTCATGTGTGGAAGTAAAGCAAAAAAAGCAGCAACTCTGTGTGTGGCACCAGCCATGTTGCTATGGTAGCAAGGGCCTGATTCAGAGTCAAAATCATTTGATGGTTCGGGAATTGCGTATGGATTTGCATATGGATAGCGATCAGAGATCCAAATGCAATTCACTCGCAGATTTGCACGGGGCGGGGTTCCTTTCGGTCTGGGCAATGGCTATCTACTCTGCAACTTTGCACATCAGCTATCAACTCTGAATCAGACCCAAATACATTCATATTTTTTTCTGTGCAGGGTAAATACTGGCTGCATTGCATGTAGCTCACAAGTGTTACTTATACATTGCAATTTAAATTTCAGTTTGGACACACCCCGCCGAATTCTAATCTGCCCCACCTGCAGTGAAAAATGGCTTTGGTGGTTATTCAGACCTGATCACACAGCTGCTGATATGTAGAGCCCTGTAAAGCTTGGAAAGATAATGCAGGCATGCGCTGCAAATCGTATCGCCCCTGCTCACCATGTAAGGATTCCCCAGTGTGTGCATAGCCCAGGACTTACTCAGTCGCTGTGATAGAATCAGGCTGATTGGGGCGGAGCTGACATCACATGACTTCCCCTCACACACCTGGCCATGCCAGCGTATTACCTGACACTCCCAGATAACAGCCGCTCACCATGTAATGATTCCCCAGTGTGTGCAGTCTGTGTGTATCCCAGGACTTACTCAGCGGCTGTAATAGAATCAGGCTGATCGGGGGAGGAGCTGATGTCACATGACTTCCCCTCACACACCTGGCCACGCCTGCGTATTACCTGACACTCCCAGATAACAGCCGCTCACCATGTAATGATTCCCCAGTGTGTGCAGTGTGTGCGTAGCCCAGGACTTACTCAGCCGCTGTGATAGAATCAGGCTGATTGGGGGCGGAACTGATGTCACATGACTTCCCCTCACACACCTGGCCACGCCTGCGTATTACCTGACACTCCCAGATAACAGCCGCTCACCATGTAATGATTCCCCGGTGTGTGCAGTCTGTGCATAGCCCAGGACTTACTCAGCGGCTGTGATAGAATCAGGCTGATTGGGGACGGAACTGATGTCACATGACTTCCCCTCACACACCTGGCCACGCCTGCGTATTACCTGACACTCCCAGATAACCGCCACTCACCATGTAATGATTCCCCAGTCTGTGTAGTCTGTGCGTAGCCCAGGACTTACTCAGCGGCTGTGATAGAATCAGGCTGATCGGGGGCGGAGCTGATGTCACATGACTTCCCCTCACACACCTGGCCACACCTGCGTATTACCTGACACTCCCAGATAACAGACGCTCACCATGTAATGATTCCCCAGTGTGTGCAGTGTGTGCGTAGCCCAGGACTTACTCAGCCGCTGTGATAGAATCAGGCTGATCGGGGGCGGAGCTGACATCACATGACTTCCCCACATACACCTTTCCACGCCTGTGTATTACCTGACACTCCCAGATAACAGCCGCTCACCATGTAATGATTCCCCGGTGTGTGCAGTCTGTGCATAGCCCAGGACTTACTCAGCGGCTGTGATAGAATCAGGCTGATCGGGGGCGGAGCTGACATCACATGATTTCCCCTCACACACCTGGCCATGGCAGCGTATTACCTGACACTCCCAGATAACAGCCGCTCACCATGTAATGATTCCCCAGTGTGTGCAGTGTGTGCGTAGCCCAGGACTTACTCAGCGGCTGTGATAGAATCAGGATGATCGGGGGCGGAGCTGACATCACATGACTTCCCCTCACACACCTGGCCACGCCTGCGTATTACCTGACACTCCCAGATAACAGCCGCTCACCATGTAGTGATTCCCCAGTGTGTGCATAGCCCAGGACTTACTCAGCCGCTGTGATAGAATCAGGCTGATTGGGGTCGGTACTGATGTCACATGACTTCCCCTCACACACCTGGCCACACCTGCGTATTACCTGACACTCCCAGATAACAGCCGCTCACCATATAATGATTCCCCAGTGTGTGCAGTGCGTGCATAGCCCAGGACTTACTCAGCGACTGTGATAGAATCAGGCTGATCGGGGGCGGAGCTGACGTCACATGACTTCCCCTCACACACCTGGCCACGCCTGCGTATTTCCTGACACTCCCAGATAACAGCCGCTCACCATGTAATGATTCCCTAGTGTGTGCAGTGTGTGTAGCCCAGGACTTACTCAGCGGCTGTGATAGAATCAGGCTGATTGGGGGCGGAGCTAACATCACATAACTTCCCCTCACACACCTGGCCACGCCTGTGTATTACCTGACACTCCCAGATAACAGCCGCTCACCATGTAGTGATTCCCCAGTGTGTGCAGTGTGTGCGTAGCCCAGGACTTACTCAGCGGCTGCGATAGAATCAGGCTGATCGGGGGTGGAGCTAATGTCACATGACTTCCCCTCATACACCTGGCCACGCCTGCTTATTACCTGACACTCCCAGATAACAGCCGCTCACCATGTAATGATTCCCCAGTGTGTGCAGTGTGTGCGTAGCCCAGGACTTTCTCAGCGGCTGTGATAGAATCAGGCTGATTGGGGGCGGAGCTGATGTCACATGACTTCCCCTCACACACCTGGCCACACAGGCATATTACCTGACACTCCCAGATAACAGCCGCTCACCATGTAGTGATTCCCCAGTGTGTGCAGTGTGTGCGTAGCCCAGGACTTTCTCAGCGGCTGTGATAGAATCAGGCTGATTGGGGGCGGAGCTGATGTCACATGACTTCCCCTCACACACCTGGCCACACAGGCATATTACCTGACACTGCCAGATAACAGACGCTCACCATGTAATGATTCCCCAGTGTGTGCAGTCTGTGTGTAGCCCAGGTCTTACTCAGCGGCTGTGATAGAATCAGGCTGATCGGGGGCGGAGCTGACATCACATGACTTCCCCTCACACACCTGGCCACTCCTAGATTATCCCTGACACACCCAGATAACAGCCGCTCACCATGTAATGATTCCCCAGTGTGTGCGTAGCCCAGGACTTACTCAGAGGCTGTGATAGAATCAGGCTGATCGGGGGCAGACCTGACATCACATGACTTCCCCTCACACACCTGGCCACGCCTGCGTATTACCTGACACTCCCAGATAACAGCCGCTCACCATGTAATGATTCCCCAGTGTGTGCAGTCTGTGCGTAGCCCACGACTTACTCAGTGGCTGTGATAGAATCAGGCTGATTGGGGGGTGGAGCTGACATCACATGACTTCCCCTCACACAATTGGCCACGCCTGCGTATTACCTTACACTCCCAGATAACAGCCGCTCACCATGTAATGATTCCCCAGTGTGTGCAGTGTGTGCGTAGCCCAGGACTTACTCAGCGGCTGTGATAGAATCAGGCTGATCGGGGGCGGAGCTGATGTCACATGACAGTCTGTGCGGACCCAGGACTTACTCACCCGGTGCGATAGAAAGAGGCGTAAGCCCAGCGATTACAAATATGCTGGATTTAATCTCAGGGTGGCCTTGCGCATGCGTACTACGTGCCATACACATGCAGTTGATCGATTATCGCCAGGCCTGCAAATTCGCAGCTGTGCGATCAGGTCTGAATAACCCCCTTTTCCAGTCGCTTGCTTTTTTTGTTTTGATGCAAATCTGCATGAGGCCCAATGAACATATCGCACCAAGGGGCTGAATTGGGAGAAAATCAACAAAAACAGGTAACTTTATACTGGAATGAACAATGTCGCAATGAAGTGAAAGCTAATGCATTTATTTATTGCATGCAGAGTAAATACTGACTGTTTTTGCATGTAGTCCACAAATGACAACTGGGGAACACTCAGTGTTTTGTGGGCCCTGATTCTGATCCATACACTCCCCTGCCGCTCACACAGGGAAGCAATGGTTTGGGACAGTGCATACACATACACATGTATCTGCATGTGCAGGCACCGTTTGCGAGTGGGAAATGTGAATTGATTATTCACCGGCCTGTTCGAAAAGAGCAGTGACGGGCGTGGGGTTGGCGGCAAGGGGTTGTGCCCATGGAAATGCCCATCATTTACTGGGTGTCCCTATGGAAACGCTGGGCGTTCCCTTGCTAATGCAGCTGTGACGTGGGTGTGGGTGGCGGGCACATGTCCAAGGGGCACATTTATCAAGATCGCATTTACAATGCGATCTGGGCGGAATATTACCACCCAGGATCGCATTGTACTGTCTTCCAGACTGCTGCAGAGTAGCTGCAACCGCAGGCTCTTGCAATCCCCCCCCCCCTTCCCCCGACCCGCTAACGGGAATCTGCGGCCCATGGGAGGGACCAGTGGCAGATTCAGGGGGGGGGGGGCACCCGGGCACGTGCCCCCTGTCATTTATTTTGTAGCTGAGGACCAGGGCTTTCCAACGAGCCCAGCCCCGTGTCTCTAGCCCCCTGGGAACCGGAGATATCGCCTGGCAAACCTGTAACGTTTTTTCCCCATAGGATAATATGGGACCCGTCAATTCCGACCCCCACCCGGTTCCGACGGCTGCCAGTTCCCGCCCTGGCATCACAGAAGCTTGTGGTTGATTTCATTCAATTCCAAATCGCTAGGCCTTCAATATGATACCAGGCTGGTCCATTTCGGTCAATCGGTTCCAGAGATATTACGTGTAAACCGATTTTTTTATTTTTGAAATGTAATTTCATGGCTGTTCATGTTCTTTGAGGGTAGATTACTCTGGAAGCAAACGTTCCAGTTTCACTGGACCAAAATCATTCAAAGCCCACTCAAAAGTTCTTCAATATAATACTTGTCTCATGTAAATGGGTCAGTTGGAAGATATAGCCGGTTAAATAAGATAACTGGTTAAAGGGGGGAGGGGTGGTTTTCTCTCCCCCTCACACCAGAAAATGCAGGGACTAGGCTGGTGTAAAAGGGGCCAACCTGGGAATGCATTTTCTGGTGTGAAAGGGGTATTATTTCAAATAGCCGGTACCTGCAGTGCTCTGAATACAGCCAGGCTCTGCCACTGTCAGTGGCTATCACTTCTGCCTGGCGGCGGCTATCCCCCATTTACCACGAGCATGTATTCCCCCTTGGCAATGAGCATGTAATCCCACATGGCAATGAGCATGGAACCTCTGGCAATGAGCATGTAGAGAAGCAGCATTTATGTAGCATAATTTTTAATAGGCATTATGGTGTTTGGCATAACACATAATGGACATAATGGCGTGTAACTTAACGTGTAATGGACATTATGGTGTAAATGTTTAATGCGAGCCTTTGGTGGACAATGTCCCTGTTTATGAAGTGTATTGTGAATTTTGGCTTAATCTGTGTGGCATTATGTGAATTCTGGCTCAATCCATGTGGCATTATGTGAATTTTGGCTCAATCCATGTGGCATTATGGGAATTTTGGCTCAATCCATGTGGCATTATGTGAATTTTTTCCCAATCCGTGTGGCATTATGTGAATTTTGGCTCAATCCGTGTGGCATTATGTGAATTTTGGCTCAATCCGTGTGGCATTATGTGAATTTTGGATCAATCTGTGTGGTATTATGTGAATTTTGGCTCAATCCATGTGGCATTATGTGAATTTTGGCTCAATCCATGTGGCATTTTATGCATTTGGCTCAATCCATGTGGCATTATGTGAATTTTGACACAATCCATGTGGCATTATTTGAATTTTGGCTCAATCCATGTGGCATTATGTCAATTTTGGCTCATTCCATTTGGCATCATGTGTAAGGGGCAACTATAATGGGGTCTAGTATTTTGTTGCATAATGTGTAGAAGTTGTATATGGTGTTGACACGCCCCCTGTTGAGTGGCCACACACCCTTTTCCGGAGCGCGCCTTTGGCGCACGCACAACTACATCCTTCACTTTTGTCGCCATGGTGGGACTGCATACTTTAAATGCCAGGGCCTATTTTTAATTCTATTCCCACCCTCTCCTGCCTCTCTCTTAGCATGTACACTGGCACCACTAACACCGCCCCTCCCCCACCCAAACCCTTTTTTATCATGGTGCCCCCCCTGTCATTTTATCCTGGATCCGCCCCTGGGAGGGACGTAGGATAATGTCCAATTAGCGGGACTGTGCCGCTGGATTTGGGACAGTTGGGAGGTATCCTTATTGTACAAACAGCCCCTGTTACAGACATTGCTATTATTAGGGTTCAGTACCGATTGAATCTACAGGTAACCTGCATGGAAAGAACGCAGCCTGCACACATAATACCTCGCTCTCGTGACTATAGGCCAGATTCTCTAAGCTTCAAAAGTGATAAAATGAAGAGTGATAAACAGCCAGACAATCAGCTCCTATCTGCCATGTCACAGACTGTGTTTGAAAAATATCAGGCAGGAGCTGATTGGCTGGTTGTTTATCACTCTCTATTTTATCACTTTTGAAGCTTAGAGAATCTGGCCCTTTATGACTATGAGTAATTAGGCGTCCTATTTGCGCTGGACTCGTGGGGCGGTTGTGAGGCTGCAGCTGCAGAACTGCAGCCTCTGGTAATACAGTTTACAATGATCGCTGAAGGTTTATATTCATAGCTAGAGATTGTCTACTCTGGAATATTTGTCTGCTGTCAGACCTGGTGCGTATTAGCAATGACTGGAAGGTGAATTGTGACCTACGGTAGTGATTCGGGATGTAAGGAAGGCCTGTGTCAGCAAACCTTAGGCAGAGCATGTATTATCTTACCATGGGATAAAGCTGACATTTATTACCGATTATTTATATAGCGCACACATATTCCGCAGCGCAGAGAATATTTGCCGATTCATATCTGTCCCTGCCCTAGTGAAGCTTGCAGTCTATATTCCCTACCACATGGACACGCATAGGTGTGCGCAGCACATTTTATTAGGGGGTGCATTGTCAAAGCGGTGTGCCTAGCACCACCTATTGGGCATGTCTAACACCGCCATTGGGTCTGTCTAACACAGACAATCAGGCGTGCACTTACTACAATATAAAACGTCTCTCAGCCATGTAACAGTACATGCAAATAAAGTCAAAATCATATCTGGATGACACAGGTATGTAGTGATATGATAATGGTGTAATACAATTAATAATGCAAAACACACATAATTGATTGATGGGCGCTTATTTTAATGGAATACAGGTCTAAAAAGCAAAAGTCTTTGGTAAAAGGTATTGCTGGTATTACTAGCAGCAATAAGTGTGGGGGTGAGGGCACAGCATTAGGGGGTGCCTGTGCACCCTTAACACTCAATGTGCGCACGCCTATGTGGACACGCACACCCTCGGGTTATTTTTCAGTAGCCACTTACCTACCACATTCTTACCAACTTCTTATTTCTCCTCTTCCAAAGAAACCCGGAGAGAGAGACGCACGGATGTCACTTCATGGTGGGTGGGGAGATGGTCATCAGGCCCCGCTCTCAAGTCGAGGAAATACACGCGGGCAGGGGGTGAGGCTAAAGATGTCATACCCATATTTAGCTCCGCCCCCTTCACAGCATCAATAGGTCTTGACCTCATCCTGTCCGTTACACTAGGATGTGCATGGTATGTGGGAGGATTACCTTTCCTTCTGGTGCTGTGGGGGGTCTACCCTAAATACCGGGAGCCTCCAGCAATGACCTACCAGTATACTTTTGGCATGTGGAAGGAAAATGGGGAACCTGCAGAAATATACAAACTCCAAATAGTTGGTGGCAATGGAATCCAAGACCTCAGTGTTGTGAGGGTAGAGATAGGTAAATGCTCACAGTGTGAAATGTGCATTAGTTCTATGAAGACCGATTACAAAGCATATGCTGCCCACAGACCATACTGTGCTCTGTGGGCAGTATGGATGGTGTAATGGTTAGCATTACTGCCTCACAGCGCTGAGGTCATGGGTTCTATCCCCACCATGTGTTATATATATGGGGCAGTACGGATGGTATAATGGTTAGCATTACTGCCTCACAGCACTGACGTCATGGGTTCTATCCCCACCATGTGTTATATATACGGGGCAGTATGGATGGTGTAATGGTTAGCATTGCTGCCTCACAGCGCTGAGGTCATGGGTTCCATCCCCACCATGTGTTATATATACGGGGCAGTACGGATGGTATAATGGTTAGCATTACTGCCTCACAGCACTGACGTCATGGGTTCTATCCCCACCATGTGTTATATATACGGGGCAGTATGGACGGTGTAATGGTTAGCATTACTGCCTCACAGCGCTGAGGTCATGGGTTCTATCCCCACCGTGTGTTATATATACGGGGCAGTACGGATGGTGTAATGGTTATAGCATTACTGCCTCACAGCACTGAGGTCATGGGTTCTATCCCCACCATGTGTTATATATACGGGGCAGTACGGACGGTGTAATGGTTAGCATTACTGCCTCACAGCACAGAGGTCATGGGTTCTATCCCCACCATGTGTTATATATATGGGGCAGCGCGGATGGTGTAATGGTTATAGCATTACTGCCTCACAGCACTGAGGTCATGGGTTCTATTCCCACCATGTGTTATATAATACAGGCAGTATGGATGGTGTAATGGTTAGCATTACTGCCTCACAGCACTGAGGTCATGGGTTCTATCCCCACCATGTGTAATATATACGGGGCAGTACGGATGGTGTAATGGTTAGCATTACTGCCTCACAGCACTGAGGTCATGGGTTCTATCCCCACCATGTGTTATATATACTGGGCAGTACGGATGGTGTAATAGTTACATTACTGCCTCACAGCACTGACGTCATGGGTTCTATCCCACCATGTGTTATATATACGGGGCAGTATGGATGGTGTAATGGTTAGCATTACTGCCTCACAGCGCTGAGGTCATGGGTTCCATCCCCACCATGTGTTATATATACGGGGCAGTACGGATGGTGTAATGGTTACATTACTGCCTCACAGCGCTGAGGTCATGGGTTCTATCCCCACCATGTGTTATATATACGGGGCAGTACGGATGGTGTAATGGTTAGCATTACTGCCTCACAGCACTGAGGTCATGGGTTCTATCCCCACCATGTGTTATATATACTGGGCAGTACGGATGGTGTAATAGTTACATTACTGCCTCACAGCGCTGAGGTCATGGGTTCTATCCCCACCATGTGTTATATATACGGGGCAGTACGGACGGTGTAATGGTTACATTACTGCCTCACAGCGCTGAGGTCATGGGTTCTATCCCCACCATGTGTTATATATACGGGGCAGTACGGACGGTGTAATGGTTATAGCATTACTGCCTCACAGCGCTGAGGTCATGGGTTCTATTCCCACCATGTGTTATATATACAGGGCAGTACGGATGGTGTAATGGTTAGCATTACTGCCTCACAGCACTGAGGTCATGGGTTCTATCCCCACCATGTGTTATATATACGGGGCAGTACGGATGGTGTAATGGTTATAGCATTACTGCCTCACAGCACTGAGGTCATGGGTTCTATTCCCACCATGTGTTATATATACAGGGCAGTACGGATGGTGTAATGGTTAGCATTACTGCCTCACAGCACTGAGGTCATGGGTTCTATCCCCACCATGGCCCTAACTGTGTAGAGTTTGTATATTCTCTCCGTACTTGCGTGGGTTTCCTCCGGGTACTCCGGTTTCTTCCCACAATCCAAAAATATACTGGTAGGTTAATTGGCTCCTAACAAAAATTAACCCTAGAATGTCTGTGTGTGTGCATGTGGTCCCTGCAATGTGCTCTGTCGGCTGCTGGGGGGTTCTGCACATGCAAGTTCAGCACAGCAGACAGGCGGATCGAGGGGGTAAAGGCTCGGCCGGTGCAAACCCTGTGAGCACCCTAGGCAACCGATCCCCGGCCGCCCGCAACCCCCCCCCCCCCCGCTCCCCTCTGAGGGGGGGGGATTTCCGCGGGCACTATGCTCCAGAGGGGGTGCGGTGCTAGATTGCCACTGATGAACAGCACGGAGGGCGGGGGGGAATCACAGACGTGATCCATGTGCAGGGAGATTGTGGAGGACTGGTGGCATGGGCTGGGGAGCTCCCTGTAGAGGGCGGGCACAGCCTCCAGCTGACTGACTCTCCTCCCAGATATAACGGCTGCTGGGACATGGGACCCCCCACTGAAATGTTAAAGTCCCACCTGCGGCTGCTCTCCTCCCACATCTCTCGCTGCCGGCTGCGCAGCTCCCGCCTCAGCCCTGCGTGATCCACCGGCCGAAGAGGTTCCTGCACACCATGGGGCCCGGCCTGGGGACCGCCTCCGCCTGCTGCACATTGCACATGTCCGCTCCGGCCAGCTCTCCCGTCCCCGCTCCTGACTCTCATGTCCACTCTACCTATTAATGTAGCAGCCGCGTCAGCTCCGGACAATCACTGTCTTATGGGGTAGGGGGAGCACAGGGTAACAGTGTAGCATGGGGTGGGGGGCACAGACGTACCTGTGGTTGGAGCTGCGGGTTGGGAGTCTGGAGTGGACATCTTGTATTGGTAGTGTACCGTACTTGGCTCTCCTTGGCTGCTCATTACCGCCCTCCAGTGGCCGGCGCCCTAGGCAAATGCCTAAAGCTGCCTAGTGGTGGCGCCGGCCCTAAAGGTAAACAATATCATGGTCGACCACTAGAGGTCAACGGCATCTAGTTAGGCGCCTATACTTGTTCGTCGGTGTTTAGATAGACAGTGAGGGGAGATCGACTGAAGATAAGTATCGACGGGAATCTGGTCAACGCGGGTTCTTCGTCCCGATTCTTAAGATTTGTGGCTTTCGTAGGATAAAGCTGCAAATACACTTCGAAAAACAGGCCCCTAAAAATTATGTGTACGGAAACCACCCTCAATTGTTTTAGCCCAGATTCAGTTTTTGGTTTGATTAAAAATCTATTAAAAAAAAAAAATCAATAAATAATAATAACTACGGGAAGATCCAGACAAGCTACTGCGAGACTCGGAACCCAGAAGTCATATACATTGTGATTATAGACGTAATGGTAACACATTTCTGTCTGTAGTTATTGTCCCACATAGGAACTACAGACAGGTGAGTGTTTAACCCTCTGAGTGCCAGTATCTCTGTGAGAGATGCCCAAAATATCTGCTAAAAAAGGCCGGGCGTCGCTGACATTTGTTATTTAAAATCAAAAAGGTTGCGATAGACAAGATTATAGTCCCCATGTAAGGTGACATTACAGGTCATTGTGATTAATACAGATGTTGGCTTGGCAATTTCCTCACCTATTTTGACAAATTCTCTTGGCACTTAAAGGGTTAAATAGCAAGTGATATTTATGACCGTCAGTAAGTTAGTAACAGAACCCGCTAAGAGCAATGTGCCAGCAGGTGCTATTAGGCAGGAATCTTGTAGATTATTATTGCGCACACTTAGGGGGGGGATTCAGTTCTAATTCATCCCCGTCCCAGATGGTGCGTGTCTGCGCATGTGCGATAATGTACATGTGAAACCCCGCAGGGAGCACCTTCTGATTGACAGGCAGGGGGCGTTCTGGTGTGGGCAACCAGCATTTCATGGGCGTCCCAACAAAAACACTAGGCGCGCCCATATCACCGCTGGGTGGGCCAGTCAGAATGCAGACGTACCCTGACTGCTTGGGGTGGGCTTGATGACGTCACAAGAAGTCAGCACCCGTCAGTGGTGTAACAATAGCCCCGCAGACCCCGCGGACGCAGGGAGGTGCTGAGTAAGTGTGGGTGCCGGCCCGCCGGGGGGTCGGCTGGGATATCGATGCGCTGAAAAAAAAACTCACACAAAATATCCGCCCCCTTACAGCAGGTGGCCGCCTCCTCTAGCATCCTCAAAAAGTGTCTGCTGTAAGGGGGCGGACATATTGTGTGAGCTATTTTATTCATTAGCAGGAGTCATCCAGGAGGAGAGCCGGGACGGCAGACAAGTAGATCTATGGGTCCCGGCAGCAAGCAAGCAGCGCCAGCGGGGAAAGGCAGGGTTGGGGGAGGGCGGGCTTCATTTTACTGGGGGGGGGGGGGGGGCTGCCAAAATTCCCCGCCGGTGGGGCAATTATTTTATAGTTACGCCACTGGCGCCATCCCCAATTCCTCAGAAAGTGTTCATCTAAAAAGTCATGGTTTACTTTATAATGGAACAGAGGAAAAATTATTTGAATCCTTTCTCCTCTGTACGGGCGCATGCAAGCGGATGTGTAGTGTACCGAGGAGATCTGGCTGGCGGTAGGGGGGGTTTGCTCGGTGGGGTGCCCTTTGGCTGCTCATTAGGCAGCAAATATACACTGAATCAGGCCCTTAATTTCCCTTACCAGGCATGTAGTGTGAGATCAGTAGTAGTAGTTGAAGTGTGAGGTTCCTTTATCCCCACCAGGGACTTACAGTACCATCACTTTTCTGGACTTAATGTCTGAGTGACTCATGTGAGACATGAGGCACCAATCCTACACAGTATACGTGATACTGTTAAGAATTTGATTTAAAAAAAAATAAGTTTCCCCTACTAGGAATAATACATTTGCTCCACTGTGGCTACTGGTTGGAAAATGGTAAATCGTGTGCAATAAATCACAGCAATAATAGTGGAGTTGAAAATATCTCTGTACTGGTACAAGTAGGTTACACAGTAGGTGGGACAAGCACCAGATCATGTTACTGTGACTCTGTTTATCCTTCCTGATGGCTCTGCTCGCTGCTTCCCCATTTTTTATCTATATATTTTTTTAACATCACCGTAGGGATCATCAGATTATTTTCTACTTTTACGTTCTTACTTGTCTTTTTTTTTTTTTTTTTAATCAATACTTCCTAACAAGTTTTCATTTCTGGCTTCTCATTTCTCTCCCTCTGTCTTGATGCAGAAATTATATATCTATTGTGATCATTGCTAGGTCAATCAGTCACTGGCAGCCTGGGGAGCGGTGTAATTCAACTCAGATCTCGGCGCGCAGCTGCCAAAAAATATAAAGAAAAGGGAGACGAAAAAGAAAAGAGAAAGAAAAAACACAAAACGATTCTTGCACATTTGCTCAAACATCTGGAGGAAAGATTGTAGGGAGGAGGAGGAGGAGGAGGAGGAGGAAGGAGATGTTGAGAAAGGAGCAAATGTGATGAAGAAACGGATCAGCGATGGGTGGCAAGACGTAGGCACATAGGCACCGATAGCCGATGCTGGGCCAATAGCCGATGCTGTTGTATTTCGTTACGCTGGATACACAATAATTGGTTAAAGCGGTTCTGCTAAAGTTGCATCTATATCATGGATTCCAGGCACTTGGCATAGTCTCTGTTGGCTACGGCACTACATACTTTACGGGTTTCCTCCTGTCCTGGCAATGCTGCCTGGCGCTCTCCACATGCCGCAGTAAGGAACAGCCACAGAAAATAAGTTGGTTCCTACACTGGGTAATGCCAAGAGTGAAAAGAGATGCTGCAGAGAGACCAAGAAATCTCTGCAAAAACTACAATAGATGATTAAAAATACAGGATTAAAGAAGAATGGGGGGGGGGGGGTAGCAAGCCAGTACTTCTGTACAAAGTGACCGCGGTTTCTTTAAGTGCACCAACACTTCCATAAAGGAGAAGAGGTTTATATAGGGGAATGGCTGTGTCTGCATAGCAGCAGGGGAGGAATTGGGCACAGTAAAGTCTATCATACACTGCGAAAACTTCCCCCCTGGGAGAAGACGCACACAGTGCTCCTTTGAGCCGCCCGGGACCGATATATCGCATGCTGTCCTTTTGCATGCGATATATAGCATGCAATTCCAGCCGAACCTGCCCAGCTCGGCAGAGTCAACTCGGAGGGTGTGGTGCGATGCGCACAGGACTGCTCATTGTATCGGACCCGCTGTAATTTGCATTGTTTTCGTGTGATTGATTGCTGCAAATTGCAGGTAAATCACCCAGTGTATGGGGGCCCTTAGGGTGTTTCTTGCCTTGTTTAGCCTGAAACACAGTAGGACACCAGGGGGGATGCAGTGGTAGGGCCCATGTTCTGGAGTGGCCATCTTCCAAAGGGGGTGTGGCCAGCCATCACAATGGTTTGCCTAACCATTAGAGAGTGCATGTGCTGGGCCATTTAATATATATATATATATATATATATATATATATATATATATATATATATATATAGTTAATGCTGCTAGTATAATGTACCAGATTTACAACAGCAGTGCACTGAAGAAAATAATTCATAGTACTCTGCAGTATAAGGTTTAAATCAACGGCACAGTATGGAACCTTGCTGTTCCCTATAGGAGAAGGAGGGGTGCCTTGCACAGTAATACTCCTTAGTTTGTTAGCATACTTTACATACTTTGTGAGACACTGCAAGGCACTACAAGGGGGGGGAGTCAAATTGTCTCATCATTAGACCACACCCACAATTTACGGATCAGTGGGGAGGGCGGGAGTTAAATTATGCAATCCAGTCATTTAGCCACGCCTCCTTCCCAGTGTTCCCGGGGTTGTTGGTGAGTAACATACAATCCTTCCCACTTCACTAGAAAAATGGGCAGTATACGGGAGAGCCCCCTACTCTAATAGGGCTGCGGGGGCCTACCCTCAAAAACTTGGAGCCTCCCGCAGTCTCATTAGATATTCTGTGAGTGCCAATTTCGGGGAATACTTGGTTTCTTTCCTTTTGCTTTAAAACAAAGAAATATACAGTTAAAGGGTGTGGACCTTGTACACCACATTGCGACCATGTATTATGTGCAGCATGTGTAGTACTCTGTCTATCTGACATATCCGGGTGCTACACCCATATGACCGACCCGCTCTATAATCACTGGAGAAATACGCAGAGTAAACACGGTTTGTTGATACACTTTGAAAGCAAGAGAAAAGCACGGGGAAGAACAAAAAGCAGGATATGAAATTCCTTGTTACGCTCACATCTATGTCATGTATATTTACAGTAATCCATCGTATTTCACTCTGTCCTCAAACACTTTCTTTGTTTCCTTTATAGCAGCCAACATTGGCTGTCCCAAAGCAGGATATATTGCCTGATTCATGCAAATACGATGGTTTATGTATAAATATGATTTATACATCAGGTGGTGCCCGTTAGGTGGTGCCCAGACCAGTGCCAGGGTTTTTGGCACCCCTGCAAACTACAATATGTTTGCCCTACACACAGCACAATCATATTCACATTACACTGTATGTTGTCACCCTGATTCATACAACACCACAAAGTAGTGCTCCTTATTCACATTATGACACACATTAGTGCCCCTTGTTCAAGTTACGCTGCACAGTAGTGCTCCTTATATATGTATGCCACACAGTAGAGTCGCTTATACATTCTGTAGTGCCCAAAGTAGTATTGCTTATACACATAATGCCAGTAGTACCAGTTACACATATCTGTCTCTGTTCCTCCAGCAGCTTCCTCTCCTATATTCTTCACTTCAGATGTGGGAATGGCAGGACATAGCATACGACGTATCACGATAGGAAGCCGCTGGAACAGAATTTTCTGTTGGAAATATTCTGCATGGCTGTGGTGGAGGTGGAACTATTTTACACCTACCATTAGAGGTGGTGGAACTCAGTTCTACACCCCCCCCCCCCCCCCCGCACACACACACACACACACACACACACTTTAACCCCTGTGCACAGGCCTCTTTGATCAGCTTGTCAATCGGTACTTGTTTCCTAGCACGGCCACAATCGCGGGCATCGTGTACCTTAAAGTTAAGGTACATGATGCCCGCGATGGACCCGATTTCCTTTGAAATCAGGTCCATTTTGCCGGCAAAGGCAAAATCGGGGGCATCGCGTCTGTCGCGTGCATTAACATGGCCCCAAGACGCGACCGACGCGATGCCCGCGATTTTGCCGTAGGCTTCAATGTTAAAATATTTTTGGTACTCTTTACCTAGAACGGCGCCCGCGATCAGAATCGCGGGCGTCGGGGGTAAAAAATCGCGGGCATCGCGGGTAAATCGCGGGTACATCAAAATCGGGTACCCGCGATTACCGCGATTTTCCCATAGGGAACAATGTTAAAAAGCCTGATTGACCGCGATTTTACTGTAAAATGCCTCAATGCCCGCGATTTTCCCATAGGAATCAATGTTAAATGGGCTACAGAGCCCAAATAGCCCCAATTAACCCTTAAATGTCCCCCCAATTTTTGTACGCCACCCCACGATCCACGCCAACCCGAAGCGTGGCGAGCGCAGCGAGCCCGCGAGGGGCGGCGGTACGCGTCCTCCGACCTTTTCATGCCCTACTATCCACGTCGGCGTGGAGTTGAGAATAGAATAGTGTGGCGAGCGCAGCGAGCCACCGAGCCCGAAGCGTGGCGAGCGCAGCGAGCCCCGCGAGGGGACGCGGATACCTTCACAGGTAAACGCGTCCCTTCGCGGGCTTCACAGGTGTCCGCGTCGCCACGGACACCTGTGAAGTCCGCGAGGGGACGCGTATAACTGTGAAGGTATCCGCGTCCCCTCGCGGGGCTCGCTGCGCTCGCCACGCTTCGGGCTCGGTGGCTCGCTGCGCTCGCCACACTATTGTATTCTCAACTCCACGCCGACGTGGATAGTAGGGCATGAAAAGGTCGGAGGACGCGTACCGCCGCCCCTCGCGGGCTCGCTGCGCTCGCCACGCTTCGGGTTGGCGTGGATTGTGGGGTGGCGTACAAAAATTGGGGGGACATTTAAGGGTTAATTGGGGCTATTTGGGCTCTGTAGCCCATTTAACATTGATTCCTATGGGAAAATCGCGGGCATTAAGGCATTGAATGCAAAATCGCGGTCAATTAGGCTTTTTAACATTGTTCCCTATGGGAAAATCGCGGTGATCGCGGGCATCGCGTCGCGGCCGTTTATGTGCTGCCCGCGATGTCGCGATCACCGCGATGGGCGCCGTTCTAGGTAAAGAGTACCATATTTTTAATATTGAAATCGGGAGCATTGCGTTGGTCTTGTGCCATTATAATGGCACAAGATGAGATGGACTTGATTAAGTCCATTTTAAATAGGAAACAATGTGAAATGGGCCAATATGACCCATTTCACATTGTATATGGCCCCGTCGTCACCCCACGATTGACGCCAACCCGAAGCGTGGCGAGCACAGCGAGCCCGCGAGGGGCGGCTGTGCGCGTCCTCCGACCTTTTCATACCCCTACTATCCACGTCGGCGTGGAGTTGAGAATATAAAGTTTGGCGAGCGCAGCGAGCCACCGAGCCCGAAGCGTGGCGAGCGCAGCGAGCCCCGCGAGGGGACGCGTATACCTGTGAAGTTATACGCGTCCCCTCGCGGGGTTCGCTGCGCTCGCCACGCTTCGGGCTCGGTGGCTCGCTGCGCTCGCCACACTTTATATTCTCAACTCCACGCCGATGGGGTAGGGGTATGAAAAGGTCGGAGGACGCGCACCGACGCCCCACGCGGGCTCGCTGCGCTCACCACGCTTCGGGTTGGCGGCAATCGTGGGGTGGCGTTGAGGGGGTAAAATTGGGGGTCTGGGGAATAATTTACATTGAATCCAATGTAAAATAGGGTCCCAGGCAGAGGCGTAGCTACCGTAAGGCAGCCACCGCGGCTGCTTGGGGGAGCAAGCGCCAGCGGGGCGCCCCCGGTGCCCGGGCACTCTGGTCAGACCCCCCCTTACCCCTCCGCATGCCGCCGCCACCGCATTCAGTCCGGCACCGCAGATAGCCTCCGGGCTCCGTCTCCTGCAGTAATGAAAAATGTCACGACAAAATGCGATTTTTCCGACACAATCACCCCGATGCAAATCGGTGTGGCCGTGCTAGGAAACAAGTACCTGTCAATCATTTGGTAGTGACACCAGCAACGGTCTTGATAGGTCCCGGGTCTGCATTGTCAGATGCTGCATTCCTGAACTCAGGTGTCCGAATCTGTGTGTGTGTGCTCCTTGGAGTCCTGCCAACAAGAGCACTTGTTGGCAGGACTCCAAAGAGCACACACACACAGAATTGCTACTTGTGGTAACTGTTTCAATAACAGTCCCTAAGCTTGAAAATCTTTAACACTATATTGGAGCTAGAGACTCCCCAAAAATTAGAGGGGGCGAATCTTTGTTTCATCGTTATAGCCTGTTTTAAATCACCTACCCAGGCAAATTACATACCATATGAAGTATATGAAGCTAGAGCCTACCAGCCTAAAGGTTCTTCTGTCAGCCGCACTAATTGGGAGTCTTTAAATATAAGACCAGAAAACTGTCCAATTCAGGATTAGCACAAGTGATAACACTCGAGATTGTAAACAAAACCCCTGATGAAGTCTCCGAGAGAGACGAAATGCGTCGGGTATTGATTGATGCTATCTGAAAAGAAAAAGAAAAACATTCTTCAGAATAGAAGCCACAAGAGTATTTCTTTATATATTTAATTGTTTTTAACAAGACATTACATCTATAGGGCGCTGAAGATACTATTGTTGTTTTGTGTATATATATATATATATATATATATATATATATATATATATATATATCTTATATATTTAGCCAGATCTGTCACTCAACCCCTGTGGAGAACGTTCCTGTGTAGAACAGTTTCACTTTCATGTGTCTGACGTTCCATCCCCTTGACATCACCTCCCCCCGCCCAGCCAGGGCTACAGTACACGCCCACCATCCACCATTACTCCACAGCCACCATCCACCATTACTCCTGCACATCCCTACCCTCTGCCAGGACCCCCGCGACCCCCCTCCCGCGATTCGCGGGACCCCCCCTGACCCACCCTCCCGCGAATCGCGGGACCCCCGCGACCCCCCCCTCCCGCGAATCGCGGGACCCCCGCGACCCCCCTCCCGCGATTCGCGTGACCCCCGCGAACCCCCCCTCCCGCGATTTGCGGGACCCCCGCGACCCCCCTCCCGCGATTCGCGGGACCCCCGCGACCACCCCGGTATCCGGACTATTGTTAGACAGCACTTACATCGACAGCCATTACATCGACACCATTAGTTCGACACCTCAATAGGTCGACATGGTTTTAGGTCGACATATCATTATGTCGACAGCTCATTAGGTCGACAGCTCATTAGGTCGACAGCTCATTAGGTCGACATGTTTTTAGGTCGACACTGCCATTAGGTCGACAGTGTCTATGTCGACAGTCAAAAGGTCGACATGGGTTTTTTCACTGTTTATTGAGCCGACATGTGCCGACAGGCGGTATTTCATGCCCTACTATCCACTAGGGCGTGGTGGGAGAATAAAATAGTGTGCCGAGCGCAGCGAGGCACCGTGCCCGAAGCATAGCGAGCGGCTGCGGTACACTTCAAACTGTGTCCATGTCGACTGTGTCGACATTTCGGCCAAAAAACAGTGAAAAAACCCATGTCGACCTTTTGACTGTCGACATAGACTCTGTCGACCTAATGGCAGTGTCGACCTAAAAACATGTCGACCTAATGAGCTGTCGACCTAATGAGCTGTCGACCTAATGAGCTGTCGACATAATGACATGTCGACCTAATGGTATGTCGACCTAAAACCATGTCGACCTATTGAGCTGTCGAACTAATGGTGTCGATGTAATGGCTGTCGATGTAAGTGCTGTCTAATATCCGTCCCAGACCCGACCACCCCCTCCCGCGATTCGCTGGACCTCCGCGACCACCCCCTCCCGCGAAACGCTGGACCCCCGCGACCCTCCCGCAAATCGCGGGACCCCAGCGACCCCTCCCTCCCGCGAGCCCCCTCCCGCGATTTGCAGGACCCCTGCATCCTCCCCTCCCGCGATTCGCGGGACCCCTGCGACCCCCCCTCCCGGCATTAAAAGGGCCCCCCGCGACCCCCCCTCCCGCGATTCACGGCACCCCCCCCCCCCTACTGTGATTTGCGACCCCCCTCCCGCAATTCGCGCCGCCCCCTCCCGCGATTCACGGAACCCCCCGTAGCGCCCCCCTCCCGCGATTTGCGGGCCCCCTCGGCACTTCTCGCGATTTGCGACCGCCCCCTAATTCACACATTCGGGGACCCCACCTCCCGCGATTCATGCCCCCCTCACGCAATTCACGGCACCCCCCACACCCCCCTTCCTGCGATTCGCAACCCCTCACGACCCCCCCTCCCGCGATTCACGAAACCCCCCGTAGCGCCCCCCTCCCGCGATTTGCGGGCCCCCTCGGCACCTCTCGCGATTTGCGACCGCCCCGTAATTCACACATTCGGGGACCCCCCCTCCCGCGATTCATGCCCCCCTCACGCAATTCACGGCACCCCCCATACCCCCCTTCCTGCGATTCGGAACCCCCCACGACCCCCCCTCCCGCGATTCATGCCCCCTCCCGCGATTCACGGACCCCCGCACCACCCCCCTGCGCCCACCCTCCCTTGATTCACGCCCCCCTCATGCAATTCACGGCAACCCCCCACACCCCCCCTCCTGCGATTCGCAGCCCCCCCACGACCCCCGCCTCCTGCGATTCATGACCCCTCCCGTGATTCACGGACCCCCGCACCACCCCCCCTTGACTCACGGCACCCCACGCCCCCCTCCCGCAATTCACTAACCCCGACAACCCCCCTCCCGCAATTTGCGAACCCCCCTTCCCACGATTCAAGCCCCCCCCCCGCCCACGATTTGCGGACCCCCGCCCCCTCCCGCTAACCGCGGATCCCCACACACCACCCCCCCTCCCGCAATTTGCAGACCCCCCAGACCCCCTTCCGGCAATTCCACCCCCCAGCGGACCACCGCGGCCCCCGCTCCCGCATTTCACGTACCCCCGTGACAATGGGGGGTCCCATAGGATCCCCCATTGTCCCTAGGTGGGAAATCCGGCCCTGGCTGCCGCACTGCAGGTTTCCCCACTGCCCTCTGCACCAGCGCCACAACTTTTATCAATGTCTTGCCCACATACCACTATTATACAGCCTCCTGCTCTCATGCACGCTCACTCCCTCCCAGTGGGAGGAGACGCTCACCCACTGCCGGGAGCTGCATACTGTCCCCCACCCTCCTCCAGTTCTAGGGATGCCCATCGACCATCAATGATTTTCAAATAATCGATGGTTTATGGCCGATGTTGAATACTTTTGCCATCAATGTGGGAGGACACTGCCCTGCCTCCTGTTCTCCTGCCCCGTAACTTCCGCCAGTGGAGACCCGCTCACCCTGTGTTGCCCACATTCCCCTATCATGCTTTACCGCCCAGCCTCCTGCTCTCATGCACCCTAACTCCCACCCAGTCGGAGGAGACACTGACTCCTGTATTTCTGTGCTGCCACGCTGGACCCTCACCCACTGGCAGAAGCTGCACAGTGTCCACCACCCTCTTTAGTCCCCCGTATGCCCACACACCCCTATCACTACCCAGCTTCCTGCTCTCCTGAACCGTAACTTCCACCACTGGGTAATCGCTGACGCTGTGTTGCCCACATACCCCTATCATGCCTCATATCCCAGCCTCCTGCTCTCATGCACCCTAACTCCCACCCAGTAGGAGGAGACACTGACTCAGGGCCACCGTCCGGTACTCCTGTGCTGCCACGCTGGACCCTCACCCACTGCCAGAAGCTGCAATACAGGGCATCTTTCATACAATTCTAACCATATTTCTCACAGTACAAATGTTCACAAATTAAGGGGCATAGCCCCTTACGCCGGTGTGAAGAGCGCCCGTAGGGCGCGATGAATCACCTAGTATATATATATATACATACATACACACACCAGTAACCTTGTTAATAGGAGTCAGGGGCTGGCAGCTCAAAAAGGGTCAATAAATTATATATTATTTGAGGATGCAGACGCGATGTGATAATTGGCTTCATGGATGTATATATTATGGCATGGAGGGACAGAGTTTGCAAGAACGATCTGTCCCTCTGAAACGCCACTTTACTGCACCAGGGGTCACGCAGCATCAAATTTACTGCACCAGGGGTCACGCAGCATCACTTTACTGCACCAGGGGTCACGCAGCATCACTTTACTGCACCAGGGGTCACGCAGCATCAAATTTACTGCACCAGGGGTCACGCAGCATCACTTTACTGCACCAGGGGTCATGCAGCATCACTTTACTGCACCAGGGGTCATGCAGCATCACTTTACTGCACCAGGGGTCATGCAGCATCAAATTTACTGCACCAGGGGTCACGCAGCATCACTTTACTGCACCAGGGGTCCCGCAGCATCACTTTACTGCACCAGGGGTCACGCAGCATCACTTTACTGCACCAGGGGTCACGCAGCATCACTTTACTGCACCAGGGGTCACGCAGCATCACTTTACTGCACCAGGGGTCACGCAGCATCACTTTACTGCACCAGGGGTCAGGCAGCATCACTTTACTGCACCAGGGGTCATGCTGCATCACTTTACTGTACAAGGGGTCACGCAGCATCACTTTACTGCACCAGGGGTCATGCAGCATCACTTTACTGCACCAGGGATCACGCGGCATCACTTTACTGCACCAGGGGTCACGCAGCATCACTTTACTGCACCAGGGGTCACGCAGCATTACTTTAATGCACCAGGGGTCACGCTGCATCACTTTACTGTACAAGGGGTCACGCAGCATCACTTTACTGCACCAGGGGTCACGCAGCATCACTTTACTGCACCAGGGATCACGCGGCATCACTTTACTGCACCAGGGGTCACGCAGCATCACTTTACTGCACCAGGGGTCACGCAGCATCTCTTTACTGCACCAGGGGTCACACTGCATCACTTTACTGCACCAGGGGTCACGCAGCATCACTTTACTGCACCAGGGGTCACGCAGCATCACTTTACTGCACCAGGGGTCACGCAGCATCACTTTACTGCACCAGGGGTCACGCAGTATCACTTTACTGCACCAGGGGTCACGCTGCATCACTTTACTGCACAAGGGGTCACGCAGCATCACTTTACTGCACCAGGGGTCACGCAGCATCACTTTACTGCACCAGGGATCACGCGGCATCACTTTACTGCACCAGGGGTCGCGCGGCATCACTTTACTGCACCAGGGGTCACGCGGCATCACTTTACTGCACCAGAGGTCACGCAGCATCACTTTACTGCACCAGGGGTCATGCAGCATCACTTTACTGCACCAGGGGACACGCAGCATCACTTTACTGCACCAGGGGTCACGCGGCATCACTTTACTGCACCAGGGGTCACGCGGCATCACTTTACTGCACCAGAGGTCACGCAGCATCACTTTACTGCACCAGGGGTCACGCAGCATCACTTTACTGCACCAGGGGTCACGCAGCATCACTGTACTGCACCAGGGGTCACGCAGCATCACTTTACTGCACCAGGGGACACGCAGCATTACTTTACTGCACCAGGGGTCACGCAGCATCACTTTACTGCACCAGGGGTCACGCAGCATCACTTTACTGCACCAGGGGTCACGCAGCATCACTTTACTGCACCAGGGGTCACGCTGCATCACTTTACTGCACCAGGGATCACGCAGCATCACTTTACTGCACCAGGGGTCACGCTGCATCACTGTACTGCACCAGGGGTCACGCTGCATCACTGTACTGCACCAGGGGTCACGCAGCATCACTTTACTGCCCCAGGGGTCACGCTGCATCACTGTACTGCACCAGGGGTCACGCTGCATCACTGTACTGCACCAGGGGTCACGCTGCATCACTGTACTGCACCAGGGGTCACGCAGCATCACTGTACTGCACCAGGGGTCACGTAGCAGCGCAGGAGGACCCAATGACCGTCAGCCTTCACCAGTCACCGGTCAATAGGTATAATTCAGTGTTATTTATTTATTTTAAACAGTGTTCATCTTGTGTGATCATTGGCTTTCTTGGGTCTTGGCAGTTCCATACAAACGTGAATTGGACCCATTCTGCCTCCAATAGAATAAATGCAATGTGTCCCAAATGTGCCTTTTCCTGCTTACATTTGGGATGTGAAATCACGACATATCCAAACAAGAATGCACTGAGGTCACACTTGTCGTTTCACTGCAGTTCCCTGGGGAGGGTATACGGTCATTGGGTCAACCTTAACAGGACTGTCGACCTTAATCTGTTAAGGTCACCAGTCCTTATGTCGACACCTGAAATCGGTCGACAGGGTAAGAAGGTCGACACAAGCATTAGGTCGACAATGGGAAGCTCGACGGTCAAAAGGTGGACATGAGTCTTTCATGCTTTGTGTAGCCGCAGGGAGGGGACCCGGTAAATTTAGACAGTGTCCATGTTGACGGTGTCGACATTCACAAACAAATGTGAAAAGCTCCTTTTGCCCTTTTTGACTGCCGACCTTCCCATTGTAGACCTAATGCTTGTGACGAATTTTCGACCCTGTCGACCAGGTGTCATCCTACTGTAAGACCTGTCGGCCTTAAGTGGTTGACCCAATGCATGTCGAATTAAACTAGGTCAAACCAATGAGCCAGACCCCTAGGGAGCCGTGTGGCGAGCTCCATAGACGCTCTATAGTTACACCACCAAACAGACCAAGATCCCGAATACTGAGAGATTTGTCTTATCTTGTTCCGCTACAGGCGTCTATTCATCTCTTACACATCTTGACAAACATATATATAAATGAGAAGCATTGATACCGGGCCCCTATCCTCACCCCCAGCTCATTGTTTATGTGATTGCTAATGAAAAAGCGATATAGCCGATCGGGGGCTGTCTGAGATTTTCCAGCTTCAGTGCCTGAGGCGCTTACTACAGTATGCGTATTCCTGTATCACCTGTGGCTGCCGGGGACAGGTCACACAGTGTGCCGGAACACGTCAGGCATGTGGGAGAGGTCACACAGTGTGCCGGAACACGTCAGGCATGTGCGATGCAGCCCTTATTCCGCTCATTTCAGCCCTCCACAAATGTCTGCTTTATTTTCACTTCTCATTACTGCAGTTTTGCACATTGGGCCCGATTCGGACTTGATCAATTGGCGGCAAATTCGCAGAGTTCAATTAAGACGCTGCCTGTTAGAGCGAATCCCATCTTGCGAATCAATGGGCGGTATTCAATGAGGCAGAATCGCCAAGTTTTATGGCGATTCTGTGTTTTTTTCGTGTGTGCCGGCGATTTTTGGAGCTGAAAAAGCGAATCACCCTATTCAACGACCTCTATTCGCCGATGACGACCGGTGAATGAAGCACCAATCGCCAAATGTTATTCTCTACAAATCGCCGGTTTTTGTCTATAGGAATTTTCATGGGGATTCGCCGGTAGTCGACGGGAATCACCATGAATCGCCAAAAGTGTATTCAATGAGAAGTTGGCGATTCTTATTTCTTGTTTCATATCGCCGTTCCTCACCGAGTGTCCCTCGTCATCTTTTTATGGTGAACTTTGTTATGAACCTGTGAAATAATTGGTTTTAAGTGTTTAATTTCACTCTGCAGGTGTAATCTAATATTATTTGCTGCCCTTGTGTGATTTGATGGTTGTAGAAGTGCTATACAAATATATATTTAATTTTTTCTGGTATTTTTTTTTTCTCCCACAAAGCACTGTTCTTACCCATGGTGCACCTCACTTACCCATGATTCTCCTCCCCACCTCACTCCTTCGTTTGGCCTTTGAGGAGATTACACAGCTTTTGCAGTCTGCTATATTGGAATCGTTTTTTCAGGGTAATTTGCATTTTTCTTGCATTTCACTGCAATTTCTTACAGTACTGAAGCTGTTTAGGGAAACGCCGGATTGGCTGAGAATCGCCGTTGGGGGCGGCGATTCTCAGCCACGTTGAATAGGGTGACACAGCTAGTCCCGGCGACTCCCGACGAATCCCTACGCTTGGCGAATCGACGTAAAAAAACCGGCGAATGGCTGGCGAATCTGAAATCAGAATCGCCGTGACCAACGATTCACGTCATTGAATACCGCCCAATGTGTGGGCAGCGTTCACCTGCTCGATAGGCTGCGAATATACACCGCCGAGAGAGCAGGTCTGAATCAGGCTAGATCAATCTACAGATGTGTCCTCCTACAGTGATGCCGAAGGCATTTCTATATTGGGTGCAGTGTGTGCTGTGGACACGGGCCCAAGAGGGGCCCCACACTGCACATCTTGCACCCAGATTTATTCACTTACCTCTCTAGAGTCTCACATTGGTGCTGCGACCAGGGCGCCAATAGGGGGGTGCTGTGGGTACAGATGCCCCCAGCAGCTCATTTTGCCCACCGCAACCCCCCGACTGCCTCCGCTGCACTGCACTCAGTGCACTGCACAAAGCCGGTCCCAGAGCGCAGGCTTATTCAGCCCAGGACGCCGAAGGCCAATTAAAATGCTGCACCGGCTTTTGAGCCAATCAGAGTTCGCGTACTGGCAGCCAATCAGAGTGGCTGGCGGTCCGTGAGCTCTGATTGGCTCACCAGCTGGTGCCGCATCTTAATTGGCCGCCAGCATCCTGAGTTGAATAAGCCTGCACTCTGGGAGGGCTGCATCTCAGCAGAAGAGGAGATGGGAAAGCAGGAGCCGGGATACGGTAAGTAAGGTGAGGAGGGGGGGCCCGGGGCCCGGACTGGAAATGAGTCCCAGATCCCAAAATTCCTGATGGAATGGAATGATGGATGATGACACACACTTTGCACCCATTCTAGAAGCTGGTGTTACCCTGACATTATAGGTGACTGCTTGAGCTACGTAGGTTTGTATTGGAAATCACCGTATTGGAGCTACGTCTGTATTGGAAATCACCGTATTGGAGCTACGTCTGTATTGGAAATCACCGTATTGGAGCTACGTCTGTATTGGAAATCACCGTATTGGAGCTACGTCTGTATTGGAAATCACCGTATTGGAGCTACGTCTGTATTGGAAATCACCGGATTGGAGCTACGTCTGTATTGGAAATCACCGGATTGGAGCTACGTCTGTATTGGAAATCACCGTATTGGAGCTACGTCTGTATTGGAAATCACCTATTAACTGAACAGGGTTAAACGATACCCAGCCCCACCACACTGTGCAACCACTGACTGCAGAACAGAATTATCCAGCAGGCAGACATCTTGGTGCAATGTGCTTATAATCTTTTTCAAGTGTTCTGGAGCCGAATCCGTGAGTCAAAAAGATCCAACTGGCGCAGGTCTTAATCCGCTCAGGATTTACACAGATTCCCTCACAGGGAGGACGTTTAAGGCTGGTTCTTGTGTATTTTCCATTGTGCGCTATATTCATCTGCATTCTATCATACATAACCCCTACAATAAGCTATGTGGGAGATATATAACTTAACAATATGATATTGTGCCCAGGTCATAGATACATACAGTATTGTAGTGTGTGTAGCCACAATTTTAACATATCCCCCACCACAAAAACCACAAAACTGCCTGTTCCAGTATATAGCCAGGAATCGCGGGCCCTTGAGGAGGGGTGGGGCTAATATAATGCGAATTGCCAAAATTTCAGCCCCGCCCTCCTCCTCAAGATTCCTTTCCGCATCCTAAGCATAACTGTATCCTTCCAGAACCTAAAGCTTTGGCCGATTGCAGTGATGCTATCGGCCAGCAAAATAGTCAAGGCAATCACCCATGGACATAGTCAAAAACAAATCACCCAGCTGCCTCAACGCACTGTCGAGCTGATTCTGGTTGAGAACCCGCCCCGCCGCCTCACCAAAAATCCCATGAAATGCTGGGCGTTCCAATGGGCGACACCTGACCCCACATGCCCCCCGTCCCGCACCGCTTCCTGCGAACGGTTCGGCAACTATGCAAGCCGCCCTAAGCCATTCGCACAGGGAACCTGCACATGCGCAGAGCAAAAACATCGGCGAATTCGCTGAGGACCGAATGAATAAGAATTACCCCCTGTGTGTGCACACTCCTTAACCCTAAAACGGACCCTAATGATACTCACCGTTGCCATCCGATGGGATCGTGACTGCCGAGATCATGATTAAGGAGTGGATTCAATCTTGGCAGATAGTTCCGTTCCTCAGAAATATCTGCCGTTTTCACGTAAAATAGACTGAATTCGCATTCAATCTATTCAATGTTCTATTTTTTTCTGCCTTTCTGAAACATTCAGAAAGACGGAAAAGATGTGGATCGGCAAATCCGCGTCTTTTTCCGTGGAAACGGCCACAAATTCGCAAATTAGCGGCCATTTTTGCACAATGCTTTTCAAAGAGCCGAATCCGCAGTGGCGAGTCCTGGACGAAACGGCCGAGATTGAATAGGATATTTCTCAGTATTGGAAATTTCATCCAGCATTGAATACCCCCTAAAGGTGCATACACAATGTGAGATTTTGGATGTGGACGATTTTGACTGTGCGGTTTCCCTTGAACTCTCCAGAGCCCACAACCATACAATCTTGACTATTTTGCTTGATGTTGACTATAGCCAATTTTTACTATACTAGAACACTATACTGTAGGAAACTGCCTGCACTGGTTCATATGCTGCTAATTGTGACTATATTGTCAACTCATTACCTATTACATAATCCCCTAATCCCTGACTTCAGTAGTCCCTGGGTATTGTGAGTACAATAATGTGGCTGACAAAAGCTTTTTTTTTTTGTTTATTTTTGTCTTTTAGAGAGTCAGTGAGGGTGCGGAATTCATTATGAAATTGCTAATTATCCCACTGAGTTTCTGCAGAAGCCTGAATTAGTGGCTTTGGGTTTCCTGTTAGATCTGATAATGATTTTAAAGATTATTTCACCCAAAACTAAAAACACAAAAACAGCATTGGGCGTAGTTCAATTACCGGTAGTTATAATGTAAACAACAAGATAAGGAACGTTCAGGAGTGTTTCTAACGAAAAGGTGTCATAAATAAGGTGCTGTATTTGCCCCATTCTTGCTAATGCGTGTATTTTGAATAACAGACACTTCTGTGTGGTGTAATGTAAATCCGTGCTAAACGTCCCGTTTTTTTGGAGATGTTCCCACGTTCCTCCCGCGGCCGACAGTGTCCCGCTGCTATGCCTGCCCCCACAGCGGCAAAAATGGGGCGTGGCCTCATGTGGGAGCCACGAGTATAGGCCACGCCCCCATAATTTTCGGCACGCATGTGAGTGACCTCCCTCGAGAAGCCTGAAAGTTGGGAGGTATGCTTATGGCACTGATGGGCACAGATGTACGCAGCTGAGATGTATGCAGTTTCTGTACAGTACTTTTGCTGGCCCATGGCAGTGTGCTGGGGGATAGTGTAGATTAGCCCATTCCGTACTTACCCCTACGATGGCCAATACTTAGGTTGGGGCTCAGATATGTTTCCCCCAAGAATTTATATTCAATAATATAATTGGGAGCAGTTATGTACTAATTGCAGCTAAATAGCATTAATATAGGTATGCGGAACAGACAGAGCTGCAGCATTGCTGCTCACCCCTAGTCCCAGCCAGTACACAGCCTCCAGCTGCAGTAACCTAAAGACTGACTGTTATACAGTACACATAGTGCCCTGGAGTCATACTACAGAACAGTTCTAAGTCTTTTATCTGACCCGCATACAGTGACAGTGATTGACAGCTATGGAACTAGGAAAAGGTAAGGTACAGTATAGAGTGTATTTGTCTTTTGTGTTAGTCCTTTAGATACACTTTGGCATGTGGTCATCGCCCCAAGATATGTGCATACACAGAACACCAGTCAGGGCAATTGCAGGAATTTAGTTTTTTTTTTTTTTTTGGGGGGGGGGGGGGGGGGAGGGGATAGATAGATATGTCTGTCTATCTATCTAGGTATCAGGATGCACATCAAATACCTGTCCGTGCTGCTTCCGAGGGGCATCTGACAATCACTCTGAAACACAGGCATTGCACTGCGGGGGTGGGGCTAAAATTATGCGATCGCACTAGACACACCCCAATAGTGCAGCCCATTTGTGGCTCCGCCCCTGACTGCCCCTTTCCCCCTCCCGGCGATGGCCCCGCCCCCCTGCTTCAGTGAGCTCGCTGCCCTCTCCCGGAGAGGGTAGCAGAAAAGTCGGCAACTATGCCTGAATCCCTGTCCTGTTTCAGTTTAATGAACTACTTGTGTGCCTCCCTGTGTCCCTCTGTGTTCAGCCAGCGCGTTGTCACCATCTGCACTGTGCCCTATTCCACCTCACTGTGCCTCCTCTGTGCTGCCGAGATCCATACATGCTGTTGTTCCTAGTTCATATGTCCAGTAGAGTCTAGTACTCCTTATTCTCCAGCTGATTCCCTTCGGACTCCAGACAATTGTTAGCTAAAGCTTTAAGTCCTGGCGGCTACCTAAGTACCGGTACACAAATCTCCAAGGGAACAGTGGCTGGCTGTTATAGGTGGAAGACCCTTCCTAGGGCTTGAGGGGTCATACATAATTGTACCAGATTCCCTAAATGACTGTAATTAAACAGAAAAGTCCTAATACACACAGTCCCGCATTAATGACACCTTTATGGAATGTAAGAAATTTAAATAATATGTTTAAGAACCTTAAAATAACCCCCTGATATAATATGCCTATTGGAAACACACCTGGTGGAAGAACAGGTAAAGGCACTGCAAAGGCCTTAGGTGGGACATGGAGCTAATTATAATTCTCTCTGATTCCTGAGGTGTATCTGTTATGAGGAGGACGTCTGTAAATTGCTTGATTCCGCATAATAAACTGTAAGCTATGGGGAGATATTTTGCTTTGAAGTGTATAAATCAGGATACTGATATCACTGGTATCTGTAATATTGTTCACCTGTAATAATAGAAGTCACTGCTTTTTAAAACCTTTACCCATGAACAGTTTCCTTGTTCATCTACTCCTACATGATCTCATACTGTTAAATGGGCATTATAGTGTGTGGCATATTGTGTAAGGGGCATTACGGTATGTGGCATAATGTGTTATGGGCATTATAGTGTGTGGCATATTGTGTAAGGGGCATTACGGTATGTGGCATAATGTGTAAGGCGCATTACGGTATGTGGCATATTGTGTTATGGGCATTACAGTGTGTGGTATAATGTGTAAGGGGCATTACGGTATGTGGCATAATGTGTAAGGGGCATTGCGGTATGTGGCATAGTGTGTAATGGGCATTACAGTGTATGGTATAATGTATAAGGGGCATTACAGCGTGTGCTATAATGTGTAAGGGGCCTTATGGTATGTGGCATAATGTGTAAGGGGCCTTATGGTATGTGGCATAATGTGTAAGGGGCATTATGGTATGTGGCATAATGTGTAAGGGGCATTACGGTATGTGGCATAATGTGTAAGGGGCATTACGGTATGTGGCATTTTATGTAATGGGCATTACAGTGTATGGTATAATGTGTAAGGGGCATTACAGTGTGTGCTATAATGTGTAAGGGGCATTACTCTGTGTGGCATGTGTAAATGGAGTTACTGTGTGTTGCATAATATACTGTATAAGAGACATTAGAGAGATTTCCCATTTTTTTTAAAGCTCCAATTAATTACATGCCAAAATCAACTACATGAGAACTCTCCCAAAATCTCTCACTTTCTGATTATCACACCCTATCACATTTGACCCCAAACCTCCAAAGTCCAATTATTGTACATTTAGATGTAAATGAGGAGAACTGTTTAGCAATGCTTTCCACTGGGCTTCTGACCTGTACACCCTTCCTTGCATTATGACCTACCACCGGTTTTAACGGAGGTACTTGTCAAGTCTTGTAAATTGTATTAAGCCAGGTGAAGTGATAAAGTGGGAGGTGATAATGCAGCAGCTAATTGCCCCCTAACTATCATTCTCAACCCTGTTTGTAATGTGACAGTTATGAGCTGATCGTTAGCATCTACATACACTGTAGTGTGACTGTCAGGAGTGTCAAAATGATGCACTGCAGCAGAGATACAGTAGGGTGCAGTTACAGGCACTCTGTTATCTAAGAGCAAGGGCAATGGAGCAGCGGCGGTACCACACACACACCCGCACCCTGTTGTAACAGAACTGCTTTCAATGGCTTTCAACTTGCCTGCAAATTCAGAGCACACATATGCAGCTACGGCAAAACCGTCACAGTTAGCAAGAGAATATTCTATATATTGTAAATTTGCGATTAGGGCCCTTCTACCTTTTCGACTACAGGTGAAGTCTCCCGTATCCATTATCCGAAATATTCCAAAAACATTGTTTTTTTTTTCATCCCCCCCCCCCCCCTCTTATTTCATACTTTCCAAGTACCAACGAACTCGCGCAATGCACTCCTGGGACTGCTGAAGAGGATCCTGAAGCCCTCCGTAGATGGCGGGGTACACTGTGGATGTTGTGGGACCATCGGGGAAGCACCAGGGGACCAGGTAAGTATTCAAAAACCAAAGTATTACAAAAACCGTAAATATCCCTTATCCAAAATTCTCATGGACCCGCGCATTTCGGATATGGGATACACGACCTGTACCTGTAAATACCCAGTTTGTTTTATCACTCTCTCCAATGTCCAGGGCTGCATTCAGCGTCTTCAGCGGTCCCAGGGCTGCATTGCGTGAGAGACCAGCGCGAAAGGTAAGGCTGCGGGGGATTGGGGGGGTTTGCATGGGCGGCGGTGACCGGCGGCGTAGCTACGTTTTGGGCGCCCCCCCGCCATTAGGGGGGGGCGCCCCCCGCCGCCCATGCAAACCCCCCCCAATCCTCCGCAGCCTTACCTTTCGCGCTGGTCCCGGCGGCTCCATTCTTCTGCTGAGGACCACCACAAAATGGCCGCCCCCATACAGCAGACAGTTTCTGTCTGCTGTATGGGGGCGGCCATTTTGTGGTGGTCCTCAGCAGAAGAATGGAGCCGCCAGGACCAGCAAAATAGGTAAGCCTGCGGGGGATTGGGGGGAGGTGTAACTATAGCACCGCAGCCCCCGGCGCCCCCATATGCACATCGCCCCCCCGCGGTGGCGGGGGCTGCGGTGCTATAGTTACACCACTGCCGGTGACGTCACTGGCGCACCCACGAACTGGGACTGCTGAAGAGGATCCTGGGACACTGTGGATGTCGTGGCACCATCGGGGCAGCACCAGGGGACCAGGTAAGTATTCAAAAACCCTAAATATCCCTTATCCAAAATTCTCGTGGACCCACGCATTTCGGATATGGGATACACGACCTGTACCTGTAAATACCCAGTTTGATGTATCACTGTCTCCAATTGTAAAGCTCAACGCATACCTCCCAACTTTCCGGCTGCAGAAATAGGGACACTGCCCAAAAAGGGGGCACGGCTTATGCAAATGAGGGGCGCTGCTTATGCAAATGAGCCGCGTCCCCGTTCCCCGTTGCATGCTGCATGCTGAAATCGGGATTGTTGGGAGGTATGTCAACGGAATATGCTGCACTGTATAAGAAACTGTTCAAAAATAAATAAAATATTCTCTAAATCCTCGCACAGAGTTTGTTCAATTTATTTGCAGATCTCAGAGTCTTAAAATAGTGACTGCGATGTTTTCTCCACTGTAGAGGCCCACTCCTCCCTGTATGTTACAAATAGTGTAGAGTTTGCTGCCCTCTGCTGGTAATACTGAAGAATGACCATCATTCTTATTCATTTTATTAAGAAGTAATTGAGAATTTATCAACACAATCACCATCAGAGACCTGAAAGTTATGAAAAAAAAGTTGTAGAAGCCACTAATCAGCAACATTTTTATCCCATGTGTTTCCATATGCAGCAATGGGGTTATTACCTGGGACCCAAATTATATCTGTAAATAAGCTTTATGACCAGTTGTTCAGTTATACCCATTTCAGATCAAAATTCTGGGTCAGTCCTGGGATTTTGAACATGGACCTATGGTTATTTCTCATGACCCCTTTCAGACTGAGCCATGACCTGGTTCAAGCTGCCAGGGTTATTGTGGCAGTCTGAAAGGGGGTATTACTAAATTATCATCTTGGATGTCTTCTCGCCACCTCAAATTCAATATTTCCAAAATGGAATTACTTTTATTTCCACCAGCTAAGAACAGTTACCATCCTGATATCTTCATCGCTGTTGACAACTTGACAATCTACCCCACAAGCTCGTTGCCTAGGGGTCATCCTTGACTCTGAACTGTCCTTTTTTCCCCACATTCAATCTGTCTCCAAATCATGTTACATGCATCTAAAAAACATATCCAAAATACGACCCTATCTCACACAAGACACTACCAAATCTCTTATCCATGCGCTCATTATATCCCACATTGATTATTGCAATAGTCTCCTAACTGGTCTTCCCAAGAACAGACTCTCACCACTGCAATCCATTCTAAATACTGCTGCTAGGCTGATGTTCCTTGCAAGACGCTCATCGTCTGCTGATCCGCTCTGCCAGTCCCTCCATTGGTTGCCTGTATTTTACCAGATTCAATATAAAACACTTACTACTTACTACTCACATATTTAGCTATTACCCATACTGCACCAGCTTATATCTCTCTACTTATCACAAAATATCTCCCATCTCGACCTCTCCGCTCTGCACAAGATCTGCGTCTCTCTTCTGCACGGATCACTAGCTCCCATTCACTATTGCGGACTTTCATTGGGCTGCTCCCATCCTATGGAATTCCCTTCTGTGACACCCCAATGCAGTGGTGCCCCTGATCTATCCCTGCACCCCAAATGGAGCTCAGCAATGGTGGGCAATGCTGCCAGTGAGACCCTGTTCCTTCTATCCAGTACTGAGGGGGTTACCCAGCCCAGCGAGCTCCCTAGCTCTCCTTCACGTGAAAGAGGACTGCCTTGCTCCTGATTGGCGGATTGGAGAGCGCGGAGAAAGGGAGGTCAGAGGTGACGAGATGGCAGAGCTGAGCCGTGTGAGGAGGAAGCGTGCTGCAAGGAAGAGGAGAAGCGCGGCTAACCTGTTTGCAGGACGCAGGGCGGGACCCGGGCGCAGGAGAGGTGCCACTGCAGGAGCCAGTAGCTGGGAGGAGCCGGGAGGATCGTTACCGGCCGGGGTCGGGATCTGTAAGCTGAAGCAACAGGTACCCAGGGTTTGACCTCACACAAGGCGGCCTAAAGCCTCCCAGGGCACCCCATTGAATCACCGGCCCACCTGTTCCATTAACCAGCCCCTGTACAGGTCAGTGTGCTATACCCAGGGAACGGGACCGCGAACAGGCTGCTCAGCCTTACTTCCCTTGTTTATTAGGGACTGCCTTATCACTACCTCTGCACCAGCCATTTGTTAAGGCGGGTCTTCGCCCTCAGTCGCAGCCCCACAGACCCCCTGAGTGCAGGGGCTTCACACACCTGGCCAAGGAAAGGCCATTAAGGGACCCTACTGCTTCTATAAGTTACTAGCAGGGCCATTGACCCCATTGCAGGGCTCATTGTAGAGTAAGACTTCCATACTGTATTTTGTTGCATTTACTACAGAGAGTTGCCCTAGGTAACGGGAACTCGCTTTTTCCTCCGCAGAGGTTATTGTTCTGTCTAGACTCCCTTGACAGACCGCTGCTGTCACAATATGCAGGTATTTCAGATACCTGCTGGTCAAATCCTGCTGGCTTTGTCTCATGCTGCTGATAGCTCTGTATAGTTGAACTGTGCTGTGAGATCTGAGCTCAGCTAATTAGTAACACCTGGTAACTCTCTCCTGCAGGAGAGTTCAGTGTAAACTGAGCATGCTCAGCCCGTTGATTAGTTCACCTGTGAGTTCCCTGTGCTTCCTATAAAAGGCAGTCTCTGTGAGACAGAAGCTGCCAGAGTATAGGTTCACACCAGCTCCAGCGTTCCAGTGCCTTGTACTATTCCAGACTTCTGATTATTGCATCTGACCTCGGCTTGTTCCTGACCATTCTCTTGCCTGATCCTCCGGTACCGTGTCCAGTGATTCCTGTGTATGACCTTGGCTTGTTCTGTGACCATCCTCCTGCCTGCTCCCTGTGTACCGCATCCTGTGCCTTCCTGTGTATGACCCGGCCTGACTGACTAATCATTGCTGCATCCATTGGTATCATTTCTGTCCACCTGTTATCGACTCGGCTTGACGACCACGCTCCATATTTCACAAGCTACCGCCACTCATACGGGGAACCTGACCAGGGGGCCGCGACCGACGTGTCGGGTGCCGCAGAAGTCCATATCCCGCTTGGAGGGGTCACTGGCAGAAAACCCCCGGCACGGTTAGACTCCGCGCCCCTGTGTCAGGTCTAGCCAATCCCCGAGTGGTAGTGCACCCCAAGTTTGTGACAGCTGCATTTCCAGCAGGGAGTTACCCTAGGTAACGGGAGCTCACCTGTACCTCTTTAAAAAGGAGACTGTTAATTTGTTCTGGCCTATTTATAGTAGTGTGCACACTAAGGTAGGGCCTACTCCATCCTCTGAGGATTTATCTTCGTGGGACCTTTGCTTGAACTCAGTGACTGTGTGTTGTATCTGGGACTACAGTCTTAGTATCTATATGGGTAAGGTGTAGCGCCACCTGGCGGACATTTGGAGGTACAACAATTTAGTTACAGTAGCGTGGCTAGGTGCTAGTCCTATCTTTATTGGCATCATTCTTTCTCAGATCGTCTTCTTTAACTACGTTTTATGGTAATATCTTTCTGAAGTCCTTATGTTATGTCATTGCATATACAACAGGTGAATGCTATTGTCTTTTGATAAGGAATCATAAATGAGCATTGCAGACTGACCATTGACTTTTCTGAGGTGTTGATTTTCTACTAAATTCAGATAGAAATATTTAAATGTCTTTCTTTTGTTTGATGTTTGCACAAAGTATTTGAAAAGTATCGCAGCAACTGCACTATGTATTTTATTAATAAATACTCATTGCTGCTAGCCGTGGTTGCCATCTTTTCTTTGTGGGTCTTTCCCGGGGTGTCCTATCTCCTGCCTTCAGTGTCTGTCATCGACTAACAAGGGCAGTGAAGAAACCCGAATTCCCTGCCATCACCAGATCCAGGTACCTCTTCATATTGTCCACACTTACAGGGGCGCCTGTCACAACTTGGCGTCACGAACAGGATTGAAGGAAAACCCCTGTAAACGGCAAGGATGTAGCAGTCACAGAATGCAGCGGACGGAGGTGACCAACACCAGGCCGACCAACAGCAAGCCAATCAGCAACATCCAGCAGACTCCACACAAAGCAGGAGAATACTGCCAGACACACCGACAACCCCAATGGCGCAAATCACTATGCCCTATTTCTTCGGGGCACCGTGGATGCCAACATATTCTGGAGACTCCTGCACGCCTGGAACCAGCTCCTTCAGAGAGTTCAAGGACGGCCTGCAGTCGACATTCCAGATGTACAATCCCAGTGAGGAAAAAAAAGGCGGGAATGGTCATCGGACAGCTGAAAGGGGCGGCGCGCCGAGAGGTTCGGTCATGGTCAGATGAGGAAAGAAAATTAGCTGATGGTATATTAAAGAAGCTATCTGGTATCTTCAACGCACAGTCCACCGCAGAATTGAAATGGCGACTGTACAGCTGAAAACAGCAGCCTCAAGAAACCGGAGTTTGTCCTAGGACTACAGGAGGCGATGCGGGCCATTCAAGCAAGAACCCCACAAGAAGCCACACAAGTAGATGAGATGCTGTTCGGCATCTTCATTGAAGGAGCCAGAGGAGAATCAATCAGATCCCAGCTGAGAATGTGGAGGCGGCAGAAACCCGACTGCACCTTCCCAGAGTTCAAAGAAACCACCCTGACCATTCTGGGACTAAATAAAAATGTAGACAAGGAAGGTGGAGCTGCGGCAGCGGAAGTGGATGACGACGAGGTGGAACAGACCCAGTTCTTTCCAAGGCCTGAACTCAGAAAGGCCAAGCACGCAGTAACACAACAAGTCCAGGCGACCCCAGATACGATTGAGACCCTCAACAGTGCAATCCCGGAAATTATGAAAGAGCGATGGGACATACGAGTGGAACAAAGGGAGGCTCGTCAAGGAGGATTGCCTTGAGACTCAGACGGAAGAGGCAGACGACAGTGGGACCTCCTACGAAGGGACCAGTTTGACGCTCAAGGAAGGCCCATCTGCCGGCGCTGCAAGCTCAGCGGGCATGTCGAGCGTGAATGGACAGTCAGCCTTTAAATTACACGATCCTGAGGCGAGGGACCGACCCTCGGGAGGAACCTTGCCAGTAGGTCCGTAAACCAGGAGTGGTGGCCGCAGTTCGTGGGTAAGTGCTCCCACCTGAAGATACTAGTCAATGTAGTGGAGATGGCAGCTCTCTTGGACACTGGGTCCCAGGTGACAACTATACAGCTGGAGGCATTTCAACATCACTGGAGTGAAGAAGAGATCCTGTCACCCCGACCCCGTGGCTCAGCTTGCTGGCCAGCAACAGGTAGCCCATCAAGTTCAGTGGCTACTGGGAAGCAGATTTGGCTATTGGAGAAGCACGACTGGAACGACAGGGCTGTCTAGTTATGTCCACCTGCAACAAGCATCTACCCCCAGTCATCTTGGGAATGAATGTCCTGAAAAATTGCCACGACAAGCTGGTGGAGGCTCTCTTGCTGGAGATGCTGGCTGCCGCCCCAAAAGAGCGAAGAGCCAGGCAACAGACAGTACGCCTCAACGAGGGACACAAGCGCTTCACCAATTTCAGGGGAGAAGTGGGGAAGGCGAGGGTTGCTGACCGCCGACCCATCCTTCCAATGCCGAGCACGGGATCTGGTGTAAAGCCAGGATCGGCCCAGGTGGGCAAGACTACGACGCTGTCATCGAACCATGTGACTTTGAGGGACAACAGCCCTTTGCAGTAGCCAGAACGCTAGCAAGAGTGGAGCATGGGAGAGTCCCCGTCCGTGTGCTGAACCCGCACAGCTACCCGATACGGTTGTTCTGACACTGCCCGGTGGCGAAAGTGGTCCTGATTGATTTCCAGGACATCCTGGGAGAGTCCTTGCCGAAAGGCCAACCCGGGGCCGTGGTGGGTCAGTCGAGCCTGATCACCACTGAGACCGCTTGGTGGAAGGAGCTGCAGATTGGCGATGCAGATACCACAGCAGATCAACGTGAGGGCGTCATTCATGTCGTATGCAGGAATGCCGGGGCATTCAGCCAACATCCGGCCGACTTTGGAAGAGCAGAGGTGGTACAACACCACATCCCCACAGGGACCTGCCCACCCATTAAAGAGAGGCACCGACCGCTCCCACCGGCCATGTACCAGCCAGTGTGGACGATGATTAGCGAGATGTAAGAAGCCGATGTGATCAAGGAGAGTCACAGCCCGGGGGCCGCCCCACTGGTCATAGTCATGAAGAAGGATGGCAGCCTTCACTTCTGCATCGACTACAGAAGATTGAACGCGGTGACACACAAAGATGCGTACCCCTTGCCCCGGATTGAAGTGTCACTGACGGCCCTGAAGACTGCCGTCTACTTCTCCACCTTAGACTTGACCAGCAGGTACTGACAGATCCCGATGGCCACCGAGGACCGGGAGAAGAGGGCTTTCACCACCCCCATGGGCCTCTTTGAATTTGACCAGATGCCGTTCGGGCTCTGCAATGCCCCTGCCACCTTCCAGAGGGTTATGGAGCACTGTTTGGGACACAGGAACGTCGAGATGGTCCTGCTGTATCTTGATGACATCATTATCTTTTCCAAGACCTATGAGGACCATCTGAAGCATCTGGAAGAAGTCTTTGTGCAACTGACGCGGTGTGGCCTGAAGCTGAAGCCGTCCAAGTGCCACCTCCTGAAGCCCCAGGTGCAGTATCTCGGGCACATAGTCAGTGCCAAAGGGGTGAAGCCCGATCCCAAGAAGATCCGTGTGGTACGAGACTGGCAAGCGCCCAGAATGGTTAAAGAAGTAAGAAGCTTCTTGGGGTTCGTTGGGTACTACCGATGCTTCATAGAAAACTTCGCTAAAGTGGCTACACCCCTCCATGGGCTCCTGCATGGTAAGTCGAGCCAAGAAAGGCGAAGCACATCGGTGGTCTTCTGGACCCAAGAACACCAGGCTTCATTTGACCAGCTCAGGCAGGCTCTGATCGAGGCACCCCTCCTCGCCTACCCTGACAACGAGAAGGCCTTCCGGGTCTATACTGACACCTGCCACCGAGGCCTGGGAGCCATGTTCAGGATGGTAGAGAGAGGATGATTGCCTACGCCAGCAGAGGCCTCAGGAAAACAGAGTGGAACAGCGAAAACTACTCCACCTTCAAGCTTGAACTACTAGCTCTTATCTGGGCCATGACGGGGAAGTTCAAAAACTACCTGGTCGCCACCCCCTTCGTGATCGTCACGCATAACAATCCTCTGGCTCACCTGTCCACAGCATGGCTGGGAGCGATGGAGCAGAGATGGATGGCGCGGCTCGTCAACTTCCGTTATACCGAAGTCTATCGAAGCAACAAATCTAACAGCAACGCAGATGCCCTGTCCCGTCTGCCCACTGAGGACATTGAGGAAGAGGCGCGAGATTGATCCGAAGACTTTGAGACCCCAGTGTTCAGGAAACCCAAGGCACGCAGATCTATCGTCACTTCCAACCCTGTAGTGGCCACTCTGGATGCTTCCACTGAACCCAGTCTGTATGATCAGTTGGGATTTGACTGGGAGCTGATCCAGAAAGAGAATCCCGCAATCAAGAACCTGAGAGACCTCCTCCGCCAAAAGAAGCAACTCACCAAGGCACAGAGGGCCAAGGCTGATCCTGAAGTGGTCAAACTCCTGAGGCATCGTGACCGCCTGAGCCTTGTTGTGCGCACCAGCCTGGATCCTGGGACCCACCAGCCTATCTCTCAAATTGTGGTGCCAAGAGAACGAGCCAACTTCCAACTCACAGCCTACCACAATCAGTCTGGTCACTTCGGCACCCAGAAGGCGGAAGCCACATTGCGGAAGCGGTACTTCTGAATTGGAATGTGCACGGACATAGAGAAATGGTGTCGGGACTGTGTGAGTTGCAGTCTGAAGTGCCTGGTCGAATCTTCCCAGAAGGACCCTCTACATCCAATACCCAGCAGCCAACCATGTGAGCTCCTAGTGCTGGATCATGTCAAGTTGGAGCCTAGTCCCAGCGGTTTCCAGTATGCCCTTACGATCATGGACCACTACATCCGCTTCCTGGTAGTGGTCCCAGCTCGTGACCTGATTGCTAAGACCACAACCGAGCAGTTCGTGAAGCATTTTGTCCATCAGTATGGATACCCTGACCGGGTCTTGACAGACCAGGGCCTGGCATTCGAGTCCCAGCTCTTCTATGAACTATGTCACATGTATGGATGTCGGAAGCTGAGGACTACAGCCTACCACCCCCAGGGGAACAGCCTCTGCGAGAGGGCCAATCAGACCGTGATTGGAATGTTGCTAAGCCTCTCTACTGAAAACCGGGCCCAATGGCCCCGCCTTCTTCCAGACATGGCCTATTTGTACAACAATACAGAACACTGCTCAACAGGGTTTACACCCTTCTACTTGATGTTCAGAAGGCAAGGCAAACTCCCCAAGGACCTGGAGCTGACCCCAGAATTTGGCGAAGCCAATGCCCCACATACCGAGGTGGTGCAGGAACATCAACACCGCATCAAGGCTGCCCATCAAGTGGTGGAACAGCGTTTGGAAGTTGTTCATGCCCGTTAAGAGCAGCGAAACCGGTCAGGATTCCTGCCTCACCTACCCCACCACCTGCATAGGTGAACCACTCTGAGGAAATTACCCCAATTATTGCCCGGAAGGACCACCACCAGTTTCACTGGCCCCCCGTTCACCCCATCTATTGGATAACAAATATCTCTGCAACAATAGTAGAGGTTGAGGACACCACGCCTACAACATCCGGCGACAGGAGTTGGTTATTCGTGCCATCTTGGGCCACTCCTGGCATCTACATCTCTGTGCCCTCCCTCCATATTGCAGCTTGGGGACCGTACCAGTAACACCATTTGGACATTCCGGATTATCCCCACCACCAAGTGGGTTATACCAGCGCACATCCTCTGGACAGTTGGGACTTTCCGGGTCTTACCCCCATGTGGTTCGGTCTGGTGAGATGATGATTTTATCATTCATATTCATTATTGTCAATTGTTTTTAGCCTGTATTTTCTGGCTTCGCATTTTAGAAATTGTATTAAACTGTGATAGATCTAACCAATCTTCCATTTTTATTTTTGCTGCTAAGTACTGCACATTAACAGCACTTCACTAGCGCTGCCCACCCCCTTCTTTTTGCCCGTTAAGAGCGAGACTACAATGCAGATGCACGGCCAGTACCATTGCAAGTGGGCGACAAAGTGTGGAAGAAGAAAAGTCGACGAACCATCAAGCTTAATACGATGTGGGAAGATACACCATATACCCTCATGACAGTTCCAGCCAGTGAGTCCCACACGTATCAGATTCAAGCGAAAGACGGCCGAATCATCACCGTACCTCATGATCAGCTAAAGCTATGTACCTCCGCAGAACAGGAACCTGCACAGTAGGAAGCAGAGAGATCTGTGGCAGAGGGATGGGACCCCTGGGGAGGTATACCACATAATTACCCATTTCAGCTACTAATGTTCTCATGTACCTCAGGGTCAGGAGCGCAGCTCCAGAGTTGTTGGAAGACGAGCCCATTGTTGGAAGGCAAAATCCAGTGCCAAATGTTCATGAGGTTGCTCATGTTGAGGTTGCACCGAATGTAATCGGTGTGCGGAGGTCAGAACGCAGCACCAGAGGCGTTCTGCCCTCGTGCTACTGAGACTAACTTGACTCTGTTCACTGAATGTATATATGTCTTTGCATAATCTCTTTTTTCACTGTTAATTGTTCATGAAGGACATTGAAAGGACTTTGTTTCGGACTCAACGTTCCTGTTCTGTTGCGTGCGGACACGCATCGTTCCAGCAGGGGGATGTGTGGCACCTCACTGCAGTGCTGCTCCTGATCTATCCCTGCACCCCAAATGGAGCTCAGCAATGGTGGCCAATGCTGCCGGTGAGACCCTGTTCCTTCTATCCAGTACTGAGGGGGTTAACCAGCCCAGCGAGTGCTCCAGCTCTCCTTCACGTGAAAGAGGACTGCCTTGCTCCTGATTGGCGGGTTGGAGAGCGCGGAGAAAGGGAGGTCAGATGTGACGAGACGGCAGAGTTGAGCAGCGTGAGGAGGAAAAGTGCTGCAAGGAAGAGGAGAAGCACGGCTAACCTGTTTGCAGAGCGGTGCAGAGCGGGCGTCCGGAGAGAAGTAGCGTGCAGCCGGAGATCAGCAGGGAGAAGAGCGGCCGCCATCGCGAAGTCCTGGCTGGTGATTGACAGCGGACAGCTGAGCAGAGCCGGGGAGTGAAGAAGGCGCCAACCGCACACAGACTTAGGAGACAGTCGTGGACAGCAGAGCCGCATGACGGTACCTGGGCGCAGGAGAGGTGCCGCTGCAGGAGCCAGTAGCTGGGAGGAGCCGGGAGGATCTGTAATCTGAAGCAAAAGGTACCAGGGTTTGACATCACCCAAGTCGGCCTAAAGCCTCCCAGGGCACCTCATTGAATCACCGGCCCACCTGTCCCATTAACCAGCCCCTGTACAGGTCAGTGTGCTATACCCAGGGAACGGGACCATGAACAGGCCGCTCAGCCTTACTTCCCTTGTTAATCAGGGACTGCCATATCACTACCTCTGCACCAGCCATTTGTTAAGGCGGGTCTTCGCCCTCAGTCGCAGCCCCACAGACCCCCTGAGTGCAGGGGCTTCCCACACCTGGCCAAGGAGAGGCCATTAAGGGACCCTATTTCTTCTATAAGTTACTAGCAGGGCCATTGACCCCATCGCAGAGCTCATTGTAGAGTAAGACTTCCATACTGTATTTTTGTTGCATTTACTACAAGAAGTTGCCCTAGGTAACGAGAACTCGCTTGTCCTCCGCAGAGGTTATTGTTCTGTCTAGACTCCCTTGACAGACCGCTGCATTTCCAGCATGGAGTTACCCTAGGTAACGGGAGCTCGCCTGTACCTCTTTAAAAAGGGGACTGTTAATTTGTTCTGGCCTATTTATAGTAGTGTGCACACTAAGGTAGGGCCTACTCCATCCTCTGAGGATTTATCTTCATGGGACCTTTGCTTGAACTCAGTAACTGTGTGTTGTATCTGGGAATACAGTGTTAGCATCTATATGGGTAAGGTGTAGCGCCACCTGGCGGACATTTGAAGGTACAACAGTTTAGTTACAGTAGCGTGGCTAAGTGCTAGACCTATTTTTATTAGCATCATTCTTTTTCAGAGCATCTTCTTTAACTACATTCTATGGTAATATCTTTGTGAAGTCCTTATGTTATGCCATTGCATATACAACAGGTAAATGCTATTGTCTTTTGATAAGGAATCATAAATGAGCATTGCAGACTGACCATTGACTTTTCTGAGGTGTTCATTGGCTACTAAATTTAGATAGAAATATTTAAATGTCTTTCTTTCGTTTGATGTTTGCACAAAGTATTTGAAAAGTATCGCAGCAACTGCACTATGTCTTTTATTAATAAATACTCATTGCTGCTTGCCGTGGTTGCCATCTTTTCTTTGTGGGTCTGTCCCAGGGTGTCCTATCTCCTGCCTCCAATGTCTGTCATCGACTAACAAGGGCTGTGAAGAAACCCGAATTCCCTGCCGTCACCAGATCCAGGTACCTCTTCATACCGTCCACACTTACAGGGGCTCCTGTCACACTTCCACGCACAATAAGACTCTCCACTAGTCTCCAAACTTTCAAGTGTTCCCTGAAAACTCACCTCTTCAGGCAAGCCTATCATATTTATATACCGCACACATAATTCTCTGAGGCACCTATGTATTATATAGCTTCCCTTGGTGGGACTGCTATGCTATTACTGGTGCCTGTCCTTGTGTTTACCTCCTTAGCTGGGCGTCTCCCAGTGGTGGATCCACCAAGGGGCGACTAGGGGCAGTCACCCCGGGGCCCCCACACATCATGGGCCCCCACACTCCACGTGGGAGGGTGGCAGGCAGTGGGGTCCGGGCATCACATCCCTTGGGTCCAGGCAGTGCAGGGTAGCCAGGGAGTTCCCTGTGGCGCCTGGACAGTCAGCGACCTGCTCTCTTGTCACACTGTCTCCGGGGGACCTAACCTTCTCTCCCCGCCTGATCACCCCGTGTTCCAGGCGCCATGAAGAGGCCGTGCCTGTGCAGCAGCTCCGACTCCGATGGGCAGCGAGAATAACTACTCTGGTGAGGGGGGGGGGGGGTGAGAGGAGGGGGGGTAAGAAGAGGGGATACTAGTCCCTCAGCCATACTCACTGACTTTTAAGTTGCCTCACTGGGAGAAGCCCAGAGGAAGCCCATTCCTGCACGACGGGGGTCGGGGACAAGGCACAAAGTCTTGCCCCCAATCCACACAAACTCCATCCTTTGCGGGCCTGCAGAGAGGAGGCGGGGCCAAAATGACACAAAATGTCGTGATTCACATAGTTTTAGTCCCGCCCCCTACCTGTGGACCGGCAAGTATGCCCTAGGCTGTGCGACTGTGCCAACATGGGTGGGGTCTTCGACCTGTTACATATTGTATTCATTATGGGATTGTTAACCTTTTCCTGAACACTTATGCAATTTACTAGTTCCCAGCCCCTCAAAATGACAGAACAACAGTAATGTCAATGCCATATACTGGTTGCCATCATGCAAAACACTTGAATCCCCCCATAGAGGTGAGGAACAGTGTTAGCCTTTTTTTATTTAATTTTGTTTTTATAGAAATTCTGCTCTAAAGACAATTCTATAGAGCATTCCCTAATAGCAAAACTGTAACAAGGCATGCTGGGACTTGTAGTTTCGCAACAGCTGGAGAGCAGCAGGTTGGAGAGGCCTGACCCTATAACATCCAACTGATGCTTACAGTGTGCTGATTGGCCTCTCTCTTCTTCAGCTGACCATTCAAATGGAGCAGCCATCAGCCAGCCTGCTCCATCGCCAGATCTCTTGGGGTGTGAATCGTTTTATCGACCACACTAAGGTCGACACCATTGGGTCGACAGGTGGGAAGGTCGACAGGTATCTAGGTTGACATAGGTAAAGGTCGACAGGTGTCTAGGTCAACATAGGACAAGGTCGACATATGTTTAGGTCAAATTTACCCAAATGTCGACACAGTCGACATGGACACAGTTTGAAGTGAACCGCAGCCCCTCACATCGCTCGCATCACTTCAGGCACTCTTTTATTTTCCCACCAGTCCCTAGTGGATGGCAGGGTATGAAATACCGCCTGTCGGCACATGTCGGCTCAAAAAACAGTAAAAAAAACCACGTCGACCTTCCGACCTGTTAACCTAACCAATGTCGACCTAACGCTGTCAACCTAAACACATGTCGACCTTGTCCTATGTCAACCTAGACACCTGTCAACCTTCACCTATGTCGACCTAGATACCTGTTGACCTTCCCACCTGTCAATCCAACGATGTCGACCTAATGACTGTCGTACTAATCCCATCTCCTGTGCTGATGCAGGCTGGCAGACGGCAGCTCCATTTTACGGGGACGTGCGAGCGTCTCAGACACTCCCGCGACCTCGTCAGCTAGGCAGCGAAGAGCGGCTTCCCTGCCCGTCTCCGCTTCAGGGAGGCGGGCAGGAGATCAGGAGGAGCTGGGGCGGAGGGGCAGAGCCGGGCAGAGGGCTGCTACAGTCTCCTCTAGAATCAAGCATTTGGAGATTCCCCAGTAGATATCCTGCATTTGTTACTAATAATGACCAGTTACAAGTAAATAAAATGGCTACAGCAACATAGAAACTACTAAACGCGAGTCATAACATATTCAAACGCTAAAAAGAACTGTACACGAGTGCGTGAGTCGTTAAATATCGCATAAAAAAGTAAGCAAAAACAGAAGTAGCCTTAGGTCAGGGGTCAAGTTACCTTCATAGCCGGTGGGTTGCACAACACGCTCGTTAGCAATGTGCAGGCAATCACAGACAGGCATACCATCCCTGAGTGCAGCAGACATGGACCCCACACGTCACTTAGTCAGGCGTGTCCGTCACCGCGTCTATTTTGGGATCAAAGATCTACTGTAGGTGTTGAAATATTATCAGCGAACATGAAAGAACCAAAGATCCATAGTACAGATGTCACAGATGTCAGTCCCACAGGGGAAGGATCTCAAAGATAACTGTTCTCTCTCAAGATGTAAAGTAGACTTTGTTTTTTTGTCCTATGTGTAGAGAGGAAAATATAAAAATGTTGTGTATGGATCGACAGGGGTCAATTTACTAAGGTGGGAGTTGTATCGAAGATGAGGTGTTGCCCGTAGCAACCGATCAGATTCTACTCCCAGAAGATAATACAAGCCTGGCCAAGCTGTGGCTCTCCAGATGATGTGAGAACACACATCCCAGCATGCTTTGCCACAGTTCTAGCATTTCATCATAGCAAAACTGTGGCAGTGCATGCTGGGACTTGTGGTTTGACATAAGCTGGAGAGCCACAGGTTGGCCGGGCCTGAGATAATAGATAGAAACTGATTGATTGGTTGCTATGGGCAACATCCCATCTTCAAAAGAACTCCCATCTTAGTAAATTTATCCTGCAGTGTCTAGATTGACAGTCAATGTGTCAACTGCAAAAGGACAACATGCTGTGATGCAGTGAGCCCATACACTGGATCAGATGAAGTCTCGGTCTTTATCTTCCATAGCATGTAAACCGCATACCACATAATCAGCACAGCAATGATGGTTACAGCATAGTACAAGCACTTCAGGAAGCTCCAGTGGTTCCTACCATAGCCCACACCCCGGCCTATCACTTGGGCTGCTAGTCCATCATCAGAAGCATTTACTCCCTGTCCTGGAAACACTTTAAGCAAGAGAGCACAGGTGCTGCTGATTACACAAACTTGTTGCGGCTACTGCTCCAAAACCTGGTCTGGATCCTCCACATTACTCTCATGTGGAGAGACGCTAGCTCTGCCACACTCCTCTCCCCTTAGCTTCAACCATCCTGGTGAAGCCCCTACATTTTCAGCGAGCTCTCTGCCTTGCCCACCTCTACTTTTGTCATCTGCCTGGTTGCACAGTCCTTCATCACTTTCCAGAGGTCTCCCACCTTACCTTCTACCTCCTCCCCTAGCTTGGGTTGCTTGGAGGACTGGGACCTACAAACCTCCTGGAAAGGGCATCAGCATTAAGGCGCTGTTTCCCCTGACATTCTGGAATCTTTTTAGCTACCAAAGGGGGCTGACTGGCACCTTTTTTCCGAGGTTTTATCAGATTTACATGGTAGACTTGGACCTGGTAGGCAGCGAATCCAAAACAGGATTCCCTGCACATGCCCAAAAAGGGCAAATACTGCCCTTACTGTAGCACTTTCATTTCTTCACTAACTCATTATTTTCACTTTCTGTATATAGCCAGAGCTGGCCCTAGCCTAAATGATGCCTTAGGCAAGATTTTGGCTGGTGCCCCCTAGCACCGCCACTAGTTCCGCCTCTGACCCTGCTCCCCTTTTCCAGCACCATCAGCCCTTATCATAGCAGTCATCATTTTGTTGCTCCTACCCGCAATATTTTAAATAGAAACAGTGCACACATTCGGTGTGCAGCCTAAACAGGGGTGTGTTCTTGCTGGGAAGGGGCATGGCCACACAATAGTACCCCCAATTCAAATTATGTCACACAGTAGTGCAACTTTATTCACATTATATCATGTGATGGTGTCCCTTATTCACGTTACATCACACAGTACCACTTTACCTTATATACATTACTCCTCACATTATTCACATTATATCATGCGATGGTGTCCCTTATTCACGTTACATCACACAGTAGTACCACTGTACCTTATATACATTACTCCTCACATTATTCACATTATATCATGCGATGGTGTCCCTTATTCACGTTACATCTCACAGTAGTACCACTTTACCTTATGTACATTACTCCTTACATTATTCACATTATATCATGCGATGGTGTCCCTTATTCACGTTACATCACACAGTACCACTTTACCTTATATACATTACTCCTCACATTATATCATGTGATGGTGTCCCTTATTCACGTTACATCACACAGTAGTACCACTTTACCTTATGTACATTACTCCTCATATTATTCACATTATACCCTTAGAAAAAAATCCTGAGAAAATATTGTATTTTAAGCACCTCTATGGCCACACTGCAACACAGCACAAAGCAGTGTGTGCTGGGCAGAGGAAGAGAGCTGCAGCTGCTGCTGTCACTTAAGGGGAGGGGGCCGGGGCCCCCACTGGGCCCTTCCATCAGACTTTGGCCTGGGTAATTTATACCCCCTACCCCTTTCTCTCGGCACCCCTGATAATACCACACAGTAATGCCCCTTACACATGACACACATTATTAATGTCCTTATAACGATAATGCCCCTTACACATTATGCCAACCTTTATTAATGCCCTTCATACACATAATGACACACATAATGCCCCATACACATATGTTGCACATTATTAATGCCCTTATACACATGACACACAATGCCCCTTACACATATGTCGCACATTATTAATGCCCTTATACACAGGACACACATAATGCCCCTTACACATATGTTGCACATTATTAATGCCCTTATACACATGACACACATAATGCCCATTACACATATGTTGCACATTATTAATGCCCTTATACACATGACACACATAATGCCCATTACACATATGTTGCACATTATTAATGCACACAAGGAGCTTTCGATGACTAAAATGATATGCAGCATGCCTATATTCTGTGTGCAACTGTGGCTGTACCTACATACAGAATGCTATGTTACAGTGATTTCCATGAATACACTATTTCATATGCAGATACAGCCTCACTCACACACAGAATATAGGCATGCTGCATATCATTTTAATCAGCAGAAGCTGCTTTCCATTCCAAATGCCCTAGGCAATTGCCTAGTTTGCCTATGCCTAAGGCCGGCTCTGTATATAACTTTGGCTTCCTATCACTAATATTTATTAACATTATAGTTTTTTCACTGGTATGCTACCCTGGCCTTTCTGTCTTACGCTGATTTTTTTGGGGTGCCGCACCCTGCACCTAGATATAGTGCTAGGGACCCCCAGTACACAGAGAAGCCTTGACGACGGCTTGGGGGCATGTCATACACTTGTGCAAATATATGTAACCAATATCTCTGTATTCTATTATCATGTATTGTTACTGGTTACTAATACCATTCAGTGAGCTGGCGGAAACAATGTCTTTTTTCTTCTTACCCAGAATTACCCCTCCCTTTCATTCACCTGAGTGGTATTACTGAACTACTGAGCATCTGCTTGGTTCCGAATTCACTCCTCCGGCCCCAATAGTGTGGGTTTGGGAAAACGTATGCGTGAATATACGCATGTGCAAACCACGGGAACGAACACCTTTGGCGAGTTTCACACTCGCCGGAAGTTCGCAACAGGATGGGCGGGCATGGAGCAGATGCAGGGGATTGGCCAGGGTTTTACGATAATTATGTTTCGTTTGAACACCCCCCACCCAAATCTAACTGGTTATTCACCCAGATCTGAATTCTGAACTAGTATTCTATGTTGGCTTTGTGCATCCCAATATCTCTGATTACACGCTGCTGCTGCTGCTGCTGCTGAGGCTGCTGTTGATGTTGTGTTACATCTGGTAACACCGCAAGTCAGATGTGATATTTTATAATTATTATGATTAAGTGGTTCATTTTTATTTTGAATTACGATCATTAATATACATTATTTCCAGCCATTGTTGTTATCTCTTGAACTCTGCCCTATATTCTGGTATAATTAGTTTTTCGTTATCATTTTTAATTGCTTCGAGCGTTAATCAAGGATTCCTTTTTATATTTAGCTGGAGGCGCTGTAATTTTCTCGTTTAGATTTCAATAGTTGCCTTCTGATGTCAATTAGCCAGGACCTCTTATAGATGTAGCCTCATTTGCTGAAACAATTGATAATTGTTTATTTACTATTAACCTTTATTTGGTAGAGGCCTGAAATTCCCTACCAATTTATCTCCAATGTGTCCGCACACGGATAGGTTAAGGGGCCTACACACGGGGAGATGCGGAAGCCTTCTGATCCATGCTAGATTGCTGGGGATCGCACAGCACACATGTTAGTACTGTGTGCTGTGCGATCTGTCAGAGCCAGCACTGGCCCTGCCTGGCGATTACTAGATTCATCCAGCATGTTGGTTATAGCGATGCGCGTCCCGATATGGCCCCTACACAGGGGGCAATGTAGGGCATTTTCTAAGCAATCTAGTGAGATCGCTTAAAAAATGCCCTGAAATAGCCCTGTGTGTAGGCCAGGGTTGCCTACCCTCCTGGAATAGTCGAGAGGCTCCTGAAAATCTTGGCCCCCCAGAAAGGTGGGCAACCCTCCCGGATTCCAGGGGACCCCTGAGGGGAGATCCAGTGGTCTGCATTTTCCCATGTAAAAATACTGGACTCATATGGCATCTGAATGGAACATCGCGACTTAGGGTCACTGGTGTGATGTTAGTGTATTAAAATGCTTAATATTTGTAGACACTCCCTTACTAATATGTGTAAGCCTGAATCTTCGGTGATGGTCCCTAAGACCAGGGGAATGCTGGGAAGTGGGTGGTCCTGAGGCAGTGTGTCTGGAGTTGGAGGGATTGGGAATAAAACAACACAGCAGTGAACTCACATCTCTCTGTGTCCTTGGGGGAGATTCTCTAAACTAAAAACCCCGTTATCAGGGTTTTTACCGCATTTTGGGATGCTCTAAGCATCTCCCGGCAGGTTATCGCGGGGTTACCCCAATTTCGACTCTGCACTGTCTCATGCACAACAGGACCTAATTGGTCACCCCTGGCAACAGCAGAAACCTCTTTTCTTCTCAATTCCTACACTTATGACACTCCTGGGGTCCGCTCAACTACGCATCCACTGAATATTGTCACATGCACAGGCCGTAGCCACTCCTTGAGTAATACCCACCTCAAGTATTTATTTCACTCTTCTACTTTCTCTCATCTCATTTCAACCCTTACAGCAGCAACAATGTATTAACTGGATGTTACTAAAACTGTAAATGATTACGCAACACTGTTACATCAGATTATTTTGTAGCAATTTGAGGCAAGTTGTCTGTACCACCATTATAGAAATTGTATATCAACCTGTATAGGTATTACTGAACAATTATTCATCTCTCTCTTGTCAGACAACAGGGAAAGCTCATATTGCACTGCTTTCTCACCACTAGCCATATATGTATTACTCCCACATGACCATTCTGATACAAGTGGGAATCGTATTCGTGTTTAATGTTGTTTTGTCTCTGTCCATTGTGATTTAGGTCTGACTAAAAAATACCTTTCTAGTTAATAAAATTCAGTTTTAACAGAGTTATTATTCTGTCCTAGAAGGCTGTGCCCCACCCGGGAGATTTCTTTATATCCTCTCTTGGATATCTTTTTCGAATCTACTTACCCTACTCCCTGGGAGCACCTCCACAACCACACAACGAATCATTCAGTAATATTTTTGTACGGAGTATGCCTTCATCACCCATGACAAATTAATCCTGTGCCCTAGGCCCACCTCCCCACTTCCCCCCTTTCCCCCAAGAATTAAACATATGAACAAAACAGATCCCTGGAAGTTATGATATGGGGCCTGATTCAGAGTTGATCGCAAGCACATTTTTTAGCAAATAAACAAAACCATGCTGTTTTGTGGCAGATGTAACAGGTGCAGAGAGAGTTAGATTTGGGTGAGGTGTGTTCAGACTGAATCTAAATTGCAGTGTAAGGATAAAGCAGCCAGTATTTACCCTGCACAGAAACCAAATAACTTCCCCAGTCTATTTCTCTCTGCACAAGTTACATCTGCCCCCCTGCAGTGCAGTGTGGTTTTGTCCATTAGAGAAAAAAATTGCCCTGTGATCAGGCCCACAGTTAAGACATTAAAATAATATTTATTCTGTAAATCCACAATACTGTATATATTATGTAAGAAGTAAATAATTCATAGCAATTATAAAACACTGTAAAATGGATAGGTCAATCATTAGAAGTATGTTAAAAAATCAACATAATAAGGAACTAATAAGGAAGATTGCTTGTGAAATGTTGTTGAAATGACAGTAGCGCACACGGGGGGGGGGGGGGTCTGAGAACTCAGAACCCCCCCTGACAGAAGAGAGAAAGTAAGCATGATCTTTTTTAAAGCCCCTCTACCTTATAGAAATTTGCCATTGATTCCCGGGTTATTGGGAATCGCATACCTCCCAACATGACCCTCTCCAGAATGGAACACAATGCTCTATTCCTGGACTTTTTTCTTCATTTATGATTACCATCACCTATGTGGAAGCACCATTCTTATCTATTAACCTGTTTAAAATAGGTGACGGAAATCATACATTGAGGAAAGACCCTAAACAGAGCATTGTGTCCCTCCTTGCATGGGTCATGTTGGGAGGTATGGAATCATGTAATTTCAGCACTCCCCCCTCCCCCCCCCCCCCCCCCCGACAGACCCACAAACCGTGAGGGGGCAGAGCTTAGTTATATCGTCATTTCTGGGTTTGCTCCTGACAGAGATATCTGTTTGCTTTCATTGTTGGAATTAGATGCTTTGAATTTACTCCATCCTTCAAATCAGTGGTTCTTAACCTCAGTCCTCAAGTACCCCCAACAGGGCATGTTTTCCAGGTCACCCGGCTGGTGCACAGGTGCATTCATTATTCACTGACACATTTTTTCACACAAAACACAGTTGGAGCTAATTATTTCACCTGTGGACCTGATGACCGAGGTTGAGAAACACTGATTTAAATAATCCAAACTACTGATGTAAAATTTTCAAATATTCTCTGTAAAACATACCACCCAACAGTCCCGATTACCGCGGGAATGTCCCGGTTTTCGGCTGGGGGTATGGCTAGAGGCTCACAGAGCCTCTCGGTCATGCCCCCATAGCGTCAAAACGGGGGAGGGACAGAAGGATGCGCGCCATAGGTGCTTCTTAATTTTTGGGAGGCATGGCCTAATTAAAGGGGCGTGGTCTATACGTGCAGCTCCCCTGCGAGGTCACGCCCCCTTTAATTAGGCCATGCCTCCCAAAATTTTAGACGCACCTACGGAGCGCATCCCTCTGTCCCTCCTCCGTCTCCATACAAATTGGGAGGTATGGTAAAGTGCTGGGGAATATGTGCGCTATATAAGAAACTGTTAATAAATAAATAAATAAATAAATAAATAAATACAAACATTTGGGGTTGAGTTTGTAGACAGAAGATAGTTTGCCCATTCCTCCCAACTCTGACAATTTTTGCAGGACCGTCACGATTTTTTGTGACTCTCTTGCATCCCACCCACAGGCAGCAGTGCTCCAAGGTTGGGGGAGGTAGTTGAGAGTCCCCCTGTCACTCACTGCTCTCCTGGGGGAGCACTGGTACCCACCTTCCCCAAAATGAACTCGAAACTCCCAAATTTTTGTGGGGTCACACAGAATCCCAGAGGAGTAAATCAGCCTCCCACATGCCACCCAAAAATTAATGAAATGGGTGTGACAGAGAGCACATGTATATAGAAAGCCCTAACTGAGAAATCAATCATTTGCTAATGCTAATATAGAATATTTGCATCACTTGAGATAATAAAAACGACTGTATTTTTCCCATTTTATATATCTGCTTAGAAAATGTTTTATGAATCAAAACGTCTTCATTTTCATTCTACTTTATAGAGTATTATTCTCATTTAAAATGCTTTTTGCTGAAATATGTGTTATAATCACAATAGACCTCTAGAGGGCACCAAAGAAACATATTACAGCCATTTTTCTGATCTCAAATCCTCTATATTTATAGGCCATTTTATATTTAGTAGACACGTACTAACTTTAGCAATCCATTTCTTCAAAAGTAATGGAAAAAAATATATTATTTATATATATTTTTTACATTGCCACTGAATGGGTGTAAACCAGTGGCGTAACCTTATTGAATTTGCCCGGAGGCAAGATACATTTTGGAGCCCCCCCTACGAAAATGTGGCTGCTATCGGGGAATTTATTTTGACCTGAGTCTTGAAGACTGAAGAGAAGAGTGCTGCAGCGGCATGTTCCTCTTCACGTCCAGTGCTGTGTGTGTCTACCCGTCCTCGCTGGTACTACCTCCAGGGCTGCCACTAGGAATTTTGGGGCCCGTGACTGATTCCCTCCCCCCCCCCCCCCCCCCCTTTCATCTGTTCTCCCTTAACTTACCGCCTGACTTCTGCTCTGAGTCACTCATCCCCTCCTACTGACGGTCCCGAAGCCATTTTAGAGGCCAGGGCCCAGGACAGCTGTACCCACAGCACCCCCTTATTGGCGGCCCTGCCTACCTCCGTGCAGCGCTGTCCTGTCACCGAGACGCAGGGTGCAGGATCGAATTCCATTGGACAGCCACCGGAAGTTCAGCGCTGCTATAAGGCGCCGGCAGCTGTCTGTCACTGCCTGTGTGTATGCCCCCTAGCTACAGGGCCGGACTGGCCATCTGGCCGTTCTGGCAAATGCCAGAAGGGCTGATGGCCTTGTGGGATGATTTTGTTCAGAAACTTTGCCGCATTATCATGATGTCGTGACGTGGCGTCGGCCGCTCCTGAGCCTGCTGCCTCCAGTCCTGTCCGCCCGTCACTCTGCGCCACCCCACCTGTCATTACCATTTTGACATCATACCGCCACCCCACCTGACCCGCCGGCACCGCCACATCCAGACTAGAGATGAGCGGGTCCGGATCCCCGAGATCCGACAGATCCGAATATCGGGGATCCGGGCCAGATCCGAGCCGGCTCGGGTGTTCCCGCCTGAATTCCGGACCAATAACGAGGCCGAACGTAATCATCGCGCTGTCGGATTCTCGCGGGAGCGGGATCTTATAAAAGACGCACGCGCGCCCGCCATCTTCACTCCAATCTTGGAGAGGGAAGAGGGTGGTTGGGAAGCTCCGTGTGCTCCGTGCTGTGCTCTGTGCCATGTGCTCCGTGACCTGACCTGTGCCCTCACTGCCCTGTGCTGTGCTCCGTGCCATGTGCTCCGTGCTGTGCTCCGTGACCTGCCCTCACTGCCCTGTGCTGTGCTCCGTGCCATGTGCTCCGTGCTGTGCTGTGCCCTGTGTTGTAGACTTGTGGCCTGAGCCCTGTAGTGTGATTTAACTAACTAGGTGCTGCAGTGCTCACACGCAGGGGCTGCAGTGTCCACTGTCCAGGGGCTGTCCTGTGGCCCGTGCCCTGATGTGATTTATTTAGCCCTAAGCCCTGTGTTGTGATTTATTTTATTTAGCCCTGAACCCTGTGTTTTTTTTTGTGATTTAACTAACTCAGTGCTGCAGTGCTCACACACAGGGGCTGCAGTGCTGCTGAGTAGTACACTGTGTACAGGGGCAGCATTAATACAAGGGGCTGTGTCCAGTGTGACGGCCTATATCTTATCCATTGTCCAGTGTCACAAGTCACTCACGACATATATCCTGTGTCCTGTCCTGTGTGACGACTGACGACATATCCTGTGTCCAGTGTGACGACATATATCCTGTGTCCACTGTGACGACATATATCCATTGTCCAGTGTGACGACATATATCCTGTGTCCAGTGTGACGACATATATCCTGTGTCCAGTGTGACGACATATATCCTGTGTCCAGCGTGACATATATCCATTGTCCAGTGTGACGACATATATCCAGTGTCCAGTGTGACGACATATATCCAGTGTCCAGTGTGACGACATATATCCTGTGTCCAGTGTGACGACATATATCCTGTGTCCAGTGTGACGACATATATCCTGTGTCCAGTGTGACGACATATATCCTGTGTCCAGTGTGACGACATATATCCTGTGTCCAGTGTGACGACATATATCCTGTGTCCAGTGTGACGACATATATCCTGTGTCCAGCGTGACATATATCCATTGTCCAGTGTGACGACATATATCCTGTGTCCAGTGTGACGACATATATCCAGTGTCCAGTGTGACGACATATATCCTGTGTCCAGTGTGACGACATATATCCTGTGTCCAGTGTGACGACATATATCCTGTGTCCAGCGTGACATATATCCATTGTCCAGTGTGACGACATATATCCTGTGTCCAGTGTGACGACATATATCCTGTGTCCAATGTTCTCTTCTCTTGCTAATGGTGTGGAGGTTCTAAAAGAGGAGTGCAGCTACAAGGGGGGGGGGGGTTATTAAACTGCCACAATGTCTGCCCCTGTAGTGCTGCTCTGCTTCCGACATGTGCCAGGTTGGAAGTGTAAGGTCCACATGTATGTGATGCCCACTGCTGTCGCCTAGCTTAGTCATCCAGCTACATCGGGATAACCTTATGGCCCTACTACAGTAAATGAAAACGATTTTGTGAGCTGTGAAGTGATCAAAATTGTCTAGAAATGAGTGGAAACTAATGTTATTGAGCTCAATAACACTTTAGGGGCAAAAACAGGCCTGAAAACTATTATTTTAGCAATTTTTAGCATTTTTCCAAATAAATCCAGATCCAAAACCAAAACCAAAACCCGCAAGGGTGGTTTTGCCAAAACCAATCCAGATCCAAAACACGAAGGGAGATCCAGATCCAAAACCAAAACCCGAAAAAGTGGCCGCCGCACATCTCTAATCCAGACAGTGGCAGTCCTAAGGAGGGGGGGCTGAGGGGCGAGCCAGCCACTTGTCACCCTCCACGCTGCAGCTGATGGCTGCACGCCAACGGACACCAGGCCGCTGTCCTCTGCTTTCTGGGGATACATTCCGGTGCTTAAGAGGTTCCGTCCACCTGAATTCTCAAGTGGGTCAGACAAAAACTCCTCAACTTCCATCTATTTGCCGGTGTTAGAGCTCAGCTTTACTAAATAATATTGCCTATGTTCTAAGGACTCACTGTTCACATGGTGTTCACCTTTGATAAAGCCACCTGGAGTGGCAAAACGCATCAGAGAGCTGTTTGGACAACCCCCACATACACACCTATACCGGATAGAAGTCTGAACCAACCTCTGGGACACTTTTCAAAAACTTCAAAGGAACCCTTATACTGCATCATATCCACAGCAGTTGCCATCTGCCTAAAAAGTCAGTGCATCCACGGACGGTGGACTGGACTCACCTACCCCCTCACAGCCATCGGTAATTTGTGCCACCTTGGACCAATTAAGGACTGTTGGAGGACTTCCATACCCTCGAAAAGGGTGGTAACTATCTTTTTCAATATCTTCTCCCAGAGGTATACTAGGAATGGACTCTCCGGTGTTCATTACACCATTTTTGGGTTGTTCATGTCTGTTTTATTATCAATTTGTATGATACATGCATTTTAAATTACATTAAGTGTTAATAAATTGATCTTATTTAAGATCATCCAATCTGATACGATTTTTCATTTATTCTCAAAGCTGTGCGCTGCTACCCTTGTTTTCTTTGTATTTTTCCCTACAGGACTAACTATCCCCACCAACAAGCAGCTGCAGGAAAGTGCACTCTAGGTGAGCGCCCCCCAGCTCTGTCCCTCAGGGCCAGTTCTAAATCATCCCCCATTTAATAAAGCATATTGAAACCCAAAGTGGGCAAGCACCAAAACAAGTCATGATAATGTTTACAAAGTTGGGTGCATGTAGAAATACACAGTAAAGCAAAATAAGAAGTACAATAAATCACGTTACTTCAATAGCGAAGACATCACTACATAAAAAGAAAGTCTTGTTACCCTAAATCAGCGTGTTAAACTGTTAGAGGCCGCGTGAGCAGTTCCAGCGCTCACGCAACAGCCTCTGAACAGCGTGTCCCGGATGTTGCCAGGCAACCAGCACACTCAGACCTCCGGCGGGCCTCACTGAGTGCCCAGGATCTTCTGCACGGCCACTTCCTCCTCTGCCGCAGTGGTTTCCTAGGCGACGGGGTACGCCAGGCCGCCGTGTGGAGGAACAGGTGCAGCGCTCAGCTGCGCCGCCTTGATTACAGCAGCGGCAACAGATCATTGGTCACGGGTCTTATTTAAACTTCCTGGGCAGGCCGGTCAGACGCCGGTTATAGTTCTGTGTCAGCGTGTCCAGAGTGTTCCCGGTTCCTGGAGTCTTGCTGTTGCCTTTGATCCAGCCTGGTTCCCTGCCTATCCAGAAGTGTCTCCCCGTGTTCCAGTGTTCCTATCCTGGTTATCCTGTCTGCCAGTACCTTGTTGTTCCCGCTTCCCTGCTGCTTCCACCGTGCAGATAAGTTGGGGATTTACCCATCATTATATTACTGGCAGATCCTTGTTTGGTGCTTATAACATCTTATGTTTATTGTTACACCGGTATTGCTCATAACATCCTCTGTGTATTATTACATTAGTATTGCTTATAACATCCTCAGTGTATTGTTACATCTGGTATTGCTGTTTAGACCCCTGTGTATTATTACACCTGCTTTGCCCAAAGGAACCGTCACCTCCCAGGGGCACATCAGGCTCCCTAGTCAGTTGGGGGATCGGTGCCCCGCTAATTTCCAGTCTGAGTTAGTCTGTCCTCTTGTTCCTGGTAAGTCTCCGCGGATAAGTTGTCATCACATAAATCCTGCCTGTAACGGAGTCGGGGCGGACCTAATTCGCCCTTACAGCCGGGACGGGTACAGGCGAAGCCTAGCTCTAGCACTTATCCGTGGACACTTGGCCAGGACAATAGAGTTAGGGGGCGGGGGCCACCGATCCCATCATAACATAAACCCAGATAAACGAACAAAATGGATATAGAGAAAATATTGAAAAAGAGGGATAAAAAAGAACAAGATCGAAAACAAAGAAAGGAAATCGGTCTCGCCTCTCACCCCACGCAAGGCCAAACAAAATAGTTGGTATCTAAGTGGAAATAGAGCTAAGAGTGAGGAAGTTGTGTGTTAAACACACATCTATGGAGGGATCTGTGGTGGTCAGATTCTTTGTAGACTAACCACGGGTACCGCGTAGCTGTAAACTCATGCCTTTGTCAAATCTAAAGTTAAGGCAAGATCATCTATGACCATGTAGTGATCTAAGCGGGCACACTATTCCTTCATACTAGGAACAACCCTGGATTTCCAATGGACTGGAATGGCCGCCTTCGAAGCACTAAGAATGTATCATAACGTTTTCTTAAATTCGGAGCGAGGTCTGCACAAAAAGTTCAAAAGCCAAAAACTTGGGCAAAGTGGGAAAACTTCATTGAAAATAATTTTAGCTGTCTCCACTACCTTGTACCAATAAGGTTGGAGAAGATAACCTTTCCACCATATACGTAAGGGTGTACCAGTCTCTGTCATACACCTCCAGTATTTGGTACTCCTGGATACATTTTTGCTAACCTACTTGGACCGCATAAATAGATAGAAAATTTGAACAATCCACAAACATCAAGGCTCAACTTAAAGTCTATAATAACAATTATTTGTCTTTTGTTGGATATCGCTCCTTTCCAGATATAGGCCCTTATTCAGATCTGATCGCAGTACAAATTTGTTCTCAAAATGGGCAAAACCATGTGCATTGCAGGTGGGGCAGATGGAAAATGTGCAGAGAGTTAAATTTGGGTGGGGTGTGTTGGAACTGAAATCTAAATTGCAGTGTAAAAATAATGCAGCCAGTATTTACCCTGCAAAGAAATAAAATAACTCACACAAATCTAACTCTCTCTATACATGTTACATCTGCCCCACCTGCAGTGCACATGGTTTTGCCCATTTTGAGAACAAATTTGGGTACTTGTGTACTATCACGGCCATAAGGCATGCGATGGTATGCGATGCGATGCGATGCGATGAGATTTCCCCCGATGTCATACAATGTTAAATGCACCCCCACTCCACCCCCACTTTGAACGTGAACCCGAAGCGTGGCGAGCACAGCAAGCCCGCGAGGGGCGGCGGTACGTGTCCTACGACATTTTCATAACCCCACTATCCACGTCGGCGTGGGGTTGATTTCATATAGTGTGGCGAGCACAGCGAGACACCGAGCCCGAAGCGTGGCGAGCGCAGCGGGCCCCGCGAGGGGATGCGGAATACATGTAAAGTAATACGCGTGCGCTCGCCCTGCTTCAGGCACGGTGGCTCGCTGCACTCGCCACACTATATAAAATCAACTCCACGCCGACGTGGATAGTGGGGGTATGAAAAGGTCGGAGGACGCGTACTGCCGCCCCACGCGGGCTCGCTGCGCTCGCCACGCTTCGGGTTAACGTTCATACTGGGGGTGCATTTAACATTGTAAGCCCCCATTAGGGTGCTCATACAATTAAACATTGTATGGGGGGCTTATACAATTTTAAATCGCATCGCAGTACATCGGGTGTATGGCATGCGATACGATGCGATTATATGGAGTGCGACCAAATATCGTGGGCGCCGTGCTAGTACACAAGTACCCAAATTTGTACTGCAATCAGATCTGAATATTGGCCATAGTTTCAAGGTGGGGACCTGGGGTGCTGGACAGCTGTCCGTGTGGGAACTCAAACCATGTAAAGAAAACAAAATATAACCAATGTGATGTATTGTATATATATAATAATTTGGTGTATATTCCTTAATATGATGGCATACAAACTCTCACATCTTGTGGAGCCGACACGCCTATCTCGGTTCCTTTTAGTTCTTGTGAAGTGCGGGTGATATAAACAGATTCAGTGACATACCGGGCTTATGGTTTTTAGTGCTTGGGTGAAGTCCATAAGTGGGGGAAGAGCCAGCAGAACTTTTCTTTCATTTATCACAATGATGGGCTCAGAATCGTGATGTGTGGAATATAAAGTAACTTAGAAAAATCCATATTGTTACTTCTAATTATCCTTATACTGTACGTGTATCTTTATTTGAAGGGCAGGAACTATGAAACAATTGGGCGTACCGTCACTCACACAAAGTGTATAAATATAAGCATATAAAGGTATCTGTATCCTAGATTCTACAAAGATTGCATCCGTCCCTGAAATGGGTGTGGTATACTTCACCGACAGTCGGGATTCCGACAGTCATTACTCAGAGGTCGGAATCCCGACTGCACAGCGTGGAAAAAAATGCATCATGGGATAAAAATATATTAATGTGGCACTTCTAAAGAAAAACAATCATATAGATCTTGTAAATAATAACAAAAATAGAATTGTAGACACCAAAAAGAAAAGAAAAGAAACTTTTATAATAATAATAATTATTATGTAAGTTCAGTTCACCTATGGCACTCCGAGCAAAACGGAGTGCCAGACCAAAAAAAAAAAAAAGTGAGCATTCTCCATTTTCGCATTGAATACACAAACAGCGAGGTGCACCAAAATTCCCATAAGAAAGCAACGGCGGACAATGGCGATGACCAAGTGGAGAACAGGGCTGAGCTCAAAAAAAAAAAAAAAGCGAACCTCGCCGGGGAAAAAAAAGCAAAATGAGTATTAAATACTATCCTTGATGTTTGTGGATTTATTTTTATTTTTATCTGTTTGAAAATGTGGTGACATTTCATTTGCAGTCCAATTAACTCGGGCAGCAGAGTGCCATGGAGGTCAAAAATCACCATAATTGTTTCTTTCCTGTGTTTACTGGGATGGTAATACCACTGAGTGAGAACTTTATAGTGGGTTTCCAATGTTAAGAAATTAACTGAAGAAGAAAAAGTATTGCTAAAAATTTCGTCCCAATCATCTTTACCCACCAAACCCTCAAGGTCTGATTCCCAATTTTTGAAACATTTTGGTTGAGAAGGGAAGGTATGATCAATTAACAATTTATAAATTGTCGACAGGGAGTGGCGTTGGTAAGACTGGGAGAGACACAAGTTTTCAAATGGCGTTGTTGCCCGGCAGATGTCTTTGGTGAATTTAAACCTAAGACAAAGGGGGACATTTACTAAAAGAAATTTGTAAAATACGGCAATTCGTATTCCTATTGATAGCACATCAATACGACTACGAATTGCCATATTTTCGGGATAGTAAATGTCAAAAAGAAGTGTATTTCTGGATACAAATACACCTATTTTTTTACAAATTTCCTTTAGTAAATTTCCCCCAAAGTGTTTAATCCAGAGATATCTCCAAATCTCTTTATTTGGTTGGTCCCAGTTAGCTTGTATATCAGGGAAACTCAAAATGCCCGAAGATCCCAGTAGTTGGTCTACCCTCTGAATTCCCCTCTCTCGTCAAATGTGAAATGACAGGGGCTGTATTCCTGGTGGAAACTCAGGGTTGTTAAATAGGTGATGGGGAAAGAAGAAGTTGAGAACACAAGTCGAGACATTACAAGCCAGCTGATTCCCTGCAAATTACAGGACAGCCAAGCGGTACACGGAGAGAGCGGGCGCTGCGGCGCATATCCTTCACAGACTGACAGTTCAACCAACTTTCTGTTGTGCGGTAAGAGCCTTATGCGGAGATAGGACAGACACTGTCTACAACCTTAAGACAGAAGTCCTTACTCCCAAACCTGTGATTATGGGCCTTAAGAAGGAATTTGTCAGAAAGAGTGAACTAAAATAACCCCCTATATGCTTACCAGAGAAAAGTGCCTTGCTGCAAAATTTTAAGTGTGCACACTAGCTGTTCAATTAAAATCCATATGGTCTGACTGAATTTAAGTGGACACTTTCAGCCCCAAACAAAGAATTGGGTGCGGATCCATTTGCACATCAAATTTTTTCCTGATTCATAAAGGGAAAGGAACAGTGCGCATATATATATATATATATATATATATATATATATATATATATATATGTGTGTGTGTTTTCACATTCCAGTGATATCAAATCTTGTTGCAACAACTAATGTGGTTTTAGAGATTGTATGTGTTTTGTGCTGCTTGTTTGTTTTAATAAATTGTTATTCATCTTGTTTACCTTTAAGCGCCCCACATTTTTCTTTTGTATTAAGCAGAGGTTGGTCCTACGAAACTGAAGGGATTCTGGTAAGCCAGGGCGATTCTGAATGGAGCAGCGGGACTGAAGCAAGTTAAATCTCCACCCATTGTTTTCTGCCCGGCTTATGACACCACTCCATTATTCTAGTAACAAGTACCACATGATGGTATGAACGGAAGTGAGGTAGTTGAAGTCCTCCCTGATGCTTTCTTTTCTAATAATTTCATGTTTAAATCTGGGCTGGCGTCCGGCCCAAATAAAACCCCTAATCTTATTCTGAAGAATGGAGAACCATCGAGATGGTCATCTGCGATGGCTTACTTAGGCTGTCTGTTGCAGGGCGGTTTGCATGGCCAAGGAAACTAGTTCTTGCGATGCATCCTTAGACTTGCTACTCCTGGAAAACAAGGGCGACACATCCTCATTTCCAGCAGCACTGCCCACCTCTGCCTCCTCCACCCCCCCCCTTCCCCCCGCCCCAAATGCCCTCTGTTTGTCAATCAGGCAGAGGCATTGGCTATACTGCACGATTGGAGGGCCCATTGCGAACAGGCCTAGAACAGGTCCCGCCCCTGCGATTATCGGGAAACTGCCGTATTGACTGCATAAGCGATTAGTACTGAAGAGAGCCCTTAAGTCCACAAATAAAATACCACATGGTATTAATGAGTCAAGAAAAAAAATCTCTGTTTTCATTTTAATATTATCGCTTATTTTTTAGATATTTTTTTGTCAGTGCACCACAAATCCAATACAATTATTTTGTTGCCAACTGTTTTTGTTTAATTTCTACAATTTTAAGTACAATGGCAAGGCAATTGAAAGTCTGTCTCAGTCCCTGTCAATGTCAATGTGAATGTTTTGCTCAACTCCAATCCAGACTCCTGGGGTTATATATTTTCTAAACTGCGGTTTTATAGAAGTGAAGATGTTTCTCATAGCAACCAATCGGACTCTGGGGGAAATTTACTAAGATGGGGGTTGTATTGCAGATGGGATTGGAACCAATCAGCTACTATTATCTTTTAAGGAACAGGGGGGTCAGTTACCGGAGTAACTGGAGGGGCGCCTGTATGAGTGGTCTCTACCAGCAGCTGTCAAAAAAGGGATTGTCAGTCCCTATAGAAAATGGAAAAAAGGAAGGTAGACTGCGCTCATTGATGACAGAGTGAGGATATTTAAAACAGAGTATATTTTAATACTACAATGGCATGTATAAAATACAATATAAATTCACAGTAAAAAGAAGGGGGGAGGGAGGGGGGAAGGGAAAGGAATGTGCTGCATCCACTGAATGATAGATATCACCTTTTTATAAGTCCACAGTTCAATGGGAACCCAATGCTGGTTTGATCCTGTAGTGCCTGGCCACAGCGGTGCTCTGTAAAACTTTATCCAGATGTGGTATGGGGGTAGCGAGCCTCCCAATTCGGAGTGGAAAGTTAGGTCGAGACGTCCGCTGGGTGACACTGGGTGGATATTAGATAGGCGGCTTGCCTTCAAAAGGAGAGTGCCTCACTCCAGGTCAGGTGTGCCGGTGATGTTTCGCAGCTTTAGGATCTCCAGTTGGTTGTGGGTAGTAGATGGTGATGGTGAGGAGCAGCGTATTCAAGGGGCAAATTGCAGCCTGGGCCAACGCGTTTAGCTGCAAACAGCAGCTTTTTCAAGGTGGTTTGAGACAGGCAAGGGAAGGGGTATATATACCAGTAATACTCAGGTGGATTGTATGCACCTGTGCGCAGAGTAATTAACTCTGCATAAAATAAAAACATATAAAATGACACCTCATAATGAGCAGGAGACATAACTTCATAAGCCCTATATATATATAAGGTGGAAAACGAGTATTATCTTAAGCAGAAAACACTAAAAACATTCAAAGGGACATAGTACCAGAGCATAGCGTCATGTCACTTCCGGGTATCCACTTCCGGTTAGTGAATGAAACGCATGTGAAACGCATAGCGCTGTTAATACAGCGCTATGCGGAAGACAATAACAAATGATTGCAGGATAATCTAGTTATGGAGAGCCAGTACATATAGTGGTTATAGAGCACATGTGTGGAGAGAGGCTGCGCTAACATTGAAGGCATACATCAATATGCTTGAGCACAGCGTCATAATACTTCCGGGTATGTACTTCCGGTTTAACGAATGGAACGCACGTGGAACGCATAGCGCTGTCAATACAGCGCTATGCGGAGATCGTTAACAAATGATTACATATAAATAAGCCTCCTATGTTTCCTGCACATGAGGGAAACCTTTGCGGGTTGCACCCTATATATCTTTGTATATCTCCAACGGTAGCGCAATTTTTTCCTACTTATGTTCCTTATAATCATGCACTATCATCACATGTACTGGCGCTACACTTTCCCCCCCCCTTTTGTTCAAACAATACCCATTTGTAATCATTTGTTAACGATCTCCGCATAGCGCTGTATTGACAGCGCTATGCGTTCCACGTGCGTTCCATTCGTTAAACCAGAAATACATACCCGGAAGTATTATGACGCTGTGCTCAAGCATATTGATGTATGCCTTCAATGTTAGCGCAGCCTCTCTCCACACATGTGCTCTATAACCACTATATGTACTGGCTCTCCATAACTAGATTATCCTGCAATCATTTGTTATTGGGTACTTCTGTACTTTCACGGCGCCAGCATGGCGCCGCGCGTCATAGTCCCCTTGCGGGGCTCGCTTCGCTCGCCCACGCTGCGGGCTCGGTGGCTCGCTACGCTCGCCACGCTAATTAAAATCAACTCCATGCCAACATGGATAGTGGAGGTATGAACTATCCATGTTGGCATGGCGTTAACTTAGCTAATTTTACTTAGTTAGTGGCGAGCGTAACCCGGAAGTACGCGCGGCGCCATGCTGGCGCCGTGAAAGTAAAGAAGTACCGTTATTGTCTTCCGCATAGCGCTGTATTAACAGCGCTATGCGTTTCACATGCGTTTCATTCACTAACCGGAAGTGGATACCCGGAAGTGACATGACGCTATGCTCTGGTACTATGTCCCTTTGAATGTTTTTAGTGTTTTCTGCTTAAGATAATACTCGTTTTCAACCTTATATATATAGGGCTTATGAAGTTATGTCTCCTGCTCATTATATGTTTTTATGTTATGCAGAGTTAATTACTCTGCGCACAGGTGCATACAATCCACCTGAGTATTACTGGTATATATACCCCTTCCCTTGCCTGTCTCAAACCACCTTGAAAAAGCTGCTGTTTGCAGCTAAACGCGTTGGCCCAGGCTGCAATTTGCCCCTTGAATACGCTGCTCCTCACCATCACCATCTACTACCCACAACCAACTGGAGATCCTAAAGCTGCGAAACATCACCGGCACACCTGACCTGGAGTGAGGCACTCTCCTTTTGAAGGCAAGCCGCCTATCTAATATCCACCCAGTGTCACCCAGCGGACGTCTCGACCTAACTTTCCACTCCGAATTGGGAGGCTCGCTACCCCCATACCACATCTGGATAAAGTTTTACAGAGCACCACTGTGGCCAGGCACTACAGGATCAAACCAGCATTGGGTTCCCATTGAACTGTGGACTTACAAAAAGGTGATATCTATCATTCAGTGGATGCAGCACATTCCTTTCCCTTCCCCCCTCCCTCCCCCCTTCTTTTTACTGTGAATTTATATTGTATTTTATACATGCCATTGTAGTATTAAAATATACTCTGTTTTAAATATCCTCACTCTGTCATCAATGAGCGCAGTCTACCTTCCTTTTTTCCACTATTATCTTTTAGAAGGTGCTAAATAAATAAGTACATTCTAATTGGTTGCCCATCCCAACATCCCATCTTAACTATGGGCGACTATGCCTATCGTGCATGGACAGCGATGATCGATATCATTGCTGGGGGGAAAGACGCTCACACTGAGTGGCTTTCCCCCTGCCTGGCGCCGTCAGCGGGGAGAGGACGGTTTTGCATAGCGCAGCTCCCGGCGATGATGCGGAATTGCTCACCGCTCATCGCCAGTTCATACACACTGGGCGGCTTTGAGCTGAAAACATGCTGTTTTGAGCGGCTTTCAGCTCAAAGTCGCTCAGAGTGTATGGGCCTTTAGTAACTTTCCCAATATAGCTACTATCTTCTAGAAGGTGCTAGATAAATATTACCCCTTTACATCTGCAATGTAAACATTTAACCCGGGGCCATGTGACCCAGGACTCGTTCTCAGCAATGAAACAGCTGGCATTGGGACTTTAATGGGACAGCTGGCATTGGGGATCTCATCTCCAAGCAGAGCCGGCCTTAGGCATAGGCAAACTAGGCAATTGCCTAGGGCATTTGGAATGCCTAGGGCAGGGGTTCCCAATCTTTTTTGAATCACGGCACCCTCGAATACAAAAGTTTTTTCACGGCACCCCATGGCCAAAAAAATGTAGAAAAGAAAAATAAAATTAAGTGAATTGTGTTTATATGTGATCCTTAGGTTCAGTTATATTGTAAAGGGTTCTGTTTGTACACATATTTTATGATTGGCAGTCACCAGAACTGGTTTTGTCCATAAATAATTGGCCATAAATAATTTTAGATGGTCTTGTACCACCAACCCGAGGCACCCCTGCAAGTGTCCCGAGGCACCCCAGGGAGCCACGGCACACAGTTTGGGAACCACTGGCCTAGGGGCATCAGCAGCTTCTGCTGATTAAAATGATATGCAGCATGCCTATATTCTGTGTGTGAGTGAGGCTGTATCTGCATATGAAATAGTTTATTCATGGAAATCACTGTAACATAGCATTCTGTATGCAGGTACAGCCACAGTCGCACACAGAATATAGGCATGCCGCATGTCATTTTAAACATTGGAAGCTCCTTGTGTGTGCGCTGGTCATAGCAATGACGAATAACGAATTTTCAGCAAATAAGACACCCAACATTAGCAGTACTGGCCAGGAGCTGCATGGCTTATTGAGACAAGATGTATGAGGAAACATCTGTATCCAAGCAGAGGCAGAGGTCATAGTGTTAGCGGCTGTGCGAGTGCTGTCTGCGGGTGGGTTGGTTGTTTAATAGTGTTCGGCATATGTGTAAGGGGCATTATGTGTGTCATGTATAAACGCATTATTAATGTGCGACATATGTGTAACAGGCATCATGTGTGTCATGTGTATAAGGGCATTAATAATGTGCAACATATGTGTAAGGGGCATTATGTGTGTCATTATGTGTATGAAGGGCATTAATAAAGGTTGGCATAATGTGTAAGGGGCATTATGGCTATAAGGACATTAGTAATGTGCGTCATGTGTAAGGGGCATTACTGTGTGGTATTATCAGGGGTACAGAGAGAAAGGGGTAGGGGGTACAAATTAACTAGGCCAAAGTCTGATGGAAGGGCCCAGTGGGGGCCCCGGGCCCCCTCCCCTTAAGTGACAGCAGCAGCTGTAGCTTTTTTCCTCTGCCCAGCACACACTGCTTTGTGCTGGGTTGCAGTGTGGCCATGGAGGTGTTTAAAATACAATATTTTCTCAGGATTTTTTTTTAAGGGTATAATGTGAATAATGTGAGGCGTAATGTATATAAGGTAAAGTGGTACTACTGAGTGATGTAACGTGAATAAGGGACACCATCGCATGATATAATGTAAATAGAGTTGCACTACTGTGTGGCATAATTTGAATCGGGGGTACTATTGTGTGGCCATGCCCCTTCCCAGCAAGAACACACCCCTGTTTTGGCTGCGCACCGAATGTGTGCACTGTTTCTATTTAAAATATTGCGGGTAGGAGCACCAAAATGATGACTGCTATGATGAGGGTTGATGGTGCTGGGAAAGGGGAGCAGGGTCAGAGGCGGAACTAGTGGCGGTGCTACGGGGCACCAGCCAAAATCTTGCCTAGGGCATCATTTAGGCTAGGGACGACTCTGTCTCCAAGCGCCGGATCAGGAGCCACCATTGGTGACTTCACCCATTACGCATTATGCTAGGGGACGCCAGTGTAAAATGGGTCACAAACCAGGTCGCTCCCGCGGTGGTCTCCTCTCCCTACTACTACTGCAGACTCCCATGAGTGTCACATGCTGCATCCGAAACTGTACCACTCGCCGATGTGGTCACAGGGACTGGAGACAGTCGCTGTGAGTAGTTGTCTCAGTGTGCAAAAAAGGGTAAAACTGTTCAATTAGCGCTGGTGTTGTTCTCATATAAAATAGTCACTGTGTTTTAAAAACACACAACAAAGTCACAAATTGTCACCAATGGGGTTCCACAATGGGTGGGATTTCACAAGGGTTTAGGATCCTCCAGTGATAACGTCCTCCCAATTGGGATATGAAATGACACAAAAGAAGAAGTAATAGTGCATAACTTTTTAAAACATATAGTTTAATAGGGATGTGCACTTACAATTGGTAGGGGTAATAAAAGCATAAAAAAAAATGCTCAAAGCGGGACTGGGGTGCCAAGGAGACAGTCCAAGAAACAGGATACCACCAGGTCCGGAAGCTGGGGTGTCGCAATGGTTGTCAATGGTTACCCAACGCGTTTCGTCTCTTTGTGAGACTTCATCAGGGGTGAACAGTTTTATAATAGATCTTAATAGGTCTTTTATCAACAACACTCTGTTAATTTGTAATAATATAAGGTCCGTTTACAGGCTCAAGTTTTTTGCTGTAGTGGATAGAGGAGTAAAATCCTGAATCTTTTTATTATGTAAGAGATCTCTAGGCAATGGGCGGTTGCCCGTACTTGAAACGTGAAGAACTACTGTTTCATCAGAATTTTTAGGTACCATTAATAGAACTTTAGTGTTCTTAATTCCTAATTTGAATATAGTTTTTAGATTATAATTTTTGAAGTGTAGTCCCTTTATATAATATTCGGGAATATACTCCAATTTCCAATATACGAACTCCTTAAGGATCACAGGAGTAAAGATGTGGTCCAACAAAAGACCTTTCTGGCTCCTAGAGATGTGTGCTCTCCTGTGTCCAAACACCTCACTTGGTGTTTGGACACAGGAGAGCACACATCTCTAGGAGCCAGAACACAGCCAAAAAGGCAGAAACTTGTGTTTCTGAAAGAGGTCTTATGGTGAATGTTGTATGTTGAGGGCTTCCATAAAGTTCATGTAAAATTCCTTAAGTTGCTGGTTTACACCCATAGTCCAAAACATACTGGTTGTCCAATTAGCTACAGATACAGTCAGGTCCAGAGTAAGGGCCACATGGGCCTGGGGCTGAACATTTTTAAGGGGAGGAGCTGTAATGAGTGCTATGTGGGTGTGGCCAGTGCCATGTACACTCCCCTACACCGGTGGTTCCAAAGCTACATAAATCATCTCTAATCAGCATTTTTTTTTAGGGTGCCCATTGCCCAAAAGGTTCTTATTGAGAAATTTAATTCAAATTCTAAATATGAAATATTTAAAATTTATGGTTGATCCTTTTACCAGTTGGTGGGTGGCTGTCATCAAGTTGTCATGGTGGTGGGCCTATTTTGATGTGGAGGACGGGAGCTGCGTCAGCCCCATTGATAATCTGGCACTAGATGTAGTGGATTCGAGTATTGATAATGACAGAGAATTTACACCAAGCTCCTCTAGGTCTAAAGGTCCATACACACTGGGCGATATTGTGTCACATGCCGCCGCAGCGGTACATTGCGGCCATGCTACTCACTCGTCCATGTCCGCCGCCGGCCAGCATGTGTCCCTCAGGCTCCCAGGGCAGATGGGAGGCAGGTGGTGGTGGTGGTGGTGGGGGGTATGGGGTAGCAAGCATGTCAGGTGGCATGAGGGGTCCAGGTCGCGCCGCAGGGAGTCTGACTATGCTTGGCGGCGCTGAGAGGCCGGCGCCGCCATCTTGGTTTAGGGCAAAAGAGCTATTGGGCCAGGTCAGGGTCTTTCCAATCCATCAGGGTCTTTATTATTGTCAAGCAACCATCTTCCTTCCTCAGTGCACCTCATTACCCGCAGTCTCCAACTAACCCATCACCCCAATTTCCCTATGCAAGGACTTTGCTTTATTTATCTTAGCCATTGACTTTTTCCTCAAAGAAGTATGTGAGTCCTGTTTGTTTGTTTGTTTGTTTGTCATTTATTAAAAAAAAAATCCTTAATTAAACCTTCCCATTTTAACCCTTCATCTTCTAGTCCGTCTGCAGTTCCTGAGCACCACATGACTCCATCAAATCCCTCTCCCGTGACAGTTTGCACCGACCCAATGGAATTGAGTGGGAATCAGGGATTACCCACGGACCTCCTACAAGGAATAGTAAGTCGCTTAGAACAACTGAATGCGTCCCAGCGACAAGTGGCTCAGTATCTCCAACCCCTGATCCCTCTGCAAACACACTTCCTCAGTCTCACCCGCTCCACCACCAGTTTCTCGAGCTGCTTCTCCATCAGCCTCCGTACCAGCAACAAACATGATGGACCACCTAAGGCCTGTTGTGGGTTTCTTCATCAGTGCGATGTACATTTCACTTTGCAACCATCCAACTTCCCCACTCCAAAATCCCAAGTACCTTACATTGTCTCTCTTTTCACCGATCTGGTCCTGGTGTGGGTCTCCCCATTACGGGAACGATCCGCATGAAAGTCGCCCAGTGTTTACGGGGCTTTAGGAGGATTATTGTACACTATCTGTAACATGCAATATATGGGGGCCATTTAAAGAATGTTGATAAAAATAATAATAATAATAATAATAATAATAATGTGATAGTCACTTCGTAGTTATCCAAGAGTCTAAATAAATAGAGTGTATATTTGTTAAAGTGTAGAAAAGATATACACAAGGCACCATCAATTATCACCCACATGGCTGCCACAGACACCGCCTGCTGATTGGCTGAGATAGTCTGACTCTTAGCCAATGAACACTTTGCTATACCCTTCAGTAACATTGGCTCATGGAAACTGTCATTTTGGGGGTTATTCTAGTTCACTCGGAATGGCACAATCACTCTCTTATGGACAAAACCATGTGCACTGCATGTGGGGGTGATGTAACATGTGCAGAGAGAGTTAGATTTGGGTGGGGTTTGTACTTCAAACTGATATCTATATTGCACTGTAAAAATAAAGCTGCCAGTATTTACCCTGCACAGAAACAATAAAGCACCCAAATCTAACTCTCTCTGCACATTTTACATCAGCCCCACCTGCAGTGCAGCATGGTTTTGTCCATTAGAGAGGGCTTGTGCCTTTCCGAGTGTACTAGAATAACCCCCTTTGTGTAACCTGTAAGAAGAGGTGTCCGGTTTGTATTTTTGCCAGCAGCGTGGACTACTTATTTACAAGAATAGGCCTAGGATTTGGTAAATATGTAGTGTGACAGTTTTTATTTTTTAAATTTTTAATAAAAGATGAAATAATCGGTGTACGTATGTATTGTCATTATTGTAACATTTCCTTTACAGTCGGACTACGGCTGCCAGCAGGCCCTTAATGTCTGGGCATACTAGCACAGGTTCTCCAAGTGCCATTATGCCCAGGAAGGCATGCTGGGATCTGTAGTTCTACTGTCAAGAATATTCATTCCAGCGATGATGTGCCTTTTTTGTAAAGGGAACCACCATTCTGCACGCTGCGGAACTCTGCATTCAGTAAATAGCAATATTCCCGCTTCCATGCCACCACCTGTCTACAATGCCTATCTCGTGACCTGGAAAACATGAACTTCTGGGGGGGTACTTGAGGAACGAGGTTGCGATCCATTGGGTTAGACAATAGGATGGGTTGAAAATATATTGAAATTCCAATAGTGCAGAAATGTTGTGGGTCCATAACAGTAACACGTGTGCTAAATGTCTGCCCGGCTAGATCATTACTAACCCCAGCGGGTGCTTGAACTTTGTAAATTTGATACAAATCAAGTTTTGTGATGGTTTTGAAGTACTTATGTACAGTCTGAGGATCCTGTTTTCCGAGGTTATCCATCTGGAGTGAGAGATCGTGCTTGGAGATTTCATGAAGGCAATATCCTGAGGTGATTGCTTTGCACAGTTCTCACAGGTATTTCTGGTCTTTGCGGAGTTCTTTGGAGTGTAAATCAGTTAAGTCAAAGTCCATACGATGACATTTTTTGATTGGTCGCCTTTCACAGTGAGACAACTGACCTCCTATAGGCAGTGCCAGATTAAGCCTTCGTTGGCCCGGGGCACTTTAGACAGGGGGGGCCCCTTGCACTTGTCATTAGTGGCCACAAACTGCATGGGAGAATATTACACTGTCAAAACACAGATTAAAGGCAGTATAAACTTGGTCAATGGGTATATATATAAATATATATATATATATTTATATATACATACATACCACATGATAAGCCTGTGTTCATCCCTCTGCACCTTACTCTGTAGGACTGTTGGAGACCTCACAGTCCCAGTGCTGCCTCTGATTAAAAACCCTCCCATGACTAGGCTGCTGCTGCTGCTGTCCTCCATGGGCCTGATAAGCATGTAATGAGCTCCACCAATCAGAGCTCAGCACAAACCTCTCAGCCTCTGCCCTCTTGTGCAAAGTGTCATGGGACTTAGTCAACTCCCAGTAATGCACTGCACACTTGTGCAGTCAGTGTTCCTTGGCTCCCGATGCTCAGCACCATTAATCATTGTCACATTGTCAGATAGGTGATGCTGCAGCACTACCCCCACTCCCATACACAAAACCTTTAGCTTTGATATAAATATATATATATATATATATAAATACATGCCAATCACAGGGGGCCCCTAGCTAGAGGGGGGCCCAGGGGTACTGACCCCTTTTGCCCCTGCTTTAGGGGGTTATTCTGGTTCGTACGTTATTAACGCCGGCGGATCTGTTTTTTTTTTATCTGCGCATGCGTACCTTCCGCAATGCGCAGGCGCGGCGACTTCACAACGCTCACGGACGGGTCTTTCCGTGCAAAAAAACCTGTCCGCAAGAGTACGGTCATTGTGGGCGGCATAGGGGCATGTTGAGGGGAGCGGCCGAAATAATGAGGGAAACTGGGCGTAAACATGGGTGTACACGGAGGTGTGCACAAAAAATGTACGGTGCTACTACCGCTCGATCGGCGAAAGCACCGTGCATTTCGGACACAAAACAGGCGGCCGCCACCGACACCTCCAGACCACCCCTACAGATACCGCATGAGAGCGGACGCCTGGGTCTGCTAATTAACGCTGATTACTGGTCAAACACATACACCTGAATGTAATAAGCAATGCTGCAGTCTATTAAGTCCAAACCATTATTTCACTACCTGCAAGCAGGGCCGGCAACAGAAATCTTGGGGCCCTGTACAATGACATTTGTGGCCCCCCCCCCCCCCGCCTAATCCCAAATCCACACAACCCTCTTCTGCATGAGCCTCATTTAACCTTTCGCTGCTCCAGATCCTGCTTTCAGGTGCGGGCTTCTCTCATTCTCAGTCCTGCTGGCTCCTGGTTACTGCTGCCTGCTGGCTCCAGCTGCTGCTGGCCTGTCACTTTCACAAAAGAACGCTGAGCACTACGAGCAGGCAGGGCAGGTCTTTCACAGAGTGCGGAACAGACGACCAGCGCATGCACAGTAAAAGTACAGGACCCAGAGACTGAGGCCACAGCACCAGCGGGGGATACGGCTGTGCGCCTGCGGCTCCAGGCCGTGCGCACACACAGAGTAGATGGCTCTGCGTGCCAAGTGGCAGGGCGCACACACAGTACACGGCAGTGGCACACAGTGAGTCAGTCAAAATCAGCCAAAAACAGATGGTGCACAGTAAATGGCCGAGCCGTGAAGGTCACTGACAGGCCAGCTAGTACAGGCAGTGGCTGTGCCGGGGTATGGAAACCCTGGGGCCCTTCAGATCTCTGGGGCCCGTCACACTTGACCCCCTTGACCCCCCCTGTCGCCTGCCCTGCCTGCAAGCCACACACAGCCCTCAAACACATTGGAAGCATATCTTTCTACACTTCTCTGCATGTAAAGGTTGGTTTCATTTTAGCTAAGATTAATTTTAGGACCTGCTTATACAGTATGTCATGTTTTACATCCTTGCTGGCGGGTCGCCAGAACGTACGCGCTGGCGACCCGCCAGCAGCCTCGCCAGCGAGGAGACTGAGACGCGCGTGCGTCTCACGCGCACGCGCGTCTCAGTCTCCGTCGCTAGCGCGACGGAAACCCTGTCCGTCTCCGCCTCAGGGAGACGGACAGGGTTAGGGGGGGTTAGGGGGGGTGCGGGCAGGCGGCGGGGACCCGGGGGAACGGATCGAATCGCCGTCGGAAGGGGACGCGCGCGCCGCTCGTGCGCGCGCGTCCCCTTCTCACCATCGCCATGGCGCTGGCGGGGGATGGCGGCTGGCGACGCCAGCGCCATCCCCTGCAAAGATGGGACCTGACCCATCTGTATATGGCAAGGTAGTTATTTTGTAACCATTTACACACATTCAGTAAGTGTTTTCATATACTTTAAACAGCAGCACACTCAATCTGCACAAGTCGACATGTGTCAACCTTTTCACTCTTATACAAACATAGTTTTTTTAATTATGATAAAAATACATAAACCACATCTAACAGCTACAAGGATGTTTCAGCAATGTTTTAAGGCCATGGCCACTATTTAGTTAAAATGTATTTTTATTAGGCTGTTCATGAAGGTAGACAATTGAGGTAATAGAAAACAATAATTGATGAACAATTAGAATAATTAATTTAATTGGCTTAATCATAGTTGAAAGGCTAGATTATGAGGGCCATATATGTGAAGGGTATGCCACCGTGCACGGACGTACGCTCACGATCGGTGACATACGCTGAGTTTTCCATTGAAAACAGGCGAGACCCGTCCGTGCAAGGTGGCGAACGCTCAGATAGCCGTAAGATGGCGGTGTGAAAATGGACGAGACCCGTCCGTATACGGTGGCGTACGCTCTGTTGTACGCCAGTTGTCGGTGTCTAAGAGGAGATCCGTCCGTGTACGGTGGCGTACGCTCAAGTGTACGCCACTCCCCTTTGTCTGTGTTTGTGGCCGTCCGTATGCGGATGTTTTGTGGGTGGATTTTCGCTCAACGTCCGCGAACGGGAAACGTACGGTGATACGGAACGTACGTACGTTTGGCCGGCCGAACCAGAATAAGGTCCTTAATCTGGCCCTGCCTATAGGACCTGAATGTGAAGGACCGCTAGTTGTGCCATGTACGTCACAATGCAGTAACAGCAATGCGTTAGAATCCAGCAAGCAGATATTCCACGGAAATGTTTGGTTTAGTTTATCTCTTAGTTCCAACATATAAATCACACCACCCACATGACCTGTGCCATCGGAGCCACTAGCCTTTAGTTTGTATTAATACTGAAGAATGATATCAGCGATTCCCATGACCAATATATATGGACTACCACGTTCTGATCCTGCCCTCCGCCAACTGCACTGCAGGTTTTTAAGCGCAAGCACAAATCTTCTTAATACTTTTTACCATTGAATACTTTTGATGCAATAGTCATTTACCATTGCACCGAAAGATTCAATGGTGGAAGTCCAGCAATGTTTTTTGGGGGGAGGGCAAATGTCTGCCTCAAAGGTTTGTATCCATTGGCGCTCCACTGAAGTGTTTTTACAAAAAAAAAAACTTCATTGCCAAAATATGTGCCCAGAAACTGTGCCTTCACCTGATTCCAATAGTCCTAATTTGTATAAAATGTTCAAAATTGTAAGTGCCCACTGGGCACAGTAAAAATATCTGACAGAGCTGGAATTTTGCACAGGTGTAAAGGTGCCCATACATGGTACAATTATTGCACCAGACATGTCTCACCTTATTACAATAAGCTCCATTATGATTTAGTTTCCAGCTGTATTGTTGGATTGGGTACATTTGAGGTTCCCCTCCTGGAGAATGGGGAATTTTATAGTAAACAAAAATACATGGTACAATTATTGTTTGCGTTATGGCAGACATGTCTGTCACGGTTGAAGATTCAGTTGGGGTCGTGTGATGCTCAGGGACTGGAGACGAGGCAGCAGCAGTAGGGTTAAAACGAGCGGGTTTAATAAATGATGTCATACAGGGACTCAAATACTTCTTTGAGAAAAGGGCAGGCAAAATAATAATAAATAGCAATGATAATGATTGCCCAGATAACATTGATGAGGAATATCCAGATTACAATGATGAGGAATGTCCAGAGAAAGAAGTGAAAAGATGGCAACAACAATGGATCCGATGACTGAAGGAATTGTGGAGAATGACTGAGAGCTGAAGATTCTGGAACTGTATTCCTGGGGGTTCCGGAGGCAGAACTGGAGTTAGGAATCCAGGAGGTAGCACGGGTGAGTAGAGTACCCGCCATGACGGCGTGTGACACATGTCCAAAGTCCGGCCCGGGGGCCAATTGCGGCCCGTGATGTCACTTTAAGTGGCCAGCAGCCTCCAGCCGGAAGCAGACTAAGCATTAGAAGCAGGACGCACAGTGCAGGACTGTAGAGGCGGGGCCTACAGCGAGCGCACATTACCTTGTGTGCAGCGGTGAGAGGGTGTCGGCAGCCATGTTTGTATGTGTCCAACCCCGTCCCCCGTCTGGGCTCCACTCCATCTTCCTTCTGCAATATCTGGAATTACACTAAATGGGGGCATAGTGGGGTTCATGCAGGGAGCAGGCTGGGGGAAATACACTGAATGGGGCAGAGTGAGGGACATGCAGAGAAGGGGGAGCAAGCTGGGGTAAATACACTGAATGGGAGCAGAGTGGGGGACAGGCAGAGAAGGGGGAGCAAGCTGGGGGAAATAGATTGAATGGGGGCATAGTGGGGGACATGCAGGGAGCAGGCTGGGGGAAATATACTGAATGGGGCAGAGTGGGGGACATGCAGAGAAGGGGGAGCAGGCTGGGGGAAATGAACTGAATGGGGGCAGAGTGGGGGACATGCAGGGATGCAGAGAAGGGGGGGCAGGCTGGGGGAAATAGATTGAATGGGGGCAGAGTGGGGGACATACAGAGAAAGGGGGAGCAGACATGTACTATTTACTTCAGTCAAGATCTCAGTATCACCCTTCACACTAGAGCAGGTAAGAAAAGTTATTTGTTTAGTCTTCTGATGTGATTCATGGTTCAGGCTGAATTGTCAGCCCCCACACATTTTCACCTCACCGAATCTGGCCCTCTTTGCAAAAAGTTTGGACATCCCTGCGTTATGGACTAGAAAATAAAAAAACACATAAAATATACCATCAACAATGTTTACCATATGTATACAAATGCTGCACATTATTTCTACCTCATAAGTTACAAAAATGTAACATTCTGTCTTCAGTGTCTCTCACAAGGATTTTATTTTCAATGTACCTGTCCAGCAAGTCTCCCCAGCTGTGATATTAGCCGGCCCAGTTGCCACAGAGGCTAGCATTACTGTGTCACTGAGGTGATGAACTCAATTCCTGACCCGGATGTAATAAAGTTTTATTGTCATTGTGTATGTGTATTTATTTAACTATTTGTGCTACTGTGGGACTACAAGTGGTTCTCCAAGTCCCTGCATGTGGTGCAGGCTTTCTGGGACTCATAGTTCCACAGCAGTATACAATAGTTTTTCTATCTTTTTACACCAATTATCAGCTCAATGCCCACCGCCAAGGGGCATCGAGGATAGCCCCGGCTTCAGCATGGTCAGGTAAGTTCTGGAGGGGGGGGGGCCTTCTTTGGGGGGGTCCCCACTCCCCCAGGACCCCTGCCCATGCTGACCGGTCAGGGGGTGAATGCTTTGGTCGGGGGCCTTGTATAAAAAGCCTCCCCCCCCCTGGCTGTGGCATTACCCTGCTGGCTGGTTGGGCCCGGTGCTGGTTCTTGAAATATGGGGGACCCCTAGTCATTTTGTCCCCCGTATTTTGGGAACCAGGCCGGCTCTTGACAAATTGAAAAAATATGAAACGATATAAAATTTCGCGCTCCAGATCAGCTGGAGAACCAATCACAATCAAGTGACCCCACACCAGAGAAATAGACAAGTTGGATGATGTGTCTTAAGGTGCCCACAGACGCTACAATTGTACTGTGCTATGCGTTTTTGTCTGTACAATGGTTCTATACAATTTTTCTTCCAGCTTGCTATGAGATGTGCACTTGGTTGCATGCGATGCGATGTGATGAACCCATGTTTGTAATGTTAAATTTCAGATGTAGTCTAAAAAGTACGTGCAGCACGTACTTTTTTAGACATACAATTTTAGACATACAGCATCGCACAAGCCCATAATCACCATCCAATAATTGTACATAAGATGCAATTTGTGCTTAAAAAGTACAAAACGCATTCGATAATTGTAGCGTCTGTGGGCACCTTAAGACACATACAGTAGTGTTTGGATCTCCTGCGCTCTGTAATACAGTACATAAGGGTGACTATAACAACCCTATCTATGGAGGAAGGGTTCCTCTTCTCCGCCTTTAGAATGCATGCAGTTATACTTCAACAGTATAAGGAGGGTGTTGTCTATGTTCCCTTCACCACTTCATCAGAATAGGGGAAAGATACCATACATCCCTTTTAGGCCCTTGAGTCTGGTGCTGGTTTTATAAAATCCTGGGGACCCCTATTTGTTCAGCCCCGTGATTTTGTGAAACCAGGACCGGCTCTTTGAGCCTGGGGCTGGTTATGCTCAAGAGGGGGGACCCCACGCCGTTTTTTTTTTTTTTTTTACTTTTTTTTCACAAAATCGCACATTATCGCACCATATTGCACTTTTTTGCCGCGAATTCGCATCTCATTAAATTTGCGAATTCACAGCAAAAGTGCGTTTTTTTAAAGGGCGATATAGGGCAATTTTGGACAAAATCACACTTTTAAAAAAAAAAAAATCTAATTTCACTAAATCTCGCACCAGGAGTCTGATATGGCCACTCCAGAACCTACACTTTATTCTGCTGTAGCCAATGACAGGTCGACTTGGCCTTGTGTTTTGGATCATTGTCATGTTGGAACGTCCAAGTATTTCCCATGCGCAGCTTCTGGGTAGGTGCCCATGTTTAGGCAAGAGCTCCAAAGATAATCGGGGTGCAGTCGCCAAAAAACTTCAGACAGCGGGCAATAACAGCGGCACTCACTCGGCTTTTTCAAATAAACCCTGTTTGACATATACCATGACTGGCAGTCTATTTTTTTGAAAAAGCCGAGTGAGTGCCGCTGTTATTGCCCGATGTCTGAAGTTTTTTGGTGCCTGCACCCCAATAATATAGGATTCGTATACAGTGTGCCGGTCTGGAGCTCTTGCCTAAACATGGGCACCTACCAGAGTTATCCATTGATGATACCATTGATGGTGTGAAACCATCTGCAAGGGAACTAACAATGGTTTCACCCGCTGATGGTCATCCCTGTATTATAGTGTAATCAGTTGTGGGCCATTCGGAGCCTGGGGGTGGGGCTTTGCAGGTGTCAGCGTGCGCAGCTAATCTTGGAGAAGAAAAAAAAAATTTGGTAGCTCTGTTTCATCGATGGTGGGAAACCCTCTGTTTCGATGTTAAATATAGTTACCAACAGCCACCCCTTAGGGCCATTCAGGCCAAAACTGGACACACAACTTGCCTGACTTCACAGACATTTCTGCTTGTCACCTCACGAGGGAGTGAGCAGAAATGATGGGTGCATGCAGTGGCACCGAGGGGGGATCTGATGCTTTTTAACTTGTCCCAGGTCACTCTCCCCCCTCACTGTTGCTGGGCATTGGGAGATAGAGAGAACATGCTGCAGCACAGCCTCTCTCTCCTGCAGCACAGTGCTGTGTGCTGAGATGGGGAGAGAGGCAGCTGCAGCGGCAGCCTGTCCTCTTTTCCTCAGCCGCTGCACCCTACAAATTTTTGTTTTGTTTACAGGGATGTGACCACGCCCCTCCCATAGGCCACACCCCTTATTTTTACTGGGGCCAGGTAGAGCTGTCGGCGCCTGTGACCGTTGTGCTTGATCAGTGCAGCAAATTAATTGCTCCATCAGTCGCTCATTACTTAGCGGTGCATGGAAAATTACTTAATTGCCCTTTCTGTGTGGAGTTTGCATTTTACCCCTGATTTTCTATGGGTTTCCTCCCACACTAAAACAGCATTTACAGGCATTATAGGTGTATATTTACTAAGTTGGGAGTTCTATTGAAAATGGGATGTTGCCCATAGCAACCAATCAGAATCCATCTATTATCTTCTAGAAGGTGCTAAATAAATAAGAAATACAACCTAATTGATTGCTATGGGCAACATTCCATATTAAATAAAACTCCCATCTTAGCAAACGTACCTCCTATTGTGTACATTGTCCATGTATTAGTAAACACACCTTCCAACATTGGAGGGAGGGACATTTGTGCATGCCTTCCAAAATATAGGGTGTGGCCTTGCAATCAGGGGGCATGACCTTTGATCACAGTACTCCTACGAGGCCACACCCCCGGTCTCGCCACTGTGGGGGCATGGCCAGCACTCTTAGAACTCCTGGCCATGACCCCCAGCCCTGCTGTGTCAGTGATTAGCGTCTATTCCCAGGGGGATGTAGGGGGGTTTGTGACTCCCAACTGCCCCCTTCCCACCACGGGACAGTCCCAGAAAAACGAGACTGCGAAAATCCGGACAGTTGGGTAGGTATGTGTAAAGCTGGGTACACACTATCCGATTTTCATGAATGATATCACTGTACATATCGTTCAGGCTGTACCCATTATCTCGCTAATGATGCGCACTCCCTCAGATCGTTAACGATAACCCTGATCGTCTGAACCTGCAGTCCAATCTGGCGATATTGTCAATGACTGGTAGTTCCGTGGGGTTCCCGCTGACATCACCGAACAATAGCGTACAGTGTTTTCATACAGGTCGTTCCTTTTTTTTTATAGTTCCTATATTGCAGGGATGGGGAACCTTTGGCACTCCAGCTGTTGTTGAACTACACATCCCAGCATGCCCTGCTACAGTTTTGCTTTATGGCCATGCTAACACTGTAGCAAAGCATTCTGGGATGTGTAGTTCAACAACAGCTGGAGGGCCAAATGTTCCCCATCCCTGCTAAATTGTATGGTGTGTACAGGGCATAAGCCCCACCGGTGCAGGGGCTGATGGGAATGATTGGAACATTCCCCAGAAGGCACTGCAGAATAGGTGCGAGCCTAATAAATAACAGATTCATCTTTATTACTATACATTGATCACATACTGCACTTTTCTTTGTACTTCAGACCCCCCCCCCCCCCCCAAAGGGAGAAAAATAAAATAGATCCCATGGTAACCTCACCTCTGTCTCACACCCCCATTTCCCCTGATCTCCCCCTCTTGATCCCTCTCTCTCTCCACTTCTCTCTTTACTTTACTTTTCCTGACTTTACATCCGGGTTTTTTCCCTAGGCAATGAAAGCCTAATCACACCCCGTTCCTTAGGCAAAGTGAAATAAATCCGCCGCACCGACACGTCAAGTAGTGCGCTCTTTCCTTCTCCTTCCTCCCCCTCCTTGGGTGGGGGGACCCGTCGCTCCCCGCGACCGCACCGGGCCGGGGTTTCTCCGCGGCGGGGGTAAAAGCTCCCGGCCAGCCAACTTGCCGGTGCGGTTTGGCTGGCGGGCGCTCTCTTCCCCGAGTCCCATCACAATTTCCTTCCCCCCCCTCTTCTCCCTCCGCTCGCTCGCCGGCCGCTCGGGTCCTTTTTTTTTTTTTTTTCCCCTTCCTTCTCCCTACGTCACGGGAGCCTGGAAGAGAGAGAGCGCGCGCGCGCCCGCCACCGCTCCGGCGGCGGATAGGACCTCGCGGGAGCGCGCCTGGGCTGAGGGGAGGGGGAGAGAGAGTGCGGCGGAGGGATCCAGCTCCGGGTGCACTGCGGCTCGGGGAGGGAGAGAGTTCTTCTTTTGCCATCACTTTCTCTTTATTTATTTATTTGCCCCCCCTTTGCCCGGCCGGGGGCAATTAATTCTCCTTTTGCCGCTTCCCCCCCCCCTTACTCTGTTCTTATCCCCCCCTACCCCACCTCCCCCCCCCCCTATCCGTTCTCTCCTTCCCCCCCACCTCCTTCTCCTGGAAGGGGGCAGAGGGCTGGTAGTTGAGGGGGGTGCCCCCCGTGTTATTTACCCCCAGCCGGTGGGGGCCGGGGGGGCAGTGAGGGAAGATGTGGCGGTGACAGCCTCTCCCCCCTCCCCTGAAAGAAGAGGAGGAAAAGAGAAGAAAGAAACAAGAAGAGGAGGAGGAGGAGTGGGGAGCAGTCCCGGCGACCCCCCACCCCCCGGAGCGGGGCACCCCTGCAGCAGGTGTGGGTCTGGGGGGTGCTAGGCTGGGGGCCCTAAGGCCGGGTGGGCACAGGGGCTGGGGGTGGTGGGGGGAGTGGGAGCTGGAAGTTGTGAGTGAGTAGTGAGGCTGAGCAGGCCCGGGAGCCGGGGAGTGTGGTGCTGAGGGGACAGCTGAGCACTGGGGGTCTCTCACACTCACAGGAGAGTCACTTGCCTGAGTGAGGTGAGGGGGGCACAGCACCCAGCACTAGTGTAAGTTAGTAAGGGGGGGGGGTGTTGTGATGAGTGTGACACTGATTTAAAGTGATGAATAAGCACAACTCTGATGATTGTGACTACGTTATAACCTGAGTGTGAGTGCACACTTACTAACTGCACCTCTCCTGCATCCCCCCCCCTTTCCCAAATGCACTTCATGTGGGATAGCTGCACAGATCTCCTGTAGTGATGTTGTACTGTTCCTCTGCACAATCTGCTTTGTGCATCATGTGTATGGGGAGTCTGCATGGGCTTGCAGTGCAAAGCTGACTAGGCGGCGTGTGGTGGGACTACACATCCCAGCAACTCCTTACAGCAGTCTTATGCTTGTGCCATTGGTAGTGTTGGGGGTTATGGAAAGTGCGACGGTTGTGTTTGTTTTTGTGTGTTGTCCCTAATAAGTGACAATGATGTATCAAGTGTGTGTGTGTGTCTCAATGACAGAACATAACTTTTGTGAGTAATGACAACACCCATATTACAATAGACAGGTACTTGTTAATTACTTTCCTTCTAATATCATTATTGTTCGGTCTTACACTGCTCCAGAAAATGATCCCACATGATGATATTATTATTATTATCCGTTATTTTATTTATATGGCGTTACAAGGGGTCTGCAGCACTGAGCAAAGTACATTAGCCAATCACTGACTTATAGTACCCAAATATTTTAAATGCCGTCATCACGTATTCTGTGCGCTCATTTGCACTCCATTTATAATGTCAATATCACTAACGGTGCGATTGTCCGATGCCTTTGTAACTTTTTAGTTCAAAACGCGTCGCTTGTCGTTGACATCACACAGTGTTACTTTTGGCTTGCGAATTGCGCTCACGGGGGGTTCATGTCGCAAGCCAACAAAGTTTGTGCAGCCTGTACTTTTTGTACTAGATCACATCGCATCTAGTTCAAATCGCACACTGTTGTAGTGCGTCACATGTGATGCGATCTAGTTCAAAACGTACCATGTGTGTGTGGGCACCTTTTAATGCCATGTTTGGACTTTTGTTATATCAGTATGGCCCATCAAGCCTTGACTTGCAGTTTTGTTATATTTGTAGTACCTTGTTTATAAGGCAGACTGTGATTCTGTTACATAGAATTGTCTCTTCCATTGATTACATTACATGCACTTAATTTACTACTGTGATTAAAGGTTCCCACACTGTGTGCTGTGACACCCTGGGGTGTCCCGGGGCAGTTGGTGGTCCAGGATCAATTCAAATTATTTATGGTCAATGTAATAGGCAAAACCAGTAGGTAAGGCTGCCAATCATAAACTATATGTACAATTGGGATTGGTATGGAATCTCGGCGGTCAAAATCCCGACGCCGGAATTCTGATAAGGGGGGGGGCATCGGATTGCCCCCCCCCCCTTGCGTGCTCTCTGCGCTCGCCACACTAATTTATTCTCCCTGTATGGGTGTCGTGGACACCCACAGAGGGACAAAGTGCCGGGATTTCGGCGGGTCAGGATTTTGACCGCTGGGATTCCGACCTCCGGGAAAGTGACTGGATCCCATACAAACAGACGCAAATGGTGTTCCTCACCACATAACTAAACCTAACGACAACATATAAACACAACGATAACCTATAAACTCAATCTACTTCGTTTTGTATAATTTTTGGCTTAGGGCTTGCCGTGAAAAAAGTCTTACAACTAGGATGCCGTGATTCCAAAAAGTTTGGGAGCCACTGGTGTAGCTCCTTTGAAAGTTAAAGGGCCACCCAGTAGGGCTGCAAAGTGTATCAGTTGGCCTTCACTGATACAGGAGAAATAATAAGTAATAATAACAATATTTATTAATATCGTTACTCTTTAAGATACAGTTTATAAAGAGTTCATAGTTTGTGTATGTTGCGGCTGCAGGATGTGTGCGGCAGTGAGCACCCTTCATAGAGTAAAGAGAAAGTGGCAAAGTTTTGTGGTTTGCGGCATGTCATACTGTATAAGTGACTTGGCTGACACAACACATGAGATTGTTATAGTGCGACGTTATCCTAAAGTTTTGTTGTTCTTGTGATCGTCTAATCATGCCTGAATATTTGATCGGAACTGAATTATTTGTGTGCGATTTTTTTTTTTTAATATCTTTGTTGCGGGGTGACTTGTATTTCTGGAAAGTGGATCCATTCACTAGTGGAAGATGAGTGTAATTTGTACTTATTTCTGAACATAAATCTTCTCATATATCTCAGTGCATCTGTAAATATTTGTTGAATGTGTGAATTGTATCATTTGCTGGTTTACCGGACAGTATGTACAATTGCATCTAATGCTCTTTTGCTTAAAGCAGTGATAGGCAACTGGATACACATTATAGGCCACATTATGTGACCCATTTAACCTCCTGCAGGACTGTAAAGTAAATTAATAAATGTAATCCAGGAAAAAGGCAAAATGACTGTAATATGTCAGCAGGAATTTAGCAAAACAAGCACCACAACAAAAATGACTACAAAAGTACTGGGGGCCGCAGGTGAAGGTTTCAAGGGTACTTATATGTTAGTTGGGCGCCCACTAAGCTATTTGGTTAGTTTTCTACGTCCCCTCGCGGGGCTCGCTACACTATATAAAATCAACTCCATGCCGACATGGATAGTGGGGGTATGAGCGTACTAAATACGGGTTTCCGACAGTCGGGATCCCGACAGTCATTTACCCGACGTCGGGATCCCGACTGTCAAAACGCTGACAGCCGGGTGCCCGATGGACACCCGCTATTTTCCCTCGTGGGGGTCCACGACCCCCATAGAGGGAGAATAGAATAGGTGGCGAGCGTAGCTGTCCGAAAGGGGCTTTTTTGCACTTGCCATGCTGTCTGTGTCCGGACAGTCAGGATCCCGACTGTCGGAGTCACATACCACACCCCTAAATAGAGTGGGCGCCCAACTAACATATAAGTACCGTTTCAAGCTCCATGTTTGGCCCTGGGGGTCTGCCAGTAGTGTCACCCATCACTGGTTTAAGGGGACATGACTATGTGTTTTTCAAAAACGTATCTGCGGTGGTCATTATTTTGTGTATTAAGCAGTGTGTGTGTGTGTCTGCTATAAAGTATTACACATGACCTGTAGTGACCTATATAAAAACACTTAGCCACGGTGAATTTATCTCTCCCCCTTTTTTTTTTTTGCACTCATGATAACTTCTGGATTATTCTGTGTATATGTAATAATTTTTCTGTACATTCTCCTTCGCTTTGGTAGGTCAAATTGGCTCATGGCAAAAATTGACCCTAGGGTATGTTTGTGTCTAGGGCAGACTAGATGGGCCAAGTGGTTCTTCTCCGCTGTCACATTCTGGGCCAGATGTATCCAGCTTCAAAACGTGATAAAATGGAGAGTGATAAACAGCCAGCCAATCAGCTCCTACCTGCTATGTTACGGAATGGATTTTGAAAAACGACAGGTAGGAGCTGGTTGTCACTCTCTATTTTATCATGTTCTGAAGGTTGATACATCTGGCCCTCTGTGTTTCTAAAGCCCTATACACACTAGAGGATATTGTGAAGACCATTTCCGAGTGATCTTTCACTTTGACGTTCCCGGGCGTCGTTAAGGACCGTTGATGTCTGTTGAACCATGCAGGTCAGTTTGGCGATCTAGCCAAATGTCCTGCATGTTCGGCGAGTCCCGGTGACGCCACTGAATGACATTGTTTACCGATATCATTCAGTGTGTGTGCTCAATATCGTCTGGCCATGGCTGATATTAACTATAGCAGGCATGTCCAACCTGCGGCCCTCCAGCTGTTGTGAAACAATACATCCCAGCATGCCTTGCAATAGTTTTAGCATTCCCTAATAGCAATACCATGGCAAGGCATGCTGGGATGTGTAGTTTCACAACAGCTGGAGGGCCGCAGGTTGGATATGCCTGAACTATAGTATCCTGGACCCACGTCGTCTAGTGTGTACGGGGCTTAACAAAAGTTTGTAAAAGGATATGCTGATGCCAGTCTATGCTTGTATCAAATTGACTCATAGTAGTTTCAGAGTACCTAATCTTTATAACTGAGAAAGAACTGGTTGCAACTTTTGTTTTCGCAAGGGTCCTTAAAAGTAATATGTCAGCACATATTTTCCCCGTACTTGTGTGGGTTTCCTCCGGGTATTCCAGTTTCCTCCCACAATCCAAAAATATACTGGTTAGGTTAATTGGCTCTCAGCAAAAGTAACCCTAGAATGCCTGTGTGCGCATGTGGTAGGGAATATAGATTGTAAGCTCCACTGGGGCAGGGACTGATGTGAATGTTCAAACGTTCTCTGTACAGCTCTGCGGAATATGTGTGCGCTATATAAGAAACTGGTAATAAATAATACATACGATACACTAGCCTTTATGCTATTGTCTGATATCTGACTTCAGTGTTGGTGTTTTAGACTTTATGAGCTGTTTACGTGAAGTTGCTAATAGGCATCACGGTGATCGGCAAATAAACCTCCTCCAACTAGTCTTGGTCCCAGCCGATATTGTGTTGCTCTTCTCCTTGATAAAATCAAAGAACTCCTGTGATTTTAGTTGTCCACATTTGGTTGTCGCTCTCATGTATCACAACAATGTATTCATCAGTCAGCTCGCTAGCACAGTTTTGCCCTCGCTGTGGATATTTCCAATGTTGTCTTATTTTCTGTGTCCCCCTCCCTCCTCCTGCAATCACAGCTGCCATTCTCTAACACTCAGGAAGGCCTGATGCTTCCTCCACCCCCTCACACTTTACAGGGGTCTGTAGAGGACATGTGCCGAATAACGGCTCACGTTCTGAGGGGCTTTGTGTGACGAGAACCTGACATTCCCTAATTTCAATGAAGAGACTTGCGATTGGCCTTTGTGAGGCTGAATTGTCAGTGGCTGGGATTTGTGCTGGAAGCATGCAGTTGTTCGGCTGCAGGAAATATTAAGTGATGTTGAGGTCTAGAGCTAGGCAATTAAGCTCGTTCTAGATGTAACTGCGGGGAGTTTGCACTTATCTGTTTCCCCGACACGTTGATGAATAGAAGTATATACACTCCGTGCCGTTCACCGAGTGTACGGCGCAATGCCATTTATTTATGTTTGTGTATTTTTGCGGTTCAGGCATGCTAATTGTTGTTACATTTGTTAGGCCTAAGCCTACCTCCCTGACAACTTTACTACGGTACAGTGTGAAGCTTTTCATTGGCGGCAGTGTATTTCCGCACACTGCAATCCATCTGGCCCACCGAGGGCTTCGAAGGGACAGGTGGCTAAGAAGTCCGTCCGAGAGCTTGTTATTTACTTACTGGCAGGGAAATGAATTTGATGTGTTTCAGTGCTGGGAGTGGCTGCAGTCTTTTGTCTTTTTCCATGTTTGATCTGTGTAGCATCAGTACGTATGCTCGAGCATGTGTAGAAGGATGCTAATGCATGCCAGGCACTGTACAGGACATTCTGTTATGTTAGCACATTTGGTAGACTGAGACTGTTTTGCTGTAGTTTTTTTTTTCCCTATCAGATGATGAAAGTGCTCAGAGGCCTTGCACATCACAGGGGAAACGGCAAGTAACTGTTCACGGCTGTTCTCCCAGCGTTATCCATTGCTCCAATGCAATCCGTGTAATGTCCACTTATTTATTTTTCATTTAAAATAAAATGTCAGTTTTTTTCATTTCGTTGGTACGGAATACGCAGTCTTTTTATTTTTATTGTACACGAATAAGCAGAAATCGAACTTTATTACTTGCACTTGTAAATTTCACAATTTTACTTAATAAAGTATTAATTAGTGATAACTGATAATGCATCACTGTATATAGGGCCTAATTCATTCCGGTTGACTCGCAAAATCTCTCTCTAAAGGGGAAAACCATGTGCACTGCAGGTGGGGCAGATGTAATTTATAGATTGTAAGCTTGCAGCAGGGCCCTCTTACCTCCAAGTCTGTCTGTGGTTACCAAGTTTGTTTTATCGCTGTCAACAATAGTAAAGCGCAGCGGAATCTGCTGCGCTATATAAGACGCTGTAACGGTATCTGCTGCGCTATATAAGACACTGTAACGGAATCTGCTGCGCTATATAAGACTCTGTACCGGAATCTGCTGCGCTATATAAGACACTGTAACGGAATCTGCTGCGCTATATAAGACACTGTAACGGAATCTGCTGCGCTATATAAGACGCTGTAATGGAATCTGCTGCGCTATATAAGACACTGTAACGGAATCTGCTGCGCTATATAAGACGCTGTAACGGAATCTGCTGCGCTATATAATACACTGTAACGGAATCTGCTGCACTATATAAGACACTGTAACGGAATCTGCTGCGCTATATAAGACAATATAACGGAATCTGCTGCACTATATAAGACACTGTAACGGAATCTGCTGCGCTATATAAGACTCTGTACCAGAATCTGCTGCGCTATATAAGACTCTGTACCGGAATCTGCTGTGCTATATAAGACTCTGTACCGGAATCTGCTGCGCTGTATAAGACGCTGTAACGGAATCTGCTGCGCTGTATAAGACGCTGTCACGGAATCTGCTGCGCTGTATAAGACGCTGTAACGGAATCTGCTGCGCTATATAAGACGCTGCAACGGAATCTGCTGCGCTATATAAGACGCTGCAACGGAATCTGCTGCGCTATATAAGACGCTGTAACGGAATCTGCTGCGCTATATAAGACGCTGTAACGGAATCTGCTGCGCTATATAAGACGCTGTAACGGAATCTGCTGCGCTATATAAGACGCTGTAACGGAATCTGCTGCGCTATATAAGACGCTGTAACGGAATCTGCTGCGCTATATAAGACGATGTAACGGAATCTGCTGCGCTATATAAGACGCTGTAAACAAATAATAAATATGTGCAGAGAGAGTTACATTTGGGTGGGGTACGATCAAACTGAAATCTAAATTGCAGTGTAAAAATCAAGCAGCCAGTATCTATCCTGCACAGAAACAAAATAACTCACCCAAATGAAACTCTCTCTGCACATGTTACATCAGCCCCAAATGCAGGGCAGCATGGGACAGGTTTGTCCTGCCCCAGCAAAACCCACCACAGAGCTGTGGGCCACCTCCCCCTCCTGTCGCTCTCCCTCCCCCTCATCTCTGCTCCGGCGATTGTACGCCGGAGCTCCTGGGCCATGCCGCTGCCCCAGCTGCCGACTTATAAAAGGTGGCGGGCTCAAGGATGTCCCCCCCCCAAGCCGCATGGAACATCCCCGAGCCTGCCCCCCTCGGGGGGGGGGGGGGGATGGTTGCTCGGACAGGTGATGCGCCAGTGGTGCACAGCTGCAGGAACCACTGGCGAACACCTTCATCTTAGTGGTATGCCTGGAAATTTTCCGGGACAGCCCGCTGCGGCAGCCGAGCCAGGAAAATTTCCGGGCATACCACTAAAGAAGGAGTTTGCTTTTGCGAGCCAACCTGAATCATCCCCATACATACACTTATTTGAGTCTACAAAAAGATCACTCTGCACTCCTGTACATCGCTCGCAAACCAGCAAAATACAATACTTGTGTCTCAAAGACAGAATGCTTTTTATTTTATTTATTTTTTTAAAGGATGTTCTTATTTTTTTGTTTGAGGACAGCATTTTGGGATTTGCAGGTATTTCCATATATTTTTGATAGCCATGGCGCTCCTTGGGTATCTGACCGGAGGTGTGCAAACGTACACAAGACGCATTTGCCAAACCGCTCAATGATCTGTTCTAACTACAGCCAACTGATTTACCACAGGCAAAACACAATGGTTTTACCTAGTGAGTATTTGCATTGAACGATTGCATACAGCTAAGTAAAATACAGTCGGTGTCCTATGGGTACAAGGTTCAATGCCAACTAATGACTGAATTCTAGCGCAACAGAGAATGGCGTTTCTTGTGAACTTAGCATATACTATGGTTGTGTCTAGATCCACTTCTGTTTTTTTGACCAGGATGTGATGTCAGGTGAGGGCGGAAGTTGTTAGATGCCCTCACAGCGGTTTTTATTTTATTTGTAATTTACGTAGGTGTAGGTTATTTTTATTTTAGCTGGATTGTACCCTCGCAGTCTCGTTTTGCTCGTCATGCTTCGGGCATGATGGCACGCTTCACTCGCCTCATGATTTATACACCCCCTCCCCCCCCCTCCAGGTATACGTGGACACAGTGCATGATGGGAAAAGTGAAGAAAAAAAACCAGAAGTGCTTCTAGCCGCAACCCAAATTCCAATACCATAAATGCATGTACAGTCATCATGTCTCAATATAGTGCATGCGATGCAATTCGATTTTTAATTGTACAGGCACCCTGATGGGTGCTTACAATATTAAATGCACCCCCATTGTCAACGCCACCCCCACTATCAACGCCAACCCGAAGTGTGGCGAGCGGTGGCGGTACGCGTCCTCCGACCTTTTCATACCCCCACTATCCACGTCAGCGTGGAGTTGATTTTAGATAGTGTGGCGAGCGCAGCGAGGGGACACGGATTACTTAACATGTATTATGTATCCCCTCGCGGGGCTCGCTGCGCTCGCCACACTGTCTAAAATCATCTCCATGCCGATGTGGACAGTGGGGGTATGAAAAGGTCGGAGGACGCGTACCGCCGCCCCTCGCGGGCTCGCTGCGCTCGCCATGCATCGGGTTGGTGTTGATAGTGGGGGTGGCGTTGCCAATGTGGGGGCATTTAACATTGTAAGCACCCATCGGGGTGCTTGTACAATTAAAAATCGCATCGCATGCCGTTTGCTGCCATGCGATGCTATGCGATATTTTATTGTACAAGCACTCCTGTTAATTTGACAGATATATGGCATCACACACCATTAAGTATGGCATGCGATGGGCGCCGTGCTAGGAAACTGCTATTAAAAATAGTGCTGGGGTCATGGGTTTGAAAAATAACTATAGCCATGTCTGTGTGTAGTTTACATGTTCTCCCCATGGGTTTCCTTGGTGTGATATAATTTCCAAATGATGACTGCTGACTAGAATAGTTATTGAGAATTTAGCATGTACACTCCAATGAGCGAGGGACTACTGTGAATGACAAATATTCTGAACGCTACTCCAAATGGTAGTGCTATATAAATAAGTGTTCATATTAGTACAGACCCTAACATACAGTAACTGATAAGTACTATCCCATGCCATAGTGTATAGTATTTACACAAGTACCCAAATTGGGAGAGGAAGGGTGAACATTCTGTTGGAATTTGGCCTTAAGTGATTCCAGTCTTACGCTGACCATATCACATTACACTGGTTTCCCTTCCTTACCAGGACTATCATTTCCTGAAGAGGGAGATTACATACAATGTAGTAACAGAGAAGAGAAAGTGTGATGTGAAGGGGGTTAGCTGTAAATTTGGGTATGGGTCATTGGATGGACACCTCATGCCTAAAGGTGCATACATACGGATAGATTTGACAAAAGATCTGGCCGTTCCCGACCGATTGAAACGACCAATCGCTCAAATCATTCCGTGTGTATGAACGATATATCGGACGAAGCGCGTACCCGCCGGTCGTTGGTAGAGGTCGCTGATCTTTCCTGCATGCAGAAAGATCAGCGACCAATCGTTAACGATGTGTACCAATCGTTTCATGTGTATGCACGATGAACGATTTGGTAAGGCTGATTGACTGGCTCCCTCTCCCTCCACCATCGTTAAAGATCAATCCTTCATGTGTAATCTGTTGTTCAGTCGTTCATCATTTGTCACCAATCGTTTGTGCAGGAGGTTCAGAGGATTTTTTTAACAAGATTGAATCGTTGGCCAAATCTATCCGTATGTACACACCTTTAGGTCGACACACGTATTAGGTTGACAACGGCAAGGGCGACATGTGTATTTCACTTTTTTTGTCTGGACTGTAGACACAGTCTACACACGTAGCGACACTGCTGAGCAAGGCTACGTTTATCGCAAATTTCTTTTCACCTGCTCTGAGCAGGTGACAAGTTGGGAAAATTCCTATTTGTTTAGGAAAATGTCCAGACTTGGTGCTGAGCCTCTTGGCCACCCCCCTTAATGACCATTTAGTCACTTTGAAGGTTTAAATTTTTTTTTTTTTAAATTAGACCATAATGAGATTTTTTGTGGTGAAAAAGTGCAAAGTGATAGAAACTGGGTATAAGGTAAATTTTTGAGGTACTTTATGGGGGGGGGGGGGGGGGGGGCAAGTGTTGTTGTGGTGTTTTTTTTTTTTTTTTTTTTTTTTTTTTTAGGCTTGCAAGTAGTTCAGTTGTTTTTGCTTGTGTTTTTAAGTGCCTCTTTAATCGACCCAAATATGTATATTTACACCCATTATCAGGCACCAAATTTTATGAGGGCATTTATTTTACATGAAAAAGCTTGCTTTTTATCTTTTGTTTTAGTGTTTTTTTTTTTTTTTTTTTTAAATGCATATTGCAGCCATTTTACACATTCAAAGCCCCTCAAATCTTTTTATTATGCTTCTATGTCACTTTGTCATTTTTTTTGGGGTACTTTTCAACTGTTCACATCACAGATCACCCTTGTTTGCAATTTTCAAGTAGGATAGGTAAAAAAAAAAACGGGATTCCGCATACCCGCGATAAGTATTTTTTTGAGCAATAGGTGAGATTACTTTACCTGTCATTGCAGTTATTCGGATACCCCCACAGCCCCGATCATTAATAAATATACTCCATTCATCGGAACGTCCCTTCTGTTTATTGTCTGTTACATAATAACAGCCAGGTCCAGGCCTGTACATTACACTGAATGCACATTCAAATAGATTATGTAAAAATAAACAAATCTACCACTAGCAATACTACTTAGTCAATAAACAATGTAAAGCAGTACGATAAAACAGATTTCATATACCGCTCATATTTACAGATGGATCTAAATCACTTCATAAGGAATGTATAAAAGTTTTGCGATTTATTTGTTTCGCCCAATGTCACACTAAAATGACTATTATTGGGTCTGATTCAGACCCAGACGCAGAAGTGCCTTGTGCCAGTCTTCTCACAGCGTGGCGTATTGGGGCTAGGGGGTATATTTTTAAAAAACCAAGTCTTTTTGAATAGGACAAAACCCCTTTCAACCTATTCAAGTCTGAAACTGCCATCTTTCTGACGAGGGGTGCCGACCTATTCAAAAAGGCCTGTTTTTTTCCCGACAGGTCGGAATGCTCCAACTTGTCAGAAACCAGGTGGATTGGTGGAATGGCCGCCGCAGCCCATTCACCTGCTTTTGTCGGAAACGCGGTCAAATCCAATAGGTTTTTGCCCCGTTTCCGACAATCTCAATCCGCCTGATTGAGGCAGGGAGGACAGCGCCGGGGGAGCAGCAGCAGCTCACCCCGAACAACTGGGTCCCACATCGCTCACTTGTAGCCCCGCCGCCTCCCGACACCTCTCACCCAGTCCCGGTGCCGCAGTTAAATCAGAAAGTTGGATCTGGCTGCATTGAATAGGGCATTTCGGAACCATTCAAATGAATGTCGGAATGAATCCGTTATTAATTGAATATAGCAATAGATGTATGTGAGTACATCTATATATACATAGGTGATACACTCATGATACAGTTGTACCAGTGTATGTGAACTATAACCCAGAGCGGACCTGTGTTTTCAGATAATTAAGAAGTTTTAAGACTGTTGGGGGGGGTATTTACTAAGATGGGAATTCTATTTCACATGGGATGTTGCTATGGGCAACCAATCAGAATCTACATATTTATTTAGCACCTTCAAGAAGATGATAGATAGTATTTGATGGTTGCCCACGGCAACTTCCCATGTGAAATAGAATTCCCATCTTAGTAAATTTCCCCCTATGAGTTGGTGTATGATGCTCCTACTGCGTACTGCCATACCATAGAACAGTCACCTTTCATGTTGAACACTTTTATCGTGTTGGTTTTCTACTTTTACAACCATTAATTGTATTTATCTATAATCTATACCCACTTACCTGCTTCCTATATGTTGCATTCTAGTTCCACCTGGCTAATTTCAATGGCGTTAACACTTGATAAAACACATGAGGATAACAGCTACAGTATGTACCTTGGACTTCTTAGCGTTCACATAATATAAATGATCTGCGTCTGTTTTCTATCTTGTTGGCTGTGGACTCTTTGTTATTAGTCCTAGGATTAAGGAGAGCTCAACCTTCTACAGTCTACGCCGCAAAAACTCGGGTCATCGGCGGTGTAGATGAGTCACGCCGTGTCCCTTTACACGGGACTTCTACCCAGGTCCTGACCTGGGTAGAGGGCGGTGTAAATGGGGTAAATCCCGGATCCGACCAGGCTTAGATCCTTGTTCCAAATGCCAGGTCGGATCCGGGATATTTGGTATAAAAGGGGTGTTAGCAAAGGGATGTCTGGCTTAAGGGGCCCACACGTAGCGATGTGGGGAGATCATTCCGCACACAGCACTACACAGCGATCTGTCAGGGCCAGTGAGAACACTGACCCCGGGGAGTAAGTAAATCGCTAGGAGATAGTGACACACTGGGCTGCTCATCACTATGTTTTGATGAGTGTACGCTGTCAATGGCCAATGCAAATGATGCTCATTTACTTGGGGCAGTGATTTAATGAGTTGGCATGTGTGGTGTGGCAAAACTGGGAACAGATTTGGCATCTGGTGACCGGATTTGTTGTGGTAGTTTTACCTGTGACTCAGAACTTTAGCTTCTGCGTAGAACAGTGGTCATTATAGCACCCTGCACCTTTCAAAACACATGCAGTTCCTCTCTCCTGCATGGGGTGTCACTGCAGGTTACAGGGTGTTCTAATGAACACTAAAGAAGTTGGGCCTGTGTATGGCTTTGGTGTAGCTGGTGTTCTGCTCCATAGGTGTCCATCGCGACTGGGTGGAGAGGACTTGCTGCGGGCGCTTGTTGAATGTGGGGAATATCTCCCAATGCTGCATTGTTGTGAGAACACATTGAACAACAAACACATAAGCATCACTGTGAGGTTCAAGACCTTCGGGTCAGTGCGTTGCGTCCTGTCTGCTTGCTGCACCTGACATCACTACACGGACAGCGAGCTAAAGGGAGACGTACGAGCGCTGCCTCTTTGCGGACATCCAGTCCTTCTCCCTCTGGCTTTCTATTATTACAACTAGTGAAACCTGTCCTATAGGTGACCAGCAGTGAGTGTAGTCCTCTCCCAGTGTCAGCAGGCGCTCAGTACTTCTCATTATGTGGACACCCTTGGGAATCCATGCTGTGATGATTTGTTGCTGTAGTTTATAACTTTTCATCTAGCCGTATACTGTGTGTCTCCAATTATCTGCAAAGTGTTCTGAGAAATCTATTGTATTTGCTGGTAATTCCAGATCACTTTCATCTAGACATGAATGGAAAATGTGAACATTTTATACTTTTGTGCAGTAAACGAAGATATTTTAAAGTCACACAGAGTTCTGTGCTTACCTAGCAATGGTCTGGTCCTGGAACTCTGCTGCGCCGCTTTACATTCTGAATGATTCGTTGCGGGTTGGACAGTCAAAATGTTTCAGTTTGCCATTCAAATCATTTGAGGGTTCTAAGGGCGCTACTCCCAGTGATTTCTGTTTTCACCTGTTGTCTTCTCTAATATGACTGCAGGCACTGTTGCTGTATCTTGTATACATTAATTCATATGCCTGTAGACACTCCCCAAGTATATTTGTCGACATACATTAGGTTGACATTGGGAAGGTCTACAGTGAAAAGGTTGACATGGATTTTTCAGGTTTTTTTTTGAGCCGACGTGTGCTGACAGGCGGTATTTCATGCCTTACCTTTGACTAGGGTGTGGAGGGACAATAGAATAGTGTGCCGATTGTAGCGAGGGGACGTGGTGCACTTTTTCTGTGTTCATGTGGACTGTGTTGACATTAGGGACAAAAAAGTGAAGAACCCATATCGACCTTTTGACTGCTGACCTACCCAATATCGACCTGATGACATTTTGACCCTATGAACCGTAGGCGTGTCAACCTTTTTCATGTGTGGACTTAGGGACTGTTGACCTTCAGTGGTCCCATGACCTGTATGTTTGATGTCTATGTATTTAGAGTGGATTAGTCTTGGCAGTGGGGTGCGTGTTATCCGCATGGGGTTGTAGGTAAATGAGCAGTACATACCCCACAACTGATTTCTTGTACTGGGTTACACGTGGGAGGATCAGTTTGTCCCACTGAAGAGAGCACCAGGGATGCCTGCGCTATGGTCACATTGGGTGTATTATAGTTGTACGCGATGGATAGAATGTTTTCTCTCACACCATAAATGACCGATATGTATGCAGTCCGGCATTGCTATAAATTGATTTCCCTCTAATTGCATGGTGCTTATCTAGACCAGGGGTCAGGGGGACCTTTTTTTTTTAACCTTTTACCCCAAAATATATTTAGATACGCTGACCTTGTCCCCTTGATTTGAAAATAAGGAAATCCTATAATTGTAATAGACACATACATTGATGATAAATCCAGCTAGTACGGTACACAGCCTGGCAGCCATTGATGATGATGATGATGATGATGACCATTACCATATATCATGAGTGTGATACAGAATTTGTACCACACACAGCCATACATGGTAATCCTCATCAATGTCTGCCAGGCTGTGTGTGGTATCAGACTGCGCGCTGCCGATATTGCACAGCAACTAGTCGACTCTACTGAAGAAGCGGCGGACTTGGAGGCAGGTCCCGGGGCATCACGCAAGGAAGAGTGTTATACACAAGGGCCTGACATACTGCACTGCGTCCTTGTACACTACAGTACTGTAACACACACAGCTGGGCATGCGTATAGATTCTATATATAGATTTTATATACAATTAAATTCCTTGGGGTAATGGATGGTCCTGCTGCTAAGACACAGCTGGGCATTCATATAGATTCATATACATGCCTGGTTGTGTCTCAGTAGCGCAACTGTCCATTACCCCCAGGAATTTAATTTTTACCCCATCTGGGGTAATTTACCCCAAATGAAACCTATATTTTCCCATCTGTACTATATCGATACTGTCCATATCAGTGACCGCTCCCTTTGCTGTTTGCAAACTTTCACCGTAATTGTGTTGTGTCCCATAACTGCTCAGTCTTCTTTGCCCCTTGTGGTTTGTGTGGGCATTATATTTTAAAGCAAGAATTGATGCACTTGGCCCATTGATTTGTACCGGTATTGAATATGTAATTGTGTGAATGTACATACGAGGGAGTACCCAAAAGAATCCTGAATCATGGGTGGGGCTTGTCGCACAGGCTTTGGCCGCTAGTTGAATGTTTGCGGAACCCTTCTGAGTTAGTACACCCGCTGATGGAAGGTAGCATTTGACTCCAGTGATTTTTTTTTTTTCTTTTTTACCTTTTTTTTTTCAACAAGTTATTTTTTTCAATAAGTTGTGATGGCTGATTCACATGAACAACGTACTGCTGTGAAGTTTTGTATCTTTTTGGGACGTGGCTGAAACAACAGTTATGCTGTAAACCACTTACCAAGAAGATGCCAGGAGTAAAACACGAGTTTAAAAATGGTTCTCCTGTTTCAAACAAAGTGAAATGTCCTTGTTCCGGACTTCGTTTGACCGCCCGAACTAAAAAAAAAAGGTTACAAAAATTCTTCAAGCCATTCTGGAAGTTCTCTTTTGTACCATTGTGCACTTAGAATTTGTACCCCAGAGTTAAACAAAGTTTTTATTTGGAAGTTTCAAAGGTTCCGTGACGATTTGAGGAAAAGACATCCTGATTTGTGGCAATTTTTTTTTTTTTAACCAAAATGATATGATACCTTTTGCCTCACCGACCATATTCCCCTGATCCCGCCCCAATTTTTTTTTTTTTATTTCCTTGGATGAAAAGCGATCCTTAAAGAAAAACATTTTGCTGAGGTGAAACAAACTGCGAAAGTAGTAAAAGGCGTTAACGGTGATGAGTTTAAAAAATGTTATGAACAATGGAAAAAAACATTTGGACAAATGGTTTTTGTTCAAGTGGAGAATACATTGAAGGTGATGGCAGGTTTAAATTGTACGAATACACAAGGTTGTATACATTGCTGTTTCTTTTGGGTACCCCCTTGTAACGTGTTTCTTGTGCATTGTACTATAACTTTCCGGCATTCTAATAGGCATCACATTTGTTTGCATTTTTATGTTTTTTTCTCCTTCATCCTTGGGGACACTGAAGTCTACGCTGGGGAATAGAGTGGTGTAATGGAGGAGTCGGCACTTTAAGAACTTGAAATGTGGCTTGGCTCCTCCCCCTCTATTCCCCCCTCAGACCTCAGTCTTAGTTTAGTGCCCGGAGGAGTCGGATCCCTGGGCAAGGGGCTCCGTTTGGGGGCTCTTTGTTTTTATTTGTATTTTGTATTTTTTAATGTGGAACAGGCAGCCAGCGCGTGCCGGCTGCCTGCATCGTGGGATAGCTCTCCGGAGGGGTCAGAGCGGCACCGCCTGCGGCGCACGCTGCTGACTCCGGCCACCGGTGCATCGGCATCGGGGTCCCGCCACAGCCGCCTGCGGCTTGTGTTACGGGGCCGTGGCCTCTTCGCCCACCGGAGAGAGCAGGGCGTTTGAGCGCATAGCGCTGGGTGACGGCTGGACCAGGGTTAATACGCTGGTCCAGCAGGGAGCAGTTAACCAATCAGCGCCGCTGTACACAGCGCACGCTGTGACGAGGACGGAAGGGGCGTGCTAGTGACGCTGCCTCTTCCTAGCTGCGGTCCTCAGCGTACTCGTACTTCTTAATCTGCCCACGCTGCTGCCCTTGTTTGCTGTGCCTCTACGGTCTACCGGAACAGGACAGCAGGACGCTCTCTCTCTCCCACTTCAGCCTGGATATTACTGGATACTGCGCTGGGTGAGTGGAGGGGATTTTCTCTTGTGAGATTTCCCCGCTGGAGAGATTTTCAGGTGGGCCTAATTCGGGGAAGGTGCGCTCCTCTCCCCCTATTATTGTGGTGCTTCTGCTCTAGGTGTGGGGTCCTTTTTGGGGTCTCTGCTTGTTTAGCATATTTCACCTTCTATCACGTGTGTGTGTGTGTGTGTGTGTGTGTGTGTGTGTGTGTGTGTGTGTGTGTGTGTGTGTGTAAGGTGGGTGTGTGTGCAGTATGGCAACCAAGTCACAGTCAAAAGCTTCTCAAAAGCTGTTTGTCTGCACTAAGTGTGAACAGCAGTTTACGCAGCATGTGAAGGGTGTATCCTTGTGTAAGGATTGCTTTAAAGGGGATGCTGGACAGAGTCAGACGGTCCCCATCCTGAACACTGAGGGGGTTACCAGTGTTTTAGCCACTCTGGCGTCAGAGATGGCTGCGTCTCGCAGGGACAGGGGGTCATTGCATTTGCAACTGGCTTCCATGTCTGCTGCGGAGCCTTCCTGGGCCAGAGATCTTATTAGGTCTGTGGATGCTTTAGTTCAAACCACTGCGGTTCCTTCGGGGTCCGCAAGTGCTCCTCCTCCCCCTAGGAAAAGAGGTGTTCCTTTATTGTTGCAGGTAGATACTTCAGATGAAGAACCGGGGGACCCTCTGGAAGGGGATATGTTTCAGGAGGATCCTCTCGCTCCAGTGGAGGAGGTTCCTCAGGAGGAGGCCCAGGGTATAGAGGCCCTCATTCAGGCTATTAAGTCTACCCTCAATGTTGGCGAGCAGGAGCCGCCGACGCAGGTTTCTATTTTTGGGAGGCCTACTAAGACTGTAGTCACTTTCCCAGAGTCAATTGAGTTGGAGAAACCTCTTCTGGACATTTGGAGGTCTCCAGAAAAAAAGTTTCAATTATCTAAACGTTTTAAGGCTTCATATCCATTTGCTCCGGAGGCGAGAGCAAAATGGGAGACTCTGCCGTTAGCAGACGCTTCAGTGTCAAAGCTTTCCAAGAAAGCGGCACTTCCCATTCCAGGGGCGGTGGCCCTTAAGGAGGCGCCAGATAGACATCTGGAGGCGGGGCTTAAGCAGATTTTTTCAACTGCAGGTGTGTCACTTCGTCCCATCTTTGTGATCTCCTGGGTCAGTAGGGCCATGGAGAAATGGGCGGAGGATTTGTCAAAAGGTCTGAATGACCAGGGTTCTTCTGAGGAGTTCATTCAGTTAGCAGAACAGATGCGAGAGTCTGCTATGTATATTGGAGAGGCTGCAAGGGATTCTGCGGCTCTGGTGGCGAGGATTTCTGCTCAGTCCATTACGGCCAGGAGGTCATTATGGCTTAAGTCCTGGCAAGCGGAAGCGGACATTAAAAAGGCGGTAGAGGCTCTTCCGTTTACGGGAGATGTCCTATTTGGGCCGGAATTGGACAAGCTGATTTCTCTGGCCACAGGAGGTAAATCGACCTTCCTACCTTCCGCGGCTCCTCCTCCCAAAAAGCCTTATCAAGGACCGGCTTTTCGCTCCTTTCGGGGGGCACCTAAGTTCAGGGGTAAGTCCAGGGGGTCCTTTACCGCTTCTCGTGGCAGAGGCAGAGGGTTTGGTGGCGCAACCACTTCCTCGGGACCAGGCGCTCGTCGCACAGACTCCAAACAAACAGAAAAGCCCGCAGCATGACTCCAGGCCCGCCTACCTGGGGGATCCCAGAGTAGGGGCTCGCCTGCTGGACTTCCGGCAGGCCTGGGAGGGGTCTTGCAAGGACAAATGGGTTCTGTCCGTCATTGCACAAGGGTACAGACTGGAATTTGCCTGTACCCCTCCTCATCAATTTTTTACGATGGGTTTGCCTCACGCGGAGAAGGACCGCCAGTTGCTTCTTCAAGCAGTTCAGAAGCTGTTGTCCGCGGGAGTTATAATGCCTGTTCCTTCCGAACAACGCACGGAGGGGTTTTATTATCCTCTGTTCCTGGTCCCAAAACCGGACGGTTCGGTTCGACCAATCTTGAATTTGAAAGCTTTAAACGAATACATCGCGTACCACAGATTCAAAATGGAGTCACTCCGTTCTGTGGTTGCAGGTCTGGAACCGGGGGAATTCTTAGCATCTCTGGATGTCAAAGATGCTTATTTGCATATTCCCATTTATGAGCCTCATCAGAAGTTTCTTCGCTTTGCGTTAAAGGATCTCCATTTTAAGTTTCGGGCACTGCCCTTTGGCCTTTCATCGGCGCCACCTCTGTTCACCAAGGTAATGGCAGTGATGGTCGAATTACTGCATTCCCTGGGAGTAAGGATTGTTCCTTATTTGGACGATTTACTGATCAAGGCCGGATCCAGTTGACGCAGGCGATTCAGGTGACCTGCCAGACGTTAATACTCCATGGCTGGATTCTCAATTACCAGAAATCTCAGCTGACTCCCTCTCGAAGGATTGTGTTCCTGGGATTGATTTTGGATACGGAGGTTCAAAAGGTTTTTCTGCCTCGGGAAAAGATGTTGTCCCTGCAGGAGTTAGTTCGGCAGGTGCTTCGGCCTCGGAGAGTGTCGGTGCACCTATGCATTCGATTGCTGGGCAAGATGGTGGCCTCATTCAAGGCTATCCAGTTCGGCCGTTTCCATTCGAGGACCTTTCAGTTAGATCTTCTCAGGAAGTGGTCGGGTTCCCATGTGCACATGCACAAGATGGTGATTCTATCCCCTTGCAGCCGTCTCTCTCTCCAGTGGTGGCTGCTGTCGGCCAATTTACTGGAGGGCCGCCGTTTCGGAATCTGGGATTGGACGATAGTCACGACCGATGCCAGCCTCCGCGGTTGGGGGGCTGTAGTGTTGGGACATCACTTCCAGGGTCGTTGGTCTGCTCAGGAAGCAAAGCTATCCATAAACGTCTTGGAGATTCGGGCGATTCGTCTGGCCTTGTCCAATGCGGACGAGATTCTCCGGGGGAAGGCTGTTCGCATTCAGTCGGACAATGCCACGGCTGTGGCTTATGTGAACCGGCAGGGCGGAACGCGCAGTCACGGGGCCATGCAGGAGGTGCGTCCAATTCTGCAGTGGGCAGAGCGGCATGCTCTGGCCTTGTCCAGCGGTCTTTATTCCCGGGGTGGACAACTGGGAGGCGGATTATCTGAGTCGCCAGGATGTTCACCCTGGGGAGTGGGCGTTACACCCGGAGGTTTTTGCCCAGATTACCCATCGATGGGGTATGCCTCAGGTGGACATGATGGCCTCCAGAAACAATCGGAAGGTGCGGCTGTACTGTTCCAGGTCTCGGGATCCAGAAGCGGCAGCGACGGACACGCTGACCGCGAGTTGGGACTATTCCCTCATATATCTGTTCCCTCCGTTGCCTTTGATTCAGTTGGTACTCAAACGAATCAAACGGGAGAGTTCTACGGTCATTCTGGTGGCTCCGAATTGGCCTCGTCGTCCTTGGTATGCCGAGCTTCAGGGGCTCCTGATAGATCATCCTTGGCAGCTACCTCTAAGGGACGATCTTCTACAGCAGGGGCCGTTCGCCTACCAAGGCTTACGGCAACTTCGTTTGACGGCATGGCTGTTGAGGCCGCACTGTTGAGCAGACGGGGAATTCCTAAGTCAGTAATTCCCACTATGATAAGAGCCAGGAAGGAGGTTACTTTCCGGCATTATTATAGTATTTGGAAGGCCTATGTGGCGTGGTGCGAGTGCCGTAACTCGCCCACGGCTGTGTTTTCTTTGTCTCGGTTGCTGCAGTTTCTGCACTCAGGGTTTAAGGCGGGTTTGCGCCTAGGATCCCTTAAGGTACAGGTGTCTGCATTGTCCGTTTTCTTTCATCGGCGTCTTGCCGTCATTCCTGAGGTGCAGACTTTTCTGAGCGGGGTTCTCCGTCTTCAGCCCCCAGTGCGGGCTCCGGAGGAACCTTGGGGTCTTTCTTTAGTTTTGGATTATCTTAAGTCGAGTGTTTTTGAACCCTTGGACACTATTGATTTGCGTTTGTTAACGTGGAAAACGGTGTTACTGCTCGCGTTAGCATCGGCACGACGGGTGTCCGATCTTAGCGCTCTTTCCTGACGGTCTCCCTACCTGGTGTTTCATCCGGACAGGGCTGAGCTTCGGACCAGGTTGGATTATTTACCTAAGGTGGTATCTTCTTATCACCTAAATCAGCCAATCGTGGTTCCAGCTCTTACGGGAGATTCCGCCTCGCTGGACGTGGTCCGAGCCTTGCAGGTGTATGTGAATAGGACCAAGGATCTCAGAAGGTCGGATTCACTTTTTGTTCTTTATTCCTCGGCGAAGCGTGGTTGGCCAGCGTCTAAACAGACTCTGGCTAGGTGGATCTGTCTCACCATTAAACAGGCTTACTTTCATGCTTCTCAGTCACCGCCAGTCAGGATTTCAGCCCATTCCACCCGTTCGGTGGGGCCTTCCTGGGCCGCTGCCAGGGGAGTTTCCCTGACACAGCTATGTAGGGCAGCCACTTGGTCGGGCCCTAATACTTTCGTTAAGTTTTATAGGTTTGACACCTTTGCGGCCTCGGCCTCCAGTTTCGGCCGTGCGGTGCTTCAGGATGCCCAGTGCCTTCCCTCCCGTGGGGATGGCTTTGGGACGTCCCCAGCGTAGACTTCAGTGTCCCCAAGGATGAAGGAGAAAATAGGAATTTGGTACTCACCGTTAATTCCCTTTCTCCGAATCCGTAGGGGACACTGAACGCCCTCCCGGCACTGTTCATGCCTAAAGGGGGGGGGGGGGGTTATCTTTAGCGCATGCAGTTGTGTTTGGTTGTGCATGCGTTTGTGTGTTGTTGATAGCCTACTGGTATAGTATGGTTGTTCGTTTATTGTTATTGTCTCTCTCTCTCTCTATTGGGGATTCCCTGGTCTCTTTTCTCCTCTCGGGCACGGTCAACTAAGACTGAGGTCTGAGGGGGGAATAGAGGGGGAGGAGCCAAGCCACATTTCAAGTTCTTAAAGTGCCGACTCCTCCATTACACCACTCTATTTCCCAGCGTAGACTTCAGTGTCCCCTACGGATTCGGAGAAAGGGAATTAACGGTGAGTACCAAATTCCTATTTTTTATTTCACAGTTATCTGAAAGATAGTATTGGAATTTATTTGTATTGTGGTCTCAATGTACACCACAACATTCAGTTGTTTTCGCCGCCCGATCTTTCCTCTTAAGAGTCTGGCGATCGTGGGTCGATATTCGATTGATGCAGCTGATCGCGTTAATTAGTGTCTGGTTTAGCCACGCAATCCTGACTGAACTAATCAATGCGATGCAAAAATTCCCGTTTGAACGCTCAAGCGGCTAATCTTTCGTACTTTCAGCTCAACTCCCCCCCCCCCCCCCCCCTCCAGCAGGAGACATGCTGGCACCAGCAGCTGGTTGCGCTTGACAGGATCAGCAATTGAATAGCTCTGTCCGATGCGCAGGAGACACAGCTGCCGGCTCTAACTATTGAATTCTGCCCGAATGCTTTTGCTGAATACAACTAGTAAAGTATACATACTTTTTTTAAGGTCATAAAAAAATATCTTGTTGGAAGTGATGAGACAACGCACAACAGATGTCGCATCAATTTCATGTGCAGCACAAAAAAATTACAGCGGCTCCGATTTGCTCATTTTATGACACCTGTTCCAAGCAGCTATTTGTTTCCGCTGTTCATTTTCACTCAGCTTGAATTACAATTTACTTTATAGTAGCGGTTAGGCGCCTGTTTGATGCTCCGAATTATATTCTTCTCACTCAGTCTGGTGAGGTGATCAGAAGACGTCTTATTTATTTATTTTGGCTAATGTTACACAGACACGTTCAGATCTCTGCTTCCGATCAAATTATTTTTTATTTTGATCATATCTGTCGTGTTATTATTCTCAAACACATTGTACTTAACCCTTGATCCTTAAATGCAGCCCTATGGGATTATAAATGATCATATACAACAAACCTCATCATTCTTCTAGCGACTGAAGCGTCTTGCAGGATCCTGCGATTTGCAACACTTGCAATGTTGTAGGGACTCTTATGTGTTTTTCCATGGGGTTGTGGTCTGACGTTTATGATCGAAACGCAGTCTTCTCTCCATTTATGTTGCAATTTATGTAGTTTAATGCAACTGCGGGTTATTCGCACTGCGTTGTTTCCAAGTAGCCGACACTAATTATCGCTCTTCTGTTTTTAATTGGCTTATAACTAGAGCTCATTCTAGCACACTGCACCTTTCAAATGGTTACGGTTTAGCGGATCGATCACGTACCTAAAGGTTGTCAACGGTGCCTAGAGCCACAGTAACAATAGTTAGACGCAAGTGTTGGGTCGACAGGAGCGTTATAGTCAGTCACAAGATTGACATGAGTTTTTCAAATTATTTTTGGTGCCTGTCTTGATATACGTCAACATGGACGTGTACAGTGTCCTCTAGCATGGCTCGCTTCGTTCACCATGCTACGGGCACGGTGCCTCATTACGCTTGGCATACGATTATAATCTGACTCTATGCCCATCTGGATGGTAAAGTATGAACCAAGTTGGTCTAAAGCAAAAAAAAAAAATGTCGACCTTGTGACTCAATCACAATAAACCTTGTGACACGTCGACCGAACGCTTGCGTCTAACTTCGTTACTGTCGTTTTAGATGCTCTTGACTATCTTCAGGCGTTTAACTAGACGTGTTCCATATCTAGCCACGATTGATCCGTCAACCGGATAAGTTTCAAAATCCGTACAGTTCCTCTGTTTCTGCCTGGTCTGTCTCACTGTGTTGCGATACAGACCAGAAGTACCAAAACTAGAGAGTGACACCCCAGGCAGCAGAGAGGAACTGCGAACTGCAAGGGTTCTGAAAATTGCAGGGTGCTAGAATGAACACTATTAGCGCAATGTGCACTACACTCAATTCAAATGTAATGGGCACCAATGAAGCAATTCACTCTTCAACCGTTGTTCCATAAGGTGCCCATTAGCTGTCCACACAAATCAATTGAATTACCCATTACGAGCCACCGTAAAGTGATACCCAGCCTGACGTATGTCCTAAGCCCATTCAGCATTACCTTGGCTTTGTGCTGCGCTAATGATGGAGCTACCAGCACACTTTACGGTACGTTCCCACTTTATACTCTCCGGAGATGGCTCTGTAGTTTACAAAACCTACGGCCTGATCCACCATGGATCGCAAAACGCAAAATCTTTCTCTAATGGGCAAAACCATGCTGCACTGCAGGTGGGGCAGATGTAACTTGCAGAGAGAGTTAACCCCCTTACACACGGGATGGTGGAGGAGCTGGTGCTGAGGCACGGATAGCTCCGCTGCACACCCGCGATGCACCTGCGATGTCTGCTGAGTGATCCGTGCGGAGCAGAGTTTCGCCTATGCTAATAGGCAAAATGTTGCGATCTTAACAGAATAGAAAATGCATGTACGGTCTATGCTTGTGGGTGATTACGCATTGCCATTGCTATACCCTGTACACACGGAGTGACCCGGGCTTACTTTCTAAAGCTCCGTACACACTGAGCAATAGGATTGCTCAGCAATCCTATTGCTCAGTGTCTCCATTTCATCAGCAACCAGAGATGGGGGAAGCCGCAGGGGGACACAGCTGTCCTCCAGGAAGCCACATTGCAGGGTCGCTGGAGCGCGCTCCCGGCAACAGTCGCCCCTTATACATGGAGATATGGTCGCTCAGCGACTATGTGTATAGGGCATAAGTGTTCTAGTCAGATGGATTAGAAAATAGTCCAGTGTACGGACGGGCCTTTAGTTTTGGGTCACCGCCACGGGCCAATATAGCTAGGTACACACATCGATTAGTTCAAGTGAAATTGCATAGTCCGAATCGTACATCCCCAAAGTCTCACTGTGTGTATGCACCTTAACACATCCAGTGCCAGAGGCTGAGTATCCTCCCTGTACAGTACATTTCCAGCCTGACGAGTGTGCGGAGGGAATGGCCACCTGAAGGTTTTTAAGGAAAGAGCCGATTTTCTAAGCGAAATTCCCACTTGTTTGTCCCAGTAATGAAATCTGATGGAGGTAAACAATGTGACAGTTTGTCTAATCAAACTAGGTTCTATGAGTACTACATGGCATAAGCTCTGGCTAGTAATGCGTACGGGGCCCAGTGTCTGGCTTGTTGTGTTTTGCATCGTCTCTTCATCCAAGCATCAGTTTTGACCATTTTGAACACAAACTGCTTGTTCCTAGCTACGGAATAATGATGCCTTTTCCACTCCCGCAACTAATGACCGTGCAGTAAATCTGCTTGTAACTTAGGGAATCCAAAATGAATGCCTTTCAGCAAATCTGTCCATCAGCATTCTGGTTCAGTGAAATGCAGGGAAGGACTTAACTCCTTCCTTGCCGTAGCACTGAAACACAGGGGCAGCAATTGCTTTATTTCCCCACAACCAAATGGAGATCTGCGTCATCATCGGTTAGTATGCGCGCCTGGCCTGGGCGAGTGTCGCGTGCAATTTGGATTTGCGGATGCATCTTGGGTTTGTATTTTTAGATTCTGCTGGGCTCACGTGTTACATGCGCCTTGGCCCCATCTCCACTTGCAGCGGAGTGGATGCACCTGTGGGCGTGTAGGTGGAATTACAGGCTGCTGGGAGTTGTGCTTAGGCAGAGGTCCAGGTGATTGCCGACAGACCGCTTGTGCCAGGTATAAGGCCGGTGCAAGTTGATGTTTAGGGAGGGGGGGGGGGGGGTGCAACCACATAGATGTTACCACCGCAATGCTGCCACGTCTACAGCTTATCAGCATGTATCTCTAGATCAGGCTGTTACCCATACGCTGTACAGAACAGTATTCACGCAACCTATGCCAAGTAGCCATTTGTATTCAATGACTTGTATATGCAAAACAGTAAAATATTTGCAGATGACTTTTTTTTTGTGCTGGGTCTGTTGCGGCTGAGCTAATTATTGTTTTTGTTCAAAAAAACTAATTATACTCTAAAAATCTGATAATTGCATATTTGCAGACACCTTGTATTTCTTAAAGATTTGTATTCTGCGCAGTGTTGTAGGACAGCAGCCTTGCCTATAACAGCCTTGCCTATAACACACTGGTTTCCTGCTTGCCAGACTGTTTCCACCTAAAGAGGGCGTCTTTCCTGTGGCAATGAGGGGAAGTACTGTGTTCTTCCTAGTCCTAAGGCAGTTGGCTTTTAAAGGAAAACTGATCTCAACATGTCCAATGGAAGTACTAAAGCAATTTAAGATGCAGATTCTGTAATTTATGCAGGTGCTTTGCGTCATATGGCTGCCTCTCGGCAATGGGGTCATGAGCTCCATCTCAATCTATCTGTGTGGAGTTTATATGTTCTCCCAGTGTTTGCTATGTGGTGGAGAGGCTGGTTTAAAAATATCCTTGTGCACTAGTTGCTTAGCAGAATACTCGCATGCATTTATTCCGACCGTCCCATCATAAGCATGTAATCTGCATTTCCACTGAAAAGTGTTTAGTGCGTAGAGAGGTTATGGTAGAGCCAGCGGTGTAGCTAGGCGCCATGGTGCCCGGAGCAATGGCATATTTCGCCCCCCCCCCCCCCAGTAATGAATTGGGGGCGTGGCTAACACGTGTTGGCATGTCACATTTGAAAATAAAAAACTTAAAAAACACAGTAACGTAATCTGCTGCGCTGTATAAGACACTGTAACAGAATGTGCTGCGCTATATAAGACACTGTAACGGAATCTGCTGCGCTATATAAGACACTATATAAGACACTGTAACGGAATCTGCTGCGCTATATAAGACACTGTAACGGAATCTGCTGCGCTATATAAGACGCTGTAATGGAATCTGCTGCGCTATATAAGACGCTGTAACAGAATCTGCTGCGCTATATAAGACACTGTAACGGAATCTGCTGCGCTATATAAGACACTGTAACGGAATCTGCTGCACTATATAAGACGCTGTAACGGAATCTGCTGCGCTATATAAGACACTGTAACGGAATCTTCTGCGCTATATAAGACACTGTAACGGAATCTGCTGCGCTATATAAGACGCTGTAATGGAATCTGCTGCGCTATATAAGACGCTGTAACAGAATCTGCTGCGCTATATAAGACACTAACGGAATCTGCGGCGCTATATAAGACACTGTAACGGAATCTGCTGCGCTATATAAAACACTGTAACGGAATCTGCGGCGCTATATAAGACGCTGTAACGGAATCTGCGGCGCTATATAAGACGCTGTAACGGAATCTGCTGCGCTATATAAGACGCTGTAACGGAATCTGCTGCGCTATATAAGACACTGTAACGGAATCTGCTGCGCTATATATGACACTGTAACGGAATCTGCTGCGCTATATAAGACGCTGTAACGGATTCTGCTGCGCTATATAAGGTGCTGTAACGGAATCTGCTGCGCTATATAAGGTGCTGTAACGGAATCTGCTGCGCTATATAACAACCTGTAATGGACTCTGCTGTCACCGTCATTGTAGTCATTGCTGTCATTGTAGTCACCGTCTGGAGGAAATTCACCAAAGCCGGCAAGTGCAGCCCAACAGCCAGACACAGCTCAGCTCATTCAGCCAACTGTCCTAAGAACTCAGATGAGGCAAAAATCTTTCAAATGAGGGAAAGCTTCTCCGATGTAGGGGATGGTCATCAGGAAAGCTTGGAAGAGGTTCTGTCACGGTCAGTGCTGCTACGCTGCCTGCGCTGCCCGGAAGCCGGACCGAGCAGCAGCAGCAGCAGCAGCAGCAATTCAGAAACAGGAGGAGGACGTAGCCTAGGCTAGGTCCGACTCAGTGTCAGCCCGCCGCCCGGCCTCACCGCCTGTGACGCTTGGCGGCAGGGACCGGGCGAGCAGGGCAGGAGGCAGGCGCCGGACAGGGCAGCCGCCGGCGCTGCGCACGCTGCCCGGCCCGTTAGTTACTTGTGCAGAGTGCAGACATCACACTTCACTTGCAGGGATGGGATCATTTGCGGAGGGGGGGCGGGCCGGCGGCGCCAGTCAACCAATCGCCGCCCGGAGCATGAGCTCCGGTGGCTCCGCCCTCCCTACGCCTCTGGGTAGAGCGCATTGGTTCTCCTCCTCGGTCCTCCAGTACCCCCCAACAGTGCACCTTTTCCAGGTCACCTGGCAGGTGCACAGGTGCACGCATTATTCACTGATGCATTTTAAAAGATCCACAGTTGGAGCTGATTATGTCACTGTATGGAGACCTGGAAAACGTGCACTGTTGCGGGTACTTGAGGACCACGGTTGAGAACCACTGGTATTGCAGATTGAAGATGTCTAGATCGACCCTTAGTCATACCGAAAGATAATCGACCACGTCTAGATCAGCCGTAACAGAAGTTAGATGCCAGCGTTGGGTCGACAGTCAGGTTTTTTGAGGGCCTTCGTAGCATCCATGGTGAGCGAGGATTTGATACTGGAAATATGTGACATAGAAACAGGACTTGTGAGAGGTACTCAATGTCTGAGAGGGACGAGTAGTTGGTTAACTCCAAGGTTATAGATAATGATATTGAAGGAAGAGAGGTTATCCAGGAGGGAGATGATCCGCTCCATTTTTGACGGCTCCATTAAAGCAAGCACTTGGACATCCAAGAAGAGATAACCGAGAGATAGTTGGAGATGAGTGAGAAGAGAGGGTCAGAGGTCAGGAGAGGAAAGTTTTGATTTTAGCATCATCAGAATAGAGATTATGATCAAAGCCTAAAGAGCTAATGTGCTCAGGATATATAAAGCGAGAACAGGAGAGTTCCAAGATTAGAACCTTTTTGGGGGGACCTACTGTTAGTGGGTGGGGTGCAGTCATTGGAGAAGATGGACAAGAGGTAGAAGGACCGCATCACGAAGAACAAGGGAGTGGTGAAGGGTTTATAGGAGAAGATGGTGGTCCACAATGTCAGAAGCTACAGAGAGGTTAAGGAGAAAAGGCAGGGAGTAGTCACCCTTGTATTTGGAAGCAAGGAGATCCTTTCAGGCTTTCGTGAGGGCAGTTTCAGTGGAGTGGAGAGGATGGAAGCCAGATTGAAGTGGGTCAAGGAGAAAGATGTAGTAAGGCAGCTGTAGACCATCTGCTCTAGGAGTTTGGAGGCAGAAGGAAGGAAAGAAAGAGGTTGGTAGAGTCGTAGGAATGTTAAGAATAGGGGACACAGGGGCATCAGTGAATGCAAAAGGGGCCGTGCATGATGAGGGAGAGATTGTGGAGATGGGTATGATGGGAACAGGCAGAAGGAGGAAGCAGCAGTGGATACAGTCAGGTGGAGAGGTGGTGGGGCAGTAATGGTTTAGGCCCATGACTTCCTCTCCAGATACAGGGGAAAAGAAAGTCCTGTTTGGTAGGACGTACGGGGAGGGGTGGTCATGGAAACAAAGGAAGTGGGTTGTTGAAGGTCTGGTGCGATGAGATTTGAGACCACCGAGTATTGGAGGGAAACAAAGAGCCCAATTCAGACCGGCTCACCGGGTAGCGAGTTTTCGGAGCCCAGCGAGCAGGAAAAGGGCCGCCCAGCCCAAGTGAAATCCCTCCCCAGTGCACCCTGCGAATGAGATCACAGCTGTGCACATTAGGGGAAAATAATTCGGAATCACTCACCATCAAATAGTGTTCCTCTCTGTCCGCAGCGTCAAGGAAGTCTAGACGTACGCAGCGCTACGAAGGCCTCGGGGAGAAGAAGGCCTCAGGGCCTACACTATATCTGGCTATACACCTAGACCTGCTCACTGTAATTTGGTATAAAATTAGCGGGAGGAAATTAAAATATAACATATTATGAGCTGGGGCACTGTAATGTAACTGTAATGTGGCACAATATGAATGGGGGACACTGGTGGTGATTCATTGGTTTTGTGCACCAATTGTTACTCCATTTGGGCGCCCATTAGCCACGGGAGACACCTTATCTGCTTGCAGCCTCCTAAAGGGGGAGGACTGTGTACAAAGTCTGTGGTTCTGTGACCGTAACCACTGCTGTTTGAATCCAAATCCGGGGCTTTTGGGCCTGTCGGTACTAATGGGTGCAATTGAATTGCTCCATTGTTTACCCATAAGTATAATAATAATAATAATGTTGTTTATATAGCATTTTTCTCCTAATAGCTCAAAGTGCTTGCATTGGCCTTTTACAGCTCAAAATACAAAACAAACTTAACAACTTAAAAAGGGACATTAGTGAAATTCTTGGGTGAACAGGAAAGTCTTGAATGTTTCCAGAGTGGAAGCTTCTCGAACTGAGCAGGGAAGTGAGTTCCATAGAGTTGGAGCCATAGAGCTGAAAGCTCGACCCCCCCCCCCCCCCCAGATGAATTCTGGGTACTGTTAGTAGTCCTTCATCAACCGATCGCAGTAATCGAGTGGGATAATAATGGATCAGAAGCTGCTGCAGGTACCTTGTGCCCTCTTCATGTAGAGCTTTAAAAGTCAGTAAGCCAATCTTGAAAATTAGACACCCAGCTGGGGTCAGGTCAAAGGGGCAGATTCTCTAAGCTAAAAATGCGGTAAGCATCCCCCGCCGGGTTACCGCGGCGGTGGGCATCGCCAGAAAATTCTGGTGATGCCCCATAGAAGCCTATGGGCTTCTAACACAACACTCCGCACTGACCCACGGCCGCCCCGCACGGACCCCCGCCTCCCCGCTCCCCCCCCCCCTTACCTGTGTCCGGGCAGCACAGAGCTGTGCTGCCCGGACCTGTGACCTCCTCCCTGCACTGATCCTCTTCCGGGTGCAGGGAGGAGGAGAGCCAGCCCCCCCCCCCCCCCCCCCCCCGCAGAAGCAGCAATGGGACCCGCTGACTCACCGCATAGGGCAGCCATAATTATTGCATATGTTAGTGCATATGCGATAATTATGAATGCGATGGGCAGCGATAGGGGGCGGAGCTGGGGTGCGGATGTTAGAACATCCCCCCCCCCCCAAACAATTTAATTACCCTGTGTGTTTTATTGTAAATTGGGTGTGCATAATGTGTGCTGATCGCACGTTCATATTAAGGGATATTGTACGGCTAACTACTATGGGGCATAAAATTAAAAACTGCTACAGAGAGGGGATGGAAAACATTTGGCCCTCCAGCTGTTGTTGAATTATGCATCCCAGCATGCCCTGCAATAGTTTTAGCATTTTCAAATAGCAAAACTGTAGCAGGGCATGCTGGCATATGTAGTTCAACAACAGCTGGAGGGTCAAAGGTTCCCCATCCCTGCTGTAGAAGCTTTTGACAGGGTCCCTTTTAAAATGTTGCTATGGCTACACCCCTAGTGGCCGTCATAAAGTATTTCCACCTTTAGGTTGCACTGCATCGTTGTAAAGCGAAAGACAGTCACGGCTGCAAATAAACCTTTGAAGGTTGCTTGTTGGGGCAGCCCTGATCTTTTACAGCAAACCGTTTGAGAAATCGCTCCAAAGCTAAATTGATCCGCACTTGTATTATTTTAAATCAATATTCCCTTGACTGCTTTTCATTGCTTTTTTGGGGCTGGGTGTCTGGTGCCCTTTTGTGAGATTGCACCTTCAATTCTAGTGATCCGACTTTGAGCTCAGCTGAGTGAAATACAACTGTCTTCTGTTGCTTCCGGCTTTCCAGCATGTGAGAGATGCATTTAGAGTCTGAATCGCAAGCATTAAATGAAAAAGGTATCGGTGGAAGTAGAAGCTTAAGGCAAACTGCTCCGTACAGGGTGGCTGTTTGTATACTCTGACAAATTGAATAATTGAATTTGCTCTTTTTCCGATTTGCTGCTTCGACGTGACCGGTAAAAACACTCATTAGTATAACATACGTGTACATGGCTTCATCTGTTAAACACGCACAGAATACAGACCCGACAAATGACTCCGAGTTACTTCTGGAACCCTTATTTTGAGTTTGTTTATACATGTTTCTCTTTTTATGTTGGCGGCCGGGTGTCAGTAGCTCCGGTCCTCGCTGTGGGATTAACTGATGAGTTAAACTTTGTCTCTCCTGACTGATTTCTGTCTGTTGGAGACCGAGGGCATTTAACGCCTTTTAAACGTCTGCTAAATGTAAAGTATAAAATGCTTTTTATACAAAGCCGTTATACGGACGTCTATATTTACGTGTGTTAGGAATATACGGAGGACGGTAAGTTGCCATTGTAGGAGTAGTGTTTCCGGGATACGGTCACTAGGCCAACAAGCATTAGGTCGGCACCACTAGATTGACAATCATTATGTCGACATGGGGAGGACAACAGTCAAAAGGTCAACATGGGGCTTTTCACATTTTATTTTTTTTTTTTGAGCCGACAGGCGGTATTTCATGCCCTACCACCCACTAGGGCGCGGTGGGAGAATAAAATAGTGTGCCGAAGCATGGCGAAGGGACGGGGTGCTACGTTTCTTTGTCCATGTCGACTGTGTTGACATGCAGGACAATAAATTTGAAAAACCCCATGTCGACCTTCCTCATTAAATGATTGTCGACCTATTGACCCATGTCGCCCTTCAGTCGTGTCGACCTAATGCTTGTCACCCTAGTTGCTGTCTATCCAATGATCCATACCCAGGTTTCCTATATCGGCAGACTACCGGCTAGAAACGCCGTTGCAGCACGTTGCAGTTGGCCGATGTATGTCAGACACCTTGGCACGAAACTGCTGATTAACAGAATGTTAGTTTCTCCTCGCAGCACAGTAGATGTTCCTATTTGATACATACCTATCCCGGCATTCAAAGTGCCAGCGGTCAAATACAGCACAAGGAACTCTATATAAATCCCAATAGGGGCTCCATATATTAATCCTTTCCAACTACCCTCTTACCTGAACACCACCCCCCCCCCACCACATCATGATCCTAATCCTCCCTTCTAGTGCCTAAACCTAACAACCATACCCTGCAGCCTAACCCTAAGTGTCCCCTCCCTGCAGCCTAACCCTAAGTGTCCCCTCCCTGCAGCCTAACCCTAACCCGAAGTGTCCCCTCCCTGCAGCCTAACCCGAAGTGTCCCCTCCCTGCAGCCTAACCCTAAGTCCACCAACTAGTGCTTAATTTATTTATTACCAGTTATTTATATAGCGCACACATATTCCGCAGCGCTGTACAGAGTATAGTTGAACATTCACATCAGTCCCTGCCCCAGTGGAGCTTACAATCTATATTCCCTACCACATGTACACGTGCACACACAGCATTCTAGTTTTTTTTTATATTCATATATATATCCTGCTGGAGTGCAGCGCTTACTAAAGATTTTATATGTATGTATTGGTGTGTGTGTGTGTGTATATGTATGTATGTGTGTATGTATGTATGTATATGTATATATATATATATATATATATATATATATATATATATATATATATATATATATATATATATATATATGGGATGCAGTTAAGATCCCGGCGGTCGGGATCCCGGCGTTCAGAATCCCGACGCCGGAATCCCGACCGCCGAAATGCCGACACTTTCTCCCTCCTGGGGTGTCCACGACACCCCTGGAGGGAGAATAAAATAGCGTGCCGAGCGTAGCGAGGCACCAGGCCCGCTGCGTGGCGAGCGCAGCGAGCCCGCAAGGGGGGGCGATCCACGTCCCCCCCTTGTCGGCATTTCGGCTGTCGGGATTCTGAACGCCGGGATTCAATACTGAATCCATATATATATATATATATATATATTCTTTAGTAAGCGCTGCACTCCAGCAGGATATATATATATATATATTTATTATAAACTCCGCACAGTTAGGCCCATGGTGGGAACAGAACCCATGACCTCATTGCTGTGCGGCAGTTATGCTATAACCATTACACCGTCCGTACTGCCCCGTATATATAACACATGGTGGGGATAGAACCCATGACCTCAGTGCTGTGAGGCAGTAATGCTAACCATTACACCATCCGTACTGCCCTGTATATATAACACATGGTGGGGATAGAACCCATGACCTCAGTGCTGTGAGGCAGTAATGTAACCATTACATCATCCGTACTGCCCCGTATATATAACACATGGTGGGGATAGAACCCATGACCTCAGTGCTGTGTGGCAGTGATGCTAACCATTACACCGTCCGTACTGCCCTGATTCTTACCCCCCCCTTCCACCTTCTCCATCCTGACGCTAACATGACCCGGTATACTAATGTTCGGGTGTATTCTGTCTGTATAATGGCATTCGCATCCTGATTCTTTCGAAGTTCCTTTGCTGATGTTCTGATGGCAATTTTAGAGCTCTCAATGTATGGAAAACTTTATGTATTTTTAAACGTTCAGCAGTAATTTTGGGGGGATTTTGTCGTCATTCAGCAGAATGTCACGGTCACTAAGAGCGGCTTAGCAAGTATGTGTACGAATCAGGAATTGCCATGACCTTTTCGTTCCCTGTGTCTCTCTAGCAGTTCATGTGTGTGCCAGGTTTGGGCATTTGCTGTGGTCCTTGATGGCAAAACTTTGAGAGGGGACTAGCGGTGGGAACAGATTTCGGTAGAGCCGCAGGTGACACCGTTTAGGCCATTCAGCCTATTGTCCACCACTGAGATGCATAAAATGACGACGTAAACCTTTTGTGTCCTGCAGGCTGAAGAACGAGGTGTGTGAACCAGCTGCAGGATTTGGGGAGGCGAGAGAAGAAACTGGAGCAAGGAGGATGGAGCTTCAGACTCTACAGGAGGCCCTAAAAGTGGAAATTCAAATTCACCAGGTTAGAACTCTCATGGACAATGGTCACTATAGAAAGACTGGACCAAACGGTTTCATTACATATTTTTATTTTCTGCCTTATTTTCAAAATCAACACAATCATCCCTGTGTGAAAGGAGACTGTTCACCAATTCTATTTTTTCATTTCACAAACGGGAGATTTTAACCCCTTCATGACAGAGCCAGTTTGTGCCTTCATGACAGAGCCCTTTTTTTCAAATCTGACATGTCTCACTTAAGTGGGGATAACTTTTTTTTGCTTTTACTTATCCCAGTGATTTTGAGATTGTTTTCTCGTGACACATTGTACTTCAAGTTAGTGGTAAATTTTGGTCGATACAGTCTGTGTTTTTTTGTGAAAAATACCAAAATATCGTGAAAAAATGGAAAATTTAGCGATTTGCAAAATGTTAAATTTTCTGCTTGTGAGACAAATAATCTTACCACTCAAAATAGTGAATAACTAACATAGACCATATGTCTACTTTATGTTGACATCATTATTTCAACTTCCTTTTAATTTTTTGGGACACTAGGAGGCTTACAATATGAATAGCAAATTCTCAAATTTTCAAGAAAATTTCAAACACTGATTTTTTTAGGGACCAGTTCAGTTCTGATGTGACTTTGAGGGACTTGTATGTGAGACACCCCCATAAATGATGCCATTTCAAAAACTGCACCCCTCACAGTATTCAAAACAGCATTTTGGAAGTTTGTTAACCCTTTAGGTGTTTCACAGGAATTAAAACAAAGTGTAGGTGAAATTTCAAAATTTCTTTTTTTTTGCAGAGTTTCAATTTTAATACATTTTTCTAAGGAACACAGTACATTTTACTAGAGAAATGTGACTAAAAATTGATTCCCCCAATTCTTTTGTTTTCATAAATATCCTATATGTGGCCCTAGTGTGCACGGTGACCAAACCACAGGCTTCATAATAGAAGGAGCACCTACTTGATTTTGGAGCCTCCTTTTTATGAGATTATTTTTTAGGCACCATGTAGGTTTCTAGGCACCATAAGTGCTAAAAGTTAGGAACCTTCCCCACAAGTCACCCCATTTTGCAATCTACACCCCTCAGGGAATTCATCTAGGGGTATAGTGTACATTTCAAACCCCCAGGGGTTTCACCAATTTTGGTACAACTGGGATGTGAAAATGGAAAATTACATTTTTTTACACAAACATGCAGTTCTGGCTCAAAATTTTTCATTTTCACAAGGAATGAAGGAGACAAAGCACCCCAAAATCTGTGCCCCAATTTCTCCCGAGTACGGCAATGCCTCACATGTGACCAAAAAATACCAGTGGGGCGCATAGCAGGACTCAGAAGGGAAGGAGTGATTTTTGGATTTGGCAGCACAGATTTTGGTGGAATGAATGGTGGGTGCCATGTTGCATTAGCAAGACTCCCAAAGCACCAATACAGTGGAACCCCCCCACAAGTCACCCCATTTTGCAAAGTACACCCCTCAGGGAATTCATCTAGGGGTATAGTGTACATTTCAAACCCCCAGGGGTTTCACCAATTTTGATACAACTGGGATGTGAAAATGGAAAATTACATTTTTTTACACAAACATGCAGTTATGGCTCAAAATTTTTTATTTTCACAAGGAATGAAGGAGACAAAGCACCCCAAAATCTGTGCCCCAATTTCTCCCGAGTACGGAAATGCCTCACATGTGACCAAAAAATACCAGTTGGGTGCATGGCAGGACTCAGAAGGGAAGGAGTGATTTTTGGATTTTGCAGCACAGATTTTGGTGGAATGAATGGTGGGTGCTATGTTGCACCAATACAGTGGAACCCCCCCACAAGTCACCCCATTTTGCAAAGTACACCCCTCAGGGAATTCATCTAGGGGTATAGTGTACATTTCAAACCCCCAGGGGTTTCACCAATTTTGGTACAACTGGGATGTGAAAATGGAAAATTACATTTTTTTACACAAACATGCAGTTCTGGCTCAAAATTTTTCATTTTCACAAGGAATGAAGGAGACAAAGCACCCCAAAATCTGTGCCCCAATTTCTCCCGAGTACGGCAATGCCTCACATGTGACCAAAAAATACCAGTGGGGCGCATGGCAGGACTCAGAAGGGAAGGAGTGATTTTTGGATTTGGCAGCACAGATTTTGGTGGAATGAATGGTGGGTGCCATGTTGCATTAGCAAGACTCCCAAAGCACCAATACAGTGGAACCCCCCCACAAGTCACCCCATTTTGCAAAGTACACCCCTCAGGGAATTCATCTAGGGGTATAGTGTACATTTCAAACCCCCAGGGGTTTGACCAATTTTGGTACAACTGGGATGTGAAAATGGAAAATTACATTTTTTTACACAAACATGCAGTTCTGGCTCAAAATTTTTCATTTTCACAAGGAATGAAGGAGACAAAGCACCCCAAAATCTGTGCCCCAATTTCTCCCGAGTACGGCAATGCCTCACATGTGACCAAAAAATACCAGTGGGGCGCATGGCAGGACTCAGAAGGGAAGGAGTGATTTTTGGATTTGGCAGCACAGATTTTGGTGGAATGAATGGTGGGTGCCATGTTGCATTAGCAAGACTCCCAAAGCACCAATACAGTGGAACCCCCCCACAAGTCACCCCATTTTGCAAAGTACACCCCTCAGGGAATTCATCTAGGGGTATAGTGTACATTTCAAACCCCCAGGGGTTTCACCAATTTTGGTACAACTGGGATGTGAAAATGGAAAATTACCCTTTTTTACACAAACATGCAGTTCTGGCTCAAAATTTTTCATTTTCACAAGGAATGAAGGAGACAAAGCACCCCAAAATCTGTGCCCCAATTTCTCCCGAGTACGGCAATGCCTCACATGTGACCAAAAAATACCAGTGGGGCGCATGGCAGGACTCAGAAGGGAAGGAGTGATTTTTGGATTTGGCAGCACAGATTTTGGTGGAATGAATGGTGGGTGCCATGTTGCATTAGCAAGACTCCCAAAGCACCAATACAGTGGAACCCCCCCACAAGTCACCCCATTTTGCAAAGTACACCCCTCAGGGAATTCATCTAGGGGTATAGTGTACATTTCAAACCCCCAGGGGTTTGACCAATTTTGGTACAACTGGGATGTGAAAATGGAAAATTACATTTTTTTACACAAACATGCAGTTCTGGCTCAAAATTTTTCATTTTCACAAGGAATGAAGGAGACAAAGCACCCCAAAATCTGTGCCCCAATTTCTCCCGAGTACGGCAATGCCTCACATGTGACCAAAAAATACCAGTGGGGCGCATGGCAGGACTCAGAAGGGAAGGAGTGATTTTTGGATTTGGCAGCACAGATTTTGGTGGAATGAATGGTGGGTGCCATGTTGCATTAGCAAGACTCCCAAAGCACCAATACAGTGGAACCCCCCCACAAGTCACCCCATTTTGCAAAGTACACCCCTCAGGGAATTCATCTAGGGGTATAGTGTACATTTCAAACCCCCAGGGGTTTGACCAATTTTGGTACAACTGGGATGTGAAAATGGAAAATTACATTTTTTTACACAAACATGCAGTTCTGGCTCAAAATTTTTCATTTTCACAAGGAATGAAGGAGACAAAGCACCCCAAAATCTGTGCCCCAATTTCTCCCGAGTACGGCAATGCCTCACATGTGACCAAAAAATACCAGTGGGGCGCATGGCAGGACTCAGAAGGGAAGGAGTGATTTTTGGATTTGGCAGCACAGATTTTGGTGGAATGAATGGTGGGTGCTATGTTGCATTACCAATACAGTGGAACCCCCCCACAAGTGACCCCATTTTGCAAACTACACCCCTCAGGGAATTCATCTAGGGGTATAGTGTACATTTCAAACCCCCAGGGGTTTCACCAATTTTGGTACAACTGGGCTGTGACAATGAAAAATTACATTTTTTTACACAAAAATGCAGTTCTGGCTCAAAATTTTTCATTTTCACAAGGAATGAAGGAGACATAGCACCCCAAAATCTGTGCCCCAATTTCTCCCGAGTACGGCAATGCCTCACATGTGACCAAAAAATACCAGTTGGGTGCATGGCAGGACTCAGAAGGGAAGGAGTGATTTTTGGATTTGGCAGCACAGATTTTGGTGGAATGAATGGTGGGTGCTATGTTGCATTACCAATACAGTGGAACCCCCCCACAAGTGACCCCATTTTGCAAACTACACCCCTCAGGGAATTCATCTAGGGGTATAGTGTACATTTCAAACCCCCAGGGGTTTCACCAATTTTGGTACAACTGGGCTGTGACAATGAAAAATTACATTTTTTTTACACAAAAATGCAGTTCTGGCTCAAAATTTTTCATTTTCACAAGGAATGAAGGAGACAAAGCACCCCAAAATCTGTGCCCCCATTTCTCCAGAGTACGGCAATGCCTCACATGTGACCAAAAAATACCAGTTGGGTGCATGGAAGGACTCAGAAGGGAAGGAGTGATTTTTGGATTTTGCAGCTCAGATTCTGGTGGAATGAATGGTGGGTGCTATGTGGCATTAGCAAGACCCCCGATGCACGGTGAAATGATGAACCTAGTAATCCATCGATGTGTGGTATATTTTGAAACACTCCTTTATACATAGGCCGGGTTTGTCGGGGCAAGTTTCACAGTGGAAAATAGTTTCCTTTCTTATTCCCTTTTTATAGCAAACTTTGCACCTTTTTTGTGTCCTTCCCTTTCTTGCAGTGGAGGGGATTTCGTTGGGAAAATGCTGCCCTGGTACAATACGGGGGCCAGTACTAGAAGTACTGGGGCCCTCTGCCTGCTGGTTCCCAAATATTAGGCCCTTTATGACTTCCTCTTGAAAGTGCATAAATGTCCCCCTCTGGCCGGTAGAACGGAATAGCACGTAAGCGTTATACAGTGCCATCTGGATGATATACACGGCCACCTTCTTGTACCAGATATTTGTTTTCCGCAGGGCACTGTACGGCTTCAGTACCTGATCTGAAAGATCCACTCCGCCCATGTACTTATTGTAATCTAGGATACAATTTGGTTTGGAGGTGTGGGTACTGGTACCTCGTACAGGGATGGAGGTGGTACTGTCTCCATGAATTGTTGTCAGTATAAGGACATCCCTCTTGTCCTTATATTTGACCAACAACATATTTTCGGTGCATATTCCCCTGCTTTCACCCCTTCTCATTACTTGGGCAATGTGTGTTTTGGGGAGGCCTCTTTGGTTCTTGCGCACAGTACCGCAAGCTGCTGTACCTCTTGAACCAAGGGCCTTAAACAGGGGGATGCTGGTGTAAAAGTTATCCACATAGAGGTGATAACCCTTATCCAGGAAGGGGTGCACTAAATCCCAGACAATTTTGCCACTAACACCTACGAGGGAGGGGGGGCATTCTGGCGGTTCAATTCTTGAATCCTTCCCTTCATATACCCTAAACCTGTGGGTGTACCCTGTGGTGCTTTCACACAGCTTATACATTTTTATGCCATACCTTGCCCTCTTACTGGGAAGGTACTGGCGGAATTTAACCCTTCCTTTAAAATGTATAAGGGACTCGTCAATACAAATAAATTTTTCAGGGATGTATAGCTCTGCAAATTTGGCACTGAAATAATCAATGACCGGCCTGACTTTGAATAGCCGGTCAAAGGTGGGATCATCTCTGGGTGGGCACTGTGCATTATCGGTGTAATGTATAAATTTATGGATTGCCTCAAAACGAGTCCGGGTCATGGCCATACGGTAAAATGGGGTGCTGTACAGAACATCTGTACTCCAATATTGCCTAATTTGTGGCTTTTTTACTATGCCCATATGAAACACCAGACCCCAAAACGCCATCATCTCTACTGCATCTACAGGGGTCCACCTAGCAAATGATGACGTGGGGTTTTGAGCAATAAACTGCTGGGCATATAAATTAGTTTGGTCCACCATTAAATTTATAAAATCATCAGAGAAAAATAATTTGAAAAAGTCAATTTCTCTGAGACCTGTGGAATCAAATTGGATTCCTGGCATGGCCAAAAACTCAGGAACCTGGGGCTCAAAATTGTCTGGTGGTGGGGTCCATACGAGATCAATTATTGGGGGGGGGGGTCTCAGCTGCTCTACGGGGGCGTCTTTGAGGGGGTCCCTCATCACCAGAGGAGGAAGAGGAGCTTAAGACGAATCCTTCAAATTCCCCGCTTGCCTCACTGGCTGTGTCAGAATCAGAGGCAAGCATGGCATATGCCTCCTCCACTGAATACATTCTTCTGGATGACTGGGATGACATTTGGGATGACATTTTTATTTTTGTGTTACTGGTAGTGAAATGTTTCAACACGTGTATAGTGTAGGGGGGGGTACAAACTTTATTTCAACCCGGGAGGTATGTAGTGTGTTGTGTGTATGTAGTGCAGAACAAAAAAAATACTTTATACAAAAAAAAAAAAAAATGAAGGGGTTAAAAAAAAAAAATTGAAGGGGTTAAAAAAAAAAAAAAAAGGTCCTGCGCCAAAAATTGAGCACAGATGTTGGTCAGTAACGTCTGTCACTGAACAGCGCTCAAAGGCAACAGGAATTTGATAAAAAAAAAAAAAATAGATCAACCCTGTGCCGAAAAAAGCTGATCAGTGATGTACGTCACTGATCAGCGCACAGTGGCCACAGGACACCCACAAAATCACAGTGTGTGTAAAAAAAAAATTAAAAAAAGAAGACCACACAGCACCCACAAAAAAAAAAAAAAAAGGTGATCAGTGATGCGACACTGATTACCAGTGAGGGGCAGCAGGTGCACAACCTTTGGTGCAACTGGCAGCAACTGACAGGTATATATAAAAAAAAAAAACCTCTGCACCCCCAAAAAGTTGCTGATCACCTCAGATATAGTGATCAGCACAAAAGGCAGGGGTAGCAGACACAAAATATACACTCTCTATCACTCTCTGTCACTATCTCTCTCTATCTCTCACTATCTATCACTATCTATCACTATCTATCACACTGCAGCAGCAGCACTGACAGTTATATGTATAAAAAAAAACCTGCACCCCCAAAAAGGGGGGGTAGCAGACACAAAATATACACTCTCTATCACTCTCTGTCACTATCTCTCTCTATCTCTCTATCTCTCACTATCTATCACTATCTATCACTATGACACTGCAGCAGCAGCACTGACAGTTATATATATAAAAAAAAAACCTGCACCCCCAAAAAAGGGGGGGTAGCAGACACAAATCTCTCTATCTCTCACTATCTATTACTATCTATCACTATCTCTCACTATCTATCACTATGACACTGCAGCAGCAGCGACAGTTATTTATATATAAAAAACCCCTGCACCCCCAAAAAGGGGGGGTAGCAGACACAAAATATAGCTCTCTCTGTCACTATCTCTCTATCTCTCTCTATCTCTCTCTCTCTATCTCTCTATCTCTCTATCACACTGCAGCAGCAGCAGGAAGTCCCAAGAAGTCAGATCCAGGAAGCGTCCAGCACGCTACAAGCAGTGATCAGGTAATCAGGTAAGGTATTTGCAAGGATCAGGTAAGTATGAGCAAGGATCAGGTCAGTATAACGGCAGATAGGCACGGTGACCGCTCTGCACGCTACTCCAGACCGGAATGGCGTCTGCAGCGCAGTCACCGGTAGTTTAAATGTCGCGCCTTGGCTGTGATTGGTCCGTGGGTCCCACGGACCAATCACAGCCTTGGGGGCAGGTGGGGTGAGGGTGGGGTGAGGTGTCATCGTCACCGATGACCCCCTCATGCCCCCTGACGCCCGGCGGTGATTGACACCTGTGTTACCAAGCGTCCGATTCGCTGGTAACACAGGAAAACGCTGTGAATGGCTGTTCACACTGAACAGCCAATCACAGCGATCGCCGACGGGGGGGGCGACATCGCAGCCCCCCCTGGGCATGCAGGGACATGTCTGCTGTCAGGGACAGCAGACATCGTCCCTCTGTCACTGCGTCTCGAGACGCAGTGACAGTTTAAAGTCATGACGTATATATACGTCATGTGTCGGGAAGTACATCCCGGCCATGACGTATATATACGTCAAATGTCGTGAAGGGGTTAAGTTCATGTAAACGCAGCGAGGGGAAAGAAGGAATCGGTGTAGTCATTTGCAGTAGACGTTTCACTGATCTCTGTGGCTTTGTGCAAACTCCTTATCTCAGAGACTAAACAGCCACTCAGTCCAGTGTTTGGATAAGTTAGAACATACTGTATTTGTGGTTCTAACGTGGAAGAGAGGAAATATAGGCGCTTATACTTGCAATTGCAGCAGTGACCTCTGAAGGCTAGACGTAGGTACTGCACTCCATCTTAGTAAATACAGCACAAGCACAACAGATGCCATCCGGTTGAAATACTGGACTTAGATTTCAGAATCCAGTGCAAGGCCAGTGGGGCTGACCCTTTTGGTTTGTACGGCTTGTGCATTGAAAAAATAAACCGTGCGTTTTGTGTATAAAAAATGAAAACATTTTAAATTACACGTTCTGCACAAACTATTTTAAGAAATCCTTTTCTGCCCCCCCTTGCCTTGGTCAAGAGCAGTATTGCATTGTGTTCACGTAACACAGTTAATCATAACTGGCTAACATTTAATCTAAGAAGGGGGGTGAAGCCAAAACAAATAAACCAATGGTCGAACCTTCTTAAGATGCAAAATAAAATATTATACAACTAGGTTAATCTGAGCTTAGTCACATTCAGGGAAGCTGCACATTGTTTGTGGTGGTCGGTGTCATTGCTGCTTGTGACTGTGGGAGTCATTGCACGCAGCGCTCTGACTACAGCTTCCTGGAACTCTCACTGTGTCCCGTCCAGAGTGACTGAGGGTTTCCAGCAGCATCCTCCTCATGTAATGCAGTGTGTGCCAGGCCTTTGTGTTGGCCACCTTACTGCGCAGCGCTGGCCAAACCATTATTCATGTTGCATAGATGCATTTATTATATCCATATATTGCAGCTTTCAGTTCTGTGGTATCATGTAATTTGTGTGGCCTGTTTACTTGCAAACCATATCTTGTTAGTGTCACTTACATAAAGGTAAAAGGGCGAAAGTGGCATATGCCTGATGGGTTTTATTAGATTTAGCAACATGTTGCGCTTGCTAACACTTAGAAAGGCCTAACAGGGTAGGGATGGCCATTGACCATCAATGATAGTTTTCCCATCGATGGGGGAGAACCAGATGGTTTCCCTCCATCGATGATGAGCATAAACTAATAGTTTTGTTTTTCTATTTTCCCCAAGGGGCTGGGATACGGAGCATGGCTCCACCCCTGGCACGCATGAAACCCCGCCCCCATGTTTTGATTGGCCCACAGGCCAATCTGTCAAAGAAAATGGATGACCATCAAGAGGTAAAAACATTGATGGTCATCTATTGCATAGTATAACACTCGATGGACAGTTGCACTATTGCCATCAATGGCAACCATCGATGGCAAAGGGAAGGTCAGCCATCACTAGAACACAGAAGAGCGTGGTTGCTTGAGTCCTTATGCACTATAGGCACGGATGCTGCCAATAACAAGTTGCTTCTGATTGGCTGATTGCACCTTGATCCCGCCTAGTGTGGCTGCTGTGGTCTCTTCATATTTATTTCATACTTGCATTGTCAGTGGGCCAACCAAGTTTAGGATTTTCTATTATTTAAAGTTGGACTATTTTTTGAAGGACAAACAGCAGCAGGGCGTAGTTTAGCGCTCGTTTTTTTTTCTTGTTTGTTCATTTTTTACTTTCTTTCATAATTTTCTATTTGTTTCTTTATTCAATGTTATTTTACCTGTTCAACGCAACTTTAATCTTTATTAATCACACTGGCCAAACACACGCTGGGCCGTAATCAATTGGGATATCGCGCCCGCTCTCCCATCTAAAGCGATGGGAGATCCCGGGACGATATGCAACAGATTTTATTTTTGTTCCCCCCCCCCCCCCCCCCCCAAATGTCCAATTTCCGTGCTTAAACAGGTGACTTTTTTTGTGAGTTTCGGCATGCCACCGCCGGTGGTGTGAGCGTAAATACCGGCAGCTAGAAATGCCAGAATGGAACTATATTTAAATAGCGCCAGTTGTCGCCCACTAGTGGCTGATTAAATCTCCCAAAAACTTTTTTCACGTTGTGATTATGGGGTAATGTGAATAGCATTTTTAGGGAGAAAATGAATTTATTTATTTTTGGAATAAGCCTGTAACATAACAAAATGTGGTAAATTGAAGCGCTGTGAATTAACCTTCTCAACATTTGATAGAGTTGAGTGATACAGTGATGATGTGAATCAATCTCCTTTGTTCCTGCCAGAAGATACAGATCCAAATCGCACGCAGATCTATGCCACTTTGATGGGCAGGTGGTGGGTGGCTAACAGTCTAGGCTGGGTTGGTGCCAGTGGCTCCCTTATACAGGTGCAGTCGTAGGAACACAGGCAGCCACGGACACACGGCATTACAGCTGCCAACCCTGTATTGCTCCGTTAATGCTACATTATTGCTAGAATGACATTTGTCTATTATGTGATCGTAAAAGTGACCTTATTTCTTTTCTTTTCCCCCACTAGAAACTGGTTGCTCAAATGAAGCAAGACCCACAGGTAACATTTTTCAAACTTATCAGCGTTTTTTTGTTTTTAAATCCAAACGTTTATTAAGAGATCAAAAAATTGCTTAACAAGGTTCATCTGTAAGATAACAGCAAATGTTGCAGGAATATCTAGCAATCAACATGTATGTTAAAAAAAAAAACATAACCTAAAAAGAGAGATACAAACATTTCTGCAGTATCCAAATATACTGAGCGAAAAGCCCAACTTGGGGGAGTATGCAGAAGGTGGGTAGGGGGGGGGGGGTTTAAGTACCGGATTTGGGAGTGGAATCTCAGGGGAGACCGCTTGAGGTTGTGGAGAAGAAACTGAATCCCCAAGGTAGTCTCGGAAGTCGAACACAAATAGCCTAATACGAGTATCCTAGAGAGTTTGATGAAATAAAAAAAAAAAATGTTTCCCTCTATTGTAGTTATTATGATTTTGCTGTGTACCTCCTACATTTTATAAGTTGCAGGATATCACTGAACGGTGGCCTCCATTATTGAACTTCTTGCCCACAGCATGTCTTGTTTGGTATCACAGTGATATTATATTTAATTTTATGTCTGATACTTGTATATCTGTTTGTGACTAAGGGGGGTATTATATCTGGGGTCACGGCTGTCGAGCTAGCCCGACAGCTGTGACCCTGTCCCATTCTCGGTCTGCTCGACCAAGAACAAGCAGGCGGGATTCAATGTCCCGCCTGCCGCGGGAGGAGAAGAGGTCGTGACCACGAGCTGCATCCGGGAGCTCGTCACTTCCCATCCTTCTCGGCAGAAAGAACCTGACTGCTTGTAAAGTTGGGCGCGTTCTGCCGAGATACCCTATTCAATGCTGTCGGGAAAGACAGCATTGAATAGGGCCCCACAGCCATCTCACCCATCGGGAGATGACTGCGGGTGATTGAATACCCTCCTAAGTCTGAATCTGTATATGAAGTACTAAGATGCAGCACCCGCAAGTTACACGTTATATACTGGCTCGGACGCACACAGATATGCTGGTGCACATACTAAATACATTTTGCGTAGTCTCGTAAAGTGAGTTCATGCATCTGTGTGCAACAAAGGCGTGCTTTTGGGTGAAAAAGGGTTGTAGTTGCGTACTCCCAGGAATTAGAGGCTGTGTGTACCATCCTTTTTTCATGTGTGGTAAATTACCACTGCTAATTGAATTCCTCCTATGTCTTATATATGGCATAAGTTCAAGATCCTCCAGCAGCAGCGTGTTAGTGCATACAATGGGATCAGGGCAGTAGGATGGATAGGCTTCAAACTGTACATATTAGCCAGCTATTGCATTGGGGTGTCTGCCCAGACACTGGGTAACGGGTGTTATTAGATCCTGCACCTGCTTAAGCTGTGCAGTAAAATCCTGCATAAAGCCGCTGGGCCGATCCCCAATTGCAAGTTTAGAAGAAATGAATAAACGAATATGACTGTATAAATGGCAATAAGTGCGTCTTATCACATTGTTTATTTTGTACTCTGCCTCTTCCTAGAAATATATCCATTCTCACCCTCTAGAACAGGAATGGGGAACCTTTGGCGCTCCAGCTGTTGTTGAACTACACATCCCAGAATGCCCTTCTACAGTTTTGCCATTTGGTCATGCTAAATCTGTAGCAGGGCATGCTGGGATGTGCAGTTAAACAACAGCTGGAGGGCGGAAGGTTCCCCATCCCTGCTCTAGACTAGGACTGGCTGTGACATGAATCTTGTTCTGTGAAGTTCTCCTAGACCTGTGTAAGCATTGCCCGAAGCCTCACGTGTGCCGTTCTGTTCTCTCCTTTAGAATGCAGACTTGAAGAAACAGCTCCATGAACTCCAGGCCAAAATCACCTCTATGAGCGAGAAGCAGGTACAGGTCATGTGATCTACAGATCCTGCTGATGGAGAGCAGTGTGGGGTTTGCTGTTTAGGGGGAGTTAGTATTAGGACCACTAAATGCCTCCTGTTTCACGGTCAGCGAATGTGCAAAATGATTCCATGTCCTGTTGTGAATGTACACAAATGACCAGCGTCCACAGTGTTAGGAGTGTGCTGTGATCTCACCACAATGATGACTGCAAAGCAGCAAACATGCAGCACAGATGCACAAACGGGACCTTTTGGTTGTATGGTTTATAGACTCTTAAGTTATAATGTTAAAAGGTTTGCAGAAATGTTTTTGTTTCATTTTCCTATTCACAGGTGTAACGATGATTTTTGGAATGTGTGAGCAGCACTAAGTCTTGCTGATGTCATCAGGGAGAGTACAGTACATAATAATCCTCTAACTAGACCCCAGTCGCATCATCTCTATGCCCTGACTGTGTTATCTACATTTAAAGATGTAGATCTCCATTTTGCTACAGTTGCTTTATATTCCCCCAGAAGTTCACCCTGTGCCCCCCAACAGTTTATGGAGGGGCGCTGGGGATCTGTCACATACCAACGTATACTGGTGCATTATTTACCCTGGCAGTTTTGTCCTGCAGCCACAGAAGACCAATGTGCCTTGTGTGATGTAAGTAATGAAGTCCCGGCGGCTCTGATGACCGTTCCCTTGGATCGTTCCTCTGCTGTAATAAGAAGCGATACTTTATTTACTCGCCTGCTGATTTTATTGTTGACCCTTTTTTCCCCCCTCTTCTGTATTCACTTTTTTTTTTTAGTTTGCTTTTCCATATCTATTGCAGTGAATACAGAAGGGGGTTTGCAGTGGGATAAAGGTGACTAAGATCTTTTCAAATGGAATGGATGCATCTGTTAAACATGAACAGAAAAAGTTCATGGTAAAGGCCACTGGAATAATGGGGCAGATGTATTAAGAAGTAAATTGACAAAGTGGTGATAAAGCGATGGTAAAGTGGAAGGTGGTAACGCCCAAGCCAATCAACTCCTGGCATTTTTCAAACACAGCTAATTGGCTGGTGCATTAATACCTTCTGCTTTATCACCACGTTATCACTTTACCAGGCTTAATACATGTGCCCCAGCCTGAGAGAAACCTCCAGTGTTCCTTGCCTAGTGTGCATTGGGTCTCCTGTTCTTTTATTGGTACCAAGTGGGATATAGGCCCTTATTCTGGATAACTCGCAAAGGCAAATTCCTTCTCAAATGGACAGAACCATGTGCAGTGAATCAGAATAAGGGCTGTAGTCTCTAGGGGCCTGTTCAAATTGACACTGGAAATTTTTAATGGGCCCATATAGAATTCAAATAAATGCAGGAAGCACTTGGAAATGTTCACATACAGTACCAGCCGTAATAAAGCAGAATGTGCTAACAGTGGGTTAGGTCGGTGTTTCTGTCTCTTCCCGGACCTTTTACAAGACCCCATATTCAGCTTCCCTTACTTAGTGCATGACCTACCCCTCCACCAGAGGGGGCTGTTATACCACCTGGCAATCACTTCCAGGTAGCACCCATCCCCTTGACAGGAAAGGGCACAATGCAACACAATATATGAAAGTCATAAAGACAACACATCACATAAGGACTGGTACTTCCAATATCAAGTTCCCTTATTGTACTCACAGCCCACGGGGTCCCCGAGACCCATAATAAGTTAGACGCCATGGTAAAAACTGTAACGCATCACCGGAAGTGCCCACATGGTGGATTTCCTACCATGGCCCAATACAGCAAGATCCGGCAGCACTTTACCCACACAAGTTACATCTGCCCCACATGCAGATCTACCGTGTGCGGGTAATGTGGTAACTGCAGCGTGGTTTAGTTCTTGCTTGATGCTCTGAATTAGGCCCAATGTGTGAATTCCGGGACTTAAATGTAATTGGACAAACTGCCGTCCAATGGTCATGGTAATACTCTTGTCAATGATCCTTTGCAGGCAATGTCTGGAACCCATGGACATCACCAAATGTCAGGTGTCCTTTATTGCTTTGCCAGGCCATTAATGCTGCTGCTGTGTTCTGTGATTGTAGATTGGTCTTTCTGCCTTTACTATTGTCTTCAGCAAGTGCAATGCATGTATGTTTGTGCCGAGATCAGGCGACTGCTTTGCCTTAAACTCCTGGGCTTGAGGTCATTGTCCATCTGTGAAGCGCTGTCCAATCAACTTTACCGAATTTGACTGAATCTAAGCAGACAGTATACATACACTTCATATTTCATCTAGCTGCTTCTGTCGCATCAGTAAGCGTTAGTGACCCAGTGCCATTGGAAGCCACGCAGGAACATGCAATCACACTGCCCCCATTGCATCTTACAGATCATGTGGTAGGCTTCGGGTCATGGGCTGTTCCAAGCCTTCTCCCTGCTTTTCTCATCGTTTTGGCTGGTCTTTATTTCATCTGCCTAAAAGAAGGCTGTTCTAGAACAGGGCTGGGTTTTAGAGGAGTCCAAACTAGCCTTTCCGTTCAGAGGCTTATGAATGGTTTGCACCTTGAGGCGAACAAACCCTGTGCATTTTCTTTTCTGTAATCTATTTACTTTCTGACTTGTATAATTGTATCCCTACCTCATTGGGAGAGCGCGTTCTTGGTTTGGTTGTATGTTTTGTAGAGGTTTTTCCTTTCCATGGAAGGGATCCTGCGATCATCCCCCACTGTTGAGGGTCCAGGCCTCTTGGTGTTGCCAAGCTTACCAGTGGGTTCTTGTAGTTTGCACTGAGAGCTCCTTTGACCTGTATGTGGTGGGTTCACTGCAACAGCTTCAAAATCCTAATGCCACACTTAAAGTCAACTCAAAACCTTTTGTCCACTACCTTCTGTGTTTGTGAGTGTGTGAGAAAGACATGTAGTTTCACTCTGCCAGCTGATGGCAGTGTTTCAGAGACTCACGGACACTAGACATATACAGTATACTAGGTGATTCATCGCACCCTATGAGCGCTCTTCACACCGGCGTAAGGGGCTGCACGCCCTTAATTTGTGACCGTTTGTATATGAGACATATGGTTAGAATTGTATGACAGATGCCTGTATTGCAACTTGAGTTATAGGTGAAATGTGTTAGAGAGCATATGATGTGGAAGGGGGTGTGTATTGTTTTGTTTAATTAATAAGCGGTTACAGAGTAAGATGTACATTGATAGTGTGGAGGGTACAGTGACATTTGTGGGTGTGGGGGGGGGGCTGTGTGTGCATGTTGTTTAGGTGTGTGTGCAATAGTATAGTAGGGTGTTTTTGAGTCAGCGGCTCCCAACTGACGGAGGTCACGACACAGGAAAACAGGAGGCTGGGTAGTGATAGGGGTGTGTGGGCATAAGGGGGACTAAAGAGGAGGGTGGGAGATACTGTGCAGCTTCTGCCAGTGGGTGGGGGTCCAGCGTGGCAGTACAGGAGTACAGGACGGTGGCCCTGAGTCAGTGTCTCCTCCTACTGGATGGGAGTTAGGGTACATGAGAGCAGGAGGCTGGGATATGAGGCATGATAGGGGCATGTGGGCAACACAGCGTCACTGACTCCCCAGTGGTGGAAGTTACAGTTCAGGAGAGCAGGAAGCTGGGTAGTGATAGGGGTGTGTGGGCATACGGGGGGGGGGGGGGGGGGGGCTGTGGAGTAGGTTCCTGGGCAACATGGGGAGGCAGAGGGTGTCTGGCACTGTGGACTCACTGGGCTGGTTCTCTGTCATGTGAGTCAGAGGCTCCACCCAGCGTTACAGACACACTCACACACTTTGATTGACAGATGAATAAATCTTATGTGCAGCCGGCAGGGAGCAGGTTCGGGGGAGCGGGGACCAGAGACTGGAGAGCAGGGTCCGGGGGAGCTATAGGAGGGGTAGTGGGCTAGCGGCAGGTGGGGAGTGGGGACCACAGAGCAGAGTCCAATCCCTCCAGCGGGAGAATAGAAAAAAAAATACTCGCCGCCACCCGTGTCCCGGCACCTTAAAAAAAAATTTGAAACTTGATCGGTTCTCCTTTGCCATTGATGTAGGGAAACCATCTGGTCCTCCCACATCGATGGCAAAAGTATTCAACATCGGCCATAAACCATTGATTTGAAATCATTGATTATCGATGGGCATCCCTAGAGCTGGAGGAGGGTGGGGGACAGTATGCAGCTCCCGGCAGTGGGTGAGCGTCTCCTCCCACTGGGAGGGAGTGAGGGTGCATGAGAGCAGGAGGCTGTATAATAGTGGTATGTGGGCAAGACATTGATAAAAGTTGTGGCGCTGGTGCAGAGGACCGTGGGGACACTTCTGGCAGTGGGGGAACCTGCAGCGCGGCAGCCAGGGCCGGATTTCCCACCTAGGGGCGGCACCTGCTTGTGGCGGTACAGGATCCCCCATTCTCACGGGGGTATGTGAAATGCAGGAGCGTGGTCACGGGGGTGTGCGGAGATCTGCGGTTAGTGGGGGGCGGGTGCCGCAAATCGCGGGAGGGGGGGTGCCGTGAATCGCTGGAGGGGTGTGTGAATCGCGGGAGGGGGCGCCGGAGGTGCTGTGGGGTTCCGTGAATCGCGAAGGGGGTCCGCAAATCGCAGGAGGGGGTGCCGTGAATCGCGGGAGGGGGTCTGCAAATTCCGGGGGGTGGGGGTCAGTGAATTGTGGGAGGGGGGGTTGTGGGGGTCCGTGAATTGTGGGAGGGGCACGCGGGGTGCTGTGAATGAATGGAGGGGGGGCGCGGGGGGGTCCTGGGGGGCTGCGAATCGCGGGAGGGCGGATGCGGGGGGTGCCGTGAATCGCGGGAGGGGGCGCTGGAGGTGCGAATCACGGCACTTCCCCCATTCGCGGGACCCCCCCTCCCGCGATTCACCGGCGCCCACAGCACCTCCGGCGCCCCCTCCCGTGATTCGCGACCCCCGTGACACACACCCCCCCCCCGCGATTCACAGGAGGGGGGGGTCGTGGGGGGTGCCGCGAATCGCGCGTGCGGGGGGGGGGGGCTCACGGGGGACCGGCGAATCGCGGGAGGGGTGTCGTGTGTGTGTGTGTGTGTGTGTGTGTGTGTGTGTGTGTGGGGGGGGGAGTAATGGTGGATGGTGGGCGTGTACTGTAGCCCGGGGGGAGGTGATGTCAAGGTGGTGGGGTGTGTAGAACATTATACACATAGAACACTATTTCCTGGGGGGGGCGGATTTGTGTATCCTGCTGGGTGGGATCGTTATTTACACAGGGCATGAGTGACAGATCTGGCTAAATATATAAGATAATCTTGCCTTACATAGCACACGCAGAGTGGCCATCCAGGGTGGGAGCTCTTTGACTGCAAATTAAACCAACTTTCAGCCACTTTTGCATCAGTTTTGCATTAAGCACCCAAAGTGTTTTGTTTGAAATTTACTTCTTCAGGGTTGTATCTTAAAACAAAGGGGGTGTCTCCGAAGTCCCAGTGCATCACATAATACAATTTATATCCCGTAAAAACACACAGTCTATAACATCATTATATTCACAGAAAATTGCGAAAAAATGCATTAACCATAAATTAATGATGATCCTAAATTAGAGATGATGATGATAATATATTATTTGCCATAACAAATTATTTTGCTGTCGGCAGTGTTGGTCAATTAAAAGACTCCAAATAAATGTAATATGCGTTTGGCGGGGCGATCTCCACAGCATACCGAGCCAACCAGAATAAGGCCCAGAGGAATTGGACTCAGGACGTCCGTGCTGTGAGGTAACGATCTAATCATTGCCCCACTGTTCTGCCCAATCATGTGGGGCAACATGTGACGTAGATAACAATTCACATAGCAGTTTGGCGTATTTGGAATTCCTCAGTTATACTCTCCCTTTTCTATGCTTCGACATTACCAATTTCATACAGTGTAACCTTCCTGCTGCGTCTGAACCGGTGGTGTTCCCACAAATAATTTTTTTATGTAGAACCGTGTACAAAGCGGCCCATTTTTCTAAAGAGCTCTTGCACCTTCAACCACAATTCATGATAAATTAAGTCTAAAAATAACAAGGTCTGCTTTTAAAGCAATGCAAATAAAAGCACTTAAATCCTGTATTTTTGGGGCCTTGGGGGCTTCTAAGTGGGCTGCAGTAATGTTACCCAACTGTGAATTTATCATAATGGTTGAGAAAAGCAGAGTCCTATTTTATTCAGGAGTGGCACCGCAGGACGCCGGCTCACACTTAGACATACACAGAAATGGACTTCAAATATTTATAACGCAAGTCATCTGGGGGTGCGGTGTGTACACGCTCTTTGTTTCCGCTGCCCTGTGTGATAAGGGTACGCCGGGTACAGCTGTTTGCTAATAGGAGTGAGATACATTAAGCATTTCTCTATTACCGTATGGCGGTCGGAGAAACTTTAGTCCTGAGACTGTTTTTACACTATTGGCAAGTGATTTTATTTTTTGAACAGAGAATGTTTGTCCCCAGTACTATATCCAGGGATACTGTGACTGGGTGTGTACAGGGACTCTCCTGACATATATGTGCACTATTATATTATTGGTGGCAGCTGCCATAATGTGTTCCCCCTACAGCAGGCATGGCCAAAATATGGCCCTCCAGCTGTTGTGAAACTACAAGTCCCATCATGCCTTGCCACAGTTTTGCTATTCGTGAATGCTAGGACTATGGCAAGGCATGCTGGGATGTGTAGTTTCACAACAGTTGGAGGGGCACAGTTTGGACATGCCTGACCTACAGTAATACTGGGGGTGGATTAAGAGGTCAACAGTCAATAGGTCTACCACTATTAGTGGTCGACAAGCAATATCACATGGAAAAGGTTGACATGCACTGTCCATGCACTGTCGACATTGACAAAAGGTCAACACAAACAAAAGGTAGAAATTATTATTTTTTTTATGTTGTTTTTTTTAGTCTGTCATCCATGACACCATATTATTGTACCGCCTCCCCTCTGCGCACGGCACACTATAACATTCCCACTGGGATAGTGAAGAGTCTTTTTTTTTTTTCATGAAAAACTCGTGTTGGCCTTTTCCTGGTGCAGGTTGATGCTGTATTTCAGCAGAGATACAGACTGAACTGTGCTAGAAGCACCACAGCAGGCAGGAAAGTCGAACTCCTTGGGTGTTGAAAGGTGCAGGGTGTTATAATGGACACTTTTGGCCTAGAGATAGTATGAAAGCAATTCTGGTACTCTCAAGCCTCAACCTCAGCCCTCAAGTACCCCCGACAGTTCACATGTTTCAGGTCTCCCCACAGAATCACAGGTGATATAATTATCTCCACCTGTGGATTTTTTAAAATGTGTCAGTGCATAATGAGCGCATCTGTGCACCAGCCGGGTGACCTGGAAAACGTGCACTGTTGGGGGTACTGGAGGACCGAGGTTGAGGGCCACTGCTCTAAGGCGCCATGATTCAAAACAAATGCTGAAGAATGGTAGCAACAATGGATTAATGACTGATCTGTTTTTCTACAGACATCAGATAGTTCTGTGTTTATTCTTTTTATTATTTATGAACGGGAAACGAGTTTTCCAGTAAACTTAGGCCTGAATTGACTTTATTGTTTTTTAAGAAGGTTTAAAAAATATTGGGTGGACAAAACGGTCTGTGGTCGCTGGGTAGACAATGGCTAGGTCCATCACTAATGGTTGGGTTGACAGTGACTAGGTCGACACATTGAAATGGTCGACATTGACAAAAGGTCAACACAAGCTTATGGCCGACAGACATGGTTGACGTGATAAGGTCAACATGAGTTTTTCACTTTTTTAAAAAATAAGGTGGTTTTTCATACTTTACTATCCAAGTGGGTATATGATAGTGTGCCAAGTATAGTGAGGCACTGTGCCCGAAGCATGGTGAGCGCAACGAGACGCGCGAGAGGACGTGGTAACACTTATACGGTACCAATGTCAACCCAGAAGCCAAAAACATAAAAAACTCATGGCAACTTTTATTTGTGTCGACCGTGTCTGTCTACCATAAGCTTGGCTCAACCTTTTGTTGACCATTTCAAGGTGTCGACCAACCTTGGATATGTCAACCATTTCAATTAGTGGTCAAAATGACCATCAAAAACCTCCCAATTCAACCCTTTTTTGCGGTGGTTTGTGCCTTGTGGGCAGACAGCGGTATCGTTACTGCCAACTGGAACATTTTTTATATTACATTATTTGTCTGTACTATTGTAATTTTCCATGTACGGCACAATGGATAAATTAAAATAAATGAAAGTGTTTCGCTACAGGGTGGCTAAGCTGTATCTGAATTATAATTGTGTGTAGGTATATAATTTATTATTTGATATAGCTTTCTAGAAATGGTTAGTGGAGTGTCTCCCCCCCCCTGCTTATGTACGTCCAATATAGTTGTGTAAAATGTTGGATTTTGTAGATACTTTATAAAATGTAGTGTGTCCTGGTGCTCATTGTGTAAGTGGGGCGGTTACTGTGATGCAGTGTGACAGTGTGTGTGTTCGGATTTGTGTGTCTCCAGAGAGCGATGCGCCCGGCCCCGGCCGGCTGATATTGCTGGTTGGAGGGTACTTATCCTGACATTACAATTCACAGCAGCATAGTACATTGCTGCGCTCTCCAAGCTTTTATGTGACACGTTTAAAGCTCCACAACCTATCCTTTTGGAAATTGCTTTATGCCCTCGTTCTCTAGAACTGAAGGGGATTTTTAGATGCCCGGCTTTGGGTTTCTCACAGTGTAAACGCAATCTTCAATTTACCATATGTGCAAAACAAAACTTAAGATGCGTTTTGCCCTGATAATAAGCCTTTAGTTACTTGTAGAAGATCCTTTTTGCTTTTCTAGATTAGATCGTATTGCTGCTGTAAACGGGGATAGTTCCACAAGGCCAGATCTACCTGCTTCATAATCCATATGTACTGTAATAAAGGCCTTCCTGGCCTTCCATGGCACTGTAGACAGGCCTTGTACGTATAGGGGGCAGTTCCGTTCCACATGTAGCCTGGCCTCTTAAAGACCGTTACATTTTGATCCTTCACAAAATACTGGACACGGACACAAAGGGGGGTATAAAATCCCGGGTCACGACTGTCAATCTGTCCTGACAGCCGTGAACCTGGCCTGTTTTCATTTTGTTCGAGAGCCTATCGGCAGACTGGATTCGATGTCCTGCTTAACGATCGTTGAAAAGGGGGTGTGTCTGCGTAAATGGCCGTGGATTGTCAAGATTCGGCCGTGATCGACAAAACGTGCCCGTCAGCTTTCAAAGTCAGCCCATTCTGTCGATCTGCCTCTTCAACGCTGTCGGGCAAGACAGCTTTCAATAGGCGCCTGATGCTATTTTCCCTGTTGGAAATAGCGGCGGGATCGGATACCCCCAAAGTATTTCTGACAGGCACGGACTTCTTGGCAGCGGTTCCACAGTTGCCTTTTATCGCTATGCTTGAGTCGCCTGATGATTGATATAATGTAGCCGTTTGAGGGCAGAAACGGGTAAGACATCAGGGACTGTGTTGCAAAAGGGGGTGTGTCATTCCAGTTTTGTAGGCGTTCCTTGGGTTTGCATCTGGGGATCCGGATTTCATAGCCCAGGCGGAGTGAGAACACGGCATCCTGTGTAACCGTCGCTATGTCCTGGAATGCAGAAAACAGATGAGAGAAGCCTGCAGGAGGCCTCTATTTACACAAGACTCCTCCTGCAGCATTACCAGATTTACTCACAGCAGCTGCGTCCAGTCTCCGGTGCAGGCCCACGGTCATTAACGTGCGACTTCCTATGTCAGGATGCTGCGGCAATCTCCGCTGCGCAGCGCGTGTCCCCAGTCACAACTAGTATTCCAGAGAGACGGAATCCTATCTGGGCCACAACAGAACTTTGTATCTCTCTGTTTTATATTTGTTTCGTGGCATTTCCTGGTAACTGGTTGCCTCTATACGCCCTCCTGTCACTTAACGTTTCATCCTAGGATTGCGTTATCCGGCTACTGGGTGATCCTATGGAACAGATGCGGTTGAAACGCTGATGTTGACAGAACAACCATATACCCCTCGCATGTGTACACTCTGCATTCACCAATAATCGGCTTTAAACCTGCACACGTTCAGGCCAATAGGTCGCATCGTTTAAGCGGTTTTATATTGAAGGAGCCCGATCTATCGAAGAACATACACACTTCGGGGTGTGTAGCTAAGGACGGAACGCTGATTGACATACAGTAATCCCCACAACCAAATGCCTATTGGACAATATACCGACCTATACACACACCACCGACAATCAAAATACCAGCAGCATCAAAATATAGACCGTTAAAACATCCAGCAGGACAAAAACTTCCGACACAACCACAATGCCGATAGCCAAAATACACAAATAATACCAAATAGTTTTTCGTGATTTTTTTTTCTTCTCAAAAACATTCGTTACCCATCCAAGTGGGCAGAGAGAGAGAATACAGTAGTGTTCCAAGCGCAGCAAGGTACCGTGCCCGCCGCATGCAGAGCGCAGCGAGCCATGTGCGGGGACGTGCTTACCTAATACAGTTACTGCATAATGTCGACACTGTATCAGTATGTTAACATGTTCCGTTTTATGATCATGTCGGTATATTAGCTGTGTCGGTCGAGTAACTGGCTAGAAATAGCTCGGCCTGTACGAGGTACACACTGATGGGATCACCACTACGAGGAGGCCTGTATCTGGTCTGCTGAGCGATCAGCATGGCCTGTAACTAGCATTGTGTTATGTGGACGGCAGAGCAGGAGCGGGGGCCTTCTGCATCCAGGCTCCTCCCAAGCTGTACATGAATCCATAATCCCAGTTGCAGGCCTCATCGTGTTTACATAGAAATCATTTAGAAACTCCTCTTCCCTTCGCCTGCATGCTGTGCCAACCCCAGACCTTTTCTCTGTGGTAAAGTGTCTAATGCAATGCTCCTCTGCCCAGGAACCAAGGAAGATTATTTTCTAAATTGTGGCTCTAAAATAACAGGGGGTAAATCTCAAGCACTGCTGTTTGCTTGTTATCCTTGCAAGTGCAGAGCTTGCCATTAGAAGAGTTCGCAGTATATTCTGCTGTAATGAGGTCCCATCAGATGTGCTCTTAATAGCGGTTCTGTCTCTCGCGCTAGGCCCCCCGAATCAGGATGTTCTTGTTTCTGCACACACTGCAGCTCATCATAGGATTGTTGCTGCTTCCGCAACTGCCCGGAGAACGATGTGTCCTGATCACAGAGTGGAAAGAATTGTACCCGATTTGCCGTTCACGCGCCTAATTAGCGGCTTCCACCTAATGCAGGTCTGTGATGAGTTTTTACGACATTGCGAAGACACAGGATGCAGGCCCCAACGTGCGGAGCATCACAATCGCCTCCTTCAAAACCTGGTGTGACGGTGCTTTTAAATACCAGCATACTGAGCAGGAGGCCATGTGAGCACAGGATCTGCTGGAGAGACAGGTGTCTGATTACTGGGGAGCGGGGACAATTAAATCTCCACCATCATTACAAAGATGTTATGGCCAAAGTATGGCGCAACGCGCAAATGTCACTGACAAATGTAGCATCTAATGAAGAGGCTTATCAATATGAAAATCTAGAAATGCCATCATCTTCCTGCAGCATTGCTTGTTAAAGGCCAACTGAAATTATATTTATTAAACACACTCGGGTGTAGAGAAGATGCCGTTCTGGTAATGGAGGAGCTATGCTAGCATTCTGTAGTGATTCTGTAATGATTGTACATTAAAACAAAAAAAATTATATATATATATTTATATATATATATATATATATATATATATATATATATATATATATATATATATATATATATATATATATATATATATTATAGTGATTTTAGAGTAAGTGTGAAACGTTGTTTAATTTGGTGCAGGGTTCTGTATGATTAATGGTAAGCGTTGTCTTTTATTTTAGAAATTACTATCCCATGAACAGATCTCTTTAAAGTGGAACTTAGCAATGGAGTTTCTACCATAGGTGCAGGGAGTGCAGCTGCTATGGGCCCAGAGCTGAGAGGGGCCACCTTCCCTGTCACTGTTACATGTGTTATATACAGGATGTAGCTACCATAGGTGCAGCTGCTATGTGCCCAGAGCTGGGAGGGGCCACCTTCCCTGTCACTGTTACATGTGTTATATACAGGATGTAGCTACCATAGGTGCAGCTGCTATGTGCCCAGAGCTGGGAGGGGCCACCTTCCGTGTCAGTTACATGTGTTATATACAGGATGTAGCTACCATAGGTGCAGGGGGTGCAGCTGCTATGGGGCCCAGAGCTGAGAGGGACGACCTTCCGTGTCAGTTACATGTGTTATATACATGGTGCAGCTGCTATGGGGCCCAGAGCTGTGAGGGGCCACCTTCCCTGTCACAGTTACATGTGTTATATACAGGGGTGTAACTACTATAAATGTAGGGTGTGCAGCTGCTATGGGGCCCAGAGCTGGGAGGGGCCACCTTCCCTGTCACTGTTACATGTGTTCTGTATCTTTTTATCTAATATTTAGACATATAGGGGCCCTTGCCTCCGAAACACTGCCATCTGCTGGCAGAGAGTGAAACTACATCTTTCTCACACATGCACAAACACGAAGGTAGCAGACTAGCTTTCTAAGCTTTTGCTTTGAGCGGGCTTACTAGTATGCTGGACCTGCTTATTGTAATGTGCCATATAATGAACTGGGGGGGTCATTTATAATATTACATAATATGAACTGGAGCACTGTAATGTGGAACGATGTGACATGGAGACACTATAGTCTCACATAATATGAAGCGAGAACCCTGTATGTCAGAATGTAACTTAGGGGACTGTGTTACACAATGTGTCCTGCCAGCTCTACAACGTATCTAATGTGAACAAATGTAGTGATGGCTACACACCTGCACCTGAGGACTAGATGCATTCTCTCTGCCACCGCTGACTTGCTCAAAGTCTGGTCTCCGTTTAAGGCTCCTGCTAATCGTGCATGGAAATAAATGCATCTGTGATCCCCTATTGCGCACCTTTGGGCAGGTCTGCTCCCTGTCTGTATGCTTTGTTTAGTACTAGCCCTGCTACTCAGGACACACTTTCCCCAGCCAATACATGAACCTGGGCACATGTGTATGTTTGATACTTTACAGCTGCGGAACATGTGTACAGTGCAGCAACTCACAGGTTACGCTCCGCAAGCCGGCATCAAGTCTAATGTGCTCAGCAGGTTTTACAGAACCCAAGTTTAATATTTTTTTCAGAATCAATAAGTGCGACTCTAAAGGTGTCTAGTATTGCTATAATCATCATTGCTAACAACAAAAAACAACTAAATATTTTTGCTGCTTTGATACCATTGCTGAACGCTACAAGTGTCCAGACTTACTGCAGATCTTACATTGTCCATGTTGTTCCTTTGTATCCAGCAGCTGCTTTCGTCCCGCTGGGCGGCGATTGGCGGGCACCATTTACAAAAGCCGGCTACAAATGGCTGCATTTCATATCTGACTACAGCAGCGCTGCCGATCTACAGACTGAATGATGGGTTTATCTTAAACGCCGAGCTGAAACACAAACGTTGTCTTTCGCACAATCATCGCCCTCTTTACCTTTTGGAACCGAGCTTCAAAAGTTTCTTTAGAACCATACATTCAACTCCAGTTATGTTAGCAGCAGACATTCAGCACGTTTATAAATGGGCACAGGCGCTGGTACTTTCTTAGACATTCTGGTTCTTTGGCATCATTCCACTCGTCCCCATCTGTGATGCTGGCTGTTTGCCCAGTGTTAGTAAGGCGCTGATGATGATGAGGTAGGTATGCCGGGCAGTGTAACACTCTGTGTGTATCGCTTGTGATGCTTCCACTAGTATGGACCTTTTTGTTTTATGGTTTGTAGTTTTGTTTGTTGGTTTTCAGCTTACTCCAAATTGATTCGAATATATTTTTGGATACTAATATGGTTGGGCCTTCGTGAAACGTTGCAGTGCCTCTGTTAGAAACTTTGTTCACTTCTGGAAAAATTTGTAAGCGTTTCATCAACCTAGGGGCCACAAACGTGCCTAGAGGGCCACTAGCCAAACAGTCTTTCTAGATGAAGACATGTTATTATCATTGGTTATTGGGGGTTATTCAGACCTGATCGCAATGCACATTTAGTAGGAAATGGACAAAACTATGCTGCACTGCAGGTGGGGCAGATGTAACCTTTTGCCCTAGGTGTTTTTTTTATTTTTTTATAATATTTAAATATCGCTGGGAAGGCTACTATGGCACATGTATGAAGCAGAGAGACTTAAGAACTTCCCTCTGAGCTCTTTTTTTTTTTCAGTGTGACCTCCTTCTCCCCACTCTGCCATCACCTGAGAGCTGTAAGGGTGGGCGTGGCAGCCAGGCATTGTCCTGTGTGTGTGTGTGTGTGTGTGTGTTCTCAGTGACATCCACACCCTCTCCTCCATAGCATGACTTGCTGAGATCTGTAAGGCTGTGTCAGTCGGCCATGCAGTGATACTTGTGCCTGCTCTATGCATTGTAGCATCCTCCCTCCTCCTTCTCCCCTCTGAAGATGTATGGAAAAAATAGGTGATCTGCGTTTTTCTTAGATTGTCCTCATGTAATCCCTCACTTGCAATGCTGGAAAGATACTTGGTATTTTAAAGAATGAAAATACTAGAGAAGTGTGTGGAAGTGCTGTGTTTACATTTTGATATCCAGAAGTAACAGGACTTGTTACGTCTGTCTGTTGCATGTGTGGCCGTACTGCTACAATGTTCGGGAATAAGAATGCACGTGAAATCTGTCGGATCATTATCAGACGTGCTGCTGGAAGATAAAGTAGCTGTGTGTGTGTGTGTGCACGCGTGTGTGTGTGTGTTCGTTCCTCTTCCGTGATCAGGCCGGAATGATCCACTATTCTTTCCCCTATGGAGTGAATGGCGGGGTCTCCTCCTCCTATTGGTTTATCTTATGTAGGTGTCTAAATTGGTGGCTTGCCCCCCTGTCATGAGTCTGGTGTGTGTGTACTTTCATTGCCTGCCCTGCTCTCTGCGCTTTGTTACTCTTCCTAATTGTAATGCAAAAACGAAAGGACTATAAGGGGGTAACTCTAAAATAATAATTTATATTTTATTCCGTGGTTCCTTTTGCTAAAAATATCTGGGTCAGTTCGCATTGTACTATATTGATACAGCGCAACCCTGCAACCACCTGCTCTCAGCAGACACTGGGACGCTGCCAGTCCTTACGGTATGATTGCTACGGCAGCGTTTTGGTGATGTATGAACCTAAGCAGGCACCATGCATTCAGTCACACGGATATCTGGGGGGGGGATTGCAATTATGGGGATTGAGAGATTGCTAAATGGAAGGGAAAGCCTTGTCTCATTGTCATTTGGTTTCTGCGTTTGCTCAGTAGGTAGGATTGCTTTGTAAGCCTTTTTCCTCTTGACCTGATATGAATTATGCATCTGCCCTGGTTTCGCTGGCATTGGGTGTTCCATCACTCTACTCCCTCCATTATACTTGGAGTAATATTCATTTGACTGGCTGGTTGAATTAGATTTGTTTTTTTCTTATTTGAAGCCGTATTCCCTAGGCCATCATAATATGCTCAGTTATACCGGCAGAAGAGCTGACGTTTAGTTTCTATATGAAAGTCCTGCATAGAAACTAAGAATGTTCTTAGGCCAGGCTGGAATTCATATGCTATAGAAAGTGGAGAGGGGAGCGGCGGTGTGTGTGTGTGTGTGTGTGTGTGTGTGTGTGTTGGTGCACATGAACGCTGACCACAATCGCTGACCTTGTTTACAGATTTCAATTTTATTCTATCCATCCTCATCTAATCGTAGTTTTGGTAATATTGCAACATGTGCAGGCTGATTGGAGCAGAAGCTATTTAAGGAAAAAATAGGGGTGGTGTCTTCCACCCCTTGTACACAGCCCGTTTCCTACCAATAAACCCATCAAAATACTCCACGAGTCAAACAAATAATGTCTAGTAAATTAAGAAGAGAAAAGGTGAATCAGTTGGACTAGGATGCACTCCTGTTCCACAATAAATTTAATAACAATACCTAAGTATAGGTGTATATTTTATTCTCGTTTTTTTGTAAAAAGTTTGGAAGTTTATTATATATGAACTTAAATACACTAGCAGGTCATCATTCTGTGTTGGTGTTGTACAAAAAACAGTAATGTGAGACCTTACAGGTTAGTAGCGAAAATATTAAAACAAGATATAGATATAAAGAGAAAAAGAAATATTAAAGATTAAAAATCACTCTGTGAATTTGTAGCTAGATATGATAAATCAGTTACTGCTTCTGCTTCGCAGTTATACTAGTAACTCTGTTCAGTGCCTGGAATGTAACTTTTATTTGTAATAGTAATATTCTCGCTGTCTGTTACAAATGTTGCTGAAAATGTTGCCTTCTGCCTAGTTGTAGTCTGCTTAAGAATTGTGTCTTAATAAAGTGTCCTATTGCCACAACTGTATGGTGTCTAGTCGTGTGATTCAATTTTATTTTGAGCCCACCAGTCCATGAAGAGGATCCCTTGGATCTTTCAGGTAAGTACCTATGTTCTGGGCGTGGATTGCCGCTCCAGATACAGTGGGGCACGCAGCGTGGATGGTATGATGAAGGATGTGTGGGGATGGAATAATTCTTCCCACATACAATGGAGTTTTAAATTGCACTCGCAGCTTAGCGTGTGTGCCGGGCAGTTTATTGATCCGAAATGAGCTAGTGCGTACGGTGCTCTTAAACTGTTGCTTTATCACCACACAAGGCGATCCTAGAATTGGATCCACCCGGACAGTTTATTCAACACCTGTTTAACATATGACAGAGCGCATACAGTGGATGGTATAATGATATGAGTGTGGAGATGCCATGATCCTCCACCTATCAGTCTGTGCTAATAATTGCACTCGCAGCTTAGCGTGTATGTGTTGCCTGATTTACAGTCAGATCTGGGCTGCCGTAACTAGTGCTCCTTATCTTTAATGTTTAAGATTTATCTAGATAGGCAGTTTACCTCTGCTAACCCACGTCTGCTTAACAGTAAAAAGAAGCGGACGAGCGGACAACCAGCACTTGGAGCCGCCTGTCCACAATCAGGGAGATCCTAGTACAGGACTACCCGTTGTGTATGCGGCACAGCGCAGTGCTGATCTTTCCAGCAAGCGCATACATAGCCCCTGTTAATTACTCATATGGCTCTATGCCTATGTTTTAAGTATCTTGGGGATAGATAAATTGTGTCTAATAGCAGAATCCAATGCAAAAGTGATCCAATCACTAGATTGCCTCATGTGGATGCGCAAACAATAATAAAACCCTACAAACTGTGTTTATCAAACTGCCAGGGTGGATCCAATCTCAGGATTGCCCTGTATGGTTACATGGCAAGAGACTAAGAGCACCTAATGCAGTGGCTCAAATATGAATGCAAATCATTCTACACACACACGTGGCACAGCGCAATATTGATCTTTCCAGCAAGCACATACATAGCCCCTGTGAATTATTCATTTGGCTCTATGCCCATGTTATGTGTATCTGTATGATAGATAAACTATGTCTGAAAGCATAATCACGAGATTGCCTCATGTGGATGCGTAAGAACAATAAAACCCTATAAACTGTGTTTATCCAACTGCCTGGGTAGATCCAATCTCAGGATCAAGAGCACCAAATGCAGTGGCTCAGATATGAATGTAAATTATTTTACACACACACGCTAAACTGCGAGTGCAATTATTTACAGCGCACTAAGTGTGTGAGGTATCACTGCATTTTCACACACCCATTACTGTATGATCTACTTGATGTGCTTCTCTGTGTACTAAACAGCAGTATACACCTGAATAACTGCACTGATCGACGCAAGGACCAGGGCAGATCCAATCTCAGGATTGCCTGGTGTGGATGCGTCTGATTGCACCATATTAAGTCACATATGTATTTGACACACGGTGGCCCAAACTAAATAAACACAAGACGAGAGCATACATATGCAAGAGTGATCTAAACAATAAAAGGTGTCCAATAACCTGCAAGGGTGGATCGAACTTTATGATTGCCCTGCACGGCTTTAGGGCGAAAGATCAAAAGGAGTGAATGCACTAGTTCATTTCTGACATAACACTGCTCTGCACATACGCTAAGCTGCGAGTGCAAATCTTAAACATTAAAGATAAGGAGCACTAGTTACGGCAGCCCAGATCTGACTGTAAATCAGGCAACACATACACGCTAAGCTGCGAGTGCAATTATTAGCACAGACTGATAGGTGGAGGATCATGGCATCTCCACACTCATATCATTATACCATCCACTGTATGCGCTCTGTCATATGTTAAACAGGTGTTGAATAAACTGTCCGGGTGGATCCAATTCTAGGATCGCCTTGTGTGGTGATAAAGCAACAGTTTAAGAGCACCGTACGCACTAGCTCATTTCGGATCAATAAACTGCCCGGCACACACGCTAAGCTGCGAGTGCAATTTAAAACTCCATTGTATGTGGGAAGAATTATTCCATCCCCACACATCCTTCATCATACCATCCACGCTGCGTGCCCCACTGTATCTGGAGCGGCAATCCACGCCCAGAACATAGGTACTTACCTGAAAGATCCAAGGGATCCTCTTTATGGACTGGTGGGCTCAAAATAAAATTGAATCACACGACTAGACACCATACAGTTGTGGCAATAGGACACTTTATTAAGACACAATTCTTAAGCAGACTACAACTAGGCAGAAGGCAACATTTTCAGCAACATTTGTAACAGACAGCGAGAATATTACTATTACAAATAAAAGTTACATTCCAGGCACTGAACAGAGTTACTAGTATAACTGCGAAGCAGAAGCAGTAACTGATTTATCATATCTAGCTACAAATTCACAGAGTGATTTTTAATCTTTAATATTTCTTTTTCTCTTTATATCTATATCTTGTTTTAATATTTTCGCTACTAACCTGTAAGGTCTCACATTACTGTTTTTTGTACAACACCAACACAGAATGATGACCTGCTAGTGTATTTAAGTTCATATATAATAAACTTCCAAACTTTTTACAAAAAAACGAGAATAAAATATACACCTATACTTAGGTATTGTTATTAAATTTATTGTGGAACAGGAGTGCATCCTAGTCCAACTGATTCACCTTTTCTCTTCTTAATTTACTGTACTAATTTTTGAATCAGGGGATCAGCACCCTAACTTGCTGGGAAAGGTATTTGTATAAAATTCCCAGCCAGTAAAAATATATTGGTTCCACCCAATAATATACCAGTCACAAGCATTTTATGGTGCGGGTCTCTCCACACTCTCTCCTCAAACAAATAATGTCTGTCAGTTGTGATGGGAGCAAAAAAACAATTGAATTCCCCCCTACATGTCTGAATATGCTCATTGCAGTGTTTTAACGCAACTGCGTAACAATTGTAACAGAACGTAAACCATATTAGATTCTTTCAAAGTTATATATATATAGATATATATATATGTGTGTGTATAAAATATGGTTTTGTATTCTCCTTTTAACATGGGTTAAAAATACTGTTGTAATAGTGGGTCAGATGTTTAATACATAAAGTGATAAAGTGGAAGGTGATAACGCACCAGCCAATCAACTTCTAAATGTCATTTTTCAAACACAGCTGATTGGCTGTTGTGTTATCACTGCTTTATCACCACTTTGTCACTTTGCCAAGCTTAATACATCTGCCCCTATATTTCCACATTGGCTTATTTTACATGTTAAAAGTACAACCACCTGTTTGTTAACTGTTAAGGTGCAGTAATTCCTGGCCCTGTGGTGTTGGTAAATGACACTGAAAATGTAACCGTGTGCTTTGTGATTTTAGGAGGCATTGTAGGGTCTCTCCTGGTTATGGAAAGGAGGGGGGGGGGGGGGGGGGTTTGTAAGTTCAAAACTTTATCAAAAGTAGTGTAAACAGAACACTCGTCTTTTATTGTCTCTATGCTTCCCTAAGGTGTCATCTCAAAAATTTTCAAGTTGTCGATTTTAAGCATTGTGACTAATCGCATTTTGGCTCTTGTACTGTTAGATTTGTGTTGGCAGTAATGTTCCTGAATTAAGTTGGGAGAGAGAAGCCACATTTGGGATGGTCCTTTCAAAGCAAACACACATTTTAGTTGAAACCGTAATAGCGATGGTTGCTGACCATCTGTTTCTGAGGCCATCCCCAAACCACCTGTGAACTATGGAGTACTGGGAAACCCTTGCTTTGGTCACGTTACAGCTGCCACTCTGACCACAGATGCTGCTGTTTTATTCATTTCATGCGGATGTTGATCCAAATTAGATTTACACACAGTCACTCTATTTCATTCATGTGTATTGCTTAGCGTGGCTCTCTTTAGTTCCATCTGGTGGCAGAAAAATGTAATACAGGTTATGTTTTGTTATTATTATTATATTATCCATTGATATGACGTCACAAGGGTTCCGCTGTACATAACAACGTACGGAAACATAAACAGTACAAACAAATACAAAACAGCCGTATAGACATTGTTGCCTATGCAGTACCCACAGAGGGAGTTCTGCCTGTTGAGCCATAATATTTCGTTCCAGTGTGGAGAGGGGAAGTGGGCCCTGCTCGTCAAAGAGAGGAGGGGCAGACAACAGACAGAGGTGCAACAGTGGACAGAGACAGTGAGGGAGAATCATGAGGAGTAATATAGAACATGAATTTATTATTAGTATGTTAGAGAGCTGTAGTTTGACTCTGTATAGGTCTATAGTTGGCATGGCCTGCATTCGTGTCAGTGATGCCCCTTTCAGACCGCACATTTTACCCGTTATTTCACTAACGTCCTTGATGGGATACTGGGAATGGTCTTAAGACATTGGGTATTAGAGGGTATCCGCAGGAGACAGGCACATCTATAACTTTGAAGCTGGGTGTGCTGGCTCCTCCCCTCTGATTCCCCACCCAGGAACCAGTTTAGAAAAATGTGCCCTCAGGAGAGGATGCACACTGCTGGAGCTCCAGAGAGTTTGTCTTCAGTTTATTTTCTTTTATTATTTTGGGGTTACTGTGTTGGACTTCACAGTATCCCTGCTTCGAGGGAGTCAGTTGAGGAGGGTTCAGCTGCAGGCCTCTTAAGGTACCGAGCTGTCCCTGCTGCAGGACCACTGTCCTGAGAGGGTGTTTGTACTCACGGGCATTGCGCTGCAGTGATACTCACCCCCAGCATGCCGCACACTCCTGACACAGTCCGAAGACGTCTGTGGTGAGTAGAAACCGGGGTCCCCACAGTGGGGTACCCCGGCTCATTGTGCGGCAAGATGGCGGCGGCGGCAGACGCGGTACCCTGCACAGGGGCTGCGCAGACCCCCTGTCACAAACTGGCTGCGGGTGACAGTCCCTGGGCTACCAGGGCAGATCCCACTATAAAATGCTGTTCAGTGTGAAGGCGCCATTAAAACTGACAGCCAGCGCCAGTATAAAGATCAGTGAAGCCCCTGCGCCATCACAGGGGGGCGGGGCTTCAGCGGAGCGAGGCCAGAGCTCTGAGCGCGCATACACTACTTCCTGCTTCTCCCTGGGCGCCATTACTGTCTCCAGATACACTCCTCAGCGGTGAGGTGTTGGACAGAGGAAATCTGCAGAAAACAGCAAGTGTATTTAGCGCTAAGATCGCTTAATTGATCACACTGTTCTGTGTTTATGCGTGTTACCAACTCCTAAATAGGAGTTAAGGTTGTACAGGGTGTGCTGGTCTCCTCAGTGTAATTCTGAGCGCTCCCCCACGTGCTTGTTAAGCTACACACTTCCAGTGATAGAGCTCACACATATATAGCTGCTATACACTGCACACTGAATATACATATATTTATTTCATTGTGATTGTGGTGTGTTTGTGGAAGAAAGGTTACTTATTCCTTCAACATGGTGAGGAAGTTAACCTGTCTCATTTGCAGCAGCAAGTTTGTGCCTAAATCCACCTCACAGATTACTTGTGAGGAATGCATGTCCACTCAAACGAGTGGGACAGGGGGTTCATCCCAGATTACTCCTCAATCAGACTCACAGGAGCCTGAATGGGCGGCAGGCATTAAAACCATGCTGCAGGCAGTGTCAACACAATTGGCTGCAAATACAATGCAGACCAAACAGGTGCAGCAGGACTTAACAGTTTTAGCCGCACGGGTGGATAATATAAGCACCACCACGGGCCAGTCACGGAAGCGTGCTGCGACCGCCATGTTGCCTGATTCAGATGATGATCTGCAGGCGGGTGACGACACAGATGATAATGTGGACGACGGGGCTCTGATTCCTGATTCACAGTCATCTCTTAGAGGCCCAGAACCTCTTATTACAGCAATAAGAGAAGTGTTAGACCTTCCTTTAGCAGACATGCAGGAAGGTGACCCGTTCTTTGGGTCCCAAAGGAAACAGCAAATTGTTTATCCTGAACAAGTTGACCTTGATGAGACGTTTAAGGAGGCTTGGAAACAACCTGAAAAGCGTTTCCAACTGTCTAAAAGGTTTAAGTCCAATTTTCCCTTTGATCCCGCCACTAGAGCGGTGTGGGAAGAGCCTCCGGTTGTGGATGCATCAGTGTCCAGACTGTCCAAGAAGGTGGTTCTCCCCGTCCCAGGGGCAGCAACACTCAAGTATAGTACAGACAAAAAACTGGATACTACCCTTAAGTCCATGTACACTGCGAGTGGGGCGTCTCAGAGACCTGTCCTCGCCAGTTGTTGGATGGCTAAGTCCATTTATACATGGGCTTCTCAAATCCAGGAAGGCATGCTGGCCGATATGTCAATGGCGCAGGTCGGAGAGAGACTTCGCCATATCCAGGATACTGCAAAGATCCTGTGTGACACGCAGAAGGAGCTTGGAGCTATAAATGCTCGCTCTTCCGCAATGGCGGTTTCAGGCCGCAGGGCCCTCTGGTTAAGACAGTGGGTAGCTGATCCAGAGTCTAAACGTAGCGTGGAAAGTTTGCCTTTTAAGGGAGAAAAGTTATTCGGTAGTGAACTTGACGACCTTATATCCAAGGCTACAGCCGGCAAGTCGACTTTTCTGCCGACGGCTTCCACTCACGCTAAACGTCCCTTTCAGGGCCATACGTCCCAGTCCTTTCAGGCTTCTCAGTCCTTTCGGCCTTCCAGGCCCAGGCAGAGGGCGAGAGGCTCCAGCTCGGCCACCAGAGGGGGCCGTGGCAGGTTCAGGAAGCCCGCCAGCACAGGATCTCAGGATCGTGCCGCTAATGCCTCCGCCTCTAAGCCGGCAGCATGACTCGGGTTCCGACCCTGGAGTCACTTGCGAGGTGGGGGGTCGCCTGTCAGCTTTCAGCCAAGTATGGTCAGTCTCTCACCTGGATTCCTGGGTGAGAGATCTTATTACCAACGGCTACAGGTTGGAATTCGAAAAACCTCCCCCTCACAGGTTCTTCAAATCAGGTCTGCCGGCTCTACATGCAGACCGAGTGAACCTGCAGCAGGCAATACAACGCCTGCTGACGTCACAGGTTATCACACCTGTCCCATTGCAGGAACAAGGAAGGGGTTACTACTCCAATCTGTTCCTCGTGCCGAAGCCGGACGGCTCGGTGCGCCCCATTTTAAATTTAAAGTCACTAAACCCTTTTTTAAGGGTTTACAAATTCAAGATGGAGTCCCTCCGGGCAGTAATAGCAACCCTGGAGGAGGGAGAGTTCTTAGCATCGCTGGATGTAAAGGACGCCTACCTCCACATACCAATTTGGGGTCCACATCAGGCTTTCCTGAGGTTTGCGCTGAAAGATCTGCACTTTCAATTCAGAGCGCTGCCATTCGGCCTGTCATCAGCGCCGCGTGTGTTCACGAAGGTGATGGCAGAAATGATGGTACTGCTCAGGAGGTCGGGTGTCAACATTATCCCTTACCTGGACGACTTGCTGATCAAAGCAAGGTCGGAACAGGTCCTGCTGCAGGATATAGCAAAGACCAGGCAGATTTTATCCGAGCATGGGTGGATCCTAAATATCCCCAAGTCCTCCCTGACGCCGTCGCGTCGTATCCTCTTTCTAGGAATGTTCCTGGATACAGAGTTGAAAAGGATTTTCCTCCCTCGGGAGAAGATGGAAGCCATACAATCCCTGGTGATGGTGATTTTGGCAAAGCCTCAGGTGTCGGTTCACCAATGCATCCAGCTATTGGGCAGGATGGTGGCCACATTCGAGGCCATTCAGTTCGGACGCTTTCACACCAGGGTGTTCCAACTGGATCTGTTGGCAAAATGGTCGGGCTCTCATCTCCTGATGTACAAGAGGATTTCTCTGTCGCATCAGTCCCGGCAGTCCCTTCTATGGTGGACTCAGGAGTCGAACCTGCTTGCAGGTCGGAGATTTGGCATCCAGGATTGGGTGCGACTCACGACAGATGCGAGTCTGCAGGGATGGGGTGCTGTGACCATGGACAGAACCTTTCAAGGTCAGTGGACTCGGTGGGAAGCGAGACTCCACATCAATATCCTGGAGCTGAGAGCTGTATACTATGCAGTGTTACAAGCCCAGGATCTCCTCCAAGGTCGGGCGCTCCAGATACAGTCCGACAATGCCACAACTGTGGCCTACATAAATCGCCAGGGAGGCACAAAAAGCAGGACTTGCATGAAGGAAGTTTCCAAGATCCTGACCTGGGCGGAAACGTACGTGGTGGCTCTGTCGGCCATCTTTATCCCGGGTGTGGACAATTGGGAGGCAGACTTCCTAAGTCGTCACGCCCTCCACCCCGGGGAATGGAGCCTGAATTCACAGGTGTTTGCAGCAATTGTGGACCGTTGGGGCCAGCCATCGATAGATCTGATGGCATCCCGGTTAAACCACAAAGTCCCCATGTACTGCACAAGGACCAGGGATCCCAGCGCAGTGGCAATAGACGCCCTGACAATTCCATGGGTGTTTCCCTTGGTGTATCTGTTTCCACCCATACCGCTTCTGACAAGAGTTCTAAAAAGGGTTCGAAGTCAGGGAGTGGAAGCCATTCTGGTGGCTCCGGACTGGCCAAGAAGGGCTTGGTTCTCGGATCTACAGAGCCTGCTGATCGAGGATCCTTGGCCCCTGCCTCTAAGGAGAGATCTACTCACACAAGGCCCTTGCGTCTTCCAAGATTTAGGGCGGCTACGTTTGTCGGCGTGGAGGCTGAGCGGAAAATCTTAGCTCAGAAGGGTCTGCATTCATCAGTTATCACCACGATGATTCAGGCCAGAAAGCCGGTAACAAACACCCACTACTACAAGATCTGGAGGAAGTACGTGGGTTGGTGCGAGGAGCAGAAGGTCCCCCCGGCGAAGTTTAACCTGAACAGGTTATTGTGCTTCTTACAAGCGGGATTGGATTTGGGTCTCCGTCTGGGCTCACTAAAAGTCCAGATCTCGGCCCTGTCCATATTCTTCCAAAAGAAATTGGCTACCATCCCGGAAGTACAAACATTCCTTCAGGGAGTGCTTCACATCCAGCCTCCTTTTGTACCTCCTACACCTCCTTGGAGTTTGGAGGTTGTTCTTAATTTTCTTCAATCCTCCTGGTTTGAACCATTGGAGTCGATAGAATTGCGGTATATCACCTGGAAGGCGGTGGTCCTTTTGGCCCTAGCCTCGGCTAGAAGAGTGTCCGAATTGGGAGCGCTCTCCTGTAAGAGCCCCTATCTAATTTTTCACTCAGACAGAGCGGAGTTGAGAACTAACCCGCGATTTCTTCCTAAGGTGCTCTCTTCCTTTCACCTTAATCAGCCAATTGTAGTCCCGTCTGCATCTAGTTCACCGGATATTCCGGTATCCCTGGATGTTGTGCGTGTCTTGCGTGTGTATGTCCAGAGGACGTCAAGAATCAGGAAGACAGATTGTCTATTCATTCTCTATGACGCACAAAAGAAAGGACACCCTGCATCAAAGCAATCCATTGCTAGATGGATTAGGACCACAATCCAACAAGCCTATGTGACGGCAGGCATGCCGACACCTCCGGTTTTAAAGGCTCATTCCACCAGATCGGTGGGCGCATCCTGGGCGGCTGCTCGGGGTGTGTCAGCTCTGCAGCTCTGTAGAGCTGCTACATGGTCAGGGCAACACACCTTTGTAAAATTTTACAAGTTTGATGCCTTAGCCAAAGAAGATACCCAGTTTGGGCAGGTGGTACTGCAGCAGTCTCCGCACGTACCCTCCCGTTCTGGAAGCTTTGGGACATCCCCAATGTCTTAAGACCATTCCCAGTATCCCATCAAGGACGTTAGTGAAAATAGGAATTTAATACCTACCGGTAATTCCTTTTCACGTAGTCCTTATGGGATACTGGGCGCCCGCCCTGTGCGGGGGTCTGGCTGCAGCTTTATTCTGCTTATAAAGTTCAGAAGTTAACCTATGGTCTTCTGGTTCTAAGGTCTAGTTCAGTGACCTTGTTAAGGAAAATCCATCCAGTTGGTGGTATTATAGTTGTTTTTTTTATTTTGTATGAATGCGGGTGTGCTGGCATAAATCTCACCACACTATTCACACTTATGTTTACATAGGTGACATACTAGTTATTCCTCTCATATGTACATTCTCCTTCGGGCACAGTTTTTCATTAACTGGTTCCTGGGTGGGGAATCAGAGGGGAGGAGCCAGCACACCCAGCTTCAAAGTTATAGATGTGCCTGTCTCCTGCGGATACCCTCTAATACCCAATGTCTTAAGACCATTCCCAGTATCCCATAAGGACTACGTGAAAAGGAATTACCGGTAGGTATTAAATTCCTATTTTTGCTTTTTTAACCGTTTTAAAACGGTAATTTGTGCAGTCTGAAAGGTGGAGAGTGAATTTACCGGTTCTATTGAACTGTTTTTTCTAAATGGTAATAAAGCAGGGTCCTCCCCTTTTCAGACCCATTTTTTTTTCTATGGGTTAAAATGGGTTCAGTGTTGTGAAGGGACAAAAACTGCATTGAAATACCGTTTAAAGCATACTTGCCTACTTTGGATTTCACCTCTCCGGGAGAAGCCCGTCAGGGGGGCGGGGGCAAGGGTGACATCACTTGGCCCGCCCCCCATGCTGAAAAACGCTGCGATTCACGGGCAGTGGAGAGTGGGCGTGGCTTAAATGCCGCAATCGTGTCATTTAATCCCCTCCCCGCGGACCCGCAATTTTACAGTATTTAAACCAGAGGGCAAGGGGGGAGCGGGGGCAGTCACCAAAAAGCGGGAGACTTGCCCCCCTTCCCGGGGGGCAGGGAGAAGGACCTGATTTTCGGGAGGCTCCCGGCCATTTTGGGAGAGTAGGCAAGCCTGGTTTAAAGACATGCGGTGTGAAAGAGGTTTTAGCTGGCAGACACGTTTTTAGAAACGTTTTAAAATACCTGGTCAAAGCCAGTTTTGCGGTCTGAAAGCAGCATAAATGTTGGGTAGCTGTTCCTTTCACTCTCGTGGAGGCAAAGTATCCTAATTAGCATGGCAGAGGTTTAGATCTAGATGTAGATGTAGCCACGGCCTTTTTCACTTGTGCCTGTAGAGGGCAGCACATGCAGTGCATTCTGCTTACTAATGTTAGCTATACATGATATACCAAATGCTTTTGTATTGTTTCCCCGTGTATCCACCTCATATGACACCTTATTATGTGATTGTGGCTTTCTAATGTCTTTATTTTTTTTATAATTGCCCTAAAATTACACCGTCCATTTGTTTCCTTTCTGTGCGGTTTTCCTGTTGCTTGTTCACTACAAATGAAACTCTTGTAGAAGCTTTATCCCCAGATCCTGCCAAGCATCTGGAAAGATATGTTATTGACTTACCAAAAAGATTTCTGGGAGCTTTGTGTTCCCTCATTATTCTATGCTTCGGGGGCACAGCAGAGAACGCTCCTTGGTGCACTTATGTACTTTTCTATGCCATGTTTACCAAGCTAGTTTTTTATCCACCGAAAAGTACTTTTTAACCCTTTATCGATCATATTGTCTGATGGCTACAACCACGTCGGGAATTTTCTGATTTCATCTCACTGTCAAAATTCAGATGTTGTGGCCATTTGGCAACATCAGACTGACCACTACCATCTGGTGGTGAGCCTGAAGTACTGCAGCCAAGAGGAATAATATTTTCACAACACTTCTGTCTGTCCTGTTTAGAAGGTTTGTTACATCCCCCTTTAAATCTTCTTTTGGTACTCTTTACCTAGAAGGGCGCCCATGATTTTGTTCTCGGGCATCGTAAGGAAAAAAAATCGCGTCGGTCGCATCGCATGCGACCAAAAAATCGCATGCGATGCGACCGACGCGATTACCGCGATTTCCCATAGGGAACAATGTTAAATGTCCCAATTGACCCGATTTTTCCATAGGGAACAATGTTAAATGGCCCACAGGGGCCAAATAGGCACCCTGAAGTGTGAAATGGCCCCCCCAATTGTTAACGCCACCCCACGATCAACGTCAACCCGAAGCGTGGCGAGCGGCGGCGGTACGTGTCCTACGACCTTTTCATACCCCCACTATCCACGTCGGCGTGGAGTTGAGAATAGAAAGTGTGGCGAGCGCAGCGAGCCACCGAGCCCGAAGCGTGGCGAGCGGAAGTGGACCCCTTCACCGGTATACGCGTCCCCTCGCGGGCTTCACAGGTGTCCGCGTCCCCTCGCGGGGCTCGCTGCGCTCGCCACACTTTCTATTCTCAACTCCATGCCGACGTGGATAGTGGGGTTATGAAAAGGTCGTAGGACGCGTACCGCCACCCCTCGCGGGCTCGCTGCGCTCGCCACGCTTCGGGTTGATCGTGGGGTGGCGTTAACAATTTGGGGGGGGGGGGCATTTCACACTTCAGGGTGGCTATTTGGCCTCTGTGGGCCTTTTAACATTGTTCCCTATGGAAAATCGGGTCAATTGGGACATTTAACATTGTTCCCTATGAAATCGCGGTAATCGCGTCGGTCGCATCGCATGCAATTTTTTGGTACATGCGATGCCCGCGATGGGCACCCTTCTAGGTAAAGAGTACCCTTCTTTTAAATCCCAGATAATAAGAAGAGTAACAATCGTGTACAAAAAGATATATATATTATTTTGTATTTGATTTACCTGGGGATTGTGTTATATATGCCGTATTTGTTACATGCTAGTCTTCCCCGATCACCGGCGACAGCTCTTCTGCACGCTTCCTGCTAATGTTTCTGTGTGAAATACATAAAGTGTGAGGTTGGGGGCGACTGGACGGCAGGGTGTCTGGCTTCCTACTGAGCCCCTCATATATTGTCTCCGTAATCATGTGTGCAGGGTACAGGCGATTACAGCTCTGTGCTGTTGTGCAGCCAGCTGGGGTCCCGCGTCTATATTCCTTGTTCCTGTATGTACACTGCTGATTCCTGACCTATAGAAAACCTGCTAGATGACAGCAGAAAGCTTAATGAAATGCTGACAGGGAATCCTGTATTTGTACAGGACAGAAACCATTCACATTCTGTATGTATGTTACTGGCAGGGTACTCATGGTCTGAAGTGTTTCTGTAACCACCAATGAAGAGTTTACTGGCTGAGCCTACCTAGATGCACGGGCCTGCTGCAGCTGTGGTCATTGTGGCTGTGGTGTTAGAAGTGGGCTTGTTAGAGAGCAGCGCATTCACTTGTCAGAAGCCTATTTACAGAAACACCTTTTGTACTTTTTGCTGTTGTTTCTTTCTTTTCTATTTAGAGGGCTTGGAAAATGCTTTTTGTTACAGCCGTTTTTTTTAGCCCCATTACCTCGTTGTGAACAGCCCCTCCATATATTTGGGGGTTGTTGTTGTTGGGAGACTGTCGGAATCACTTTCATTGACACAAGTGGGGGAAAAGGAGGCAGGGTTTGTGGCGTCTTTCTGTCGTGTGCTGTTTTCATTCTTCTCTCGCTTTCTTTCCCTCTCTCTATCTTTCTCTGTCCCTCCTTACGGCTACTCATTTACCTCCCATTGTAGTGTGCATAAGGGAATTGATCATTGGTTTAGGAATGCGGTCCCATTTGATAAGTGCCTTTTGTTGAGTGACCCTTCTGTGTTTCCATAGGAACTGGTGTCTGACATACTCTTCCCTATTGTACGTGCTGCCAGTAGTGTGCAGGAAGGGAGAGGAGACTGGAGATGTGATTGACAGACAGCTGGAGACTTCTGCCTGATTGTCTCCCGTAAGGTCATCTGTAATGTCTTCCCTGCCACGTGCAGGAGACTTGTGTGTCCTGGCTGCGCGGCCTAGGGTTGCGTATTTGGAGAGCACGCAGTCGGCCTGTTTATTATCACTCGGCCAGGGAAAGTGAATGCTCTCTGTCATATATGACGCAGCCTGCACTTCTCATCTTCCACGGTGAAGGGGTAGGGATCATGCACACAGGTTGGGATAGAGGGTAACAATATGAATGCACATCTAGATGTATTCAAGAGATATATATTTTATGCTCTGTTTCCTATTAAAGCTATGATGCAGAGTTTGGGAATGAATAGAGATTGTGCTGTGTAGTATTTTAGAGCACAGTGTTGGGAACAAGCCCAAACTGTACGTTGGGGTTCAGCTGTTTGTGACTGAAAGCATGTCCGCAGCTGACACAGTTGGTGTGAAGGCCCTAATGTCATTGATTTGGAATAATAATAATAATAATTTTATTTATACAGCGCACTTTCTCCAACCGGACTCAAGGTGCTTTACAGACATCAAAACAATGCACATAATACAGGAATCAGACACTGGACAAGCGACACCTTGAGCGTACAGTTAGTATAATCCAGGATTGGCGCAAGCATTTAGGATAATAATTTCCACAGGTTGTGTATTCCACCCAACAAGGTACCACATTAGGATTACCCTTGGATGGATAGGTTACCCCGAGATGAAGTGACACAAAATGGGGCGAGTATGGTCCCAATAAGACAGTCAGGTCCATGTATTTTTGATGTTGGACGCATGACGAAGGTCACACTGTGGGAGGTGAGCCATACAAGGGTCCGGAGCAGATATGGGAAAGCGGATGCTTGTGTAGCAGTATGATATACACTGTATGGAAACATCCGCGTGAAGCACATACTTACACAGAGGAGCCCTACCAGGCAACCTTCTGGGGTGCGCTGTGTGGGTTACCGCTGGCAGGGTGTCTGTGGAGGTACACATTACAGGAATAGCACATGTGGGGTGGAAGTACACTGTAAGGAGGGAGGGTGCAAATGAAGAAAAAAACTTTTCTGGGAAACAATGGAGGGGGGGGGGGGGGGGGGGATTAACAGTCCTAAACGTTTAGTCTCATGGGAGCAGTGCTGGTTGGTGTGAGAAAGTGGGGAGCACATTGAAATCTGCTGGAAATGTTCCTACTGAGGCTAGCCCTGGTGCTCTCTCCCACAGCCCCCTGCTCACCATAAAGGGTAATGGAGTGGTGGCAGGCCTGGTGCGGGGGTTCTCATGGCAGAGGTAAGCAGCGGCCACATAATGATCCTGAGTTTAGCATTTGTAGCGCAGACCTTCTGTGGTAATGTTGGATTGTGTTTATTTGCCTTCTGCTTAACGTAGTTTATAAAGCTGCTGTTGATTTTATGCTGAGCCTTTATAACTAGACCCTTCATTACTAGACCCCCTAGCGGCCTACAGGACTGAATAAATGACATAGTACAAGGAGTTAAGACATATACAGCCCTGCACCCAGTCACTTGTATTATTGTACCTTTGCAGCTATTTATTTACTGGCTGATGGGGAAGGGGATAGCGTTCTGTAGGTAGACAGAGGACTGCCAGATAATCACACATCCATATACAGCCACATTGAGCTCCGGATCCTATCATTTAATTGTTTTGTCACACTGTGTAGTCTGTCAGCAATAAAAATGCCTTTCACTGGAGGGAAGGATGTAATGAAATGGCAGAGTCTGTTATACGTGGCGTATAATGCAGTGTGACTAGCTTGTGACTAGCTGGCAGAGTAACTCCAAGTCATTTATCCACCTGATTGTGTACACCGCGTATCCCTCCTCTGCTCTCGTGTTGCTGAGCCGGCTGTGTCGGGTTGTTAATGACGATTAAATATGACCAGAGAGACAATAAGTGAAAAGCGCTGGTTACGTAATAAGTCCGCAACCAACGTACCCTTCATACCTAACTACGTGCGCACAAAGCGTAGCGCAGCGTAGCGTACCTTTTATTGTATTATGTACACAGAGAACCAGTACCTTAATCAGAGATTCCTTCGCAGTATTTTGTCTCTACACTGCGAATATACCTTATCGGACAGTGTCCGTAATATACCTTGTCGCTATTATGCGAATAAACAGACACGACCACTGTATAGAAATAAGGAGATAAGAACTCCGTAAAAAGGTTGTATTTAAGTCCCTAATGGACAAAAGGGGGTTACAGAAATAAGAATAAACAGGTATAACAAGTAATACAATATACTAACAATGAATACTAAACAGACTCTGCTAAGGGGAAAGAAAACAGATACAAGACACAATCAGCCAATCAATACAATAAGGATAAATACCGTTAATGCAACCGTTACCGTTCTCATCAAATATGCGAAGTGTAGTCCGGTCAGAGCTCACTATCGTTCAGGGATGAACTATAGTCCGGTGGTCAGGTCAGGGAAAGGTAGATGTGCCGAAGAGACTTTGGCTGCTCTGGGTCGCCAATCTTATAGGGTCAGAAAGGGGAGGTCAAAGGCCGTTCTCATTGGTCAGGGGTCGAATATAAGGTCAGCTGTGATTGGGGGGTAAGCTGATACACCTGGTTTGGCTAGGTCCAGGGGAGTGAACTTTAAGAGTCCTTTGTTCGGTGGTTTCGGCGTCAGCAGTGATAAGAACTGGTTTCATCTGGATTTCTTTGTTACATTCTTTCAACAGAAACTGTCCCTGAGTTATGGATTATGTCCATAACTATCGGGCAGTGTATATTGTGAAATATTCGCAATGACCGGAATACTTCGCATAATGAACTGAACGGAACGGTACTAAACACGATACAGACAGATGTATGCAGGGCTAACTAAGCTATGTGTGGCGTTCTAAACCTTTAACTATATTTTACTTAGTGTCAGTATGTATTTATGAATTTATGTGTGATAGTATGGCTACTCTTCTGGTCCACTTTGCCACGCATACTCGGGTATGGAAACTTTATTTGCGCAACTCTGTGAACCAAAATGGCGGCCATACTATCCTAAAATGGCGTGTGTGTAACTCGACTTCCATAGTCCACCCTTTAACAGTAATTATAAAACTGTTACAATACAAAACATTTCACACGACAATACAGAAATTCATAATCCTAACAGAGAAATTGGGATACATGAATTAAACATATAAGGGGAGTAAACCATCTGCTCTCGGCCGATCCAGGATCATGGATAAACGATGGGCCGCATTTATCGAACAACCTACTCAGGGTCACGAAGGATAATGTACAATTTTGGGATAAAAATAAAAACAGGGGTGGTTACAACATATACACGTTCACAAATATGGTTTCTTTAAAGGGAGGTGGTTTCGATTTTAGGGTCATATACCAAACCCTGGTCTTCCTCTGTATCTCTCGTTCTTACACTCATGATTTCGGTACGTTTTGTCTTTCCCCGGGTCACCACCTTTAAACATTTGAACAATAGCACAAAGACTATGATGGCACCACCGATACAAAGAAGGAGTTTTCCTATGCTAGCTATGATCCCTTGCGCCCATTCTCCTAAACCAGAGAACCAGTGCATTGGATTCAACCAGGAGGTCCATTCACTAACTTTGTTACCTATTTCTGCCAGGCTGATATTATGTTCCCTTCTAAATTCCCATTTAAGCTGAAGAATCTCATCCATCCGATGATCGATGATTTCTTGTGGGTCTTCAGTATTGTTGGTGATATATGTACAACACTTCACCCCAAACTGTGTAGAGAGGGTGACACAATATCCTCCTGTCATAGCTGTCAGATAGTTCAGCACCATCCGATGTTGGACTAGCTCTCTTTTATATGCTTGCAACTCCTTCCCAGTGTATCTAAAGGTGTCATCATAAATCTCTGTGATGTTATCTACCAAGCTAGCTAATGCTTGTATATATTTAAAATTTATGACTCCTCTGGCGGTATGGGTGATATCTAAAGCAATGAGGAGTTGGATACCGAACGACTCGTGTATCATTTCAGAAGCTAGGGGTTCTTTCTTGATTGTTAAATCCCTTTTATGGATTTGGTCATAATGGGTATGAGTGTAAGGAGGAGGTATACCTCTGTGTATGCCCACCATCTCATCATGTGTGAGGGTCATCACTTCAGGTAACACTCTGCCTAGATAACAAATACCAACGTAGTTCATGGAGAGCCATTTGTACGCCCTCCTACCACAAATATAATAAACATCGTCAGGGAGAAAATAAGGGACAGAGTATTTCATGATCTTGTCACACATTATCCATAAGAACATCCCCGTCCCCTGTTCCCTGACTTGTTCCTCACAGATTTCTGGCTGTAGGGTTACATTACAGTAGCCGGCTGATACTCTGCCGGCCATCATTTTACTTCTCTTCACCGTGTAGACATATTTATAGTGTCTCCCACTGGTTCGGATTTTTAACAACAATTCTTTATCAATAGGCTCTCCATCTGGATGCTGGGAGTAAGTTATTGTCTGGTTATGCCATGTCACTTCCCAAGTACCAATCGCTCTGGAACTCGAGAAGTTCATACATACCAGGGATTTATCCACTTGGTATGGGTGTAATCTAAGACTAGGGGACCTGGTATACAGGTATCTCTTATCCAATGGCCTCCCCTTGTTTAATACGCTTATCTCTGAAATATTAAGCGGGTATGGGACTAGGCCTACACTACTCCTTTTATGTAGCACTTGTGAACACACCCAGCATTCTGTTTGGTTTAAAACCTTACCCACTAGTGAGTGGTAATCACTCAAGGGATGTCGGCCGGTAGTTGCCTTACTTGTCGACTGACATCGCTGGATGCATTCTTCTTCCATTTTAGGTTGACAATATCTACAGACACAGTACTCACCAGACAATAACTCATCACATAGCCCTTGAACTACGTTTCCCTCATACCTTTTACCTTCTCCTGTCATGGGCAAAGTGTCAAGCTGGTTTAGGGATTCTACCTCACCCATATCTGGGTCCATTATTACACTGTCAGAACTCCGCTCCGATCGCTCTAGAATGTGGCAGCCACCGAGTATCTTGGGATGAAGAAAAGAACACAGAAAGAAGACAAAGAAATATATGCATAACTGTGAACCTTTTGCCTGGAGTCCTTCCATCATCTCTACCCAGGAGACTTTTATTTTGCTCTGCTCTGGGACCTTTGTTCGCTCAGGTTGCTCGACCTTGGCTGCTTCTCAGTGTTCCCGAAACAATGCTTCTAGCGACACTTCTTCTCTCTCGCTCTCTGCACACTGGGACTCTGGGTTACTGGCTTTCTTGCAGTGGGACGAATGTATCCAAGTCTCTCTCTCTGCCACTTTAATTGATGTAGTGCTGGTCAACAAAACTTGGTACGGTCCTTCCCAACGGTCTATCAAACAACCTGAGCGTAAAAAATTTCGGATCATAACTAAGTCTCCTGGTTTAAGATTATGACAATTCTCTGTAGGCATATCAGGGTTCAGTAACTTCAGCTGCTTTTGTTGCTCCCTTAGCTGTTTGTTTAGCTTTAGGATATACTGTACAGTTAGCTCATTGTTACATTTGAGATCATCCTGTGGGTCTATCATGATGTGTGGCTGCCGACCAAACAATATCTCGAAGGGGGACAAGTTGAGCGGAGTCCTGGGAGTGGTCCTAATGCTATACAGCACAATAGGCAATGCCTCTGGCCATAACAACCCTGTTTCAGCCATAACTTTACCCAATTTGTTCTTAATAGTACCATTCATTCTCTCAACTTTGGCGCTCGCCTGGGGACGATATGGAGTATGAAGTTTACTATTAATCCCCAGGAGTTTACACATGATTTGGAAGACCTCTCCTGTGAAATGAGTGCCTCTGTCACTCTCAATGACCTTTGGGATACCATACCTACAGACAAACTCCTGACATATTTTCTTTGCTGTAAAGGTAGCAGTGTTGGAGGCAGCGGGGAAAGCCTCCACCCAACTGGAAAACATGTCAACACAAACTAATACATATTTCAAATTTCTACAGGGTGGTAACTGTATGAAGTCGATTTGTATTACCTGGAAAGGGCCTTCTGTAGGAGGGATGTGGGATGGCTCTGTTGGGATGGCTTTTCCAACGTTCTTCCTCAAACAGGTGAGGCATGACATTGCCACTCTACCTGCTTGAGAAGCGAACCCTGGTGCACACCAGTAGGCCTTTACCAGCTTGCACATACCTTCCTTCCCAAGATGTGTCAGCCCATGGGCCGCCTCGGCTAGACTAGGAAGGTATGCTCTGGGGGCCACTGGTTTCCCGTGTCCATCTCTCCAAAGTCCGGTAGACTCTTGGCCACATCCCTTCGACTTCCATACTGCTCTTTCCTGTGGGGAACACAAATTCTGCATGTCTATCAGTTTGGATGTGGATACCATGTTCAGTGTACAAAGGTTGGTAGGATGGGTGAAAATATTTACAGGGCATGCGGCCCTTTTCGCTGCCTCATCAGCGCGGCTGTTACCAAGTGACACCGGGTCCTTCTCTGATGTGTGAGCTTTGCACTTGATAACAGCCACTCTGTCTGGAAGCTGAATAGCTCCCAGAAGTCTCCTAATATATGTCGCATGCGCCACTGGTGTGCCAGCCGCCGTCATGAAATTTCGGAGGCGCCATAGGGCTCCAAAATCATGGACTACTCCGAAAGCATATCTGGAGTCGGTATATATGTTGACTGATTTTCCTTGGGCCAGTTCACATGCTCTGGTCAGTGCCACCAGTTCCGCTACTTGTGCTGAGTGAGGTGGTCCCAAGGGTTCAGCTTCCACAATACCTTCTCCATCTACTACCGCGTAGCCTGTGCACAGCTCTCCCGTGTCCGTCTGTCTATGACAGCTACCATCTGTGAATAAGGTTATGTCTACCTCACTTAATGGGCTGTCGCTTATGTCAGGACGTGCTGTGAAGGTCTGATTCAGGTAGGTCATGCAATCATGTTTGTCCTCACCCTCACTAAACTCTGCTTTACCATATTCAGCAACATTCCCATCACCCTCCACCCTTTGTGCCTTGGAGGGCACATGAGGAAGGAATGTGGCTGGGTTTAGTGTGTTGCATCTTTTGATGGTAATATTTACTGGGGCCATCAGCGCCAGTTCCCACTTAGTGAACCGTGCTGAGGACACATGACGTGTTTGGGCAGAATTTAGGAGGGCAGAGACAGCATGGGGAGCATGAACAGTTAAATCGTGTCCCAACACTACGTCCTCACTCTTACTTACTAGTTGTGCTATTGCAGCCACACTTCGTAAGCAAGTTGGGAGTGAGCGTGCTACTGTGTCCAGCTGGCCACTGTAGTACGCTATTGGTCGGTTGGCATCACCATGTTTTTGTACAAGTACTCCTGCCGCACACCCACCTGATTCAGTTCCGTACAGTTCAAAGGGTTTCCCATAATCTGGCATTCCCAGTGCTGGGGCCTTTGTTAGGCTCACCTTTAGTTCCTCGAAAGCCAGCTCAGATTCCTCAGTATGAGAGACCCGATCTGGCTTAGTTTGAGGAAACCATCTCTTGCAGTGGTAATGCCAGAATAGAGAATCCTGGGATCCAATTGCGACAGTATCCACACATGCCTAGGAACGTACGGATCTGATGCTGGGTCTGTGGCAGTACCATGTTCTGAATCGCTTGGATTCTGTCGTCGGTGAGGTGTCTCAGCCCTTGGGTAAGGCAGTGGCCCAGATACTTAACCCTGGTCTGGCATAATTGCAGCTTATCCTTTGATACTTTATGTCCTGTCTCTGAGAGATGCATCAGTAGCTGTCTAGTGTCATCCACTGATGACTCCAGTGACCCAGAACACAACAATAAGTCATCGACATATTGTATCAGTATCGAACCACTCATGGGTTGAAAGGATTGTAAACAATCATGCAAGGCCTGGGAGAAGATGCTGGGGCTGTCTATGAACCCCTGGGGAAGTTGTGTCCAGGTATACTGTACTCCTCTGTAAGTAAAGGCGAACAGATACTGGCTGTCAGGATGCAAAGGGACGGAGAAGAATGCTGAACACAAATCAATGACTGTGAAATGAGTACAGTGAGGTGGGATTTGCATTAGGATGACAGCTGGGTTTGGCACTACGGGGAATTGGCTCTCAACTACTTTGTTTACCCCTCTTAAATCCTGCACTAGTCTGTAGCCCCTCCCCCCGCTCTTTTTCACAGGAAAGATGGGACTATTGGCCGTGCTGGAAGTTCTAACTAGGATTTCCTGTTGGAGCAATCGTTGGATCACTGGGAATACTCCTAGCTCAACTTCAGGTTTTAAAGGGTACTGCGGTATTTTTGGGGCTATCCTGCCTTCTTTTAAGCGGATTTCTACTGGAGCTACATTTGCCATTAGCCCAGCGTCCTGTCCATCTTTAGTCCAAAGGGAACTCGGTATTTGTGCTGTAATTTCAGCTACCCTAGATGGATTTGATTCTACAACAGTGGAATACAACATTAGCCTCTGAGGACTGTCCAGCATATCTTGCACTTCTTGTGTAAGATTCTTAGGAGTGTCTAGGAATACCCCATCGGGAGTGCAATAGATGACACATCCCATTTTACATAGTAAATCTCTACCTAGGAGGTTAGTCGGGGCCGCTGCAGCCAACAGAAAAGAGTGTTTGGTATGCAGAGGGCCGATTGTAACCTCCGCTGGTTTCGTCAGTGGGTAATGTTGTATTTTTCCTGTTACCCCAATTGCCGCTACTGATTGGTTAGTGAAACCCAAGTGAAGAGGAGTGTTGAGAACAGATCTGGCCGCCCCTGTATCAACCAAAAAGGTTTGCCTTACTCCAGCTATATCAACCTTCACCTGAGGTTCCTCTCTAAGGTGTTGAGTTAATCTAACTGGCTGTAGGATACAGGTATGACCTGTTTCCTATTGTCTGACCTGGGTTGCCCTTAGCACAGTGTCAGCCATCAGATGGGGAGGAGGCATGTTGCGTGACCTGTCTGTCTCCTCCCATTGTCTAGGGGCTGGGTATCTCCGTGTCTCACCTTTGTGAGATTCCCATTCTCGCTTATGTGTCTGATAACTCCTGTGGTTTCCTAACCTACAATGAGCTGCAATGTGTCCCTCCTTATTGCAGTTGTAACAGATAATTGGCTTTCTACCTGTGTCCCTGGTGTTTCGTTGGTATGCAGCTTTGTTTGGGGCATTAGTAAGGGCTTGGATGCTAACCATCATCAGTTTGTCAGTTTGCAGTTCCCTGTGCTTCTTAATGTTGCGGTCGTGGTCCACAGCAGATTCCCGTAGGGCATCCACTGTCATTCCACGCCAATTTGGAAAAGAAGTTTGGACTCTGGCTCTCAGGTTTTCGCTAAGCCCTTCCACCAGCACAGAGACAATCAGCTCCCTCAGGTGGGGGTCGTCCTTAGGCTCGGAGACACCAGTGTACTTTGATACCGCCATCAGACCCCGGCTGAAATATTCGCTAGCTACTTCACCATCTTTTTGTTTGATAGTGAATATCTTGCTATATTCCACTGCTGCAGGAAAATACACTCCCAACTGTAAGTTAATCAGGCGTATATTCTCCTGGTTGATCTCATCATTTATCTCCTTGTCCACTTTCAATCCACTATCCTGAATGAATTTCGGGATGTCAATGTGAGTGGGGAGACAGGCCCTCAACATGATTCTCCAATCCTTGTTGGTGGGCTCATCAGAGTTTCCCAGATCCCTTACAAATTTCCGGCACGATGCTAGATCTTTCCTTGGGTCAGGGAAATCTGTAATGATGGACCGCAGCTCTAACCGTGTCCATGGGTTTAGCATGGTCATCTTTCTGGTAGGTATCACACCCTCTCTGTCTGCCTTACCATAGGGAACCTCCAGTGTGCGCATAGGATATGTTTGTACCACATTCGCATTACTGGGACCTGCTTGGGAGTCATTTGTGTCTGTGCTGTGTGGTGCATCATTACCTGAGTCCAATACTATGCTGTTGGCATCAGCCGTCTCCTCCTCCTGTGCTGGGGCCTCAACAGCGGGTTGAGCTTTTCCCTCAATCATATTAATTGCATGAGAGACGGCCAGTGCCAACAGCTGCTCGTTTTCCTCTCGGGTTTCCTTGTAAGGGGATAAGACAGGGTACAGGTTAGCAACGGATACATTATTACTTATACCTTTCTTATGAGTCATTATCCCCTTCGGCACATATGGGGGTGGGGGAGCTGATTCTATTATGGCAGCGGTTGCATTTATATTTTGGCTGATTGTGTCAGGTATTGCCAGACCTCTGCTTCCCCATTGTTCCTGTCCTTCCTTCTGCCACAATTTAAGAATATCTATATGCTTCACTCTCTCCTTACGACTGGAGAGTAGGCATATTTCATCTTTTACTGCCGATAAGATTTCCGGATCGAAGCTACCAACACTGGGAAATTCTAACTTGCTGCCTTGTGTCATTTTTCTCCATTTATTTTGGTAAACAACTGCGAGTTCACCGTGCTTCCTGCACATAATAAAAGCAGCCGATCCTTTTGGCCGGCTTGCTTCCTCCCTAACATGCACGTTATCACAGCGTGACCCGTTATTACCCATAATTACAGGAATAAACGTTCACAGCTTAATAGATATCGGTGGGTTATTACTTATCTGAGAGCTCCCCAACCACTCACTTCTCCACACAGCGACACTATTCCGCAATCAAGCGTGAAGCCCACAATGCGAGGTACGATACTCAATCACCAAGTCTTTCAACTAGCAGCGAACTTCTAGCCAGCTTGCTTGGTGCGGCACAATTTTTCCAGGGTATAACAAACTTGTTTTCCTATACCCCCAAAAATTGGATTTCTAAAGTAGCTAATCGGAAACAAGTGCGTTCCGATGTATCTTCTTGTACCCTCCTAGCGGAATCAATTCCACTGAAGGGGCAGTTCCTATGGGCACGCCGTCACGTGAACCCTGTCCTACCTGGACTGTCCTACACTGGACTACACTGCGCTTGAGTCGTGTCGTCACACACCCGTTCGCCTCAGTTATTTTTCACACTGGGCGCTGGTTACACCTTGGTCTTATGCATATATTTGAAATATTTCTGTACAGAAAATATTCCCAGGCTGATAGCTTTTCACTAGATACTTATGCAGGTATAAATCCCTTATAATACGCTATAGGAATCTATTAAAATAATGCTTGAGTTGCTTGCTTATGAAAAAAATGAACAAAAGAAAAAAAACTTATTTTTCTCTTTATTAAATCACCGCCCCATCCACAGTATATTACTATACTGTTTTAAATAAGGCTAGTGGTTTAATACTGTTCACCTTTGAGTTCCTATGTGTGCTGCATGTGCAGTACCAATGAACAGCCACGTGTGTACATGCGCTGTTCACAGGCCGCCGATGAATCGGCCACCCACGTGTTCTATAGTGTATTTGCAAGGTTGCACTCGGGTTTCGCTATACGCAGTAATTGCGCCTAAATGTGGAATAAATCCCTTAACTCCGTCCGAAAGTTACGTATCAAGATGCGAAATAAATCCCGCACTTAATCCGTAAATCACGTACAAAGATGCGAAAATTTCCCGATATGGGCACGTGCGCGCGCACCTTGCGTAATACACAATAGACGCTTTACGTTACTGCAAAAGGCCCAGGGCTTGTCGCCACGTGGCGGAGTCTCTGGTTTTGCAGTAACTAACAATAAAAGTTATAGTTTTGCACAGAGGGGATCCTCTATGTACTATAATAAACACAGATTCTACGTGTGCGAACCTTATCGCACGTGGTACATATACTGTAATAAACAAGCAACCCAAGACACTATACCCCGTTAAACTACTTGTGGCAGGCAGAAGTACAGTTTACTAAACACTTAGGTATGATATGCTTTAAAACACGTGGCTTTCACTTATTGTACTCCGGGTTCAGCGCTAGCACTTCCCGAACCCCGCACCGCCGCGGACCTGGCCTATCCAGCAATGGATAATACTTCCACCCTTTTGCTGGTATAGGTCGGGTCGCACGCCTGGTACTGAGTTCTGGAATGTGGAGCGGACGGACGTGCCCCCAATTGTTAATGACGATTAAATATGACCAGAGAGACAATAAGTGAAAAGCGCTGGTTACGTAATAAGTCCGCAACCAACGTACCCTTCATACCTAACTACGTGCGCACAAAGCGTAGCGTACCTTTTATTGTATTATGTACACAGAGAACCAGTACCTTAATCAGAGATTCCTTCGCAGTATTTTGTCTCTACACTGCGAATATACCTTATCGGACAGTGTCCGTAATATACCTTGTCGCTATTATGCGAATAAACAGACACGACCACTGTATAGAAATAAGGAGATAAGAACTCCGTAAAAAGGTTGTATTTAAGTCCCTAATGGACAAAAGGGGGTTACAGAAATAAGAATAAACAGGTATAACAAGTAATACAATATACTAACAATGAATACTAAACAGACTCTGCTAAGGGGAAAGAAAACAGATACAAGACACAATCAGCCAATCAATACAATAAGGATAAATACCGTTAATGCAACCGTTACCGTTCTCATCAAATATGCGAAGTGTAGTCCGGTCAGAGCTCACTATCGTTCAGGGATGAACTATAGTCCGGTGGTCAGGTCAGGGAAAGGTAGATGTGCCGAAGAGACTTTGGCTGCTCTGGGTCGCCAATCTTATAGGGTCAGAAAGGGGAGGTCAAAGGCCGTTCTCATTGGTCAGGGGTCGAATATAAGGTCAGCTGTGATTGGGGGGTAAGCTGATACACCTGGTTTGGCTAGGTCCAGGGGAGTGAACTTTAAGAGTCCTTTGTTCGGTGGTTTCGGCGTCAGCAGTGATAAGAACTGGTTTCATCTGGATTTCTTTGTTACATTCTTTCAACAGAAACTGTCCCTGAGTTATGGATTATGTCCATAACTATCGGGCAGTGTATATTGTGAAATATTCGCAATGACCGGAATACTTCGCATAATGAACTGAACGGAACGGTACTAAACACGATACAGACAGATGTATGCAGGGCTAACTAAGCTATGTGTGGCGTTCTAAACCTTTAACTATATTTTACTTAGTGTCAGTATGTATTTATGAATTTATGTGTGATAGTATGGCTACTCTTCTGGTCCACTTTGCCACGCATACTCGGGTATGGAAACTTTATTTGCGCAACTCTGTGAACCAAAATGGCAGCCATACTATCCTAAAATGGCGTGTGTGTAACTCGACTTCCATAGGGTCCTTGCACCGCTCTGCAGTGTGAAGCTGCTCCAGTTCTTACCACACTGGATCTGCAGGCTCCCGAAACCCTATCACATGCAGCCAGTTGGTGTTGCCGTTATAAGGGCTGCTCTCATGCGGAAGGTTCATGGAGCCTAATTATATGGCAGGATGAACTGTTTAAACATTGCGCTCCTATGTAGTGAATAGTAAGTGGTCTGCTCTGCGGAACACTGTGATCCAATAGGTTTAAAAAGCCAATCGAGATATGGTCACCTGACTCTTATGCTGTCATAGGGAATGTTTCTGGCACTGGAAAGGATATTGCTCGGCGCTCTGATTTGTCTATTCGGTAGGTGCTCGGCCCAATCCATCAGAATTGGGTGAAAACCGGGCAAATTGCACTAGTGTATGAGGGCCTTAAGACCAGCTGTGTGTGCGGCGGTCAGCGACTGGTGAACTCGCAAGCCTGTGAAATTCGCGGACTTGCGATTCGACCTGAATAAGGGCCTATGTGTAGCACAGCTTGTATCACCTAGAATAGATGTACGCGGACACCATCTGTAAAGACTAGTTAAAAGCCTGATTAAATAACGGCTTCTGCGATTTTCTTTCCATTTGAGCTGTGACAGTTTTTAGCCCACAAACTCTCCACCCCACCCCCTACCTCCAATCTGCCTTCACAGCCCCCTCTCTCCATATCCAGCAAGTTTGAAAAAAGACCAGTGTCCCCGCAAAAATGTCTTACCTTTCTGTTATAACATCTTTTATCACACAATGGAGTCATTTGGTCCATCGAGTGGCCCTAGTGGTCAGTGGCGGTACCTCACCTCATAGAGGTGAGGCGTAATTAGACCAAGACACCTAACTCCTTTTTAATATAAAGTTTTGCAAATGAGACAGCCACTAGGGGAAATGTTTAACACTGTTTTAGTATTGGAGTTTGAGGCTTTCTCCTGGTCACTAGCCCCATAGCTCACAGAACATGCAGGCAGCTTGTCGCATATTGATGAGGATTGGACTCTATTCTTTCTACATCATTCTGTAGGCATATGCCGGCTAATGGCACTCTGTAAACATGGAAGCAGGCATCTACTAAAGGACCCGCATTCACTATCCCTGCTGCATACACTCTGATGCGACATGGGCTTCTCGCTCTGCTGCTGAGGAACACTTACAAGCATATTCGTTCTCGCTAGGAGGGTTTGTGTTATTTCCCAGCAGCATGAGGGTGGTGTGGCGCAACTAAATAACTCCTACTATCACAATTCCTCTGCTGATTGGTCTGCCCCTCTTGTTAGAACCATCTGGCTGTATCATTTTTGCAGCAGCCTGCTTCCGACTGTTCCCTTCTGCTGAGTCGCTTCAGCCTGAATAAGGGCTTGCATTGTTGCCGGATCTATGCAAAGCTGGCCGTCAGGACTGTGGAGACCAATAATAGGTGTTCTTGTCCTCATCGCAGTATCTATTAAGACTTCTGCATAAGTTGCCTGTTGGCTAATGAGCTGACTGGCTATTGCCAGAGCACCATCTATGTCCTTCCCGTGTTGTATCTTTGCTTTTCCATCAGCCACTGCCGCTCGTTGTGGAGTATAAAAGGCCTGACGATGCTCTGCACAGCTGGTTCTAGAACTCTTGGCAATCTCCTCTGACAGCTTTCATTTGCTTTGTCCTGAAAGCTGTACTTTAATGCCAGCCATGCTTCTGCAGGCAGAGTGGTCCTGATCGGATGATGTTACATCCGCGAATACAGCATAGAGTGTACATTGTAGACAGCAGAATATTGTCACACTTCTGTGTCCCATACACATAGCGATGCGGAGCAGAACCCTCAATGCCTAGAATTTCATCAAAGCACATTGATGCGCAGAGCAAGATGGCTGAGTTTGTTATGCAATGGCTTATGGGTAGAGTTGGCCATTCTTTGCAAATCACCAGTTTTGCAGATCAGTGGAAAAATTTCATTTATTTTTATAGAATTAGATTCTTGAAATGGGATATCATATTTATATACCGCACACATAACCCTCTGAGGCACTTATGCATTATATAGCTTCCCTTCTGGACCTGCAACTTGGTGGGACTGCTATGCTATTACTGATGCCTGTCCTTGTGTTTCCCTCCTATGTCCCTATAGATTGTAAGCTTGCAGCAGGGCCCTCCTACCTCCAAGTCTGTCTGTTGTTACCCAGTTTGTTTAATCACTGTCTACTATTGTAAAGCACAACGGAATTTGCTGCGCTATATAAGACGCTGTAACGGAATCTGCTGCGCTATATATGACGCTGTAACGGAATCTGCTGCGCTATATAAGACGCTGTAACGGAATCTGCTGCGCTATATATGACGCTGTAATGGAATTTGCTGCGCTATATAAGACACTGTAGCGGAATCTGCTGTGCTCTATAAGACGCTGTAACGGAATATGCTGCGCTATATAAGACACTGTAACGGAATCTGCTGCGCTATATAAGACACTGTAACGGAATCTGCTGCGCTATATAAGACGCTGTAACGGAACCTGCTGCGCTATATAAGACACTGTAACGGAATCTGCTGCGCTATATAAGACGCTGTAACGGAATCTGCTGCGCTATATAAGACGCTGTAACGGAATCTGCTGCGCTATATAAGACGCTGTAACGGAATCTGCTGCACTATATAAGACGCTGTAACGGAATCTGCTGCGCTATATAAGACGCTGTAACGGAATCTGCTGCGCTATATAAGACACTGTAACGGAATATGCTGCGCTATATAAGACACTGTAACGGAATCTGCTGCGCTATATAAGACACTGTAACGGAATCTGCTGCGCTATATAAGACACTGTAACGGAATCTGCTGTGCTATATAAGACACTGTGACGGAATCTGCTGCGCTATATAAGACACTGTAACAGAATCTGCTGCGCTATATAAGACACTGTAACGTATATATGCTGCACTATATAAGACACTGTAACGTATATATGCTGCACTATATAAGACACTAACGTATATATGCTGCGTTATATAAGACACTGTGACGGAATCTGCTGCGCTATATAAGACACTGTAACGGAATCTGCTGCACGATATAAGACACTGTAACGTATATATGCTGTGTTATATAAGACACTGTGACGGAATCTGCTGCGCTATATAAGATACGGTAACGGAATCTGCTGCGCTATATAAGATGCTGTAACGGAACCTGCTGTGCTATATAAGACGCTGTAACGGAACCTGCTGTGCTATATAAGACACTGTAACGGAATCTGCTGCGCTATATAAGGCGCTGTAACGGAATCTGCTGCGCTATATAAGACACTGTAACGGAATCTGCTGCGCTATATAAGACACTGTAACGGAATCTGCTGCGCTATATAAGGCGCTGTAACGGAATCTGCTGCGCTATATAAGACACTGTAACGGAATCTGCTGCGCTATATAAGACACTGTAACGGAATCTGCTGCGCTATATAAGGCGCTGTAACGGAATCTGCTGCGCTATATAAGACACTGTAACGGAATCTGCTGCGCCATATAAGAAACTGTAAATAAATAAGGGGGGTGGAGTTGGATGCACTTTGCCTAGTGTAACTAAATTAAAAATATGCTTTTAAACATCCGAAAGTGGTGCAGGTTATGATGTTCCTGGAGGTAGTAATAGAGAACTACACGTTTGATGTCTGGATGACACTTCTGCACCCTGCAGAGACTTTATTCCGCCTCTCCGCACACCCAGGTGCACCTTTAGTCTCCAGTATTCAGAGAATTCCCTCTGTGGGGTCAGTCACTGAGAATCACAGCACCGCAACATTGCTCCTGTTCCTGCACACCGTTATCGGGCTGCAAAATGAGCGATGTTCTGTTACTGTCCGACAGCTCACAATTGTGTCCCTCCCTTTGTCCCTCCCTAATTTGGAATCAGAGGTTTCAGGTGAATGGCGTGGTGTAGTTCAGTTCATGCTGTTATCCGGTTTTGGTATAGCGGGTAGTGCCAGTGATGGTCGAGATCGACTGAGACCAGTTAGACACCTAAAGATAGTCGACAGCATCTAGATAAACAGTAACGAGAGTTAGACGTCAGTGTTAGATCGACAGGGATGTGATTGACAGTCGCAAGGTCGATATGAGTTTATCACCTTTTTTTTGGTACCTATGTCGGCATAGGTTAACATGGACCCCATATAAGTGTACAGTGTCCCCATGCATGGCTCGCTACGCCCACCATGCTTCACGCAATCTAACTATATGCCCACTTGGGTGGCAACGTATGAACCAAGTCGTTCTAAAGCAAAAAACATGATTTACCATGTTACTGTAGATCATGTTCCCGTTGATGGAACGACTGCGTCTAACTTTCGTTACCGGCGATCTAGATGCTGTTGACTATCTTTAAGCGTCCAACGGTATTTAAGCCTTATACGTCTTCTAATATGTGTCCTTAACACCTATTCCTGTTCCATGTGTAACGTGCCGACTGCATTGTGTCTCACAGAAACTCGTCGTGGAGCAGCTTCGGAAGAATCTTATAGTGAAACAGGAACTCCCGGACAACAAGCTCCTCCTCCAACCTCTGCTACAGCTAGAAAGCAAAGCGCCAACACCACAAGTGCAGCCGCACCAGATACAGCTGCACCAGATCTCCCAGACGTCTGCATCACCTCTTCCAGGCCTGAGTGGCGCACAGGTGAGTGAGGCCGACAAGGGGCGAATGGTCTGAGTACAGCGTGATCACGGTGGGGTCGGTTCTGTTCTGACCCAGGTGTAATACACTGATGGACCTGATCCCTGCACTGCTGCCCTTGATGGTGTTCATTTCTACCCAATCAGAATTGTTCTGGTAATGATACGCACCTCTGGTTTGGTGGATTAAGCGATGAGTCAAAACTGAGCGGATTACTGTGTATGTTTTGGTAAATGCAGGTGTGATTTTTAGAATCCGCTGGGGGGGTGCATGTGAGCGCCACCTGGCCCGTGGGGTGCTATACATTGAGTTTGGTTGCTCCAGATAAGGGGGGGAGGGTATTCTGGTTCCCTCCTTCTGGCAAATTCCTTCTTGGCTGGACAAAACCATGCTGCACTGCAGGGGGGCAGATGTAACATGTGCAGCGAGAGTTGCATCTAGTCCAAAAATCACATGACGTGTAAAGCGGGTGCTTTATGTACTAGATGCGATGTGATCTAGTACAAAAGAACAGTCTGTGCTGTGCAATGTGATGTGTGCGGGACCTTTAAGCTGGATGTAGCCAAGAGGAACTTCCTTATTTGTTTTATTACGATATTTTATTCAGCAGATTTATAAATAGTCCCCTAAAAACATATTGCTGTTTGCTAACAGCCCTTGGTACAGTCATTTTGTTTTCCTTTTTCATATTTTCATTTAGTATGTAGTTTTGTTTGTTGTTCTGCTTATAGTTCCGTTTCCATTGTAGTTTTTATTTAAATCACATTCCATCCTTTTATTGAGGTGTAATGTAGGGAATGTGCGTGTTCCGGATATGGTAGATAGCTTTATAGTTGCAATCAGTTGAATCTCCTGAAAGAAAATGTGATGTGACTAAATATCCCTTTCCATTCATTCACTGCTATGTGGACTGACTTGTGCAGCTTCATTAGCCATCAGTTGTGCTGTAACTGTACGTGCAACATGATGAGATAAGGGGACGCCTGAGAGAACATCCAGGGACTTCATCAGAGATGGCTTTCTGCAAAATAGTCACCGTGAGCACTCGCTGTATCATCAGACGCCTCCTATACTGTTCCTGGGTGTGCAGAAGGAGCACCAAGCAAACGCACATTAATATCGATGATTAATGGCAAGAAGATGCTTTCTGTGCTCAAGATTTTAATATAAAGCTCCTTTAATAAATTAAGGATATTCTTGCAGAACAGGCTGTGCCACCACTCTGCCCCAGTGGGTGCTGCCTGGCTGAACTTACTGCAATACAAAAGCATTGAGAGTGCATGGTTCTAGGAAGATAATTCCTGGGCCCTTTGAGAACCACTGGGATGGCAAAAGTGTGCTGCTTGTTCTGCGATTGTAGCTTACTGGTCACTTCTGCAGATCTGTACATTAGCTGGTCACGTGGGATATTGCACGTCACTCTAGAACGGTGGTTCCCAACCCTGGTCCTCAAGTACCCCCAACAGTGCTATAATTAGCTCCACCTGTGATCTTTTCAAATGTGCCTGAATAATGAGTGCACCTGCCGGGTGACCTAGAAAACTTGCACTGTTGGGGGTATTTGAGGACCAGGGTTGGGAACCACTGAACTAGAACACAAACGTATCTGTTGCTACAGGTAACAATGAAACTTCTATGCACCCGTGTTTTAGTAGAGTGTATGGTGGTCCATTCCGCCTTTTGTTTGAGAAAACCTTTCTGGTACTTATATGTTAGTTGGGCGCCCACTAAGCTATTTGCTTAGTTTTCCACGTCCCCTCGCGGGGCACGCTACGCTCGCCACGCTTCGGACTTGGTGGCTCGCTGCGCTTGCCACACTATATAAAATCAACTCCATGACAACATGGATAGTGGGGGTATGAGCGTACTAACTATAGTGGGCGCTCAACTAACATATAAGTACCGTTTCTTACCCAAGATATGACACCCAAGATAATTAATATAAGAATGGAGGAAATCTGTGTGTTTCACTAGTTTCCCCGCAACAGATACTTCCACGGGGTGCAAAACGAAGCAATTCAATTGTTGCTCTGTTTAGGCGCCGGGTAGCTGCGAGGCTGACATTCCTTCTCTCATAAGATAACATTTATTGTCATTGTTACACAATATAAAACTGAGCAGCAACGAAATTACATCAAAGACACACAGAGAGAACCATTAATAGTTTTGGTTAAAATCAGTAAATGCCATAGGGAAGAAGCTATTTCTCATTCGCGTAGTTCTAGACCCTAAGACATCTTAGCCTTTTTTTTGATGGTAAGAAAGAAAAGATGTCATAATAAGGATGGTAACAATCATGCATAATACTTTCTCTCTTCCGACGGCAGTTTTTAACAAAGATTTCCTCAACAGAGGTCAGATCACAGCCAATAATGGTCGCTGCAGTCCGAATCACCCTATCCAATTTCTTAAGGTCTTTTTTTGTGCTATTTCCAAACCACACCACAATGCAATATGATATGATGCTTTCAATTACACCCTTGTAAAACCTAATCAAATTTTCCTGAGAAAATTTAGCTGCTAGGATGCCTCCTAGGGTGCGAGAAGAAACGTGTGCAAAGTCTTAGGACGTTAGGCGGGATTAGTCACTATTAGTGGCTAGGCCCCTTCTATTTGGGGCGCGGTCAGTACGCTATAAAGAAACATTTGGGAGTGATATATGTGTGTGTGTGTGTGTGTGTGTGTGTGTAAATTTGAATTGCAGCTCCCAATCATCCATCAATAGTGTTCCCTCTAGAAATGAGGGCGGGCTTTAATAAAAATACTCAATTTAAAAAAAAAAGAAATGAGGGCGGGCAGGGCGCCGCAGCGCAAGGGGGGCAGACCAGGCCCGCCGACGTCACAATTGTGGGCGGTCCCGGGCAGCAACGTCACGATAAGGGGCGTGGCCGCGACGTTGCGAAAAGGGGCAGGCCCGCCCGGCGCCGTCACTAAAGGAGGCGGGGCCGGCACCGCCGACGTTACTGTGCTGCCGGGGAAGCGCTGGGAATCGCCGTCTAAGGCGGCGCTGCGCTTCCCCGTGCACACAGCCAGGGCAGGCACCACGCTGTTTTAGCGGGGCGCTGCTAGCAGGGCAGGGCGCATTTTGCCCTGTAAAAATCGGGCAGGGCGCAGCGCCCCGCTAAAACAGCCTAGCGGGAACACTAATCACTTTAGACAGGAGATCAGGCGTGCAAGAGCAATTGAATCAACCCCAATGTGACTGTTTGTTTAGAACCAAATTAAACTTTTTTTTTTTCATTTCCATTACAAAGTCGGCTTCTTTACCCTGTGTTCCCCCGTTTTGTCACATGCTTGCATAGTTGTTGCATTCTTTTATTCAGAACTGAAGGGTTTATCTTGTCCTGCGTAGAATGAATGTAACTAAATATTCCATCTAACTCCATCTATTTCCCTTAGAAGACTGTGGCTACGGCTTCTATGATCACGGCTAAGACTCTACCTCTTGTGCTGAAGGCCGCAGCAGCGTCCATGCCCGCTTCTGTCATGGGGCAACGACCAACCATCGCCATGGTGACTGCCATAAACAGCCAGAAAGCAGTCCTCGGTTCTGACGTGCAAACCGCCGCGGTCAACCTGCAGACGTCCAACAAGGTCACCAGTCAGGGAACAGAGACATTTCAGATAGTGGCAAAAAATGCTGTTACTTTGGTGAGTGATAATGTTGTGTTGTGTGCGTGATAAACTGCATTGTGCCATCTGTCAGATACATTCTATTGTAGTGAGCTAAAAAAATAAGGCAAAATCATGCATAAAACCCCAAAGGCTACTTTTGAGCCGGGCATAAAATAGACGCATCAGAGGGGGTAGAGGCTTAGACAGTAGGGAAGGCCTGGCGTAACTGTGGCACTCCAGCTGTTGGAAAACTACACATCCCAGCATGCATTGCCACAGTTTTGGCATTCTCTAATAACAAAACTGTGGCAAGGCATGCTGGGACTAATTATCAAATAGGGTTGATATATCTAAAGGTTAATATAATGGTCAGATTTGATGGGTCAAGTGTTTTTTTTTTTTTATCTGTCGTCAAAATCTATGTTTCTAGTAAGGTTTTATTTCCTTTATAGCAGGTCCAGGCAACAACCTCTCAGACTATCAAAGTTCCCCAGTTCATCCCTCCTCCTCGACTTACTCCTCGTCCAACATTTCTTCCACAAGTGAGTTTGTCTGATCGCTTTCCCTTTTCTCCGGTTACGCATGGAAGGTTTATTGTGAAGATGGCGTTTTTTTTGAACGCGCAAAGGATACTTTAAAGTACAGTTTTGTTAGCATTATAAACTGTATGCCCTTCCGGCAGAAATATTTCCTAAATAGGATACATTTATGGTGGCAGACATGTAGCACAGTACAGAACAGAGAGATGTTTTACATGGGAAATATCTACAGATATCTGGAATTTTTTTGTTGGTAAGTGGGGAATTTAATTAGACACAATTTATTTACTGATCCTAAAATAAGGTTGTAGATTAAAGTTTAAACAACCGGGCCTATTATACTTATTATATATATGTTCTAGCCCGGTAAATGAACTGTTAAAACCTAGAATTCTGGATACTTTCCGGTGCTATGTGTATTTGGGTACGCTTCACCCAGGCTATTTATTGGAGATTTCTTTTTTGGGTATCTATAGACCCCCAAACAATCCTGTTAACGTAAGGCTACATTCAGGGCTAATTAGATAGTCTGGTTTGATCAATTTGTGGTAAATTACTGCGTCTAATTGAATTTCCCTCCATTTATAAATATGGTGCTATCCGCACAGGTTTTGGTTTCGCCACGACTGGTACCTGATTGGTTTGCAGTCATCCCTAGTATATACTATTCATTGTCCTATTGGTCTTGTGCATTTCCTAAAGCATTGTTATATTTATCACAGGTGCGGCCAAAACCAGCAGCACAAAACAACATTCCCATTGCCCCCGCTCCTCCCCCCATGCTGGCAGCCCCTCAGCTCATCCAGCGGCCAGTCATGCTGACGACAAAGTTAACGCCCACATCGCAGAACTCTATCCATCCTGTGCGCATTGTAAATGGGCAACCCACGGCCCTTTCCAAAGCCTTCCCCACAGCACAGCTCACCAGTATCGTGATCGCAGCGCCGGGCACAAGACTGGCGGCTCCACAGACGCTGCAGCTTCCAAAACCAAACCTGGAGAAGCAGGTACGTCCGCCTGAGGAGCGGTAGCTATAGGCGCAATGTGAATGTCAGGTCAGACTGTGTACTGTGTATGCCGTATCAGAGACGCGCCATGTGTTACAGTGTGCTGCACTTTATATCAACAAGGCGATTATTAATGCTTCACGTTGTCCGGAACAATCCGCTTACAGATGTGGCCTCAATACGCCGTAGGGCATGTGCGCACAGCAACTTTTTCTTTGTATCTTATTCAGGACACAGATGCAGCAAAACACCGATCATGCTGTAGCGGAGACGCCGGGCTGTGGCTTTAACCACACAGGAGTTTGTTTGGAATATGTACAAAGTGGCAGATGAAGCCAAACAAAACTTGGCATTGACAACGTGAAAGATATTGCATTGTAGCCCTTCATATATCATTTTTCAGACTACTGAACCTTGTTACGCAGTTTTGTGTCACCCAGTTGTTCCATTTGTGTGACCGAGAAGCACATTTTGAGCCAAAAAGATGCTCGTAGAGACAGTCACAAGAAAGCTGGCGTGACTCCGTGACGGTGTATGAGAACACGTCTGTACGTGCCATGGGGGCATTTATCTGTGTTATTGTGTTACCTGGCACAATCTCTACTACATAGATTACCGCTTGTACAGAGGTTTTATTTCAATTTATGTCTATAGTATAGATTCCAACGATGTTTCAGCTAGGTGGGATATAAATTCTCTAGCGTTCTTACTGGCAGGATATATATATATATGTCGGGAAGTTGCGCTATTTGTGTACGTTTGACATCCACTTAGGACCTACAGATTGCACGCAGGTTGGAGTTGCTATCACTGCTGCTTCCTTCCTGCCTCCAAATGGCAGCAGACTGTCGATCACTGGCAGTCTGCTGCCACCCTGCTTCCGACATCGCAGGACCCAATGGTGCCATGCACCAAGTACCAACCGCATCTGAATGACCCCCAAATGTTCCCGGAGACTCTGCATAATATCTGATCCCTGTTTTCTTCCCAGACAATTAAAACTCAGGTGGAAACGGAGAAACCAACTGAAAGCAGTATAACAATACCACCTGCCCCAAAGCCAAAACGAGAGGAAAACCCACAGGTAGAACCAAATGCCAGTGATATACATGGAATTGTGTTGTTTCCCTCCCTGAAGTCTTTAGTGAATGGATGTTGTTCTCTTGTCCGTAGAAACTCGCCTTCATGGTGTCGCTAGGCCTGGTAACGCACGACCATTTAGAAGGTGAGTCCAGAACCCGTTCCTGTGTCCTTGCATCTGTTCTTCTCCTTTATCCATCTGGGTGAACGCACAGAGGGTGAGATGCACTGAAAAGTAAAAAAATGGGGAGTGATAACCAACCAATCAGCTCCTAACTGACATGTTCAAACACAGCTGGTGACATGACAGGCAGGAGCTGATTGGCTGGTTGTGTAACACTCTCCATTTTATTACTTATCAAGCTTAGTACATCTGACCCTCACAGTGGGATTAAGATCCCTCCACAGAAGGGAGTGCGGTTGAAATTTGGTTAGGACCAGGCCCCACGCAGCCAGTTTAACTAGCGATGTCCATCAATGGCTCTGCCATCGATTTAGTTGATGGTTCCTCCCTTTTCAATCTCAGCTTCTTCCGCTCTGCCACAGTCCGTCTTCCCCTTTGCTCTCTCTTCCCTGAGCCTCTCTATCTCCCTTTAGGATTGAACATTAACCTGGGTTCCACACCGATACTACATGGGCTGCCTGGGTCGGACGACTTGGCTTTATATGTGCCCTCAGCCTATATGTGGGCTTTCCTTCAGCAGTTACCCCCATTGTACCCAGCCCACGTTTCTTATGGCAACTGACATGTGCTGGTCATTCTGAACTCCCTTTGGGCCAGATTCTCTAAGCTTCAAAAGTGATAAAATCGAGAGTGATAAACAGCCAGCCAATCAGCTCCTGTCTGACATTTTTCAAACACAGTCTGTGACATGGCAGGTAGGAGCTGATTGGCTGGCTGTTTATCACTCTCCATTTTATCACTTTTGAAGCTTAGAGAATCTGGCCCTTTATCTGTACTTGTTGTATATGACATGAGATTTAGATGGATTAAGGAAAATAAACAATCATTTGTATTCCTGTTCTATCTTATGTACCGTGTTACCAGGGCTGCCGAGAGGGAGCGGGTACTAATTACCCGGGCCCGGGCTTGCTGGAAGGGCCCGTCGGGGGCCCTGGTCCACCCTTCCCCCTCTGTTCCTCCCAGGCAGCACACACCTACAGCATGTGCTGTGTTGACAACAGGCTCACCATGAGCGTCTCACTGACAGCATGAGAGGTCATGCTGAGCCTGCTGTCAGCACAGCACATGCTGTGGTTATGTGCTGCTGATGCTGAGGGGGGTGGAGACAATAACACTCCTCCTCAACTTTAAAGTGTGTTATCACCCCCTAAATGTTTTGGGAGCGTGGCCTAATGGTGGACAAGGCTCCCGCGATTAGGCCACGCCCCCAACATTTTACTGGGGCCCGGCATTCCTCTTGGCTGCCCTGCGTGTTACACACTTACTCCTAAATAAACCGATGTGTTCCTTTGCAGAAATTCAAAGTAAAAGGCAAGAAAGGAAACGAAGAACAACCGCCAACCCTGTGTACAGCGGGGCAGTATTTGAACCAGAGGTGGGGAGTTACTCTACAGAACGACATAATTTGCTTTTCACACTGGACACCAACACTAATGGTCACACCAGTACACTGTGGATACTAATATCCCGCACCCAGTTAATGATGACATGTACACGAAGCCGCTATTAGGACGGTATATTCTGCCTGATTAAGCCCCTGTAGTTAGTTCCGTGATAGACACGGTTTAAATCCGGGTATATCTGTATTAAGCAGAAACCGGGCATAGCCATGCTACAAGTGGGTGTGGTCTGTTCCGATGGGAGTGGTCTAAAGTATTATGATTCAGCAGGTGTGCCAATAGGGAATACAGGAGGGAAAAGGCATTAAGGTCCCTATAAAGCCAGATTTACTGTTGTAATGTGTTACAGTCTGCATTAAGTTAACTGTAAATATATGTATTTTAGATGCTGCCAATTGAATAAAACCTATAAATCTGTTCCCCCGTCAGCCGTTACATTAACAGGTGTATTGAATAACGCTGAGTATCTCATTACAATAGAGAGGGATATATTGGGCAGCGAGTGAAAGTCGTTGTGTTGGAAGCGAGTGTAAGGATCTGAGCCACTTTGACAGGGGCCATGATTGTGATGGCAAAAGGGCTGGGTCAGAGCATCCCCAATATGGCGGGTCTTATTGGGTGGTCCCGGTATGCAGTGGTTAGTACCTACCAAAAGCGGCAGCAGAAACCTCTACAGGCTCTTGGGCCGCCAGGGCTCATTGATGTGTGTGAGGAGCAGAAGCTAGTTGGTCTGGTCCTAGTCCACAGAGAACTTGTTTTACCTGGGGAGGAGATGGCACCAGGATGCACTATGGGATAAAGGCAAGGCGGTGGGGCAAGATACTCTTCTGGGAAGCCTTGGATCCTGGCATTCATCTGGATATTACTTTGATACATGCCACACTGCATATCTTGTTCAGGAATGCTCTGCGGAACGTGACCCAGTACACAGTGTTCACTTGGCCTCCAAGCTGCCCAGATCTTAGTCTGATCCCACATCTCTGGAATGCACTATAAAAAAGGTCCGAGCTATGGGGACCCCGACCTTGCATTTTAGAGGACTCAAAGGATCTTCTGCTTGGTGCCAGGTACTGCAGGACACCATCAGAGGTCTTGTGGAGTCCAAGCCTCGACCGGTCAGAGCTGTTCTTGCAGCACGAGGGACACCTACACAATGTTAGGCCGACAGTCCATATGTTATGTGTGTGTGTCATGTGTGACAACAATTATCAATATCACAGAGTTCGCCAGTTAACTGTCCGATAATCAGAACTGTGTCCTTGGCGATGTGATTGTCTTTATAATGAGCGGCCTTTTCTCTGTTGCAGCGTAAGAAGAGTGCAGTGACGTACCTGAACAGCACAATGCATCCAGGAACACGGAAGAGAGGTAACATCCTCAGTGCTGCGCTCCTTCCGCCTCCCTCTCTTCTCGCTCTGTCTCTGTGCTGCTTACTGCGGGCATTGGTGGGACCGCATCGGGGCCTTGGACTTGCATGATACCGCTGCTGGTGTTCTACTAACACTCTTGCCTTTACTTTAGTTGTAGACTATACCCTACGGATCTGCATGTAGACTTATTAACAGAGTGCTCTCTTCCATACTCTCTGTACGCCTGGCAATAGGAGCACAGTCTAGCTGCTTAGATTATTTTAGGGTCATTTTTCAGCTTTCTGTAAAGATAGTGGTCACTCCCAGGGGTGTTACCAAAAGTAGAACCACTATAGAAAGAACAGAGGGATTATTATAAACGCTGCTCAAACCCCACCACATCCAATCAGCAAATGGCTTGGTCTAGAAGAGGGCATGTTGGACACAAGAAATCTGATTGGTTTCTGTGGTCTAGCGATGTAACCTGTAACCCAAAGGGACAGATGTATCAAGGTTCAAAAAGTGATAACGTTGAGAGGGGTAAGCAACCAGCCAATCAGCTCCTACCTGTCATTTTTTTACAAACCGATCCTGTAGCACGGCAGTTAGAAGCTGATTGGCTGGTCAGTTTGATCACTTTTTGAAGATTGATGCATCTGGCCCTTAGTGTCTTTTGTTGGAGATCTCCTTATTCTATAGGAAGGGGCTGAAGTTCAGCATCAGCATATTTGCTTGTTTTTTGCTCTCAATGCAAAATTTAGGGTCTTTATTTATCCTGTGTGGCATATCGGTCTCTAGGCATGGCTTGTAAATATAAGATTGCCATGTTTATCCTTATTCTCCCTGTTGAGTTTAAAAAACCGCAATGCTGCGCAAGTTTGTGCGGATTGGAATGTTTTTTGTTTTTTTATTTACTGTCCCGAAACTTCTCTAAGTGTGAGCGCAGTATTGTAGGCCGACGCTTACTGTGCTGGCATGCGAGCGCTTGTACGGGAAGAACACCGCAGGTGGTGGTACTGTTATGCTTATTGTCCAGATTTGCTGCCAGTTCTAGCTAGCAGCTATCGTAGCAGTTAATGACTCCATCTCGCCATCTCTGTAGACTACAGGTTTAGTTATTTATTTTTGTCAATTTTTCCTTGAGATTGTGCGCGCCCGCTGCGTTCTATCCTGTGTCCCTACACTTATTTGTCAGACTTCCCCAGCGGCTCTCTTCATACCCCAATCATTTTGTTTGTTATTTGCAAATACAAACTCAGAGGTCCATGAAGCGCCATCTAGTGGACAGATATGATGTTTACGCTGCACTAACTGCACAAGCAAATAGAGGTGACTCAGACTTGTATACATCTCAGTCCTATCTCCATTTGCAGATGAATATGTCAGTCGGCATCAGTGGGGTATATGCAAGTAGGCTACATGTTCTTTTAGGCGATTGCAGTTAGAACTTTGATTTTGCACAGATCTCTTGCACCAGCTATATGGCTGCTGTAGAATACGGCTGATAATGGTGCCGGTTACTTTCAGAAGTGCGTAGGAAGGGGTAATGCGACCCCATAGATGCGTACTCTACACGCGGGCAAACATCAGTGTTTATTTTCCTCAGTCTAATGTGGCTGGTTTGCATGCAACTCTGGTTCCGCTACAGGGGGTAGAGCATGAGTTTGTGTATGTAAGGCCTGGTTGTGAGCTGGGATAAGTGCAAGTAACCCTGCCCCTGGACAAACAAAGTTGCAATGCAAAAGGTGCAAATACATTTTTTTTGTCTTTGGATGCAGGGTAAATACTGGCTGCTTCTCCATGTAGCCCACAGATGCTGAGCAGCTTTATCTTTACAGTGCAATTTAGATCTAAGATTGGCCCAAGCTCCTCCCACATCTAACTCTTTGCACCAGGTTACACCTGCCCCATCTGCAGCTCAGCATGGTTCACACGTACTTGCTTTTTTTAGATCTTACTCGCAGCTCAGAATCCGGTCCATAGATAGATGATAGATCAAAAATGTATCGTTCAACATGCATTCCGATTCAGAAGGTCGGGGTGACAATGGTCACAATGTTTGCTTGCGTGGACACCTACTGGTAAGATTAAGTGTGGCGAGCATAGATGTTTGTACTCATGGTGTTACTATAACAATATACAAGATTTTTTTGTATAAAAAAAAAAGTTGTACATTTTGGCCCTGTCAATCATATGCATTTTAGCCATTTAGTGTTATATTGCCTGTTGACCATAACATTGTTGAGCTATTCTACCACACCCCAAATTTTCCTATGAGGTCACTCATGCAAACCAAAAATGTATTTTACCTAACAAGGGGGTGACTAATTTCGGAATCCTAGGGCAGTGGTCGGAACACAGAAGGACACTTTGGTGTATATTTGGGATCTTCTCCCTAACCAAACAGCTTGAGGTTACTATTGGATGCAGTTAGTTGCAACAGAGGAACAAACAAAAGTTTTTAAAAGGGCCAATTTATTAGAGTTTCCGGTGCTGCCCATTTTCATTGCAATAACTGTTTTCAGCTATATTTATCATGGAGTCCTTACTGGGAGAGCAGCTATGATGCATATATCGCTGTATGGACACTAACACTGGGCATGTCTTACACATGGCACACACACCTTATGGCCACACACTGTATGTGTGGCCATAAGGTCAAGCATGGGCCCCGCTGTGATGGCTGCTCACTCAGACGCTGAGAAAGAGGAGACTCTATCATGTATCACCGCACCGGGTGTTGCTAGACTACCTGCCCATGCCTGTCCAGAATAGACAACCCATCATAAGGGCTGCCGGGGAGCATTTCAATTAAATGCATATGCTCCCCTTGTTGTCACATACCACCCATTACTCTCCCCACCGTGTTTGGGGCTGGTATCTTGCTGCTGCTGTCCTTGGTCTCCCTGCCTAACCCTTATTCCACCCCAAATTTTCCTATGAGGTCACTCATGCAAACCAAAAATGTATTTTACCTAACAAGGGGGTGACTAATTTCGGAATCCTAGGGCAGTGGTCGGAACACAGAAGGACACTTTGGTGTATATTTGGGATCTTCTCCCTAACCAAACAGCTTGAGGTTACTATTGGATGCAGTTAGTTGCAACAGAGGAACAAACAAAAGTTTTTAAAAGGGCCAATTTATTAGAGTTTCCGGTGCTGCCCGTTTTCATTGCAATAACTGTTTTCAGCTATATTTATCATGGAGTCCTTACTGGGAGAGCAGCTATGATGCATATATCGCTGTATGGACACTAACACTGGGCATGTCTTACACATGGCACACACACCTTATGGCCACACACTGTATGTGTGGCCATAAGGTCAAGCATGGGCCCCGCTGTGATGGCTGCTCACTCAGACGCTGAGAAAGAGGAGACTCTATCATGTATCACCGCACCGGGTGTTGCTAGACTACCTGCCCATGCCTGTCCAGAATAGACAACCCATCATAAGGGCTGCCGGGGAGCATTTCAATTAAATGCATATGCTCCCCTTGTTGTCACATACCACCCATTACTCTCCCCACCGTGTTTGGGGCTGGTATCTTGCTGCTGCTGTCCTTGGTCTCTTCCCCCCCCCCCCCCCCCCCCACACCACCACCACTACTCCGATTTGAGGGCCCGTGTACCTCCGGACATTTACTTCTATCTTGCCACACACCCATCCTAAGACCTAACCTGTGCCATCAAATTTAGGGTTCCAACTTCTGCTTAACTGTTAAAAAAACTAAAACGAAAAAAAAAAAATAGCTCTGGAAATGGACCCGGTTCCTTATGCATAGTAGATGTAAAGTTCGTTACCGTAGACATGTATTTGGTTGTGGTTCCAGCCTCCCTACGCCCAATCTGACCGATGGAACTGCCTAATAATACATTACATTACAGTACATGTGCCTTGTTATATATGTGTGCGTGGGTTTTGCCGCCTGAAGCTTCCTACTGTCGCCTTTTCCTTTTAGCTTTCCCTAATACGCGCTGTCCCTTTTTGCCTGTCTAATATTGTATTACGGTTATTTTCTTCATCTTTCTGCATCGTTTCCTTTTCCATGCTAGCCAATGAGGAACACTGGCCAAAGGTATGTAAACCCCCCCATTTTGTTTTCTGTTCTTTTTGTTTGTGTTTATTAACGTATAGGTCGTCCTCCCAAATACAACACGGTCCTGGGTCTGAGCGCACTGCCACCCACCTCCCCTCCATCCAGTCATCCTGACTCCCCTGAAAGCGAAAAGACACAGATCACATGTAGTTTCCCTGCAAGTGTCCTGCCTGTCTCCCTGCCTAACCCTTATTCCACAGACGTAAGTAACTCCTGGTGTCAGGACCCGCAGCCCTGGCACAGCCAGCAGTACCATTGTGTGATGGGCAGGGACTGTTTATGTGTATAAAGAATTGTTCTGGTATGTAATATCATTTGGTGTTCATATACTTATGCATATATCCTATATACGTACCGTAGATGACTGTTACTGACATTGTGTGTAGACAGTAGAGGTCGGTGGCTTATGGCGCGTTGTCAGGTAGGTGCCCCCAGACACTGTCACAGGAGCATTCGCAAAGGGTCAGATTCAGTCCTGGGAAAGTTATTCTGTGTCTGGAACACGCCATGTTGCCATGCAATGAAAGCAAATGCGTTTATATTATTTCTGTGCAGGCTAAATACTGGCTACTGTAGCATGAAGCCCACAGATAGGCAGCTTTATTTTTTAGATATCAGTTTGAACACACCCCACCCCTCTCTCTCTGCGGTACTTGTGTAGTTTCACGCCGGCACTGGGATACGATCGTATGCTATATGATTGTGTGCGATGCGATTTAGCACCCCCCACTATCCACGTAACCCCGAAGTGTCACACGGTACGTGTCTTTCTGACCTCTTCATACCCCCACTATCCACTTCGGCTTGGCGTTGATTTTATAAAGTGTGGCGATCGCAGTGAGCCACCGATCCCGAAGCGTGGCGAGCGCTGCAGATTACTTGACGTGTATTCCGCGTCCCCTCGCAAGGCTCGCTGTGCTTGCCTCATTTTAGAAAATTAACTGCAGGTCGGGAGGACGAGTAACGTGTCCCCTCGCCACGCTTCGGGGTGACGTGGATCCTGTGGGTGTGCGATCAAATTGCGTGCAATGTGATTCAATGCGATCCACGGGGAGGGGTGCCGTTAAACTGCACAAGTACCATCGCATCCCAGTGCCGCCGTGAAACTACACAAGCACCCTCTCTGCACATGTTACATCTGCCCCACCTGCAGTGCAGCATGGTTTTGAACGTTTGCATGCTTCTTACATTGCTGAATCAGGCCACGGTACAACCCCTTTTAAAATGATTTCAATTGATAAGCGCAGTAAAGTATCTACTTATAATATCCTATACAGCCTGGTACAAATATTATATGCTGAAAAGCCATTGACGTCCTCTTTGGGCGCTCAGAACATAGATGCTGCTTCACGGTATACATTCTACAGTATCCTAGCTTGCCACACGCTGGTCATGCCAGGAAGCGCTCCTAAATCGGCAGACCAGGGGACAGGCTTCCGGCATCTGCCGCTGAATACGTAGCCGCACAACCGACCTGTTATTTTATAATTTGCTTTGTGCAGGTTAAAGAGTTTCTTGCCTCGAGTTATCCTGCAAACCCATCCAGCTAAGGGACCTTCCTTCTGTAGTGACCTTTACACTCTTGCTGAATAAGTACTGTATATTACTATAATACTATATATGTAGTCCTCTCTGCTCATATTCCTTTATATTGTGATGTTTGGGTCCCATCTCTGTCACACTCCCTGTGCTAGTCATTTGGTAGGCCTTCCTCTCCGGCTCATCACTCGCCAGTTACTGATGTTTTTGGTTACTCTGTACCCTAACCAGGCAGACACCCATTGATGAATGTGTACAGTATAGTTTGGGTTTCTCACCACGCACCTTCAGGCAGGGGAATGGCTAGAATAAGGGCTGCCGGACGGGGTCCCGACAGGCATTCACCCGACGTTGGGATCCCGACTGTCAAAACACAGACAGCCGGGTTCCCGACGGCCATCGGCTATTTTCCCTCGTGGGGGTCCACGACTCCCATAGAGGGAGAATAGAATAGGTGGCTCGCGCAGTGAGTCACCATGCCCGCAAGGGGCTTTGTTGCGCTCGCCATGCTGTCTGGATCTGGCCAGTTGGGATAATGACTGTCGGGATCCTGACTGTTGGACCCCTATACCACACCCAGAATAATTACAGCGTGACATGACAGCAGGCCTTTCCTTGTACTTGTAGCAGCAGATGGAAGACTTGACTTTAGCCAGCACTGTAACTTGTGTGGAGCTTCCAGGATCCTGAATAAGCCTCTCCAAAAGGAGAAGAGACTTCTCGATCATCATGTTTTTATGCCGGGCCTGCGAGTCCATGTCCCACAGTGGTTATATAGAGTACGACACTGACAGATTCCAGTATACCCATGCCGTACTCTACAAACCCATTGTGCTAGGACAGAACTCTCAGAGCTGTCATGTAACACAAGTCCCTGTTGCAGAGGAGCGTTTGGTAATTGTTCCCAGGGAATGTTGCCTGAAAGTGTCCCCATATAGTCCTCATCGTACATTGTAATCCAAAGAATCAATTAATCTCCCTTGATGGTCTAGTTCTTGTCTATACAGTGGGACCTGGCCTCTGTGTCCTGGCCTCTTGTAGTGCTTTTGCGTCTTGTCAATAGATTGTCTTTTACAGTGCGCCTTCTTCGGTGATTATCCCTCAGTTCTCCTGTCTTTCATCCTGTTATTAACCCTGTGTAGCTCTTGGTTCTGTTTATGGATTTTTCTTTTTTCAAGTTTCCTCTCTGTGCTGGTACGGCCTCTGATCTGTGACCTATGTACATGCTTGCATACAGGGCGGGATTCAGAGGTGCTCCGATTTAAATCTGCATCTTCACCAGGATTCTGAGTTCTCTACGTGGATGTGCCCACACTGCCCCTATACATTCCCCTGAGAAAGCACTGTATATAATGATCACAGCCCTATAGTAGCTCTGCATAGCTCTTCTCCATCCCGCCACCACACCTAACAGACACTCACACCTTCAGTTGCCCCACCACTGCCCTGTTATACGTATTCACCTATAAAGGGAGATGCTGCTGAGGGTTGTGCACCTGTGAATATGGTTGTGTGTAATCCCAGCAATCACAATCCCGACTGTCTAAATACAGAGGGATCCTTTCCTTTCCTGCAGCCTACCCTCAACAGCGACACCCCCTTCCATGCATTCTAAACCATTGCCTATACAAACCCCAGAATTTATCGTTTGGATCCACCTGGATTCTGACCGTCTGGATTTTTCTGTTGATATTATGACGTCCACAGAACAGACTTCTGACACATCTCAGTATCAGGCCTAAATCGTTCCTCCTTTCACGTGTGGTCAGACTGTGATTACTTTCTATGTGGTCTAGGTCTTCAGATACAATCAAACACATGGGCTCCTAGGTTTTCTACGGTGGTGTTGCGAATCAGTCGTAGCCTGGCATCGCAAATCACAATTGTGACACGGGAAGAATGAACGTCTACATCTGTAGTCCCGCAGAGATAGAGAAAAAATCCAGCTGAGCATCTACACTTTCTTCTCTCTTTGTGGATCTACACTAAACTTGTCCAGTTTGACTTTTATATATATCGCATTTGTAGGCTAAGCACTCACAAAGCACATATACATTGTAATGGAGAGCTTGCTGCAGGGTTCCAAGTTCATGGGGTTTGCTCTCCCTGTTTTCCACAGATGCCACTTAGAATACATGGACGACAGGACCCTGGTGGATCAGTCCTATAGACTGTTCCATGGTGGTAAAACAGGGCATCACAGACCAGATAAGGTTCCCTTTCAGAACCGTTTCTCAGAACAGAGCTTCAGTCACATAGCACTTTACAATACATATAACGAAACATATGGGAAAGTTGTACGGTGACACTGACCCGTGTGTCAGTCCTAGGACAGAGAGGGATAGAACCCAGCGTGTTACAAGTCTGCACTTCTCAGTCGCCTCTTGTTGGAACGTGGGGATAGAAGAATAACCTTGGCCATCGGTGCAGACGCCATCAAAATTTGCCACATCCAGCCATCGATAGTTACAAAGTATGTGATGGACAACCATCGCTAGGTTTAGCTATCAATGGTCATCCATTCTCTTTGACGGACTGGCCCATAGGCCAATCAGAACATGTGGGCGGGGTAGGAGTGGGGGGAGGGGGCTATGCTCTGTGTCCCGGGACCTTGAAAAAAAAAAGAGAAACCTTGTTTCTGCTGTGCCATTGATGTAGGGAAACCATCTGGATCTCCCCCATTGATGGCAAAAGTATTCGACATTGCCCTTAAACTGTCCATGATTTTGAATCCTCAATGGCCATCTGTACGTTGCCCTTGCTGTAAGGGATAGTAGTACTATGGACCCCTATACTGTTTCTGCCTGATGGAACGCCTTTGTTCCTGCTCGTAGGCGGTTGTGGTAGGATGTGTTAGTAACATGGTAGGACCACGATTGCGCTTCTCCGTTACTTCTTCAATCCCTTCCTTTATTTCCTCCTCTTCTTCTTTACTGCTGCAGACCTTTTGTGTGCGTTGCTTCGCTCCGCATTGCAGTGTGGTTGTCGCTTTCTTCTACGCCTCTGTTCACCGGTAGAACCGCCCCCCCCCCAGATGAACACGCAAAGTGCCAGTGTCTTGCTTTTTATCTTTTTGCAGCTGAAATAAATGAGGAAGGGCGGTTGTCAGATATTTAGGCTGACTCCTTTTTTTTCGCCTCCTCTCTCCTGTGACCCCCCTACAGGCTGATATCCATGAGGATTTTTGCAGCGTCTGCAGAAAGAGCGGACAGTTACTGATGTGCGACACATGTTCACGTGTATTCCACCTGGACTGTTTGGAGCCTCCTCTGAAATCCATTCCTAAGGGCATGTGGATATGTCCCAAATGCCAAGACCAGGTACCGTGTGTTAGATAATGGGTAGCTGGAAGCCCGCCTGACAGATGCTCCCATAAAGGCCCCGCCCAACGCTAGCGCTACATTAATGAGCCTTAGAACTTCCTTGTAACTTCTGGTTTCAGTGAAGAGGCGGGACAGCCTAGTATTGGCGCCACCTTAAAGGAGCACTCTTCCCCCCCACACACACGGCGTGCTTGTACGGTATACAACACGTTACGCTGCGTCTTACTCATTTTCAAATAGAATTTAGTTTTTATCGCGATTTTTATATTTTTGATGTGATGCCTTGTACAGGGGCAGATAGGAAATGTATAATCCCATTGAATCCTTTGCTTATAAGGTCACCTCCTCTTATTGCAGGTGAAAAGCTGCTAGTCGGGGCAGATATAACGGCCTTATTCAGGGGTGCATGCATCTGCAGATGTGATCACTGGGTGAATTGGCTAATGCCGCAGCCTCCTAATTGTGCGCAGAGCCGCCCACCGCTCACATACTTGGTTGTGAACGTGGGTGCATCATAGGCAATCTGAGCTGGCCCAACAAATTGGCAGTGGCTGACTATGGCACACACAGAATCTGCATTTTCCTAGCGCCATCCTACTTCACCATCCCAATGGGCCTATAGGCAGAATGTAATAGTGAGCCGACCGTAGCGAGCCTAGCGTGGGGACGTGGTACACTACTACAGTGTCCGTGTCAACCTATGTCAATGTAGACACCCAAATAAAATGGGAAAAACTCACGTCAACCTTTTTGTAATAATCCACACCCATACAGAGTATTCAGCCAAGCTTGTGCCGTGCGGTGTTTTTGGGTTGATGTACTGCAGCCTTGTGGACTTATTTATGTACAACAAGGTCGTTCATTGGTGGAATACATGCCCACTTTATTATTACACTTTATAGTATATTGGTTAGACCGCCTACGACAGGGGTCCTCCGACTACAAGGTGATTAAACAGCCGCAGTGCACCCTTTTGTTTCAAAAACTCTGCAGGAAATGGGAAAACAATACTCCATCTAACCTGCCTGACCCTCTCCATGCGGGAGACAATGCTCTGTTCCTGGGCTTCCCTGGTAATGTATGATTGCCAGCACCTGTGGTGACACCTTTCTTATCAGTTACCTAGCTCCTCACAGGTGCTGGCAATCCTACATTATCCATACCTCCCAGCATGCCCCTCTCCAGAAGGACACAATGCTCTGTTCCTGGGCTTCCCTGGTAATGTATGATTGCCAGCACCTGTGGTGACACCTTTCTTATCAGTTACCTAGCTCCCCACAGGTGCTGGCAATCCTACATTATCCATAACTCCCAGCATGCCCCTCTCCAGGAGGACACAATGCTCTGTTCCTGGGCTTCCCTGGTAATGTATGATTGCCAGCACCTGTGGTGACACCTTTCTTATCAGTTACCTAGCTCCCCACAGGTGCTGGCAATCCTACATTATACATACCTCCCAGCATGCCCCTCCCCATGAGGACACAATGCTCTGTTCCTGGGCTTCCCTGGTAATGTACGATTGCCAGCACCTGTGGTGACACCTTTCTTATCAGTTACCTAGCTCCTCACAGGTGCTGGCAATCCTACATTATCCATACCTCCCAGCATGCCCCTCTCCAGAAGGACACAATGCTCTGTTCCTGGGCTTCCCTGGTAATGTATGATTGCCAGCACCTGTGGTGACACCTTTCTTATCAGTTACCTAGATCCCCACAGGTGCTGGCAATCCTACATTATACATACCTCCGAGCATGCCCCTCCCCATGAGGACACAATGCTCTGTTCCTGGGCTTCCCTGGTAATGTATGATTGCCAGCACCTGTGGTGACACCTTTCTTATCAGTTACCTAGCTCCCCACAGGTGCTGGCAATCATACATTATCCATACCTCCCAGCATGCCCCTCTCCAGGAGGACACAATGCTCTGTTCCTGGGCTTCCCTGGTAATGTATGATTGCCAGCACCTGTAGTGACACCTTTCTTATCAGTTACCTAGCTCCCCACAGGTGCTGGCAATCATACATTATCCATACCTCCCTGCATGCCCTTCTCCAGGAGGACACAATGCTCTGCTCCTGGGCTTCCCTGGTAATGTAGGATTGCCACCACCTGTGGTGACACCTTTCTTATCAGTTACCTAGCTCCCCACAGGTGCTGGTAATCCTACATTATCCATACCTCCCAGCATGCCCCTCTCCAGGAGGACACAATGCTCTGTTCCTGGGCTTCCCTGGTAATGTATGATTGCCAGCACCTGTGGTGACACCTTTCTTATCAGTTACCTAGCGCCCCACAGGTGATGGTAATCATACATTATCCATACCTCCCAGCATGCCCCTCTCCAGGAGGACACAATGCTCTGTTCCTGGTCTTCCCTGGTAATGTAGGATTGCCAGCACCTGTGGTGACACCTTTGTTATCAGTTACCTAGCTCCTCACAGGTGATGGCATTCCTACATTATCCATACCTCCCAGCATGCCCCTCTCCAGGAGGACACAATGCTCTGTTCCTGGGCTTCCCTGGTAATGTATGATTGCCAGCACCTGTGGTGACACCTTTCTTATCAGTTACCTAGCTCCTCACAGGTGCTGGCAATCCTACATTATCCATACCTCCCAGCATGCCCCTCTCCAGAAGGACACAATGCTCTGTTCCTGGGCTTCCCTGGTAATGTATGATTGCCAGCACCTGTGGTGACACCTTTCTTATCAGTTACCTAGATCCCCACAGGTGCTGGCAATCCTACATTATACATACCTCCCAGCATGCCCCTCCCCATGAGGACACAATGCTCTGTTCCTGGGCTTCCCTGGTAATGTACGATTGCCAGCACCTGTGGTGACACCTTTCTTATCAGTTACCTAGCTCCTCACAGGTGCTGGCAATCCTACATTATCCATACCTCCCAGCATGCCCCTCTCCAGAAGGACACAATGCTCTGTTCCTGGGCTTCCCTGGTAATGTATGATTGCCAGCACCTGTGGTGACACCTTTCTTATCAGTTACCTAGCTCCCCACAGGTGCTGGCAATCATACATTATCCATACCTCCTAGCATGCCCCTCTCCAGGAGGACACAATGCTCTGCTCCTGGGCTTCCCTGGTAATGTAGGATTGCCAGCACCTGTGGTGACACCTTTGTTATCAGTTACCTAGCTCCCCACAGGTGCTGGTAATCCTACATTATCCATACCTCCCAGCATGCCCCTCTCCAGGAGGACACAATGCTCTGCTCCTGGGCTTCCCTGGTAATGTATGATTGCCAGCACCTGTGGTGACACCTTTCTTATCAGTTACCTAGCTCCTCACAGGTGATGGCAATCCTACATTATCCATACCTCCCAGCATGCCCCTCTCCAGGAGGACACAATGCTCTGTTCCTGGGCTTCCCTGGTAATGTATGATTGCCAGCACCTGTGGTGACACCTTTCTTATCAGTTACCTAGCTCCTCACAGGTGATGGCAATCCTACATTATCCATACCTCCCAGCATGCCCCTCTCCAGGAGGACACAATGCTCTGTTCCTGGGCTTCCCTGGTAATGTATGATTGCCAGCACCTGTGGTGACACCTTTCTTATCAGTTACCTAGCTCCTCACAGGTGATGGCATTCCTACATTATCCATACCTCCCAGCATGCCCCTCTCCAGGAGGACACAATGCTCTGCTCCTGGGCTTCCCTGGTAATGTATGATTGCTGTCACCTGTGGTGACACCTTTCTTATCAGTTACCTAGCTCCCACAGGTGATGGTAATCATACATTATCCATACCTCCCAGCATGCCCCTCTCTAGTAGGACACAATGCTCTGCTCCTGGGCTTCCCTGGTAATGTAGGATTGTCAGCAACTGTGGTGAAACACCTTTCTTATCAGTTACCTAGCTCCCCACAGGTGCTGGCAATCCTACATTATCCATACCTCCCAGCATGCCCCTCTCTAGTAGGACACAATGCTCTGCTCCTGGGCTTCCCTGGTAATGTAGGATTGTCAGCAACTGTGGTGAAACACCTTTCTTATCAGTTACCTAGCTCCCCACAGGTGCTGGCAATCCTACATTATCCATACCTCCCAGCATGCCCCTCTCTAGTAGGACACAATGCTCTGCTCCTGGGCTTCCCTGGTAATGTATGATTGCCAGCACCTGTGGTGACACCTTTCTTATCAGTTACCTAGCTCCCCACAGTTGATGGCAATCCTACATTACCAGGGGAGCCCAGGAACAGAGCACTGTATCCCTCAAGCAGAGGGTCAGGTAGGCAATGCTGCAATACTCCAGTGAGGTATGGGTGAGGTGGGCTATCTTTTAGTGTATGTACCGATCATACCTTACTGGAGCATTCAGTTCTCCCATTTCCTGCACAGTTTTTGAAACAAAAGTGTGTGTACTGCGGCTTTTAAATCGCTCTGTGTTTTGCACTTGAGACCCTGTTGGACAGTAAAAACTGTTACAGGACCCCCAGCGAGTTACCGCAGAACGGCCGCCACACGTCTGGTCACAGACCAGCAGCAGCACATGGCGGCAGCATTGTTGAGACAGAAGTAAGGTGATGTACTTTTGAAACAGGCCTGCTGACTCCTGAGATCTGTAAGCCAGTGATCCAAGGAGTCTGAGGTAACCCATTATTCCGACTCCTTGGATCAGTGACTGAGAGATCAGAGCAGTCATTCACCGAACAGTCAGCAATACAGAGTCGCGACCCCATGCTGAGATGGCCGCAACCCACTTTGGGGTCAGGACCCACCCTTCGAGAAACACCGGTCTAGTAGATTATAGAGGTCCCATTATACTGTTCTAGTTACCAGCCTGTCTACAACATAATTGTAATGTGCACACCTGAATTGTTCCGATGGTCACCATATATTGGCTGCTGGGACACACAGCACTTGAATTCACCCCATAGAGTTGAGGGGCAGCATTAGCATTTTATTATATTGGATTATTATAGGATTTTTTTTTCTCACAGAATGTAATTATTCATGGTAATTATAATTTAATATGACATAATTACGACCGTTATAGTGAGTACTAGAACTTTCTGGGAAAATCCCTGACAAACGGGGTAAATGTAATAAGAAAGACGGACACTCTCACCTGAACTCCAGCACTTCCGCCAATTCAGGCACTACTATGTAACCCTGCTCCGGCTCGGAGGCTGTGCGGGGTGCAGGCCGAACTGGGACTTTTTATTAAAGGGGCAATCACTTACATCAATGGTTCCCAACCCTGGTCCTCAAGTACCCCCAACAGTCCACGTTTTCCGGGTCTCCACACAGAATCACAAGTGATATAATTATCTCCACCTGTGGATCTTTTAAAATGTGTCTAAATAATCTGTTCACCTGCTGGGTGACCTGGAAAACGTGCACTGTTGGGGGTACTTTAGGACCAGGGTTGGGAACCACTGACTTACATGCACGATTTTGCCTTGTGAGTCATTGCCCCTTTAAAAAAATGTCCGATTTCGGTCGGCATCCCGCACAGCCGCTGAACCTGGGCAGGTTTACATTCGGCCCTATGTATCAGTACTAGAACTAATTTGTGACCTATATATTAATTTTGGCTAAATAAATTATTCCTGAGTACAAATTAAGGCCTGCAGCATGTATGGCTGCCCATGCCAGTGTATATAGTCTGAAAGTTTGGGGAAGCAGAGCAGGTGATAAGAGGCAGTGTGGTCTGGCACTGCGAGTGTTCCCAGGTTCATCCAGCAGAGGCAGTGTGGTCTGGCACTGCGTGTGTTCCCAGGTTCATCCAGCAGAGGCAGTGTGGTCTGGCACTGCGAGTGTTCCCAGGTGCATCCAGCAGAGGCAGTGTGGTCTGGCACTGCATGTGTTCCCAGGTTCATCCAGCAGAGGCAGTGTGGTCTGGCACTGCCAGTGTTCCCAGGTTCATCCAGCAGAGGCAGTGTGGTCTGGCACTGCGTGTGTTCCCAGGTTCATCCAGCAGAGGCAGTGTGGTCTGGCACTGCGAGTGTTCCCAGGTGCATCCAGCAGAGGCAGTGTGGTCTGGCACTGCATGTGTTCCCAGGTTCATCCAGCAGAGGCAGTGTGATCTGGCACTGCGAGTGTTCCCAGGTGCATCCAGCAGAGGCAGTGTGGTCTGGCACTGCGTGTGTTCCCAGGTTCATCCAGCAGAGGCAGTGTGGTCTGGCACTGCGAGTGTTCCCGGGTTCATCCAGCAGAGGCAGTGTGGTCTGGCACTGCGAGTGTTCCCGGGTTCATCCAGCAGAGGCAGCGTGGTCTGGCACTGCGAGTGTTCCCAGGTGCATCCAGCAGAAGCAGTGTGGTCTGGCACTGCGAGTGTTCCCAGGTTCATCCAGCAGAGGCAGCGCGGTCTGGCACTGCGAGTGTTCGCTGGTGCATCCAGCAGAAGCAGTGTGGTCTGGCACTGCGAGTGTTCCCAGGTGCATCCAGCAGAGGCAGTGTGGTCTGGCACCGCGTGTGTTCCCGGGTTCATCCAGCAGAGGCAGCGCGGTCTGGCACTGTGAGTGTTCGCTGGTGCATCCAGCAGAAGCAGTGTGGTCTGGCACTGTGAGTGTTCCCAGGTGCATCCAGCAGAGGCAGTGTGGTCTGGCACCGCGTGTGTTCCCGGGTTCATCCAGCAGAGGCAGTGTGGTCTGGCACTGCGTGTGTTCCCGGGTTCATCCAGCAGAGGCAGTGTGGTCTGGCACTGCGTGTGTTCCCGGGTTCATCCAGCAGAGGCAGTGTGGTCTGGCACCGCGTGTATTCCCCGGTTCATCCAGCAGAGGCAGTGTGGTCTGGCACCGCGTGTGTTCCCAGGTTCATCCAGCAGAGGCAGTGTGGTCTGGCACTGCGTGTGTTCCCAGGTTCATCCAGCAGAGGCAGTGTGGTCTGGCACTGTGAGTGTTCCCAGGTTCATCCAGCAGAGGCAGTGTGGTCTGACACCGCGTGTACTCCCAGGTGCATCCAGCAGAGGCAGTGTGGTCTGGCACCGCGTGTATTTCTAGGTTAATCCAGCAGAGGCAGTGTGGTCTGGCACCGCGTGTATTCCCAGGTGCATCCAGCAGAGGCAGTGTGGTCTGACACAGCGTGTATTCCCCGGTTCATCCAGCAGAGGCAGTGTGGTCTGACACAGCGTGTATTCCCCGGTTCATCCAGCAGAGGCAGTGTGGTCTGACACCGCGTGTATTCCCTGGTTCATCCAGCAGAGGCCGTGTGGTCTGACACCGCGTGTATTCCCCGGTTCATCCAGCAGATGATAGAACCCCAGTGTGCCCGTACCTGCTTTAATATGATATTTTGATGATCATTCTCTACTGTTGGGACCTTTCCCCACAACCTATACTCGCTCGCTCATCCCCCTATATCACATCCAGTCTGTGGCTTCCTACTCTCTGCAGCCCTATCCTTACTGACAAACCAGCGATCTCCTGATATACTCTGTGATGCGCGGTGACCTTGCTCCTCCCACTATATAACGCTCAGTCGGTGGCTTCCTGCTGCCTCCATTCCCCTCCGAACATCATGTCACTGCCCCTGTCACATGCAGCCGTCCTCACTGACACATCACTCATCTCCTGATATACTCTGTGCTGCTGGGGTCCCTGCTCCTCCCACTATATAACTGTCAGTCTGTGGCTTCCTGCTGCCTCCATTCCCCTCCTCACATCATGTCACTGCCCCTGTCACATGCAGCCCTGTCCTCACTGACACATCACATATCTCCTGATATACTATGTGCTGCTGGGGACCCTGCTCCTCCCACTATATAACTCTCACTCTGTGGCTTCCTGCTGCCCCCATTCCCCTCCTCACATCATGTCACTTCCCCTGTCACATGCAGCCCTGTCCTCACTGACACATCACTCATCTCCTGATATACTCTGTGCTGCTGGGGTCCCTGCTCCTCCCACTATATAACTCTCACTCTGTGGCTTCCTGCTGCCCCCATTCCCCTCCTCACATCATGTCACTGCCCCTGTCACATGCAGCCCTGTCCTCACTGACACATCACATATCTCCTGATATACTATGTGCTGCTGGGGACCCTGCTCCTCCCACTATATAACTCTCAGTCTGTGGCTTCCTGCTGCCTCCATTCCCCTCCTCACATCATGTCACTGCCCCTGTCACATGCAGCCGTCCTCACTGACACATCACTCATCTCCTGATATACTCTGTGCTGCTGGGGTCCCTGCTCCTCCCACTATATAACTGTCAGTCTGTGGCTTCCTGCTGCCTCCATTCCCCTCCTCACATCATGTCACTGCCCCTGTCACATGCAGCCCTGTCCTCACTGACACATCACATATCTCCTGATATACTATGTGCTGCTGGGGACCCTGCTCCTCCCACTATATAACTCTCAGTCTGTGGATTCCTGCTGCCCCCATTCCCCTCCTCACATCATGTTACTGCCCCTGTCACATGCAGCCCTGTCCTCACTGACACATCACTCATCTCCTGATATACTGTCCGCTGCTGGGGACCCTGCTCCTCCCACTATATAACTCTCAGTCTGTGGCTTCCTGCTGCCTCCATTCCCCTCCTCACATCATGTCACTGCCCATTTCCTCACTTTCGCATCACTCATCTCCTGATATACTCTGTGCTGCTGGTGGACCCAGCTCTATATACAATCCGCATGATTTACACACTTATCTAGTGAAGTCCTTTCTGCTGCTGCTCCCGCTGCACTGGTTTGGCTACAGGTTGCTCTATCACTTAGTGATACAGGAGCAGGAGCTATGAGGTGCGAATGATATAAGATGTACAGACCCTACAGACAGTCCCTTCATTCAGTACATCCATCCATCGGCATTGCCATCTTAGTGCTGCCCACATTATGCTTGTCCTTTTTGCATGGGAGCCTTTATACCCTTAACCCCTGTCCCATTATGGCAGCGTATATCTGCTGCCGGTCCTGATGCTAGTGATCTGTGACAGCCTGTGTTCCCACTGGGTGCTGATGCGGATCTAGTTATCTGGTTCATGTGGTGTATACAGAATTCTCCATGGCGATGTGGGAGTTCCTTTTCCTCGTAGTCCCTATGGTACATGTAACCTACATCCTGACAGAGGCTCATATATTTTGGATAATTGTTATAACCTATTTGCGTAGTAGTTTTTGTGTCTATATGTATGTGTGTAGGTATATATACACTTATGTGTACATAATGCATACAATGTAAATATATTTTGCCTTGATTTGCACGACTTCTTTAAATCCTTGCTTGATCTGGTTCTAGATGCTGAAAAAGGAGGAAGCGATTCCGTGGCCGGGAACCTTAGCCATTGTCCACTCGTATATAGCGTATAAAGCAGGTGAGTCGGGCGCCTCCTCATTCGCACTTCATTACTCCGCCCACACCGTTCACTCCGTCCTCATTCGCCTGACCAACATGACCTGGTAGTCGGCTTCTATGCACACACATCCGGTAGGGTGTTGTAGGGAGAGCACACATTGGAATATATATTTAACATATCCATTATGTTGTATTAATGTTTGTGGTTTGTGTTCCCATCTATGCCAGTGATAGTGCGGTATTCAATCCCGGCCGCTATGTCCGACAGGGGAAATAGCGGCCTTCGCTTATTCAATACTGCCGTTTCCAACAGCATTGAAGGCAGATTTCACGGCCGTTTTTGCCGACACGCGGCCGTTTTTGCCGACACGCCCACTTTCCAACACTCGACAGCCGGAACATTGAATTTCGACTGTCGAGTTACAGTTGAGCTGACCAAAAAGCCGGAATCCCCATAGTTGTGAATAAGCATCATTTACTAAGACTTCTAGTGGTCATTCCAGCACACGGTTTCTCCCGTGCAATTCCTTTCCCTGCCTGGGGTGTCGCTCTCTGCTGTGATGTTTCTAGCACAGTTTGGTCTGTATTTCAGCACTTACAGTTGTGCTCAAAAGTTAACAGACCCTCGCAGAATTTGTGATTTTCTGGCCATTTGTCAGAGAAAATGAATGACAACTCACAAACTTTTCTGTCACTCACGGTTAGTGGTTCGGTGACGCCATTTATTGTCAAACATTTATAAGAGCTTACATGCCCCAGTTCTTAATACCGTGTATTGCCCCCTTTAACATCAATGACAGCTTGAAGACTTTTGTGGTAGTTGTGGATGAGGCTCTTTATTTTGAGATCTCCCCAGAGTGGCTCAATGATATTGAGGTCAGGAGACTGAGATGGTCACTCCAGAACCTTCACTTTATTCTGCCGTAGCCAATAACAGGTCGGCTTGGCCTTGTGTTTTGGATCATTGTCATGTGGGAACGTCCACGTACGTCCCATGTGCAGCTTCCGGGTTGATGAGTGCAAATTTTTCTCCAGTATTTTCTGATCACATGCTGCATTCATCTTGCCATCAATTTTGCTAGGGTATGTAAACTTATGAGCACAACTGTATATGCAGACCACACTGTGCTAGAAGCAACACAGCAGACAGCGACACCCCAGGAAGGGAAGAGGAACTGCACGGGTCTTGGAAGATGCAGGCTTCTAGAAGGACCAGTAAATTCCTCAGGACACCTCGGGAGATATTTTCACTTCATGCCCAGTATCGCCTGAACTCCTTGCTCCTACTTTCTGCCATTGAAATGCATTTGAAAACCATTTCATTTTGCCAGAACTTATTCCTTCATTTCGGGTCACCCCATGATCACATGCTGCATGTATACCATTGCCCTTCCCACTTGAACTTCTCTCTACAATACAGTGAGTATTTCCACCACGTCTAGAACTGGCGTCTCTGCACAAATTCTGGTTACTGCTGGTGTCCTGCATTCACCCCCTGAATTCCCGGGTTCCTGCGTCACCTTTATATCCATCTTGCGTTGGTGCTGTTGTAACAATTGCGCCGCACAGCGTGTAACATGTTATAGATCACCAGGACATGATCGTGTTCCTTGTCATTATCAGACTGGATTACTGTAATGCTGATGGCTTTGTCATTTCTCCTATTTTACCTTTTTAACAGCAAAAGAAGAAGAGAAGCAGAAATTACTGAAGTGGAGCACGGACCTGAAACAGGAGCGAGAGCAGCTAGAGCAGAAAGTAAAGCAGCTAGGCACCTCCATAACGGTAAGTGGAGGAGAAAAGGCGCAAGGCATCGGCGTGCGCCCAGTGACTGTATCTACCAGCGACATACCCGTACCAGCAGAGTCATTCATACACACACATCCCCGTACCTGTGCACGCTATGTGCCGCTGCTGTAACCGGTAACGTATCCGTACTAGCATAGTCATTCTCAGTAACACACATCCCCGGTACCTGTGCACGCTATGTGCCGCTGCTGTAACCGGTAACGTATCCGTACTAGCATAGTCATTCTCAGTAACACACATCCCCGGTACCTGTGCGCGCTATGTGCCGCTGCTGTAACCGGTAACGTATCCGTACTAGCATAGTCATTCTCAGTAACACACATCCACGGTACCTGTGCACGCTATGTGCCGCTGCTGTAACCGGTAACGTATCCGTACTAGCATAGTCATTCTCAGTAACACACATCCCCGGTACCTGTGCGCGCTATGTGCCGCTGCTGTAACCGGTAACGTATCCATACTAGCATAGTCATTCTCAGTAACACACATCCACGGTACCTGTGCACGCTATGTGCCGCTGCTGTAACCGGTAACGTATCTGTACTAGCATAGTCATTCTCAGTAACACACATCCCCGGTACCTGTGCGCTATTTGCCGCTGCTGTAACCGGTAACGTATCCGTACTAGCATAGTCATTCTCAGTAACACACATCCCCGGTACCTGTGCACGCTATGTGCCGCTGCTGTAACCGGTAACGTATCCGTACTACCATAGTCATTCTCAGTAACACACATACCCGGTACCTGTGCACGCTATGTGCTGCTGTTGTAACCGGTAACGTATCCATACTAGCATAGTCATTCTCTGTAACACACATTCCCGGTACCTGTGCGCGCTATGTGCAGCTGCTGTAACCGGTAACGTATCCATACTAGCATAGTCATTCTCTGTAACACACATCCCCGGTACCTATGCGCGCTATGTGCCGCTGCTGTAACCGGTAACGTATCCGTACTAGCATAGTCATTCTCAGTAACACACATCCCCGGTACCTGTGTGCGCTATGTGCCGCTGCTGTAACCGGTAACGTATCCGTACTAGCAGAGTCATTCTCAGTAACACACATCCCCGGTACCTGTGTGCGCTATGTGCCGCTGCTGTAACCGGTAACGTATCCGTACTAGCAGAGTCATTCTCAGTAACACACGTCCCCGGTACCTGTGCGCGCTATGTGCCGCTGCTGTAACCGGTAACGTATCCTTCTAGCAGAGTCATTCTCAGTAACACACGTCCCCGGTACCTGTGCGCGCTATGTGCGGCTGCTGTAACCGGTAACGTATCCTTCTAGCATAGTCATTCTCAGTAACACACATCCCTGGTACCTGTGCGCGCTATGTGCCGCTGCTGTAACCGGTAACGTATCCGTTCTAGCATAGTCATTCTCAGTAACACACATCCCCGGTACCTGTGCACGCTATGTGCCGCTGCTGTAACCGGTAACGTATCCGTTCTAGCATAGTCATTCTCAGTAACACACATCCCCGGTACCTGTGCGCACTATGTGCCGCTGCTGTAACCGGTAACGTATCCATATTAGCATAGTCCTTCTCAGTAACACACATCCCCGGTACCTGTGCACGCTATGTGCCGCTGCTGTAACCGGTAATGTATCCGTACTAGCATAGTCATTCTCAGTAACACACATCCCCGGTACCTGTGTGCGCTATGTGCCGCTGCTGTAACCGGTAACGTATCTGTACTAGCATAGTCATTCTCAGTAACACACATCCCCGGTACCTGTGCACGCTATGTGCCGCAGCTGTAACCGGTAACGTATCCGTACTAGCATAGTCATTCTCAGTAACACACATCCCCGGTACCTGTGCACGCTATGTGCCGCTGCTGTAACCGGTAACCTATCCTTCTAGCATAGTCATTCTCAGTAACACACATCCCTGGTACCTGTGCGCGCTATGTGCCGCTGCTGTAACCGGTAACGTATCCGTACTAGCATAGTCATTCTCAGTAACAGACATCCCCGGTACCTGTGCACGCTATGTGCCGCAGCTGTAACCGGTAACGTATCCGTACTAGCATAGTCATTCTCAGTAACACACATCCCCGGTACCTGTGCACGCTATGTGCCGCTGCTGTAACCGGTAACCTATCCTTCTAGCATAGTCATTCTCAGTAGCACACATCCCCGGTACCTGTGCACGCTATGTGCCGCTGCTGTAACCGGTAACGTATCCGTACTAGCATAGTCATTCTCAGTAACACACATCCCCGGTACCTGTGCACGCCATGTGCCACTGCTGTAACCGGTAACGTATCCGTACTAGCATAGTCATTCTCAGTAACACACATCCCCGGTACCTGTGCGCGCTATGTGCCGCTGCTGTAACCGGTAACGTATCCGTTCTAGCATAGTCATTCTCAGTAACACACATCCCTGGTACCTGTGCGCGCTATGTGCCGGTGCTGTAACGCTAACGTATCCATACTAGCATAGTCCTTCTCAGTAACACACATCCCGGTACCTGTGCACGCTATGTGCCGCTGCTGTAACCGGTAATGTATCCTTCTAGCATAGTCATTCTCAGTAACACACATCCCCGGTACCTGTGCGCGCTATGTGCCGCTGCTGTAACCGGTAACGTATCCGTACTAGCATAGTCATTCTCAGTAACACACATCCACGGTACCTGTGCGCGCTATGTGCCGCTGCTGTAACCGGTAATGTATCCTTCTAGCATAGTCATTCTCAGTAACACACATCCCCGGTACCTGTGCGCGCTATGTGCCGCTGCTGTAACCGGTAACGTATCCGTACTAGCATAGTCATTCTCAGTAACACACATCCACGGTACCTGTGCGCGCTATGTGACGCTGCTGTAACCGGTAACGTATCCTTCTAGCATAGTCATTCTCAGTAACACACATCCCCGGTACCTGTGTGCGCTATGTGCTGCTGCTGTAACCGGTAACGTATCCGTACTAGCATAGTCATTCTCAGTAACACACATCCCCGGTACCTGTGCGCGCTATGTGCCGCTGCTGTAACCGGTAACGTATCCGTACTAGCATAGTCATTCTCAGTAACACACATCCCCGGTACCTGTGCGCGCTATGTGCCGCTGCTGTAACCGGTAACGTATCCGTACTAGCATAGTCATTCTCAGTAACACACATCCCGGTACCTGTGCGCGCTATGTGCCGCTGCTGTAACCGGTAACGTATCCGTACTAGCATAGTCATTCTCAGTAACACACATCCCCGGTACCTGTGCGCGCTATGTGCCGCTGCTGTAACCGGTAATGTATCCTTCTAGCATAGTCATTCTCAGTAACACACATCCCCGGTACCTGTGCGCGCTATGTGCCGCTGCTGTAACCGGTAACGTATCCGTACTAGCATAGTCATTCTCAGTAACACACATCCCCGGTACCTGTGCGCGCTATGTGCCGCTGCTGTAACCGGTAATGTATCCTTCTAGCATAGTCATTCTCAGTAACACACATCCCCGGTACCTGTGTGCGCTATGTGCTGCTGCTGTAACCGGTAACGTATCCGTTCTAGCATAGTCATTCTCAGTAACACACATCCCCGGTACCTGTGCACGCTATGTGCCGCTGCTGTAACCGGTAACGTATCCTTCTAGCATAGTCATTCTCAGTAACACACATCCCCGGTACCTGTGTGCGCTATGTGCTGCTGCTGTAACCGGTAACGTATCCGTACTAGCATAGTCATTCTCAGTAACACACATCCCCGGTACATGTGCGCGCTATGTGCCGCTGCTGTAACCGGTAATGTATCCTTCTAGCATAGTCATTCTCAGTAACACACATCCCCGGTACCTGTGCGCGCTATGTGCCGCTGCTGTAACCGGTAACGTATCCGTACTAGCATAGTCATTCTCAGTAACACACATCCACGGTACCTGTGCGCGCTATGTGACGCTGCTGTAACCGGTAACGTATCCTTCTAGCATAGTCATTCTCAGTAACACACATCCCCGGTACCTGTGTGCGCTATGTGCTGCTGCTGTAACCGGTAACGTATCCTTCTAGCATAGTCATTCTCAGTAACACACATCCCCGGTACCTGTGCGCGCTATGTGCCGCTGCTGTAACCGGTAACGTATCCGTACTAGCATAGTCATTCTCAGTAACACACATCCACGGTACCTGTGCGCGCTATGTGCCGCTGCTGTAACCGGTAACGTATCCTTCTAGCATAGTCATTCTCAGTAACACACATCCCCGGTACCTGTGTGCGCTATGTGCCGCTGCTGTAACCGGTAACGTATCCGTACTAGCATAGTCATTCTCAGTAACACACATCCCCGGTACCTGTGCGCGCTATGTGCCGCTGCTGTAACCGGTAACGTATCCGTACTAGCATAGTCATTCTCAGTAACACACATCCCCGGTACCTGTGCGCGCTATGTGCCGCTGCTGTAACCGGTAACGTATCCATACTAGCATAGTCATTCTCAGTAACACACATCCACGGTACCTGTGTGCGCTATGTGCCGCTGCTGTAACCGGTAACGTATCCGTACTAGCATAGTCATTCTCAGTAACACACATCCACGGTACCTGTGCACGCTATGTGCCGCTGCTGTAACCGGTAACGTATCCGTACTAGCATAGTCATTCTCAGTAACACACATCCCCGGTACCTGTGTGCGCTATGTGCCGCTGCTGTAACCGGTAACGTATCCGTACTAGCATAGTCATTCTCAGTAACACACATCCACGGTACCTGTGTGCGCTATGTGCCGCTGTTGTAACCGGTAACGTATCCGTACTAGCATAGTCATTCTCAGTAACACACATCCCCGGTACCTGTGCGCGCTATGTGCCGCTGCTGTAACCGGTAATGTATCCTTCTAGCATAGTCATTCTCAGTAACACACATCCCCGATACCTGTGCGCGCTATGTGCCGCTGCTGTAACCGGTAACGTATCCGTACTAGCATAGTCATTCTCAGTAACACACATCCACGGTACCTGTGCGCGCTATGTGCCGCTGCTGTAACCGGTAACGTATCCTTCTAGCATAGTCATTCTCAGTAACACACATACCCGGTACCTGTGCGCGCTATGTGCCGCTGCTGTAACGGTAACGTATCCGTACTAGCATAGTCATTCTCAGTAACACACATCCCCGGTACCTGTGTGCGCTATGTGCCGCTGCTGTAACCGGTAACGTATCCGTACTAGCATAGTCATTCTCAGTAACACACATCCACGGTACCTGTGCACGCTATGTGCCGCTGCTGTAACCGGTAACGTATCCTTCTAGCATAGTCATTCTCAGTAACACACATACCCGGTACCTGTGTGCGCTATGTGCCGCTGCTGTAACGGTAACGTATCCGTACTAGCATAGTCATTCTCAGTAACACACATCCCCGGTACCTGTCCCCGGTACCTGTGCGCGCTATGTGCCGCTGCTGTAACCGGTAACGTATCCGTACTAGCATAGTCATTCTCAGTAACACACATCCCCGGTACCTGTGCACGCTATGTGCCGCTGCTGTAACCAGTAACGTATCCGTTCTAGCATAGTCATTCTCAGTAACACACATCCCCGGTACCTGTGTGCACTATGTGCCGCTGCTGTAACCGGTAACGTATCCGTTCTAGCATAGTCATTCTCAGTAACACACATCCCCGGTACCTGTGCGCGCTATGTGCCGCTGCTGTAACCGGTAACGTATCCTTCTAGCATAGTCATTCTCAGTAACACACATCCCCGGTACCTGTGCGCGCTATGTGCTGCTGTTGTAACCGGTAACGTATCCGTTCTAGCATAGTCATTCTCAGTAACACACATCCCCGGTACCTGTGTGCGCTATGTGCCGCTGCTGTAACCGGTAACGTATCCGTACTAGCATAGTCATTCTCAGTAACACACATCCCCGGTACCTGTGCGCGCTATGTGCCGCTGCTGTAACCGGTAACCTATCCTTCTAGCATAGTCATTCACAGTAACACACATCCCCGGTACCTGTGCGCGCTATGTGCCGCTGCTGTAACCGGTAACGTATCTGTACTAGCATAGTCATTCTCAGTAACACACATCCCCGGTACCTGTGCGCGCTATGTGCCGCTGCTGTAACCGGTAATGTATCCTTCTAGCATAGTCATTCTCAGTAACACACATCCCCGGTACCTGTGCGCGCTATGTGCCGCTGCTGTAACCGGTAACGTATCCGTACTAGCATAGTCATTCTCAGTAACACACATCCCCGGTACCTGTGCGCGCTATGTGCCGCTGCTGTAACCGGTAACGTATCCGTTCTAGCATAGTCATTCTCAGTAACACACATCCCCGGTACCTGTGCGCGCTATGTGCCGCTGCTGTAACCGGTAACGTATCTGTACTAGCATAGTCATTCTCAGTAACACACATCCCCGGTACCTGTGCGCGCTATGTGCCGCTGCTGTAACCGGTAACGTATCCGTACTAGCATAGTCATTCTCAGTAACACACATCCCCTGTACCTGTGCGCGCTATGTGCCGCTGCTGTAACCGGTAACGTATCCGTACTAGCATAGTCATTCTCAGTAACACACATCCCCGGTACCTGTGCACGCTATGTGCCGCTGCTGTAACCGGTAACGTATCCGTTCTAGCATAGTCATTCTCAGTAACACACATCCTCGGTACCTGTGCGCGCTATATGCCGCTGCTGTAACGGTAACGTATCCGTACTAGCATAGTCATTCTCAGTAACACACATCCCCGGTACCTGTGCGCGCTATGTGCCGCTGCTGTAACCGGTAACATAACTGTTCTAGCATAGTCATTCTCAGTAACACACATCCCCGGTACCTGTGCGCGCTATGTGCCGCTGCTGTAACCGGTAACGTATCCGTATTAGCATAGTCATTCTCAGTAACACACATCCCCGGTACCTGTGCGCGCTATGTGCCTCTGCTGTAACGGTAACGTATCCGTACTAGCATAGTCATTCTCAGTAACACACATCCCCGGTACCTGTGCGCGCTATTTGCCGCTGTTGTAACCGGTAACGTATCCGTACTAGCATAGTCATTCTCTGTAACACACATCCCCGGTAACTGTGCGCGCTATCTGCCGCTGCTGTAACCGGTAACGTATCCGTTCTAGCATAGTCATTCTCAGTAACACACATCCCCGGTACCTGTGCGCGCTATGTGCCGCTGCTGTAACCGGTAACGTATCCGTACTAGCATAGTCATTCTCAGTAACACACATCCCCGGTACCTGTGCACGCTATGTGCCGCTGCTGTAACCAGTAACGTATCCGTTCTAGCATAGTCATTCTCAGTAACACACATCCCCGGTACCTGTGTGCACTATGTGCCGCTGCTGTAACCGGTAACGTATCCGTTCTAGCATAGTCATTCTCAGTAACACACATCCCCGGTACCTGTGCGCGCTATGTGCCGCTGCTGTAACCGGTAACGTATCCTTCTAGCATAGTCATTCTCAGTAACACACATCCCCGGTACCTGTGCGCGCTATGTGCTGCTGTTGTAACCGGTAACGTATCCGTTCTAGCATAGTCATTCTCAGTAACACACATCCCCGGTACCTGTGTGCGCTATGTGCCGCTGCTGTAACCGGTAACGTATCCGTACTAGCATAGTCATTCTCAGTAACACACATCCCCGGTACCTGTGCGCGCTATGTGCCGCTGCTGTAACCGGTAACGTATCCGTTCTAGCATAGTCATTCTCAGTAACACACATCCCCGGTACCTGTGCACGCTATGTGCCGCTGCTGTAACCGGTAACGTATCTGTACTAGCATAGTCATTCTCAGTAACACACATCCCCGGTAGTCATTCTCAGTAACACACATCCCCGGTACCTGTGCGCGCTATGTGCCGCTGCTGTAACCGGTAACGTATCCGTACTAGCATAGTCATTCTCAGTAACACACATCCCCTGTACCTGTGCGCGCTATGTGCCGCTGCTGTAACCGGTAACGTATCCGTACTAGCATAGTCATTCTCAGTAACACACATCCCCGGTACCTGTGCACGCTATGTGCTGCTGCTGTAACCGGTAACGTATCCTTCTAGCATAGTCATTCTCAGTAACACACATCCCCGGTACCTGTGCGCGCTATGTGCCGCTGCTGTAACCGGTAACGTATCCGTACTAGCATAGTCATTCTCAGTAACATACATCCCCGGTACCTGTGCACGCTATGTGCCGCTGCTGTAACCGGTAACGTATCCATTCAAGCATAGTCATTCTCAGTAACACACATCCCCGGTACCTGTGCACGCTATGTGCCGCTGCTGTAACCGGTAACGTATCCGTACTAGCATAGTCATTCTCAGTAACACACATCCCTGGTACCTGTGCGCGCTATGTGCCGCTTCTGTAACCGGTAACGTATCCGTTCTAGCATAGTCATTCTCAGTAACACACATCCCCGGTACCTGTGCACGCTATGTGCTGCTGCTGTAACCGGTAACGTATCCTTCTAGCATAGTCATTCTCAGTAACACACATCCCCGGTACCTGTGCGCGCTATGTGCCGCTGCTGTAACCGGTAACGTATCCGTACTAGCATAGTCATTCTTAGTAACACACATCCCCGGTACCTGTGCACGCTATGTGCCGCTGCTGTAACCGGTAACGTATCCGTTCTAGCATAGTCATTCTCAGTAACACACATCCTCGGTACCTGTGCGCGCTATATGCCGCTGCTGTAACGGTAACGTATCCGTACTAGCATAGTCATTCTCAGTAACACACATCCCCGGTACCTGTGCGCGCTATGTGCCGCTGCTGTAACCGGTAACATAACTGTTCTAGCATAGTCATTCTCAGTAACACACATCCCCGGTACCTGTGCGCGCTATGTGCCGCTGCTGTAACCGGTAACGTATCCGTATTAGCATAGTCATTCTCAGTAACACACATCCCCGGTACCTGTGCGCGCTATGTGCCTCTGCTGTAACGGTAACGTATCCGTACTAGCATAGTCATTCTCAGTAACACACATCCCCGGTACCTGTGCGCGCTATGTGCCGCTGTTGTAACCGGTAACGTATCCGTACTAGCATAGTCATTCTCAGTAACACACATCCCCGGTAACTGTGCGCGCTATCTGCCGCTGCTGTAACCGGTAACGTATCCGTTCTAGCATAGTCATTCTCAGTAACACACATCCCCGGTACCTGTGCACGCTATGTGCCGCTGCTGTAACCGGTAACATAACTGTAATAGCATAGTCATAATCATGGACGTGTTTTCTGCCACCTGAACATTTCCCCTCTGTTTCTCTGTAACCCGTTCTCTACTTTTCCCCAGAAATGTATGGAAATGAAGAACAGCATCTTGTCTCGGCAGAAAGACATGCACTGCTCTCTGGACAAAGTGAAACGTCTTATCCGGCTAATTCAGGATATCGACCTCACCAAACCTATTAACTCAGAGGTGACCTCTAACCACAGCCAGGACTGCACTGCAACTGCCAACAGCCCCCTTCCCGAGCCCAACCCAGTCACAGCCTCCTTCCCTTCACCCACTTGTGTCCAGAACTGCAACCAGACAGAAGAGACTAAGTGATCCCACCCCCCACCATTTCTCGTCAGCGCGGGTACCATGGAAAAGACGAGCAGCGTCTGAACATTTCCTGGGCGAGACTGGACCATAACCATCCCAGGACAGGGACGTAAGCACTGGAGTTTTGCCAATCAACCTTTTATTCTGTGTGTTCCACGTGTGAGCTGACGTCCTGCCAGCGCCATGCCAAGTGACAAACAGAAAACAAATCTATAACTTAACTCTCTATCTTACACCAGTGTGTGCCTGCAGCAACCTCCGCAGCAACCATAGATATCAATCTTTATTTTTTCTTTCTTTGCTATTTTCTTAAGGTGGATGCGTGGACGTGGTGAGCTCCAGAGAACGCCTCCTTCTGCAGACCTTACGTTACACTAGTGGATGGTGGGGGGAGGGCGGGTGGGCATAGGTACCGGTCCAAAGGCTAGGAAAGTTTACCTGTCTACTAAACTCAGTGTGATGTACCAAAAAAGCAAAACAAAACAACAATCTAAACATATGTGCTTGACTTTGAATGCCTGGAAGCAGAACCGGGAGGAGTAAAGTGTGCTGAGTCAGTATTTATAAGGTTCTTCGTGTGATGTTCCGGAGCCGGGAACGGGGCACCTCGCCTCGACTGAGCAAAATCCTAGGCTGGGGTGCCCTTCCCCGGCAGGCGGTGTACAAATAGGTAGACAAATGTTTGGTGTCTTTTTTTTTTTTTGTCAAACTAATGTGCCAGCATAAAAAGGAAATTGGTAATTTTACCAACAATGGATAACAAAAAAAAATTTGAAAAAAAAAGAAAAAAAATTTGAAAGGAGAAAAATTAAGTATTAGTAAAGCAGATTTAACTGTCCTGGGTCTCCGTGCGAACACAAAGTGTGTTTATACGTTGTCTTCTGGCTGCAGAGCCCCGACGTAATGCAGGAGTCAGCGGGTTCCATGATACCGCCGACGCGGTGGGCAGACGATTGTCTGGGACTGTTTTAAGACGCAGGGAGTTGCTTGAACGTCTGTGACTTTTTAAGGGTGTTTTTTTTCCCCCCGCCCCCCCTCTATCCCGTTTTAGTGAAACAAGGAGGCCCAGGTACAAAATATTACAAACACGTCTTCCTAGTGTTGCTAGAATGGTGAGATAATACAGACATTCATGTGCACTTTTCATTGGAATTGAATATACAAGGTTTATTATGCATTCTGTTCCTTGTGGTCGCTGGTGATTGGTGCAGTCCCTTTTCTAGGCCACTGATTGGCCGGTATTAGTAGGCCAGTCTGATTTTAAATATATTAAACAATATATTTTCACAGCATGCTCGGTATTAATCTCTCCGATAGTGAGACATTACTTTGAGGAGGAAGCCCCGCCACAAGTGCCCAGCCGCTCCCATTGGAAAGTGCTACCGGTTCCCATTCAGTGTTAATGTCTCCCCGCGGAAGGGTTTAATGTCTTCAGAATACGGCGCTTTTTCTGATTGGATTGTTTCTGCTTTCAAAAAAATGTCCATGTGCCACGGCCTCTGCGGTCGCTAAGAACTGATTGGAGAAGCGCTGGATTGCCAGGGGCTTGTATGCCACCCTCCCCTCTCCCTCCCCGTACAATGCCGTCAGTCGTCATGAATTGGAAGTTGGGTTGTGTGGGATGTTTGTCACGTGACTGTGGGAACACATTATAGCAAATCCATACACATTAGAACAAAGTCTCTGAACGCCAATAGAAAATCTCGCCTTCCAGGATGCAGCGCGTTGCTCCCATTCCATTGTAACCGCTTTGTTTACATATTATTATATTTTATTTTTTTAATGAATTTGGCTTCAAAGAACAGAGACCGTGTTTAATCTGTGTAACGCAGATTGTTGTTGTTCGTATTTTAATTTGTATTCCTGTTCTACTGAACATTGTAGCCCCTAGCAACAGGTGGAGGTGGTCCAATCACTACAGCATGGCTGTAAATCCTAACGTGCACCGAAGCGTCAGCGATCCCTAGCGCGTCATTGGCCAACTGTGTAAATTGACACAAGATTCCTCTATTAAGGTTCCTCAGGGGGAGTTAGCATTTATCCGGTCATCAGGTCCGGCTGTATACACATGGTACACTGGCGCCATATCCAGGTATCCCAGAATACTCCGCTTGGTTTGGTGCATCCATGCTTGTAGCTAAGTTTTGGCCAAAGGAAGTAGACGCCTGCAGATACGTTGGATTACTGTGAACTTCCCTCTCCTCTTCTCTCTCATTAATCTGCCCTCTTGGGCTAAATACCCACATAGAATACCTGCAAGGCAGATTCGTTTCTGCAAGAGCTCCCCCCACAGGAATAAATGCAGTGAGCACGGTCGAAAGTGCCTTATTGCATTCCCCTATCATTGTGTATTCCCCTTCCGACTTATCATGGATGTTTGCCTTCCTTTAGCATATACGTCACCTAGCAGCCCATATAAGTGTCCGCAGATGCTGAATATATCGCTTAGTCTTTCTCATATTGAGCTGATGTAACACTCATGGGTTTTTGTAGAAATTGTTCCTCTTCGCCCCCCTTACCAATGAATAGTCTGCAGTGCATGCTCCCTTGGTACTGACATATATCATCTTGTTCTATTGAGAAAGCATTGCCAGTGGCCAGGTTGTGGCTGCTGCTCTTACAGTAGCGCCATCAAACCACCCCCCCCCCCCTAGTGGCATCGCTACATCTCCGTAACTTCAGGGGCTGCTTTCTCCACTGCGCTTAGCTGGCCGGTACTCGTATTGGAATCGCAACGTTCTCACCCTTTAAACACTACCATTTCATGTACAATGAGCCTCTTTATAAATCTTTAGGTGGACGAGAGACCCAGAGCGATGGCTCAGCAGAAGCTCCTCCCTCTTACGGCTTTAACGCGTTTTGTGATCAGGTATCTCGGCTGCGAACTCGAAGAGTCTGTTGTGGACAGGAAAAAATGCTTTACAGAACCTGTGAGTCTCTCTTAATGCAGTGTTAATGGGGCAGTTCTTCCCCCTGCTCTAACAATATCCCCTCCCCCAATGAAATGCAAGGGCTCTTAATGGATCCAATAGGAAGTCAAATGTTTCCTAGTCAACCAATGTGAAGAGTTAGATGTGTATGTCAAAGCTGTGGAACCAAGCAAACGGGCCCAGGGTATCCCTGTCCCTCTCCCGACTCCCGTATGCGAGTAATCACTAACCTCCGCGTCCCAATCCTGCGTTCCGCTTCAGATTTTTCGTGACCTTGTTTACATTGCAGTAGCCCCTTTTGTGCTCAGCCTAGCAGCAATAGTTAAGAAAATAATAAAATACAAAAGACTTCCAGCTAGTGTCTGGTATACGTATACTCACACTCTGCTCAGTGAGGGAACACTCACGTCTCTTGTGCTGCATTTTAGGGTTAAAAATAATCCGTCAAATGTCAATATCATAACGAAGAAAATATTGTAACATACCTTTTTTTCTATAGAAAAAAAATTGTATAATTATGTTTTCGTATGGAATTGAGAGGCGTACCTTTTATCTATTGTACTGGGAAGTTTTTTTCATTTTGTTTTTCGCGTTTTTTATTTTTATTTTATTTTTTAAATATACATTATATATTTTTTTTCCAAGCCCAATGGTAGTGAATTGCAAATCCTCTGCCTTCTCTCTGTAAACTTGGAAGTCTGTGTTTTCAGTTTTGGTAAAACTGTGCTTAGAATTTAGGGAACTGATAGGGCTGGGTGGGAGGGGGGTGAACACAGAGCGTCTGATCAATTTGTATCTATTTATTTTAACATTTTTATTAAATAAAACTGAATGAAAACTGTGTGAAAGTTGTCTTTCAAGTCTCTCCAGACAGACGGCATTGGTAAATAGTTGTCCTGTATGATATATGTGGGTTGGGGGGGGCTGATTCAACTTTGGGAGTTAGATTTGGGTGGGGTGTGTTCAAACTAAAATATAAATTACAGTGTAAAAATAAACATCTGTGGACTACATGCAAAACCAGTATTTACCCTGCACAGAAACAATATGGGTGAAATGTAATAGGATGAGAGATTCAGAAAGTAAGCGATTTGGTAAGAAAGCTCCGTTGTTTTTAAAAGCGGCAATCATGTACCAGTTGGATTTTGCTGTGTAAATGATTGCCGCTTTAAAAAAACTGGAGATTTCGGTACTTGTGTAATAGCACGGTGCCCGACTACACTACCTTTACAGCGTAGGCTAAGCTACGCTGTCAGCGTAGCCCAACGGCTGCCTAGCGTAGTTGGCATACTTAGCGTAGTGACTCCGCAGCAGCCTGGGTCTGTCACCGGCGTCCGTGACTCCGCGGCAGCCTGGGTCTGTCCCCAGCGTCCATGGCTCTGTCGCCGGCAAGCCTAGTGAGCGCCTCTCGCACATCGCCGGTAACAGATCCACTGTGCTGGCGGACACCGGGGGAGAGGGGATCATGTGAGCGCCGTTGGAGATGCGCTCCAGCTGTCTGAGGCGTCTCAGACGCTCCTGCGTCTCAGTAATTATTGCGGCAGGGCATGGCAACTCTTCAGGGAGATGGGGTTAGGGGGTTCGGTAGCACGTGCCTCTCGTGCACAAAGGGGGTATGCGGGCGCAAGTGCGTCTTATGCACAATAAAGGAGGCATTTGCCAGTGCTCTGTTACATACTGTTAAATGCCTCCTTTTCACACCCCCACTATCCACGCCACCCCGAAGCGCGGCGAGCACATGCGTTACGCGTCCCCCGACCTGTTCATACCCCCACTATCCACCTCGGTGTGGAGTTGATTTTATAAAGTGTGGCGAGCGCAGCGAGCCACCAAGTCCGAAGCATGGCGAGAGGACGCGGAATACATGTAAAGTAATCCGCATCCCCTCGCGGGGCTCGACGCACTTTATCCACATCGACGTGGAGTTGATTTTATAGTGGGGGTATGAACAGGTCGGGGGGACACGTAATGCATCCCCTCGCGGGGCTCGCTGCCTTCGCCACGCTTCGGGCTGGCGTGGATAGTGGGGGTGTTTCAGGAACACCACGCTACTTCTGACAGGGGCGCTGACTACGCTAAGTGGCCGTGGGAACACTACGCTGATTGTGACAGGGACGCTACGCTAACTACGTAACGGGCGCCATGCTATTATACAAGTACCGAGATTTCTTACCAAATCTCTCACTTTCTGAATGTCTCATCCTATTTAATTTCCCCCCTATAAATGTATTGGAACATGTTTTGTTCCAGACAGAAATTACTTGAATTTTAGTTTTCTGAATTGGCCCCTGGTTGCAGAATCCTGGCGGTCAGATTTCCAACAGCGAGATCCCGGAGGTAGAAATGCTGGCAAACTTTGGTAAGTGTTCTACTAAAATATATATTGGTTGAAGCGTCAATCACAGGAAACTAAATAAATAGTAAATAACACTGCTCTCCATCGTGTTGGATTATAATAGGTGTGGAAGTGACCTTAAACAGTATATAGATACTACCATTTTATTAGGAACTAATGATTATCGGGAAACACAGGTGCCTATTGGTGAGTGGGATCGCTACAAATATAGATAGTAATCTGTGGATATCGATGATTAGATGCACTAGAGAACATACTACAGCAACCGTCTAACGGTCCCTAATGGGAAAGTGCTATTTTTGGATGACTTTTTTGCATGTATCTGAGAGCGTTTCCACAGAGATTATTTTTATACTGCTAAAGTGTCTCTCTCTCTCCACAAGATCACTGACCTGATAAATGCTGAGTCAGTAATAAATCATATGACCATTCCGTGGCCTGTTGGCAACCACCAGTATTACGGTGTTATATGATCAATGTGGTGGTTTCCTGTACAACACGACTGACGTACTGCTGCCGGTGTGGGCAGAAGCCATTCTACACAATGACTGTCTGTCCGTACATTAATACTCAGTATATGTATTTTACGCATCTGGCAAATACTGCGCACATATTTACGCAACAATGTTGTAACTTTCTAACAATGGAAACATTTTTCAAAACCAGCCTATAACATGGCAGTTAGGAGCAGATTGGCTGGGACCTTATGTATCTGCAAGGATTAGTACATAGACCTCCTATGTCAGGCATGTCCAAAATATGGCCCTCCAGCTGTTGTGAAAATACAAGTCCCATCATGCCTTGCCACAGTTTTGCTAATAGTGTAGTTTCACAACAGCTGAGGGCCACAGTTTGGACATGCACGCTGTAGGAAGTTCACCCCCTGGGCTTTGATTAGAATGACGTTCGGTCCATATAAGATTGATTCCCTGAGTCTTGAAAGAGATCATTGAGCAAGTGCACAGGTGTAATCATTACTCAGTGACACATTTTAAATGATCCACAGGTGGCCCTAATTATTTCCCTTGTGAGTCTGTGGTTACTTGGAAATCCTGCGCTGTCTGGGGTCCTGAGGACTGAGACTGAGAGCCTATGTACTAGAAAATAGGGTACTTTGTTTCCTAGCACGGCGCCTGTCAAGGTATGCGATCTACCACAAGTTAAGGTAAGTTAAGGTATGCGATGGACGCGATTTTCTGTCAATTAAGTGGTTTTATTGCCGGCAAGGAGAAAATCGCGTTGATCGCATGCCATTATAATGGCATGCGATGCGATCAACGCGATTTTACATAGGTAACAATGGGAAATGGGCCAATGTGCCCAATTTTTGATTGTATATGCACCGTCATGGGTATTAAGTATGTGAAATGTCCCCACATTCTTAACGCCACCCCACTATTGCTGCCAACCCAAAGCGTGGCGAGCGCAGCGGTACGCGCCCTCCGACCTTTTCATACCCCCACTATCCACATCGGCGTGGAGTTGATTTTATAAAGTGTGGCGAGCGCACGCGTATACCTGTGAAGTTATGCGGGGATCGCCACGCTTCGGGCTTGGTGGCTCGCTGCGATCGCCACGCTTTATAAAATCAACTCCACGCTGACGTGTATAGTGGGGGTATGAAAAGGTCGGAGGATGCGTACCACTGCGCTCGCCACGCTTCGGGTTGGCATCAATAGTGGGGTGGCGTTAACAATGGGGGGCATTTCACCCATGAGGGGGGGGGTATGCAATTAAAGTTGGGGTTTCGGGGGCTTTTTACATTGGGCCCAATGTAAAATTGGGTCTCGGGGACCATTTTACCATTTTTATCGTCCATCGCATCGCATGCGATTTGGTTGCATGCGATGGACGCGATTTTTTAGGCCCCGATGCTTGAGATAAAAATCGCTGGCGCTGTACTAGGAAACAAGTACCGAAAATAGTTTTATTGGCACCTTCCTGGCACCCATCTGTGTATGGTTATGCAACATTCCATCTGCATTGTACAATATGCACAATATACAAGTGACCGTTATTTTGGAAGGACAATATTGACCGATTGCTGATCACCTCTTTCGGAAGGGACATTGATCAGGTTAATTCCTGTATAATGAGGTCATACGGACGGTGTACTTACAGACCGCACTTTTAACCTTTCTTCCAAGAAACAATTGTTTTATTATGTTAGTTTACCAGCGAACTCTTTCCCCGAGCTTATTGCAGAAATATGATCTATGTAATCCTACATTCCTGGCCTGCTGGAACATCTCACTACATGATGCTGCGTCTCTATATGGTGGTGCATGTTCTATATGGGAAAATCAACTGGGTTTATGGCATATCACTATTGTAAAAATATTTCCAGCTTTTTTCTTTGTCTAGAAATATTGTACACTTCAGCAGAACTGGACTAGAGATTGCATCTGATTACTGTGCAGATAACCAGCTTTTATCTGTCTAGTGCAGGCATGTCCAACCTATGGCCCTCCATCTGCTGTGAAACTACACAGTTTTGCTATTCGAGAAACCTATGGCAAGGCATGCTGGAATGTGTAGTTTCACAACAGCTGAAGGGCCACAGTTTGGACATGCCTGGTCTAGTGCAACTCAGACGCGTGTGGATTTAAAGGTCGACCTGAAATTTGAAAACATAAAAAGGAAAAAAATAAACTTGGATTCTATCTTAAGGTGCCCATACACCCTGCGCCGTGTATGGGCAGCATCAGACAATGAAGGGATGTTCTGGGAGGTTGCCGTGTAGATGGGGTGGCAAAGATAACGGGGAGGGGACAGACCGTTTCTCTTCATACAATTCCACATAATCCCGTCACAAGATGAGTTACATTATTGTGGTACGTCTGAATTATTTATTTTTGGGGGGCTCAGGATCATAGTTTAGAAAATGGTCCAGAATTTTATTATTATATAGATATTTTTTTATTTTATTTTTTGTAAAAATGTAAATCAAGTGTCAGACAGGAATCCTGTCCTGGCTGCTGCACTACATCCAACTTCATATCGGACATAAATAAATAAGATATATCGCATTGGAAAATCAAAGCAGAAGACGTGGTCTCTTCCAGAAAAATATATATAAATCCAGTGATGACGACTACATGTCGGCATTAGCGCAAAGTGGGCGACACTTTGCTGATTGTCTCAAGATTGCTCAGTAAGGCAAAAAAAAGAAATTTAAAGTCAACAAAAAGGTCCGCACGTTCAGCTGGTGTAAAGAGGCACATAGGGATCCTGACCAAAACACAGGTTTCTCCTCTTAAATAAGGCAACGGCGCCTAAATGTCTGCTTCAGGCACCGAGTGAGTCCTCCCCTATACGGCTGTGTGCCCGTTCCATCCAATAAGACAACAAGTCTCTCTGGCTCATTTGCTGCCGGTTGAGGAGACCGTAGACCAAGGTCACCGGTTCCGCTCAGCCGCAATATATTTGAGAGCCGCAGAGCCGTATCTTCTGGATAGATCCTGGTGGAACTCTTCTTTCAGCGTTTGTACGCACAGGCGATAGTTTTCACTGGAGCGGAACTTGGAGATATCGAAGCTCGGCGCATGAGGCATGTGGACGATGAAGGCGTTTGGAAGAACCACTAGGTCATAGCCCTGGGAAGAGAGGACAAGTCACGAGTCTGCCATAATGTCCGGATATCTGTGACAGTTAGTAACTTACTGTACTGTACCTTCGCATCCAGCTCCATGATGTGGGACACTTTGTTCCAGCCAAAGCCCAGGAAGCGCTGGTCGTACTCGGGACAGTCTCTTCGTACAACCACGTAGGGTTCAAAGTTTGGTGCCCAATCAACTTGGTATGGAGTCGTTGCGGTTCTCCACTTGGCATAGTCGGTTGGAGCGTGTCCCTTCTCCCATACGTGGTATCTGGGAAACATTAAACATTGCTGTCAAGATACACACTGCGTTGGCCAATGCCAGTGTTACCCCTACTACACCGCACCTCTCCTTACCTGTACCCCCACTGCACCTCTCCTTCCCCGTACCCCCCACTGCACCGCACCTCTCCTTCCCCGTACCCCCACTACACCTCCCCTTCCTCATACCCCCACTACAGCTCTCCTTCCCTGTACCCCTACTACACCACGCCTCTCCTTCCCTGTACCCCCACTACACCTCTCCTTCCCTGTACCTCCACTACACCACACCTCCTTCCCTGTACCGCCCACTACACCACAGCTCTCCTTCCCTGTACCCCCCACTACACCACAGCTCTCCTTCCCTGTACCCCCCACTACACCACGGCTCTCCTTCCCTGTACCCCCACTGCACCGCACCTCTCCTTCCCCGTACCCCCACTACACCTCCCTTTCCCCATACCCCCACTACAGCTCTCCTTCCCTGAACCCCTTCTACACCACGCCTCTCCTTCCCTGTACCCCCCACTACACCACAGCTCTCCTTCCCTGTACCCCCCACTACACCACAGCTCTCCTTCCCTGTACCCCCCCCTCTACACCACGGCTCTCCTTCCCTGTACCCCCACTGCACCGCACCTCTCCTTCCCCGTACCCCCACTACACCTCCCTTTCCCCATACCCCCACTACAGCTCTCCTTCCCTGAACCCCTTCTACACCACGCCTCTCCTTCCCTGTACCCCCACTACACCTCTCCTTCCCTGTACCTCCACTACACCACATCTCCTTCCCTGTACCCCCCACTACACCTCTCCTTCCACCATATCCCCACTACACCTCTCCTTCCACCGTACCCCTACTACACCACACCTCTCCTTCCCTGTACCCCCACTACACCACATCTCCTTCCCTGTACCCCCCACTACACCACGCCTCTCCTTCTCTACCCCCACTGCACCGCACCTCTCCTTCCCCATACCCCACTGCACCTCTCCTTCCTCGTACCCCCACTGCACCTCTCCTTCCCCGTACCCCCACTGCACCTCTCCTTCCCCATACCCCCACTACACCTCTCCTTCCACCATATCCCCACTACACCTCTCCTTCCACCGTACCCCTACTACACCACACCTCTCCGTCCATGTACCCCCAGTACACCTCTCCTTCCACCGTATCCCCACTACACCACACCTCTCCGTCCATGTACCCCCAGTACACCTCTCCTTCCCTGTACCTCCACTACACCTCTCCTTCCACCGTATCCCCACTACACCTCTCCTTCCACCGTACCCCTACTACACCACACCTCTCCGTCCATGTACCCCCAGTACACCTCTCCTTCCCTGTACCTCCACTACACCACACCTCTTTCCCTGTACCCCCACTGCACTGCATTTCTCCTTCCCTGCACCTCCATTGCACCACACCTCTTCTTCCCTACACCTCCACTGCACAGCACCTCTCCTACTCTGTACCCCCACTACACCACACCTCTCCTTCCCTGCACCCCCACTGCATCGCATTTCTCCTTCCCTGCACCCCCACTGCATCGCATTTCTCCTTCCCTGCACCACCTCAACACCTTCCCTGCACCACACTTCTCATTCTCTGTACCTCCATTGCACCGCACCTTTCCTTCCCTGTACCCCCCCCCCAATCTCCTTCCCTGCACCCACAATACACCTCTCCTTCCCTGCACCCCCACTGCATCGCATTTCTCTTTCCGTGCACCACACTTCTCCTCTGTACCTCCATTACACCACACCTCTCCTTCTCTGTACCTTCACTACACATCTCCTTACCTGCACCGCACCTCCTCACCACACCTCTTCTTCCCTACACCTCCACTAAAATTCACCTCTCCTTCACCTACATTGCACTACACATCTCCTTCCCTGCACCCCCACTACACAGCACCTCTCCTACTCTGCACCCCACCTCCCACTGCACTGCATTTCTCCTTCCCTGCACCTCTTCTTCCCTACACCTCCACTGCACAGCACCTCTCCTACTCTGTACCCCCACTACACCACACCTCTCCTTCCCTGCACCCCCACTGCATCGCATTTCTCCTTCCCTGCACCCCCACTGCATCGCATTTCTCCTTCCCTGCACCACCTCAACACCTTCCCTGCACCACACTTCTCATTCTCTGTACCTCCATTGCACCGCACCTTTCCTTCCCTGTACCCCCCCCATCTCCTTCCCTGCACCCACAATACACCTCTCCTTCCCTGCACCCCCACTGCATCGCATTTCTCTTTCCGTGCACCACACTTCTCCTCTGTACCTCCATTACACCACACCTCTCCTTCTCTGTACCTTCACTACACATCTCCTTCCCTGCACCGCACCTCCTCACCACACCTCTTCTTCCCTACACCTCCACTAAAATTCACCTCTCCTTCACCTACATTGCACTACACATCTCCTTCCCTGCACCCCCACTACACAGCACCTCTCCTACTCTGCACCCCACCTCCCACTGCACTGCATTTCTCCTTCCCTGCACCTCCATTGCACCACACCTTTTCTTCCCTACACCTCCACTGCACAGCACCTCTCCTACTCTGTACCCCCACTACACCTCTCCTTCCCTGCACCCCCACTGCATCGCATTTCTCCTTCCCTGCACCCCCACTGCATCGCATTTCTCCTTCCCTGCACCACACTTCTCCTCTGTACCTCCATTACACCACACCTCTCCTTCTCTGTACCTCCACTACACATCTCCTTCCCTGCACAGCACCTCCTCACCACACCTCTTCTTCCCTACACCTCCACTAAAATTCACCTACATTGCACTACACATCTCCTTCCCTGCACCCCCACTACACAGCACCTCCATACCGTCCTAGCACCACACCTTTCCTGCACCCCCCTCCCCCCCCCCTCTTTACAACACACCCATGCCTTCCCTGCACCACCACACCGCTGTCGGTAAGTGGGAAGTCAAACCAGGATGGGAATCCCAAAAGGGATGATAAGTACCGCTAGGGCTCAAACTTAACTCCTCTACCAAGGACCTTATACACACTGACCGCCCCTGTGCAAGATCCAATACAGGGGTGGGCTGCAGGTGCCAGTCTCAGGAACAAGTTGGCAATGGCAGCACTTCCGCAGCCCGGCCCTGACATCCCCAGCTAGAAGTCATGTAGAAGAACAGCTGTCCTATAGGACACACCTCATTAATATGACGTTCCCAGGTAGCATCATATCTATCACTACATTCGGAACATAGGAAGAAACAATAGGATGTAACAATACCGGAAGGTGTAGAGTGTCCCCATATCCAGCATGGAGAGCAGATCTGCTTTGGATTTGGGAAAGGACAGACGGTAGCGCAGCGTTTCAAAGGCCGGAACAATGAGCGCTCTTTGGGTGCCGGCCATGTCTTCCTGTACTATGGATTTCCTGCAGGGAGAAGGCAGAGAGATTAGCTATTGTGGATGCAGTGAGTGGGTTCCTTTTCCACACAAGGTGGGGTGGGTTCCTTTTCCACACAAGGTGGGGGGAGAATGGGGAATACATGCAGGTCTACATCAGTGGTTCCCAACCCTGGTCCTCAAGTACTCCCAACAGTGCACGTTTTCCAGGTCACCCAGCAGGTGCACAGGTGCACTCATTATTCAGACACATTTTGAAAGATCACAGGTGGAGCGAATTATAGCATTTGTGATATTTCTGGGTAAGTGTGTCTTGGGTGTATGGAGTAGTCACCCGGTGAGTAAGGGTAGAAAGGGGCACAGTCTAGTTCAGCTAGCAAACAAAGTTTAGGATAAGACCTATGAAGGCGCAATGCTGCCTGAGGATATGTACTTTACCCGGTTATCACCAAATAACCAACAAACTTATACAACATACAAAATTGGGAATTTCCAAGTCTCTGGCGCAAAAGCTTGAAAACGATGGATCTAGAGGTTTTCAGGGATCTCCACAGTTCTCAAGGGAATTTCTCAAAAAATAAAGAAAGAGAATATCAGTAATGATACTGACTATTCAAGACTCAAGTATGGATTACAGGGAGGAGATGAATAGATGGGCGTACCCCACTCACGGTAAGTAGCTCTATGTACAGGTACGTAGCGGTTTCTTTGCCTTTGTCTCTCCTTCTTTCTTCTTTCTTTCTCCTTTTTTTCTCTTTTTCTTCTTCTTTTGTTTTCTTTGATTTCTTAAACCGGATGGTTTTTCACTCAGTGGTTTAAGTGAAAAATGTGGGAATAGAGAATCAGGATTAGTGCATTCGGTCAGAAGTTTTTCTAAACACCCCGTGCAGGTAGGAAATGGTGGTGCTCGTACCTTACTCACCCGAAAAAAGAGTAAGATACTTATATAAAGGTATCTTTATAGGTGTATATAACCAAGGAAAGAATGAAAGTGCGTACCGCACTTACGTGTCTTTATGATTAGTCTCCACCCGTAGCGTGTGCTTGGCTTGAGATATAGGTTCCGATGTCACCGTCGGGACCAATATTTCTCAGTTGAGGTGTACATAGGTAGGTAAAAATAATAATACAGTATGAGTGGGTGAACTAAAATATTAAATGACCTCTATATAGAGAGGATAAGTGGTAGAAGGAAAAGTGCCTTCAAAATAGAAAGAGGTACTGGTAGCGTACCGTGACTCACACTGTGATGTGTGGATAAATTCCCATAAAGGTTTCTTTTTTAAGGAGAAGTTTTCACCGCTTATAGTGTTTATATATAGATCACATATGTACCCTAGAGATTTTCATTGAGCAAAAGATATGCGTACCAGAACTTACAATGAAGTAAGTATGTTTCCACCTATCGCGGTTTCTTTTGCTCACAATGGAGATCCCCAAAGATTTTCTTAGCCGAAAAAAATGTTCTCTTTTCTTATAAAAAGGTTTCTTTATTGTACATTGAAAAAATTCATAAAAAAATCCTCCATCCCAACAATGGAAGGATCCGATACAAGTCCCAAATATAGCAGCAAAAATTCACAATGATCCCAAAAAAATACCAAAAAAATAAAAATAAAAAATAAAAAATATTTTTTTTTTTAAAAATATTTTTCTTAAAAAAAATTAAAAATACATACAGAAAGTCCAAAGTGTCCGGAGTTAGATGAAAGTGGTGATGGCTGCTCACACTCCACAGAAGTGGAGTGTGAGCAGCCATCACCACTTTCATCTAACTCCGGACACTTTGGACTTTCTGTATGTATTTTTAATTTTTTTTAAGAAAAATATTTTTTAAAAAAAAATATTTTTTATTTTTATTTTTTTGGTATTTTTTTGGGATCATTGTGAATTTTTGCTGCTATATTTGGGACTTGTATCGGATCCTTCCATTGTTGGGATGGAGGATTTTTTTATGAATTTTTTCAATGTACAATAAAGAAACCTTTTTATAAGAAAAGAGAACATTTTTTTCGGCTAAGAAAATCTTTGGGGATCTCCATTGTGAGCAAAAGAAACCGCGATAGGTGGAAACATACTTACTTCATTGTAAGTTCTGGTACGCATATCTTTTGCTCAATGAAAATCTCTAGGGTACATATGTGATCTATATATAAACACTATAAGCGGTGAAAACTTCTCCTTAAAAAAGAAACCTTTATGGGAATTTATCCACACATCACAGTGTGAGTCACGGTACGCTACCAGTACCTCTTTCTATTTTGAAGGCACTTTTCCTTCTACCACTTATCCTCTCTATATAGAGGTCATTTAATATTTTAGTTCACCCACTCATACTGTATTATTATTTTTACCTACCTATGTACACCTCAACTGAGAAATATTGGTCCCGACGGTGACATCGGAACCTATATCTCAAGCCAAGCACACGCTACGGGTGGAGACTAATCATAAAGACACGTAAGTGCGGTACGCACTTTCATTCTTTCCTTGGTTATATACACCTATAAAGATACCTTTATATAAGTATCTTACTCTTTTTTCGGGTGAGTAAGGTACGAGCACCACCATTTCCTACCTGCACGGGGTGTTTAGAAAAACTTCTGACCGAATGCACTAATCCTGATTCTCTATTCCCACATTTTTCACTTAAACCACTGAGTGAAAAACCATCCGGTTTAAGAAATCAAAGAAAACAAAAGAAGAAGAAAAAGAGAAAAAAAGGAGAAAGAAAGAAGAAAGAAGGAGAGACAAAGGCAAAGAAACCGCTACGTACCTGTACATAGAGCTACTTACCGTGAGTGGGGTACGCCCATCTATTCATCTCCTCCCTGTAATCCATACTTGAGTCTTGAATAGTCAGTATCATTACTGATATTCTCTTTCTTTATTTTTTGAGAAATTCCCTTGAGAACTGTGGAGATCCCTGAAAACCTCTAGATCCATCGTTTTCAAGCTTTTGCGCCAGAGACTTGGAAATTCCCAATTTTGTATGTTGTACAGTCTAGTTCAGGGCTGGGCAATTGCGGCCCTCCAGATGTTGATGAACTACACATCCCAGCATGCCTTGCATCAGTTTCAGCATGGCCACATAGCAAAACTAATGCAAAGCATCCTGGGATGTGTAGTTCATCAACATCTGGAGGGCCTGGTCTAGTTCATGTAGGGAGTAAATGCTGGTCTCTAAAAGCAAGTCTAAGGCGTATCTTGTGAGTAGAGCTCTGGGGTACAATAGTAGATTGGGGTAACCTAAGCCTCCATCAGATTTGGGCATTTGTAACTTCTGTATGGAAAGTTTTTTTTATTATTATTTCCATATGAATTGTTGTTGAGTAATATGTCGGAGGAGGAGGAGTCGGAGGAGGGGGAGGAGTCGGAGGAGGGTATTATGGGGAGTAAGTGCAGAACGCACGTTAGTTTAGGAAAGATAATGGACTCGACAACTTCAATCCTGCCTAACCGGGAAAGAGAGAGGTCATGCCAATTCCCAGTGGTGGCAAGAACTGGGGTAAAATTGAGTTTCTATAGATTGCTAGTGTCATCGGTATCTGTGGGCCTAGATATTTTATGTGTGAATTTTTAATTTTAATAGAGCTAAATTCACTCTGGGGGTCAAAAATTGGTGGGGGGCCTCGAAGGGGTAGGGGTTCGGATTTATTAATGTTGATTTTGTATCCTGAAAAACTGCTAAATTGTTTTATGACAGTTAGCGCTGTGGGCATGGAGTGGGAGTGGGTTGGAAAGAAATAGCAGCATATCATCTGCGAAGGGTGAGATTGGCAGGTCTATATCCCTTATACATATTCCTTGGTATGGTGGCGATGACCTCAAGGAGATCACAAGCGGCTCTAGAGCAAGGGCGAAGAGGAGGGGTGACATGGGACAACCCAAAGCCCAGTTTTAGCACCCGTATACATCACAACCAGCATCTTCACCTGGGTACGGCCACCTATACCTGCGACTGTGTGTCTGCAAAGGCAGCCATTGCACTTACACACTGAGAACCCTCATCATGCACCACTTCTAGCCACCTCCCAGGAAGGGTGTGGATCATATGCAACACCGGCCCTCCAGATGTTAATGAACTACACAGCCCAGCATGCTTTGCATTAGTTTTGCTATGTGGCCATGCTGAAACTGATGCAAGGCATGCGGAGATGTGTAGTTCATCAACATCTGGAGCTCCGGTGTTGCCCAGCCCTGTGCTAGACAGTCATTCGGTCGACACCACTAGGTTGACATACTGAAAGGTCAACATGGGACAAGGTCAACAGGTCATTAGGTCGACACAAGCATTAGGCCAACATGGGGTTTTTCACAGGATAATGTGCACCGTGTACGCTCGCCATGCTTCAGGCACAGTGCCCCGCTACGGCCTAGTGTATGGTAGGGCATGAAATACCGCCTGTCGGCACATGTTGGCTCAAAAAACAGTGAAAAACCCCATGTCGACCTAGACCATGTTGACCTAATGCTTGTGTCAACCTAATGACATTTCGACCTTTCAGCATGTCAACCTAGTGGTGTCGACCTAATGACCGCATCCCCCAGGAACGCCCGTCACTTTATCGCCACATTTCTGATACCATCTACACAGTTTGGCCAATGCCTGATCTTGACACTAGATCTAACCGAAACCACAGCGCTACTGACCTCAGATTATCATACAGTCCATACATGGGCAGGAAGTCTATGTCGGACAAGAAGACGTAAGGTGTCTGGGCGTTCCTCAAGGCCACATTCCTCAGGAGGTTCACCGGGTAAAGCTGACCCTCCTTGTAGACCACGTGGTAACCAATGTTGGTCCGAGACTGCAGAACCTCGGAGGCTTGAGCGTAACGCAGGAACTGTTGCGCCTCTGCATCGGACAAGTACAAAGCCAAACTCATCGGCCCCTCCCAGTGACGGCAAATCAGCTCCAGCATCTGCAGCCTGAGAAAGGTACGCGGGTCAGTATCCCATACACGCTGTGCTGTCTATATACTACCACAGTCCGCTCTCCATCTAGCACCAGTCCTGGAACTCCCACAACACGACATCATTCACTGCTCCCATACCCACCTATCCATAGACAGCTGGGCCACCAAGGTGACATCATTCGGGTCCTCCGGTAGGGTTTGCTGCGGGAGGAAGGACAGGTGGACACGGTGGGATGCCAGGCGCTCTCTGCGGAAGTCATAACACACATCTTCCTCATCAAGTTGTTCCAGTGCGGCCTGTCATTAGGAAGCAGGATGGGAGAGAGCGCGGTCGTTAGCAACTTCCGAGAGAACAGGGTCCAAGAAACTCTCGGACCAGTCATGGTTCCAAAATACGGGGGACCCCCAGTTTTTTTGTCAACCGTATTTTTGGTCCGGTCCAAGAGTTCGGGACTAGTTTCATAAATACGGGGGACCCCTACGCATTTTGTTCCATGTATTTTTGGAACCAGGTCTGTCTCAATGAGCCCGGGGCTGGTTATGCTCAGGAGGGGGGGGGCCCCACGCCATTTTTTTTTTTTTTTAGGAAATGCTGCACACTTTCACGTCTAAAAAAAAAAAAAAAAAAAAAAATCGCACATCATCATCACTAAAAATCGCACATTTTCCTTACTAAACACTAATTTCGACTTTGCTAATTTTAAAAAAAAAAAGTGCAATTTTTTTAAGCGCGATTTTAAAACTTGACTAAAGATCGCACCCTATTACATTTCGCCTTCTAGGTTTTACACAAGACGGGCATTGTACAGGCTTTCTAACATAAAGGAGTCGGAGGCTGAAGGGGAGATATGCAGCTCTTATCCCTCTAGCAATCCCCTAACTCCGCCTCCCCCCCCCCCCCCCCGAACCACACACCTCATGGTCTTGTCCTTTGTCGCTGGGGCAACCAATGAGCTCTCTGCGCAGCAGACTCCCATCGTACTCCAGAAAGGTGACATAGAGAGTCCTGAACAGCTCTACGTGTTTGTTCTTGACGCGGAGCTTGTGGGGGGAATTCCAGTGAATCACCTGGACGGCAGGTGGGGGGGAGACGGGAATAGAAATTAGGAACCGGAAGCCTTACAGCACAGATGTCAGGAACGCAGACGTCGGCCTGTGCAGCTATTTACTATCGGAAGCACATTTACTAACATCACACAAGTTCTGTACGGATCTCCATTATAGCAGAATTTGTTCCTGCAGTGACCGAAACGCGCAGTAATATCAGTGATCAATAATGATAATAGCTGATAACAGAGAACAATAGTCTGCACTTATCTGTAATGTGATAAATTGTTCCATAAAGAGGCCGTGTGATGCCGGGGGTAATGCGTTATACAGAGGCCGTGTGATGCCGGGGGGGTAATGCGTTATACAGAGGCCGTGTGATGCCAGGGGTAATGCTTTATACAGAGGCCGTATGATGCCGGGGGGTAATGCTTTATACAGAGGCCGTGTGATGCCGGGGGTAATGCGTTATACAGAGGCCGTGTGATGCCGGGGGTAATGCATTATACAGAGGCCGTGTGATGCTTTATACAGAGGCCGTGTGATGCCGGGGGTAATGCTTTATACAGAGGCCACGTGATGCCGGGGGTAATGCTTTATACAGAGGCCGTGTGATGCCGGGGGTAATGCGTTATACAGAGGCCGTGTGATGCCGGGGGTAATGCTTCATACAGAGGCCGTGTGATGCCGGGGGTAATGCGTTATACAGAGGCCGTGTGATGCCGGTGGTAATGCTTTATACAGAGGCCGTGTGATGCCGGGGGTTATGCGTTATACAGAGGCCGTGTGATGCCGGTGGTAATGCTTTATACAGAGGCCGTGTGATGCCGGGGGTAATGCTTTATACAGAGGCCGTGTGATGCCGGGGGTTATGCGTTATACAGAGGCCGTGTGATGCCGGTGGTAATGCTTTATACAGAGGCCGTGTGATGCCGGGGGTAATGCGTTATACAGAGGCCGTGTGATGCCGGGGGTAATGCGTTATACAGAGGCCGTGTGATGCCGGGAATAATGCTTCATACAGAGGCCGTGTGATGCCAGGGGTAATGCGTTATACAGAGGCCGTGTGATGCCGGGGATAATGCGTTATACAGAGGCCGTGTGATGCCGGGGGTAATGCATTATACAGAGGCCGTGTGATGCCGGGGGTAATGCTTCATACAGAGGCCGTGTGATGCCAGGGGTAATGCGTTATACAGAGGCCGTGTGATGCCGGGGATAATGCGTTATACAGAGGCCGTGTGATGCCGGGGGTAATGCGTTATACAGAGGCCGTGTGATGCCGGAGGTAATGCGTTATACAGAGGCCGTGTGATGCCGGGGGTAATGCGTTATACAGAGGCCGTGTGATGCCGGGGGGGTAATGCTTCATACAGAGGCCGTGTGATGCCGGGGGTAATGCTTCATACAGAGGCCGTGTGATGCCGGGGGGTAATGCTTTATACAGAGGCCGTGTGATGCCGGGGGTAATGCTTCATACAGAGGCCGTGTGATGCCGGGGTATAATGCGTTATACAGAGGCCGTGTGATGCCGGGGGGGTAATGCGTTATACAGAGGCCGTGTGATGCCGGGGGGGTAATGCGTTATACAGAGGCCGTGTGATGCCGGGGGGGTAATGCGTTATACAGAGGCCGTGTGATGCCGGGGGGGTAATGCGTTATACAGAGGCCGTGTGATGCCGGGGGGTAATGCGTTATACAGAGGCCGTGTGATGCCGGGGGGGTAATGCTTTATACAGAGGCCGTGTGATGCCGGGGGTAATGCTTTATACAGAGGCCGTGTGATGCCGGGGGTAATGCTTTATACAGAGGCCGTGTGATGCCGGGGGGGTAATGCTTTATACAGAGGCCGTGTGATGCCGGGGGTAATGCTTCATACAGAGGCCGTGTGATGCCGGGGTATAATGCGTTATACAGAGGCCGTGTGATGCCGGAGGTAATGCGTTATACAGAGGCCGTGTGATGCCGGGGGTAATGCGTTATACAGAGGCCGTGTGATGCCGGGGGTAATGCTTTATACAGAGGCCGTGTGATGCCGGGGGTAATGCTTCATACAGAGGCCGTGTGATGCCGGGGGGTAATGCTTTATACAGAGGCTGTGTGATGCCGGGGGTAATGCTTTATACAGAGGCCGTGTGATGCCGGGGGTAATACTTTATACAGAGGCCGTGTGATGCCGGGGGGATAATGCGTTATACAGAGGCCGTGTGATGCCGGGGGTAATGCGTTATACAGAGGCCGTGTGATGCAGGGGGTAATGCTTTATACAGAGGCCGTGTGATGCCGGGGGTAATGCTTTATACAGAGGCCGTGTGATGCCGGGTGTAATGCGTTATACAGAGGCCGTGTGATGCAGGGGGTAATGCGTTATACAGAGGCCGTGTGATGCCGGGGGGGTAATGCGTTATACAGAGGCCGTGTGATGCCGGGGGGGTAATGCTTTATACAGAGGCCGTGTGATGACGGGGGTAATGCGTTATACAGAGGCCGTGTGATGCCGGGGGTAATGCGTTATAATGAGGCCGTATGATGCCGGGGATAATGCATTATGCAGAGGCCGTGTGATGCCGGGGGGTAATGCTTTATACAGAGGCCGTGTGATGCCGGGGGTAATGCTTTATACAGAGGCCGTGTGATGACGGGGGTAATGCTTTATACAGAGGCCGTGTGATGCCGGGGGTAATGCGTTATACAGAGGCCGTGTGATGCCGGGGATAATGCGTTATACAGAGGCCGCGTGATGCCGGGGGGTAATGCTTTATACAGAGGCCGCGTGATGCCGGGGGGGTAATGCGTTATACAGAGGCCGTGTGACGCCGGGGGGGTAATGCGTTATACAGAGGCCGTGTGATGCTGGGGGTAATGCGTTATACAGACGCCGTGTGATGCTGGGGGGTAATGCGTTATACAGAGGCCGTGTGATGTTGGGGGTAATGCGTTATACAGAGGCCGTGTGATGCTGGGGGGTAATGCGTTATACAGAGGCCGTGTGATGCCGGGGGGGTAATGCGTTATACAGAGGCCGTGTGATGCCGGGGGTAATGCGTTATGCAGAGGCCGTGAGATGTTGGGGGTAATGCGTTATACAGAGGCCGTGTGATGTTGGGGGTAATGCTTTATACAGAGGCCGTGTGATGCAGGGGGAGAAAATGCGTTATACAGAGGCCGTGTGATGCCGGGGGTAATGCTTTATACAGAGGCCGTGTGATGCCGGGGGTAATGCGTTATACAGAGGCCGTGTGATGCTGGGGGTAATGCGTTATACAGAGGCCGTGTGATGCACGGGGGGGTAATGCTTTATACAGAGGCCGTGTGATGCCGGGGGTAATGCTTTATACAGAGGCTGTATGATGCCGGGGGGGGGGGGGTAATGCATTATACAGAGGCCGTGTGTTGCCGGGGGTAATGCGTTATACAGAGGCCGTGTGATGCCGGGGGTAATGCGTTATACAGAGGCCGTGTGATGCCGGGGGTAATGCGTTATGCAGAGGCCGTGAGATGTTGGGGGTAATGCGTTATACAGAGGCCGTGTGATGTTGGGGGTAATGCTTTATACAGAGGCCGTGTGATGCAGGGGGAGAAAATGCGTTATACAGAGGCCGTGTGATGCCGGGGGTAATGCTTTATACAGAGGCCGTGTGATGCCGGGGGTAATGCGTTATACAGAGGCCGTGTGATGCTGGGGGTAATGCGTTATACAGAGGCCGTGTGATGCACGGGGGGGTAATGCTTTATACAGAGGCCGTGTGATGCCGGGGGTAATGCTTTATACAGAGGCTGTATGATGCCGGGGGGGGGGGGGTAATGCATTATACAGAGGCCGTGTGTTGCCGGGGGTAATGCGTTATACAGAGGCCGTGTGATGCCGGGGGTAATGCGTTATACAGAGGCCGTGTGATGCCGGGGGTAATGCGTTATGCAGAGGCCGTGAGATGTTGGGGGTAATGCGTTATACAGAGGCCGTGTGATGTTGGGGGTAATGCTTTATACAGAGGCCGTGTGATGCAGGGGGAGAAAATGCGTTATACAGAGGCCGTGTGATGCCGGGGGTAATGCTTTATACAGAGGCCGTGTGATGCCGGGGGTAATGCGTTATACAGAGGCCGTGTGATGCTGGGGGTAATGCGTTATACAGAGGCCGTGTGATGCACGGGGGGGTAATGCTTTATACAGAGGCCGTGTGATGCCGGGGGTAATGCTTTATACAGAGGCTGTATGATGCCGGGGGGGGGGGGTAATGCATTATACAGAGGCCGTGTGATGCCGGGGGTAATGCTTTATACAGAGGCCGTGTGATGCCAGGGGTAATGCGTTATACAGAGGCCGTGTGATGGCGGGGGTAATGCTTTATACAGAGGCCGTGTGATGCCGGGGGTAATGCGTTATACAGAAGCCGTGTGATGCCGGGGGGTAATGCGTTATACAGAGGCCGTGTGATGCCGGGGGTAATGAGTTATACAGAGGCCGTGTGATGCCGGGGGGTAATGCTTTATACAGAGGCCGTGTGATGCCGGGGGTAATGGTTTATACAGAGGCCGTGTGATGCCGGGGGTAATGCGTTATACAGAGGCAGTGTGATGCCGGGGGATAATGCTTTATACAGAGGCCGTGTGATGCCGGGGGTAATGGTTTATACAGAGGCCGTGTGATGCCGGGGGGTAATGCTTTACACAGAGGCCGTGTGATGCCGGGGGGTAATGCGTTATACAGAGGCCGTGTGATGCCGGGGGTAATGCTTTATACAGAGGCCGTGTGATGCCGGGGGGGTAATGCTTTATACAGAGGCCGTGTGATGCCGGGGGTAATGCTTTATACAGAGGCCGTGTGATGCCGGGGGTAATGCTTTATACAGAGGCCGTGTGATGCCGGGGGTAATGCGTTATACAGAGGCCGTGTGATGCCGGGGGTAATGCTTTATACAGAGGCCGTGTGATGCCGGGGGTAATGCTTTATACAGAGGCCGTGTGATGCCGGGGGTAATGCGTTATACAGAGGCCGTGTGATGCCGGGGGGTAATGCGTTATACAGAGGCCGTGTGATGCCGGGGGTAATGCGTTATACAGAGGCCGTGTGATGCCGGGGGGTAATGCTTTATACAGAGGCCGTGTGATGCCGGGGGTAATGCGTTATACAGAGGCCGTGTGATGCCGGGGGGGGGGTAATGCGTTATACAGAGGCCGTGTGATGCCGGGGGTAATGCGTTATACAGAGGCCGTGTGATGCCGGGGGAGTAATGCGTTATACAGAGGCCGTGTGATGCCGGGGGGGTAATGCGTTATACAGAGGCCGTGTGATGCCGGGGGTAATGCTTTATACAGAGTCCGTGTGATGCCGGGGGTAATGCTTTATACAGAGGCCGTGTGATGCCGGGGGGGTAATGCTTTATACAGAGGCCGTGTGATGCCGGGGATAATGCTTTATACAGAGGCCGTGTGATGCCGGGGGTAATGCGTTATACAGAGGCCGTGTGATGCCGGGGGGTAATGCTTTATACAGAGGCCGTGTGATGCCGGGGGTAATGCGTTATACAGAGGCCGTGTGATGCCGGGGGTAATGCGTTATACAGAGGCCGTGTGATGCCGGGGGGGTAATGCGTTATACAGAGGCCGTGTGATGCCGGGGGTAATGCGTTATACAGAGGCCGTGTGACGCCGGGGGGGTAATGCGTTATACAGAGGCCGTGTGATGCCGGGGGTAATGCTTTATCCAGAGGCCGTGTGATGCCGGGAGGGTAATGTAATGATATGTAGAGCAGCCCTGAATAACCCCGTATGTGTTCTCACCTTCAGATCGGCCAGCTCACTGTAGCATTGCTCGGAGCGAGTGTGGTCGGAGAGCTGAACGTTCCAGTAACAGGGCAGCGGGTACACCAGAGTGGGCGAGCTCTTTATAACCGCATTGAATATATCCTGCAGATGAGAAGACAGAAGATTATTATATAATAGCAAACGACATGCGAGACGCTGCGATCTCATCCCCCCCATCCTACCTGGTCAGCAAGGGAGGTGCTTAGCATACTCATTAACTCTCTCTCCGCTGTCAGGCGCCACATCTCCTCCCAGCCAATCAGACGCAGCCTGTCCAGGAGAAGCAGGATGACCCCTGGAGAAAAGGTCAGGGGTCAGTCGGACACAATATGGGACATCAGTGGGGTACTTCTGCATATATATATATATATATATATATATATATATATATATATATATATATATATATATATATATATATATATACATATATACATATATACATATATACATATACACACACACACATATACACAAAAGATAAGATGTTTACCGGTATTGAACCCACGGCCTAGAGCCGGCCAGGGTTTGTGGTTCTTCCAGAGGTTCCCCAGGTACCAGTCGCTCTGATTCTCCACCAGACCTAGAACCTGTTCACCTGACAGAGAGAGAACAGGTATAATCGTGTGTCCAACAGGGAGACTGCAGAAACGCTGCAACAAATCAATGGCGCTTGGCGTCTCGCAGAGAGATGGGACATTTCTGTAACAATGGGACCCTGTCCTGAGGAAATACGAGACAGGAGCCAGAAGCTAAACACACAGGACAGGAGCCGGAGAAATGGATTACCTGTGAATTTTTTAAATATAGCCCAAAGCTCAGCAATGTCTGTGGCAAAAGTGATGTCAGTGTCGAGGACAATGACCTTTGACAGGTCAGGGGGCAACGCCTTTGTCAGAGTCAGCTTCATCAAGCCATAGATTCCAGAGTAATGTTTGTTTGGGATCCAGGAAACCTCCGGCTGTGTGGGAGAGAGTGGGAGAGTCATTTTTGTACTTGAGGTAAAGAGTTTTATTTAAGACCAGTGGGGGACACTGGGATCACATTGGGGTTTAGTAGGTGCGAAATCAAATACGGGTGCATAACCCTCTATGTAGGTCATGTCTGCCGAGAACAACCAGGCACCACAGCAGAGGATATATAGAATTTTGTGTAGTAACGGTGTCACTGGATCACAATATTCACCTTGAGGTCGCTGGCATTATAGAAGCTGATCTGTAGGGACGGGACCATCCAGGTGCTGAACAGGTTGCCCAGTATACGCAAAGCAACAGAGTCTGTGATCAGGTGGAAATGTAGCGGGTTTCTCCTAAAGACACAAATGATTGGGTCATCAGACACAGTGACAGGTCAGGTGACAAGAGCAAAGCGTAATTAGGACATCACCAAGCCTGGACCCCAGGACTGCAGAAACTCAGCAAGATAAGTACATGTCCGTATGTCCCTCCCTGCTCAGTACATACAGGCCAGTACCATCCACCCCAGAAGCAGCACCCAATCAGCAAAGGGAGTGTGGTACTTCACTGACCCGGCGTTTGTAAGGACGGGGTCATGGGTACGGCTGCAAATAAACATGTTACACTCATAATATAATATCTTGAATCAAAGTATTAATGTCTCATTAGCTACCAGTAGGTCAAAGTACAGAAATCACATGCAGTCATCCCAGCACAGACGTGTACAGCCTACCGGGGGCCACAGTACAGAAATCACAGGCAGTCATCCCAGCACATACGTGTACAGCCTATCCAGGGGGCCACAGTACAGAAATCACACGCAGTCATCCCAGCACATACGTGTACAGCCTACCGGGGGCCACAGTACAGAAATCACAGGCAGTCATCCCAGCACATACGTGTACAGCCTACCGGGGGCCACAGTACAGAAATCACAGGCAGTCATCCCAGCACATACGTGTACAGCATACCGGGGGGCCACAGTACAGAAATCACACGCAGTCATCCCAGAACATACGTGTACAGCCTACCGGGGGCCACAGTACAGAAATCACACAGTCATCCCAGCACATACGTGTACAGCCTACCGGGGGCCACAGTACAGAAATCACACGCAGTCATCCCAGAACATACGTGTACAGCCTACCGGGGGCCGCAGTACAGAAATCACACGCAGTCCTTCCTGCACATACGTGTACAGCCTACCGGGGGCCACAGTACAGAAATCACACGCAGTCATCCCAGAACATACGTGTACAGCCTACCGGGGGCCACAGTACAGAAATCACAGGCAGTCATCCCAGCACATACATGTACAGCCTACCGGGGCCACAGTACAGAAATCACACGCAGTCATCCCATTACATATGTGTACAGCCTGCCGGGGGCCACAGTACATAAATCACACGCAGTCATCCCAGAACATACGTGTACAGCCTACCGGGGGCTGCAGTACAGAAATCACACGCAGTCCTTCCTGCACATACGTGTACAGCCTACCGGGGGCCACAGTACAGAAATCACACGCAGTCCTTCCTGCACATACGTGTACAGCCTACCGGGGGCCACAGTACAGAAATCACACGCAGTCCTTCCTGCACATACGTGTACAGCCTACCTGTGGAAGAGAATGGATTTCACCAACGTCACCACATCCCTGCTACTGTTATGGCCGGCACACACAATGGCAACATGAATGAGCTGAAAGGTAGAATGATACAGAGCATTAGTGAGGGGGGAACACGGGTGCAGTGGTCACACGCTGAGCTTAGCCGCTAGATCTCCTTCCCTAATTTCCCTTTCACACCACACACCCGGCTGGGTCATTTTGCCGGGTGCAGCCTGACCCCAATTCACACCATCAGCAAATTACCGGGTTAAAGCTTTTCAACACGAGAATCTGCTGAAAAACTTGGGTTTTTCTGTAGTGTAAAAGGGTCAACAAGGGTCTAACACGCTGGCTCACCGACCCACCTGGTCTAGAGCAGAGAGCTGGGATTTAAGACCTGGGTTCACCATATATATACATTTATATGTATATATTCATTTATATAGATTTGTAACATACTCACACACACACATACACACAGTGTGGACAATAGTGACTGGACGGCCGCTGACAACAGACAGCTCAGTGAGATGTTATTGACCTCAGTACGTTGTAGGCCCACCACGGGCAGTGATTACTGCGGACACCCTTCTTGGCCAATGTCCACAAGTTCCTGGACAGCAGGTGGCAAGTGTTCCATTCCGCCTTAAGTACAGTGACCGACTGTGACACTGAGGACGGTCGTGTCGGCCTCAAATGCACCTGCCGCCCCAACTGCTCCCTGCATACTCTGATTGGGAAGGGTAAAGTGTTCCGAGTGCTGCGAGGCACCTGGCGAGGGTACGCGGTACACTAGGGGTCCATGTTCTCAGGTGTCCACACTGACACCAAAAGACCCATGTCGACATTTTCATGTGTCAACCTTTTGCCAATGTCTAGCTTGTAATAGACACGGCCTATGATCTATACCACACCCACCGCACATTTGGGAACAATGGGGAAAAAAATGTAATTCCCAGGCTGGTAGTCGCAACTTGCGGGGAGGTATCAAACCTTGGCGACAGATTAAGGGCCAAATGTACTAAGCCTTAACAAGTGATAAAGTGGAGGGTGATAAAGGACCAGCCAATCAGCCCTCAACTGTCATATTTAACATATTTAAAAGGCAGTTATGAGCCGATTGGCTGCTACTTTATCGCTTTTTGAGGGAGATGTACTACTCCTTGAAAAGTGATTGAATGGAGAGTGATAAACCACCAGCCAAGTAACTCCTAACTGCCAAGCCTCAGTCTGTGTTCGAAAATGAGAGTTAGGGGCAAATTGGCCGGTACTTTATATATTTACACTTTGGGACAAATGGAAAAAGTGGAGGGTGATAAAGGACCAATCAACTGCCAGGTTACAGGTTGTGTTTGCAAAAGCTCAGTTAGGAGCTTTTTGGTTTGTGCGCTCTCCCCATAGAATGGAAGGAACCTATTGCTGTTCTGAGCTTGGTGGTCTGCACAGTCCCCCTAAGAAAGGCCAGAGGCGCAGAGCGTTACCAGGCTGACACAGAATGAGGGAATATTCTTCCCATCAGGAACTCCAGGGAGAGGGAAGGTTCCCAGACATACAGGGCCCTCACCTCACACTTCTCAGTCAGACTCTTCTGTACACACCGGCTGCCGTTCCCTGCCTCAGCTCCATGGTCCACACCCCGGAGTTCCCCCAGCTGGTGGCGCAGCCTCACGTTCTCCTCTTCGGCCTCCTGGAGTCGGACTTCCAGATCCTGCAGCGAGGGGGCTCTGGGAAGCAGGCGAGGCGGACCTGCAGCCCCGGGAGTCAGCCCGTCTGAGGGGAAGGAATAGGATGTCATGATGGGGCTCATTACCAAAACATGAATGTCTGGATATCGCTATAAACCAAATATTCTACCCAAACAGTATTTGGTCCGAGACCTGTCTGGGGCCCAGGTACAGAGAGTGCAGAGCGGTCCCACAATTCCCGCAGAGAGAGTAAGATTTGGGGGAGTTATTTTGTTTCTGTGCAGGGTAAATACTGGCTGCATTATTCTTACACTGCAATACACCACCCAAATCTAACTCTCTCTGCACATGTTACATCTGCCCCCCTGCAGTGCAGCATGGTTTTGTCCATTAGAGAGAGAATTTGCTTTTGCAAGTGAACCAGAATCAGGCCCAAAGTATTTCGGATTAGTATTTTTGCCGCAAGGGACTCCGTATAAAGTGGCAGACTATCTCTCTTTGTCAGAGAATGGCCGTATTATTAAAGCGGCAATTTATAAGGCAATGCTAGGTTCGCTTTGCCTTGTAAATGATTGCCGCTTTAAGAATACGGCCATCCTCAGACAAACTCCTGCACCCTTTTACATCTACCCCTCTGAAAATCCTGCAGCTGTAAAAGGTGACGTGCACACTCACATCCGGTGTCACCCACGGACAGGTACAGCCAGGTGACGACAGACAGCAGCAACAAACCGACCGCCAGCAGCTTGGCCTTGTTGCGGCACGGGCACAGCATGATTTGACAGCAGACGCTCCAGGATCGGTCAGGTGGGGAAATCCAGAATCACTGCTGGCAACATCCTAAAATCTGGCAACGAGAGGGTTTCACGGTCACATCAGAACATGGACAGATCAGTACATTGTATCCTGGGAACTGGCAGCGCTGCAAACAGATTCTATCAGCAGAAGTTATATATTAAAGCAAACATTGCCAGGTGACGTTCTGCAACCGGGAGAGACTCGGCGCGCATCAGGGACACCTGCAGCATCCGCACCTTTATTCCTTAGTTACTAACGCGACTGACGCTTTAGTGCCAAGACAGGATGACATTTCATTACAAGCATTGCCGAAGTATGACCACCGTCCATTTCTTTCCTGGACCAAGATCAAAGCAATCACGCAAACGTTTAAGATTAGCAGCTTTGCATGCAATATATCGTTTGCCGTCTTGTTAAATACGATGTATCCTATGCTATACCATAGACTTCTCCATGATGATGATACAACAAATCCTTGTGGTAGCCATGACAACGGGACCGCACATCGGCCCTGAAGTAAACATACGATTTTTTTCACACGATTTATCCGCCCGATGAGTCGAAATCACGTGAAAAAAAGTGCCAACAATTAAATCGGGTTATTTTATTATTATACTAAGGAGTACCCAAGGGGTAATAGTGGAACAAAAATTTGCCAAAATGTTTTATTTTGTTTTTGGGGTTCATTTCAAGGCATTATATGGCGCCACAAGGATCCACAGCGCCCAATTACAACAACAGAGGAGACCGTGAATCGTGAGCCACAACCTAACTTCCTGCCTTTGATTTGTCACTCTCTGCCTCGCGCTGTTCGCCAGATAATACGTTCTGTGCTGTAGCTTCCTGGTCACAACGCTGATCGCTTTCTAATGTTTTTCTTTTGTTCAAACAGATTAACCTAAGAGTTCATAATAAAACAAGATCAAGAGGCACTGTATGCACATTCAAGCTTATAAAAATCCAGACTTGACAAAGAACAAGGGCTGCAGGGTGGATGGGGATGAAGTAGGGATTAGGCGGCGCCTGTTGGCTTGCTTTTCAAGCAAGAAAAAAAAAAAAAAAGTTGTATTTTTCAGGATGAGATTGCTTAGACAAACAACCAGAGGGAGAGGGACATTGTGTGCCTTCCATTAGCCCTGACACGATACGCTCGCTTCCGCCAAACGCAATTAAAGTAAGCTGAAGACACAAAAAATTGCTGCATGTGATAAAGTCCGACCGGCGGCTCCTCGCGCTCATCATCCGATGTTACAAAAGCGAAAAACCCAATACTAACTTTATTAGAGTTGAATTTCAAGAGGAGTGTAAAACGGCGCTCCAGCCAATCACAGTCATTTTTTGAATGCATGGCAGTTAGGGGTTGATTGGATGGAGCACCGAAGCGAATTGGTCATTTGTACGAGCGATAACAAGAATATCACTCGTCGATAAATCTGCCCCATAACGCGTATATACGCCATTACGTAGAGTTGCTATCTTTATCATTAGGGCGCAGCCTGTGCTTGCCGCAGACTACCTATGCAGAAACAAGAGTATTCAGCTCCGCCCATCGCGCAATTCCGTCTATATGAATTCGGTGACCTCAGAGTGAAATATTACTGCCCAGCTACGCAGCTTCAGATTACGGTGGAGACGCGACTGAAACGAGCACACAAATGCGCAATGTCTCAGAAACACGCAACATACACTCTGCAAACAAGCGTACGCTCAACTCTGCATTAGCCCCCAATTATGTTCCGGATAATAATCTGGTCACCTGTCTACAGCCAAAAAATACGGCTGCCCCTCGAAGCCTACGCTGGGCAACTTTGAGTAGAAGATGGTTATTAATGCACTCAGTTGCAAACTGCACACTAATTTATGACAGGCTTCCTAGAATGTGAGGGGGACAACCCGTAAGCACTGGGCTAGACGGTCGGTCTGTAAGACAAGAGATGGATCTTATTCTCAGATATGTCCGTAATGAAGAGCGGTTTGAGGCATGTCTGACCAGGCCTCTGATCTCTGTGGCTTCAGGGAAAATGACTTCCAAATGAGCTTTGTAATGGTGACGATATCTCCTGTATGCTACTTATGCATGGGTCCACAAGTAACCAATCCTAGCTAACCCCTCGCCACCCATCTTAGCACCCTGAGAGGACAATTGCGACTGAGTGGGGCGTGGTTTGTAGTGCCAGGTCTAAATACAGAGAGCCCAGATTTCAGTTAGATATGTCCACACACCTACAAGCATACGTCTGCTCAGACAGCCGGATTGTACAGGGCACTACAATCATATAAAGACAGTCAGGTACACCTGCCCCTGCCCCCACCGCCTCTACCTGATCATGTCACTGGCATCTGGTAAAGTAGCTGCGCCAAGATCTGCAACCTATTGGGTAACTATGCAAAAAGCAGAATGGTTGTCCAACCTCAATTCAGGCACCTTGCTGGGAAGCGCCAATCCAAGCGAGGCACACAGCACTCTCCAAAACACCTACGGCAGTACAATCACAAGACATATCCCCCCCCCCCCCCCTTCCCCCCCGATGTCCCCCGTGCATCATGTCACAAAGCTACCTACAGCTTAATAATACATAGGACTTGAGGGACCTATGGAAGAAAAAATCCCATTGCTTGGAGACGTTATGAGGGGAGAAGTATTTAGAACACATTCTAATCCTCCCTTCCCCCACTTAAATACATATATTAACAAAAAAAAGTGAACTTTACAAATTCCTGAAACGCCTGGCCAGGCTGGCAGCAGCCCCTCTGCTGCTCTCCTGCCGGGTGCGGCCTAATCACACCACTCACTGACAGTCTCCTCACGAGGTATTTTTTTTTTGTAAACTATAATCCATTAACCAGATTTTACTGGTTATTGGCTCATTATAATCCCATTGGAGTGATTTGAGGCAAGGGAGATTTGCTTACTGAGTTATCGGCCATTGTACATTTGCTTTTCTCTGACATATCTCCAGATGTGGACTAAATGATGTATAATATATCATCTCTGTGAAAGGGCAGTGACATTAAGGGGGTATGTCTCAAAGTTTGGAGAGAGATAAAATTGCGTGAGGTAAAGTACTTACCAATCAGCTCCTAACTGTCATTTCACAGCCTGTAACACGTAGCTTAGGCAGTACCGATGGTGTAATGGTTAGCATTACTGCCTCACAGTGCTGAGGTCACGGGTTCTATCCCCACCATGTGTTATATATACGGGGCAGTACGGATGGTGTAATGGTTACATTACTGCCTCACAGCACTGAGGTCACGGGTTCTATCCCCACCATGGCCATAACTGTGTGGAGTTGGTATATTCTCCCAGTGCTTGCGTGGGTTTCCTCCGGGTGCTCCGGTTTCCTCCCACATACTGGTACATTAACCCTAGCATGAATGCGTGCACATGTGGTAGGTAATACAGATTGTAAGCTCCACTGGGGCAGGGACTAACGTGAATTCTCTGTACAGCGCTGCGAAACAGGTGTGCGCTATATAAATAACTGGTACTAAACATGGCAGTTAGGAGCTGATCGGTTGGTACTTTATCGCTCGCAATTTTATCTCTCTCCAAGCTTTGCTAAATAAACCCCCTAAACATTTCATTATTCATTTTATAGAACACAAAGCAACTATGCCTCAATTAACTTTTTACTGGCGTCAGGGGCAGAGATAACAAAAGGGGGGGGGGGGTCGTCCAAGGCGCTAACACTGCAATTCTATTTAGCGGTCCCCATGCTGATAGGGATGACACAGTTGGTGTAGTGGTTAGCATCACAGCACAGAAGTCTTTGGTTATTATTTCCCACGGAACCCCAATATGTGCAAAGTTTGTATGTGCTCCCCGTGTGTGCATGGGTTTCCTCCGAGCGCTCCTGTTTATGAGCTTTATAAAGGTCCCTCGGCTACAACAAAGCTGTGTGACTGTGTGATGTATAATGTACTGCGCCTGTAGTGTATAGGAAGCAGGGGACAAAGCGGTGTGACTGCGTGATGTATAATGTGCTGCGCCTGTAGTGTATAGGAAGCAGGGGACAAAGCTGTGTGACTGCGTGATGTATAATGTGCTGCGCCTGTAGTGTATAGGAAGCAGGGGACAAAGCTGTGTGACTGCGTGATGTATAATGTACTGCGCCTGTAGTGTATAGGAAGCAGGGGACAAAGCTGTGTGACTGCGTGATGTATAATGTACTGCGCCTGTAGTGTATAGGAAGTAGGGGACAAAGCTGTGTGACTGCGTGATGTATAATGTACTGCGCCTGTAGTGTATAGGAAGCAGGGGACAAAGCTGTGTGACTGCGTGGTGTATAATGTACTGCGCCTGTAGTGTATAGGAAGCAGGGGACAAAGCTGTGTGACTGCGTGGTGTATAATGTACTGCGCCTGTAGTGTATAAGAAGCAGGGGACAAAGCTGTGCGACTGTGTAATGTATAATGTACTGCGCCTGTAGTGTATAGGAAGCAGGGGACAAAGCTGTGCGACTGCGTGGTGTATAATGTACTGCGCCTGTAGTGTATAGGAAGCAGGGGACAAAGCTGTGCGACTGCGTGATGTATAATGTACTGCGCCTGTAGTGTATAGGAAGCAGGGGACAAAGCTGTGTGACTGCGTGATGTATAATATACTGCGCCTGTAGTGTATAGGAAGCAGGGGACAAAGCTGTGTGACTGCGTGATGTATAATGTGCTGCGCCTGTAGTGTATAGGAAGCAGGGGACAAAGCTGTGCGACTGCGTGGTGTATAATGTACTGCGCCTGTAGTGTATAGGAAGCAGGGGACAAAGCTGTGCGACTGCGTGATGTATAATGTACTGCGCCTGTAGTGTATAGGAAGTAGGGGACAAAGCTGTGTGATTGCGTGATGTATAATGTACTGCGCCTGTAGTGTATAGGAAGCAGGGGACAAAGCTGTGTGACTGCGTGGTGTATAATGTACTGCGCCTGTAGTGTATAGGAAGCAGGGGACAAAGCTGTGTGACTGCGTGATGTATAATGTACTGCGCCTGTAGTGTATAGGAAGCAGGGGACAAAGCTGTGCGACTGCGTGGTGTATAATGTACTGCGCCTGTAGTGTATAGGAAGCAGGGGACAAAGCTGTGTGACTGCGTGATGTATAATGTTCTGCGCCTGTAGTGTATAGGAAGCAGGGGACAAAGCTGTGTGACTGCGTGGTGTATAATGTACTGCGCCTGTAGTGTATAGGAAGCAGGGGACAAAGCTGTGTGACTGCGTGGTGTATAATGTACTGCGCCTGTAGTGTATAGGAAGCAGGGGACAAAGCTGTGTGACTGCGTGATGTATAATGTACTGCGCCTGTAGTGTATAGGAAGCAGGGGACAAAGCTGTGTGACTGCGTGATGTATAATGTACTGCGCCTGTAGTGTATAGGAAGCAGGGGACAAAGCTGTGCGACTGCGTGGTGTATAATGTGCTACGCCTGTAGTGTATAGGAAGCAGGGGACAAAGCTGTGTGACTGCGTGATGTATAATGTGCTGCGCCTGTAGTGTATAGGAAGCAGGGGACAAAGCTGTGTGACTGCGTGATGTATAATGTACTGCGCCTGTAGTGTATAGGAAGCAGGGGACAAAGCTGTGTGACTGCGTGATGTATAATGTACTGCGCCTGTAGTGTATAGGAAGCAGGGGACAAAGCTGTGTGACTGCGTGATGTATAATGTACTGCGCCTGTAGTGTATAGGAAGCAGGGGACAAAGCTGTGTGACTGCGTGATGTATAATGTACTGCGCCTGTAGTGTATAGGAAGCAGGGGACAAAGCTGTGTGACTGTGTGGTGTATAATGTACTGCGCCTGTAGTGTATAGGAAGCAGGGGACAAAGCTGTGTGACTGCGTGGTGTATAATGTGCTACGCCTGTAGTGTATAGGAAGCAGGGGACAAAGCTGTGTGACTGCGTGCTGTATAATGTACTGCGCCTGTAGTGTATAGGAAGCAGGGGACAAAGCTGTGTGACTGCGTGATGTATAATGTACTGCGCCTGTAGTGTATAGGAAGCAGGGGACAAAGCTGTGTGACTGCGTGGTGTATAATGTGCTACGCCTGTAGTGTATAGGAAGCAGGGGACAAAGCGGTGTGACTGCGTGATGTATAATGTGCTGCGCCTGTAGTGTATAGGAAGCAGGGGACAAAGCTGTGTGACTGCGTGATGTATAATGTACTGCGCCTGTAGTGTATAGGAAGCAGGGGACAAAGCTGTGTGACTGCGTGATGTATAATGTGCTGCGCCTGTAGTGTATAGGAAGCAGGGGACAAAGCTGTGTGACTGCGTGATGTATAATGTACTGCGCCTGTAGTGTATAGGAAGCAGGGGACAAAGCTGTGTGACTGCGTGGTGTATAATGTACTGCGCCTGTAGTGTATAGGAAGCAGGGGACAAAGCTGTGTGACTGCGTGATGTATAATGTACTGCGCCTGTAGTGTATAGGAAGCAGGGGACAAAGCTGCGTGACTGCGTGATGTATAATGTACTGCGCCTGTAGTGTATAGGAAGCAGGGGACAAAGCTGTGTGACTGCGTGATGTATAATGTACTGCGCCTGTAGTGTATAGGAAGCAGGGGACAAAGCTGTGTGACTGCGTGATGTATAATGTACTGCGCCTGTAGTGTATACGAAGCAGGGGACAAAGCTGTGTGACTGCGTGATGTATAATGTACTGCGCCTGTAGTGTATAGGAAGCAGGGGACAAAGCTGTGCGACTGCGTAGTGTATAATGTACTGCGCCTGTAGTGTATAGGAAGCAGGGGACAAAGCTGTGTGACTGCGTGATGTATAATGTACTGCGCCTGTAGTGTATAGGAAGCAGGGGACAAAGCTGTGCGGCTGCGTGGTGTATAATGTACTGCGCCTGTAGTGTATAGGAAGCAGGGGACAAAGCTGTGTGACTGCGTGATGTATAATGTACTGCGCCTGTAGTGTATAGGAAGCAGGGGACAAAGCTGTGTGACTGCGTGATGTATAATGTACTGCGCCTGTAGTGTATAGGAAGCAGGGGACAAAGCTGTGCGACTGCGTAGTGTATAATGTACTGCGCCTGTAGTGTATAGGAAGCAGGGGACAAAGCTGTGTGACTGCGTGGTGTATAATGTACTGCGCCTGTAGTGTATAGGAAGCAGGGGACAAAGCTGTGCGACTGCGTGGTGTATAATGTACTGCGCCTGTAGTGTATAGGAAGCAGGGGACAAAGCTGTGTGACTGCGTGGTGTATAATGTACTGCGTCTGTAGTGTATAGGAAGCAGGGGACAAAGCTGTGTGACTGCATGGTGTATAATGTGCTGCGCCTGTAGTGTATAGGAAGCAGGGGACAAAGCTGTGTGACTGCGTGATGTATAATGTGCTGCGCCTGTAGTGTATAGGAAGCAGGGGACAAAGCTGTGCGACTGCGTGATGTATAATGTACTGCGCCTGTAGTGTATAGGAAGCAGGGGACAAAGCTGTGCGACTGCGTGATGTATAATGTACTGCGCCTGTAGTGTATAGGAAGCAGGGGACAAAGCTGTGCGACTGCGTGATGTATAATGTACTGCGCCTGTAGTGTATAGGAAGCAGGGGACAAAGCTGTGTGACTGCGTGATGTATAATGTACTGCGCCTGTAGTGTATAGGAAGCAGGGGACAAAGCTGTGTGACTGCGTGATGTATAATGTACTGCGCCTGTAGTGTATAGGAAGCAGGGGACAAAGCTGTGCGACTGCGTGATGTATAATGTACTGCGCCTGTAGTGTATAGGAAGCAGGGGACAAAGCTGTGTGACTGCGTGGTGTATAATGTACTGCGCCTGTAGTGTATAGGAAGCAGGGGACAAAGCTGTGTGACTGCGTGATGTATAATGTACTGCGCCTGTAGTGTATAGGAAGCAGGGGACAAAGCTGTGTGACTGCGTGGTGTATAATGTACTGCGCCTGTAGTGTATAGGAAGCAGGGGACAAAGCTGTGTGACTGCGTGATGTATAATGTACTGCGCCTGTAGTGTATAGGAAGCAGGGGACAAAGCTGTGTGACTGCGTGATGTATAATGTGCTGCGCCTGTAGTGTATAGGGAGCAGGGGACAAAGCTGTGTGACTGCGTGATGTATAATGTACTGCGCCTGTAGTGTATAGGAAGCAGGGGACAAAGATGTGTGACTGCGTGGTGTATAATGTACTGCGCCTGTAGTGTATAGGAAGCAGGGGACAAAGCTGTGTGACTGCGTGATGTATAATGTACTGCGCCTGTAGTGTATAGGAAGCAGGGGACAAAGCTGTGTGACTGCATGGTGTATAATGTACTGCGCCTGTAGTGTATAGTAAGCAGGGGACAAAGCTGTGTGACTGTGTGATGTATAATGTGCTGCGCCTGTAGTGTATAGGAAGCAGGGGACAAAGCTGTGTGACTGCGTGATGTATAATGTGCTGCGCCTGTAGTGTATAGGAAGCAGGGGACAAAGCTGTGTGACTGCGTGATGTATAATGTACTGCGCCTGTAGTGTATAGGAAGCAGGGGACAAAGCTGTGTAACTGCGTGATGTATAATGTACTGCGCCTGTAGTGTATAGGAAGCAGAGGACAAAGCTGTGTGACTGCGTGATGTATAATGTACTGCGCCTGTAGTGTATAGGAAGCAGGGGACAAAGCTGTGTGACTGCGTGATGGATAATGTACTGCGCCTGTAGTGTATAGGAAGCAGGGGACAAAGCTGTGTGACTGCGTGATGTATAATGTACTGCGCCTGTAGTGTATAGGAAGCAGGGGACAAAGCTGTGTGACTGCGTGATGTATAATGTACTGCGCCTGTAGTGTATAGGAAGCAGGGGACAAAGCTGTGTGACTGCGTGATGTATAATGTACTGCGCCTGTAGTGTATAGGAAGCAGGGGACAAAGCTGTGTGACTGCGTGATGTATAATGTACTGCGCCTGTAGTGTATAGGAAGCAGGGGACAAAGCTGTGTGACTGCGTGATATATAATGTGCTGCGCCTGTAGTGTATAGGAAGCAGGGGACAAAGCTGTGTGACTGCGTGATATATAATGTGCTGCGCCTGTAGTGTATAGGAAGCAGGGGACAAAGCTGTGTGACTGCGTGATATATAATGTGCTGCGCCTGTAGTGTATAGGAAGCAGGGGACAAAGCTGTGCGACTGCGTGATGTATAATGTGCTGCGCCTGTAGTGTATAGGAAGCAGGGGACAAAGCTGTGTGACTGCGTGATGTATAATGTACTGCACCTGTAGTGTATAGGAAGCAGGGGACAAAGCTGTGTGACTGCGTGATGTATAATGTACTGCGCCTGTAGTGTATAGGAAGCAGGGGACAAAGCTGTGCGACTGCGTGATGTATAATGTGCTGCGCCTGTAGTGTATAGGGAGCAGGGGACAAAGCTGTGTGACTGCGTGATGTATAATGTACTGCGCCTGTAGTGTATAGGAAGCAGGGGACAAAGCTGTGCGACTGCGTGATGTATAATGTACTGCGCCTGTAGTGTATAGGAAGCAGGGGACAAAGCTGTGTGACTGCGTGATGTATAATGTGCTGCGCCTGTAGTGTATAGGAAGCAGGGGACAAAGGGCGGCCTCTCCGGGAGAGAACAAGAAGTGCGAGATGTTATTCTATGGCCGTACAAGGAACATAAACTCCCACCCTTACACACTTGGGTAATCATTGATATAATTAGGGTGGTAAATCAGGGGCTGGCACAGCTGCCAACGTCCTGTGGTTGGTACAAATTGTGCAACTGGCAGAGTTCCGGTGCGTACAGGCAGTCCACAGTACATTATATATATAGGCTTCCCATAGTATCACCCTAAACTGGGACACGCATGAATTCCACAGTTTCTGTGGATGGCTGACTCCAAGCCTGGTACTAATCAGCTGCAGAACCTGTGGAATGCACAAATAAGCGTCACGGTTTAAAGGAATGGTCTAGTAATCCTAAATATATATATATATATCTCCACTGTACATCTTCAAGACCTGTACAGATCGTCCCCCCAGTACCGGTCACATGGGTCTGCGTTTGCCATCGGAACTGGGTAACCTGGTGCCATGGGGAGGGGGGGGGGTCACAGGATTGGGAAGCTTCGTACATAACCTGCGGCTCCGCTTTAACCTTTACGAGAAGGGCCGGATACGGTGGCAAGCTGATGTATGAATAGGTTTGTGTGAGCAGAGGTGTGTGTGTGTATGTGTGTGTGTGTCACTAGTTATTGGGGAGTGATTACTGCAGAGTTCAAGGTCACAATCCGGCTGCATGGGAACAATAAAATCTGTAACAGGACTCCTACCTCTGGGAGCCTGTTCCTGTGTCTGGGCTCCAGGTATGAAATACATAAACTAGAAACAAACTAAGGATATTAATAATAATAATATTTCAACGAGACAATAATAATAATAAGAAGTAACAATTTTTCAGTTCCAATATAACAAAAAGGTTCCCTTCCTGGTTTTTTTTTTCTAATTGAAGGCATGGTTTGTGTATAGACACCGCTAATCTCAGCCTGCAGGGTAATACATAGGATTGGTCTCAAGACAAGTATGACCCTACAGCTCTCTGCCCATATGTTCTAACACGCTGCAAGCCGACAGCACCCTGTAGTACTAGCTTCTACAACTATGGCCCTCCAGCTGTTGTAAAACTACAAGTCCCATCATGCCTTGCCACAGTTTGCTATAAGCGAAGGCATGCTGGGACATGTAGTTTCACAACAGCTGGAGGGCCACAGTTTGGACATGCCTGATAGACACCATATCACAATGTATAATTAGGCGGTCAGGATCAGTACAGTCCCCAAATTCTGTGCCAGGTAGCGGAGGGCCGGGAGAGTTGCACTGATCTGCTGTCCAAACCCATATCCCAAATAGAGAATATATGGGAAAAGGACAGACAGTCACTACAAGGGGTCCCTAGTGTGGGACATACAGAACGCAGCTGACTTTTGAGGCACCAGAATCACACCGACAGTCACCCACGAGGACAATAGACAGTGCAAAGTACTGTTCAATAACAAGCGACACAAATTAAATTGTGTTAAGCTAATAAAGTTCCAGGACTGGAGGCCGCACTCCTGCATGCCGGCATACTGCAGACGCTATAATACATCCATACATAATGTATACACACCCACGCATTGCAAACTTACACACGCCAATTGTCTGCAGGATCCCAGCTCAAGAATTTCCCTTTGTCTGATTTTTCCTGGCACCAGAGGCTGCGAGTATTAAATAGGAAATGACAGCTTACTGACAGGCAGCGGATACACTTGCACACACGTTATATAAACCTGCGCACGGCGGTGATACATACAGCTGGCTCGCCACGAGGAAGCCAAGACTAAGGATTGAACCACAAAAAAGTCAACACACGGTTACTGTCTTCTCTAGGATAACAAACACTGCATCTGACAGTTCCACCACGCAATATCAGGGGTGAAGTTTCAAAAAAGTTTGTTTGGGGTGGGGGGGGGGGTTCATAACGATGAACCCCTTTTCCAGACAGGACAGATTCTCGCCCAAAGAATGATCTAGGTTTTTTAACCCGCTGTTGCCTGGGTGGGACTACTAAGAAGATATGGAGTACAGATAGGAGGTCACGGGACCCCCTGTAATCCCCACTTTTGGGGGGTCTAGCATCACGGAGCACTCACCTTATTAGGAGCAGCCTGGGAACAGGAGCATTCTGCAGAGAGCGGTGGGAGAGGTTCCATACGTTGTGGCCGACAGACAACTTTTACTCTTGCAAATGACCTTTTGCTGCAGAAAGAGGGAGGGGACGGAGTTAAGTCTCCTGTTTCTTAAGCTTCAAACAGAAAAAAAAGAAAGACAGACAAGCCCCTCCCACACCTGTACAATCCCCCCACCCCCCTTCTCCTCCCCCATTACCCACCTCCCAGCAGCACCATAATAATGCAGCTCACAGCAGTTAAGATGGGAGCGCTGGGAAACACACACACAGCTGTATCCCAGTCTAAAGTCTCACAGCACCCAGATAAAAGTAAACTTTGTACCCAAGTATTACATCCTAGGATGGGGTCTCCGTTCCCTGGGCAGGGGGTGACACTGCGCAGCCTTTCCACGTGGAATCCGCAAACTTGGGATCAATGGCTAATTGGATAGCCCCATGTGAAACCATTAGCAACGAGAATATATTGTGGCTGACTGGAAAACACACAATGGGCGACATTCTATGGAATGAGAGTTTTTTTTACTCCAAAAAACGGCTAATTCGCATTTTTCCGTGAATTCGCATATTTAATCTGATGCGAAAAGGTCCCTAAATCGCATATTTTTTGCGATAAGTCATGCGTACTGAAAGTGTGGTAAAAATTCGCACTTTTATCGCATCCAGATGTTTTCCAATAGAAAAGTATACAATTTGCTTATTTAATGGAATGGGATTTCGCAAATCGCACTTTTAAGGTGTCTAATAATCGCCGGTGACAGCCCCGGGCTTCAGCCCTGGACGGGTGAAGCCTTGGGGGGGGACCCCTTTATTGGGGGGTCCCCACTCCTCCAGGTACCCCGTCCAAGGTTGACCAGCCACGGTGCTCATGGTACGGCCGGGGGACCTTATGTAAAAAGTGTCCCCCGGCTGTGGCATGACACTGCGGGCTGTTGAAGCCCGGTGCTGGTTTCAGAAATACGGGGGACCCCTACACTTTTTGTCCCCCGTATTTTTGGAACCAGGTCCGGCTCAATGAGCCTGGGGCTGGTTATGCTCAGGAGGGGGGACCCCACGCAATATTTTTTTTTTTTTAATACAAACCCAAAATCGCACATAAGCTCAAATTCGCACATTTTCATGCCTAAAAATCGCACAGTCTGATGCCGAAAATTCGCCCATTATCGCACTTAATCGCACTTTTTGGCCTCTAATGCGCATCCCATTAAATATGTGAATTATGACTAAAAAATGTGATTTCTGAAAGTGCGAAGAGCGGCGATGTGGAGTGCGAAAAATATATGCGCTTTTCTCTCAGCCCATAGAATGTCACCCAATGTGTCAGATTTATTAAGCCTGGTAACGTGATAAAATGGAAGGTGATCCTTCATAAGCCAAACCCCAGCCTGTAACATGACATTTAGTACATCTGCCCCAATGTGTTTGTAAGTTATTCCCATGTACTTGCAGGCTTTGTCCCAAGCTCAAAGTATATACAGGCGGGTGTATTATAGGAGATCTACACTAGTGTTCACTGTAGGATTTTGTTAGGGCAGGGTGCTGACCACCAATCGGGAGGGCACATTTTATATTAGAAATTTACATAAGAAAGAAAACAAAAAAAAAACATATATAAAAAAATTGCACACTGCACTAGGATTACATTACCATACTCTGCTATGTCCATTACATATTCTGTATTAATGACACTTACACATTATGGCACACACTGTAATGCCTCGTACACATTATACCACACACCATAATGCCTATTACACATGATGGTATACATCTAAATATATATTAAACATGATGGCACACACTGAAAGTTCTCAGCGGCATATCAGTGTGGGGGGGGGGGCAGTGTAAGGGCGCACAGTGCCACACACAAAAAGGGAAGGGTGCATTTTGAGGTTTTAAAAACAGGCAGGCTGCAGCTCCCTGCAAAAGAAGCTTAGAGGGAACACTATACACCAGGGCTGGGCAATTGCGGCCCTCCAGATGTTGAGGAACTACACATCCCAGCATGCCTTGTATCAGTTTCAGCATGGCCACATAGCAAAACTAATGCAAAGCATCCTGGGATGTGTAGTTCCTCAACATCTGGAGGGCCGCAATTGCCCAGCCCTGCTATACACAGTGATTAAGTTATCCCACGTGTTCCACAGGCATTAGGTAGACATTGAAAAAGTAGACAATGGGTAAGGCTGACAGGAACAAAGGTCGACAGGGTCAGATGATCGCCATGACAATGGTCGACAAGTTTTTGGGTGTCATTTTGGGGTGTGTTTGGAGTCAACAGTGTCTAGGTTCATAAGTCGACACCAAAAGGTTGATAACATAGTAAAAAAAACAGTGAGCAGTGTTGGATGACGTGGTTCAAACGGTGCCGCAACAAGAGAAGAACTCGGGATAATAATGCAGAGACCTCATAACGAATAGGAAAGCATGCTGAAAAGTAGGTTGTCCTCCGTACCGGATTTAGGGCCTTATTCTAGTTCACTCTCTCACAAAATCCTCCTTAGATGGACAAAACCATGTGCACTGCAGGGGGGCAGATGTAAAATGTGCAGAGAGATTTAGAGGAGTTATTTTGTTTCTGTGCAGGGAAAATACTGGCTGCTTTATTTTTATACTGCAATATATATCTCACTTTGAAGTAAAACCCCACCCAAATCTAATTCTCTCTGCACAAGTTACATCTGCCCCACCTGCAGTGCACATGGTTTTGTCCATCCAAGAAGGAATTTGTCATATAGAGTGAACTAGAATAAGGCCCTTAGACCCTTTCTGAAATAAATAGAGAGAATGCATAGTCTGCCAGGAATAACCAGAGTGCTAGTAGAGGAAATCACTAAGACGTGAATGAACGGCGAGATGATAATTACTGTATGTGACACGTTAATACGCATCATATGACCAACGTTACTGCAGCCCAGAGTATGGACATTTCCGATGACTGGTGAAGGTTATTCCCCCCTCCAGTAATTAGCTGGGAGCTATACGCAATACAGCAATCTGAAATGAACGTCTCACAGATCAGGACTGGCATTACATGTGCGTGTAGGGGAGTGGAGAGTCTAGGTGACCGATCATACATACAGCATCAAATCACACAGGTCACAATTTACTGTTTAGCCCACAGGTTCTCAAAGTCGGTCCTCAGGACCCCACACAGTGCATGTTTTGCAGGTCTCCTTACAGAATCAAGTGATATAATTAGCTCCACCTATGGATCTTTTAAAATGTGTCAGTCAGTAATGAGTGCACCGGTCAGGTGACCTGGAAAACGTGAACGGTGTGGGGTCCTGAGGACCGAGTTTGAGAACCACTGCTTTAGCCAAATAAGAGAATTGTGATGTGACTCAATGACAGACAGAACGGGAACGGTGGAACCACCTAGAAAATGGATTCCACCAAATTAGCCAAACGATGGATCAAAGTCAGTGACGCAATACATACGGTCACCGGTACTGTAGTTCATTTGTCGCCCCAATATTTCCTCCTACCGCTGCCCAGGCCTAGTGCAGAGGTGTACGTCATCACGATGTTTATGCACATCTCCGATGTTTCTAGATCTGCACTTGCGCAGAACCTGGATTACACATGTGCAGATCTGCGGCTGCGATTCGCACTGGCATTCAACGGCAGGGTCAGGGAACGTTCCAGAATATGGGGGCGTCTTTCCTGTACTCTAGAAGTACCCAAGCCAGCGGCTGCCCCCTTGGATACAGATTTATTGACCCTGGCGGCGTGGCTTGTATAGACATCCTGAGCAAGCCCGGAGGTAATCCGATGTTAGATGGTGATGGCGATGGTGATGATCTGTTTAGTCGAGATTGACCTTCGGACACCCGATCAATCAATGTTCGCCTTGTCATTCTGTCTCTTCCAAGTCCTTCATTTGCATGTTAGTGTCCGCTTTGACAATGTCCAACCATCATGTACATTGACGTTCCCTTTTCTTTACCCGCTTATGAGACCGAGCGTATTGTGGTTTCTAAGGAGTTGGCTGGCATGACATGGCCGAAGTATGAAGGCCGTTGCTTGGTGATCTTCCCTTCCAGTGATGGAGTTTGGTTTAACAACCTCCACAATGTCCTTGTTCATGGTCCTTGCTGTCCATGGTACACGCAACATCTTCCTCCAACACCATAATTCAAAGGCGTCTATTTTTCTACAATCTACTTTTTTGAGTGTCCAGGTGTCACATGCGTAGGTGGCAATAGGACAGATGATCTCATTGACCAGTCGTGTTTTTTTGTTGCAATGCCGATGTCGTTGCTCTTCCATATCTTTGTCATTCCGTGCATAGCAGCACGCCCAAGTGCAATCCGACGTTTGATTTCAGGACTCGATTAGCCCGTACGGTCGATCTTAGAACCAAGGAAGATAAAATCTTGCACCGATTTGATTTCTTCATTACAGACTGTTGTACTTGCACCATTGTCTGCAGTGGTCATTACTTTCCTCCTCTTGATGTTGCGGTGCAGTCCCATCCCTACGCTTTCCTCCTTGACCCTTCTGACCAGATGATCCAGATATTTTTCACTCTCGGCGAGCAGTGTTGTGTCGTCAGCATATCGCAGGTTATTGAGGTTACTGCCACCGATTTTTACTCCAATTGTAGATTTGTCCAAGTTGCATTGTCTCATGATCATTTCGGCATAGAGACTGAACAGGGCTGACGACAGGATGCATCCCTGCCGAACGCCTTTACCAATCTCAAACCAATCTGTATTTCCATATGCTGTCCTAACAGTGGCTTCTTGATGCCTGTAGAGGGAACGAATAAGGGACACCAGGTGTTCGGGGAAGCCCATTTGCTGTAAACAATTACATAACTTGTCACGAGTCACACAATGGAATGCTTTGCTGTAGACGATGAAACAGAGGTACACGTCCTTTTGGTACTCGCGAGTCTTCTCCATGATCCACCTCAAGTTTTTTGCAATTTGATCTCTTGTTCCGCGGCCCTTGCGAATACCTGCTCGCATGTCAGGGCGCTCCTTTCCCACGAAGCAGTCCATGCGATTTTGGATGATCTTCAGCAGGATTTTGCTTGCATGTGATATTAGTGCAATGGTCCGGTAATTGCTGCAATCTTGTGCATCGCCCTTCTTTGCCAGTGGAACAAAGACTGACCGTTTCCAATCCTTTGGCCAGGAGTTTGTTCTCCAGATCTGCTGCCAAAGAGCGGTCAGCACTGAAACTGGTAATGACTCCATTCATTCAGATGGTAAGTTGTCGACGCCAGGGGCTTTGTTGTTGGGAAAGTTGTTTCGGAGTCCAGGTGATTTCTTGTGGTAGAATATGTGGTTCCTGCCCAGTCTGGCCGCCCTGGTTAGCCATTTGGCCTGCTCCATTTAGGCATTGTGTATTCTTGCCACCTGCGCTTGATTTGTTCTTCATCCAATCATAGTTTGCCATTTTGATCTTTGATGCTCGCTGCCTTTCGTGGGGCGAACGGTGCACGCGAAGAGTTCCCGAGTACGCACTTTGCCTCTTCTAACATTGCTCAGCGCTCGTTCCAATACTGCGCCTTGTCCCACCGTGATTCTCTCTGGAATTCTGCATTTAAACGTCTGAAATTGGTGTTATTGCCAGAGGCTTTTGATGTTCGTCTTTTGCTTGCAATTTCGATTGTGGCATCAGACAGCACCAAACGGTCAGCATAGGAACCAAATCGACTATTTCCTCAGTCAACAAAAATGGAATCGCTCAATCCAATCTGTCAAACCCTGGCGCAGACTGCGGATCCGACCATCAACTACTGGTGGCGAAGGTCAAAATTCGCTTCAACAGCTTAAAAAAAAACTCCTGCTGCACCTAGTTATGATACCGGCACAGTGGATGCAATGGAGAAATACATCTCACAAAAGATCAGTGGAAAAAAAAAAAAAAATCAGTGGCTATCCGATGCCACCATCGAAACTGCAAACAAAAGACGAGCAGCAAAAGTCTCTGGCAATAACACCACATAAGCCTTTACACATTTTAGATATTAAACAGTTAAAGTGATAATTAACAAATAAATAATAATTATTTCTGGGGGTTATCTCCACGTATGCACCCTTTATAAGTAGACGTGCGAGTAGTTCAGTACATATAGAGGAATGTAGCACCTACATGTGCGGACAAGACATCCACCCAAATATTTCTCCTAAAACATCCGGGAAGCTGCTGTTTGGACAAGAGCCAGCCGTGAGGTACCCCAAGGAATGCGCACGAGGCGGAGGCGTGGAGGAGAAGAATGTGATGCACAGAAAACTTTTATATTAATATAGGTTGTCAGTGCGCGCCGGGGTCTCATCAACCTGGAACGCAGCCTCTGTGTATATATATATTAATGTTATGTCTATAGATTGAAATATATCTTAGCCAGCCGACTGCATCAACGTCTTCCCTTCCGGCCAGTCCCTTCCCAGGCTCGAGCCCATGGGGAGCAGATCTTAACCCCAAACAAGAAAGCAAACTTTGCTCGAAATTTAAAAAAGAGGGACAGGTGATTGGGGAAGTGCAGGAGTGGCTGTTGGGGGGGGGGGGGGGGGGAGAGAACTATGATGCATGGCTTACACACAAGGTCTATATTCCATTTTTAATCTTAAATTGTACATGCTGCAATATATATTTTCCCAGAGTAACAGTCTGAGCCCCTTACAGTCACATGATTCCCCTGTGGCAGTGTTCCGTGGCGGGGGGAAATAAGTGTCAGTGCGTAATAGGCTGTGCCCCCTTACAGTCACGATTCCTCCGTGGCAGGGTAAATAAGTGACAGAGAGTAACAAGCTGAGCCCCTTACAGTCACGATTCCCCCGTGGCAGTGTTCCGTGGCAGGGTAAATAAGTGACAGTGAGTAACAAGCTGAGCCCCTTAGAAGTCACGATTCCCCCGTGGTAGTGTTCTGTGGTGGGGTAAATAAGTGACATAGTAACAGGCTGTGTCCCTTACAGTCACGATCCCCCCGTGGCAGTGTTCCGTGGCGGGGTAAATAACAGACAGAGAGTAACAGGCTGAGCCCCTTACAGTCGCATGATTCCCCCGTGGCAGTGTTCCGTGGCGGGGTAAATAAGTGACAGTGAGTAACAGGCTGTGCCCCTTACAGTCACATGATTCCCGCGTGGCAGTGTTCCGTGGCGGGGTAAATAAGTGACAGAGTAACAGACTGAGCCCCTTACAGTCACATGATTCCCGCGTGGCAGTGTTCCGTGGCGGGGTAAATAAGTGACAGAGTAACAGACTGAGCCCCTTACAGTCACATGATTCCCCCATGGCAGTGTTCCGTGGCGGGGTAAATAACAGACAGAGAGTAACAGACTGAGCCCCTTACAGTCACATGAATCCCGCGTGGCAGTGTTCCGTGGCGGGGTAAATAAGTGACAGAGTAACAGACTGAGCCCCTTACAGTCACATGATTACCACGTGGCAGTGTTCCGTGGCGGGGTAAATAAGTGACAGAGTAACAGACCGAGCCCCTTACAGTCACATGATTCCCGCGTGGCAGTGTTCCGTGGCGGGGTAAATAAGTGACAGAGTAACAGACTGAGCCCCTTACAGTCACATGATTCCCCCATGGCAGTGTTCCGTGGCGGGGTAAATAAGTGACAGAGTAACAGACTGAGCCCCTTACAGTCACATGAATCCCGCGTGGCAGTGTTCCGTGGCTGGGTAAATAAGTGACAGAGTAACAGACTGAGCCCCTTACAGTCACATGATTACCACGTGGCAGTGTTCCGTGGCGGGGTAAATAACAGACAGAGAGTAACAGACTGAGCCCCTTACAGTCACATGAATCCCGCGTGGCAGTGTTCCGTGGCGGGGTAAATAAGTGACAGAGTAACTGACTGAGCCCCTTACAGTCACATGATTACCACGTGGCAGTGTTCTGTGGCGGGTAAATAAGTGACAGTGAGTAACAGGCTGTGCCCCTTACAGTCACATGATGCCCGCGTGGCAGTGTTCCGTGGCGGGGTAAATAAGTGACAGAGTAACAGACTGAGCCCCTTACAGTCACATGATTCCCGCGTGGCAGTGTTCCGTGGCGGGGTAAATAAGTGACAGAGTAACAGACTGAGCCCCTTACAGTCACATGATTCCCGCGTGGCAGTGTTCCGTGGCGGGGTAAATAAGTGACAGAGTAACAGACTGAGCCCCTTACAGTCACATGAATCCCCTGTGGCCGGGTAAATAACATTAATAGCCTGTGCTTTGTGATATTAGGAGCAGGGTTGGAGAATATATATATCAGCCGGCTGCAGATGGATCTGGGGGGGGGGGGGGTTACAAGCAGCGTCAGTAACCTGCAGTACAATGAATCAGGGCAGCCGGCTTAGATGGATCTGGGGGGGAGTACGAGCAGAGTCAGTAACCTGAAGTACAATGAATCAGGGCAGCTTGCTTCATGGCAATAGTGGTTTCTATTTTTTCTTAATTAGCTCTTTGGAAGGTGACACTAGAGGGAGAGGCCCAAAATGTCTGCGCCTGGGGACACACAATCCAAAGTGTCACCACATGACGATTAGCAAAGTAAATAGCCCCAGGTTAACCAACGATCTGTGTGACCAGAGGGGACAGTGATTCATCAGCTAAACTCGGCCAGTCAGTCAGTCAGACGCTAGAAAGTTATTTCTCATTCTGCCTTTCCCCTCCACCAGGCTCATACTGGGCACCATTGTGCGTCCTCTGCTGCAGCTGCTGCTGGGCACACACGTGTCTTGGTCATATTTAGCGGCCTCTTGGGCACGGAGCAGGTGGGCCTCTGCACTTGTGCAAACCCAATAGTAAAAGAGCTGCCAACCTCAAGGGGAGAGTGATAAAGTACCAATCTGATCCTGGGTGCCATGTTTAAGGCTGTGTTTAAAATGGCGGTTAGGGGCAGATTGCTTTATTGCTAGCCACTTGATTCTCCAAGGGTTTAATTAAACAACGGAGAGAGATAAAGTGAAGCGAGAAAACGTACCAGCCAATCAGCTCCTACCTGCCATGTTGCAGGCTGCAGCAGAGTCCTTGATGGCATCCGTGTATAGGGTGACATGATAATTACATACATGGAGAGGTTAGGTCATCCCTGGAAGCACAGCCAAGGCTGGAGGGAAAGAAGCTACATTAGGAGATAATTACAGCTGCAAGTGGATATAATTGTGCCACCTTGCCTCCCCCTGAGGGAATGCAAAGTACAAAGATGGTAAAAAAAAAAGCAATGTCAGGCTGGCTAAGGTATCCTGTCACAGGGCCATAGTACAGGCAGCCATTTTGAACAAGCATTCAAAATGGCACCTCCCAACATCTTATCCCAAAGTTACTTTTCCCCAACTGCTTGTACCTATAAACAAATGAGGTGTTATGTGGCGTACTGGGATCTGGTCAGCAATCAGGCGGTCAGGAAGACGCCAGAATACTGACAGTTGGCACCCCGATGGGTTTTTGAGGAACGGAAGTGGGCGAGCAGCGATGGGGGAAGGGTTAGCTACTATTCAAGTACCATTGTGTGGTAAAATCTATCCATTGTGTTCACAATGCGCCACTGCTGAGGTGAATACAGGTGCCCACCTGCGCTGGCATGGGTCAGACGCATGGCAATAGAAGCCTACAAGAGATGCGGGTAAAACAGGAATCAGTCTCACACAGCAAAATGATCCCATTTCTTATCATCCCACGTGCATGTGACTGTGTGAGAGCAGCAATACTGCCGCCACGTCCCCCACTTTCCCAGGCCGCTCTAGAGATTAGGCCTAGGTACTTGGCATAAGAACAAATATTTGTGTTCTCCATTTTCCCCTGCATCCTCTCTCAGATAATCCCCCATAATACTAATAACCGGATGAGCTGAGAGCCCCAGGTACGTTTATTTGAGGAATTCTGCAATTCCGAAGCCCCTCGCCTGATAAAGATGCTTTGTCAAAGCAATTGCCAGATGTGTGCGCAAGAAAATAAGTTTCCTGATAAGCCGCTGACTTGTCTCCTGTAGCGGAGAGATTATATTTATCCACTTTATCTCTCGCCAAGGGCCAGATGTATAAAGCTTCAAAAAGTGATAAAATGGAGAGTGATAAACAGCCAGCCAATCAGCTCCTACCTGTCATTTTTCAAACCAAGCCTGCAACATGGTAGTTCAGAGCTGATTGGCTGGCTGTTTATCACTCTCCATTTTATCACTTTTTGAAGCTTGATACATCTGGCCCCTAAGTCTTAACACCTGGAGCTCATAGTTCTTCTTCCAGTAGTATATGGACCTCATTATCTGACAGATCAACCAACATGGCCGCTCTCAATGAGAAAACAGACTACAGATATTTGGGTACTTGTTTCCTAGCAGGGCGCCCAGTACGCTATTTGCGTACAGGGCTATTCTCCATACCAAAATCACATTGCATTGTTATTTAATCACTGCTCTGTTGGCCCCAGGGAATCGCATCACATTGCACCTCCCGCAAAAGCGCATGCGATTTTATAGGGTGCGATGCCATGCCATTAGCTATACACTTGTATAATATACAATGAGGTTTTAGTCAACCCCCCCCCCCCCCCCCGCTATCCACGCCACCCCGAAGTGTGGCTAGCGGAGGCGGTACGCGTACTCCCGATCTTTTCATACCCCCACTATCCACGCTGGCGCGGAGTTGATTTTATATAGTTGATTTTATATAAATTACATTAAAAAAATCACATCACATGGCACTAAAACGGCCCATGCGATGCTGTAGCATATGTAAGAAAACTGGGCGCCCTGCTAGGAAACAAGTACCGATATTTGCACAGCAAAATGGCAGAATGTTTGACTGGAATGTAAATATATATATATATATTTTTTTTTTAAGTATAAAAGTTCATATAATATATCCAAAATTTGTAATTCCATTGCCCGTCAGACACAAAAGGGTGCGATTGTGTGTGCCAAAAAACACTTTGGGTGAGATTTAATGGGATGAGAGATTCAGAAAGTGAGAGATTTGGTGAGAAATCTCCAGTTTTTTTAAAGTGGCAATCATTTACACTTCAAAATCAAACTGGTTTTGCAGTGTAAATGATTGCCGCTTTAAAAAACCTGGAGATTTCTCACCAAGGGGGTTATTCTAGTCCATTCTTTCTGACAAAATCCTTCTTAGATGGACAAAACCATGTGCACTGCAGGGGGGCAGATGTAAAATGTGCAGAGAGAATTAGATTTGGGTGAGTTATTTTGTTTCTGTGCAGGGAAAATACTGACTGCATGATTTTACCCTGCAATATAGATCTCACTTTGAAGAAAAACCCCACCCAAATCTAACTCTCTCTGCACATGTTACATCTGCCCCACCTGCAGTGCACATGGTTTTGTCCATCTAAGAAGGATTTTGTCAGAAAGAATGAACTAGAATAAACCCCCAAATCTCTCACTTTCTGAATCTCTCATCCTATTAAATCTCACCCATAGTATATAGAAAAGTAACCATTGTCACTCAGTTATTCCTACATAGTCACCAGGATGGTGTCAATTCTATAATGCTACCTCTTCCAAAACCAGTTCTTCTACCCTGTCTGGGTGTCGATCTTGGAGTCAGAGCTTCTAGCACAGTGTGGTCTGTATTTCAGCACAGATATACAGAACAGACCTGTGCTAGACAGCAGATAGCTACACCACAGACAGGGAAAAAGGAGTTCTAGAATGAACACTGACCAAGTACATCCTAGTACGGTCACTGTGAGGAGCACTGCTACACAAGGGAAGAAGAATAAAGAATATTATGGGCAGCCCAGCAAATTATTATGAAAAAAAGCCATACAAAATTTTTATTAGAAAACAATGAAACGTGAAGAATTCCATATCATAGTCAGCAGGCTGGAACGTGAGACACATTCACACATATATGGCAGAAAGCAGCAAGTAACTAATAAATGTAAAGATATATGTTAGGACTTAAAGCAACATTTTTAAGAACTACATGTAACACACTGACACAAGTACACGCGTCACTAAGATTGATAAGCGTGAGCCTAAAATATGCGTGACCTGAGGGCGACACTTCTGTCCTCAGCATAACAAGGCTCTTGGTCCCAGGCTGCCTACAGCACAGCATAAGAGGACGCTGTGAAAGCACACACAGCTTGCTGAGTATTTACACTGCTCAGCAGCATGCCAGTGACACAGGCCCACATGTGGGGGGGCAGACGACTGGCACCTGCCTGCTACATACACAAAGCCTCATCTCTTACAGCTGTGCTCACACAACACCGCAGCCACTAACGGTCAGGGGGTCCCTCGGAGGACAATACAGCTATCTCCTAGCCCTGTGTAATACCGGGGTCATCATACCGGTACGCCGCTGCCAAACTGGACCCAGCACTTTCAGAGCAAGTCAACCCACCCATCTGGCAGCAACGTTCATTCCATTGTCAAAGTCACCTAGGTCACATTACATCAACATTCTGGTGTTTGTACAACGACTGAACCTCTTGACAATGTCTGTAAGCTTATCTGCATTGGATTCTTCCCACGCAATTGGCTGATTAAAAAACTGCAGCGAGGAGCAGGTGTACAAAGAGCGTCCTGAGGAACAATGAGCAGTGTTGGGGAGCAAACATTATAACAGCACAGCGGTTCTCTTTTCATTATAATAGAGAAGTCTCTAATGTGGGTGGGGCGAGGGTGTGTGGGCAGGGTCCCTGCCTCTGCCCCACCCACCGATGTCTCTGTTGGAGGCGTGCCCCAAGAGCTCTGGACAGCAGCGGTGGCGAGGATGGCCAGGCCTGACTGTTTAAGCAGGGCGTCGCTAAATGGACAGGGAGCGTTTTGCCCTTTATAAAAAGAATCGGGCCCAAAGTGAACACTATATAAAAGATACACTTTTCACATTGCACTTTTAACCGGATTATTGCCTGGTTGCCCCGGGTCGAGATGCGGTGTAAAAGCACCAAAACTAATAACTCTGGGTTAACTAACTTGGCAATTCAACCTGGGTTATAAGTAGGGATGTGCACCGGCCACTTTTTGCGTTTTGGGTTCTACTGGGTTTTGCCAAAACACCCCCTCAACGTTTCGGTTTTTGGGTTCTGATTTTTTATAAAGCATAAAAAAAAACACTAAAATCACAAAATGTTGGTGTTTTTTTTCTCCTACGCTATTATTAACCTCAATAACATTCATCTCCACTCATTTCCAGTCTATTCTGAACACCTCACAATATTGTTTTTAGGCCAAAAGGTTGCACAGAAGTAGTTAGATAACTATGATAAAGCGACACAAGTGGGCGGCACAAACACTAGACTGATATGGCAGATTTAATAGCACCCCTGGACTCATACAGCACCCCATGAATTATACGGCAGACTTGGCTCACCCCAGGAATTATTTGGCATACTTGCTCACCCCTGGACTGATATGGCACACTAAGCAGCACCCCATGAAGTATACAGCAGACTTTGCAGCAACCCATGAATTATATGACACACTTGGCTCACCCCAGGAATTATGCATCACACGTGCGGGCATCCCTGACCTGATACAGCACACATGGAATTATACGGCACAGATGGTGGCACCCCTGACCTGATACAGCACACATGGAATTATACAGCACAGGTGGCGGCAGGCATGGAATGATACGGCAGACAAATTCCTGCAGTAAAAATAAAAATTTGTATTATTTTAATCATAAAGAAGAGCAGCACACATGGAATTATACGGCAGACTTAGCAACACCCCATGAATTATACAGCACTCTGGGCTCACCCCAGGACTACAGCGCATTCAACAGCCCTTGCAGTAAAAAAACAAACAAAAAAACAAACAACCTTTTTTATTTTCATTAAAAAAAAGGGCAGCTTCCCTGGTCTGATACGGGACACATGAGGGCACCCCTGGAATTATACGGCACACATGCGGGCACCCCAGGACTGATACAGGACACATGCGTGCACCCCTGGACAAATACAGCACACATGGATGGATACAGCGCACATGCGGGCACCCCTGGATGGATACAGTACACATGCGGGCACCCCTGGATGGATACAGCACACATGTGGGCACAAAGAAAAAACATTTAACGCGCTGGAAACAATATATATCTGAAATAATGCAAATATTTAATAGACTAAGAAAATTATTTAAATACACATATAATATATAACACTGGCCAGTGTTAAAAAATAATTTCATAAAAACACAATTAGTTGCAGACAAAATCCATTGTGGTTAATTCAACACCAATTGGGTATGGATGTTCTATTTATCCCATATATAGGTGGGGAGAGTTAGTGGCTCCCTTATATATTCGATTTTGCCTGGCCAGACGCAATAAAAAATGTGAAGAAAGAATATATATATAAAGATAATTAAAAAGGGTACTCTTTACTTAGAAGGGCGCCCATCTCGGGCATTGAATGCACTAAAAAATCAGGTGCGATGCGACAGACGAGATGCCCGAGATTTCCCATAGGGAACAATGTTAAATGTCTCAATTGACCCGATTTTCCTGTTCAATGCCTCAATTGACCCAATTTTTCCATAGGAAACAATGTTAAATGGGCCACAGAGGCCAAATAGGCACCCTGAAGTGAATAATGGCCACCCGAATTGTTAACGCCACCCCACGATCAACGTCAACCCGAAGCGTGGCGAGCGCAGCGAGCCCGCGAGGGGCGGCGGTACGCGTCCTACGACCTTTTCATACCCCCACTATCCACGTCGGCGTGGAGTTGAGAATAGAAAGTGTGGCGAGCGCAGCGAGCCACCGAGCCCGAAGCGTGGCGAGCGCAGCGAGCCCCGCGAGGGGACGCGGATACCTTCACAGGTATCCGCGTCCCCTCGCGGGCTTCACAGCTGTCCGCGTACCCTCGCGGGGCTCGCTGCGCTCGCCACGCTTCGGGCTCGGTGGCTCGCTGCGCTCGCCACACTTTCTATTCTCAACTCCACGCCGACGTGGATAGTGGGGGTATGAAAAGGTCGTAGGACGCGTACCGCCGCGCTCGCCACGCATCGGGTTGACGTTGATCGTGGGGTGGCGTTAACAATTCGGGTGGCCATTATACACTTCAGGGTGCCTATTTGGCCTCTGTGGCCCATTTAACATTGTTTCCTATGGAAAAATCGGGTCAATTGAGGCATTGAACAGGAAAATTGGGTCAATTGAGACATTTAACATTGTTCCCTATGGGAAATCTCGGGCATCTCGTCGGTTGATCGCACCCGATTTTTTAGTGCATTCAATGCCCGAGATTTTTTACTAACGATGCCCACGATCAAAATCGTGGGCGCCCTTCTAAGTAAAGAGTACCTTAAAAAGTATATTTAATACCCCTCTCTTAGATTGGAAATGAAGAGAGGGGGGAGAGAGAAAAAAATTAAATATAAAAGTCCAAAGGGAGAGATCTCCCTGTACCTGCTGTATGTGCACCGGTGCAGTTTTTTGGGGCTGTGTTGCAGCAGTCTTTTTAAAGTTCCTTGAAATCCAGGCTCCGGGTTAGATTGCAAGTGGTGTGGTTACCAAACCCAGGAGATTTACTGCAGGTAACAGGTCTCTTGTCTCTCTGGCACTCCGGAGATGAGGTTGCTCAGTCAGAATTAGCACATGTGGGCACCCTGGATGGATAGAGTACACATGCGGACACCCATGGACACATCCGTGCTGTCTGAAATCACCATCCTGTTTTGAAAATGGCGCCGACCGCCGGGAACTATATATCCCCAGGTCTCGCGAGAATCCGACGCGGGATGATGACGTTTTAGCCTCGATTTGGACTCGGAAAGATGGCGGGAACCGGCGAACTCCTCGGATCAGGTAAGTTCGGGGGGTGCGGATCTCTAGGATCCGAACCCGCTCATCTCTAGTTATAAGAAGGGTAAATCCTGGGTCGTCCTGTGTATAATGGGTGACAAAAAAGTGTTCTGTAAGTGTAGCGGTAGCGCAGCGAGGTAAATGCCAGGAGCATGGCGAGGAAACCAAGCCATGCCAGGGAACGGGGGGAAGCACACCAGCTGCACTCTACCCCTTGTCCTTGGGCTCTGTGCTTTTTTTTTTTTCATCAGCCGCTCTAGACCAGTTATCTGCGCCCATCTGGGTACAGATTTCAGCTTACAGTGTATATTTCCATTGCACCAAAGACAATCAGTCACTGGGTTAGCCTGTAGTGTTATTTATTACCACTCTTCTGTTTGTACTGTTATACCCTGTACAGTCTTAATTGTTGCCCTATGTATGTCACTGCAGACCACTTGTGGCACCCTGTAATAAATGTATAATAATATTCATATTTGAAATACAAGTAATGCTACTAGTCCCCCCAAGCAGATAAGCCAGTCAGGAGACTTATCAACTGCCGGTGCCTAAGAGTTGATGCAAATAACACTGCCACCAACTTTTCCGATTGGCTGTTTGCAGATTCAGGCCTTGGATACAGCACAGTGCAGCTCTGCATGCAATACCACTGTATTCCCAGAGCAGCCATGTGCCGTGTCTAAGAGCAATAAAAATAAACAGCTCTGCCGTCCCTTACAAAAATGACAGCAGAAATTCTCAGATGGAATATACACATATAAACCAATGCATTTAATAAAGTTCACAGGCGGGCAGATGACAGCCAATAACGCAAAGTAAGCTGCAGATGCACATCCCCATAAAGGTTACCTAGAGGTCTTTAGAAGCACAGCGTTGGTACAGTCTAGAATGGCGATTCCATGAATCCATCAGCGTTTCGGTCAGTCCTCAGTGTTCCCAGCCTCTGTCATCATCTGGGATAGAAAAACAGATGGCTGGAGATTCTGACCTTATATCTCACAGCACGGCAGGAAAATCCAGATAAACATAGAGTTGCCCAAATATACCACACTGTGGTCAGTCACTGATCTCTGAACCATTTAACCATTTAACTCTTTCAGTCCTGCAAGAGGCTACATGATCCTAGCATAGGCCGAGCCAGCTTACATTACAGCAAGTGCCCAGGCACTGGAGATTGCAGGTCCAACCTACGTAGTGGTTATTTTAGGAAGTAGAGAGGTGATCATTTAGAGTGCAGAAGAAACAGATGTTATTTTTGGAACCTGGATAAGAGAAGTTTTTTTTTTTCTTTTTTTGCAAACCACAAACCACTATTTACTGTATAACTTCCGACCGGGGGGTGCAAAGGGCATAGAGACTAATAAAAGCCACAGCACGTCTGTGAATAGAGTTTCCACCCGCAGGTGCCAGACTATAATCTTTTGTACATAAGTAAATAGAGTACCGTACCTAAACTACCAAACAGCAAGCTGTTCCGGGAGATCATCTTTCTAGTCTGTATTAAAAATATCACATTACATTATTCCTGTATAAATACCAGCACGCTAATAATACCCCTTTTCCACTAGCCTAAATATTCCGGGTTTTTGCACGGGAGCGCGCAAAACCTGGGATTTTAGGCAGGTGGAAACGCTACCAGTTGAAATAACCCAGGTCGCGAGACCCAGCATTTCTACCCAGGTAGCGACCAGGGTTGAACACGGATTCAACCTGGGTCACTGTGTAGTGTAAACTGGCTCAATGAGACCAGGGTCCCGTTCACCACAGTGCAAAAGCCGCCACCTCCTGATGACGTCACCCACCCGGCATTATGCCGGATGGGGACTCTAGTGTAAATGGGCTCACAAGCCGGGTCGCACCCAGGTTGGAGCCGGGTACAAAATCCCAGGTGCAACCCGGCTTGCAGACATAAAAAGGGGTTATAATACATCAGCACACCCTACTGTTGCAAGGCACCTGCAGACACAGATTATATATATATATATATATATATATATATATATATATATATATATATATATATATATATATATATATATATATATATATATATATATATATATATATATATATATATAGTGATAACTGGTTACACTGACCTCATGCTGGAACACAACAATCCTGGCACTGAACACTGTATACGGCCAGAGCGATATAAATAGTAGGAAACCAATAAACATTTAAGCTGTTGCGTTCTGACAATTTACTTTCCATATATAAAATTTTAATGGCAATAATTGATAGCATCCCGAGCTTTCAGCAGTAAAGTGACCCTGGCACTTATTTTACAATGCCCATTAACACACCCACACACACACATTCCAGAGTGTCGACACTCACAAAGAACGTCCACAAATTCAGGCTGCTCCACTAAAGATGGGTCACATCCTAAAACCCGTCGATGGACTATGTTTTTTGACCTGTGATTAAATACTCTTCAGATGCTTTGAAGTGTCTGTGTGTCTCCGAAACACTGCCATCTGTTGGCAGCGAGTGAAACTACATCTTTCTCTCTCACACATGCACAAACACAGAGGCTATCACAAGGTAGCAGACCAGCTTCTGAAGCAGGAATAATAATAATAATAATAACAACAATAATAAATATATATATAGGTCTCGAAACGTAGGAAGTTATCAGGTCTCCTGTCTCTTCATTTACTCTGAGTGCCGCCGTCACCACATGCATATACAGCCGGTCTCCTACGGGTCATCTTCCGGCGGGCACCAGCTCATTAATATATATATATATATATATATATATATATATATATATATATATATATATATACACACACACACATATATATATATATATATATATATATATATATATATATATACACACACACCTTGATAAAGGGGCGCCGCCCCGAAACGTTGGTTGTTTTCCATTGTTTGCCAATACAAGCTTTAAAAGACCTACGAGTGCCAGTCTTCATTCCTTATATATATATATATATATATATATATATATATATATATATATATATATATATATATATATATATATATAGCTGGCGGTTCGGCACTCCTGCTCCCAAGCACAGAAACCTAGGTTCCCTCTGGATCCAATAGGTAGTTAGGAAACAAGCAATCAGCGGCACTCAGTAGTATTTTCAAATCAGTGTATTACAATTCCAACGTTTCGGGGACTAGCCCCTTTGTCAAGGTGCAAATAATATTTCCAAACAAACACAGGAAATCATTGCAAATTTGAGGACATTTGATATTTGGGGACAATTATTTGTAATGCACAAGTTTTGAGTATCACTTAAATCTGTGCATGATGCTGATCTAGTCCTGTTGCATCCTCCTTTAGGACCCCATTGCCCCAGCATTAATACTGACCATGCATCTTGACATTAGTGCACCCTTCCATATTCTATACAAACCCCATACACTCATTGCCAGTACTGCTCCCAGGTACCCCCTCACCCACTTTAGATGCATGCTCTTACCTCTGGGTGAGGCAGCTCCCAGGGATGCCAGCAGCAGTCTCCAGTCTCAGTGTATCCCACACACACACAGTCCTCTGCGCTACAACCATAAGCTGATTAACACAGAGAGAATGCAACATTCCCATCGATACGATCCGCGCTCGCCACGCTGTCCTCATTCAGACCAGATAGATCGAGCGAAAAAAAAAAGATCGCGCCTGCGCACTCCGTCTACCGTGCTCACGGTACTGGCAAGTGTCAATCAAACACAATCGGGCGCGGCTTACACGCTTGTGTTCCCGCCTCTTAAAGGAAACGTGACGCCTCCAGTTGCCAGGATATAACAGGGGGAGCCGCCATCCCCTGTACTCGGGTAATGCACCGGCAGCAAGGGGTTAACCTGCAGGCTCCGCCCGCTGAGGGGCGGGGCCGTGCGCTAGTCTCCGGGACCAGGAAGAGGTGAGAGCTGGCAGGAGCAGGATGGCAGCCGCCGCAATAGCTCGGTACCGGGTCAGGCTGCAGGAGCTCGCCCGCAAGTACAAGGAGTTTGTGGTCCAGAATCCGACAGGGGCCACTAAGGTGGAGGGGGCGGTGCGCATGCTCTCCTACCTCATTGCAGGTGTGTGCAGGTGTCTGTGTACTGCTACCCCTGTCCTCTCCCAGATACCATGTGTCAGGTGTCTGTGTACTGCTACCCCTGTCCTGTCCCATATACCATGTGTCAGGTGTCTGTGTACTGCTACCCCTGTCCTCTCCCATATACCATGTGTCAGGTGTCTGTGTACTGCTACCCCTGTCCCATATACCATGTGTCAGATCAGAAGTGTGTGCAGGTGTCTGTGTACTGCTACCCCTGTCCCATCCCATATACCATGTGTCAGCTCAGTAGTAGTGTGTGCAGGTGTCTGTGTACTGCTACCCCTGTCCCATCCCATATACCATGTGTCAGCTCAGTAGTAGTGTGTGCAGGTGTCTGTGTACTGCTACCCCTGTCCTCTCCCATATACCAGGTGTCTGTGTACTGCTACCCCTGTCCTCTCCCATATACCATGTGTCAGATCAGTAGTGTGTTCAGGTGTCTGTGTACTGCTACCCCTGTCCTCTCCCATATACTATGTGTCAGATCAGTAGTAGTGTGTGCAGGTGTCTGTGTACTGCTACCCCTGTCCTCTCCCATATACCATGTGTCAGATCAGTAGTGTGTGCAGGTGCCTGTGTACTGCTACCCCTGTCCTCTCCCATATACCATGTGTCAGATCAGTAGTGTGTGCAGGTGCCTGTGTACTGCTACCCCTGTCCTCTCCCATATACCATGTGTCAGGTGTCTGTGTACTGCTACCCCTGTCCTATCCCATATACCATGTGTCAGATCAGTAGTGTGTCAGGTGTCTGTGTACTGCTATCCCTGCCCTGTCCCATATACCATGTGTCAGATCAGTAGTGTGTGCAGGTGCCTGTGTACTGCTACCCCTGTCCCATATACCATGTGTCAGATCAGTAGTGTGTACAGGTGTCTGTGTACTGCTACCCCTGTCCCATATACCACGTGTCAGATCAGTAGTGTGTGCAGGTGTCTGTGTACTGCTACCCCTGTCCCATATACCATGTGTCAGATCAGTAATGTGTGCAGGTGCCTGTGTACTGCTACCCCTGTCCTGTCCCATCCCATATACCACGTGTCAGATCAGTAGTAGTGTGGGCAGGTGTTTGTGTACTGCTATCCGTGTCCTATCCCATATATGGCTGCAGGTGCTTGTGCCAGTCTGTGTAACCCATGCATTAGATCAGTAATCGCTGCAGGTGTGTTGTTTTGGGAGCTGTCAGTCTCTATACTGCATTCGGTTCCTGTGAGCACTAGTCTACAGTGGATCAGATGTATAATAACTGCAGACGTGTTCTGGTGGGAGCTACTGGTCTGTATACTGTCTCTGGGATACATAACTCCTGTACAATGTATCATATCAGTAATCACTGCAGATCTATGCTGTGCACCATTCTGCATCTGTCTGACCTCACTGGTACAGAGATCTAGGTGATACTGAGCTGGACTTTACCCCTCACCTGCTGTGCTGTAATCTCCTTACATGGTGACACATAGGGCCCCATTCATGTTCACTCAGAATAAAATGTAGCTCTAATGTTACATTCTACAGTGAGACAAACAAAATCAGGGTGACCTCTTTCCAATGTCATCCATATACCACGCCCATAAGTAATGAGTCCCTAGAGCAATGCGGAGAACAGCCCCCCGATAATTGGAGACCTTTAGTAAATATTCCTGGTTTGTTCATTGTGCAAAGTGCTAAATAAGATTTTTGCCGCAACAAGTTTCATTAAATTATCGGTACTTGTGTAATATCTAGGTGCCCGATGTCAACATTTGACATCGGGTCCGAAAAATCGGTCGCATCGCATGGAGTGCGTGGAGTTGATTTTATATAGCGTGGCGAGGGGACGCTGGGCTCGTATTACGCGGCCCCACGCGGGGCTCGCCACGCTTCAGGCTCGCCACACTAAATAAAATCAACTCCACGCCGACGTGGATAGTGGGGGTATGAAAAGGTTGAAGGACGCGTACCGCCGCCCCTCGCAGTCTCGCTGCGCTCGCCACGCTTCGGGTTGGCGTTAACAATGGGGGGGGGCATTTGACCTAATTAAGGTGGGTATACAATGAAAAATTGGGTCTGGGGGGCATTTAACATTGGATCCAATGTAAAATCGGGTCTGAGGTACAATTTACCATTGGGTCCAATGGCAAAATTGGGTCGGTCGCGTCGCATAGCATGCTATTATAATGGCATGCGATGCGACCGATTTTTTTTTTTTTTTTTTTTTTTTTTTTATTGTACAGGAACGTCTTAAAAACCCCGAAAATCAGGTCCCATCGCATGCCTTAAGTTAAGGCATGCGGTTAAAAAATCGGGCGCCCAGATATTACACAAGTACCAAATTATCCACTATCCTAAAGCGTCTCCATTACTGACCGAGTTCTAGAAGCAGCTGCAGCCATGTAAGTGTAGACCATAGGATGGTACTGACAAGAGCTCAAGCATTGCTGTAATAACAATCCAAGCAATGAAGACCTTTTATGTTTTGTTAGTAACATCAATTAATGTCAGGCAATAAGTAGCAGCAGAAGTCTCCTTTCTCCATAGTTCGCATGTTCGGACTGCTACTAATGGTTGATGCACTAGTATCGACACCATAGCAACCACCGCCATATGGCACATGAGCAGAGAAGGCTTGGTGCACCGCTCTGAGCTCTTTTCATTAACCTTATTCTTTTCTTGGGTGTGGGTTGTTCGGTCTACACCAACTAGGTCGACATGGGTCTAGGTCGACACAAGCACTAAGTCGACATGGTCAAGGTCGTCAGTCAAAATGTCGACATGGGGGTTTTCACTGGTTTTTTAGCCGAATGTCGACATGGACACCGTTTTAAGTGCACAGCATACCCTTCGGGCACGGTACCTCGCTACACTCGGCACACTAATTTATTCTCCCACCACACCCTAGTGGATGTTAGGGCATGAAATACCGCATGTCGGCTCAAAAAACTGTGTAAAACCCCATGTCGACCTTTTGACTGTATAACTAAACCCATGTCGACCTTGCTGCCTGTCGACCCAATGCTTGTCGACCTAGTTGGTGTAGACCTAATGACCATATCCCCTTTTCTCCACCACACCTTTATGACCTGTTGAGTCTAGGATCTGCAGCCACACACGGTCTATCTAGAGAGATTTTGAAAAGGAGATGATGATTTTTTGGGTAGTGAGCGAAGAAAAATGATTGGATGCATCATTAAAGGGCACTTAACTTGCTATTAAAAAAAGCAAAACCTTTGGTGTGGGCGAATGCTGTAATCAGTAACTCCGGCTCTATAGGGAGGGTACCCAGACACCTTTCATTCCCCTTGCACCGCCCTACAGTATGCTTATGTGATGCAATTATCTCTTCTTTCCGATAGGACGCTTCACGGATTCAAATGAGTTGTCTGAGCTATGTAAGTACATCTTGGTGATAAGCACATACTGGTAGGGGTGACTTGGGGGGGGGGGGGTTGTCCCATTTACTTGGAAGAGGTCTTTGAGGTGTGACAGTACCTGTGTTTTGCCGTTTGACTTACCAGGTGCTTACGTTTCTTTATCATTTAAGTTTATTCCGCCTCCAATCTCCTGGTTCTACTTAATGATGGGATCCTAAGAAAAGAGCTGCTTACACCTCCTCCCACCGTAAGTACCCGGCACAGACCGTATACCTAGTCATACCTACGGGCCGTATACCGTGTCCTACAATGTCTATTTCTCCACCTAACCAGCCTCACCTCCGCTATTTCTGGCCTTGACGTCTCTTGCATCCGCCATGTCTCCACTGTTGTCTTCTTCATTCCCAGGATGGCTCCCGTCAGCGTCTGCTCAACTGGCTGGGGGTCTTGGAGAGTCTGGAGGTTTTCATTGAAATTGGGTCGGCACGGGCATTTGGAGATAAGATGAGATGGGTGGCCATACTGGTCATTCAGCTGCTGAAGTAAGTGCAGGGTCCCTCTAGTCATAGTGCATAGGTGGAATACACAGAATGCAGCTGGAGTATTGTGGGATGAACCAATACATAACAAAAATGCTTGTATCAACCTCCTAACCCTGTCTACCTTAGCCATGTCGTCTAAGGCCTGTCGACCTTCAGTGGTCAACATAAATTAGGTCAACCCAATGACCCATGCCCATCTCCATGTGGGCCACCCTTTTATTGTCGCAGGTACCTGCGGATAGCTCACTTTGGGCCAGGTGCTTCTCTCAGCCGTTGTGGTGCTTGGCGTAATTTACCGTTCACAATCGTCCACATGGATGGGAAAGCATGAAAAAGTCCCCTAAAAATCATAAAAAACTGACTGTCCACCTCGACATTATAGACCTCCATTGTTGCATGACCTGAATGCCCCCCCAACGTTGTGGGGACAGAAATGAAGATCTGGCCCAGCTCACAAAATGGCTGCCGGTATAGTATGAGAGGATTCTGAGCTCCTAACACCTCACTTGGAAATCAGAAGACACCACTGTGAGCATGCTCAGTAATGGTTTTCCTGCTCCTCTCTCCCCACCAGGGCCTGCCTCCGTGTTGTGCTGCTTCTGTCATATAAATCCGGTATCCAAAGCTTTCCCTCCACTACTCCGCTTGACCGCGAGGGGGCCCTGAACCAACCAGGTTTGTTGCCATATAATAGCCTAGGCCCACAGACGTTTGCTGCAAGGTCTCACATTTCTCTATATACTGTATGTGCGCTCCTGACTCTGGCACGTTACAGTAAGGTATTAACACTTATTGTAATCATGGTTCCCGCAAGTGATGCCCATGTGTAGAGTCCACGGACCTGCTCGTGTCTGAGCATATCCAGTTATCTTACACTTACTGTATGTTCACCCATATATATATATATATATATTGCCTGCTATAGAGTTGGACTGATATTGGGTCCTCTAAAATTGATTATACACTTTGCCGAAGGATCAGCCTTTTTGCCGACCTGCTGATCAATTTAATGCAGGCATGTCCAAACTGTGGCCCTCCAGCTGTTGTGAATCTACACCTCCCAGCATGCCTTGCCATTGTTTTAGCATTCCCTAAATAGCAAAACGGTGGCAAGGCATGATGGGACTTGTAGTTTCACAACAGCTGGAGGGCCATAGTTTGGACATGCCTGAATTTAACGGTTCTTAATGTTAATGGCCAATCTGCCGCCCGACACGCCTCGCCACAGGAACCGGCAGTGATGTCCTTGTTGGTGGTTTGTGCGGCTGGCACATGGGTCAGTTTCCGTACATACGGTCGGATGTACCGATATATCGGCATCTGCTGTGCTGCACAGCTGATGTGATGGGTCTGTTTTGTTTACAGACCTATCCGCTTTACACATGAGCCGATGGTCTAGCCGATATATGATTCACCAGCTGTACGAGCGATATATCGGTATATGTGGTTTGAGAAATATGGTGTTTGGAGGTCTCACCAGATGTTGCCTGGAGACCGGCGCCTGCCTACCCGCTCTGCCTCCTTTATGTCTAATTCTGACTTTTCCCGCCGATTGTCTCTCAATAGAGGAAACCAATGGCAGACATGAAACCTGCTTTGTGGGCAAGCGGTCCAGTCGTGCTGTGCGCTCCCTGACAGACGGTAAGGATCCGCCTTGTTTGGGGAGAGGGGTACAGCATATTGGGGGGTGCTTGTAATACCTACAACATCGTTCTTTGTATATGCAGCACCCTCTGGCCGTCATCGTTTTTGGAGAAGCCCTCAGGCTCCGGATGCTCAGCAGAGGAAGGCAGATGACGGGAAGCCTTCTGATTTGGGAACCTTAGGGACTATAGCAGAGACTGTTCAAATCCTGAGGCCCATTACGCACTGTATCCTTCATGTGCTGAGGATGTCAGCAAACACCCGCTATCCAGGGGGTAGCTGATGCGTGACAGTCTTTGTAAACTGTGCATCGTCCATCTTCTCATTGATCCTTAACCCATTCACTTCCAGTGGCATGTCTGGCAGCCTGGGGTCAGAAGTCCTGGAGGCCTTGGCTGATGGCAGCTGCGTTGGATGTTGGCAGGTGAGTCAGTCTATTCTCAATCGTCCTCATAAGACAATCTTCCCCCACACCTCAGCCAGGTACCTATGTTTATCATCTCCAGCTGGAGCCTCCCCCTATAGGTGAAACGCGTGAGATCTAGGAATAGTTTGTGCTTGGGGGGGAAAGGGGGGATGGGGGTTTTGTTCTCAGCAGCTTCACCTACATTTAATACATTGATGTTTCTTCTATAGCCTGTGCGTACTCCGTGATATTGACCATCTGAGCCTCCGGGAGCGAAGGGAGCTGAGGAGGAGGACCCTCCTTTTACTGTTTTACTTGGTTCGGTCTCCATTCTACAACCGATATACTGAGTAAGTACACAATATATCTGTACACGGATGTATAATCATGCTAATTCTGGGAAGCAGTAGTACATGTGCCTGGGTTACACGCGGGCCAGATCTTCAGGATTTCTTGTGTAGTAGTGCCTGGGTTTTACCAGGAGGGTGCGGCAGTATATCATCGGTTTACTCGGAGTCACCATTGCTTTCAAAATTCTCCAGATTCCCTTCTTACAGTAACTACAGACGTTCTATTATCCAATGTCTTGTCTGGCTAGATAATATCTGTTATTATTGATGGGCAATAATGACAACATAAGTTGGTTGTATTGACACTTTTCCAACAGCAGGGGGCAGATTTGTGCATAGGTTACATGGTAAATATGTGTCTGCAGTATTTGACATGTTCTTGATGCATTGCCAGGATCCGCCTCCTCCTTCTCCTACGTCTTCTGGGAGACTACGTCCCGGGAATTGGGCTGGTGGCACGTAAGTCTGATTTTTACTTTTTTAAATCAGAAATGTCTCCGGAATGCATTACCTTATGGTAGTTATGGGGTTCCTGGGTACATTAGCATACAGAGGTGAGTCTTACATACACCACGGCTGCACAATGTACACTACTTTGTGTGATTCTGTCCTGGACAAACCGGTCTGGATCCCTCTTTCCATGAAATAGTTAGGCCTGCATTTTGCAGATCTCTTGCATATGGCTGGCGTGACGTCACTGGGTGACACTGGCTTCCAACTCGGCGCCACCATCGAGAGCACTGTGCAGAATATCGATTCTAAGGGTACCCATACAATTATTCGATGGGATGCGATATCGCATCTGATGTGCTTTTTTTCCAGCACCCGATGTCGCAAGAAATAAGATGCTGGAAGAGGGTTGGCGGGCATCGGTGTAGCGGAGTCGTGGCAGGAGGGCTGGCGGAAGTCAGCAGCAGGTGGCAGAATTTGAAATAAAACTTTTCAAAACACCAAGAGGCACTCTGGTTGGCTTAGAGAGCTCTAAGCCAATCATAGGCCTCACATTCAGGCGGTCGCTGATTGGCTGAGAGAGCTCTCTCAGCCAATCGGAGGGATGCCCAGTATCTTAAAGTTTTTTTCAAATTCTGCTGAGCGCAGCCCTCCTGCAGCACATAATATTTATCGATGTGATGAGCGACACTGCAATATTGCCCTAGTGTATGGGCTTCCTGTCTAATTGAGTCTGAATGAAGGTTTGTCTTGTAACCATCCTGTCTCTATAAAGGTCCCCTCATGGATTACTTACCGGTCTGGCAGAAGATTTACTTCTACAACTGGGGCTGACAGGGCTCCTCTGGGCTCACACTGGCTGGATTTGAGTCTTCGTTTCTGGGCTTCACTCTTAGCAGAACGTGGAGCTCACCAGGGGCTGCAACATCTGCTAAGTGATGAGGTCGCTGCGCTCCGTAATGAATGATGGAACAATCTCTGGACATTCCTGTATTAAACTCTGGCCGTTTTAATTCCCTCCTGAGCAATACTGAAGCTGTGGTAGGACCAAGGCCTTCACCTGCTCACTGAGGCCACCATTACTGTGGTGGGGACTTTGTGTATTACAGCCTGCCGACTGATCCTGAACATTTGGAAAGCGTATACAATGAGTTATATAATATGCGGAACACTGGATATATAATCCCCTTTCTGTATCATAATACCAGCGTGAGGATATCATGTGACTATCAATACAGTTTGTTTTTTTGTTGTTTTTTTTTCTACTAATCCTTGGATAGAGATATAGTGGACAGAGAAATTGGCCCATAACTGTCATGTTAGCCTGGGTTTGAAAAATGACAGTTATGAGCTGATTGGCTGATACTTTATCTCCATCCGTGATTTAGGATGAAGGAAAATGGGGATTCTTCTGTAGTTACATAAGCTGGTGAAATGTACGAAAAGCATCTAAAGAGTGCTGGGGTTACCCATAGCAACCATATTTTAGCGATCATTTTGTAGAGTCGATTAGACTCCTGTCTAGCCGTTTGAGAACTCTCCCCGTATGTGGTGTAAATGGGCTTCTAGGACATGTATAGTTCTGTATCTAGACCTGTTTCTCATCTCAACATGCCAGTCTTGTAGGATTTCCCTGTGTGGAATAATTGTTGTTTCAGCACATGAAATCCTGAAGATCTGGTCTGCTGTAGGTCTTTGAGGAGAGAGAAACTGCTCTAGAACATCATGATATGTTCAGTTTCTGAGGTAGATGCTACAAGCTGTGAATTGTTCTGTATGATCGGCAGCTGTTCAATAAACTGTATTCAGTACGTTCAGGTCTGGTTTATAGCACACAGAATATACTGTACGATGGGATGTGTATTCTACCATCGCCATGACAACCAGATTAATACCAGCACCTGTCCTTGTGTTTCTCCTCACACTGCATTGCTATGGAGAAGCTACACCAACAATGACATGTTTATATTCCATCCTTAGTTCATTGTATACGTTAATATCTTACACCAGCTTCGAGATGATGTTTGCTGATTACAATGGAGTGTGTTACAGCGCTGTGAAGGTCGGCCTTATAACGAATATGCCAGCATTCGTGGACTTTGTGGTTCCTAGACATCCAGATTAAACTGGACCTCTTCATTTTGAGGTCCGGTTGGTGCCAGCAGAACACTATGGGCCTTATTCTTGTTCACTCTTTCTGACAAAATCCTTCTTAGATGGACAAAACCATGTGCACTGCAGGGGGGTAGATGTTACTTGTGCAGAGAGAATTAGATTTGGGTGGGGTTTTTCTTCAAAGTGAGAACTATATTGCAGTGTAAAAATAAAGCAGCCAGTATTTACCCTGCACAGAAACAAAATAACTCACCTAAATCCAATTCTCTCTGCACATTTTACATCTGCCCCCCTGCAGTGCACATGGTTTTGGATCTTGTCAGAAAGAGTGAACTAGAATAAGGCCCTATGTACTGAGGGGTGGGTAAAGAATAGGGGCAGCTTTAGGATGCCTGGATCCGTCTTTGCCTCATACCTGTTCTCTGCGTACATCGCTGCCCTAGGTAAACCAATGATGGCATAGGTAGCGCTAGTCAGATGCCAGCCAGATTTACCTCTGCAGCCTAAACCCGTGCCCCAATTATCCAATATCACAAACTGTCTCTCAGCCATCTGCTCATGGAGCGCTCAGATTAATTTAAAAGTAGGAAAACTGTAGTAATTCTACGTCCGTGTCTCTCCCAAATTGCTGCCGGATCTCTACTTATCAGTCAATGTTTCAATTCGATCCAACAGCGACATCTCCTATGAGCTATTGAATTCACTCCATGCATATTTTTCAGTTAGTTGGAATTCTGCTTGACACGCAAAGCTGCGAATTTCGCTGCGTATGTATGCGCTGCCTGGCACTCGCATGATAGCCCACCCCTGCTCGCACACCGGAGATTCCCGCACGTATGTGAATGGATGTTTAGCATGTAATGATTTTGCAAGCGCTCGAAGATCTAAGACACCGGCGCATTTACATGGGAACAACCAGCATTTTCATGGTGGCACATGAAAATGCCCCTCTCCACTTCCCGCCCGCCCTGCTAGGTGCAAACAAGTGACCATTGACCGTGCCCGCTCGTACCAAGCGGCTGAACATGCGCATACATGTGTATGGCAAGTCGCAAACCATCGCACGTTTGCGCAGGGAAGCGTATGGATCAGAATGAGGTCCTCTGTGCAGATTATGTGGCGCACTCACCGCACCAGCCATAAGCAGGTAGAAGACCTAGTAAGGGTCAGAGTGATGGGTCTGACAATGCATAGCTGTGTTATAGAGATCATGTAGGGCCGTGTTCTGTAATGCGGGATCAGCAGGGAGGACGCGGAATGTTCTGCTACAGATGTGTCCTCATGATTCTAGTCTCAGCAGCTGATGCAGCTGGAGGTGCCTAGTATTAGGTGGCTGGCAGGTCACCTGCAACTCCGCTAGCTTTGGGTTTCTGACATGAGGCAGGTCAACTGCAACTCCGCTAGTTTTGGCTGTTTTTCTTTTCTTTTTGTTGCATAAATGCATCTTAGTCGCAACATCATTTGTGCTGAGAAATTATGTGGCGACTTGTGTGCGACAGAGTCTGTGTATGCACCACAATGGAACTTGGCATGGAAATAAACCATGGTGGCTACTGCCGCCTGAGGTGCGGGGTGAGGACCGAAGGCTGTTGTGTTTTTTTTTTGTTGTTGTTTTGTTTTTTCTTAAAGCACCAATCCTTTAAAAGGTTTGGTGCTTTAAAGTTTTGTCTAGTAAATGATTGCCGCTTTAAAAAAAAAAGTCCGAGATCGGCTGGCATACCGAATATCCAGGAAACCCGGACAGTATTAAAACCCACCAAAAGACTCATACAGATATAAAAGTGTAACTATCAAATAATCTGCACAGACTCCTGGTGCATCGCATCTAGGACACCTGTTTGGCAAGACTGCAAAGATGTTCAAGGATATGGGGCCAGATACACGAAGCTTCAAATGTGATAAACAACCAACCAATCAGCTCCTTCCTGCCATGTTATAAACTGTTTGAAATATGTCAGGCAGGAGCTGATTGGTTAGTTGTTTATCACTTTTGAAGCTTAGTGCGTCTGGCTCATGATCTGCACTGCGATTGATCTCCCCGCTGCAATCTGGGTGGTAAACGTTACTATTCATAAATATTACTGGGCTGACGATGATATCGCCCATGTGACTGAGTTACTGGTATGGTGCCACATTTATTTTGTCCATACCCCTATCGATGTCGCGCTCTTCTGCGCACACATTCTCAGGCAATGTCAATCAGAGTCACTGAGGCGGTTGGTAAGTAAATCTCAGGCTGTTTATTGAGGAGCCACAAGCTGCCCTCTGCCCCCAACCAACAGGGTCACCCCTCAAGTGCAAGCACTGCACCTGTGACACACCCAAGAGCTGACATTCTGTACTTTCAAGGAACCACTAAACGTAAAATAGAATTCAACCCAATATGAGAAGGTCCCTATGACACAGAAGTGTATAGGCAGAGACACCAACAGGATCAATTTCCCGAGAAGCTATTGTCCTACTTTATCAGACATTTCAGCCTCCGATATGCTGACTGCACTGCCATTATAGACATCTGAGGCCGGCACAGGCCCGCTAGTAGAAATCTGTATGAGAATGCAGTGTGGCATTAAGCCACCAAGAACTTCTGATGTCACTGAGGCACTTTTTGTTCCTAGTGCACCGATAGGCTGCTACATTTTGTGATGTCACTGGTACCAAGAGGCTGCGTTGTCTGAATGCCTGACTGCCATCTGTACGTGCATTGGCTGCCTGGGATATGTCTGTTGCAGACAGGAAATCTGGTGTGCAAGGGAACAAATGCTCCCCCAAAGATGGAAACCTTATTTAAAACAAAGAACCATGAATTTTAGGTTTAGTGGCCTTGATTACATCACTAACAGTGAAGAAAACCAAAGCAAGCAGCACATTCGCCATCCCCGAACCCATGGTCCATTTTGAAGCACACTTACAATATTATCCCCCTCTACCCACTGTGTCAGTGTACCCCCTTCCTGTTTATAAACCAGTTAAGGCTCATCGATCTGCACACCCTGCCAACTGCGCATGTTACACCGCGCCCAGGTGCGTCTCCCTATCCGCATGTTACTCTGTGACACACGTCTTGTCACTAATATACACTAGTATAATGCACACGCAATCATTCGCTAGCCCTTACTTGATATAAATACTATGTTTGTTGACACACAATGTCTCGGTACACAGATGCCAGCATGCAGGGACAGTACGTCTACCTCCCCCCCTCTCGCTCACTGACTAGTCTAGTCCGGCTGCCACATTCGCTTATCCTCGCACCTTCCATTTGCAGTATATGGGGGGTGTGCAGATGTCTGCTGGCACCCCAGCTGCTTGAATATGCACAGTGGGGTTAGGGGCAGAGCTGAGAACTGAGAAGGTTATCGGGAAGAGTTCTAAGATGGAACAGGAGTTTATCGCCCTGGCTGATGTTGGCACACGCCGTTCGTCAGTCCTGTAGGGCGGAGGAGCCTCTCTTCCCTCACTCCACCAGTCCGGCAGCTTCCTGCTTCTATGTGAGCACTAGGTCCATGCACAGAACAGGTTTCAGTGTTAGAAATCCATGGTTACTCCAAGTATATATCCTCTGTGGGACACGTGTATTCCACAAACTCTTTGTAGAACTGCTGGAAGGCTCTCCTGTGGGGAAGAGACACGGAGGTTGTATCAAAGCGACACAGAGAAAATGTTAAGGGGGGGTGACAAAATTATGTATAGAGAGATAAAGTACCAGCCAATTAGCTTATACCTGTCATGTGACATAACAACAGGAGCTCACTGGTTGGAACGATATCTCTCCAAAGTTTGGAAATATTCTACAAAGTGTGAATCTTCAGGTTGCCCAACTGTTGCATATTATGTTTCCAAATCTCTGGACTATCACCCTCCCCGGTTATAGGTATCACAAACTGTCACATTTTAGAAATCCACAGGTGACCTTACTGTCACATTTCCCAGGTCACCTAGCTGGTGCACAGCTGTAGTCATTACTAACTGTCACATTTTTCAAACCTGCTGCATTCATTCCTACTATAGATCCACAGGTTGCCTGAAAAACATGCACCGTTGGTAGATCTTGAGGACAGGTTTGGCCACCCCTGCACTAGAACGATTTTGAATAGATATGTTGTTCCAATTTGGCAGGAAAAGACATATCGACAGGATCGTTCAGTGTACCTGTTATGGGAAATGGATCTATAAAGAGAGTGTTCATAAATGAATCTTGTGACTTCTATAAGGGTGTTTTAAATATGTTTTTTTTTTTTTTCTTTACTATGGTGATGTCCCTTTAAATAAAATCACAACCACATGTAAAATTAATCAGAATAAGGTTTTCCCCTTTTTTCTTGATTTAATTTAATGATTATAACACTGCTTTGCACTCCCTACATTGTCTATCATGTCCCTCCATCTTTCATTGATTGCTTGGCATACAGTATGTATTTTTGCATGCAGTTCTTGGTAGTACAGCTAGGGGGTGCTCCACAACTGCAGAATTTCTAACCGTAAACATAACTGAGGAGTAACTGCACCTGTCCAGTCAATGCTACAGTATATTAGGATGCGAAATGGCCATCTATTATCTGGGTGCTCCATACAGGTCATGCTACATTTTAAATGGAGTATTTACTACCGCATTGGTTGTGTATAAATCATTGTAATCCTCTCAGGCTACTGTCCTGTGATATAAGGAGCAGCCGTCTGCTACATACAGTACAGTGAGGGCGGCGATTCAGCCGGTCAGTGACATCACCAACATCCTGGCTGAACCAATGAGCAGGGTGCATTGGCTGAGCTGCAGACCAGCTACACGTTATGTACCCCAGGAGAGCTGGACTGCACACACCCTATGGTAGTGCCATGCTGAGACTTCTAGTACCAGGCAGGAAAAAGAAGAATGCAGGTGCACACTCTGTCATCATCCACGACATCGCTGACCTTGCATCCAGGATGGATATTAAGTGTTAAATGTACTCAAATGAAATGTGATGTTGCCCAGAGCAACCAGTCCAAACCTGTCAATCATTACCTCTTTTCATTTTTGGAAGCTTTAGTAAATGTACCCCACGGCGGCAGACTTACCCGACAGACTCTGCCAGGGGTTTGGTGGATTCTTCAGAGACAAATACATGACAAGCAAACCGGTGGTCTGATGGGTGTTTAGTGATGAAGCCAAAATATCTAGGAAGGAAGACAAAGGGGAAAGAATAAATAATAGACAAGCGGCAAAGGGTGGTAGAGAACAAATGGAGGCCACTGCATCTTCCCCAGACCCCCGGTCACTCACTTGCTGTTCTTAGGGTGGTAGCCGCAGAAAGAGACGTTCTTTAACTGGAAGAAATGGCTGCATGTGTTCACCTGCAGGAGGACAAACAGGACAGGTCCTGAGGAGCTTCTAACAAACAGCTACTGACAAGGGAACGTTACACCCAGAGGGACAAACAGGACAGGTCCAGGGGAGCTTCTAACAAACAGCTGCTGACAGGGGAACGTTTCACCCAGAGGGACAAACAGGACAGGTCCAGAGGAGCTTCTAACAAACAGATGCTGACAGGGGAACGTTTCACCCAGAGGGACAAACAGGACAGGTCCAGAGGAGCTTCTAACAAACAGCTACTGATAAGGGAACGTTACACCCGGAGGGACAAACAGGACAGGTCCTCAGGAGCTTCTAACAAACAGCTGATGACAGGGAACGGTTTCACCCAGAGGAACATAACAGGACAGGTCCTGAGAAGCTTCTAATCAGCTACTGTCAGGGGAACGTTACACCCAGAGGAACATAACAGGACAGGTCCTGAGGAGCTTCTAACAAACAGCTACTGACAAGGGAACGTTTCACCCAGAGGGACAAACAGGACAGGTCCAGAGGAGCTTCTAACAAACAGCTACTGACAGGGGAACGTTTCACCCAGAGGAACAAACAGGACAGGTCCAGAGGAGCTTCTAACAAACAGCTGCTGACAGGGGAAGGTTTCACCCAGAGGAACATAACAGGACAGGTCCTGAGGAGCTTCTAATCAGCTACTGTCAGGGGAACGTTACACCCAGAGGAACATAACAGGACAGGTCCCGAGGAGCTTCTAACAAACAGCTACTGACAGGGAAAGGTTTCACCCAGAGGAACATAACAGGACAGGTCCTGAGGAGCTTCTAACAAACCGCTACTGACAGGGAAAGGTTTCACCCAGAGGAACATAACAGGACAGGTCCAGAGGAGCTTCTAACAAACAGCTACTGACAAGGGAACGTTACACCCGGAGGGACAAACAGGACAGGTCCAGAGGAGCTTCTAACAAACAGCTACTGACAGGGGAAGGTTTCATCCAGAGGGACAAACAGGACAGGTCCTGAGGAGCTTCTAACAAACAGCTACTGACAGGGGAAGGTTTCATCCAGAGGAACATAACAGGACAGGTCCAGAGGAGCTTCTAACAAACAGCTGATGACGGAAAGGTTTCACCCAGAGGAACATAACAGGACAGGTCCTGAGGAGCTTCTAACAAACCGCTACTGACAGGGGAACATTTCACCCAGAGAAACAAACAGGACAGGTCCCGAGGAGCTTCTAACAAACAGCTGCTGACAGGGGAACGTTTCACCCAGAGAAACAAACAGGACAGGGAACTTCCACCATTGGATCTCTGCTGAAACCATCTCCACCGATGCAATCACTGATTCTTGGGTCTACTAATGATCAATGGCCATTTCTAACTCACCATACTCTATTGTCTCCAGTGTCCACCGTAGAATCAGAAAAAAAGGATTCAAATACAAAAATCCTATTTTCAAGGTTTGACGATCCTGATGAAATTATTATTATTTCTTTTTGTAAAAGGATTGGCTGAGGGTGGAGTCTAATTACTGAAGGCCTGACGGCGTTCCCAAGGATCATGCTGCTCATTTATTAACAAGATATGTTACTATTACATAGTATATGCTGACTACACAGTGGAGGCCGCCATTTTGTTGAATACACCGTGCCTACTCATGGATACTTGTCACAAAAGAATAAGAGGTTACACACTAAAAGAGGGCAAGTGATGAAGTTCCCTATAGCAACCAACCAGCTTCTACCTGATAGTTATCCAGTACATTTGTTAAAATGATAGGGAGGATCTGATTGGTTACCATTTGCAACTTGTCCTATTTAGAAGGTATGTTGACCTCTCCCCAGGAGTGACCAATGGCAGTGTCCTCTGTGTGCTGGGAACATGCACAGTATAAACTGGAGGCTGGTTACCACTACCTGGCAGTGATCTTCAGGGTCTTCCCCATGAACTGCGATTTTTAACCCCCGCAGGCTGATCTCCAGCACACAGCTAGATGGAGGATTTGACAGCACTGTAAGGCGACGAGACACGGCGATCTGAAATGACAAGGCTGCAGGTCAGCAGGCAGTGGCTGCAAGGTAGCCATTATTAGCATCATTACCCGTTATTGGTATATCAGCAGCATACTCATAGTAATAAAACAAGACTATTAACAGACTGTCCCATTCACAAGCTTATAATATAACAGGAGCTTGATAAATAAGTGTCACTATTGACTAAAGGCCAGTATGCTAGTTCTCAGGATTGATATGTGGGTCTGACAGGACCTATGGAGGTATTGGAGCCCTCTGACACAACACTGGAAGATAACCCTGGATTTCTATCTTCCTAGTGAATTCAGTGCTGCACTTGTGCAGGTCTTCAGAAAAATGGCGCCTGCTCTAGTTACCCAGAGACGTCTGCAACTGAATATCAACATTCAGTTTGTTTTCATTATAAATGTAGACAAGTTACATCGGGTCTAATTCAGGCCTGAGCACAGGACACATTTGTTCTCAAATTGGGCAAAACCGTGTGAACTATACCATACCCAAATTTTATACCCAATCACATTCACATAGGTCTGGGGTATAGCCAAGGTGTCCCATTGGTTAATACTTGCCGTTTTGTTAAACTTTAGATTTCTATATAGTGGTAGTATACAGGTAACCAGTGCAGGGGATGACAGATAAGAATAGCAGTCGGTACATTTATCTAGAGCAATGGTCCCCAACCTGGGGTACTCGGCAGACTGGTGGGGGTACTCGGCAGACCGGTTAATTTACTTGAAATTAATATTGGTAATGGCAGGTCTTCCGTTGCCATGGAGATGAACCAAGTTGAGTCACTTCCGGATCCGTCTGCAGCGTCCTCAGTATCTCTTTATGCTTTTGCCAGACCGGCAATACACTGGGAGCTACCGCATCTGGAGGACGCAGCGACTTTAATCCTACGGGTGTTAGTGGGAACCCCGGAGACAGTACACAGCCAGCAGCGAGACACAGAGGGGCCCGATTCCTGACCGCACACTGCTCCTCCGCTACCGGAGACAGGACACAGCCAGCGGCCAGACACAGAGGGACCCGATTCCTGACCGCACACTGCTCCTCCGCTACCGGAGACAGGACACAGCCAGCGGCCAGACAGAGAGGGACCAGATTCCTGACCGCACACTACTCCTCCGCTACCGGAGACAGTACACAGCCAGCGGCCAGACACAGAGGGGCCCGATTCCTGACCGCACACTACTCCTCCACTACCGGAGACAGTACACAGCCAGCGGCCAGACACAGAGGGACCCGATTCCTGACCGCACACTACTCCTCCACTACCGGAGACAGTACACAGCCAGCGACCAGACACAGGGGGCCCTATTCCTGACCACACACTACTCCTCCACTACCGGAGACAGTACACAGCCAGCGGCCAGACACAGAGGGGCCCGATTCCTGACCGCACACTACTCCTCCACTACCGGAGACAGTACACAGCCAGCGACCAGACACAGGGGGACCTGATTCCTGACCGCACACTACTCCTCCGCTACCGGAGACAGGACACAGCCAGCGGCCAGGCACAGAGGGACCTGATTCCTGACCGCACACTACTCCTCCGCTACCGGAGACAGTACACAGCCAGCGGCCAGGCACAGAGGGACCCGATTCCTGACCGCACACTACTCCTCCGCTACCGGAGACAGTACACAGCCAGCAGCCAGACACAGAGGGACCCGATTCCTGACCACACACTACTCCTCCGCTACCGGAGACAGTACACAGCCAGCGGCCAGACACAGAGGGACCCGATTCCTGACCGCACACTACTCCTCCGCTACCGGAGACAGTACACAGCCAGCGGCCAGACACAGAGGGACCTGATTCCTGACCGCACACTACTCCTCCGCTACCGGAGACAGTACACAGCCAGCGGCCAGACACAGAGGGACCCGATTCCTGACCACACACTGCTCCTCCACTACCGGAGACAATACACAGCCAGCGGCCAGACACAGAGGGACCCGATTCCTGACCGCACAGTACTCCTCCACTACCGGAGACAGTATACAGCCAGCGGCCAGACACAGAGGGACCTGATTCCAGACCGCACACTACTCCTCCGCTACCGGAGACAGTACACAGCCAGCAGCCAGACACAGAGGGACCCGATTCCTGACTGCACACTACTCCTCCGCTACCGGAGACAGGACACAGCCAGCGGCCAGACACAGAGGGGCCCGATTCCTGACCGCACACTACTCCTCCACTACCGGAGACAGTACACAGCCAGCGGCCAGACACAGAGGGACCCGATTCCTGACCGCACACTACTCCTCCGCTACCGGAGACAGTACACAGCCAGCGGGCAGACACAGAGGGACCCGATTCCTGACCGTACACTACTCCTCCACTACCGGAGACAGTACACAGCCAGCGGCCAGACACAGAGGGACCCGATTCCTGACCGCACACTACTCCTCCGCTACCGGAGACAGTACACAGCCAGCGGCCAGACACAGAGGGGCCCGATTCCTGACCGCACACTACTCCTCCACTACCGGAGACAGTACACAGCCAGCGGCCAGACACAGAGGGACCCGATTCCTGACCGCACACTACTCCTCCACTACCGGAGACAGTACACAGCCAGCGACCAGACACAGGGGGCCCTATTCCTGACCACACACTACTCCTCCACTACCGGAGACAGTACACAGCCAGCGGCCAGACACAGAGGGGCCCGATTCCTGACCGCACACTACTCCTCCACTACCGGAGACAGTACACAGCCAGCGACCAGACACAGGGGGACCTGATTCCTGACCGCACACTACTCCTCCGCTACCGGAGACAGTACACAGCCAGCGGCCAGGCACAGAGGGACCCGATTCCTGACCGCACACTACTCCTCCGCTACCAGAGACAGTACAAAGCCAGCAACCAGACACAGAGGGACCCGATTCCTGACCGTACACTACTCCTCCGCTACCTGAGACAGTACACAGCCAGCAGCCAGACACAGAGGGACCTGATTCCTGACCGTACACTAGTCCTCCACTACCGGAGACAGTACACAGCCAGCGGCCAGACACAGGGGGACCCGATTCCTGACCGCACACTGCTCCTCCGCTACCGGAGACAGTACACAGCCAGCAGCCAGACACAGAGGGACCCGATTCCTGACCGCACACTACACCTCCGCTACCGGAGACAGTACACAGCCAGCAGCCAGACACAGAGGGACCCGATTCCTGACCGTACACTACTCCTCCGCTACCAGAGACAGTACACAGCCAGCGGCCAGACACAGAGGGACCCGATCCCTGACCGTACACTACTCCTCCGCTACCGGAGACAGTACAAAGCCAGCGGCCAGACACAGAGGGACCCGATTCCTCACCACACACTACTCCTCCGCTACCAGAGACAGTACACAGCCAGCGGCCAGACACAGAGGGGCCCGATTCCTGACCGCACACTGCTCCTCCGCTACCGGAGACAGGACACAGCCAGCGGTCAGACACAGAGGGACCCGATTCCTGACCGCACACTACTCCTCCGCTACCGGAGACAGTACACAGCCAGCGGCCAGACACAGAGGGGCCCGATTCCTCACCACACACTACTCCTCCGCTACCGGAGACAGCACACAGCCAGCGACCAGACACAGAGGGACCCGATTCCTGACCGCACACTGCTCCTCCGCTACCGGAGACAGTACACAGCCAGCGCCAGACACAGAGGGACCCGATTCCTGACCGCACACTGCTCCTCCGCTACCGGAGACAGTACACAGCCAGCGCCAGACACAGAGGGACCCGATTCCTGACCGCACACTGCTCCTCCGCTACCGGAGACAGGACACAGCCAGCGGTCAGACACAGAGGGACCCGATTCCTGACCGCACAGTACTCCTCCGCTACCGGAGACAGTACACAGCCAGCGGCCAGGCACAGAGGGACCCGATTCCTGACCGCACACTACTCCTCCGCTACCGGAGACAGTACACAGCCAGCAGCCAGACACAGAGGGACCCGATTCCTGACCACACACTACTCCTCCGCTACCGGAGACAGTACACAGCCAGCGGCCAGACACAGAGGGACCTGATTCCAGACCGCACACTACTCCTCCGCTACCGGAGACAGTACACAGCCAGCGGCCAGACACAGAGGGACCCGATTCCTGACCGCACACTACTCCTCCACTACCGGAGACAGTACACAGCCAGCGGCCAGACACAGAGGGACCCGATTCCTGACCGCACACTACTCCTCCGCTACCGGAGACAGGACACAGCCAGCGGCCAGACACAGAGGGACCCGATTCCTGACCGCACACTACTCCTCTGCTACTCCTTAATATAAGGACGTGCATACCGCTCACTTCTACTCGTAAGCACTGTGGATATTTCAAATTGAGAGGAAGGGTACTCCTAAATGAGAAGCCTAATCAAGGGGTGCGGGGGGGAGAAAAAAGGTTTGGGAACCGCTTATCTAGAGACTGCATTCAAAACAGACCGTTGATTGGCAGAGGATATGAAAACGGCAGATTCATTTCAAGGTGGGCCGAGGGCATCCAGAATGACTTGGCAGAATGACCAAGGATAATCCGGAGAAATACAGATGATGAGGGATCTGGACAGGGAAGATCGCATTGAGGTGTGAGCTGCATACAGCTAATACACAGCCAATACCGAGGCACAGGGGAGCTTATACATTTTCCAAAAAGATGGGTAGAAAGGAGCAGAGAGCCAACAACTAAAGCCCCGTACACAGGGGGCGACGGGAGCCCCTCGCTGATCACTCCGCACACATCACTGGCACACAATACGCTGCACCAGCGATGTGCGATCGGTGCGGACCTGGGTTGTCTGGTGAGAACACTGGAGATCTGACTAGATTTTGGATGCATGCAGTATAAATCTAGTCAGGTGATGGCGATGCGTGGGACTTCGTATCGCCATTGCTCGGGGGGATACACACGGAGCGATCCGTGCTTACGGGTCAATTCAGACATGTTTGTACAAGTCTGAATTCAGCCCCAATCTCTGAGGGTGGGGTGTGCGCCTGCGCATAGTTGCTCATGCGACGGTCAAACTCCCAGAGCATTCGCATGAGTGACAGGTAGGGGGCGGTCATTGGGGTCTGCCCAGCGTCTCATGGATGTGCCCACTATCTCATTCCAAAAATCAACAGGACAGAAATGGGCAACGGTACATTCGGAGACAGTGGAAACAGTCCCCATGTAACCCACCTTACAGGCAAACCCAAGAGCAATAGATACAACTAGGTATACAGTATGCTGACTTATAAACAATCTTCCTCATGAATAATGGAAAATATGTCCAGACATACGCACCCCAAACCTTTGCCTTTGTCCAAACTCACCTTTTGCATGGCAGTGCAGAGAACGTCTGTTCCCTTGTGATACGGAACCTGCACTGAACCGAGAAACTTCACCCAAAACTGATCCACCCAATCGGAGGCTCGGGTCTCTGCAAAGAAACCTCAAATCAGACAATTATCCTTATAATTCCTCATTTCTACATCTTTTATAGGAACACATTACATTGTATAAAGTTGTAACTGATGTTACTGGCCCAAAAACAATTGTACATCAGTCAACAAACGTATACCCCTTTCACACAGAAAATGAAATTCCCGGGTGAAGCAGTTCCACCTGGGAATTTCATGAAATACCGGGACCTTTTTCATGTGAAAGATCCAGATCTTAGACTCCAGGTCTCCGACCCTGCAAATGACCAGGGTCAGAGGCCCGGAGTTTAAGATCCGGATTGACCCTTTCACACAGGTGAAAACCCAGTGTAATAGAGCAAATCTCTGGGTCTACATTTTAGACCTGGAGATTTGCTCTGCTTTGTGAAGGGGGTCCGACAGCAGCGGCCGAATAACCCAGCGCTTCAAATGCCGGATTATTCTACAGTCGCTGTCTGAAATTGGTATAAGTGGTATAAAGTACCAGCCAATCAGTTCCAGCGGTCTTTGTAAAATGACAGGAACTGATACTTGGTACTTAATCTCTCTCCACTTTTTCTTTCTCCAGGCTTTGTCTCTCTCCATGGATTAGTACACAGACCTCTATGTATAATATTATTTCAGCGCTACGTACTACCATACTAATCTTCATGTCAGTGTTTCCATAGTTGTACACAGTTGAGGCACCCATTTTGTGGGCCGAATCTACAGTTATGAGAGGATTTTTTTTTTTGCTAGATTTATCAAAGATGAGAGAAATGGAGGAGATATATCAAGCATTGGAGAGTGATAAAGTGGAGATATATCAAGTACCAATCAGTTCACAGCTGTCATTTTTTTTCAAACAAGGCCTGCACCAATGAGTACGTTTGATATATTTACACACTTTAATGAGGTACATAATGAACTAATAGGTTGTGCTCTCATGAAAGCCAGTCCATCCATTTTGTGCTGCTTCCTAGTGAGTTCGTAGACTGGATACAGAGACATGAGTACTGGTATAGTGCACAAAATGGCCACCCAGCCTAACCAATGGGAGGCAGAAGTGCACAAAATGGCTACCCAGTCATCCATGAAGAGTACATAGAATCATCACAATTATGCTCACCATGGGCATGCAGAGAGAAAACAACCAGGGCACCTCTTAAATGAACCCCAACATTTTAAATATTAGGTGCCATTACCTGCCAAGTGATCCGGTTCTTTAGTCACCTGGACTGCATAGAAAGCAGGAAAGATACCCCGTTCCCCGGTTCTCATGTTATACGCCTCGTACCAGAAATCCTCAGCTTGCACCTCCACGAACAGCGGATCCTCCACTTCCAGATCCAGTTCCCCAGGGTGACGAGGAATAAATCTGCAGTGAGAACGGATGCAGTAACTATAAATATTCAGGGACTTTGCTGGCGGTCAGTGACATTGCTTCTATGAGGAACAGTCAGAAGATGAAAACATTATAAGCCTTGCCCAGTAAAGCATTGGAAATATGCTGTTCAGTGTAACCCTGAACAGTTCTTTTATAATAATATCCAAGATTGTATATTTAAACACTATACTAATAGTAATGCTTAACTAGTGAGACTGAGGGGACATTTATGAAAGGCCTATAGAGACTATATAGTAATTATTGATACAGAAGAGGCAGCCATTTTGTTGGCTGTATGACTACTCAGGAAAAAGCGGTTTATCTTGAACCCAGCCTGACAAATATATGTCACACCTCATGGACAGCGGTTAAACAGGGTGACGGTGGGGTGCACCCTGTGCCAGTCTCACCCCCCGCGCACATGTCCTCAGGGTCCTGCGCTCTGTGGCACAGAACCGCTGCGCACAAACATTTCTGGGGACAGCGTGTTGAAAGGTGGGATCAGGGACAAGTGTCAAACAAATGCCAGAACAAAGTTTTGGACCAGTAACCACTGTGCCGAAAGACTTTTGTGTAAGTGCCGAGTATCATAGATCCCAGGAACGTACAGGAAACAGAGAACTTCATAACTTGAAGCTGCAATACCATGAAAACATACTGTAGAATTTTTATTTATGTTAATATAAATTGTTGTGGTGGACTGTAAGAAGAATGTTGGCATTTACCATTTTTGCTTGCCTTGTTTCTTTAGGCATCTATAAATGGTTTATAATTGTACACAGTCTCATGGACTACCATGGCAACCACAGTAACATGACACGTGGTACAGTGAACAGAGATACCACATCTTTGCGTTCAAATGTAATATACTCCCATCCTATTTCGCCTCAGTCTTCAGAGGACACGGTAAAAGTTTTGAGATTGTTCAACGTGTTTTAATATGAAAAAAGATTTTGAAAAGGAGATAATTTATAAGACAGATAAGAAACCTGCTTATTTAAAAGGAACATAAGTTACTAAAAATAAAAAATAAATAAAAGTGCAATTGCTGCTTTATAATGGGATATCTAGGCGGCGTTAAAACTCCAATGAATACGTCAATCATTTTGTTAAAGTTTTTTTTTTCTTTTTAAGTCACCTGAATACAGCTCGATGTGTCTGTTCTCGTTCCTCCCCATGTATCAGGCACGAAAATAAACCAAAAGAATCTGCACCTGAGAGAGATTAGAAACTGAGGGCACCTAGGGAACAGAAAACCTCTTGCACACCAAAAAAAACACCAAAACAATGACCAAAAATACAGTACCTCCCTCCCCCAGAAAGACATCTTCTACACTCAGCCGAAAGTGATTGAACACCACCGCACTAGCAGAATGGCGTGCACCTGAAGCAGACACAACCTTTCCAGATGAGGTGGATGTGTTTGGCGATTACCAGGAGAATGTCTGATGCCAAGATGTACAGTACAGAATGGAGGTGTTGTTATGCATTGGGGACGTATCAGCTGTTTCTACAGAAAATCCAGTAACTTGATTGGACCGGCCAGCTCAGAGTCCAGGGGGGCATATGTCATTTTGGACATTTTTCTAAAGCGGCAATCAGTTCAAGTCACAATCGTGTCTTTTAAATGATTGCTGCTTTTAAGAAAAAAAGGCTAAGATCGCCCGGTATCCCGCTCCTCCGAAAACCTCTGATCCTATTACATTAGCTTGAAGATCATAACCTCATTGAGAACCTCTGGGAGGAATTGGAACAATGGGCGTGTTCTAGGCCAACTGGCCAATTGGTTGCTGTATTTAAGGCAGAATGGCAGAAGATCCCGCCTACTGCTGTCCAGGAACTGGCGGACATTGGCCAAGAAGGGTGTCTGGGCCTACAACGTACTGACGTCACCAACATCTCACTGATCTGCTGTCAGTGTCCAATCACTTTTGCCTGCATAGTGTAAAATGACAAGGGTATACGGCTATAACACGCACAAACAGCCTATTGAAGAAAAATGCACATGCTCCATGAGACAAGTATTCTAAGGGCCTTACTCAGAGATGTATGCAAATGCATTCCAAGCATACGCCAATGACGCAGGCGCCATCTTTTGTATAGAGTTGTTCATTCCTGGCATCTGACCAAAAGGTTGACATTCCATGGGTCGAAACCGTCAAAAGGTTGACATGAGTTTTTGATGTTTTATTGGTGCCAATGGCAACACCTCAACGCTCGGCACACATTCGCGAAATGGGAAATGGCCCGCATGTTTCCACCATTGCCATCCTGACCCTTTGCTTGTGTCAACCTAGTAGATGTTCGACCTTTCGGTGTGGACCAATTGACGGTCTATCTAGACATTGGGCCTGATTCTGGTTCACTTGCAAAAGCAAATTCTTTCTCTAATTGATAAAACCATGTTCACTGCAGGTGGGGCAGATGTGCCATGTGCAGAGAGAGTTAGATTTGGGTGGGGGGTTTGTACTTCAAATTTATATCTATGTTGCAGTGTAAAAATAAAGCAGCCAGTATTTACCCTGCACAGAAACAAAATAACTCACCCAAATCTAGCTCTCTGCACACGTCACACCTGCCCCGCCTGCAGTGCACATTTTTTTGTCCATTAAAGAATTGCGAGTGAACCAGAATCAGACCCATTCTATGTGAGCCATCCGCCCCATACCCTCACTCAAACGCTTTTAGACCTGAGTGAATATATCCTCCGTGCGTGCAAAATCACAATTGGCGCATTGCGTGCATGTAGGTAAGGCCATCTGTGTAGACGCCAATGATGGTTGCCATCAATGGAGATTCTGCATCCAGCCATTGAAAGTTTTAGCTATCGACGGTCATCCATTATATATATGACTGAATGGCCTGAGTGTGGGCCAATCAGAACTCGGGGGCGGGGCTTTCAGGTGTCGGTGGATGGAGCTATGCTTGGGGTGGGGGTGGGGGAACGGAAATGTCAGTTCTCCTTTGCCATCGATGTAGGAAAACCATCTGGTTCTCCCACATCGATGGCAAAAGTATTTGACATCGGCCATAAACCATCGATGAATTCAAATCATCGATAGTCGATGGCCATCCTTACGTGCAAGCACTCCACTGTGTACGACATCAGCATTGCGGACATCTCTGAATCAGGCATTGATACCCCAAAAAGCCAGCAAAATAAAACACACACACAATATACTGTATACATATACTGTGTATAAGAACAAAGCAGCTCACTCGTAAACTCACTCGTACAGCGTGACCGTCCATTCATGAAGACGTTGAGGAACTTTTTAGAGTAGGAGACATCTCCGTCCGCAGAAGAGGTGTCCGAGAGGCACATCGACCTCCGCACTCTTTTCGCTTCCCTCCCGGCTGCCCCCACCTGTTCCTCCTCTTCTTCCTCATACTCCTCCCCAATAGCAGACTCATAGGGTGAGGAAACACAGTTGTCATACACGGTGCCACTGTCACTGTCATCGCTATACCCTGAGTAACACTGCCGCAAGCTGATCAGCTGAAGCTGAACATTATCATCTACCACTAACGTGTACTTCACCGAGTCATAAGATAAACCGCTGGTGTCCGAGCTGACGGAGGACCTCTGCAGGCCACGGTGACCACCAGCTCTACCGGGACAACCCAGATATCCAACCCCATCTTCCCCTTCTTCCTCCTCCTCCTCCTCCTCCTCACTGATGGAAAGCTGCTGTCTGCTTTCACTGGCGGGACGGACATTGATGTCTGCGTCTGAGCTGACCGACATACGGCAGGGTCCGGCCTGTGATATTAATGGTCTTTCTGGCTCGGGGGGGTCCGAGCATCGCTGAACAGGAGTCAGGAATATTTCTTCTGTGGGCTCCAGCCGCACATCTGTCTGGTAACGGATGCGGTCTCTGTGTGGGTCCAAGCAGGAGCGGGTGGAGGAGCGTCCGGAGGGGTCGTTGGCGCTCTGGGTGGCATTGTGGCGCCGGCAGGGAGTGTCTGTGGAGGTGCCGCGGTCCTGTGTGACAGCCGGTGGATTCCCCTCGTCGCTCAAACACACGTGCTCAGTGGATGGGGTCGTCTCTCCTGTGGAAAACAGTACGGGTGAATTCTGGGTGGAGGCACCGAACTATTGGGGGTTTACTTACCAAGATGCGAGTTCTATTGAAGTTGAAATGTTGCCCATAACAACCAATCAGATGATACTTCTTATTTATTTAGCACCTACTAGAAGAGCCATGTCCAACCTTGGCCCTCCAGCTGTTGTGAAACTACAAGTCCCATCATGCCTTGCCATAGTTTTGCTATTAGGGAATGCTAAAACTATTGCAAGGCATGCTGGGATGTGTACTGTAGTTTCAGTTGGAAGGGCCAATGTTGGACATCTCTGTTCTGGAAGATAATAGACAGAATCTGATTGGCTGCCCCTAGCAACATCCCATCTTACAGTAAAACTCCCATCTTAGGAAATTTACCTCAGTGGGATTTCCTTACTAAGGTGGGAGTTCTATTGAAGATGGGTTGTTGCCCACAGCAACCAATCAGAATCTACTTCTTATTTATTTAGAACCTTCTAGAAGATAATCAATATAATCTGATGTGGTATGGAGGTGTGGTATTCTGAGGACTATATTTATTAATAGACATGGCTGCCCCCACTACAGTACCTGAGATCAGTGGACATTTTGTCCGACCTATAAATAAAATATAATAATAATAATTGTTGAACCTAATACATCCATAAGGGCCATATGTACTAAGCTTGAAAAGTGATAAAATGGAGAGTGATAAACCACAAGCCAATCAGCTCCTACCTGCCATGTCACAGGCTGTGTTTGAATAATAACAGGTAGGAGCTGATTGGTTGGTAGTTTATCACTCTCCATTTTATCACTTTTCAAGCTTAGTGCATCTGGCCCTTAGTATGGGGAAACATAATCCAAATTCATGGTGGAACAGCATAACAGAGCGGTCAGCAACACTTGCCCTAATAGAGGTGAGGAGCAGCATTATCCAGTCAAACACATCTGATTTGGCCACTTTTCACCCAATTTCTCAGCCCGATCTGTCAGAATTGAGTGAAAAGTAGCCAAATCAGACTAGTGTACGGGGACCTTAAAGGAGTATACACATGGGGTGACTTCAGCCCCTTTTCTAAGCAATGAGACTAGCTCACTTAGAAAAGGAGCACAGAACGCACCGTGCGTATGTCCCGCAGCGATGCCGATGTGCGGTCTCGCAAGCCGGTATCGCCGTCTGGGAAACTTGCACTGGCTTTCCCCAGATCACGGGCCTTTGCCTATTATAAAAATAGGCAAAGCCCCACGCAGCACGAAAGCTCAGCACACAGCATCGCAGTGTGCTGAGCGGGTGCACCGCGATGTGTGCTGAGCGTTCGTGCTGCAGCCCGTCGCCCAGCCAGAAAAGCCGGGTCACCTCGTGTGTACTGGGCTTTACTTATAAGTCAGCTGTATCTCTAAACCAGATATAACAACTTCATCATTTGGGAATAATAATAATGTAAATGAACCAGACAGGTGTTGTGGTATTTCTGATGCGTTACTAAATATGAAAGTCTGTGTATTACTGACATAAATAATAAGTTGCAACTTAAATATTACTAATTATACATTACAATGTCTAGCGAGCTGGCTGTGCTATAATTCCCCCCCCCCCCCCCCCCCCCCCAGTATATTAGAACCGCATCCTCACACATTTGGCAGAATCTGACTCACCTGTCTTCAGCGGAGAGGAGGAGCGAGACACCCTCTCCTGCCAGGTGTATTTCTTCCCCAGAGAGTTGTTATTCAGAGTATCCTGCAAATGTAAAGTTCCACAGTGAAGTAACCATACTTGCCTACTTTTGAAAACTAGTTTCAGGGAGATTATAGTGGGTAGTAGAATTTTGCACAGTGCCCCATTGAGGGGGCGTGTCATGCTCCTCCCAAAGGGCGTGTCTAGTTCCATATAGAGATTGTGAAAAGAGATTGTGAACGTGGCACCTAGAAGCGTGGGAGTGCACTGCTACATCTGAGAGGAAACTTGTAAAATGACTTATATCCAAATGTAGATGAGCCCCAAAGCAGTTAGTAAGAGCTACTATACTTGGTAATGTGCTGGGAAATGGTGCTGATGATTCAATGTAAATGTATCTGTCTCTCATTCCTTTTTCCCCCAAAAATGTGTAATGTGGGCGAGGTGACATGAGGGAGATTGCTAGACTAATGAGGGAGATAGGGAGAATGCTGCTATTTCAGGGAGTCTCCTGCAGAATGCAGGAGGGGAGGCAACTATGGAATACACCGCATCCCAGGGTATGTGCTTATTATAAAAATGGATCCTCCCCTATACTGGGGGAGATTTATCAAAGCTTGGAGTGAGGTAAAGTGGAAAGAGAAAGCACTAACCAATCAGCTTCTGGCATTTTTCGGTACTAGCACGGCGCCCACGATATTAAGTTGTATGGCATCACATCGCATGCCATATGCTCGCATGCGATGCGATTTTAAATTGTATAAGCCAATATACGATTTTTAATTGTATAAGCACCCTAATGGGTGCATACAATGTTAAATGCACCCCCACACCACCCCCACTATCAACACCAACCCGAAGCGTGGCGAGCGCAGCGAGCCCACGAGGGGCGGCGGTACGTGTCCTCCGACCTTTTCATACCCCCACTATCCACGTCGGCGTCGAGTTGATTTTATATAGTGTAGCGAGCTGACGCATATTAATTTACATGTATTCTGCGTGCGCTCGCCACACTATCTACAATCAACTCCACGCCGTGGTGGATAGTGGGGGTATGAAAAGGTTGGAGGATGCGTACCACCGCCCCTCTCGCGGGCTCGCTGCGCTTGCCACGCTTCGGGTTGGCGTTGATAGTGGGGGTGCTTTTAACATTGGAAGCCCCCATTACGGTGCTTATACAATTAATTAATTATAGGGGGCACATTTAACATTGAAAACACCCATTAGGGTGCTTATACTATTTGAAATCGTATACCATTTTATATTCCATACAATGGCACATACAATGCGATGGTATACAATTTAAAATTGTATAACATCGGCTGCCATGGCGTAACATTGCATCGTATACCATCGTATGCCTTATGGTATGTTGCGATGGGTGCCGTGCAAGGAAACAAGTACCCATTTTTCAAATACTGACTGTAAAATGAAAGCTGATTGGTTAGTATTTTATCTCTCTGCACCCTTTGATAAGCTTCCCCCACCACAACTGTCATTTCGTAGAACGTGCTAGATAAGTGACAGAAGCTGATTGGTTGCTTATGACGACTCCTCTGTATTTCTCTCCCCAATGCTTGATACATCTCCCCATGTGACCAAAAAGCTGACAGTGCCAGAAAGACAGCTAGAATGACTGGCCATACATTAATTCCCAGGGACAGGTTGCTGCTGAGTGTGTGATTGTAAGCCGGTCACGCGTGACGCTGTGTCAGATCTTGGCTTCACCACAGTCTCCAATATGACATGTTTACTGAACATGATTATAATGGCACTTTTGTCTTTTAACCCTATAACATCAGCTGTATATAGATTATTGGACGCGTCAGGCTTCACAGGGTTAAATCCACTTCTTTACTGAACGCTCGTTTAGGAATCCCACAAAATAGGATCCGACTGTGTAGAATGGCACCAGAATATAATATAATACTGAGAAACAGGGCGAATCTGGCACCGGCCAGAGAAATGAGGGCCGGTGTCACTGGGTCACTGTGCAAGTGGGAAGGATGGTGTCAGGCAGTGGGATCGGAGATGACTCAGAGCTGTCATTCTCTCCTTCCCCAGTTACTGTAACCATGGCGACCAACGCTAATGGGGCAATGAAAGAGTGAGCGGAGGACGTGCGAGGAGAGAGCGAAAAAGGGCAGAATGAGGGAAAGACAGTAGTGGCTGGAAGTCACGCAGCCGGGGAGGGAGGTTACGGGGAGACGTGAGGGGGAGATAAGCGATTTTGCTGCTCTCATCCCATTAGCAACCCCTGACAGGATTACGCATTTTCTATTAGCAGAGATTACGCTGCTAGCAGGACAATGCTTCTGCCATGGGATATTGTGACATGCTCTGACACAGAAAGCCCCTGTCAGGATAAGTGTCACCTCTGCTCCATCACCGGCCTGTAACTGCGTATTTTATGATAAACAAGCTCCTGGTAGCGGCGAATATGTAAATGTCTCACTTTCGCATGTAAAAAAAAAACAGTTGCGGCAAGAACCACTTCTGTTTTTTTACTTTCCCCATCATGCACTGGGTCACGTATACCTGGAGGGGGGGATATAAATTTGTGGCAAGCAAAGCGAGCCCGTAAGGGTACAATCCAGCTGAAATAAAAGAAAATAACCTACACCTATGTAAATTACAGATAAACTAAAAAAACGATGTGAGGACATCTAACGAATTCCGCCCTCACCTGACATCACATCCTGGTCAAAAAACAGAAGTGGATCTAGACACAACCATATAAAACCACCTGATGCCGGAAGTGCAAGTGTCAAACTTGTTAAGGTGCCCATACACCTGCAGGCTCCATCCCCCAAACTTCCGGTACTGCCGTTCCGATGACCAACAAAAGTTCTGATTCCTCAATCTTCGCTGGAAACATGGAATCCGAATTTTTACGCATTTTTGATATCCCCGTCGTGACTGTCAGGGGATCGGGGGTTTGCCCCAATGCACCGCTGTTGTATGGGCACTATTACTCTAAAAAAGTACAATAAGCCCCAGCAAGCCCTGGAATAAGTATTAGTACTTGGACATGGCCTCGCTTGTAGAACTATTGAGGACGGGATGCATCATCGCTTGAAGAGTGATAAAGTGGAGAGAGATAAAAGAGTCTATTTACTAAGCATTGGAGTGAAATAAAGTGGGAGAGAGACAAAGTACCAAACAACCAGCTCATAACTGCAATTTTTCAAACATAGCCTATAACATTGCAGTTAGAGCTGGTTTGGCTGGAACTTTATCTCTCTCTCTCTCTCTCTCTCTCTCTCTCTCTCTCTCTCTGCAGCTTAGTAAATAGACTCCAAAACACTGACCAAAAAGTTCCTTCCAGAAATTTTTCAAACACATCTGAAAATATGGCAGATAAGAGCTGATTGGCTGCTACTTTATCCATCTACGCTTGGTGAGAGATAAAGACAGGGGCGTAACTATGCCTCCGCAGCCCCCGTCGTGGCGGGGAGGCGCAGAGTAACTATGGGCGCCGGGGGGGGGGGGGGGCTGCGGGGCTACAGTTACCTGCTGCGCTGCTGTCTACTCTGCCCGGCCGCATCTGCGGTCACTGTCCCGTCACTCGCTCCCGGTGCCGGCTCCTGCTGATAATAAAAACTGACACTTAGAAAATGGCTGCCCCCAAATTGCAGACAGTTTTGGCAGCCATTTTCTAAGAGTCACTTTTCATTATCAGCAGGAGCCGGCGCCGGGAGAGACTGGACGGGACAGTGACCGCAGATGCAGCCGGGCACTCTGTCAGGTATGGGCAGGGGAGGGGAGGGAGAGGGGGGCGCCGAAAAAAGTGCGGCGGGGGAGCGCAAATTATATAGTTACGCCACTGGATAAAGATTATTAAACGTAACATAAATGCCCTCTCTATTAGTGCAGGCTATGTAGTTCCACAAATGCCAGTATGTCAAAGCAGGCAATGGCTGCTAGGGCTTGCTAGGACATGTAGTTCACAAAAAGCATACATTGGCCATACATAATGCATTACAGCCATCTTTATCATGCTGAGGCTCTCTTTTGGTCCCCAAGTGAAAGCCCATCTCCTAGACTGAGGTTTCCTCCCCACACCTGCACAGTTGACATTAACGTTATCTTAAAATTGTGTTACCTAGCTGCTGCCTGATGAATTAAGCAGGGATGCGGTAAACTGCAAAAATACAGGGATCACAAGAGAAAAGAGTGAACCCTACGCCGAGGTGCCATGGTGCACCCTAGACTGGCATGGGCCTAATTTTTCATGCCACATCCGGAACTGGGTATTATTAGGCTCGTGTGTAGCCTGGTGCACATGAATTTAGGGTTAGACATATCCCCAAACGCATGTTTGCTAGTTTAAGTCCTAACCTTGAACCTAAGTACTGCCTGCTACGCCACAGTATAGATGCCCCTAAATGTAATGATGCCCTTTGTGGACATATGTGTAAAGGATCAGTGAAACTCTACGCTATGCAAATTGTACTCAATGGTCCGCCTACACCCATTCATGGCATCATTTCTGACAACTAGTTCTAGAATGAGGAACACACCGGGGAAAACATTTCTAATGAATAAAATAAGCGTCTTTCCCAGGAACCTACCACTGACCTCACAGCGACTGTAGGTGGTTGCCGCTACCTGAAAGCTCGGATGTTATGTAAGTCTAAGCTATTTGCAGGTACTTTGTTATAGCGCATGACATGGTTTCTAGTTTAAGAGGCACATACGTGTAAGCGGCACGCATGTAGCATGCACCTGCAGCACGAACAGAAGTTTTTGCACTTTACCTGTGTGCGAGGTGCCTGCGGGAACAGGTTGAGGGTCGTAGGCCTTTTGGGTCTGTAGGTGTCCATAGTCGCTGGGAGGAGTGGCCGGGGGACCACACTTGCCAATGTCTCCTCTTCGGGCATTTGTCCAGCATCTATCAGGTCCAGCTGCAGCATCTCCGCCTGGATCCGACTGGCAGCTCCCCCACCTCCTGGGGCAGGCCCAGACTCAGCACGCAGGCGGCTCTGAGGGATCAGGAGACAGAGTCATGGGACCAAGGGGAGGGAGACAGGGGACAGTGTGACATCATCTGCGGGGAGGGTGAGGGGTGAATAGCATGACTGCCTGGGGGTGGGGGGGATAGAGAGGGACAAAGTTAAAATGTCCCCAAGGAGCAAAATGTCACTGCAAAGACTAAAAGCACAGAGCGAGGGAAAAGTATGGAGAGGACAGGGTGAGTGACGGGAGGGGGGGGGGGGGGGGGACTGGTGATCAACGGGTGGAGCAGAGTCACCCAAGAGGATGAGTGGCATGGACGTCACAGGACAGGCACTCACAGAGAATAGTAATTAGCCGGAGCACATGGATGCAAAGTGAGAGTGGCAGGGAAGAAGGGGGGGTAGGCAGATGGCAGAGGGGTGGTGGTGGTGGGGGTTAAATACATGACATGAGAACGTGACCAGAGGTCCCTGTAGAAATATATATCCTATGCAGTGGCTGTAAGTAAATACAACATATAAAGTCAGATATCCAAACCTGGTATTACCAACAGAAATGTTTTACAAGCTCACACATAATATGACATAGTGTTAAAACCAGGTGCACTGCAGGTGGGGCAGATGTAACATGTGCAGAGAGAATTAGATTTGGGTGGGGTTATACTTCAAAGTGACATCTATATTGCAGTGTAAAAATAAAGCAGTTGCTATTTTCCCTGCACAGAAACAAAATACAGTAACTCACCCAAATCTAACTCTCTCTGCACATGTTACATCTGCCCCACCTGCAGTGCACATGGTTTTGTCCAGTACACATGAAAGTCCCCAATCATAGTCCGCATGGATGGAAAAGTATACAAACTAAAAATAATAACAAACTCGTGTCGACCATATAATGTGTTGACCACGTAAACCTTTAGCTTGTTTCAACCTAATGTCCATGTCAATCTAATACGTGCCGACAAATAGTGGTCAACCTACTGACTTTTGACCTAAAGTTCGGATCCCCGTGCATGCAGATCCTGCAACAAGTGCGGCTCCAGAGCTCAGTTCAAAATTCAGTTAGGGGAGGCTCAACAACTGCCTCCAACTGCCAATCCAAACTGACTCACTGGCAGTGGGTGTGGCTTCCTTATTTTAATTTCAGGCTGTGCTGCAGCCCCTCCCCCTCTGGAGCCGCCACTGCAGCCATTATAAATACGCCCCTGTACTCCTAGATATGTTTACAGGTACCGTACAGTAGTTATTGGTTTGCAATCAGCACTGAGAGAATACACAATATTAACCCTTTGAGTACCAACGTTGCGGTGAGAGATGTGCAGAATATACGCAATAATATGTAGCGTTGCTCGTAGCGACTGTTTTTTTTTTATCGCAACGTTTAACAAAACTTCAGTTCATTGACTTAAGATCATTTGCCGGCAATAACTAAAAGGGATTCATATTCCTCGCCGTTAACCCTGGCATCTTTCACAGCAACGCTGGCACTGAAAGCGTTATATGAGCACAAGGAAAGAAGCAATACAGAATAACTTCTATCCCGATGCAGGAAAATAACTGGCATCTAGTCTCATGGAGGCCCTGCAGTCGTTCTCCTGTCCAGTAGAAACGCCGGCGGTCAGTAAAAGCCATGAGAACGCATTGGCCGCACCGCTCACTTCATCTTGGCTGAGGCAACTGGCTCGGGAATGTGATCGCCTTAAGGCAGCCAGCTACATCTGTGGGGCTCCCTGCCGCGCCATATGGATGGCATATGAAATGAAGTTTAAGGAAGACAATAACAGAGATGGCAAGACGTTCCAATGGCACTTCTGCGCTGTTAGTGCTCAATTCAGTCTGAGTCAAATAAAAACACACGAGTCCAGAAAAGGGACTAGAAATAACCAGTTGTGTTCTGGAGACAGATAGCCGGCGCCAAACTGCCATTACGTTGGCTGCTGTTTAGGGGCCTAGTTCTGAATGAGCCCATTTGTGTGCACTCAGCTCAGCCCTTACATGCGCAGTGGAAATGACACATCACTAAGGAAAACACAGCTACAAAACAGGTAAGAAAGTAAAAATAATGATAATATAATAATATAACTATTACATAAGGGACTGCAGCAGATTAGGGCCTACGTCTGTTTGTATTTTGTGAGTTTTCGCATCGGATATGCTCTAGAACCCAGCATGCTCTAGAACCCAGTGTGCGCAGACTTGTACAGATCCGGTCACATCTGCACCTACGTTGTCACTACACTCTTCAATAATTCAGCTTCTCTGACACACTGTGGCCCTTATTCTGATCGGTGCGGCCGGATCTGAATATGCGGCCAGCACCGTGCGTCCTAAACCCCGCCTTCCATACGGATCGCCAACTCCGTCCGTACGCGGTAAGAAGCTGCCTGAACGGACCGCACGTGTATTTCTCATGAATACACCTCCTCCATCTCAGGGAACCTCCCCCATCATTCGATGGTCGCAGACCATCGAATGCAGGGCCAAGTGGTCCGCCAGCTCCCGCAACCTCAGACCACACAGGCATTTCTCCATGCAAAAGCAGGGATCTGGGCGGGCAGCTGACATCCGGCGATGTCATATGTCCGCCCCCTACACGTGCGTCACGGCCGCATTACCATACGTACGCCCGCCGTTTTCATGGGAACGCCCATGAAACGCGGGGCGTATGCATATGTTAATGAGTCCAAACAGCCCTTCACGCTCCTCTCCTCCCCCTGTTCGTAGTGTAAATAATTCATGCGGAATTTGGACGTATGTCCCTTTCGCAACATGCGCAGATATGCCTCTGCACATGCGCAGACACAAAACATCGGCGGCACGAACGCACGCGGATATTACCGCACCAACCAGAATAAGGGCCAATGAGAGATGTATTCATGATAGAGTTCTGTGGGGACTGCAGCAGATGTCTCTGGAATCTGCAGGATATCTAATACATAGGGGGTCCATGGGGGTTTTTCTGGTTCACTCGCAAAGGCACAATCACTCTAATGGACAAAACCATGGTGCACTGCAGGTGGGGCTGATGTAACATGTGCAGAGAGAGTTAGATTTGGGTGTTACATTTGTTTCTTTGTAGGGTAAATACTGGCAGCTTTATTTTTACACTGCAATATAGATATCAGTTTGAAGTAAAACCCCACCCAAATCTAACTCTCTGCACATGTTACATCAGCCCCACCTGCAGTGCAGCATGGTTTTGTCCATTAGAGTGATTGTGCCTTTGGGAGTGAACCAGAATAACCCCCTATATGTGATGAAATGGCTTTTAAAATAAGTATTTACCTCATGTTACTGTGATATATCCGGCCGCACATGTTACTCGCTGGTTCTGTTTCCGCTAAGATGTGCGCTACAAAGGCTTGGGATCATTTGGTGTACAGCATGATGGTCGACAGTCATTAGGTCGACACCACTAGGTCGACGTTGTAAAATGTCGACACGGGTCTAGGTCGACATGGGAAAATGTCGACATGGTTATAGGTCTCAAGGTCATTAGTTCGACAGGTCATTAGTTCGACAATGGCTAGGTCAACAGACAAAAGGTCGACATGGGGTTTTTCACTGTTTTTTGTCCTGAATGTCAACATAGTCGACATGGACACAGTTTAAAGTGCACCGCATCCTCTCACATCGCTTGCTGTGCTCGGCACACTATTTTATTCTCCCACCACGCTCTAGTGGATGGTAGGGCATGAAATACCACCTGTCGGCTCATGTCGGCTCAAAAAACAGTGGAAAACTCCAACTTTTGACTGTCAAACGAATGACCTGTTGAACCTTTCGACTTAGAGCCATGTCGACCTAGTCCCATGTCGACCTAGTCCCATGTTGTCCTAGTCCCATGTCGACCTAATGACTGTCGACCATAATGCTGTAGACCAAATGACCGCATCCCGCTACACAAAGGGTTTTTTTCTGATTCACTCGGAAAAGCACAATCACTCTTGAATGGACAAAATTATGTGCAGGTGGGGCAGATGTAACATGTGCAGAGTTAAATTTGGGTGGGGTTTGTACTTCAAACGGATGTCTATATTGCAGTGTAAAAATAAAGCAGCCAGTATTTCTGCACAGAAAAAATAAAACACCCAAATCTAACATGTTACATCTGCCCCACCTGCAATGCACTTGGTTTTGTCCATTAGAGAGTGATTTCCGAGTGAATCAGAATAATCCCACAAATTAGGAGGTTTTTAAAGAAGTTGATTAGATGAGAACGCCCAGAGTTTGTACACACAAAGTCCCCGATTCAGATCCATTCAGTTCCTGCACGTCGCACGGGGGGGGGGGGGGTTGAGTGCGGTGGCGACACTCCAGCATGGAAACACCAGGCGTTTCATGAGTGTTCCCATGCAAACGCTGGGCATTCCCATGTAAATGGCGGTGTGACACTGTTTGCTGGTCTCCGCCATATAGTTGGGTACGGCGGCGGAATGAGGACCAGTGTGTACAGGGTTTTAGTGGGTGAGTGTCAGGTAAGGAACGTCAGTGCTTGCCGCAGAGAACGGAACGGTGCAAAACAAGAGGCTGGGGACATTTATGACACGTGAGGAAGTAGGAGAGCACAACACTTGCTAGACAAAGGAACATCCAGTATGACAACGATTTGTGTCGGCCCTTTGGACTGGTCCTGTCCTTCTCTGTACACAAGTGATGGCCAGCTACGGAAGCCATGGACATCACGGATTCATAATCATTGATTTTTTTATGGTCGATGACAAATAGTTTTGCTATCGATGGCACAACATAACCCAATGTTTTTTTGGTTTGTATTTACAAGGTGACGGGACACAGACTATAGCCTCACCCTGACACCCAGTAAGCCCAGACAACAGGTTCTCAATGGGCCACGGGTCAGTCAGTGAGAGAACAGGGATGACCTCTGGCTGCTGAAACCATCAATGGTCATCCACTGCATAAATAGTAACCATCGATGGTTACTTGCTATATCACCATCGATGTTAACCACATCAATGTTTATGAGAAAATGATCATGAAATATGTTTTAACAGTGAAACAGACTATTTTAAGGAACAAGTGCAAACAACTATGGGAAAAGAGGGAGGGGCATAGATCATTGGTCAGATGGCAACTAGGCCGACACCACTGAAGGATGACACGACTGAAGGTTGACATGGGGTTAGATCAACAGGGTCATTAGATCGACATTGGGAAGGTCGACATGGGGTTTTTCACTTTTCTTTGTCCCGAAGTTCGACACAGTCTACACGGACACTGAAACGTAGAACCGCGTCCCCTCACAAAACATGAAGCACTCATGTCGACCTTTTGACTATATACCTTCCCATTGTCGACCTAATGCTTGGGTCGACCTTCCAACCCTGTTGACTTTAAGCATGTCGACCTATTTAATGTGTCCACCTAAGTCATGTCAATCTCCAGTGGTCGACAGAATATGGGTCTGCCAAAATATCCCGTACCCCCTAACACACTAGGGGCCTTATTCTAGTTCACACTTTCTGACAAAATCCTTCTTAGATGGACAAAACTATTTGCACTGCAGGTGGGGCAGATGTTACTTGTGCAGAGAGAGTTAGATTTGGGTGGGGATTTACTTCAAAGTGAGATCTATATTGCAGTGTAAAAATAAAACAGCCAGTATTTACCCTGCACAGAAACAAAATAACTCACCCAAATCTAATTCTCTCTGCACATGTTACATCTGCCCCCCTGCAGTGCACATGGTTTTGTCCATCTAAGAAGGATTTTGTCAGAAAGAGTGAACTAGAATAAGGCCCTAACACACACTGCCTCATACAGCACCAACAATCTCTGCCCTAGTATTCCTTTAACAACAGTAACGGAACTACTGTATGAATGGAGAATAGAATCCCTGGCAATATATAATGCCTACCACAGGAACACACATATAGAATGTCCTTGGAGAATTGGGGAGAACCAGTGTACCCAAAGGAAACACACGCCAACATAAGGGAACATATGAATTCAACATGGGCCCTGTTCAGAATCAAAACCATTACTGGCAGCATTGCTAACCACTGTGCCACTGTGCCCCTGAAGGAGAACCGCTTTACCCGAGACCCATGACCGCTCGTCTGTAGATGTTAGTAGCACTGACTTATATATGTATATAAACCTCCTAATAACACATAAATACATGCACATAACAACAGGTGGTGGTGTTTGGAGAATTGCTAGCCAGCCCTAACAAAACAATGCTCTTCTTCCCTGCCTGGGGTGTCGCTCTGCTGTGGTGCTTCTAGCACAGGTTGGTCTGTATTTCAGCACAGATATACAGACCAGACCCGTGCTAGAAGCAGCACAGCAGAAAGCGAGACCCCAGTCAGGGTCAGGTTTTGAAAGATGCAGAAGCTTTGTACGGGGCTGATTTACACAATTACCAAAGCCCAGTGTACAGATCCATGCATTGTTGGGTAATGTATACATATACACTCACACAAAGACACACAGGCATGCCCGTCGCACTACGTCACCACAGGTTGTGTAGACATGCTGTGTGCAGCCACTCACTTTGCAGTGCCGACTATCATTACAGTGTAATGAGATTCCACATTCATCTTTGATCTCTGTGATTTCTGACAAATCTTCATCTTCAAATTCTTCCAGTGTTATATCGTGTGTGAGCCTGGTGGGATAAACCAATAGCAGTGAGCATGCAAACTGGACCGACCTCATTTACAACGGTCGCACCCAACCTAACACACAAGTTGCAAATACATTATATAATAATATGTGAATGTTATCAGCTCTTCTTAAATACTTTTAGGAGCCTCTGGAAAGATGTTGGGAATAAACTATGGATATTGGAGGGGGGGGGGGTGTGAAGATGTTTTCCTGTAAACAGCATACTGTCTCAATACAGGCCGTTTATTTCACAATAAAGGATGATAACAGAGAACAGTAGCTTCTAAATTTTTATCAAGGTATGGGAGGCTTAAGAGCTTATTATAATACAAAGTATATTTTAGTTGAGGTGTTTTTTGTTTGTTTGTTTGTTTTAAGAGCACATCCTTGTTCCCTAGTATTGCAACCTTGCAGCACAGAATGTACATTATATACTGTACATAAAACAACGTATACACAAACAAACCAAAACTTAACAAGTGAGTACATTGCACATACAGGAAATGTTGTTTTTGGTAAACAGAATAAACACATTTGTCAGAATCTGTTACACAGAACACGAAAAACGGTGTCAACATATTATCCACATGTACATATATTGGTGAAAAACGATACAATAATATAATACAGAACTACTCAGGATAGTGTAAAGGCCCATACAGAACACAGTAGGAGATTTTGGGCTCAAAATCGCAAATTTTGCCTGGTTTGAGTGTGTATGCCCCAGCAATGGATGACGAGCGATGATGCAGTCAAAATCCTGACGGTCAAAATCCCGACAGGGTCAAAATCCCGACTGGGTCATAATACCGACAAGGTCAAAATCCCGACATTTAAAGTCCCGACAAGGTCAAAATTCCGACATATAGAATGTACAGGTGAAACAGTCAACATGACTTTCCGTCGACAGTTTCCGAGGTCGACATGGGTTTTTTCACTGTTTTTTTGACCCGACATGTGCTGACAGGCGGTATTTCATGCCCTACCATCCACTAGGGCGTGGTGGGAGAATAAAATAGTGTGCCGAGCGCAGCGAGCCACCGTGCCTGAAGCAATGCGAGCGAATCGAGCGATGCAAGGGGCTGTGGTTCACTTCCAACTGTGTCCATGTCGACATTCAGGTAAAAAAACTGTGAAAAACCTATGTTGACCTTGCGACTTGTCGACGGAAAGTCATGTTGACTGTTTCACCTGTACATTCTATATGTCGGTATTTTGACCTTGTCGGGATATTAAATGTCGGGATTTTGTCCTTGTCGGGATTTTAAATGTCAGGATTTTGTCCTTGTCGGTAGTATGACCCATTCGGGATTTCGACCCTGTCGGGATTTTAACCGTCGGGATTTCATACCGAATCCACGAGCGATGATGCGTGTTCCCGCATCATTGCCAGCGAGGTGGTCCGCCGCCTCGTTTTACCAGCATGTTTTCCAAAAAGCGCTCATCTTTCATCCATCACTCTGTGTGTATAGCGCAATCTATGATGGATGAAAAATTAGCGCTTTTTGTAAAACGAGGCGGTGGACCATTGATAATTATCAGAAGGTAGATTAGTCTTTGCATATATATATATATAAAGATACCCATATAATGCATTAATATATAACAAATACAAAAACGGTGCATGTTGCTAGTAATATTATTTTCTAAATATAAAGTGTATTTCCCCGGGTGGTTTATTTATATTTATTGTGGTTACTGTGCTTATGATTTAATTGTGTACAGTAAATTGTGTACTTTTATTATAAAATAGTTTCTCAATGAGCACCACACGGTTTTCAGTGGTTTTTGTTTATAGCGCGATCGATGAACGATTTTCGGCACTGCGGCCCCACCCTGCTTCCTACCCACTGCTTGGTCCAGCAACAATGCTCCCTTCTCCTTCTTTGGGCTCTCTCCCTGTCAGTCACCACCAAAGGCACAGCATATGATGCTAGAACCTGAGTGAATTGGGTCCATCCCGAGAATGAGACTAAGCAGCTTATCATACGCGATCCTTAGCAATCCAAATGCAGGAGGCGCAGGAGACTCCCTGACATAGCAGCAATCTCCCTCATTAGTCTAGCAATCTCCCTAATGTCACCTAGCCCACATTGCATTGTTACATCATAGTTACCTCCCCTCCTGCATTCTGCAGGATACTCCCTGACATAGCAGCAATCTCCCTCTCTCCCTCATAGTCTAGCAATCTCCCTCATTTCACCTAGCCCACATTACACTGTTACATCATAGTTACCTCCCCTCCTGCATTCTGCAGGAGACTCCCTGACATAGCAGCAATCTCCCTCTCCCCCACATTAGTCTAGCAATCTCCCTCATGTCACCTAGCCCACATTACACTGTTACATCATAGTTACCTCCCCTCCTGCATTCTGCAGGAGACTCCCTGACATAGCAGCAATCTCCCTCTCTCCCTCATTAGTCTAGCAATCTCCCTCATTTCACCTAGCCCACATTACACTGTTACATCATAGTTACCTCCCCTCCTGCATTCTGCAGGAGACTCCCTGACATAGCAGCAATCTCCCTCTCTCCCTCATTAGTCTAGCAATCTCCCTCATGTCACCTAGCCTAAATTACACTGTTATATTTTTTGGGGAAAAAAGGAATGAGAGATAGATACAGTTACATTGAGTAATCAGCACCATTTCCCAGCACTTTACCAAGTATAGTAGCTCTTACTAACTGCTTTGGGGCTCATCTACATTTGGATATGTCATTTTACAAGATTCCTCTCAGATGTAGCAGTACACACCCACGCTTCTAGGTGCCATGTTCACAATCTCTTTTCACGCTCTCTCCATATATGGAACTAGACATGACCTTTTAGTGGAGCATGACACGCCCCCTCAATGGGGCACTGTGCAAAATTCTACTACCAACTATAATCTCCTTGAAACTAGTTTTCAAAAGTAGGCAAGTATGGGTGAGTATAGTTCTCAAAGGTGTAGTACTGCAGCACGGGTATTGGCGGATCATACCAGCTCATCTCTCCTGGCTAGATCAGAGGCACTATGCTCAGCTGCTGGCAACTATGTGAACGTCACTGCGCCACACAGGCCACGCCCAACATGTTTCCTCAAACAAGTTTCGCCATTTTAGGTCACGTTTCAGCCTCAAATGATGAAATGCATTGGGCGTGGCCTGTGGGATGTTTGACACAGTGATGTCACGCGTGGTTGCCTGGCGACTTACTCATACCTTCAACTAAGATCCAGGGGCAGATTGGTAACTAAATCTGGGCCCGGGAGAAATAATCCTGAAGCAGCCCAGGGTGGGGGTGGTAACGCTGGTGGCAGCCCGGGGGGGGGTGTGGTGGTAATGCTAATGACCCAGCTTTGGGGGTGGGGGGGCTACCGCCACTTGCACGGCTTCAGTGCCACGCTGCCTGCGGCCGAATCCGCCCACCTCCACTCTGAAGCCGCTCAGTCCCGGGTGACGTGGTGACATCACCCAAGAGCCATCTTCACACTGTTCAAAGCCGCAACCATATTTACTGTGGGCAGCCAGGAGTTGGTGCCTGCGCCCACTAATCTCTGTGGTAGCGCGGCCCAGCCAGGGAGGAAAGCAGCCAAATCTGGACCGACCCACCGGATAATGGCCCGGTTTCCCGGCGGGCCAATACGCCCCTGCTAAGATCTATGTAATACGTAGTATTCAAATCTCATTGCTGGTACTTTCCAGTGTTCTCGTGGAAAATGTAGACTTTGTTTTCTTGTCTCCAATATCCCGTCTTTTCGAGAAGGATAATTAATTAATTTAATTGAGTATTTTATATTACATGGGCTCATGTCACACAAATCATTACTCAACCCGGTGCCTCTCTCCAAATGTCACCCTATGGGAGGAATTCAATTAGACGCAGTAATTAGCTCATGGATTCCCCCGGGCTATTCGCAAGCTGCATTTATCATGTATTTCTCTTCAGGCCTGGCAGACCCAAAGATAAAACCTTTATTTCAGGTGCTCGCAGGTCTGGGAACTTATCCTGGAGAAAACCGGAACGTTCCAACGCTACCCCCAGTTCACATCTGTTTAATTATTGGGGCTAATTGAATCCCCACTAAGGGTGGTATTCAATCTGTGTCGATTCGACACGGGAAATATCAGCATTCTCTTCAATGCTGCCGTGAATGACGGCATTGATGGCTGTCAGAGCAGATTTGTTTAAAGTCGGATCTGTTTTGTCAGAGATGGCCACGGATTGTCGAATTCACAGCTGTTTTTTTTTTTTTTTTTTTACAACCCGTGGCCGTTTTCCCACGATCCACAGACTTTGACACTCGACAGTCGGAACATTAAATTCTGACTGTCGAGTCACTGTCCAAAACATACAAACATGGCCCAGGATTCTGACTGTCGGGATCCCGGATGGAATACCCCACTTAGTCTTTGCTACCCCGGTCCCCCAAACCACTTCAGCCACCTGTACCACTGCCTATCTCACTTCCCCTCTTGTCATACCATTCTCAGACCTCTAATCAGGCTTCCTGCAGCAGCCCACCGAGACTGCAGTCACTAAGTGATCAATGATCTCCTTACAGCAAAGTCTAAAGGTCATTCCTCTGTAGTCATGGACATCTCTGCGGCTCCAACGCAGATGGTCCCCCTCTCCTGCTCTGTAGTCATGGACATCTCTGCGGCTCCAACGCAGATGGTCCCCCTTCTCCTGCTCTGTAGTCATGCGCCTGGACATCTCTGCCGCCCCTACGCAGATGGTCCCCCTCTCCTGCTCTGTAGTCATGCGCCTGGACATCTCTGCCGCCCCTACGCAGATGGTCCCTTCTCCTGCTCTGTAGTCATGGACATCTCTGCCGCTCCTATGCAGATGGTCCCCCTCTCCTGCTCTGTAGTCATGGACATCTCTGCCGCTCCTATGCAGATGGTCCCCCTCTCCTGCTCTGTAGTCATGGACCCGGACATCTCTGCCGCTCCTATGCAGATGGTCCCCTCTCCTGCTCTGTAGTCATGGACCCGGACATCTCTGCCGCTCCTATGCAGATGGTCCCCCTCTCCTGCTCTGTAGTCATGCGCCGGGACATCTCTGCCGCTCCAACGCAGATGGTCCCCTCTCCTGCTCTGTAGTCATGGACATCTCTGCCGCTCCAACGCAGATGGTCCCCTCTCCTGCTCTGTAGTCATGCGCCTGGACATCTCTGCTGCTCCTACGTAGATGGTCCCCTCTCCTGCTCTGTAGTCATGGACATCTCTGCCACCCCTACACAGATGGTCCCCCTCTCCTGCTCTGTAGTCATGTGCACGGACATCTCTGCCGCTCCTACGCAGATGGTCCCCCTCTCCTGCTCTGTAGTCATGCGCCCGGACATCTCTGCCACCCCTACGCAGATGGTCCCCTCTCCTGCTCTGTAGTCATGCGCCCGGACATCTCTGCCGCCCCTACGCAGATGGTCCCCTCTCCTGCTCTGTAGTCATGCGCCTGGACATCTCTGCTGCTCCAATGCAGATGGTCCCCTCTCCTGCTCTGTAGTCATGGACATCTCTGCCGCCCCTACGCAGATGGTCCCCTTCTCCTGTTCTGTAGTCATGCGCCTGGACATCTCTGCCGCCCCAACGCAGATGGTCCCCTCTCCTGCTCTGTAGTCATGCGCCTGGACATCTCTGCCGCCCCTACGCAGATGGTCCCTTCTCCTGCTCTGTAGTCATGGACATCTCTGCCGCTCCTATGCAGATGGTCCCCCTCTCCTGCTCTGTAGTCATGCGCCTGGACATCTCTGCCGCCCCTACGCAGATGGTCCCGTCTCCTGCTCTGTAGTCATGCCCCTGGACATCTCTGCTGCCCCTACGCAGATGGTCCCCTTCTCCTGCTCTGTAGTCATGCGCCTGGACATCTCTGCCGCTCCTACGCAGATGGTCCCCTTCTCCTGCTCTGTAGTCATGGACATCTCTGCCGCTCCTACGCAGATGGTCCCCCTCTCCTGCTCTGTAGTCATGGACATCTCTGCCGCCCCTACACAGATGGCCCCCCTCTCCTGCTCTGTAGTCATGGACATCTCTGCCGCCCCTACGCAGATGGTCCCCCTCTCCTGCTCTGTAGTCATGGACATCTCTGCCGCCCCTACACAGATGGCCCCCCTCTCCTGCTCTGTAGTCATGGACATCTCTGCCGCTCCTACGCAGATGGTCCCCCTCTCCTGCTCTGTAGTCATGAACATCTCTGCCGCCCCTACACAGATGGCCCCCCTCTCCTGCTCTGTAGTCATGGACATCTCTGCCGCTCCTACGCAGATGGTCCCCCTCTCCTGCTCTGTAGTCATGGACATCTCTGCCGCCCCTACACAGATGGTCCCCCTCTCCTGCTCTGTAGTCATGGACATCTCTGCCGCCCCTACACAGATGGTCCCCCTCTCCTGCTCTGTACTCATGGACATCTCTGCCGCTCCTACGCAGATGGTCCCCCTCTCCTGCTCTGTAGTCATGGACATCTCTGCCGCCCCTACACAGATGGCCCCCCTCTCCTGCTCTGTAGTCATGGACATCTCTGCCGCCCCTACGCAGATGGTCCCCCTCTCCTGCTCTGTAGTCATGCGCCTGGACATCTCTGCCGCCCCTACACAGATGGTCCCCTCTCCTGCTCTGTAGTCATGCGCCTGGACATCTCTGCCACCCCTACGCAGATGGTCCCCTCTCCTGCTCTGTACTCATGGACATCTCTGCCGCTCCTACGCAGATGGTCCCCCTCTCCTGCTCTGTAGTCATGGACATCTCTGCCGCCCCTACGCAGATGGTCCCCCTCTCCTGCTCTGTAGTCATGCGCCTGGACATCTCTGCTGCCCCTACGCAGATGGTCCCCTCTCCTGCTCTGTAGTCATGTGCCTGGACATCTCTGCCGCCCCTACGCAGATGGTCCCCCTCTCCTGCTCTGTAGTCATGGACATCTCTGCCGCTCCTACACAGATGGTCCCCCTTTCCTGCTCTGTAGTCATGGACATCTCTGCCGCTCCTATGCAGATGGTCCCCTCTCCTGCTCTGTAGTCATGCGCCCGGACATCTCTGCCGCTCCTACGCAGATGCTCCCCCTCTCCTGCTCTGTAGTCATGCGCCTGGACATCTCTGCCGCTCCTACGCAGATGCTCCCCCTCTCCTGTTCTGTAGTCATGCGCCTGGACATCTCTGCCGCCCCTACGCAGATGGTCCCCCTCTCCTGCTCTGTAGTCATGCGCCTGGACATCTCTGCTGCTCCAACGCAGATGGTCCCCTCTCCTGCTCTGTAGTCATGCGCCTGGACATCTCTGCTGCTCCAACGCAGATGGTCCCCTCTCCTGCTCTGTAGTCATGTGCACGGACATCTCTGCCGCCCCTACGCAGATGGTCCCCCTCTCCTGCTCTGTAGTCATGTGCACGGACATCTCTGCCGCTCCTACGCAGATGCTCCCCCTCTCCTGCTCTGTAGTCATGCGCCTGGACATCTCTGCCGCCCCTACGCAGATGGTCCCCCTCTCCTGCTCTGTAGTCATGCGCCTGGACATCTCTGCTGCTCCAACGCAGATGGTCCCCTCTCCTGCTCTGTAGTCATGGACATCTCTGCCGCCCCTACGCAGATGGTCCCCCTCTCCTGCTCTGTAGTCATGCGCCCGGACATCTCTGCCGCCCCTACGCAGATGGTCCCCTCTCCTGCTCTGTAGTCATGCGCCTGGACATCTCTGCCGCCCCTACGCAGATGGTCCCCTCTCCTGCTCTGTAGTCATGTTCCTGGACATCTCTGCCGCCCCTACGCAGATGGTCCCCCTCTCCTGCTCTGTAGTCATGTTCCTGGACATCTCTGCTGGCTCCAACACAGATGGTCCCCCCTCCTGCTCTGTAGTCATACGCCTGGACATCTCTGCCGCCCCTACGCAGATGGTCCCCTCTCCTGCTCTGTAGTCATGTTCCTGGACATCTCTGCTGGCTCCAACACAGATGGTCCCCCCTCCTGCTCTGTAGTCATACGCCTGGACATCTCTGCCGCCCCTACGCAGATGGTCCCCCCTCCTGCTCTGTAGTCATGGACATCTCTGCCGCCCCTACGCAGATGGTCCCCCTCTCCTGCTCTGTAGTCATGCGCCTGGACATCTCTGCCGCCCCTACGCAGATGGTCCCGTCTCCTGCTCTGTAGTCATGCGCCTGGACATCTCTGCCGCCCCTACGTAGATGGTCCCCTCTCCTGCTCTGTAGTCATGCGCCCGGACATCTCTGCCGCCCCTACGCAGATGGTCCCCCTCTCCTGCTCTGTAGTCATGCGCCTGGACATCTCTGCCGCCCCTACGCAGATGGTCCCCCCTCCTGCTCTGTAGTCATGCGCCTGGACATCTCTGCCACCCCTACGCAGATGGTCCCCTCTCCTGCTCTGTAGTCATGCGCCTGGACATCACTGCTGCTCCAACGCAGATGGTCCCCTCTCCTGCTCTGTAGTCATGCGCCTCGACATCTCTGCCGCTCCTACGCAGATGGTCCCCTTCTCCTGCTCTGTAGTCATGCGGCTGGACATCTCTGCTGCCCCTACGCAGATGGTCCCCTCTCCTGCTCTGTAGTCATGCGGCTGGACATCTCTGCTGCTCCTACGTAGATGGTCCCCCTCTCCTGCTCTGTAGTCATGGACATCTCTGCCGCCCCTACGCAGATGGTCCCCTCTCCTGCTCTGTAGACCTCTGTGACATGGTTCTCTCTCAGGTCACTTGTTTCTACCTATCAGACTGCATCAGCTGGATGCATTTCCTACATGATGGTACTATACTGTTACTCATCATATGTAGAGCCCCATGCTAGACATATATATTACACCTAGGTCCATAATCCTCTGTAGTCTGTTGCTGCCTGGAACCACTGTGGTCCGGATTCGGAGTCACATGCAGCAGTGTCGATTGGCAGTCAGTCACCTATCTGCCAATTTGTGTAAATGTTGCACCACACACTCCTCCCCTAGTGTATTATACGCCGTAATCAAACTTACAGCAGCCCTACAGCAAGTGTAGAACCAAGTGTCGCTTATCTATAGAGCAGTGGTTCTCAAACTCGGTCCTTAGGACCCCGACACAGTTTACGTTTTCCAGGTCACCGGGCAGGTGCGCAGGCGCATTCATTATTGTCTGACACATTTTAAAATATCCACAGGTGGATCTGATTATTTGACTTGATTCTGTGTTGAGACCTGAAAAACATGCACTGTGTGGGGCCCCGAGGACCGAGTTTGAGAACTTGTGCTATAGAGGGACCACAATGAATAAAAAAATCACATTTATTAATGTAACGTAATACAATACCTCCAGGGGGTATAACAGTGATTAATTTGTATATTCAATAAACAACCAAATAAAATCTGCATATAATGGTTGCTAATTGTTCTGCAAAGCACTGAATAGATTAGGTCCAAATACCGGCTGTTAATGCTGATGAATAAGCACCTGTATATTCCACATTTGGGTGTGGTATGGGACACCGACAGTCGGGATCCCGACAGTCATTATCCCGACTGCCCGGAGTCAGACAGCATGGCGAGCGCAAAAAAGCCCCTTGTGGCCTCGCTGCGCTCGCCACGCTGCGCTCGCCACGCTGCGGGCATGGTGGCTCGCTACGCGAGCCACCTATTCTATTCTCCCTCTATGGGGGTCGTAGACCCCCACGAGGGAAAATAGCGGGTGGCCATCGGGCACCCGGCTGTCGGCATTTTGACAGTCGGGATCCCGACGTCGGGTAAATGACTGTCGCTGGGATGCTAGAATATCTCACCGGACGTCCTCCTAACGGGCGGGATATACATTGTGGCCCTTTGCCGCGATGCCAGCACATATGTACTAACATATGCGGCTGGCATAGCGGTGCGGTGACTCCCCGAGAAACCTGTACTGTGGTGGGGGGGGGGGGGGCTCCGTCACCTTCCAGCCGCCTACTGCTCCCCTCATGCCGGGACAGCTCAGCGTGGCTGTCCCTGGCACCTCCTCCTCCCCCCTGCAGCCGGTAGGACGACCGGCTGCGTTGCTAGGGGGAGGAGGGGTTTACCTTCCTGGGTCTAAGAGGACCTTTCAGGAAGGTAAGCTAGAGGGAGGGGGCGGCGGGGTTGCGGCGGAGGCGGTGGGCTGCGAAAAGAAGCCCATAGGCTTCTATAGGGTATCGCCACCTTCCCTGCCCGGCGGTATCGGTGCGGTCGGGTTTTAGTACATAGGAAAAAGTGTTAAAACTGGGTTTTACTGCATTTTCCGCTTAATACATCCCGAACAAATGCTGCTATGAGGATACAGGTTGTTATGCAGCCCGGTTTGCTGAGTAGCGGTGCCACACACCAGTAGTGATGCGGTACAATCTGTTAGTGGGTGGTCGGTGGTAATGACCTCTCGGGGAGAGCTGCACGCAGGGGGCAGTGTGTTCAAACTCATCCCATAATGCCTGAGACTGGACATCTGGGAACACAGCCGCTACCACTGACACGGCTGCGACACTCCCATAACACACCCACTGGACGGCCCATTTTTGCATGCGCTATTTGCCACCTCCCAATCACAGCCTAGAAATTACTCATATCTGATACCATCCATCTGAATCGACCGCGGGAGCGCCTTTGTGCGTACTATGGATCTTATTCTGGTTCATGCGGTCCTCCGCGCACACGCAGGGCCGATGATTTGCTTCTGCACATGTGCATGCACCGGGTGCGTGCGGCCACAGCGAACAGAGTGTTTGATGGGCACAGGCACCCACCACTGCGTGCGGGAGGCGCTGGGTAGTGGGTGTTCCCATGAAAACAATGGGGTGTTCCCATGATAATTCCCAGTGACGCGGGTGCCGGGGGCGGGCAGCTGACATCACTCCTCGAGAAAATGGCGTCCGTCCCCACTCTACTTGAGTATATTAGGAATTCATGGAGATTATTGCTGTACAGTTCTATGCAATACAAGGGGGTATTCAATCCGGGGCCACGACTGTCGGTACATCCCGACAGCCATGACCCCGGCCCATATTCGTTTTGCCAGCTGTATATCGGCAGATGGGATTCAATGTCCCGCCTGCCGATTGGTGAAAAGGGGGTGTGTCTGCGTAAACAGCCATGGATTGTCGAGACATGTCTGTGATCGTGACAATCGGCCATTCACGGCAAAACAGACCCGACTGCTTTTAAATCAGTCCCGTTCTGTCGATATGCCTCTTCAATGCTGTCGGGTAAGACAGCATTGAATAGGCCCCCTTGACCTTTCACCCGTCGGAAATATCGGCGGAGATTGAATATCCTCATTAATCTGAAACTAATGGTCCTTTGAGGTTTCAATATCTCTGACCACACGCCAGCTTGTTATCAAGAGAAACCCATGTACACAGTAGTAAGATGGAGACACTAGGGTTAATGAGGGACAATGATTGGATCAAAAGCAAAGACTGCCTACCCGGTGTTACCATCGTACCCTGTACTTCCTGCATCATCCACTGTCACCTCTGCCTACCTGGTGTTACCATCGTACCCTGTACTTCCTGCATCATCCACTGTCACCTCTGCCTACCTGGTGTAACCATTGTACCCTGTACTTCCCGCTTCATTCACTGTCCCCTCTGCCTACCCGGTGTTACCATCGTACCCTGTACTTCCCGCGTCATTCACTGTCACCTCTGCCTACCCGGTGTTACCATCGTACCCTGTACTTCCTGCATCATTCATTGTCCCCTCTGCCTACCCGGTGTTACCATCGTACCCTGTACTTCCTGCATCATTCACTGTCACCTCTGCCTACCTGGTGTTACCATCGTAACCTGTGCTTTCCGCGTCATTCACTGTCACCTCTGCCTACCCGGTGTTACCATCGTACCCTGTACTTCCCGCGTCATTCACTGTCACCTCTGCCTACCCGGTGTTACCATCGTACCCTGTACTTCCCGCATCATTCACTGTCCCCTCTGCCTACCCGGTGTTACCATCGTACCCTGTACTTCCCGCTTCATCCACTGTCACCTCTGCCTACCTGGTGTTGCCATCGTACCCTGTACTTCCCGCGTCATCCACTGTCACCTCTGCCGACCTGGTGTTACCATCGTACCCTGTACTTCCCGCATCATTCACTGTCCCCTCTGCCTACCCGGTGTTACCATCGTACCCTGTACTTCCTGCATCATCCACTGTCACCTCTGCCTACCTGGTGTTACCATCGTACCCTGTACTTCCTGCATCATCCACTGTCACCTCTGCCTACCTGGTGTAACCATTGTACCCTGTACTTCCCGCTTCATTCACTGTCCCCTCTGCCTACCCGGTGTTACCATCGTACCCTGTACTTCCCGCGTCATTCACTGTCACCTCTGCCTACCCGGTGTTACCATCGTACCCTGTACTTCCTGCATCATTCATTGTCCCCTCTGCCTACCCGGTGTTACCATCGTACCCTGTACTTCCTGCATCATTCACTGTCACCTCTGCCTACCTGGTGTTACCATCGTAACCTGTGCTTTCCGCGTCATTCACTGTCACCTCTGCCTACCCGGTGTTACCATCGTACCCTGTACTTCCCGCGTCATTCACTGTCACCTCTGCCTACCCGGTGTTACCATCGTACCCTGTACTTCCCGCATCATTCACTGTCCCCTCTGCCTACCCGGTGTTACCATCGTACCCTGTACTTCCCGCTTCATCCACTGTCACCTCTGCCTACCTGGTGTTGCCATCGTACCCTGTACTTCCCGCGTCATCCACTGTCACCTCTGCCGACCTGGTGTTACCATCGTACCCTGTACTTCCCGCATCATTCACTGTCACCTCTGCCTACCCGGTGTTACCATCGTACCCTGTACTTCCCGCGTCATTCACTGTCCCCTCTGCCTACCCGGTGTTACCATCGTACCCTGTACTTCCTGTGTCATTCACTGTCCCCTCTGCCTACCTGGTGTTACCATCGCACCCTGTACTTCCCGCGTCATTCACTGTCCCCTCTGCCTACCTGGTGTTACCATCGTACCCTGTACTTCCCGCATCATTCACTGTCACCTCTGCCTACCCGGTGTTACCATCGTACCCTGTACTTCCTGTGTCATTCACTGTCCCCTCTGCCTACCTGGTGTTACCATCGCACCCTGTACTTCCCGCTTCATCCACTGTCACCTCTTCCTACCTGGTGTTACCATCGTACCCTGTACTTCCCACATCATTCACTGTCCCCTCTGCCTACCTGGTGTTACCATCATACCCTGTACTTCCCACATCATTCACTGTCCCCTCTGCCTACCTGGTGTTACCATCGTACCCTGTGCTTCCCGCTTCATCTACTGTCACCTCTGCCTACCTGGTGTTACCATCGTACCCTGTGCTTCCCGCTTCATCTACTGTCCCCTCTGCCTACCCGGTGTTACCATCGTACCCTGTGCTTCCTGCGTCATCCACTGTCACCTCTGCCTACCCGGTGTTACCATCGTACCCTGTACTTCCTGCATCATTCACTGTCACCTCTGCCTACCCGGTGTTACCATCGTACCCTGTACTTCCTGCATCATTCACTGTCCCCTCTGCCTACCTGGTGTTACCATCGTGCCCTGTACTTCCCGCTTCATTCACTGTCCCCTCTGCCTACCTGGTGTTACCATCGTGCCCTGTACTTCCCGCTTCATTCACTGTCCCCTCTGCCTACCTGGTGTTACCATCGTGCCCTGTACTTCCCGCTTCATTCACTGTCCCCTCTGCCTACCTGGTGTTACCATCGTGCCCTGTACTTCCCGCATCATTCACTGTCCCCTCTGCCTACCTGGTGTTACCATCGTACCCTGTACTTCCCGCATCATTCACTGTCACCTCTCCCTACCTGGTGTTACCATCGTACCCTGTGCTTCCCGCATCATTCACTGTCACCTCTCCCTACCTGGTGTTACCATCGTACCCTGTGCTTCCTGCATCATTCACTGTCCCCTCTCCCTACCTGGTGTTACCATCGGACCCTGTGCTTCCCGCATCATTCACGGTCACCTTTGCCTACCTGGTGTTACCATCGTACCCTGTGCTTCCCGCTTCATTCACTGTCACCTCTGCCTACCTGGTGTTACCATCGTACCCTGTGCTTCCCGCTTCATTCACTGTCACCTTTGCCTACCTGGTGTTCCCATCGTACCCTGTACTTCCTGTGTCATTCACTGTCACCTCTGCCAACCCGGTGTTACCATCGTACCCTGTACTTCCCGCTTCATTCACTGTCACCTCTGCCTACCTGGTGTTACCATCGTACCCTGTGCTTCCCGCATCATTCACTGTCCCCTCTGCCTACCTGGTGTTACCATCGTACCCTGTACTTCCGGCGTCATTCACTGTCACCTCTGCCTACCTGGTGTTACCATCGTACCCTGTACTTCCCGCTTCATTCACTGTCACTTTTGCCTACTTGGTGTTACCATCGTGCCCTGTGCTTCCCGCATCATTCACGGTCACCTTTGCCTACCTGGTTTTACCATCGTACCCTGTACTTCCCGCGTCATTCACTGTCCCCTCTGCCTACCCGGTGTTACCATCGTACACTGTGCTTCCCGCATCATTCACTGTCACCTCTGCCTACCTGGTGTTACCATCGTACCCTGTGCTTCCCGCTTCATTCACTGTCACCTCTGCCTACCTGGGTGTTCCCATCGTACCCTGTACTTCCCGTGTCATTCACGGTCACCTTTGCCTACCTGGTGTTACCATCGTACCCTGTACTTCCCACTTCATTCACTGTCACCTCTGCCTACCTGGTGTTACCATCGTACCCTGTACTTCCCGCTTCATTCACTGTCACCTTTGCCTACTTGGTGTTACCATCGTGCCCTGTACTTCCCGCATCATTCACTGTCACCTCTGCCTACCTGGTGTTACCATCGTACACTGTGCTTCCCGCTTCATTCACTGTCACCTCTGCCAACCTGGTGTTACCATCGTACCCTGTGCTTCACGCTTCATCCACTGTCACCTCTGCCTACCTGGTGTTACCATCGTACCCTGTGCTTCCCGCTTCATCCACTGTCACCTCTTCCTACCTGGTGTTACCATCGTACCCTGTACTTCCCGCGTCATCCACTGTCACCTCTGCCTACCTGGTGTTACCATCGTACCCTGTGCTTCCCGCTTCATCCACTGTCACCTCTTCCTACCTGGTGTTACCATCGTACCCTGTGCTTCCGCGTCATTCACTGTCCCCTCTACCTACCTGGTGTTACCATCGTACCCTGTGCTTCCCGCTTCATCCACTGTCCCCTCTGCCTACCTGGTGTTACCATCGTACCCTGTGCTTCCGCGTCATTCACTGTCCCCTCTACCTACCTGGTGTTACCATCGTACCCTGTGCTTCCCGCTTCATTCACTGTCACCTCTGCCTACCCGGTGTTACCATCGTACCCTGTGCTTCCCGCGTCATTCACTGTCCCCTCTGCCTACCTGGTGTTACCATCGTACACTGTGCTTCCCGCTTCATTCACTGTCACCTCTGCCAACCTGGTGTTACCATCGTATCCTGTGCTTCCCGCTTCATTCACTGTCATTTCTGCCAACCTGGTCATGTTATTTAGTCCAGCGCAGGTATAGGTGATAGAGCCTTACTCACAGATGTACGCAACGCTGATATTGACAGAAATGAGTGATTATCGGCCTGCACATGTGTCCCAGTCACACTGCGCACGTGCCAAGGTACCTTAACTATGCCACTCACAGTGAGAAAATATTCACATGACAGACGGGTACCACTTGGGAGTGTCGTCAAAAACACCAGATTGATGCAAAGATTTTCAGCCTACAACTGGGTTCAGATGCGCCAGTGGCTCAGATCACGTAGCCCAGTGGTGTCAAACCCATGGATCTCCAGCTGTTGTGGAACTACATGTCCCAGCATGCCTGCCAAAGTTTTAGCAGTCCATTATATAAAATCTGCGGCAGGGCATGCTGGGACGTGTAGTTTCACAACAGCTGGAGGGCCAAGAGTTTGACACCACTGTCGTAGCAAAAGGGTTCTCAGAGTCAATTGTCAATGGACCGTATATATATATATATATATATATATATATATATATATATATATATGCAGTTGCCTGAATCACCGGTTGGCGTCTTGTTACATTTCCTGACCGCTGCAGCATTATTCGCATATGTGTGCGCATTAGCTGAGTACAAGTTCGCAGCTACTAATAAATTAGCGTTGCGGGTGAGGTGTACTGCGCTCACCTTGGAAGTGTTTTGGAGCGCTGCTCAGCCACAGGGGTATCCCTACCCCCTGTGTGTTGAGTATACAGAGAAGACGATGGGTGGGCTTAAGCGCTGCTCCTATGTGTGTGTGTGTCTGCTGGAAATTAAGTGGATGTCCCAATGATTTAGATGTAAATTCTGTTTATTAAAATATATAAATATATAACACAGTGAATAAATGGTAAATAAAGGTAAATTGGGTGACTTGGTGGGGGTAATGGGGCAAAGTCTTGGTGTACACTTGGACACGTGAGGACCCTTTCGGGGATCGGGGGATCAACAGACCCCTTTCTACCATAAGCCCAATGGCTTATGTCCCTCCGTGTCCTGTGTGTTTCTGATGTTCCACACAGTGATGCTGCTACTGTGTTGGGATTCAAATGTCAGGTGTGAGCAGTGTGCGGCGTCCCGCTGCACTGCTCCTTACCGTATAGGTGCTGTAGCCTCTTAGATCGGATCCTTCTGACCCCTGGTCAGTCCTGACCGATTGTGGGGGTTGATGGTAATAGGACCCGGAGGTGATGGGGTGTGTAGTGGCGCGGTTCGCTCCTCCGTGCTGGGACTGCTGCAGCCGCAGCGTCCACTGTCCGTTCTGTGTGTGGAGATTCCCCGTTGGTCTGTGTGACGCGACTTCCGGGTTTCTGTTCTCGCGAGGCATATACTGCCTTTTTCAAGGTATGATGATCATACCTTGAAAAAGGCAGTATATGCCGAAACACGTTGGTACACGCACATACCCTCACCGCAACTATCCTGCAACATCCCAACACCCACGCCGAAGGAATACCCAGTATCCAGTCTCCTCCGGCAGGAGTCGAGCGTTTACAGTCTGAAGACGCGACCACGGGTACAGGCACTGTTCTCGCGAGAACAGAAACCCGGATGTTGCGTCGCACAGACCAACGGGGAATCTCCACACACAGAACGGACAGTGGACGCTGCGGCTGCAGCAGTCCCAGCACGGAGGAGCGAACCGCGCCACTACACACCCCATCGCCTCCGGGTCCTATTACCATCAACCCCCACAATCGGTCAGGACTGACCAGGGGTCAGAAGGATCCGATCTAAGAGGCTACAGCACCTATACGGTAAGGAGCAGTGCAGCGGGACGCCGCACACTGCTCACACCTGACATTTGAATCCCAACACAGTAGCAGCATCACTGTGTGGAACATCAGAAACACACAGGACACGGAGGGACATAAGCCATTGGGCTTATGGTAGAAAGGGGTCTGTTGATCCCCCGATCCCCGAAAGGGTCCTCACGTGTCCAAGTGTACACCAAGACTTTGCCCCATTACCCCCACCAAGTCACCCAATTTACCTTTATTTACCATTTATTCACTGTGTTATATATTTATATATTTTAATAAACAGAATTTACATCTAAATCATTGGGACATCCACTTCATTTCCAGCAGACACACACACACATAGGAGCAGCGCTTAAGCCCACCCATCGTCTTCACTAATAAATTAGCGCCCATCTCTGAATCAGGCTCATCGTATGTCAATTGCGAAGTGCAGCGGAATATTCTGGCGCTACGTAATAATAATAATCCTGAATAAGCGGAACCTTGTCCCGGGTGCAAGGGGTCATTTTATAGGCTCTGGTGCCACCTGCCCCCATCCTTCCCTTATTATTACGGCCTGTGACGTAGCACGTTTTGAATGACAGCGCAATAATCTAGGCAACAGTATCCTTATCCCACATTACATCCGCGTGTAGAAATCGGCTGACGCGCTTGTCTCGTCTCCCTGTAATGCACAAAGCTCATGTGCATTCATACATCACTTTAACTGCCTGGCAGACGCCCAGAACACAGACAGACAGTAAATCCCTGCAGCCAACTCGCACTTCACAGAAATATTGCAGGAAAAAAACACAGCGTTATCTGGCAGCACCAGGGCCCCACCGATGCAAATGAGCCCAGAACCTTCCATGCAAATCACCAGGCTAAATTACCGGCTTTCCCAATCTAATTAACGACACTGGGAGGTCAGGCAAGGTCACTGGGAACAACACTGGTTATTGCACTCCCTAAATAAAAAAGACATTTGTAATATCTCAAGTACCCTGTTGTCATTGACGCTAGAATCTAAATCTACACTGCTGCTGCCGACTTATATATCCGCTAGAATACACTGGGGATATACCTTGCCTGAGGGGGGTGGGGAGATATTAATAATACCTCCAATTTAGCATGTCATGGTGCAGCAGGATGGCAGCTCACTTCCTAGGCCCAGGCCCAACCTCTACCAAGCGGCCTCTCGCAGACTCAGAGTAGTGCTGTAACCCCATCAGTGCCTTACATTCAATAGATACTTCTGTCCACTCTAAGGAGGAACAATGAATATTTATTGTATTGTCGGGCAGTAAAATAGGATGCAGGGTTTATATGACACAGAATTGATTTTGCATTTGTAAACTTTTGCTATGGTGGATAATAACATTGTACAGACATAAAGGCCGGACGGGTACAGACGTAAGGGTGGCTCAGCAAATATTGACAGCTGGTAAATACCCTTAATATGAATCATAATGAAATATACAAAGGCTATTTCATTCATTGCTAATAAATAAATATATAGGTGTAAAGGGTACCCAGTGAGAACCCCAAGGCCAGAGGATATGATTGCGTTCTTGGAGAGAATGAAACACTTGTCACATGTCCCCAAGGCCTCATGTCAGAGAAAGGACCCCCCCCCCCCCAACACCCCACTTAACCCCTATGCATGCAGTACACAGAACTTAAGTCTCTACATCAATTACATATGAATATTATACTGAATAGTACATCCAGTCAGGCACAAGTCACAGAGGAAATCGATAACTCTGGATGGTAACGTGGGAAATGGTTTACTAGTAACGATCATGTATTTTATTTTAAGACACTATTATTTGAATGAAAGAAACGCAAGCCTTGTATACAAACAAAATACAAAACGCGTCTCATTAAAGCGTGAATGCTATTATTAGTGTCCGCATCAGTAATACAACCAGCAGGCAGTGTACAGCCCTCCCAGCCCTGGACCTACCATTTCTCCCACTGGTTCTCCAGCCAGCTCCCCTCATCCTCGCTAGAATCCATCTGCTGTGACCAGAGGCCTCCGACTTACCTCGCTGCCTCCCTTAAAACAAAAAAGATCCAGAACAGAAAAGCTCTCTTCCTCTCCGCTGCGCATCTATACTCATTAAAAATACATGGGAGCAAGTGTCTGACAGCAGCACAATCTGGCTGGCGTTGGGTTTCAGAGAGCGGCCAAACTCTGGCTGGCTGGGGGTCGATAATCAGTTAGCTGGCTGCTCACCTCTCGCTCCTCCAGGCTTGGAAACGGTTAATAGGAAGCATTAAAGGAAGGAGAAGGCGAGAAGCGGGTGGCGTCTTTAATCTTCTAGATCACAGTTTTGTCAGGATCTAAATGTGGACGTTAAGGATGTGAATGAATCTAAATAACTCAGTCATTTATTAGTCTCCATCAGGATTAGCTGTCCATCTGTTGTGGGACTACACGTCCCAGCAGGACCGTCAGAGCCGGCCTTAGGCATAGGCAAACTAGGCAATTACATAGGGCATTTGGAATGCCTAGGGGCATCAGCAGCTTTGGCTGATTAAAATGATATACAGCATGCCTATATTCTGTGTGTGAGTGAGGCTGTATCTGCATATGAAATAGTGTATTCATGGAAATCACTGTAACATAGCATTCCGTATGCAGGTACAGCCACAGTCGCACACAGAATATAGGCATGCCACATATCATTTTAATCATCGGAAGCTCCTTGTGTGTACTCGTCATAACAATGCAAAGAAGACGAATTTTCAGCAGAACAGGCACCCAACGTTAGCAGAACTGGCCAGGAGCTGCATGGCTTATAGAGGCAAGATGTATGAGGAAACATCTGTATCCAAGCAGAGGCAGAGGTCACAGTGCTAGCGGCTGTGCGAGTGCTGGTGGGTTGGTTGTGCAATAGTGTTCGGCATATGTGTAAGGGGCATTATGTGCGTCATGTATAAATGCATTAATAATGTGCGACATGTGTAAGAGGGGATGCAGTCAAAATCCCGACGGTCAAAATCCCGACGGTCAAAATACCGACAGCAATTGACAGAAAGTCAAAATCCCGACATGGTCAAAATCCCGACATTTAAAATCCCGACATGGTCAAAATACCGACAAGGTCAAAATACCGACATTTAAAATCCCGACAAGTTCAAAATACCGACACATAGAATGTAGACAGGTGAAAAAGTCAACATGACTTTCGGGCGACAGGTCGCGAGGTCGACATGGGTTTTTCACTGTTTCTTGACCCGACATGTGCCGACAGGCGGTATTTCATGCCCTACCATCCACTAGGGCGTGGTGGGAGAATAAAATAGTGTGCCGAGCGTAGCGAGGCACCGTGCCCGAAGCATTGCGAGCGCAGCGAGCTATGCGAGGGGCTGCGGTTGACTTCCAACTGTGTCCATGTCGACTGTGTCGACATTCAGGTAAAAAAACTGTGAAAAGCCCATATCGACCTCGCGAGCTGTCGCCCGAAAGTCATGTTGACTTTTTCACCTGTCTACATTCTATGTGTCGGTATTTTGAACTTGTCGGGATTTTAAATGTCGGTATTTTGACCTTGTCGGTATTTTGACCATGTCGGGATTTTAAATGTCGGGATTTTGACCATGTCGGGATTTTGACTTTCTGTCAATTGCTGTCGGTATTATGACCGTCGGGATTTTGACCGTCGGGATTTCATACCGAATCCGTGTAAGAGGCATTATGTGTGTCATGTGTATAAGGGCATTAATAATGTGCAACATATGTAATAAGGGCATAAGGGCATTAATAATGTGCAACATGTCGCACATTATTAATGCATGTATAAATGCATTAATAATGTGCGACATGTGTAAGGGGCATTATGTGTGTCATGTGTATAAGGGCATTAATAATGTGCAACATATGTATAAGGGTCATTATGTGTATGAAGTGCATTAATAAAGGTTGGCATAATGTGTAAGGGGCATTATGTTTATAAGGACATTAACCCCTTCCCGACATTTGACGTACATTTACGTCATGGTCGGGATGTACTTTCCGACACATGACGTAAATGTACGTCATGACTTCAAAGTGTCACCGCGTCTAGAGACGCGGTGACAGAGGGACGATGTCTGCTGTCCCTGACAGCAGACATCTTCCCTCATTGCCCAGGGGGGGCAGCGATGTCCCCCGCCGTGGGCGATCGCTGCGATTGGCTGTTCAAACGTGAACAGCCAAAAGCAGCGTTTACTGTGCTATGAGTCAAAATTTTGATTCTGCTGCCCCCTAGTGTCCAAAAAAATTAAAGGAGGTTGAAATAATGATGTATTAATAAAGTTTAGATATGGTCTATGTTAGTTATTAACTATTTTGAGTGGTATGATTATTTGTCTCACAAGCAGAAAATGTAACATTTTGCAAATTGCAAAATGTTCCATTTTTTTACGACATTTTGGTATTTTTCACAAAAAAAAAAAACTGTATCGACCAAAATTTACCACTAACTTAAAGTACAATGTGTCACGGGAAAACAATCTAAAAATCACTGGGATAAGTAAAAGCAAAAAAAAAGTTATCCCCACTTAAGTGATACCTGTCAGATTTGAAAAAAAGGCCTCTGTCAGGAAGGCAAAAACAGGCTGCGGCGGTAAGGGGTTAATTATGTGTGTCATGTGTAAGGGGCATTACTGTGTGGTATTATCAGGGGTGCCGAGAGAAAGGGGTAGGGGGTACAAATTACCCAGGCCAAAGTCTGATGGGAGGGCCCAGTGGGGGCCCCGGCCCCCCTCCCCTTAAGTGACAGCAGCAGCTGCAGCTCTTCTCCTCCGCCCAGCACTTTGCAGTGTGGCCATGGAGGTGCTTAAAATACAATTTTTTCTCTGGAGTTTTTTCCACGGGTATAATGTGAATAATGTGAGGAGTAATGTACATAAGGTAAAGTGGTACTACTGTGTAATGTAACGTGAATAAGGGACACCATCGCATGATATAATGTGAATAAAGTTGCACTACTGTGTGGCATAATTTGAATTGGGGCATAGTTGCCTACCCTCCTGCATTCTGCAGGAGACTCCCTGAAATAGCAGCAATCTCCCTCTCTCCCTCATTAGTCTAACAATCTCCCTCATTTCACCTAGCCCACATTACACGGTTACATTTTTTTGGGAAAAAAAGGAATGAGAGACAGATACATTTACATTGAATCATCAGCACCATTTCCCAGCACTTTGGGGCTCATCTACACTCGGATATAAGTCATTTTAAAAGATTCCTCTCAGATGAAGCAGTACACACCCACGCTTCTAGGTGCCATGTTCCCAATCTCTTTTCACAATCTCTCCATATATGGAACTAGACACGCCCTTTGGGTGGAGGATGACACGCCCCCTCAATGTTACTACCAACTATAATCTCCTTGAATCTAGTTTTCAAAAGTAGGCAAGTATGGAACTGGGGGTACTACTGTGTGGCCATGCCCCTTCCCAGCAAGAACACACCCCTGTTTGGGCTGCGCACCGAATGTGTGCACTGTTTCTATTTAAAATATTGCGGGTAGGAGCACCAAAATGATGACTGCTATGATGAGGGTTGATGGTGCTGGGAAAGGGGAGCAGGGTCAAAGGCGGAACTAGTGGCGGTGCTAGGGGGCACCAGCCAAAATCTTGCCTAGGGCGTCATTTAGGCTACTGCCAGCTCTGAGGGCCGTTATGAGGGGGGTGCTACCTGTGCCACCGCCTGGGGCATGAGGCCAAGGAGGCGGCACAGCTGTTGCCCTGGGAAGCGGGACAAGGGATCTACAGCAAAAAGATAGACAGCCATTAGGCCGACACCATTAGTTCGACAAGCAAAAAAGTTGACATGTAAAAAGATCGACATGCGAAAATGTCGACAAACAAGAAGGTCAACCTCACTACAGAGAAAGGAGCGGGTGTATATTTAGGCCTATGATGTCACAAGCGTAAGGGGCGGGGTTCGCTAGCCCAGGGTGCATCTGCTTCCTGCTATGCCGCTGCCTTCCTTCATTAAAAAGTAAGGAAATGAAAGCTGATGAGAACTACAAGTTCCAGCATTAACAGTCTGTAAAAGTCTATAAGGCTCTTGAGCTTCACGAGAACTACAAGTCACAGCATGCTCTGATGCTAGGATTTCCAAGTGCGGCTCTCCAGATGTAATGAAACAGGATGTGGTGGTAGGATAATCACTGGTGTCTAGGGATGGCCAGGGCAGCCGAGAGGGGGGAATGGGTACTAATTACCGGGGCCCGGCATTTCTCTCGGCTGCCCTGGGGATGGCCATTAACCAATGAAGGTTAATCACTATTGGTAGATTGCATTCGCCATTAATGGCAGTGATCCAATGGTTCTCCGCCACTGATGAACCCCACAAATATTTTTCCCCCTTTCTCATTGGCCTCAGAACATTAGCTTCAAGCCTTCAACATAACCAAACAAAACAATGTTCCCACCTCTGATTGGCACACTGCATGGGAAGTGATAGGGCAGGGATGAACATCGATGGGTGAAAACATTGGTTCTCCTGTTGATGGTTTCATACCATCGCGGTTAACCACTAATGGGACGCTCAATGTTGATCAATGAAAGTTAAACCACCAATGGCCAACCCTATGGTGGTGGGTATCTGCAGTGCCGTGACACTGACAATTTAGAATGTTGTTATTCTGTCTTGCACCAATAGCAAATGCACACCACCACAGAGAGGCAAGGGTTCCCCACAATGCAGAGAGACAAGGATGCACACCACCACAGAGAGACAAGGGTTCCCCACAATGCAGAGAGACAAGGATGCACACCACCACAGAGAGACAAGGGTTCCCCACAATGCAGAGAGACAAGGATGCACACCACCACAGAGAGGCAAGGGTTCCCCACAATGCAGAGAGACAAGGATGCACACCACCACAGAGAGGCAAGGGTTCCCCACAATGCAGAGAGACAAGGATGCACACTACCACAGAGAGGCAAGGGTTCCCCACAATGCAGAGAGACAAGGATGCACACCACCACAGAGAGGCAAGGGTTTCCCACAATGCAGAGAGACAAGGATGCACACCACCACCACAGAGAGGCAAGGGTTCCCCACAATGCAGAGAGACAAGGATGCACACCACCACCACAGAGAGGCAAGGGTTCCCCACAATGCAGAGAGACAAGGACGCACACCACCACAGAGAGGCAAGGGTTCCCCACAATGCAGAGAGACAAGGATGCACACCACCACCACAGAGAGGCAAGGGTTCCCCACAATGCAGAGAGACAAGGATGCACACCACCACAGAGAGGCAAGGGTTCCCCACAATGCAGAGAGACAAGGATGCACACCACCACAGAGAGGCAAGGGTTCCCCACAATGCAGAGAGACAAGGATGCACACCACCACAGAGAGGCCAGGGTTCCCCACAATGCAGAGAGACAAGGATGCACACCACCACAGAGAAGCAAGGGTTCCCCACAATGCAGAGAGACAAGGATGCACACCACCACAGAGAGGCAAGGGTTCCCCACAATGCAGAGAGGAGGCTTGTACCAAATAATACTCGTTAATGAGCAGAGATGGTACTAAAATCTATACATATAAAAGGATAACTCTCCTCACGTCTATGAGGTGAAGAGCCGCCACTGACCACTAGAGGCCACTCGACGGACCAAATTACTCCTTTGTGTGCTAAGATATGTCCTAACAGAAAGTGAAAGCAATTTTTGCAGGGACTTTGAGCTGTTTCAAACTTTCTGGATATGGAGAGAGGGAGCTGTGAAGACAGATATTGGAGATCGGAGCACATAGGGACTGGGGGTGAGTGGAGAGTTTGTGGCCTAAAAACTGTCACAGCTCAAAGTAAAAGTGAAAACGGTCACAGCTCAAAGTGAAGGTACATCGCAGACGCCGTCATTTGGACGTGTTTTTAACTAGTAAAATATATATTTTGCATGGGTACCACGGGCGAAGCAGTGTAGTAGGCGACTTAGCTAAAAGTACGTAATTGTGTGATAATGTGACATTCACGCTTAAGGTGACGGAGGTTGTGTAGTGGAAACTGCAGTATGTGCAAAATTGGGTGGGTTCACCTCCAGCCTGAAGGGAAACGCTGGCCACTTCCATCTACTCTGTCTGAGCCCCCATACCCCACCACACCTATTGTAAGGAGAATTCTGTACGTGGAACGAGGACAAATAAAAGACATTTCTTTTTGTGTACAAGATACCTCTGGAAACACATAGACAGTATTTACACTGTAACACAGCGCTGCACAGTCCCCAAATGTATCGCCAGGCCCGAAACATTGCCTACGTGACTAGGCCTCATTACTCCCCTTCAGCCGGTAGGGATGTGCCTGCAATACATACGACTCTGCATCACCTGTACTTGCTCCAGAGCTCGCACAGTCCGCAAACAGCTGCACGTTCAGCTCTGCATTGCCCCAAGATCCATTCTTACATTTGATTAAAAAAAACATTGCACACACTAAAACAGATTATAAAAATGAGATTCAGTTCGCAGCATATGCTGACTGCAATTTGCCTCACATCAATCAGAACAGAAATATAACGACACATCCAGAATAGAAATCTTTAAAATCCCGGACTGCTACAGAAAAGGAGGGACAACCGGCAGCTGTGCTTCAGAATTGATGATTTAACCTTGTGTATTCTCTATGCTATCATACTGCTTGCAATGGGACACAAAAGGAACAGCGCCACTCAGTGGCCAAACGTGATAAAAGGCAGAAAGCATCATTGGCTTTTAATTAACTAAGCAAAAACATTTGCATACAGAAGCTTTCTGACATCGGAAGCTATGCACAGCACCCACTGTTTTCAGACTGGACAGGTTTGCCGGGGTTACTGTAGATTTTTATGTGCATTTTTGGGGATAGTAATACTGAGGAAAGGTGTATACTGTATTTAATTTCTGTATCAAGCTAAGGACCTTATTCTGGTCCACACGCAACGCTGCAAATTCCGCAGTGTTGCATGTGGATTAAACACCCCCCTCGGTCGTCCAGTTCCCCGCACAGCTGCGTATGGATGTTTTGCATAAACTCCAATTCACAGCCTTGGGTGCGGGGGCCGAATCATTCGATGGTCGGCGGACATCGAATGATTTGGAAGGAGCATGCAAAACTAGGACACTCTCTATTGTCTTAGCTTTGCGTCCTCCCTGTACAGGAAGAGGGAGGGTAGCTGCGTTATGTATGATCATGTAACCCCCCTGGCAACGAGCATGTAATCCCCTGCCGCAACGAGCATGTAATCCCCGGTGGCAAGGGCATGTAATCCCCTGTTGCTAAGGGCTTACATGCTCGTTGCGAGAATGTAAGCTTTAGCAACGAGCATGTAATTTCCCCTGGGCAACGAGCATGTAATCCCCCTGTGCAACGAGCATGTAATTTCCCCAATGCAACGAGCATGTAACTCCCGCTGGGCAACGAGCATGTACCACGAGCATGAAACTCCTGGCAAGGAGCATGTAACCCCTGGCAACGACCATATAGTTAAGCGGCACTTATGTAACATAATATGTAATAGGGCATAGGCATTACGGTGTGTGGTATAATATGTAATAGGCATTACGGTATGTGGCAGTTTATATAATAGGCATTACATGTGCGTTATGATATTGAATAGGCATTACGGTGTGTGGCATAATATGTAATGAGCTACTGTAATGGGGCACAATATGAAGTGGAGACACTATAGTGTGGTATAATATGAACAAGGTCCAACACTGTGATGTGGCATAATGTATTACTTGGGGACGCTGTTATAATGTGAATTGGGGATACTGTGTATGGATAAGCAGCCCCTGGACTGCGTAATGCAGGCACTGGCGAATTACCGGTGAGTCTAGCCTGATATTTGTTTTTATTGAATGCCCCTTTAAAAAGCCAGGCTGACTAGCCGATGCCTGCTGGTGGCACAGGCTATTAGATTTACCCCCACATGTCTGGAAGCATAAAAAGGCACCGTACATTTTTTTCTTGCAACAGAAATCCACTAATATCTATGAACTGTATATAAAACATTTTATTCACCTCTATTATATGAAGTAATCTGCATTTATATAAAACATACTTATGATCTGCCTGTTATGGGTTAAACAAAAGGGAAGCATTGTCTTTGGAAACAACATTGGCTGAGCGTTAGGCGGGATTGCTGCAGACCGCGCGGAATGAGTCATCTACCTCCTCTGCTAATATAATATGACGTCACTCTTCATTCATGACTCCCCACTATGTAAACAAATGACGGCTATCTCTGCGGTGATGTCAGCACACACTCACAAGCCAGATTATGGATGAGACGGAATCTCGCCATCAGGTGTAGCTAATGAATAACGATCACGCCGGCATTCGCCAGTAAACGAGGGAAACAGGCAGCAGAGAGAGAGAGAGATCATTGCAGCGACGAAGGGCAAGATGCCTGGAATATTCATTATACACAGGGGCTTATTTAATCCGAATAAGTATGATGATATGTTACTGCGGTAAGAAGTGTTATATAGGGGGAATTTACAAAGGCTCTCAAGATAATCGTAGAGGGATGTAGAAAGATATAGGCCGTTATTCTGGTTCACTCACAAAGGCAAATTCCTTCTCAAATGGACAAAACCATGCTGCACTGCAGGTGGGGCAGATGTAACTTGTGCAGAGAGAATTAGATTTGGGCGGGGTTTTACTTCAAAGTGAGATCTATATTGCAGTTTAAAAATAAAGCAGCCAGTATTTACCCTGCACAGAAACAAAATAACCCAAATCTAATTCTCTCTGCACATGTTACATCTGCCCCACCTGCAGTGCACATGGTTTTGTCCATTTGAGAAGGAATTTGCCTTTGCGAGTGAACCAGAATAAGGGCCATAGTCCCCTAGTAAGCCCGCTCGAAGCCAATGCTTCGAAAGCTAGTCTGCTGCCTTGTGATTGAAAGAGAGTGTTTCGGAGACACACAGAGCCCCTAGACGTATATGTAGATGATAAACTACAATGGGATAATGCCATGTAATGCATCCTATCAGGGCTATTGTCACGGCAAGAGTCTTCATAAATTGCCCACAAAACATCATTCCAAATTCCTGCAGTAATAAATGGTAGTTATTGGAGGAAATGTGCAGGTAAGAATGACTTGCCCCCATAATGTCACTCAGTTAGCAGGAGCTGTATCAGACTTTCTAAAGTAAAGTTGTTTTTTGACAGTTGATGATGGAAATACAGTGATTGTCCGTCATCGATGGAACAGAACCAAGCTAATTTTTTTTTAAACTTTCCCCTGCTGCCGGGACAAAGAGCCTAGCTCCGCCCTCTGGGTATAATCGGCCCTACCCCAAGAATCTGTACATAGCTAGTTTGCATGGTGCTCTCCTCCCTGCCCTATGCACTCTCCTCCCTTCCCTCTGCACTCCCCTCCCTGCCCTCTGCACTCCCCTCCCTGCCCTCTGCACTCCCCTCCCTGCCCTCTGCACTCTCCTCCCTGCCCTCTGCACTCTCCTCCCTGCCCTATGCACTCTCCTCCCTTCCCTATGCACTCCCCTCCCTTCCCTATGCACTCCCCTCCCTTCCCTCTGCACTCCCCTCCCTTCCCTCTGCACTCCCCTCCCTTCCCTCTGCACTCCCCTCCCTGCCCTCTGCACTCCCCTCCCTGCCCTCTGCACTCCCCTCCCTGCCCTCTGTACTCTCCTCCCTGCCCTCTGCACTCCCCTCCCTGCCCTCTGCACTCCCCTCCCTGCCCTCTGCACTCCCCTCCCTGCCCTCTGCACTCCCCTCCCTGCCCTCTGTACTCTCCTCCCTGCCCTGTGCACTACCTCCCTTCCCTCTGCACTCCCCTCCCTGCCCTCTGCACTCTCCTCCCTTCCTCTCTACCTCCCCTGCCTGTGAGCAGATCCTCAGAGGTGGATGAAGAACCATGTTCTTACCTCTTTGTTAACAGCTTTCCTGAAAGCCGCAGTGTTAAACAAAAAGCTCAGGAAAGTAGTAACACAATTCTTCTGTCCCTCTGGAGACGGATGTTCTGTCTCTTAAACTGTCTTCTTCTACAAAAGCAATTTACTTTCCTGTAAACCACAATAGAGGATACTAGGTAACGGAAGGTGATCATATAACACCATTACACCATCAGGAAAGAGGAGATGTGATACTGGGGCAGAAGGACCGACGGGTCCATTTATCAACCATTATGTGCAGCTATTTCGGGTGTTTTTAGGGTTATTCGCAAATATTAAGTGTCACAAGATTGTATGAAGAAGGGACCGCAACAGATATGTCCGATACCTGCAGCTATCCCTCCAATTCCACCGGCAGCCGCGTGATCTCATTCTGCATTACTATAGATTGTAAGCTTGCGAGCAGGGCCCTCCTACCTCTGTCGGTTTGTTTCTACCCAGTTTGTTTTATCACTGTTGTTTCCAATTGTAAAGCACAATGGAATCTGCCACGCTATATAAGAAAATCTAAAGAATAATAACAATTACAAATGAGCCTTGGAGAGAGATAAAGCGGAGAGAAATAAATGAGGAACCAATTAGCTTCTGTCTAATTTACAAATATGGCCTGTAACATGTTTGATCAGTTAGTACTTTCAAGTACGGTACCAGCAGGGAGTAGGTGAGTGAGCCGTACCCCCACACCCTGGAGCCTGCCCATGGCTCAGAAGCACCCGCTGCCCCACCCCCCCTGTACTGGTCATCGTCATCGATGATCTGCGATGGGGGTAGCCCCCCCACCGGAGAAGCGGCCATCGCTGCATCTCCCACCACTAACCCCTCTCCTGGTGGAGCAAAGTGTCGGTGGCCGCATCAAACCACCCCCCCCTGGGGCGCTCCTGTGCCGGCCCATATATATATATATATATATATATATATATATATATATATATATATATATATATATATATATATATATATATATATATATATATATATATATATCCCCATCTTTCTCTCTAATAGACAAATCAAGTGAATCAGTATATCATACCTCCCAACATTCTGGTAGCTGTAGGAGGGACCTCAGCCTGGAATCTGGGGGCATGGCCTATGAGTAAGGGGGCCCAGCCTACAGATCACGATGCTCATGCGAGGCCATGCACCCATTTTCACCGCTCCGGGGACTTGGCCAGTGTTCTGTGAGCTGCTGACCATGCCACAGCCTCTCTGTCTCTGGGAATAGATGTTGGGCAAAGGGGTCTCCCAACAGCCCCCCCTCCCGCCGCGGGACACTGCTGACCCTGGGCAGGACAGCCCCTAAAAAACAGGAAGGTCCAGTGAAAATCGGTACAGTTGGGATGAATGGTACAGTATATGGATGGTGATAGACATTGTCTAGATAGACAGTCAATAGGTCAACATCAACCTGGTGAAAAAGGTCGGTCTTCCCATGGTCAACACATCAAAAAGTTGACATTCATTTTTTTTTACTCTTCAGTACTTTACCATATACCTGAATTGGGAATGGATGCAGCGAGGCATATGGATAAAGCATGGTAGGGATGGCCATCGACCATCGATGATTCGAAATCATCGATGGTTCATGGCCGATGTCAAATGCTTTTGCCATCGATGGGGGAGAACCAGAGAGTTTCCCTCCATCGATGGAACAGCAAAACGATGTTTTGCTTTTTTTTTTATTTTCAAAGTGCCGGGACACGGAGCATAGCTGTGCCCCCCGACAACCGCGAAGCACCGCCCTCGTGTTTTGATTGGCCCACAGGCCAATCAATTAAACACAATGGATGACCATTGATATGTAAAAATATCGATGGTCAGCCATTGCATTGCATAGTTTAGCACTATCGATGGCCAGTTGCAGAATTGCCATCGATAGCAACGGCAACGATGGCCATCCCTACTGGGTGAAGCAATCCAATCGGGGGTTTACGTGCTCAGCTGCCAACACTGACACAAAAAAACTGTGAACCTTTTCAAGTGTCAACCTAATATGCCACACCCCTTTAAATCAGAGTGAAAATCGTGAAAAACTCATGTCGACCATGTGACTTTCAACCACTCTCACTGGCGTCTAACATGGTCAATGTAGATCGTATGCGTTGACCGGACCGGATACCCTCCTGACCACCCCTCCCCCAGAGACACATAACACAGCTTGTTCTGAAGACCTAGACTAGAGGCTATTTACAATGTAAAGCGCTGGAATAGCAAATGAATATACAGTACATCACTGCGAGCCAACACTGGCATCATGACCCAGAGGTCTCATCCATCGAAGCATTGTTGTTGCCTAGGAGACTGTAAATTAGATATTAAAACTTGAAAAGGGCCGTCATGGTGACAGCAGCACAGAGGCTCTGTTCTAGAGGAAAAAAGGATTCTTTACTTCATAATGAGTTTATCCCGACAGTTACATGAATGATTAGGAAAATAATGAGGATACAAACGCTGGCCCTTATTCTGGTTCACTCGTAAAGGCAAATTCCTTCTAAAATGGGCAAAATCATGTGCACTGCAGGTGGGGCAGATGTAACATGTGCAGAGAGAGTTAGTTTTGGGTGGGTTATTTTGTTTCCGTGCAGGGTAAATACTGGCTGCTTTAATTATTACACTGCAATATAGATATCAGTTTGAATTAAAACCCCACCCAAATCAAACTCTCTCTGCACAAGTTACATCTGCCCCACCTGCAGTGCAGCATGGTTTTGTTCATTTTAGAAGGAATTTGCCTTTTGGGGTGAACCAGAATAACCCCCACTGTCCTACTAGTATGGGATGCTGACTGGGTATGGAGCAGGCATCAGGGTGGGTGTGATCTACAACTGGTCAAGGGGGGCGATTCAGCTTGGCCTGCTTTTTTTCCAAACTCGGCCTCGTTCCAATGTTTTGGGGACTGCGCGTGCAGGATTATGCGTGTTTAAAGCCCCCTTTGCGAACACCGTCGGCAACTAATACAGTTGCCGACTCATTAGTAGACATCAGGGCGTGCAGGGGGCGGACAAGGGGCTGGTGCATGGGGACACCCAGCATTTCCGGGGGTGTGCCCACAAAAACAGTTAAAAAAGCAAGGCATCCTCATGCGAACGCAGGCATGGCGAAGCCCGTACGAGATGGGCGGCTGCCGTCACATGACATCAGCCCCCGCCCCGTTCTAGGACATTTCTGACCATCGAATGACTTTTTTTCCCGTATGCTCTTATGCGAATGGGTGTGGACAAACCCATTCGCATGCTTTCGAGGGGATTCGCGGGGAGGCGGAGGGTGGGTGCTTTTTCTCCCGGCGGACAGAATTAGCCTGCTCACTAAGCAGTGAAAGAACGATGCTGAATCAAGGCCAAAGTTTGCTGGGGAACAGGACGGGACATTTCACCCTCTTAGCAGTCAAAAAAGTGACGCTTAGGGGTATATTTACTAAAGGTCCTAAAAATGAAAAGAGGTGATGCTACCCATACCAGCCAATCGGATTCTATCATGCCTCTATTGCATCCTAAAAATAATAGTTTTCATTTTCGGGGTTTTACCACATTTTCATATTTATTTATTTATTACCAGTTATTTATAGTGCACACACAATATGTAATAACTGGTAATACTGGCAGCGCTTTACAGAGATTATTTTCAGTCCCTGCCCCAGTGAAGCTTACAATCTATATTCCCTACCACATGTACACGCACACACAGACATTCTAGGGTTAAGTTTTTTGGAGCCAATTAGCCTACCAGTATATTTTTGGATTACGGGAGGAAACTTGGGTACCCGGAGGAAACCCACGCAAGTATATGTGGCAAAGCTCCACCGCCGGGGCTTCGCTGCAGGGGGTTATGCCAGTTCTAGATGGCGTAACCCCATAGAAGCCTATGGGCCTCCCTTCGCGTTCCTGGCCGATCCGTGCCGCCCCCCCCCCTTACCTGTATCCGGGCAGCCTCCTGCTGTGCTGCCCAGACCAGTGACTTCCTCCTCCCTGCACCGCTTCCGAGTGCAGGGAGGAGCCCTCACCGAGCAGCAGCTGGGTAAGGGTCCAGGGAGGGAGGGGGGACCCGCTGCACATCTCCGGCCATAACGCAAAGGACAGCTCTTAACGCTTGTCCCTCGCTCGCTTTACTCGCCACACTTGTCCCTAGCTAGCTTCACTCGCCCCACTTGCCCCTCGCTCGCTTTACTCGCCACACTTGTCCCTCGCTCGCTTCACTCGCCACGCTTCACTCGCCACGCTTCAGGCTCGTTGGCTTTCTTCACTTGCCACAACTTTTCTAAAGGTAATAGATGGTGGCGTGGACACAGGAGGGTGGCATGGACCCAGGGTGGTGGTGCGCAAAGATTCCTGACCTGATACTGCTATTTTTCTTGCTGGTTTCTGCTATTATACCACAAAACATTTTTCTGGACATACAGTATATCATTTCATCTCATGGCCCATTTGCACGTTTTCTCATTTGTGTTTAAAATGTTCCTTTGTCAAAGAGAGTTACTGCATCTTCCTCGGTTTGTGGTAAATTAAATAATTTGTTCAGTGTTAATACATTAATCATTTGTTTACTGACTTCTTGTACTCTCAGTTTTATCATTTATGCCAATTAACATACTGTAATTGCTTATGTTTGGTGATTCTCGCCGAAAATAACCCTCGCCATACAGTCTTGAGTTCCGTAGCATAAGCGGTGGCCGCAAAGATGAGGAAGTACCATGATATATTTATTTTAGGCGGAAAAACCATACCGATACTATATGGGCGGGCACCTATGCAGAATAGTATTTATGGAGAAAGTAAATGAGGAACGAGTTGTGGGATCAGAGGGTCTGAGACCAGCACGGTGCAGTCTCTGTCAATACCACCCTGTACGTGATCGGTGCTAGCCAGACGGATCAGAGGACATCAGAAATGCAGAGGAAACGAGGGGCGTGCATGCTGGGTAAAGCACAATACGGTTCAGAAAAGGACAGCAGATACACAACACTCCGGAGACGCAGACAATTTCCCAGAGTCTGTTCAAAATGCTGGAAAGCAGATCACATCCATAATACCATTTCCCAGAGTGTGACGTAAATGGGAGAACATTAAGGCACAGACAGAGGAACAGACTCACCAGGGTGACACATGAATACAGGGATAGCAATTGCTGTGGTTACCATCGATAGCAAAATGCCAACTTGTGCATCAAACTATGCAATGATCATCGTCCATCGATGGTTTAACAACTCATGGTCATCCATGTTCTGTGACTGACTGGACTGTGGGCCAATCAGAACCTGGGGGGGAGGGATCGGTACTTGTGTATTAGCAGGGCGCCCAATTAGCATACGTATGGCACCGTAGGGAAATAGCATCGCATGTGATTTTTTGCATGCGATGCGATGGCATGCGATGCGGTTTTCCTATGTAATTTATTCACTGCTCTCTGTCCTTGGGCGCTGCGATGAGATTGCATCGGATCGCACCGCACTTGACATTACATGCGATTTATAGGGTGTGATGCCATTTAATGTACTATACACTTGTATGACATTCAATGGGATTTAGGCACACCCCCCCCCCCCCCCCCCCCACTATCCACGCCACCCCGAAGTGTGGAACGCGTCCTCCCAACCTTTTCATACCCCCACTATGCACGTCGGAGTGGAGTTGTGGCGAGCGCAGAAACCCTGCAAATGCATAAGTACCGAGGGATCTTTTGTGTCTGTGTATATATGTGAGAGAGGGGTCGGAGCTATGCTCCATGTCCCAATACTTTGTTAAAAAAAAATTAAAAATAATAATCATTTGGTTGTATTTTGCCACGGAAAAAAAATCTATTTTAAAAGCATTCAACATCGACCATAAACCATCGACGATTATGAATCACCGATGGCCATCTCTATTTGAATATGTAGGTAAATTTGCATATTCTGCGTCTAGGGGCTAATGCATAATGCGACACAACCCTTGCATGATTCCGGCACTTACACCTGGAGAGGAAACGTGCTATAAAGTAGGGTAGTAGCCACAATGACCCCTGGAACACCTATGATCACACAGGTTCTGTGACTGGGTGAGGGCAGGCTTGCATTTAGACTGTGGGTGGGTGACAATAAGAAACCAAAACGACCATTCTCCCACCGGCTCAGACAACCAGCGGGGAATTGCACAGTGCAACAAGCCGCGCCTATGGATGGGGAAGAGGATCGCCATGACTTTTTCACATATTTCCATACATTATTTGACATCCATGTGGACTCCCATTAGGAACAGTAAGTGTGCTGAGCGCAGCATTTGTATGGAGAGGCTTCGTGCCTGATGCATGGTGAGGGTACGCACAACACGGACTGGGGTCCATGCTTTCAGGTGTTGACATGGACACCCAAAAAATCCAGTCACTTCATGTCGTCACTTTGTTTGTGTCAACCTTTTGGTGTGGACCTATTGACTGCTCTCCTATAATCCATACTATTAAGTACCTATATCTCCCACACCCTGGTGTCTACAAAAAGGGCGTACCTCAATAGAAAGTAGGGCAAGGGAGTCCCTTCTTCCAAACTACATGCCCCCCCATAGAAACTAGTGCATAGTGCGCAGTGTGATCACCAGGCATCGTCACCTACTCTATAGAAAAATCATGGCCTCCAGGGTTTGGGGCAAAATATCTCATATAGTCATTTTATGCCCATTTTACCAACCACTCTGCATCAGCCCCAGAATACGCAAACTACGTTATAGTATACATAGAGGAACCCTGTGTAAGTTCTAGCATAAGTGTCAATAGCCACGTGGCCAAGTTAGTGGCAGGGCAAAATGCCACCCTGTGCCACCCCCACCCCTGAATGTAACATATGACTGAGAGGCAGGGTTCCAGATACAGGAAGTATCAAAGTTCCAGGGCGGTTCTCTAGGCTACAGTAGGGATGGCCATCGTTGGTTGCCATTGATGGCAAAAGTGCAACTGTCTATTCGATGGTTGCCATCGATGGCAAAAGTGCAACTGGCTATTAATAGTGTATAACTATGCAATGGATGACCATCAATGTTTTTACATATCGATGGTCATCCATTTTCTTTGATTGATTGGCCTGTGGGCCAAGCAAAATATGGGTGCAGGGCTTCACATGTGTCAGGGGCGGAGCTATGCTCCGTGTCCCTGCCCCTTGGTGGGAAAAAAGCAAAATGAAACTATTCATTGAGGCATGAAATTGATGGTGGGAAACCATCTGGTTCTCCCCCATCGATGTCAAAACTATTCGACATTGGCCATAAACCATTCCCTAACACTAGAAACAGCCCAGGCTGACCGGATTCCTGGTCTAGGCAGAACCCAGACCTCTCTCACACATATCTGCTAACAGCCCCCAAAAGTCTGAATTTCAAGTTCTCTCAAACTCTTGGAGTGGACCAGCCTTCACTGCAGTGACGTGGGCCGCCCGGGAGCTTGCACAGAACCCAAATATTTATCAGAATGCTGCAGCAACGGAGGTCTGTGACAGAAGTCCCTATCACATGACTGCCGGGACCTGGAAAAAGAGTCTGGAGCGACCTCTGCCCCCAGGAGACGCTTAGATGCCAAGGGATGTCATCAGTTCAACCCTGTCAACATTCTTGTGAGCTTCAACCCAACCGCCCTTTATGCCAGCCAATAGTCCTCCATCATGAACTTATATGCTAGGCCAAAGCGCACTGCCTCCAGTGACGACTGGTTCTGGAGGTGCGGAGCGAAGCAGACTGGCGGCAGAACCGGGGAGAGAAGTGACATTGCTGGTCCCTGGACTACTGACAGAGCTGTATGGAAGCCCGGAGGAATCCCCCGGTGTATTCCATGGGTGGGCCGTGTTTGTCCCACTTTGCGCTACTGAGCATAATAAAGTGGCAAACACAGATCTGCACATAAAGTATCATGTTATGCCTACATTAGGTCGACCACTAGTGGTTGAAAGGCAGCATGTCGACACAAGAAATAGGTCGACATGATTATTCTATGGTTTTTTTTGGCCATGGTGCCACCCTGTCCTGCTGTGGTTGCAATATGGACAAATTTAAATCTACATGCTACTAAATTTCCACACCAAACGCTATAATATACCCAAACAAACAGACAATATGGGTGAAATGTAATAGGATGAGAGATTCAGAAAGTGAGAGATTCGGTAAGAAATCTCCAGTTTGTATTTTTTTTTAAAGCAGCAATCATTTACACTGCAAAACCAGTTTGATTTTGCAGTGTAAATGATTGCCGCTTTAAAAAAAACCCTGGAGATTTCTTATCAAATCTCTCACTTTCTGAATCTCTCATCCTATTACATTTCCCCCTATATGTCTGTATTACTTATATGAAAACATGTAATCCATGTATATGCTATAGAGGTGATGTAACAGGAACGGGCCTAGTCAATCTGCTCTCTGAGGTAGCAACTAAAATGAAGCCCCTCTCACCACACACACACACACAACACAATAACCATACTGTAGTTATACTGTAATATATGAATATTGTCACTTTAATCATAATGTAAATGTAACTGCACAGTACAACTCATTCCAGCCTCTGGTGATTGCTTCCTTTAGGCATTTTAGCCCCCAAAAATGAAGCATTCTGGGATATAATTCATATATGCAATAAAAACCAGGCAAAATGTCAGCGTGATGCAGTCCCACAAATAAAGCAGAGAAAAGGTTTCTGAAAACAGGGGTCACTTCTAAACCGCGGCTGGTGGGTTTGCAGGGTTTACTATGTACAGATGTATCACAAGTGTATTTGGGCATTTGTGAGGTAAAAACATGAACCATTACCGGTCACGTGAATTCCGTGGCCTCCAGCGGTTTTATTAGGTGGCACCTATATAGTCATACTGGACTGCCAGCTCCTCTACAAGACTGGTGCTAGATTGTTTTGCCCTCATGAAATTTTAGGCGAAGGTCTCGGTGGACAGGGCAATGGATGGAGATTCCAATGCCACCTGAGGATAGGGTACAGCCAGGCTGGGCATACATTCCCACTGCCTAGTATCTGCATTGATGTGGCCCCAATGCAGTGATCTTTTAATGACCCCCCGAGACCAGGTTCTGTCTGGATCATTATCACCTGCCGGAGCTGCTGGTCGTTATCACAGACTATTTTAATTGCTTCATTTGCTGAGCCCAGTCAGGCTGCAGTAAGTCCCAGTGAAAAGCACTCATCCAGCAGGGAAGCAATCAGCAGACCCACTCTGACAGCTCAGACCCCCAGGCTGCCCTCACACCAGGAGCTGGTACAGAGACATCCACAGATGGCGGTAGCAACGGATGGGCATTCTACTGCCAGCGGACACCCAAAAGCAACCTATGTCCGTATGGTAGAACTACAAGCCCCAGAATGTGCTGTCAGGGCGTGCTGGGACTTGTAGTGCTGAGGACACGTACTGTATGACCTGTGATAACCTGGTATAATAATTAGCAGGCGCTGGAGCCATGCCGGGTATAAGGAGCCTGTTTAAGTGGGTGAAAGTGGTATTAGGAGGGGGTAACGGGGGGGATCACATAACAATGTGCAGCTTTAGAACCCCCAGCTGATGCCAGTCTCTACCCTGGTACCTCGTAGTAGTCACTGACTAGGAGATGGCATGATTCACTGCAGGATGCCCACCCCATCTCCCCACATGCAATGCCCGCTCTATGCTGGTGCCCCCTCCTACACCTGTTTATCTACTACTGGCATAGATACAGCAAGGAGACGGTCCCCTGTAACGGGCAGCCCATGTCGGATCAATACACACACACACACCACACTATACACAATATACACCACACCCAGAGGATGGAGAAAACAACACATTTCCTTCCATAATAAACCACAAGAGCTATTGGCAGACCGGAGATGCATTTGCAGAGTTCTAGGAGTAATCTAGATATTAGGGGGATGCACAGCAGACACATTCCATGCAGAATCATTATCCCCAATAATCAGGGTGCACAGCAGGTGTGTGTGGGGATTAGCCATCCCCCCCAACCCCACCTCCCCCCTGGGACAGCACACAGGACTGGCCGCATATGGTACCTGAAGCGTGGAGGAGAAGCCAGGTGCAGCCCCAGGAATGGAGAGGAGCCAGCTGGGGTGGTGGATGCCTTTTCTCTCTCCGCCATTCCGTCTCTGAGATGCACAGCCCTGGCTGGGAGAGAGAGGGAGGGAGAGGGAGGAAGAGGGGGAGGGGGAGGCTGACAGGTAGGAGAGGAGGAGGAGAGGGAGGAAGAGGGTGACAGGTGGGTGACAGAGATAATGGCAATTGCTGCAACCATGTGTAGTATCACTGATGGTGATAATAATATTACAGATCCCATATGACCCTCCCTCACTGGGAGACAGTGTGTGTCCTATGTCTCCACCACATCATTATACTGACCTACACATACACAGTACATACATTATTATATACTGTATGCAGACACAACGTTGGCACCAGGATGTTGACGTATCACGCCGACGCTGTCAGATTGTTGTCAATTTTAGGGTTTGGATCATGGTTACATTCTGTAAATCGCCTTGTCGCTATTCTCAGTATGGGAAGTCTGGGGCTTATTTATCAATAGAGTGATTGGTTCCATTATATGACATTGCAGGATAAGATTATACCACCCGGGTGCAGGGCCGGTGCAAGGCACCGGAGCGCCCCAGGCGAGTCGGGGTGGGGGCGCCCCGGTGCCGGGGGGGTGGGGGGGGGTGGGGTGGGGTGGGGGGTGGTACCTGTGTAAAAAACTTGCGTCCCCGGCGTCCCTGCAGTGCTGGAGCGTGCAGGGGTGTCCGTGCCACCGGGGGGAACCTGTGGCGCTGTCATTGTGTATAAGCTGGCCGCGGCCGGCGGGGTCCCTGCAGTGAATAGAAAATAACTAGCGCTTCCCGCGCCGACGCACGCATAGCGCTAGTTATTTTCTATTCACTGTAGGGACCCCGCCTGCCGCGGCCAGCTTATACACAATGACAGCGCCGCAGGTTCCCCCGGCGGCACGGACACCCCTGCACGCTCCAGCACTGCAGGGACGCCGGGGACGCAAGTTTTTTACACAGGTACCACAGTTCGCTAACCCTCCATGCTGGGGGTGAGGGGCGAACTGCCGCCCTCCAGGTGCCAGCGCCCTAGGCAAATGCCTAGAGCTGCCTAGTGGTGGCGCCGGCCCTGCCCGGGTGTATGACTGATCACCCGCAGGACAGGAGCCTGCCCCTGTGACGTGTTCTGCAGCACTTCCTTACATTTGGGTGTATCACCCCCCCAAAAAACCTAGTGTTTTAGGGAAAATGCTGGATTCTTGTTTCCTAGAACGGCGCCCGATTTCACTACGTACGGTACCGTAGTGAAATCACATCGCATGCGGTTTTTGCGTGGCATGCGTTGCGATGCAATGCAATGCGATTTTCCTATGTAATTTATTCACTGCTCTCTGGCAGTGAATAAATTACATACATCGCATCCGATATAAAATTGGATGCGCTCGCATCTGATATTGGATCCGATTTTACAGGGTGCAATGGCATATTATGTACTATACAATTAGATGCATACAATGTCATTTATTAATGTGATTTGGGCTCCCCCCCACTATCCATGCCAACCCGAAGCGTGGCGAGTGACAGCAGAACGCGTCCTCCGACCTTTTCACACCCCCACTATCCACGTCGGCGTGGAGTTGATTTTATATAGTGTGGCGAGCGCAGCAAACCCCGCGAGGGGACGCATAATACATGTAACAAAATCCGCATCCCCTCGTGGGGCCCGCTGCGCTCGCCACGCTTCGGGCTCGGTGGCTCGCCACAATATATAAAATCAACTCCATGCCGACGTGGATAGTGGGGTATGAAAAGGTTGGGAGGACACGTTCCGCCGCCGTTTGCCACGCTTCGGGGTGGCATGGATAGTGGGGGGGGGGGCCTAAATCACATTAATAAATGACATTGTGGGGGAAATTTACTAAAGGAAATTTGTAAAAAATAGGTGTATTTGTATCCAGAAATACACTTATTTTTGACATTTACTATCCCAAAAATACGGCAATTCATATTCGTATTGATAGCACATCAATACGAATAGGAATTGCCATATTTTCGGGATAGTAAATATCAAAAAATAAAAGTGTATTTCTGGATACAAATACACCTATTTTTTACAAATTTCCTTTAGTAAATTTCCCCCACAATGTCATTTGATTGTATAGTACATTAAATGCCATCGCAGCCTGTAACATTGGATCCGATATCGGATCCAATATCGGATGCGATCGCACCCGATTTTACATCGGATGCGATGTATGTAATTTATTCACTGCCAGAGAGCAGTGAATAAATTACATAGGAAAATCGCAACGCAGCGCACCACACACCATGCAAAAATGGCATGCGATGCGATTTTCCTACGCAGAATAGCCCACTGAGCTATTTGCTTAGTGGGCGCCGTTCTGGGAAACAAGTACCAAATGCTGCACATATCTATTGATAAATATAGCCCCTTTAACATGTCAGTGCATATGCGATTATTAACAATGCGGCACCCGGCTATGCACTGGAGGACTTTGGTTCATCCCGCCCAAACAGTAGCAGCCAATCAGCTCCTAGCTGCCATGTTACAGGCTGTGTTTGAGAAATGACAGTTACAAGCGGTTTGGTTGGTCCTTTATGACACTTTATCACCCTCCACTTTGGCCCCTCAGCTGATTTACACAGTGGGCGTTACATACACATTGCACATGGACCAGAATAAGGGCCTTTATCGCCTGTTAAGGCTTAATACATCTGGCTCATTAAAAGTAAAGCTGTAAAGGGATGTGTGCGCACTACGATAGCACGATACATCGCACCATCTGTGCATTATTGCGCCATGCACCATTCCATGCTGAATTAAGCTGCACAGCGTTGCTCATTGCATATTACCATCTGCGGTGAAGCGCGCCTAATTAGGCGTACCCACTATATGACAATATATCGTTCCCCGACATTGTCATGGATACTCCACACATTTTTATTCTAACTGCACATGGGCAACCAACATGCACATGCCTCCATTTTGTTTTTAATATTAAAAAATGTCACAGGGATGACGATCTCCATGCCTCTGCTAAATATTGGGTTTGATATCATTGCCCATTTCAGCGATGGTAATAATATATGGGTAGGAGTCATTGGGTGGACATGAATTGGGTTGACCACTGAAGGTCGACACCTGAAATAGGTTGACATGGCTAAGGTCGACACAAGCATTAGGCCAACAATGGAAATGTCAACAGTCAAAAAGTTATGGGAGTTTTCACGCTTTTTTTTAACCACCTCCCCATCGCATTGATCGCTGCGCTCGGCCCACTATTTTATACTCCCACCACGTCCTAGTGGATGATAGGGCATGAAATACCGCCTGTCGGCACATGTCATCTCAGAAAAAAACAACGTGAAAAAAGTTATGCCGACCTTTTCATTGTCGATGCTTGTGTCGACCTATTGACCTGTTAATATATTAATTAGATTCCCAGGACAGCTGAGAGAGAAGCACTCTGGAATTACCGCATCACTGGCCAGTCGGGGGCCCTTCTGAGCATGAGAGACCCACCTTTGCCTAGTCACACATGAACGCTAGATGTAGGTTTTTTTTTTTTCAATTAAAATATAAAAAAAAGTATTTTTTTTCTAGATTTCTTTTTCTAGAAAAATTATACGAATAAACCTTGTAGTTCTACAATGTTTTTTCTTACAGCTCTTTGAATTTTAAGGTGTTTTCATGTGATTGTTTTCTTTAAAGGGCTACGGACAATTCTAGAATGGTATGAATAAAGTCCACATGAGTTTTTTACATTTTTTTTAAAGGTGGTTTTTCATACTTAAAGGTGGGAATGTCATAGTGTGCGGAGCGCAGCGAGGGGACGTGGTACTGCGTTCCTGCCGACATAGAGACCCCAAAACCATTCTTAGGTGTCGTCCGAGTGACTGTCAACCTAGACATTGTCTATTATCTATACCAGTGATGGCTAACCTTGACAAGTAAGCCGAAAAACTCAACTCCTGATTGGCCGCTAAGCAGCCAATAGAATCATTCGGAGAGGTGCGGAAGATGAACATTCTGTGCTTCTCCTGTTCGCTGGTGCCGGGTGTCGTTTTGTTATTTTGCCAAGTACCGGAGGACTACTGCGGAGAGAAGAGGACAGATCTACGCCGGAGGAGACCCGTGACTAGAATTTCCTTCCACAGGTACCCTATAGATTTCGCCGGACCCCTGGATCATGGAGCCCCGGACCCAGGGACCTACCTACTGGCTCAAGATAGGTAAGTATCATTATGTATGGGCTTTGGATGTAATAAAGCTTTATTTTTCGTGTGTGTCAGGGTGTGTTTATTTGACTATTTTTACTACTGTGGAACTACAAGTTACAGTGGGCCCTTTAATGCCCCGCATGCTGGGACTTGTGGCTCTCCAAGTCCCAGCTTGCGGAGGAGGCTTGCTGGGGACTCATAGTTCCGCAATATTAAACAATAGTTTATTCTTTTTTTTTTACCCAAAAATCAGCCCGGTTACCACCGCGCAGGGTCTCCGGGGACAGCACCAGGCTTCAGCCTGGTCAGGTAAGTCCGGGGGACCCCTTTATCGGGAGGGAGTCCCCACTCCCCCAGGCCAGGCTGACTGGTCAGTAGGGATGAATGCTTTGGCCGGGGGACTTGTATAAAAAGCCTCCCCCGGCTGTAGCATTACCCTGTTGGCTGGTTTGGCCTGGGGCTGGTTCTTAAAATACGGGGACCCCTACTCATTTTGTCCCCCGTATTTTGGGAACCAGCCCCGGACCTGGAGCCTGGGGCTGGTTTAAAAAAAAAAAAAAAATCAGCGAAGCCCTATTTGCCGGGTTTCCTGATTTTTTTATTACCAGCCCCGGCTCTGTCAGCCTGGTGCTGGTTACGGCTGTGGGGAGGACCCCACGCCGGGTTTTTCATTAGTTTATTTTATTTTTTTTAATTTTTAAACATTGCAGCCTGCACGGATCTGACTGATCTGTGCAGACTCACTGCCTGTATGAATTTGTATTAGCGGCCATATATACGGCCACTAATACGAATGGATACGCAATTGGAGGATTACAAAGCAGTCGTATTCATTCGTATTAAGAATACGAAATGTTGTATTTGTATTATTAGTAAATTTCCCCCTTAATCTATAGCCACAGCTCTTTCCCTCATATCAATAGACTTCAGTACACCTGCTAAGTTCCTCCCACTAGATCAGTATAAATCATGGCCAATATGAACAGGGGCCACTCCTTTTGAAAAAGTCACGTTAATCGTGATGAAACACTTTAAGAGCTTCTGCACTCATCCCAGTCTGTCCACCAGACTACTAGCAACCTTTGAACTGCAATCTTCTCATGAGCAACCTGGTCAGAGCACGGACATACCTACTCACATAGCCACCATGGTTACTGAGCTGCCGGCTTACAGCAGCGGCTTTGAATACCTTTCATATCTGCGGCTGATGCGGCAGCGCTGAATACCGCTCACATCTGCGGATGACTACCCAGCTGCCCATTTTGATCTGCACGTCGCGTTGACCAAAAGGTCCAGGCTGCCACTACAATTCATGCTGCTGCAAGTTCCGGCTCCATTCCCTATAGCCGTGTACACGCGGCAGCGATATGGGCTGAAATCGCTGGCAACCATATTGCCAATGATGGGAGTGTGCCCCGGCGATAAATTGCTGGGTGCGCGCTCCCGTTTTCAGCACCGTTCTAATCACTGGTCGCTTGCTCCTGCGACCAGCTGATTACCTCTTCGGCTCCGCCGGGAGAGGTTCCCTTTCATCAGCGACCATCTCTGGTTGCCGATGAAAAGGAGACACTGAGCAATATATCGACATTGATCCTTGGTGTATACAACCAGGACTACCATCGCCTCTGCGGTCTTTACTCAAACACAATGTACCCCTGGTGCTTGTAATTGTTTGAGGTGTGAACCCACAGCCATGACCGCTATTTAGGACGGCCACGGCGAGTCCTACTCTGTCTCGGTTGTCCACTCACATAGACAGCTGGCACCTGCAGGGCTAGATGGTCACCTTTAATAGCCACTTTTGGAGGGGCCAATTCCGGTGCCACTGGGTCTTACATGGGACAAACTACCAGAAATGTTTAGGAATAAGACAAAAGGTGAACTAACTGGGAAACCTAACAAGAATTATTAAACTAAAACTGAACGACGGCTTGACGTAAATAACTAACGCTGCTAAAAGCGCCAGCGACCTGGTCGCAAAACAACCGGTTCTATACACAGCAATAATAACACCACACCAAAGCACACACCACACTATGGTGCAAAACACAAAAAAAAACCACTGGAAACCACCGTTAAGGGTTAACACCCTAGCGGCACCAAACAAAGGTGAAACACCGAAGTGCGGCCCACTCTGGTAGCTCCAGAAGGAAAATATAGAAATGACCGGGCCTAAAAATGGCAGAAATTATAGCACCAAAAATAATGAAAGTAAACCGGGTCTCCTAACTGAAAACTTACGGCACCGGGAAAAATATAGCAGGGCTAGATGGGAATTCCAGGAGACAGGACGCCAGGAACAGACAGGAGCCTGGGAAAAGCAGGGAGCATTCAGGCAGATCACTCTAAACAGAAGCTATCACTGGGGGGGCTGAACTGGGCAGATTCCCTAAAAGGCCAGCATGGCTAATCCAAGGAGGGAAACACCAGGAGCCTCCGTCAGAAGCGGTGCCCATCCGCGTCGTTCCTGGTTGCCGAGCAACTGGCCCAGGGGGAGTGAGACGCAGAGAACCGCTGCAGCCCTGGAAGCCGCTGCACGCGCTCCCTGCGTGCAACAGTGCTCAGATAACAATTTCACCTATCCGGGGACCCCCGCATGATTGGGTAACCTCTAAGTAACCAATTACGGTGAGATTCTTTAGCCTAAATAGGACTTTACAACTGTTGCTTTATTGTCACTTTCAGAACTCACATTCAAATGAATGAGTGGGCGCTGATTGGCTGAGAGAGCTGGCCCAATCAGATGAGAACAGGCTAAATCAGACCTGTGTATGGGCACCCTTAGTCCATAGACCCCTGTGTATACATTTCAGGGGATTGGGAGAAATATGTGCTATGTGTTAAATTGGACCAACTCGGCTGTCCCTGACATGCCGTCGGGTCCGATGTGCGGTCCCGTAACATCCGACCACCTGTTCTGGGACCTCCCTCCTGGCGGCAAGACGGGGGAGGAGCAGGGACGCATGCGAACAGTCACAACAAATTGTCCTGGAATGTCCCGGGCGGCTTTCAGCGTATCGCGTGTCCGTACACTGCTGCGAGACATTGCAGCAGTGTATGGGCACCTTTAGACCCTTACAGAACTTCACAGCTGGAAGGGTCTTTGGGTCTAATTCAGAGATGTACGCTAACCCGATGGGGAGAGGGAGAGAGAGCGCGAGCTGTGAACACAGAGATTGAAGCTAGAAGTAGATAGGGACTGGGGATGAGATGGAGAGTTTTTGGGCTAAAAACGGTCACAGCTCAAAGTGATAGAACATTGGAGAAGCCATCATATTGTTGGGCTTTTAAATAGTGTCACATGACAAAGACATGGTAAAAGTTACATCATTTGTCTGAGGTCTTCCATTGAGTTCCCGGTATGGGTACAGGTGGCAGTACTGTACTTTTTATTCTTATGGTTTATCTTTATCACTGCCATTTCCACAGGAGGAAATCGCTGAGCGCAGTATTTCTCACACCATTAGTTTAATGGTTTTGTTTCCCTCACCTCTCTCTCAATCCCCCATTTACATTTTCCATTACAGGATTTACAGTAAGAACATAAAACACAACAAGAGGAGCCAGAAGAATGCTTAAACTCCATTTATCATACAAACATCATATTTACATACAGATTGTGTAGAATTTACACATATGCAAAATATCGGGCCTCACCCCAGCCGCCCTCTACATACCCGTTCTCAATAATGGCTCGTGTGATGTGGGCCAGGAACATGGAGGTGTAATGATACGGGAACAAATATGTTGGGTGTTGAATTGATTAAAACTACATTTTTGAACGCGTTAATGAAAGTGAAGAGTTTTTCCAACATGATATAAAGTCGCTGAAGAATCATTTTACGGACACTTCTCTGTACCCTAAATACTGTAAAGTCTAATTTTCTGTACAACACTTGCTGTTATCCTTTTCCCACTATAACTAATAAATATAATCCATTTGATGCCTGTTAAAACCCTCTAGTGCTTTCCTTAAGGCCACCAACAACCATCTATACTTCCCAGTGGTGTAAGTTCATCCCAGTTGCCCAGAGGCAAGATAATATTGGTGTTGACCTTCCCCCCCATCCCCCCTTATATAAATATATGTATGCATGTTACGTATATTATGTTTAAAATAAAGAGAGTATAGTCCTGCTAGGAGGGGGGAGTTAGCCATGGAAGTGATATGGAAGGCTTTCAATTATCGGATTCATAAGCAGCGGAGGAGAGGTGCCCCCTTGGGAGCAGAAGCCCGACGGCAGATGACTCCCAGAGTTCCGCCTCTGATACTTCCTGTTATCACACAGTCCATTTTCTTGAGGACCAATGTGGTTTTCCCACATTTCCATTCTTTTCTCCCATGTCGCCTTTTTTGTCACACAACATGTCCCCTGAATCGCCATCGCTGCTCAGGTCTTGCATTTGTTCCTGCCGTTCTGTAATGAATTCCTTACACTGAAAACAGACGTGGTCTTCCGTGGTACGTTGTGATTTCGGTTACGGCTGAGGTGAGAGGAGGAACACTTCTATAAGCTTCTATACATGAGGAGTCACAAACCATTGTCCTCGCCCGTAGGCTTGCTAGATCATTGCTTATTTACAAGTTTCAACATTCAGCCGAATTAATGCAGACCATGTAACACCCGTTCGGAAACATCAGACCTGGCGAGTGGATGCTAGAACGTCATCTTCTGTAATATGCAGCATGTACTGTCTGTCAGGAGAGAGCAGAAGATCAGGTTAGCATTTCTACACACAAAACCATCACATGTACAAATCAAGGGCCTCGAACTTCCCTAAGCTAAAACAGAACGATTAACGCTACCTTTGTAGGCCTCATGTAAATATTCGGGCATCTTTCCATAAACTGCTAATAAAGACATTATAAAATACCTGCGAAGGTAAAGGTCCCTGCTAAAGGACAGCCCCATCTTTATTTAACCCCTTCCTGACAGAGCTAGTTTTTGCGTTCCTGACAGAGCCATTTTTTTCAAATCTGACATGTCTCACTTAAGTGGGGATAACTTTTTTTTGCTTTTACTTATCCCAGTGATTTTGAGATTGTTTTTTCGTGACACATTGTACTTCAAATTAGTGGTAAATTTGGGTCGATACAGTCTGTGTTTTTTTGTGAAAAATACCAAAATGTCGTGAAAAAATGGAAAATTTAGCGATTTGCAAAATGTTAAATTTTCTGCTTGTGAGACAAATAATCATACCACTCAAAATAGTTAATAACTAACATAGACCATATGTCTACTTTATGTTGCCATCATTATTTCAACTTCCTTTTCATTTTTTTGGACACTAGGAGGCGTAAAATATGAATAGCAAATTCTCAAATTTTCAAGAAAATGTCAAACACTGATTTTTTTAGGGACCAGTTCAGTTCTGATGTGACTTTGAGGGACTTGTATGTGAGACACCCCCATAAATGATGCCATTTCAAAAACTGCACCCCTCACAGTATTCAAAACAGCATTTTGGAAGTTTGTTAACCCTTTAGGTGTTTCACAGGAATTAAAACAAAGTGTAGGTGAAATTTCAAAATTTCATTTTTTTTGCAGAGTTTCAATTTTAATACATTTTTCTAACGAATACAGTAGATTTTACTAGAGAAATGTGACTAAAAATTGATTCCCCCAATTCTTTTGTTTTCATAAATATCCTATATGTGGCCCTAGTGTGCACGGTGACCAAACCACAGGCTTCATAATAGAAGGAGCACCTACTTGATTTTGGAGCCTCCTTTTTATGAGATTATTTTTTAGGCACCATGTAGGTTTCTAGGCACCATAAGAGTAAAAGTTAGGAACCCCCCCACAAGTGACCCCATTTTGCAAACTACACCCTTCAGGGAATTCATCTAGGGGTATAGTGTACATTTCAAACCCCCAGGGGTTTCACCAATTGTGGTACAACTGGGCAGTGAAAATAAAAAAAATTAATTTTTCATTTTCACAGCTCAGTTGTATCAAAATTGGTGAAACCCCGGGGGGTTTGAAATGTACACTATACCCCTTGATGAATTCCCTGAAGGGTGTAGTTTGCAAAATGGGGTCACTTGTGGGGGGGTTCCACTGTATGGGTGTTTCGGGGGTCATTCAACCAGAATCTGTGCTGCAAAATCCAAAAATCACTCCTTCCCTTCTGAGTCCTGCCATGCACCCAACTGGTATTTTTTGGTCACACATGAGGCATTGCCGTACTCGGGAGAAATTGGGGCACAGATTTTGGGGTGCTTTGTCTCCTTCATTCCTTGTGAAAATGAAAAATTTTGAGCCAGATCTGCATTTTTGTGTAAAAAAATGTAATTTTTTACACAAAAATGCAGTTCTGGCTCAAAATTTTTTATTTTCACAAGGAATGAAGGAGACAAAGCACCCCAAAATCTGTGCCCCAATTTCTCCCGAGTACGGCAATGCCTCATGTGTGACCAAAAAATACCAGTTGGGTGCATGGCAGGACTCAGAAGGGAAGGAGTGATTTTTGGTGGCGGAATGAATGGTGGGTGCTATGTCGCATTAGCAAGACCCCCGAAGCACCAATACAGTGGAACCCCCCCACAAGTGACCCCATTTTAGTCACCAGCTTTGGGAGGGGGGCTGGCGCTGCGGCTGGCGGGGGAGTGGGAGGGGTGCTGGCGCTGCGGCAGCCGGGTGGGTGGGAGGGGGGCTGCCGGGTGGGAGGGGGGGGGGGGGGGGCTGGCGATCGGTGGGGTATATACACACACACACACACACACACACACACACACACACACACACATATATATATATATATATATGTGTGTGTGTATATATGTATATATATATATATATATTTATATATATACATATATATACACACACACATATATATATATATATATATATATATATATATATATATATATATATATATATATATATATATATATGTGTGTGTGTATGTATATATATATATATATATATATATATATATATACATATATTTTCAGTGCATATATTTTATTGTACACCTTTTTCAGCAGCTTGATGCTGCTGCTGCTGCTGCGGGGGGGAGGGGGGAGGAGGGCAGCGCTGCGTGCGCTCCAGACGCTCCGGGGGAGCCGTTGGAGCCGCTGCTGCTGCCGGGTGAGTGCCCGGCGGGTGCGAGGGGTGGGCTGCACATCGGTGGTGATCGGTGCTGTACCTGACAGCACCGATCACCACCGATCCCTGTGTTACCGAGCGGCTTAGCCGCCGGTAACACAGGAAACGCTGTGAATGGCTGTTCAGATTTGAACAGCCAATCACAGCGATCGCCGACCGGGGGGGGCACCCCTGCCCCCCCTGGGCGGCGAGGGGGGATGTCTGCTGTCAGGGACAGCAGACATCACCTAACTGTCACTGCGTCTCTAGACGCAGTGACAGTTAGAAGTCATGACGTACATGTACGTCAAATGTCGGGAAGTACTTCCCGACCATGACGTACATGTACGTCAAATGTCGGGAAGGGGTTAAGTTTTTGTTACCTAGTGTTTGCCATGTATACCTACTGAGAGCTAGGGTTGGCGTTGAAGCTGGAAGTGGTCTCCCCCTATCTGCTGTAAGTAGGTACATTTAATTACATATTACTAAATATGGCATAAGTGTTCACCAATCAGCACAGGTGCCATTATTGACCTTCCCTTTTCCCCACTATTTTACAACATTGAGGCCTCATCTATCAATGTTATGGAGGCGTGATAATCCTTTTCACGGAGTATATTGCATCACGTAGGACAGGATCAAGACTGCCCACGGTGCTAGCTCACAATTACGGCAACATTCCCACTCAGACTGCAGTATAATCCATGATAAATGTGATAACCGGCAGGAGACGGAGCGTGCGAGGTGCGTAGTAAAGAACGAGAACACCAAAGCATACATGGACTAGCTCCTGGCTTGTCGGAGGTTACCTGTAGTTTTTATAAACCTTTTTCCTCACTACACCAGAATACAGAATTAGTGTGGTCACAGTGCTGCCCTCTGCTGTCCACAGTAAGTAAAACCAGCGCTACAAATCAGATGACTTCTGACCGTACTTTATCACACACTTCTAAAATGGACCGGCCATTATAAGCTAAATACATTTGCTAAGTATTTTTCATTGCTTGGCATATAGCACTTTTGCTGAGCTGTTATGAAAATGAACCACCAATGTATCTATTCCATCTACCTGGCACAAGATCTGCTTCACAGCAATCCCTGATGCCAATTCTGTGAATGATGGGGTTTTCTTTCATTTAATACGGTACTGCGGCAATAAAAAGCCCTGGACCACATCAGTCCTGTTAGCAAGGTTGCAATTTCTGCACAGGGACAAAAAATAAAATAAAAAATGCTGCACTGCAGGTGGGGCAGATGTAACGAGTGCCGAGAGAGTTAGATTTGGGTGGGGTGGGTTCAAACTGAAATCTAAATTACAGTGTAAGAATAAAGCAGTCAGTATTTACCCTGCACAGAAACAAAATAACTCCCCCCAAATCTAACTCTCTCTGCACCTGTTACATCATTATTACGTTTCAACGGCGACCTCTTTAAAGGACGGGGTGTCGTTAGCATGTTGCGTAAATGTCTGAATTGTAAAGCATATTGGCATATGTTAATTATCCCTTTGAATGTACAATTTTTCCTAATGAACACTAACGGAATGGCACCAGAACTTCTCGTTTACGAGTAAATTATTTTGATACTGCATTGTCTGTGTATTCTAGAACGAAAACTGAAATGATTTCTATACTGCTCTAGACATGAGCTTGTATGGAGGGTACAAGTCCTGTCTTTGTTCCTGACCTGGGCGAGGGGGTGCCAGACTCTGTACTCAGAAATCGCTAGCAGTTATTACTGCCACACCCTGCAGCTTGGCTCGCTTACATGACTCCTCGTCCGATTCTTCGAGCTTACGCTTGGGGGAGCCGGGAACGTGCGGAGGCAGTTTAGGAGCTGCAGGGAAAAGACCAAATTAAAAAGTTATTACGGACTATGAAACACACCCGACATAATTGCTGATATCCTTCATCGAACAAGCCGAACAGATTCTAGACAAAGGTCATCGCTATTGGCTTATAGGATACGTGTACTTTAGCCACCTTCAGCACCACAAGAACACAGCATCGCACAGCAGAGATACAGGCTTGCAATTTGAAAAAATCTTAATTTTACTAATCACATTCATTCAGTCAAACAGTTCTTCAGTAACAATGACCCAAACAAACTAATATTAGCAGTGGTTCCCAATCTCAGTCTTTAAGGACCCCTAACAGTTCATGTTTTCCAGTTCTCCTCACAGAATCACAAGTGAAATAATTAGCTCCAGCTGTTAAACTTCGTCAGTAATGACTGCACCTGTGCACCTCCCGGGTGACCTGGAAAACATGACCTGTTAGGGGATCCTTGATTTCAGAGTTTGGTAACCACTGCATGACATGAATAAGTACATACAGCCTGTCCTTGTATATGCATGGGTCACTTAATGCAGTGGTTTCCAACTCTGTCCTCAAAGACCCCTAACAGATCATGTTTTCCAGTTCTCCTCACAGAATCACAAGTGAAATCATTTTTTTCTACCTGTGGATCTTTTAAACTTTGCCAGCGAGTAATGAGTGCACCTGTGCACCTCCCGGGTGACCTGGAAAAAGTGAACAGGACCCTGTTTCGGGAGCGACTGCATTATAAGAATGCAGATAGACCCATCCATGGGTAGGTATAATTGGCAAGGGTCTATCTGCATGTACTGCATTTACCTGCAAGAAGAAGACAATCTGCAAGGATAAATTTAAGGAATTAGCAAAACAATAAATAAATACATTTATGTAAATAATCTGAGGATGTAATTCAGGCATGTCCAAACGATGGCCCTCCAGCTGTTGTAAAACTACAAGTCCCATCATGCCTTGCCACAGTTGTGCTATTAGGGAATGCTAAAACCATGGCAATGCATGCTGGGATGTGTAGTTTGGACATGCCTGATGTAATGAAATTAATATGGATCTTCTATCTATGGCAGGAGCCAAGGTATGGAAAGGTTGGCACATACAGATCTGATGATAAACTCATCTTGTTCTCCGTTGTGTCAGCTCCAGATGTTCGCTACCATTATTGGGACAAAACAAACAGATCTGGGCTAATAACATTAAGCGGATGCTTACACAATATCGATTTGTATCGTCCGATGTAAATGCCCAGGCAGGAGGGCAATACATTCTGTACTCTGCCCTATCTATTTATAGGATTCCTACACAAGACAGAATCACAGAAACGTCAGCAATGTAACGAGAGCTTTAGGAATAGAGGAGAATAGTACTTTCGGTACTTGTTTAGTTTCACGGCGGCAGCTCTACGTTACGTTTTCAACGTAGCCTAGGCTACGTTGTCAGCGTAGCCACCGCCGTGAAACTACATTGGGAGCACGGGTAGCAGGGTGGCAGAGGGAGCAGGGTGGAGGGTGCGTAATTCAGTGTATATTGCCACTGGGGGAGCATCACATGTTTCCCTGCTCCCCCAGCAGCACTACGCTAATTGCGTACATTTTCCGCTGCCAGTGCCGGAGGAGGGTGACTGAACGCTGGGGAGTGACTGCCGGAGGAGGGGGACTGAACGCTGCCCATCGGTGAACTTGATGGACGCGGTGGCCGGCCCGGAGGAGGGTAAGTATAAAGCACAACACACACACACACATTTCCCCCACTATCCACGTCGGCGTGGAGTTGATTTTATAAAGTGTGGCGAGAGCGGCGTCCGCTCGCCACACTTTATAAAATCAACTCCACGCCAGGGAGTATGACGTGGATAGTGGGGATATTAACCATTGTGTAGTTTCAGGGCTCCAGATGCACTTACGTAGTTTACGTAGGCAGCGTAGTGCTGTATTGGTATTCTCAATACAGCACTACGTAAACCACGTAACTGCCGCCGTGAAACTAAACAAGTACCGTACTTTCTCTGTGCAATGCACACAGCATGGATCGAGATACCAACAATAATGCATCAATTAGGGACCATGACAGATCTCTCAGGGGTAGATTTATGAAGCTCGGTGAAGTGATAAAGTGTCTGGTTTTTATCACCGGCCAATCAGCTCCTACCTGTCATTTTTCAAACCAAGCCTGTAACTTCACAGTTAGGAGCTGATTGGCTGGTGATAAAAACCAGACACTTTATCACTTCACCGAGCTTAATAAATCTGCCCCTCAGTCACACATTGGTTGCTGGTTTTAGGTCGGAGATGATGCTGGGCAGAGAGTTAGGAGGTCTCACCTGGATCATAGATTTGTTGAAAGTAAGCAGGATCTACCATAGGCCCGCTGAGATCCTCCACACAAGACGGTACAGAGGCCAGAATACCTGGATCGGTAAAGGAGAGATGATCAGAACGGGACTAGATTGTCCAACTGCTACTACTGTATGTCCCTCAGCGACGCACTCCGGCAGGAGCCAAGTCCATTATTTGAATAGGAAAAATCAATTCCGTGGGAGCAGAAAGCCCATTAAAATCTACAGCACATTGAAACAAATGAGGAACTCTAAGCCAATCCGAAGCAATGATTACATTCTGGCTGAATGTGATTGGCTGACCAGATACAAAGCTCCAGCCCCACTGAACTCAAGCTAGCTGGAGGCAAAGCAATGAAGTACTACTATGGAAGTGGCTGTTCCCCAAGTTCTAGTAGATTTTGGAACTTCTATATTTAAATACTTCACATTTCTTATATTATAGGACACTTGGGTGCTCAGTAACGAGTAATGGATACCGGCATTGGTCTTGCTTTTTACGTACTGCGCACTTTTACTGCAATATAGGGCAAAAACAAATATGTTGGCCGGACAGAACCGATGACTGTATGATGTAGACTCATGCAATGTACCCGGCCTAAGCAAGACTACACATAACACAGGAGAGTTGCCTGGTTCCAAGGCCGCTGCAGTAAATACTCACACAGGCCTCTGTAGCGGGACAGCTGCTGATACGTCTGTTTCATGCGTTCTATGTTCAGTCTGCTGGCTTCTGCGTGATTCACAATAGGTTTCGGGTAGTGGACGCCTATAATACACTTGGCTTCTTTCTGTACAGACTCTGGGGCGTTCCATGGCTCATATATATACCGCGCGGAGAAGCCCTTCAACACCGGCAGGTATTTCCTACAGACAGAAAAACATATCCAGCGTTCAGGTAGGGGCAATGCACAAGCTGACCACCAGGTGGCCCCATTTCACACCTGTCACCCGGAGTAGTATACAGTACGTTCAAGAACCGATATGCAAATATATGGTCAAATTAACTTGTACAGTTCATTTGAAGGATTTGTTTTTGTAATAAGGAAATAAAAAATAAAAGCACCATCTGCAAAAACTAAGCCTGGCCGCAGATGTACGCGGGTACAAAGTCAATTTTTGACTTAATAAATCATGAATGTTATCAGCAATCAAATAGTTGCTTTGATTAGATTACAACAACTGCTCAGACAAGTCGGCACCAGGACCACCCAGAGCATCTTGGCCAGCCCCCTGGATCCCTAGTGAACTGGCAGTGTAGGGGCAGGGCGGTGTCCTACCCACACCACTCACACTGCGGCAGACTGGAGGGGCGTTGGGGTGCCCGATGATGCCATTCAAGGTGCTGCTCTCATCTGCTCACTGTACCTGCCACCTATACATCTCCCACATGAGCCACTGGAAGTAGGTATGACCCTGCATGTGTAACAGACAGCTGTCACCTTTATGTCTGCAATGTGAGTTCTAACCATGGATGTGGAAACCAGGGCGGTTATACTGTGTACTGAAGCTATACATATCACATATATGAAGACCTTTCCTCTGATAAAGGGTGGCAGCTGTCGGACTCGCGCTTGACTGCGCGTATCACCAGGAATATCTCCTCTCTTATAGTAACAGTCTGTGTGAATACTACTTCCAGGATCCACCTCTTATCTGTCTTTGTTATAACGTGTGTGACTGTAGCCAGACCTACCTGACGTAGTCTCCGCTGGGGTCTGTCCGTTTCCCAAAGCCCACAGGACAGTAGCAATGGAAGAACTGCTGAAAGAAGGCGCTGCAGGAGAGCCACATCCAGCTGCCGGCGTTTACACTGAAGTCCGCGTCCAGCAGCAGCTCATCAAAGACCTGCACATAGATAGGGGGCGGAGATTAGACATGTGCGCAGGCAGGCGAGGAGTGGAGATTAGGTGCCAGTGTAAAGGGTACAGAATATTCCATAAGCCTCATGACTCACCTTCACCCCACTCTCCCAGCTGTTCCAGAGATCGCCCCGCGTCAGGAAGCAGGCCACCGCGTGCCTCGCCAGGTGGTGTATCCAGCCTTCCTGCCTCAGCTGTGTCATGATGGCGTCGATCCACGGGAAGCCAGTCTTCCCTTCGGCCCACTTAGCGAGCGCCTCTGCATTCCGGTCCCAGGGGATCTGCACGCAGATAGGGTTACCCTCCATTTGGTCAAACTTGGGGTTGTTGGTTGCGGCTGTGTAGAAGAACTCTCGCCACAGGAGCTGACCATAGAGGGAAAGCGGCAGCGGACTGTTCTTCTTAACCTTTGCGACAAGCGGCAGAAAATACACAGTGAGAGCTGCAGTTACCAAACCTCCTGACAAGATGCCAACAGGCTGGATGGGCTTCATCCCAGTCTCAGCGCCAATGTCTACTCCCACCCCCCCCCCCCCCTTAAACAAACCCATTCCTACTAACCAATAGCTATTCTCTATTCAGAACATCTGGAAGAACTATGTTCTAACATGCGCCATTTTCTCAGTACAGATTTTGAACAATGTACATGATTACTGGATGGGGGTCTTATCGATACTAAAATGTACCCATTGCCTCTACATGGTAACAAGCAACAACATAAGGCAGAAGCAACCGTTACACCAGAAATGAAGGATACCAATTAAACAATGACCAATAACATCGGTGAGACAGGAGGTCACAGGACCCTATTGAACAAATAAGCTGCATGCTTGGGAATATTGCTCATTATCGACAGACTATACTGTGCGCAGCTGACAGATCAACGCATACAGACAATCATAGCGCAGCGAGGCGTTCTAAAGATGAGAGGGCGTACGGTGACATATCGGGAGAGGAAATACTGGGGCGCTGCCGCCGCCGCCGCATACAGACATTCATAGCGCAGCGAGGCGTTCTAAAGATGAGAGGGCGTACGGTGACATATCGGGAGAGGAAATACTGGGGCGCCGCCGCCGCAGGCAGACAAACTTAACAGATACATTTTCTTTCATCATCAGGGGAAACTGCATTCATTGATTAACAGCGGTTTAAACATATTTGGAGGATTCAGGAAAATGTATATTTCAGCGCTGGCTTCCTTATAAAACATGTACGGATATTAACAAGATCAGTCCGTAAGAAATAAATGATCGATGTTTAGGAATCCTGGGCCGTTACGGACTCACCTTCTGATACAGCTCCCGCAGGCGATAATAGAAGAGGCGGCAGGAGAGGCAGCCGAAGCGCAGGTAGGGACTGAGGCCCGTGGGACTTGCCAGCAGAGAATTGGAGTTCATTCGCGGTCGCTCGTAATTCGCCACCCAAGCCTAGAACAGAGACGATGCAATATAGTTATTGTGAGAGGTATTTACCGACATTACAAAAAGGTGGAACCTACGGTAAAACCGCCGCCTACAGTCAGCAGTTTTCTTTAATCTGCGCAGTGCAAGTGCTACAATGAAAGCAAATACTTTTCAGGGGTATGCATCATTGGGTCAAAGGTCGACACAAGCATTAGGAAGGTCGACAGTCAAAGATTGACATGAGTTTCAGGTTTTTTTGTGACGAATGTCGACACAGACACCACATCAGTGTACCCCATCCGCTTGTCAAGCAAAAAAAAAAACTCATGTAGACCTTTTACCTGTCGGCCTAATACATGTGTCGAATTTCGACCCTGCCAACCTTAGGCCTGCCAGTAAGGGGGACTGAAAACTTCCCTCTTTGGCGATGCCCGTCAGTGACCACAGTGCATCAGCCTAGTGCTGATTGGCCATTTCGTTGATGCGCCGCCCTGCCCCCCTGCCAGGAGCCGCACCACCCACTACAGTGAGTGTCAGCAGGACAATGACACCTGCCAAAATTGATTGCTGCAGGTATTGAAACAATATGTGCCCCTGACATACAGTACACTTCTCTTTTATAGATGGGGGAGAAGCGGCATCAACGCACATAATGGCGCCGATTTCGCTTCTGTCCTATAATACATCTACCCCTTAGTTTTAAGATTTTCTTTTTAATGAGGAAAGTTTGCCTGCCGTTTTCCCTGACCACCAATAAAATTGACAGTAGCGGCTTTGTTGGCCTCCATATATGTCACAGTACAATTGCGCAGTAATTAATATTCACTTACCTTCCGTTCCAAGTGTCTGTCCAGACGGGCCAGAGCCTCCGTTTCCCCTCCTGGCCACACGGCGGCTCCTTGACTGTCGCACGGGAAGCCTGAGACACAACAGAACACATGACATGATGACCTTGCCATCATTTATTGGTACATGTCTGGTTTTTCAGCATTGTATCCTCAAGAATTGTTATCACAGGTTTATACCCTCATTTTCTAACTAACAAACTAATTCTCTCTGCACGTTACATCTGCCCCCCCCTGCAGTGCACAAGTTTTTGTCCATCTAAGAAGGATTTTGTCAGAAAGAGTGAACTAGAATAAGGCCCTGGGGAACCTGCTGCATGGCACGATATGAACTGGGCGTCACTGGTAATGAAGGGGCATGTGTAGCAGTCTGACGGCAGGTGCACAGACATGAGGAAAGAAATGTGTGCGCTGGGCTATACACCTTCATATATCCTGGCTGTGGAAGATGGTCTGGCTTACAATAGTTTGTGGAGCCCTGATTTAGGGGCTTCAGTTCTAACATGGACTGGTACAGCAGAGACATCAGGTGGAAACATAAGACAGATCATGGGATTCCACCTCCTCCTCCCCATCTGTTATCCTCACACTGCCAGCAGCAGTCCTGGTGAGTGTGTATAGATTATGTATCTGCTGGCTCTCTCTCAGTACACAAAGCATTTCGCAGCACACAGGGGCCCAGGTTATTCATAGGCTCAGCCTTGAGAACAGCCCAATATCACTAGTGCATCCACAGCATCTAAATTGTTGTTAAGAACCCTGGAGGTTTAACATAAAGGGACTGGAGCACTGAGCAAGGACTGTCGGTTATAAACAGGACCGAAACACAGGGGCAGATTTTCAAACGTTAGGAAGAGAGATAAACTGACCAATCAGCTTCTGTCATCTTATGGGAGCCGATTGGTTGCTAGGTTCTCTCTTCAAAACTTTTGAAAATCTCTCCTTCTGTTTTGGTCCGGTTTATAACTGACAAAGTGCCAACCAATCAGCTCCTGTAAAATGACAGAAGCTGATTGGTTAGCATTTTTGTCTCTCCCTCGCCCCCGAGTCTGCATACATAAGAACAGTGCTTTTGGGGTTGATACTGCTATGCCATCCCTAGCGCCTTACCGAGTTCCTCCAGGGATGGCACACCGTAGGTCTCATCGTGCGAGCTCTTGAGCTCTGCCCGGGAGTTTTCCACCTGCTGCCTTGTGACGCTTGGCACTGGTCTGCGTGGTAGCTCCATGCGGCTGATGATGGCTTGGAACCGCTTGTAAGTCAGTGGGGGGCTGTTGCTGTTCAGCTGAATTATTCTGTATAATCAAATAAATACGGGAGATTTAACAATCTGGCTGGAAATATTAAGAGTACAATCCTACATAAGGAGATACGGACACTGCATCAGGAGGGAATCCAAATGTCTTCAGCAATCAATCTGTTGCAGACGCAAACACCACGCTACAGAATAACATTACCACCATAATCAGCGTTCTAAGCCGACCTCAGTAATAACAACAGTAAGAAAGCTAAACATAGATGATTGAGCTACAGCAGATGTATTATTACTGATGGGCAACAGAGCAAACAAATAAATAAAAACAACTGGACTGATTCAGATCCAAGCTCGACCCAATTTTGCACATGAGCACACCCCCCCCCCCACACCCCCCTCTCCCCGTGAATGCCTTCAGCAAGTATCACACCTGCCCAGGCGTTCACACAGTAAAGGAAGAACTGGGGCGGCCACAGGGGGAACACACACAGCGTTTATAGATGTCCCCAGTAGTGCGTTATAGATGTCCTCAGTAGTGCCTGTTACACATCAGGTCCCCAGTAGTGCGTTATAGATGTCCCCAGTAGTGCCCGTTACACATCAGGTCCCCAGTAATGCGTTATAGATGTCCCCAGTAGTGCCCATTACACATCAGGTCCCCAGTAGTGCATTATAGATGTCCCCAGTAGTGCCCGTTACACATCAGGTCCCCAGTAGTGCCTGTTATAGATGTCCCCAGTAGTGCCTGTTACACATCAGGTCCCCAGTAGTGTGTTATAGAAGTCCCCAGTAGTGCCTGTTACACATCAGGTCCCCAGTAGTGCGTTATAGATGTCCCCAGTAGTGCCCATTACACATCAGGTCCCCAGTAGTGCATTATAGAAGTCCCCAGTAGTGCCCGTTACACATCAGGTCCCCAGTAGTGCGTTATAGATGTCCCCAGTAGTGCCCGTTACACATCAGGTCCCCAGTAGTGTGTTATAGATGTCCCCAGTAGTGCCCGTTACACATCAGGTCCCCAGTAGTGCGTTATAGATGTCCCCAGTAGTGCCCGTTACACATCAGGTCCCCAGTAGTGTGTTATAGATGTCCCCAGTAGTGCCCGTTACACATCAGGTCCCCAGTAGTGCGTTATAGATGTCCTCAGTAGTGCCCGTTACACATCAGGTCCCCAGTAGTGCGTTATAGATGTCCTCAGTAGTGCCCGTTACACATCAGGTCCCCAGTAGTGCGTTATAGATGTCCTCAGTAGTGCCCGTTACACATCAGGTCCCCAGTAGTGTGGTATAGATGTCCCCAGTAGTGCCCGTTACACATCAGGTCCCCAGTAGTGCGTTATAGATGTCCCCAGTAGTGCCCGTTACACATCAGGTCCCCAGTAGTGCGTTATAGATGTCCCCAGTAGTGCCCGTTACACATCAGGTCCCCAGTAGTGCGTTATAGATGTCCTCAGTAGTGCCCGTTACACATCAGGTCCTCCCCAGTAGTGCGTTATAGATGTCCCCAGTAGTGCCCGTTACACATCAGGTCCTCCCCAGTAGTGCGTTATAGATGTCCCCAGTAGTGCCCGTTACACATCAGGTCCTCCCCAGTAGTGCGTTATAGATGTCCCCAGTAGTGCCCGTTACACATCAGGTCCCCAGTAGTGCGTTATAGAAGTCCCCAGTAGTGCCCGTTACACATCAGGTCCCCAGTAGTGTGTTATAGATGTCCTCAGTAGTGCCCGTTACACATCAGGTCCCCAGTAGTGTGTTATAGATGTCCCCAGTAGTGCCCGTTACACATCAGGTCCCCAGTAGTGTGTTATAGATGTCCTCAGTAGTGCCCGTTACACATCAGGTCCCCAGTAGTGTGTTATAGATGTCCCCAGTAGTGCCCGTTACACATCAGGTCCCCAGTAGTGTGTTATAGATGTCCCCAGTAGTGCCCGTTACACATCAGGTCCCCAGTAGTGTGTTATAGATGTCCTCAGTAGTGCCCGTTACACATCAGGTCCCCAGTAGTGCGTTATAGATGTCCTCAGTAGTGCCCGTTACACATCAGGTCCCCAGTAGTGTGTTATAGATGTCCTCAGTAGTGCCCGTTACACATCAGGTCCCCAGTAGTGCGTTATAGATGTCCTCAGTAGTGCCCGTTACACATCAGGTCCCCAGTAGTGCGTTATAGATGTCCTCAGTAGTGCCCGTTACACATCAGGTCCCCAGTAGTGCGTTATAGATGTCCCCAGTAGTGCCCGTTACACATCAGGTCCCCAGTAGTGCGTTATAGATGTCCCCAGTAGTGCGTTATAGATGTCCTCAGTAGTGCCCGTTACACATCAGGTCCCCAGTAGTGCGTTATAGAAGTCCCCAGTAGTGCCCGTTACACATCAGGTCCCCAGTAGTGCGTTATAGATGTCCCCAGTAGTGCCCGTTACACATCAGGTCCCCAGTAGTGCGTTATAGATGTCCCCAGTAGTGCCTGTTACACATCAGGTCCCCAGTAGTGCGTTATAGATGTCCCCAGTAGTGCCCGTTACACATCAGGTCCCCAGTAGTGCGTTATAGATGTCCCCAGTAGTGCCTGTTACACATCAGGTCCCCAGTAGTGCCCGTTACACATCAGGTCCCCAGTAGTGCGTTATAGATGTCCCCAGTAGTGCCTGTTACACATCAGGTCCCCAGTAGTGCGTTATAGAATCCCCAGTAGTGCATTTAGTTAAAAAAAAAAAAAAGGACATTCCGGAAACTATGGAATGATTTGGATAACAGACATCCTGATAAGGGCTACTCAATCTGTAGTATTAATAAATAGTGTATGACCGCCCATATGTCACTTTGTGCTTGATCATGCATTGATATTTCTGCACACACACACACACACACACACACACACACACACACACGTCTGTAGTTTGGTGATGAACGTACAGGAATGTAGTTCCTTTCATGTCTGGTGACAGGCCGCATCTTGTGCTTCATGAACATAGTGTTCCCGAGGCAGCAAAGGATTCTGGGACACATCAGTCTTTATATAACACAGATGCAGGCCTCCTGCTGTCCAGCCTGACTCAGTAAAGCTCATTACACAGCCCGACCGTCGCTTCTCCCATTCACTACTGTCAACAGCTTATGCAATTGTGTTCTCCAGATTGTATTACTACCTTTCTGTGACAGCGATTAAGTTTCTGGCTACCTAGGAGACCGCTCCTGTCTGCACGTGCCGGGAGGAGCCAGCTCACAGCACTGGGGCGCTGATACCTGGCAGAGCACATGCCAGGCTGCGTGACTTCACGTACAGGAAGAGTGTACACCAGGTGGCAGTATAACCCTCACTGAGCTCATACGCAAGGAAAGGAAGGCCGACAAGGAATAATGTCTGTATTAAGGTGTGAGGCTTCCACCTGCTTCCTGCATTATATGCTACAAGTTATTTCTATGGAATACCGGCTGTCATAATACCAATGCCGAACTCCTACCGGTGCTGGGCTAAGGCACTAGGGAGGTACTTTAAGTTAGATTGCGGGGTGGAAAGTTAGTGTTAGGCTGCGGGGGAGCAATCATCACTTAGAACGGTAGAACGGGGGGATTAAGGTTATGCTGCAGGTGTCCGGTTAGGGTACTAGGATTAGACATTAGTGGGGAGGGGGTAAGTATCCTTACCTGATGCAGGTGCCGATATTCTGACGCCCGGCATCCCCACCGCCTGTCATCCATGTTTATACCATTTCTATCGCTCAAACATTATGGAGTAGCATGTGACAGGTTCCTTTACTGGCGTGCAGGAGTTTAATTGCGGCTTAAGGTGCCAGTTGGGGGCCAGGGAATAAGGACATAGATGACGCAGAGGATGAGCCTTATTTTTAGTAACTGCGACTTACTTGTCCAAGTTGTACAGCGTGTGTGAATTCTTCACAATGACCTCCACGCCCGCTTCCTTCGCCAGCTTCATGATGGCAGCATCACGCTCCTTACCGAATGGCTCCGAGTCATACTCAAAGGTGAGTCTGTTCACCCCCCACTCCTGCCAAAAGCAAGAAGAGAGATTAAAGGGATCAGCATGTGTCTGTAACCAGTACAACCTCAAGACAAGACGGTAAGTGATGCCTTACATAACTGACGTGTGTGTGTGTGTATGGGGGGGGGGGGGGGGGGGGGTGTATTTTAGGATGCACGCTCTAGCGAGCAGGGCCCTCCCTCCTAATATTCCTACTATCTCCTTTTGTCCACTATATGAGACAGCATAATGCCGATCGATTATAGGTCGGCATTATGTGCACATCTGCAACAACCTGGTTGTGTTTTACTATTTGTTTATGATGTACCTGTTATTTGCTCAAAACTGGTACTATACAAATCCGTCAAGTATTTATTGAGCACAATTTTATGGCCAGTTACAAATAAATGCTAGTAACAATATTTAATATCAGTATTATAACTGGGTATGCAGGCGGCACTGCCATAAGTATCAGGGTGGAAGCAGACAAGAGGGAAGAGGGACCTGCTCGAGAGATCTTACACTCACATGCTGCACTTGCTAGCTACTTAGTATGTATCAGCCACCAGGACTGCGCTCAGCATCTTCTCGCCGCAGTGTGCTCCTGTTTATTGTCACAAACCGGGTCTTAATCGCCAACCTCACAAGGAGCTGCCTGCCTGGTCTCCATCCTTCCTTTCTCTGGGATTTCTCACCCCAGAAAGGACAGTGACCTTGACTCGTGCGCCCCACGGGATTATGACCCTTCTCCGCGCGCACAGTTTAACGGCAAAGTATTTAGGCCATAATGGCAGCGTGCACAATAAAAAAGGCTGTAAGTTGGCAGGTAATCTTTACAACGGGCACCTAACGTGTCTTTGGACTATATCTCGCCGTCTGCCATACGTGTCATGTGACATGTAGCGCTCTGACAGCTGTGATACTAAGCTCTGAAAGGCTCCCTGCAGTGTCCTGCATCAGACTCCACGGCCTAGCCTGCATAGGGAAGAAGCTGTGCATCACGACCCGAGCCTGATCTGTAATATCTTCTGTTCTGAGGAACAGATCGGCTTTGGTCTTGCTGCTGTACAAATTCCTCACTGCAAATATACATCATTATTATTCTACTGCAGCCATCCATCCCTTCTTTTATGTGTCCACATACATGAGACTTGGTGCGCAGCCTTATTCACAAGTGATGTGAAGAGGATGCACAAGCAGCTCCTGATATGCAGCGTGCCTATATTCTTTGTACAACCGCGCCTGTATCTACATATGAAATACTGCTCTACAATATTTTCCTAGGTCACACTCATTTTCCGGTCACACTCACAGAATATAGGCACGCTGTATAGTTTTGTCAGAATAATCTTATTCGTATAATTTGAATTCACATTGTGAATAAGATTCACTTTAACAGTAACTGCCTAAAGAAATCTCAGCGCTACTGAGTCACATGGCGCTCAAGTGTGTGTGTAACCCACTCAGACTTCATAAAGCAAAACCACGGGCAGAACATGGTGCCCAGCGGTCTGTCTGTATGCCGCTGTCCTGACCATTGGGATTGTGGCATGCTAATGAGATGCTAATTAAGTCTGAAATATGAAGTACGGAGGGACCATTCCAAACGAAGTCACACATATATAAATGTATATACAAAGTATTCGAGATAAGAGTCATCTCAACAGCGGGAATACAAACAGAAGCCCTAATTGGGCAAATTTACAAACAAAACACAAACCAATTAGAACGGTTTGTGCGCAGACAACTTTTTAACAAGGTTTAGTGCAGAGGTGAGATATGATCTGCAGTGAGAATCTCAATCACTTTCTTGCCATTAGTGTGCCACGCTATTGCGGCGGATTGTGTGACCGCATCAGCGGCTTCTAACTACCATCTAAGGAGCGAGAGAAAGAAGCTGATCAAACAGGCAGACAGCGAAGATTGATTAATGGGTTCCCAGCAGGGCCGGTGCCAGGTACGGCACCGCCCCAGGCAGGGGGGGGGGGGGGGGGGGGGGGGGGAGTGCCTCGCCGCCCGCCCTCCCGCCCGCCCGCCGCTCACGCCCGCCCGCCGCTCACCTGCATTGGGGGGGGGGGGGACCGCACAATCCGCAGCCCACTGCTGCACACGGGGGAGTCCTTGCAAGGCGCCCCGCATTCCCGTCCAGCCCCCCGCTGCTCACCTGCTCCGGGGGGTGATGCGGCCGCTGAGTCTCCGCTCCACGACAGGGGGAGTACAGTTGCGGCGGAGGAAGGGGAAGGAGAGGGGATGCAGCCACCGCTGCCGAGACACTCCAACTGTAGGGGCAGGGTGTGGGGATGTTGTGGGCGCCGCTGTGCTCACAAGACGCAGCGGACCTGGCTAAAGGGGGTTGGGGACAGTGCGGGCGCCACTGTGGAACTACCTATCCACTTGCTCCATGAGGGGGGCTCCCAAGTGCCGCCCTCCAGTGGCCGGTGCCCTAGGCAAATGCCTAAGTCTGCCTAGTGGTGGCGCCGGCCCTGGTTCCCAGCATATCGCATCCAGCGCACTTAAAAGGATCATTGGAAGCAGAAAATGGAGACAGGAGATTTAAGAGCACAAAACTTCATGGACGTCATAAAATTACTGAAGAGCAGAATTGCGTCAATGGAGGGGGGGATATACAGTATAGTGTTCATTCTAGCACCCGCTATCTTTGAAAACCCATGCAGTTCCTCTTCCCTGCCTAGGGTGTCGCTGTCTGCTGTGGTGTTTCTAGCACAGGTCTGGTTTCCATATCAGTGCTTATATATAGACTACACTACACTGTGCTAGAAGCACTACAGCAGACAGTGACACCCCAGGCAGGGAAGAGGAACTGCATGGGTTTTCAAAGATAGTGGGTGCTAGAATGAACACTAATACATGAATAGCTCAAGACAGTAGCTGACAATTATTACCATTTATTTATTACTTATTTTTTAAAGGCGAGCCTGATGGGTCGGTGACAGACGTGGCAAATATCACTTCTGGGCACTATGTTAAACGGTAATGTTGGTGTTACTGACATATAGTAAAATAAACTGTCATATCTGATACCCTTTCTCACTGCAGCCAGATTCCCGGGTCTAGCATGTCGACCCGGGAATTTGCCTTTTAACACGGGTTTTTCTTCAGTGTGAACAGGTCGTATACCCGGATCTCATACACGGGTAAAACCCTTCTACCTATATACTGTATACCAACATGCACGCACAATGCTATCCTCCGGGTCATTCTGCAGTGACGTCTATATTATCTCACCTTAAATAATCTTGGGAACACATCGGCTGGCTGTCCTCTCACCACGAACAACCGGGAGCCCAGCTTCCTTAAACTACAATCCAGATCCTCGAGAGACTGCAAGAGGAACCTACGAAACAAGGCAAGACACACAATCATTAGTTCCAACATAGTTCTTTGGAGGCTGTAATGTTCGTCCACCTTCCTTTGTCTTCTGTTCCAGTCAAACAATACCCATCTGTGTGAGGTACAATATATTGGCCCAGGGGCGTAACTATAGAACCGCAGCCCCCGCCGCCGCAGGGGGGCGCTGTGCATGTGGGGGCGCCGGGGGCTGCGGTGCTATAGTTAAACCCCCCCTCAATCCCCCGCAGACTTACCCATCGCGCTGGTCCCGGCGGCTCCGTTCTTCCACAAAATGGCCGCCCCCATATAGCACACAGTTCTCTGAAACTGTCTGCTGTATGGGGGCGGCCATTTTCTGGTGGTCCTCAGCAGAAGAACGGAGCCGCCAGGACCAGCGCGATAGGTAAGGCTGTGGGGGATTGAGGGGGGGGGGTTTGCATGGGCGGCGGGGTAGGGGTGCTCGGCGGGGCGACGACGGGGGGGGGGGGGGGGGGGTGGTGCCCAAAACGTAGCTACGCCACTGTATTGGCCAATTAAATATGACCAATTATAGCAAGACTAACCAGTCCTCTTCTTCCTCATCTACGCTGCATGCAGGTATGTGTGAGAGCACAGTCTCAGTGCTAGATGTCTAAGATTAGGTGGTCCTCAGTGTAGTGCTCATTCTAGAACCCTGCATCTTTCAAAACCCGTGCAGTTGCGCTCTGCGGAGCTGGTTCTAGCACAGGTGTGTTCTGTATTTCAGCACTGATATACAGACCAGACCTGTGCACCACAGCAGAGAGCGACGCCCCAGGCAGGGAAGAGGAACTGCACAGGTTTTAAAAGTTGCAAACAATCGGAAACGGGGCCTAATTCGGTCACGACCGATTGAGTCTGAAACGATCCCAGTATTTCTACCTGCAGTGTGGAAGCAGAAAAATGTGTAAGAAGGAAAAGTCTATAATTTAAAAGAATCTAGGAATGGACAATAAAAACAATATAGAACACATGAGGATTTAGACTTCTAAGGAGTAACAGAGTTGGCGTTTCTCTTAGCAACAGCTTCACACCAATGCTACTCTATACTCCCTGTAAGAGTTAAGATTGAAAACTGCTGTTTTACATCTTAGGAGATCCGGGATAAATACACTAATGATTGCTCGATCCGTAGCTATGTCGCCAACGGCCAATGTATTTTCACCACCTAGGACTGATATGGGAAGGTAACATTCAGGGGATTAGCCGGATTAGAAACAAAAAAAGTACACAGCAACAATGTGTATTACAGAGCTGGATTCTGTTATGCAGACTGGCAGTACACTGGGAAAAACAGAATATTCCTCCCACGCCTCGGTGATCCCCTATTGGACGCCTGCCACAGTAATCGTGCGCAGACACCATGGTTATACGGCGGCTAACCACAGACTTCCGAAGTACACAAAGTAACCAACCCTGACAAAGCATTGAATGTAATCCTGATTATTTAATACTCCCCTCCTGCTGTAAGTGGTGATAAGCAGTTAGTAACCACCACAAAAAAAAAAAAAAACATTAATACTATACATTGGAAAAATGTCAGTGTTTTAGGGTGACAAGCAAATGCGCCCAGCGACGATGACATGCAAATGTGCCCAGCATGAGTGCCAACTGTCAAATGAAACTTCCGGGGCAGGGATCTGTGCCTAGAGCAACAAACACACAAACCAGTTTATGTATACACTTTTATCCTTGCGCAACTTTCCTTGCACATGCCAGTATCTCTGCCAGGGAAACAAAGGCAGGTGCCAGGCGAGGAGCAAAGGATACCGTGCACCGCCAACCAGGCTGGTTAATAGCTCATGAAGTAAAAATGCATTGCGCTGAACGATTATTAACAGGGCTCAATAAATATACCTCCCCTTTTATTATTTTTAATACACGACTGAGCTGCAATAGGGTCTCTTAAAAGTAGTCATGACGACGCAACTGCGGGTCATGCAGAGATGGACGGAAGCGTAACTGCGTCTGTTGCCAGGATTCCCTTTGCAAGTACAGACGAGTGCGAGACTGCACAGGGGAGGTCTACAGATCAATGCTGTTTAACAGCACATGCATTAACAATGTATAGATAAAATATATTATACTAGCATAATAATAGCAACAGCTCCGCTACAGTGGTGCAACATCCTCCAGTCCCAAGGCCTGCAGAAACGTGTACAGCATACCGACAGGTTCCAGGGTAAAGTAAGGACACATCTGCCCTCACTGCAGACAATCACAAGTATTATAGTAACAAAAGTCTTATAGTAAAACAATACAGGGGTGTTACATAGACCAGGACGGTAATTATTGTCCATGCAGTGAAGGTGGGAGCAGAGTACACAGCGATGGCACCTCCCCAGACAGGTGCCGGTACAGGAATATGCCCCTGAAAGAACATTCCAGAGTCTTGGCAAGCGCAGAGTAGCAAAACGACAACAAGCACGCAGCCGATACTGGCGTAACGTGAGAGACTTGTGACACATTATCATACAGATTGTAGCTGTCACTACATATATGTACACTGCACAAAGCTCACTGACCCAGACTCATCACATACAGTGTGCCCTTACATCAGTGCCAACTTCTATGGGTACTGGTGACCGCCCTGCTGTGACAGCACTCATCCCCCAACACACACACAGGCGAGGGCACTCTTCCCCTTGGCCGCCGCCACCACACACACACACTCTTCCCCGCCTCCACACACAGACAGGTTTGGGCACTCTTCCACAAGGCCACCACACACACAGGTGAGGGCACTCTTCCCAGCTTACACACACACACACACACACACACACACACACACAGGTGAGGGCACTCTTGCCAGCCTCCACACACACAGGTGAGGGCACTCTCCCTCCCCCCCTGCCAAACACACACACAGGTGAGGGCACTCTTCCTCGCTGCTGCCACCACACCCACACACACACACTCACACACACACACACACACACAGGTGAGGGCACTCTTCCTCGCTGCTGCCTCCACACACACAGGTAAGGGCACTCTTCCCCGCCGCCACCACACACACAGGTGAGGGCACTCTTCCCCGCCGCCACCACACACAGGTGAGGGCACTCTTCCCCGCCGCCACCACACACACAGGTTTGGGCACTCTTCCCCGCCGCCACCACACACACACACTCAGGTGAGGGCACTCTTCCTCGCTGCCATCACACACTCAGGTGAATGCACTGTTCCCCACCGCCACCACACACACACACACACACAAACACACAGGTGAGGGCACTCTTCCCTGCCGCCGCCACCACCACACACACACACACACACACACACACACACACACACACACGTGAGGGCACTCTTCCTCGCTGCCACACACACACACAGGTGAGGGCACTCTTCCCCACCACCACCACCACACACACACACACACACACACAGGTGAGGGCACTCTTCCCTGCCGCCGCCACCACCACCACACACACACAGGTGAGGGCACTCTTCCCTGCCACCGCCACCACCACAGACACAGATGACGGCACTCTTCCTCGCTGCCACACACACACACAGGTGAGGGCACTCTTCCCCGCCTCCACCACACACATACACACAGGTGAGGGCACTCTTCCCCGCCGCCACCACCACACAAACACAGGTGAGGGCACTCTTCCCTGCCGCCGCCACCACCACAGACACAGATAAGGGCACTCTTCCTCGCTGCCACACACACACACACACAGAGGTGAGGGCACTCTTCCCCGCCACCACCACACATACACACAGGTGAGGGCACTCTTCCCCACCACCACCACACATACACACAGGTGAGTGCACTCTTCCCTGCCGCCCCCACCACACACACACACACACACACACACACGAGGGCACTCTTCCTCGCTGCCACACACACACACACACACAGGTGAGGGCACTCTTCCCCACCGCCACCACACACACACAGGTGAGGGCACTCTTCCCTGTCGCCGCCACCACCACACACACACAGATGAGGGCACTCTTCCTCGCTGCCACACACACACACACACACACACACACAGGTGAGGGCACTCTTTCCCGCCTCCACCACACACACATAGGTGAGGGCACTCTTCCTCGCTGCCACCACACACACAAAGGTGAGGGCACTCTCCCTCCCCTCCCCCCCACCGCCACCACACACACACACACACACACACATACACACACACACACACACACATACATAGGTGAGGGCACTCTTACACACACACACACACACACACACACACACACACACCACAGGTGAGGGCAGTCACATCTCCCCCTCCCCCCCGCGCTGTGGACGGGCTCTGGCCCCGGTCTCTCACCTCCAGCGATTCACTCCTCCGGACGAGGAGGCGGCGAACCAGGGGTCCAGGATGTAGACGCAGCGCATACAGCGCGCCCCCCGCACGGCGGCCTGCAGAGCCGGGTTATCGTGCAGCCGCAGCCCCTTCCGGAACCAGTGCACCGAGCTCACCGCGGGGGCCGCCATCCGGAGCTGCGGGCACGCTGGGTGTATACGGGGCTCCGTGCTGTGCACCGGGCGGTGCGGGTACCAGACTCCGTACTGTGCGCTGTGCCTGTACCGGGTCCCGGTGTCCGCGCTCTGCCTGTTCCGGTGTCCGCGCTCTGCCTGTTCCGGGTCCCGGTGTCCGCGCTGTGCCTGTTCCGGGTCCAGGTGTCCGCGCTCTGCCTGTACCGGGTACGTACGGATTCTCCCTGACAGACACTGTCACCGTCTGCAGCACAACAAACACGAGACTGAGGCTCCACCTCGGGAGACGCCCACCACCAACTCCGCTCAATGATTGGCTGCCACCTGATGGGAGAGGCGGGGCGGGGAGCTGTCACATGCCGGCCATGTGTGAGCGTGAGGTTAGGTATATACATACGTGCGGTGACAGCGCTGCTGCCGGTGCCGCCCCGGTAACCCTGGAGACGGCGGAGGAGGACATAGGAGACACGGGCTGTTATATAGGAGACCGGGGAGGGAGGAGGAGGCATGGTAAGGGGTAGTGGGATACAGGAGAGACAGGTGTATAGGAGAGGGGGGATACAGGAGAGCGGTGTATACTAGAGGGGGATACAGGAGGGACAGGTGTATAGGAGAGGGGGATACAGGAGGGACAGGTGTATAGGAGAGGGGGATACAGGAGGGACAGGTGTATAGGAGAAGGGGGGATGCAGGAGAGACAGGTGTATAGAAGGAGGGGGATAATGGAGAGACAGGTGTATAGAAGGAGGGGGATAATGGAGGGACAGGTGTATAGGAGAGGGGGATATAGGAGAGCGGTGTATAGGAGAGGGGAGATACAGGAGAGCGGTGTATAGGAGAGGGGGGATACAGGAGAGCGGTGTATAGGAGAAGGGGGGATACAGGAGAGCGGTGTATAGCAGAATGGGGGATACAGGAGAGCGGTGTATAGGAGAGGGGGATACAGGAGAGCGGTGTATAGGAGAATGGGGGATACAGGAGAGTGGTGTATAGGAGAGGGGGGATACAGGAGAGCGGTGTATAGGAGAGGGGGGATACAGGAGAGCGGTGTAGGAGAAGGGGGGATACAGGAGAGTGGTGTATAGGAGAGGGGGATACAGGAGAGCGGTGTATAGGAGAGGGGGATACAGGAGAACGGTGTATAGGAGAAGGGGGATACAGGAGAGTGGTGTATAGGAGAGGGGGATACAAGAGAGACAGGTCTATAGGAGAGGGGGATACAGGAGAGCGTTGTATAGGAGAGGGCGATACAGGAGAGCGGTGTATAGGAGAGGGGGATACAGGAGAGCGGTGTATAGGAGAAGGGGGATACAGGAGAGTGGTGTATAGGAGAGGGGGATACAAGAGAGACAGGTCTATAGGAGAGGGGGATACAGGAGAGCGGTGTATAGGAGAGGGCGATACAGGAGAGCGGTGTATAGGAGAGGGGGATACAGGAGAGAGGTGTATAGGAGAGGGGGATACAGGAGAGCGGTGTATAGGAGAAGGGGGGATACATGAGAGCGGTGTATAGGAGAAGGGGGGATATAGGAGAGAGGTGTATAGGAGAGGGGGGGATACAGGGGAGCGGTGTATATGAAAAGAGGGGAAACAGGAGAGTGGTGTATAGGAGAGGGGGATACAGGAGAGCGTTGTATAGGAGAGGGCGATACAGGAGAGCGGTGTATAGGAGAGGGGGATACAGGAGAGCGGTGTATAGGAGAAGGGGGGATACAGGAGAGCGGTGTATAGCAGAATGGGGGATACAGGAGAGCGGTGTATAGGAGAGGGGGATACAGGAGAGCGGTGTATAGGAGAATGGGGGATACAGGAGAGTGGTGTATAGGAGAGGGGGGATACAGGAGAGCGGTGTATAGGAGAGGGGGGATACAGGAGAGCGGTGTAGGAGAAGGGGGGATACAGGAGAGTGGTGTATAGGAGAGGGGGATACAGGAGAGCGGTGGCATGGTAAGGGGTAGTGGGATACAGGAGAGACAGGTGTATAGGAGAGGGGGGATACAGGAGAGCGGTGTATACTAGAGGGGGATACAGGAGGGACAGGTGTATAGGAGAGGGGGATACAGGAGGGACAGGTGTATAGGAGAGGGGGATACAGGAGGGACAGGTGTATAGGAGAAGGGGGGATGCAGGAGAGACAGGTGTATAGAAGGAGGGGGATAATGGAGAGACAGGTGTATAGAAGGAGGGGGATAATGGAGGGACAGGTGTATAGGAGAGGGGGATATAGGAGAGCGGTGTATAGGAGAGGGGAGATACAGGAGAGCGGTGTATAGGAGAGGGGGGATACAGGAGAGCGGTGTATAGGAGAAGGGGGGATACAGGAGAGCGGTGTATAGCAGAATGGGGGATACAGGAGAGCGGTGTATAGGAGAGGGGGATACAGGAGAGCGGTGTATAGGAGAATGGGGGATACAGGAGAGTGGTGTATAGGAGAGGGGGGATACAGGAGAGCGGTGTATAGGAGAGGGGGGATACAGGAGAGCGGTGTAGGAGAAGGGGGGATACAGGAGAGTGGTGTATAGGAGAGGGGGATACAGGAGAGCGGTGTATAGGAGAGGGGGATACAGGAGAACGGTGTATAGGAGAAGGGGGATACAGGAGAGTGGTGTATAGGAGAAGGGGGATACAGGAGAGTGGTGTATAGGAGAGGGGGATACAAGAGAGACAGGTCTATAGGAGAGGGGGATACAGGAGAGCGGTGTATAGGAGAGGGCGATACAGGAGAGCGGTGTATAGGAGAGGGGGATACAGGAGAGAGGTGTATAGGAGAGGGGGATACAGGAGAGCGGTGTATAGGAGAAGGGGGGATACATGAGAGCGGTGTATAGGAGAAGGGGGGATATAGGAGAGAGGTGTATAGGAGAGGGGGGGATACAGGGGAGCGGTGTATATGAAAAGAGGGGAAACAGGAGAGTGGTGTATAGGAGAGGGGGATACAGGAGAGTGGTGTATAGGAAAAGGGGGGATACAGGAGAGCGGTGTATAGGAGAATGGGGATACAGGAGAGCGGTGTATAGGAGAAGGGGGATACAGGAGAGCGGTGTATAGGAGAAGGGGGGATACAGGAGAGACAGGTGTATAGGAGAGGGGGATACAAGAGAGAGCGGTGTATAGGAAAGGGGGATACAGGAGAGCGGTGTATAGGAGAGGGGGGATACTGGAGAGCGGTGTATAGGAGAGGGGGATACAGGAGAGCGGTGTATAGGAGAGGGGGATACAAGAGAGAGAGCGGTGTATAGGAGAAGGGGATACAGGAGAGAGGTGTATAGGAGAGGGGGATACAGGAGAGAGCGGTGTATAGGAGAAGGGGGGATACTGGAGAGCGGTTTATTGGAGAGGGGGATACAGGAGAGAGCGGTGTATAGGAAAGGGGGATACAGGAGAGCGGTGTATAGGAGAGGGGGATACAGGAGAGCGGTGTATAGGAGAGGGGGATACAAGAGAGAGCGGTGTATAGGAGAAGGGGATACAGGAGAGAGGTGTATAGGAGAGGGGGATACAGGAGAGAGCGGTGTATAGGAGAAGGGGGGGTACAGGAGAGACAGCTGTATAGGAGATGGGGATACAGGAGAGACAGGTGTATAGGAGATGGAGAGACAGGTGTATAGGAGAGGGGGATACAGGAGAGACAAGTGTATAGTAGAAGGCTGGGGGGATACTGGAGAGAGTTGTATAGGAGAAGGGGGATACTAGAAAGAGAGGTGAATAGGAGACTGGATACAAGAGAGAAGTGTATAGGAGAAGGGGGATACAGGAGAGCGGTGTATAGGAGAGGGGGATACAGGAGAGACAGGTGTATAGGAGAGGGGGATACAGGAGAGACAAGTGTATAGTAGAAGGCTGGGGGGATACTGGAGAGAGTTGTATAGGAGAAGGGGGATACTAGAAAGAGAGGTGAATAGGAGACTGGATACAAGAGAGAAGTGTATAGGAGAAGGGGAATACAGGAGAGCGGTGTATAGGAGAGGGGGATACAGGAGAGACAGGTGTATAGGAGAAGGGGGATACTAGAAAGAGAGGTTTATAGAAGAGGGGGATACAAGAGAGAAGTGTATAAGAGAAGGAGGGATACTGGAGAGAGGTGTATAGGAGAAGGGGGGATACAGGAGAGTGGTGTATAGGAGTAGGGGGGATAATGGAGAGAGTGGTGTATAGGAGGAGGGGGATACAGGAGAGAGAGTTGTATATGAGAGGGGGATACAGAAGATAATGGTGTATAGGATAAGGGAGATACAGGAGAGAGACTTGTATATGAGGGGGATACAGAAGAGAGTGGTGTATGGAAGAAGGGGGGATACTAGTGAGAGAACTGTATAGGAGAAGGGGGGATACAGGAGAGAGAGTTGTATACAAGAGGGGGATACAGGAGAGATTGGTGTATATGAGAGGGGGATACTGGAGAGAGGTGTATAGAAGAAGGAGGGATACAGGAGAGAGCGGCATATAGGAGAAGGGGGGATAATAGATAGAGAGGTGTATAGGAGGAAGGGGGATACAGGAGAGAGAGTTGTATACTAGGGGGACACAGCAGAGAGCAGCATATAGGAGAGGGGGGGGGGTACATCACATGTTTATAGTATTACTGGACATGATTTCTTGAATGTATTTTCTGAACTTGAATAGCACTGAGGGAAAGTTATGGTAATGTATATGCTCCCTCTCCTGGCCACAGCAGATATTACAGCTTGCAGCCAGCCTGATAGGACATAAATGCAGAAAACATTACTAACCCGATATATAAAAATGCTATTTCTGCAGGGGCATGCCTCCTGCCAGCGATCCATAGTCTTACATCACTATAAAGGCCCCATCCACTTGTGCGATATGGCCATTTTTTATGCTATTATGACTGTTGCGACGGATCGCATTGAGAGTGATATATTGCAGGTGCCTTTCCTGCGATTGTGATGTGAGGCGTGTTCCTGTGCGACTCGCATGTCCATCGCAGATCTGGCGGGCTGCCATGAATATCTGTCGCAGCCCGTAGCCCCTGAAAAGGACTGTGTACAACGTATCGTATGCAATCCTGTCCCCCCTGGGAACTGCCGGGTGAGATGCCACATGTGATACCTGGCCCTAGTGGATGGGGGCTTAAGGGTCCTGATCGCACCCAGGCAGGGTTATACCTAGGGTGGCATGGCTGGTGCCATTGCACAGATGCCCTGTGGGCGGAACTAACCACCACCACTGACATTGTAAGTGCCCTCTCCTCACTATGATACATTGTGGCTCCATCTGTGCGGAGCTCCCAGTATCTATTTGCCAGATGCCCTCTGCTATGTATATTAGTAGCAATGGGCCCAACTCCTTCACTGCGGCCATACTGTTGTGGCCTCCCCTGGCTCCAGCCTGAAGACACACTAATTGGGTGAGTGCTGTAGAAAAAGAGTGGGGGGCTGGGGTAGTACTAAATATATAAGTGCCAATACTAATGTGTGGCTAAATGTGTAAGGGGCACTACTACTTTGTGGCTCAATGTGTAAGAGGCACTTGTACTTTATGGCTAAACATGTAGGGAGCACTACTACTGTACAATAATGTACTGTATAGTGATGTGCAGACTTTCATGGTAGTACATTCATTCCATTGGCCACAATTTTCCCAATCTGAGGAGATGTATAGCTAATGCCAGGGACGTACTGGGGCCGTGAACGGGTCACAAGTCAGAAGTTCTTTGTCTAGCAGCACTATATACCAGCTGTGGCTGGGCCAACCACACAGAATGCTGCCCAAACCGGCCCATTTGGCCATCGTTGCTTCCGGCAGTTCGGCCCTGGCTACTGCCATTTAATCAGGTCTTAATAGACAGGTGGACAAGTCTCCTTACGTAGGCCCTTATTCAGATCTGATCGCAGTACAAATTTGTTTGGAAAGTGGGAAAAACCATGTGCACTGCAGGTGGGGCAGATGTAACATGGGCAGAGAGAGTTAGATTTGGGTGGGGTGTGTTGAAACTGAAATCTAAATTGCAGTGTAAAAATAATGCAGCCAGTATTTACCCTGCACAGAAACAAAATAACTCACAAATCTAATTCTCTCTGTACGTTACATCTGCCGCACCTGCAGTGCACATGGTTTTGCCCATTTTCCAAACAAATTTACTGCAATCAGATCTGAATAAAGGCCATAGTGTGGGTAATATATGAGAGGGGGCCTGAGCTTTATCGGTGGGGGCTGGACGTTCCCCTTCCAGCTCTGTCTCAGCACCTAGCAGCTCCAGTGATTCTAATGCAGGATTTCTCCAGGGCTCCTTGGTCCCCCAGTACACCATTGACACCGGGACTGCTTGGTAGGAGAAGCTGCTTGCACTGGGCAGGTGCAGTAGTTCCATTATCCATTAAGCATGCTGCGGCTCCTGCTCTAGCAAATGTACAGTGTATCCTGCTGATATTGGGGTCATGACTGAAGTCACTGTCTGGGAGGGTTGGGAACGTTGGGTCTACAACAACTAGGTCGACAAGCATTGGGTTGACACCACTAGGTCGACATGCAGCAAGGTCGACATGGGTCAAGGTCGACATGACATTAAAAAGGTCAACATGGGGTTTTTCACTGTTTTTTTACCCGAATGTCGACAGAGTCAACATGGACATAGTTTGAAGTGCACCGCATCCCCTCGCTAAGCTTCGGGCACACTATTTTGTTCTCCCACCATACCCTAGTGCAGGCCTGGTCAACCTGTGGCTCTCCAGGTGTTGTCAAACTACAAATCCCATCATGCCTTGCCACAGTTTTGCTATAAGGGAGTGTTAAAACTGTGGCAAGGAATGCTGGGATTTTTAGTTTCACTAAAAAGAGACTGGTAGACTGGAGAGCCACAGGTTGGCCTGTCCTGCCCTAGTGGATGGTAGGGCATGAAATACCGTCTGTCGGCACATGTCGGCTCAAAAAACAGTGAAAAACCCCATGTCGACCTTTTGACTGTCGACCCAGCCCATGTAGACCCAAAGCTTGTGTCGACCTTGACCCATGTCAGTCTAGTGGTGTCGACATAGTTGTTGTAGACATAATGACCGTATCCCGTCTGGGAATAAACTTTAAGCCTTCTATGCATTTTTCCATTTAATGTGAGGGTGTGCAGAAGTTCTGTGAGGATTAGTGACGGAGCAGTGAACTTGTATCATAAGTCATGATGGGGGAAATTTACTAACAAAAAAGCATAAAATAGGCGTATTCGTATCCAAAAGACGCCTATTTTATACGTATTCGTATTTTCAGGATTTACTATCCCGAAAATACGTCAATTCCTATTCTTGGCACATTCGCATTTGTATTTACAAATACGAATGTATACGCCATCGACAGAATGCGAATAGGAATCACCATTCAGAATGGCGATTCCTAATTTACTAATTAGCGGGATACGGCCGCTAGTTGCCGACCAAATACACCTGAAAAATACACTTAATTTTCCAGGCGTATTTGGCTTTAGCCTGCACGGATCTGTCAGATCCATGCAGGCTTCAGTGTTAAAAAAAAAAGGGAAAAATAAATATTTAAAAAAAAAATAGCATGCCCTCCCCTCCCCCCACAGGCATAACCAGCCCCAGGCTCAAGGAGCCGGTCCTGGTTTTAAAAAATTCAGGGAATAATTTGAGTAGGGGTTCCCTGTATATTTTAAAACCAGCATCAGGCCCAATAGCCAGTCCTGGTTCCCAAAATACGAGGGACAAAAGGAATAGGGGTCCCCTGTATTTTAAGAACCAGGCCTAACCAGCCAGCAGGGTAATGCCACAGCCGGGGGAGACTTTTATACCAGTGCCCCCCGGCCAAAGCATTCTCCCCCTGACTGGTCAGTCTGGGCTGGGATCCTGGGGAAGTGGGGCCCTCCCACCCTAATTAAGGGTCCCCCCTCCAGAATTTACCAGCTCAGAATGAAGCCTGGGGCTGTCCCCGGTGCCCCTTAGCTGTGGGTACCGGGCTTATAGTGGTGTAAAATTAGAATAAAACCATTGGGTTCTGCTGTGGAACTATGAGTCCCAGCAAGCCTGGACTGCATACTGGGACTTGGAGAAACACAAGTCCCAGCATGCAGCCCATTAATGGGCTTGCTGGGACTCTTAGTACACAGTAGAACCAATAGTGAAATAAATACACAAACACACCTGAAAAATAAAACTTTATTACACAAGGAGCCCTTTCATACAGATACTTACCCATCTTGACCCTGTAGGTAGGTCTACCTCCATCCATCAGCTGGTCCAGCAGAAATTCAGGTGGTACCTGTCGAAGGAAAATATACTTATACCCCTTTCAGACAGAAAAGTCTAAAAATCCCGGCAAATACACAGCATTTCAAATTCAGTGTCATTTTGCCGTGCGCAGCCTGACCCCCCTTCACAGAACAAATGGTACTTGTGTAATATCTGGGCGCCCGATTTTTTCATTGCATTGCATCGCATGCAATATAGTTGCATACAATTCATGCGATTTTTCATTGTAAAGACCTGATTTTTAATTGTATAGTCACCCATGGGTGATTTCATACCCCCACTATCCAACTACATGTAAAGTAATCTGCGTGCGCTCGCCACGCTTCGGGCTCGCCACACTATATAAAATCAACTCCATGCGTAGTTGGATAGTGGGGTTATGAAATCACCCATGGGTGACTATACAATGAAAAATCGGGTCTTTACAATGAAAAATCGCATCGCATGCCTTAAGTAGTGGCATGCGATAAAAAAAATCGGGCCCCCAGATAATACACAAGTACCAAACAAATTACCGGGTTGAAAACCCGGTAATTTGCTGAATAACACGGGTATTTCTTTTGTGTGAAAGGGTCAACACGGGTCATAAAACCCGTGTCCTCGACCCTGGTCAATTCCAGGGTCAAAGACACGGGTTTACGACACAGGTGTGCCCTTTCACACAGAAAAAGGACCCGTGTTATTCACGACAATTACCGGGTGGAACGGCTTCGCCCGGCAATTTTGTTTTCTGTTTGAAAGGGGTATTACAAGGGTTCTCCGGCGTAGATTGCTCTGCTTCAGTCCATGTAGCATCCAGGTAAGATGAAATAATAACAAACTGAGAACCCGAGCCAGTATGGACTGACAGGAGGAGAAGCCTGCGATGTTTGTTTACATCCGGTGGCTCCTCCTTCCATACACAGCTATTGGCCACCTAGAAACACCTGATTCGGGAGGAGGAGCCGCCGGATGTAAACAAAAAAATACTTTTCCATTGGGTATGAGGCATTGGGTCGACCACTGGAGTTTCGGTTTTTCACAATTTATTTTGTCCCGAATGACGACATGGATACCATCTACGGAAAGTGTAACGCGTCCACTCGGCATGCTTCGGGCGCAGTGCCTCGCTGCGTTCGGTACACTATTTTATTCTCCCACCACTCGTAGTGGATGATAGGACATGAAACACCTCCGGTCGGCACAAAAAAGTGAAAAATTCCGCTTTTAGCCCAACACAATCCCTGCCCTTTATTTCCCAAGTACTTTAACTGCCCAGAGATCTACCTAATTACTGTCATATCTATGATCCACACCCCTATTGTGTATAGGAGTGGTTTCAGAGACCCCAAAAAAAAAACGGCACTCGCAGGGCAGCATCTTGTGGACTCAGAAGGCTGCGAGTCAACCAGAAAAAGGTCCTATGAAAGGGTGCTCTTGTTATAACACAACATTAAAAGGGAAAAGGTTAAAGCACAAGTCCTTTGTGGAATTTATTACACCGTATAAAAGTGACGCCACTGGTTTGCAGAGACCAGTCAAATAAATTATTTTCTTTTTTCAAAATCACAGAACCGCTTCAATTAGACATTGATAAAAAAAAAAAAATCTGTCACATGTGTCAGGACAAACAGAACAAATAAAGTTTTATAGAAAGAGGAATCGACTTGATACATTTTTACAAAAGTTATCAAACAGTTGATTTACACAAAATTGAGCGTTTGTTAAGATTTCAACGCATCGTCAACAGAGTATAAAAAAAAAAAAAAAAAACTTTCAACAAACAGGAGGCCAGCATCTCCATATTGGCTACCAATTTCTACAATGGCTACCAATACACGCACATCTTGTACATATAGGATCATAGAAGTCAACTGCTGCCTGGAATCAGAAGGCAACGTGCGACATTATTTATATGATTAGAAACTTAGTCCAGGATAGAAATATAGGATCTGTCTGCATAAATAATAAATCAACCTTTTTGCACTCTGTGGAATAAATGTAAAATGTACATAATCTCAGGTTCTTGGATGCACAAACATTTGAGTGCTAAGGTTGGGTCTGTTCTAGGGAATTTCAGCCTCCAGCGTTGTTCTCGCAGAAGATAGGAGTGCATGCTCGTGTCCTTCATGTTGCAAGATATCCTTCTCGTCACACCCCTGAGGAAAGTTTCTCCTCATTGCTGTTATTTTGAACAGGTTGGTCCTGCATCTCATCACACCCCTGAGGAAAGTTTCTCCTCATTGCTGTTATTCTGAACAGGTTGGTCCTGCATCTTCTTTAGTTCCAGGCCTTTCACCCAAGTGTAACAGAATGAGCCCCCTAGAACCATAGCATTACTGGTCCACCACAAGAAACTCTTGGTGTCCTGGTAGTAAAATACAGCCAACACAGTCTGGGCACAGGCCTTGGCGGTTCCAGAGATATTGTGGGTCAGGGGACTGGTGAACTTAATCTGCATTCCTGTAACATATCCTATGGCAAAACCAAAAATACCTCCCAGAGTCATCATTCCCCAAAAGTAGAGCGAGTCCAGTTTGTCAAACGCAATGAAGATGTTCACCTCTCCGAATATGATCAGCAGCGGCAGGAAAAGTATACAAGCGTTCACATTGTTGTAGAAAGTCAGGCGCCAGATGCTGCCATCTACAGCCGGAAGGACCTTTTTGGTATAAATGGCGTTCAGTGACACGCACAGGCTGGCGAGGACTCCGAAGAAGATCCCAGCCCAGGATAACGTGCCTTCTGCTCCTTCTTGGTCTATTCCGAGCCAGAACCCGCCTGGGGAGACAAAATCACAATAAGACACAGGAGAGATCTGCTGCAGCCATCAAACTTTAATCAATGTGTCTTCGGCAGAGCTGGATTATCAACAGGGCGACCAGGGCCATTTCCCAGGACCACCCAGAGATATTTATATCACCAATGGGGGGCGCAGTAGCAATTAAAATGACAATTCTCAGTATTGCGTCACTTAAAAAGTCAAGTGGCTGATTTGAGCATTTTTTTTGTTTTAAACAGCTTATTAATTTTTTTAATTAGAAAAGAAAGTTAACAAAAAAAAGTGATTCGGGCGAATTTGATGCCACTTTCTCTTTATTGAAAAAAATAATACAAAAAAAAACCCACTTTAAATATGGAGTGCATAAACTAACGAAAAAGTAGATTTTTAGGTACTCAGGGCGGGATGTAGTGTTCCCGCTAGGCTGTTTTAGCGGGGCGCTGCGCCCTGTCCGATTTTTAAAGGGCAAAATGCACCCTGCCCCGGTAGCAGCGCCCCGCTAAAACAGCCTGGTGCCTGCCCCGACTGCTTGCACTGGGAAGCCCAGCGCCACCTTAGACGGCGATGCCCGGCGCTTAACCTGCATCATGGCAACTTCGGCGGGGCCATGCCCACCCCTTTTAGTGATGCCGATGGCTGGGCCCGCCCCTTTTCATGATGTCGCGGCCCGGGCATGCCCCTTTTGTGACGTTGGCGGCCCGGGACCGCCCCCCCTTGCACTGGCCGCGAAAATTTCTAGAGGGAACACTAGGGATGTACTAAGCCAAAAATGCGGTAAAACCCCTGTTTTACTGCATTTTCATATGTACTAAAACCCCGCCGCCATGTTACCGCAGGGCAGGGTATTGCAACCTTTCTATCGCCACCCGACGCCAACGCGCCTCTCCCTCTGGCTTACCTTGCATCAGGTCCTCCTGGGCCCGAAATGTAAACCCTTCCTCCCCCTAGTAAAGCAGCCGGGCGTCCTTCCGGCTGCAGGGGGGAGGAGGATGCGCCGGGGACAGCCGGCTTAGCTGTCCCCGGCGTGAGGTGAGAAGGAGGTGCCCAGGAGGTGACGGAGACAAATTATCCCTATAATGACACACACACAGAACATTAGGTGACATTCTTACCAAGGATGACCCCGCAGGATAGCAGTGCATACAGGGACGTGGTCTGTTTCAGCAAGCCGTAGGAGAGGATCACATTGAACACCGTACTCAGGCACCGGCCCACCGTGTAAAAGGCCACCCCGAGGTACTTGAGGCACAGGTTGTTGAAGGTGATCATGCCAATGAAGACCACGGAAAGGGGCAGGACGCTGCGGAGGACCTTCAGGTCGAAGCGCACGGAGGGGAAGTCCTGCGACCCCGGGATGGGGAGCACCATAGGCAGCAGGCTGAGCCCCTTGCACAGGACCACGGTGACCAGGCACTGGTAGAAAGTGACAAAGAGAGGGGCGTTGAGCTTGAGGGATGGGCTGTCCAGCAGGTACTTGTTCAGGAAGACCATGGTGATGGAGATGAACCAGTACAGCGTGACCACCATGGCGATCTTCACTGCCCGGACCAGGAAGGGCTCCCGGTCCCCCTTCTCCTGCTCGTCGTCCCCGTTCAGAGCCATCCTCAGGATGCTGGAGCGCTTCAGAGTCCTGTACATGGTGAACAAAGGCAAGGTCAGGGCAGGTGTGGGGTGAGTGTGGGCACTATGGGCATTGCGGGCACTGAGACCCGGTCATAGAGGCAGAGACGGGGGCGGTGGGTGTGCCACCACCGGGGTCTTACTATGCCAGGATGCGGTGTAACGTAAGGGGGTCCGCCGTGACAGCTAGCCCTTACTTCCTAGATCTCTTCCGGGATCGACTTCCGGGGTTGACGCCTGCAGGTGACGTCACTGTAAGGGCAACCTGCCCGTTCTGTGTGCCTTTAATATCCCAGCCATTGCATCCTTTGAAGCGGATGTCACAGGATTTATCACGAAAGTGACACACCCTGTGACATCCACTTCAAAAGGCTGCAGTGTGTTTGTGGCTGGGATATTAAATGTGGTGGCAGTATAAAGGACAGTGACACACAGGCACAGGGGCTACTGTCATTAACTGTCCTTCCTGGTGTGGATCATTAGGTAACCAGCATGTTGGTTGACAGTCATTAGGTCGACACCATTAGGTCGACATGCATTTAGATCATCATGAGTCTAGGTCAACTTGCAGGAAGGTCGACAGGAGTCTAGGTCGACATGGTTTAGGTAAACATGGTCATCATTAGGTTGACAGGGTCAAAAGGTCGACATGGGTTAGGTCGACATGGGGTTTTTCTAATATTTTTGTCCCGGATGTCGACACAGTCGGTATGGACACTGAAATGTAGCACCACATCCCTGCGCATGCTCCGGGCACACTATTTTATTTACCACGTCCTAGTGGATGGTAGGGCATGTCGACAACTGAGCACGTCCAACCCCTATTAGTGTACAGCGTACCCTCGAATCGTTAATACTGCCCTCGGAACACTTTACTGTCCCCACTCGTAGTCTACGTGGGTGGTACAGTATGATAACGTGAAAAATGAAATAATTGTGAGAAACTCATTTTTCATGTTGCTATGTCAACTTTTTGGTTGTTTCTAACTGTCTGTTTTGACCTTGTGCATGTCGACCATATGACGTCTACCTAGACACTTTAGAACAATCATCTGGATCCCATTACTACCTGCAGTGATTCCTAAATTTGGTCCTCAGGACACGTTAACATGATTGTGCATAGGTGAATAATTAATACGCCCCTCATTTTGATTTTTCCATGTTGGCTCAGGCATTAAAATCAGAACTGTTAAGGTGCCCATACAAAGCTGCGACGTCTTGCAGCAGTGTTCGGACACCTGATACGCTGCAAGATTGGTCGCAATCTTTAGGATGCCTTGCGGACCATGTGTGGGAATCACTGACTACTTGCTTCAATTTTATTTTGTCTTTGTTACAACTCTCAATCAAGCTGATATCCATTCTGTCTAACATCCTTTAAGCCACTTTACCCCAAAACCACGGTTACTGTAGTGATAAACTAGGAGCGGCTTAGTGGAAAAAGGTTAATCTGACTCCGGTGACCCAGGAATCCAACCCGGCTAGCTGGCAGGGTTAGTCCCGGGAAGTGTTATGGGTAAGCCAGGTCGATGTTTACTACGTAGGGAGAGCTGGCGTTAGTGACTGGCAGGTCGGACTTCCAATATGAAGTCAGTGCCAGTCACAGTGAAGCCAGTGCAGTCTCACACACTGACCAGATCTTACCTGGGGGGTAAAAACCGCCACTGGTCACTAACATGCTTCATCTCCGCATTTCTAGCTCCTCTCACCTGCCACCCTACAGGCCCTTCTGAAGGTTCTGAAGGGTACATTTACTAAAGCTTCTATAAGACTAAAGTGGTGCTGTTGTCAATAGCAACTAATCAGATTCTATAATTTTCTAGGATGCAATATAGAACTGATAGCAAGAACCTGATTGGTTGGGTGGTGGTATAGCGGCGGGTCAATGAGGTTTAGATGGACCATGTTATGGTGGACCACTCTTAGTTGACCCGGCTGAGTTAGACGCGTAAAGATCGCCGGGGCTCGTTGGAGCAGCAGTAATGCTAGTTAGGCACGCCGGGTGATTGACGGGACCATGGTTTATGGCCACATGGTCGACAGGACTTTTTCAGGATTGTTTTGTTGCCGAACGTCACAGGGGTCGTGGTTCACTACGCTCCGCACAATATTGTATAATAACTCTCTGATCCAAGTGGGCCGGCACCAAAAACTCCTGTCAACCATGGTCCCACCAATCACCCACCGGTGTCTAACTAGCGTTACTGCCTATCTCCCAGCCGGGGTGAGTTTAAACCCCTCGACCCTGCTCTGGATACCTTTGGTTGCTATAGGACTGGAGGCAGCTCATCAGTGAGAGGATATCAGAACCACAGTTGTTAACCTGCGTATTTCACGAGTGTCCCAGTTTAAAGGAATTGTGGAACTATAAATTCCAGCATGCCTTGCCAACTGTAGACTGCTCACCCCATCACTGGGATGCTCTGCTGCTCTACACTCTGTCAGTCTGACAGCACCAGATAGTATTATGCAGCACATTTCTCCACCCAGATGAGTGCCGCAGTCCAGCACACATCACTCAGCGCCCCCCCCCCCCCCCACGTACCTGTAATAGGATTGTGAATCTGCCCCAGCTCAGGTTATAGCCAGCACTAATGTTCCTCACTTCCAGCGTCACCACCAGGAACACGTACAGTGAGAGACAACAGTTACGCCCATTCTACTTCCAGCTCCTTGCCATAAAGCACTGGGGCTTGGGGAACAGGTTTGGCCGGTGACACACCAGGAATAGCTACACCTATTATCTGCACACACCCACACCTCACTCCCTGCCAGCTCCGGAATATCACATGCAGGAGATACTATCTTATAAGCAAAACAATGGGTAGATGGGAGAGGATCGGCCTGTGATATTGCAGACATGGGGGTGTGATCGTAATGCACCCCACGCTCACTGATACAGATCTGTGGGAAGTAATAAACAACCACTCACTCAGCTCCTAACTGCCACACCACAGGTCAGGTTTGGAAAATGGCAGTTATGAGCTGATTGTCCCTCTGCTCTTCTCTTTGGGGTCGAGCCTATGAACCATGAAGGGTGCGGATGATTCATAAGTCGGGAATCATCACGACACCGGGCACACTTTACGGCTGGCAGAATTCGCTGAAAAGTGCTTGCACCTCTATAGGGGTGCGATAAATTTTCTGCGAATTCGGCCCTGCGAAGGGTGCTAGTTAGGGTTAATTTGAGTGCCGTTTTCAGCGTTAAAACGGCACCCGAACGGCAACTCGCACCCCCCGGGGTTAATACGATTGACCCCTCTGTCTACCACCTAACTTTGGCGAAGATGTATTAAGCCTTGGAGAGTGGCAAAGTGGAGAGAGGTAAAGTACCAACCAATAATCTCCTGTCATTTTGCATTCACAGCCTTTAACAAGACACTAGAACATTAATATTCAACACAACTGATGCACCATTATATGGGATGGGATGGCATGAGGGGGGTTAGTGGTGCCAAGGTGCACATTTTCTGAGAGAGACAGGAGAGCAGAGAAAGAGGGAGAGGGGGATAGAGGAAAGTGGAGACACAGAAGGGGAGGCAGAGAGAGAGAGATAGAGAGATAGAGAGAGAGAGAAGGTTAGGCAGAGAGAGAGAGAAGAGGAGGAGGAAAATAGGTAGAGAGAGGGGAGAGCAGATAGAGAGAAAGAGAGAGAGAGAAGGGAGGAGGAGAGGCAGGAAGGGAGGAGGAGAGGCAGAGAGGGAGAAGGAAGGAGAGGCAGAGAGAGAGAGAGGGAAGGAGAGGCAGAGAGAGGGAGAAGGGGAGGCAGATAGAGAGAGAGAGAAGAAGAGGAGGAAAATAGGTAGAGAGAGGAGAGTAGATAGAGAGAAAGAGAGAGAGAGAAGGGAGGAGGAGAGGCAGAGAGGGAGAAGGAGAGGCAGAGAGAGAGGGAAGGAGAGGCAGAGAGAGAGAGAGAGAGGGAAGGAGAGGCAGAGAGAGGGAGAAGGGGAGGCAGAGAGAGAGAGAGAGAGAAGAAGAGGAGGAAAATAGGTAGAGAGAGGAGAGTAGATAGAGAGAAAGAGAGAGAGAGAAGGGAGGAGGAGAGGCAGAGAGGGAGAAGGAGAGGCAGAGAGAGAGGGAAGGAGAGGCAGAGAGAGAGAGAGAGAGAGAGAGGGAAGGAGAGGCAGAGAGAGGGAGAATGGGAGGCAGAGAGAGAGAGAGAGAGAAGAAGAGGAGGAAAATAGGTAGAGAGAGAGAGGAGAGTAGATAGAGAGAAAGAGAGAGAGAAGGGAGGAGGAGAGGCAGAGAGGGAGAGGCAGAGAGAGAGGGAAGGAGAGGCAAAGAGAGAGAGAGGGAAGGAGAGGCAGAGAGAGGGAGAAGGGGAGGCAGAGAGAGAGAGAGAGAGAGAGAGAGAGAGAGAGAATAAAAATAGGTAGAAAGAGAGAGGAGAGTAGATAGAGAGAAAGAGAGAGAGAGAAGGGAGGAGGAAAGGCAGAGAGAGAGGGAAGGAGAGAGAGAGAGGGAAGGAGAGAGAGAGAGGGAAGGAGAGAGAGAGAGGGGGAAGGAGAGGCAGAGAGAGGGAGAAGGGGTGGCAGAGAGAGGGAGAGAAAGAGAGATAGAGAAGAGTGGGGGAAATGGAGAGGAGAGGGTTGAGACAGGTTGGTATGTGTCCCGTGATCCCCCCTCCATGTTGCAGTGAACACCGCACACTCCCCTTCTTCATTTTAAATATACAAGAGGTGTACAGTACCTAAGATTGCAGGCAGCAGCAAGTGTTCTGATGGAGGGTCCCATGGAGGAGGATGAGTCAGCGGGTCGCATGGAGGTTGTAACTCCCATGGAGTATGAGGCAGCAGGTCCCCTGGAGGAGGCTGAGGATGGGGAGGGAGTGCCGGGCAGCGGGGAGGGAGTGCCAGGCAGCGGGGAGGGAGTGCTGGAAAATGGAGAGGGAGCACCGGGCAGCGGGGAGGGAGCATTGGGCAGTAGGGAGGGAGCACCGGGCAGCAGACGGCAGCGGCATTCAGGGAGAGGGAGTAGGTCCCCACTGGCGGTCACTCCTCCAAGCTGCCGCGGGGTCTGCCGCACGGTGGCTACGCCACTGGGTCTCAGTGTATTAGACCCCAAAGACAGACATGTTGAATTTTGCCTTAGACTATGTCTAAGTAGTGCCTATAGGTAGAATCTATTTATTTCATGTTAGATTCCCCCCCCCCCAATCTTTATTTGAGTTTTTTTCTTATTTCTCCTCATTTTATTGACACAACCCCCCCCCCCCCCCCCCCGCATCAATAGACAAGTTATATCAGTATATTAATGCTTAATGGCCAATATCCATATAATTCTTTATATCCTGGATGAGCTTTGGATGTTCTGCTGCTTGAACTCTGTATACGGAATAATTACAAAGGAAAGGTTTAGCGTCTCATCCCTCAGTGCACCCGGGATCCAATACAGCACAAATACAGTGGTAAAACCTCAGATTTTATTGGTACCTTCTTAAAATGACTACAATATATTTTTGGATCCTTATTTAGCTGAATATTATTAAAAAACAGTACAGAAGTTCTGAGAAGTTGAGAAATAGCGATTAAAACTGGCTTTGTCTTATCCACCTTTATTATTATTCCACTTGTGGCGGAGAACAGCAGGAATAATATTCTGGATATTAACATCTGCCTCTCTCCTGTACAGGTATAATACTAATAATAATGAAAGTGGATAAGCCGCAGCCTGTTTTTAATCATATTTTCCAACTTTTTAGCACTTATACTCTGTTTTTTAATGATATTTAGCTAAATAAGGATATGAGAATACAGTCATTTTAATAAGGTATGGAGAAAGTTTGAAGTTTTAGCATTATATTTGTTCGATATTAAGTCCCGGGTGCACTGCAGTAGTTTTACTTACAGTATGTCATTGGAACATTTTTGTTTATTGCATAACCCATTCACGGAAGAGGGTATTATCTTTTTTGGGTACACAAGTCTAAAGGGGGTTCTGTAGTTCAGTATGCTTGACCAGGTATGTCGGCGATTAAAAGGCCGACAGCAGCATCCTGCTAAACAAAATATTGACAGGGGCTGGGTAAGAATACTTACTCTCACCCCCTACCCTCTCTACCCGCTGCCAAACCCTAAGCATTCCCCATTGCCTAACTCTAGCCCTCCTGTTAGCGCGACCCCCCCCCACAGCCTAACCCTCTCCCTGCCTAACTCTAGCCCTCCCTATTAGTGCATGACCCGGTACTTGTGGAGTATCACGGCTCCCACGACCTGCATCGTATGCTGATCGTATGCTAAAAATCGCATCGCATACGATCAAATCGCATGCGATGCGATGCGATCACACCCGATTTTACACTGAAATGCATCAAAATGCATTGAAATGTGTATTAAAGTTGTGAAATGCCCCCAAATGCCATTTTTCATAGTGCACCACCCCCACTATCAACGTCAACCCGAAGCGTGGTGAGCACAGCGAGCCCGCGCGGGGCGGCGGTACGCGTCCTACGACCTTTTCATACCCCCACTATCCACGTCGGCGTGGAGTTGAGAATAGAAAGTGTGGCGAGCGCAGCGAGCCACCGAGCCCAAAGCGTGGCGAGCGCAGCGAGCCCCGCGAGGGGACGCGGATACCTTCACAGCTATACGCGGGCTTCACAGGTATCAGCGCACAGCGTTTATTCCCAGCTGCTTAGCAGCTGACAGGGGGGATTCCTAACAGCCCCCCCACACCGCGGGACACTGCCGCCCGCGGGTGGGACAGCGGGACAGGCCCTGACAATCGGGACTGTCCCGATAAAATCGGGACTGTTGGGAGGGATGCCAGTGCCTTCACCGTATAACACATGGCACAACAAAGGCTCTGCATTTTTTATAGAGATGTGCGGGCTCGGCGCTTCCCACCTGACTCGAATCCGGGCGCACGGGCAAAACGTCATCACCCGGCGTCGGATTCTCGCGAGATCACGGAACCCTTAAATTCCGCAACCTCGCGCCGCCATCTTCACTCCAATCTCGGAGAAGGGTAGGGAAGGGTGTGCTGCTGCTGTGTGTAGTCTCTGCTGGGGCCCGTGCTGCTGTGTACTGTTTCTCTGCTCAGTGATCAAGACATCACCATTGCAAGGATGACTGGTGCTGTGTTCTGTCTCTCCTTTGTGCTGGGGCCTGCCTCTGCTGAGTCTGCTCCTGTATAGTCAGTCACAGTGTGATACACTGGTGCTGCTAGTGCCACTGCCTGCCCTGCACTGCCTAGTGTCTGCTGCAGTCTGCTCTCTGCTGTTGCCACTGGCTAGTGCCTAACAGTACCTATCGCAGTATATAATTCCAGTGTGCTGTGGCTACCAGTACCTATCACAGTATATAATTCCAGTTTGCTGTTGCCACTGGCAGTGGCTACCAGTATTTTATTTATTGCAGTATATAATTCTAGTCTGCTGTTGCCACTGGCTACCAGTGTTTATCGCAGTATATAATTCCAGTCTGCTGTTGCTTCTGGCTACCAGTATTATTTATCACAGTATATAAATCCAGTCTGCTGTTTCCACTGGCTACCAGTATTTATCGCAGTATATAATTCCAGTCTGCTGTTGCCGCTGGCTACCAGTATTATTTATCACAGTATATACAAATCCAGTCTGCTGTTTCCACTGGCTACCAGTATTTATCGCAGTATATAATTCCAGTCTGTTGCCACTGGCTACCAGTATTTATTGCAGTATATAATTCCAATCTGCTGTTTCCACTGGCTACCAGTACTATCAGTCCAGGGGTGCCCACATGTGTGCTGTATCCATCCAGGGGTGCCCACATGTGTGCTGTATTTGTCCAGGGGTGCCCCCATGTGTCCTGTATCAGTCCTGGGGTGCCCGCATGTGTGCCGTATAATTCCAGGGGTGCCCCATGTGTCCCATATCAGACCAGGGGAGATGCCAAGAGTGCTGTATAATTCATGGGGTGTTGCTAAGTAAGGTGTGCTGCTCTTTTTTATAATTAAAAGAATACACATTTTTATTTTTACTGCAGGAATTTGTCTGCTGTATAATTCCATGCCTGCCGCCATGTGTGCCGTAACAGTCCAGGGGTGCCGCCATCTGTGCCGTATAATTCCATGTGTGCTGTATCAGGTCAGGGGTGCCACCATCTGTGCCGTATAATTCCTGGGGTGAGCCAAGTCTGCCGTATAATTCATGGGGTGCTGCCAAGTGTGCTGTATTAGTCCAGGGGTGATGCTAAGCATGCCATATCAGTCCAGGGGTGATGCTAGGTGTGCCGTATCAGACTAGGGGGGATGCTAAGTGTGCCATATCAGTCCAGGGGTGATGCTGAATGTGCCGTATCAGTCCAGGGGTGATGCTACCTGTGCCATATCAGTCCAGGGGTAATTCTAGGTGTGCAGTATCAGCCTAGAGGGGATGCTAAGTGTGCCATATCAGTCTAGTGTTTGTGCCGCACACTTGTGTGGCTTATCATAGTTATCCAGCTACCTCGGTGCAACCTTTTGCCCTAAAAACAATATTGTAAGGTGTGAGCTGTTCAGAATAGACTGTAAATAAGTGGAAATGAATGTTATTGAGGTTAATATAGCGTAGGAGCAAAAAAAAAAAAAATTATGCGATTTTAGCAGTTTTTATGCTTTTTTAACAAAAAAATCAGAACCCAAAACCCAAGAAATCCAAACACAAAACACTTAGGAGGTGTTTTGGCAAAACCCATTAGAACCCAAAACCTCAAGGTAATCAGAACCCAAAACCCAAAACCCGAAAAGTGGCCGGTGCACATCTCTAATTTTTTAATGCCATTTTTCTGCACCAAAAGCACAAAAATAAGGTGGAATACCCCCAAATATAAGAGGGAGTTAAAATTATAGTGTGCAGACCTACCCCTCTCTTTGATTGTACACTTGGTATCAGGGGAGGGAGGACGGGGACTGAATTGATCATAAACAAAGTTTACATTTCCCTTGAGGCAATGTAGTGTGGCCAGTATTTGGACAGCAAAGGTCTTGGGGGTGTGTGTGGTGTTTTTTTTTTTTTTCGAGAAGGGGCCCTGTTTACTTCTTCAGTCCCGGCACCACAATTTCTGCGGGCAGCTCCGCTTGGTAGTTTATTGGTGAGCTGTAGGAGTGACACTGTGACCGTGATATTCATGGATCTGAAAGCAAGTGTTATTTGCTGAAACGTATCGGTGTGCTGTGTACACGCCGCTCTGGAACCCTGCATCCTGTTACTTTCCTAAGTTTCCGGCTGAGATTTTTGAGGTCACCGCATCCTCATGAATTCGTTCTGGTGTTCCTGTAACGGAGGAGTGTGATCTGCTTGTGAGCAACTCTGCAGCTAAAACCCTTAAATAGCTCCAACCAGTCCGGCATTGTTAACAACCTAAATAGTCTAACGTACGGAGACAGTGATTACTCCCTGTAACAGTGTGGATTTTTATGTAGGGTACACACCAGAACGGTCATACAATGGTCGCACGATCTGTTGGAGCTGCATACGTTCTGATAACGATCTGTACGCAAAGACTCAATATTGAAGGGGTCATTTACAAATCCTGACTGCAGCAGGTAGGGTCTGCAAAACGACCATACGACCAGCGGTGAAGTGCATCGGATCGGAATTGGATCTAAAACATGCCAAATTTACATACAATCGGTCGAGATTGTATCGAAATTGGGGGAATTGAGGCCAGATCATTCTGGTGTGTACCCAATCTCTCTCTTCTGAGTGACACTCTGCTGAGTGTCTTCACTGCAGAACATTGCACCCCTTGTGTGTGGGATTGTCTTAAAGGTAAATTCAACTTTATCACAGGCATACGTGCAGACTATCTCTCTCTGCTGTAACATCCACATGCTTTTGATCTCTACTGGGTACATTTGCAACCAAGTGTCTTCACTGCAGAACATTGCATCCCTTGTGTGTGGGATTGTCTTATAGGTAAATTCAACCAAATATCTGATCTGTGTAAATAACAACAGTACCTTGCCTGTGTGTAGTGAGGCATTTATTTTTTATTCTAAATGAGATATAGTATCCTGGAATGCCAGAACTGTTTTTGTAAGCCAGCTTTTCTGAACAGTAAAAAAGAAACCATGACATTGAACAACATCATCAAACAGGTAATTTCAACTTTAGACTTCGATCTTGTACTGTCTGAAAATGGCTAGGAATAACAGATGCACAGGCAAAATTTTTAAAACTATGTGTGCAAACGCTAGAAGCCTAGGAGAAAAAATTTGTGATCTAACTGCAATAATGACAAGGGATGACCTAGAAATTGTGGCTATAACAGAGACATTGTGTAATGAGAACCATGCCTGGGACATAGCTATACCAGGTTACAATTTATTTAGGAAGGACAGAATGGGAAGAATCGGAGGAGGGGTAGCAATGCATGTAAAGAAAAGCATAAATGCTACTTTAATACAAAACATTGAAGAAAAAACTGAGGCCCTTTGGGTGACCATATAAATGGGGGGGGAAGGACATTATTCGTACTGGGGTCATCTATAGGCCACCAGGCCAGGGGCAGGATTTGGACAGGAGCCTATTGCTTGATGTCACTAAAATGGCTTTAAAGGGAGAAGTCATAATCATGGGAGACTTTAATCTACCTGATGTGAATTGGGAGGAGTCTTTTGCAAGATCATCTACAAGTGGCAAATTTCTAAATTCCCTACAGGGAGCATCTCTCAAGCAATTGGTGAGGGAGCCTACTCGCAAAGACTCAATATTAGATTTAATACTCACAAATGGTGACAGGATATCAGACATATATGTGGGTGAGAACCTGGGATCCAGTGATCATCAAGCAGTATGGTTTAGTATCAAGGCAGGGTCCAACTCCAGTCACACAAAAACTAAGGTGTTGGATTTTAGGAAGACTGACTTTGCAAAAATGGGGAGATGTTTAAGCGACTCATTAGCGGATTGGAGGAACTTGAAAGGAGTGCAGGAGAGGTGGAAAAAAATTAAAAAGTGCTATACTAAAGGCAACGGACCTTTGTATCAAAAGGGTTAAGAAAAGTACCAGGAAAAGGAAGCCAGTGTGGTTTACTAAAGAGGTATCAACTAGTGTAAAAGCAAAAAAGATGACCTTTAGGACATACAAGCAGACTCAAAATAATAATGACAAAGAAGTGTATCTTGCCAGACGCAAAGAGGCTAAGAAAGTGATCAGGCGTGCCAAGGCACGAGCTGAGGAGAAAATGGCTCAGTCGGTAGATAAAGGAAACAAAACTTTTTTTTAAGTATATAAGTGAAATGAGAAAATCAAATGGAGGAATAATAAGACTGCGGACAGACACTGAGAATTTGGTGGAGGGAGACAAGGCAATTGCAGATCATCTAAATAATTACTTTTGCTCCGTATTCACTATAGAAGGAGAAGGGAAGGGACCACAGTTAAGTTGCAAGGACAGTCATAAAAATAAGGTAGATGGAAGTACATTTACTAGGGAGAAAGTCCTAACAGAACTTTCAAGACTGAAAGTGGATAAATCAATGGGGCCAGACGGAGTGCATCCAAGGATATTAAAAGAACTAAAAGATGTGTTGGTAGCGCCATTTACAGATTTATTCAACCAGTCACTAGATACAGGTGCAGTTCCAGAGGACTGGAGAAAAGCAAATGTAGTTCCACTGCACAAAAGCGGAAGCAAAGAAGAAGCAAGTAACTACAGACCAGTGAGCCTTACATCAGTAGTAGGGAAATTAATGGAAACACTATTAAAAGAAATAATAGTGGAATATCTTAAATTAAACAACTTACAGGATCCAAAACAGCATGGTTTTACTGCAGGGAGATCATGCCAAACAAGTCTCATTGACTTTTTTGACTCCGTGACCAAAATTCTAGATGGGGCTGTAGATGTGGCATATCTAGACTTTAGTAAGGCATTTGACACTGTCCCACATCGCAGGCTGCTCAATAAACTTGAAAGTGTGGGATTGGATTATAAAACAATTAAATGGATAAGAACCTGGTTGCAGGATAGGAAACAGACAGTTGTAGTAAATGGAGTGCATTCTATGGAGGGACATGTTACCAGTGGACCAGCTCTTTAATATCTTTGTTAGTGACATTGCAAATGATATTGAAGGGAAAGTATGCATTTTTGCAGATGACACAAAGATATGCAACAAAGTAGACACACCAGGATGGGTAAATCAAATGACTGATTATCTAAGTAAACTTGAGAATTGGTCAAGAGCATGGCAACTACAGTTTAATGCTAAAAAATGCAAAATTATGCACTTGGGACTCAAAAACCCAAAGGCTCAATATAGTATCAAGGGTACTATAATGGAAACTACTGAGGAGGAAAGAGATCTAGGAGTCACTATTTCAAGTGACTTAAAGGCAGGAAAGCAATGTAGCAAAGCAATGAGGAAGGCTAGTCAGACGCTTGGTTGCATAGGGAGAGGAATCAGTAGCAGAAAAAAACACGTAATAAGCCACTTTATAGGTCATTGATACGGATTCAGTATGAAATCCCGGCGGTCGGGATCCCGGCGAAATCCCGACAAGGGGGGGGACGTGGATCGCTCCCCCTTGTGGGCTCGCTGCGCTCGCCACGCAGCGGGCCCGGTGCCTTGCTACGCTCGGCACGCTAATTTATTCTCCCTCCAGGGGTGTCGTGGACACCCACGGAGGGAGAAATTGTCGGGATTTCGGCGGTCGGGATACCGGCATCGGGATTGTGAACGCCGGGATCCCGACCCCCGGGATTTTAACTGCATCCCATTGATACAGCCTCATCTGGAATACTGTGTCCAGTTCTGGAGACCATATCTTCAGAAGGATATAAATACATTGGAGAGTGTACAAAGAAGGGCAACTAAAATGGTGCATGGCCTACATCACAAAACTTACCTGGATAGACTAAAAGATCTTAACATGTGTAGCTTAGAGCAGAGAAGGGAAAGGGGGGACATGATAGAAATCTTCAAATATATCAAGGGTTTTAACATAGTACAGGAGGGAAATTTTCTTCAAAGGAAAACAAGTAATAAAACACGAGGACATGCACTGAAACTGGAGGGAGGGAGGTTCAGGGGATATGTGAGGAAGAATTACTTCACAGAAAGGGTAGTGGATAAGTGGAATAGCCTCCCATCAGAGGTGGTAGAGGCTAAGACAGTAGAACAATTTAAACATGCTCGGGATAGGCATATGAATATCCTTACAAAGAAATCTGGCGAAATCATTCTCCCCGGCTGCCAATGGATGATTATGCAAATCATCCATTCGCAACCATGTGGGCGATCGGTCTGTGGGGGGGGGGGGGGAGGCGGTCGGCACTGCAGGAGGTGTTTGGACTTTGGTCCACACGCAACGCTGCACGCGGGGGGTGGGGGGGGGGGGGTGTGAGGGGGGGGGGTGCAGATGTAACATGTGCAGAGAGATTTAGTTTGTGCGAGTTATTTTGTTTCTGTGCAGGGAAAATACTGGCTGCTTTATTTTTACACTGCTATATACTGTAGACAGGGGTTAAAGTGAGGTGGTAAAGGGTGGAACTGAGTTCCATCTCTACCACAGCCCTGGACAGTAATTCCACCAGCAAAGCCTGTCCCAACGGCTTCTTCTGGCATGGCGTATATGATGTCATGCCATTGCCGCTGCTGAAGTGAAGAAGGGCCGCTAAGAGGAGGAGGCTCTGTGCTTGCTGAAGACAGGGTGAGAGGGGCTGGAGGGACTCAGAGGTGGGGAAGCTGCTGGAGGGATACAGGGCATGGAGCTGCTGAGGGACATGGACAGATTTGTATAAGCAGCACAACTGTGGGCATAATGTGCATAAGGGGCACTATTGTATGATTTAATATGAATCAAGTGTAATATGTATACGATTGTGCTACTGTGTGTTGTCATTTTTATTGGAGTTACTATTGTGTGACCACACCCCTTCCTTGTGGGACCATTATCCCTTAATGGGAGGTAGGGTAGAAATTCCCTGGCACTGTTCTAGGCTTTGCCTAATGGTGGGGTGTTAGGGGAAAGGAGTTCCACCACTGCTCCAGGATCACTTTAAGCCCTGACTGTAGATGTCACTTTGAAGTAAAACCTCCAAATCTCATTTTCTCTTCACAAGTTACATCTGCCCCACCTGCAGTGCACATGGTTTTGTCCATTTGAGAAGGAATTTGCCATATCAGTGGTGTGCAGTCGACACGATCAATGTTGACATGTTTTCTGTCAACCATGCGACCAAATACTGTTCAGAAATCGTCCTAGTCCACATCGTGTAGCACCTCCACATCGCCTCCTGGTAGGGTTACCACCTAGTCCCTTTAATTCCGGACACATGTTAATTACACAGGTTCTGTGGCAGTTTAAAATCAGGTGAAGTGGAGTCTTGAAGTCAGCCAGCCACAGAACCTGTGTAATTAATATGTGTCCGGAATTAAAGGGACTAGGTGGTAACCCTACCTCCTGGTGTTAGTATTATTGTAAAGCAGCTGGTGTTCCCTGTCTCAATCGGCCAAAGGTTTGCTGGATGGGACATTTCACCCCTTTTCACCCCCTTAGGATTCGAATGTTGAAATATCCCTGCTTAGTGGGTGGCTGCAAATAACTGTCACAGTTTCCAGACCACCCAGCGGTCACCTTTTCCAAGACACCCAGCAGCTGCACCGGGAGAGTCCATCAACTGTCACATTTTCCAGAGCACAAAGGTGAGGATAAATGGCAAGCAGACAGTAACTTTATAACTAAGCACCAAATTACAATCCCAAATCATTATAGGACTAAAGTGTATAGTGTAAAACATAGCCATGTCAGAAAAATTCATTTATCCCTTGTGGTCAGTCATATAAACTCCATTATGGGGTGTTCCGATGGTTAGCATTACTGCCTCACAGCACTGAGGTCATGGGTTCGATTCCCCCCATGGCGCTAACTGTGCGGAGCTTGTATTTGACTTTGGGTGCACTATATAAGAAACTATAAATAATAATTATTTATGGTTTTACCAAGAAATAATGATTGTAAAACATCTAAGTGACAGGACAAAGATGTTATTGCACTTTTGGCCAGCAGATGGCAGTGTAGCTGCATACCAGAGAACATTTGTGCAGTTGATCTTATGGACCAGAAGGTCTAGGGAAAAGCAATCATATAAAAGAACACAATTGAGACAGATTACTTCACAGAAACATGTAGTACAATCATACTGTGTATACAATGGTTCCTGCTTTCACAGGTCAGGGAATGCACCATGCATCCTATCAGCTACAGTATGCCTGTCTTATTCTGATTTGGACGCAACTTGCCTAGATTTGTCGTTCTTTGAAATAGGGCGGTTCAGAGTGGGAACTGGATAGTGACAATGCAATTGCACGTAACCACTTAGACTTGAGGGCGTGTATCAAATTATCGCAGGCTTAACTTCCCTCCTGGAATGGCCGGGAGCCTACTTTGCTGCTTCCTCCTCCTTCTCCAGGAGATAGGGCGTGGCTAAGTGGGAAGGTGGGCTGGCCTGGGGTGGCTCCACAATTGCGTCATTGTGGTTCGGTTACTGTTCGGGGGGGGGGAGGGGGTGGGTTTATGACGACACGATTCAACGGGTATCATGTCATCAGGGACATTTCTGGGGCCGGGAGGGCCACCCGATTTTCAGGAGATTCCTCCCCACTGTTTCCATTTTTGCGGAACATCACGTTTTTTGGGATGGTCCTGCTGGCATTAGACACTGTGCTTGTCTCTAAACAGGCAGGCAGAGGGGCTGAGGGCATGGCCAGCAGTTCATACAGCACTGGCCATGCCCTCTCAGTGACAAAAACGGTGCCTCCAAAATATAGCTGTGTGTCTTCGGCATACGCATGTATTCCTTTATCCGCTGGCAAAGTTGGGAGGTATGCTTTAGGTGTGACGCGGGTGCGGGGGGGCTGGCGGCTGACATCACCGGATGTCAGCTGCCCGCCCATTTCCGTCCCAGCGTGCACACATATGTAAGTGACTTGAAAGTCACTGTTATACGCGTGCACCTTCCACATCTTTCGATGATCGGCGACCATCGAAAGATGTGGGTGTTCCACGCAGCATGCAAATGGATGTTTATACTAAACATCCATTCGCAGCCTGTGTGTGGGAACACACGCTGCGAGGGGGGGCAGCAGGGCATTCACAAGGCGGGGTTTGGTGGAATCAACCAGAATATCCCCCATAATGTGTCAGGGGCATTACAGTGTGCAGCATAGTATCACAGGCATTGTGGTGTGTGGCATCATGTGTCAGAGGATTTGCAGTGTGTGGCATAATGTGTCGGGCATTATAGTGTGCAGCCAGGGCCGGTGCCAGGTACGGCAGCACCCCAGGCAGGGCGCTCCAGACGGGGGGGGGGGGGGGGGGCAGGGGGAGGAGAGAGGAGGAGAGTTGCAGCGGAGGAAGGGGATGGGGCAGCCGCTGCCAAGGCGCTCCACGAGGGGCAGGGTGTGGGGATGGTGCAGGCGCTGATGCGCTCACCAGACTCCACGGGGGTTGTGGATAGTGCGGGCGCAGCTGCGGCACCACCTCTCAACTGGCTCCATGAGGTGGGGGGGGTTCCCAAGTGCCGCCCTCCAGTGGCCGGCGCCCTAGGCAAATGCCTAAAGCAGCCTAGTGGTGGCGCCGGCCCTGTGTGCAGCATATTGTGCAGGGGCATTACAGTGTATGTGTATCAGAGGGTATTGGGCATTTAGTAGGTCTCCAGGAGGGTTTATTTTGTCTCCAGTAGCTCATGCTCAATTAAGGTTGGAGACCACTGGCCCAGAGTCTAGTCTACTGTGATGATGACAGCCAGCTCTTGGACCAAGCGGCCAGATCTGGGCAACCCGGCCTGCTCTAACGTGTGCGAGTTCTGCATTATGATAAAATCAGAGTCATTTCAACGGTTTCCGCCTTCAACAAATCAATACCAATAACAAATTAAACTCTCTCCTCAATTAGTCCTACCCCACAGTACAGCAGAAGTCCTGGAGGAGCTTTTTCCTTGAAATAGTACAATTTTTTGTTCCGAAGATGTTTCGTCAATACATTTAGATCTGATTGGAAGCTTATTGCTGAAGTAGATCTGTATCCGCCAGCTCTTAATAAAAAGAGGCATATGACTGCAGCTGCGCGAGCCATCTCCCCACCAACATCGGACAAAGATAAACACTCGAAGGCATTTAAAGGCGATCGGAGCTGTGTAGCAGCTAATTAAAAAGTTGAAAGTCAAAACTCCATTCAAGGTTATCGTTCCCATGTTTTGTGTGGCAGAGCTAATGAAGGCTGTGAGAGAAAGCTGAGGAATGGGGTTTAAAAAAAAAATACTGTGTTTTTCTTTTTTCTTTAATCGTTGATGAATGAGAAGAGACAGAGACAATTTGTTCCATTTGGAATAGAAGAGCTATCTATCAGGGTGAACGTGGGTTCTATACCGTGTGCGAACAGAACATATAATGGTCTGTAAATAAGCGCTCATAGTAAATCGGCCGTGTCCTCAAATAAATGTGACATTTACACTCAGACTGGTGCCAACACGAGGTATTTCATACCCTATCATACACTAGGGCATGGAGGGAGAATAGAACAACACACCGAGCGCAGCGAGGCACCGTGCCCGAAGCATGGCAAGTGCAGTGAGTCATGCTAGGGGACGCAGTGCGCTCATAGGATTCGGTATGAAATCCCGACGGTCAAAATCCCGGCTGTCAAAATACCGACAGCTATTGTCAAAATCCCGACATTTAAACTCCTAACAAGGTCAAAATACCGACATTTAAAATCCCGACAAGGTCAAAATACCGACATATAGAATGTAGACAGGTGAAAAAGTCAACATGACTTTCGGTCGACAGGTCGCAAGGTCGACGTGCTTTTCACAGTTTTTTTACCCGAATGTCGACACAGTCGACATGGACACAGTTTAAAGTCAACCGCAGCCCCTCGCATCGCTCGCGACGCTTCGGGCACGGTGCCTCTCTGCGCTCGGCACACTATTTTATTCTCCCACCACACCCTAGTGGATGGTAGAGCATGAAATACCAACTGTCGGCACATGTCGGGACAAAAACAGTGAAAGAACCCACATCGACCTCGCGACCTGTCGACCGAAAGTCATTTTGACTTTTTCCCCTGTCTACATTCTATATGTCAGTATTTGTGGCCCCCGTTTTAACGCTGCTGCCCCTCTGCTTGTGGGAAATAGACGCTGCGCGCATGCTGACAAGCGGGTGGCAGTGGGGACTCCCAACTGCCCCCCCACCGCAGGACACTGCCCCGGGCGGGATGCGGGAACGTCCCCAAAAACCAGGACATTATCACGGTAAATGGGACAGTTGGGAGGCATGGTAGTGTTCCTAATGTGTACAGGCAGAAGGATGAGGCAATTTATGGGGGGAGGGATATTTTAGGGTGCATACACACTATGCGATAAATGTAACAGATATGCATGATAACATTATCGTTAACAATATTATCACGCATATCGTCAGGGCTGAAGCTAGGATTTTCATCACCTGGGGAAGGCAGCAATTTGTCTCCACTCCGTCTCCCCTCCCCTCCCTGGGAAATACGACCCCCTAGTCCCCCCCAGTTCCACCTCAAACAGTGCGCACTGCCACTAGATGTTATTGACCCCCTGTCGCCTGTACATGCAGTAACATTTTGCCTATGTTGTCAAGTTCTGACTGGGGGTCGGGTGACATTCCCTGTGTACATTGTTTGCCTGGGAGTTTCGGGGAATGTATCCGCTCGGGGAATGTATCCGCTCGGGGAATGTATCCGCTCGGGGAATGTATCCGCCCGGGGAATGCACCGATGCACGGTGAACGCTGCAAGTGGCACGGTACATTAATATGGTGTCAACCTTTTTCCATGTCTACCATTTTCCATGTCCACCTTTTTTACTGTCGACCTAGACTCCTGAGGAAGCCGCTGACAGTCCAAGGCGGAGAAACGCGTAGAGGATAAGGATTGGGGAGAGAGGCTGCCGCCTTACAGAGCCACCTTACCATCCCAGCTAGGACCGCACCAAAAAATCAGCGGTCGGAGAGGTTTGGTTGGAGACTGCAGACTGGACCCCGATTGCCCATCCGGATACAAACTTAAGTATTGACTTAAATGATTGTGCACTTTCATAAGCAAAAGTACCGGCAATTAATCAGAGGCTAATACTACTTACTTTTAAACAATACTAACCCTCATTGATTATAACCAAGTTGCATGCTGCTAACCATTGACTGAATTCAAAAGGATCCTATATATATTTTTTTGAGGGGAGAGTCCATTATATGTTTGTAAGTCTTGTTTGTCCCAATGTTGGCCACACATTGATACAAATAATGTTGTGAAATTATTTTAATAAAAATTTAAATCTAATATTAAACACAGCGCTGTACCATCCTCCTTATTTTTTTCGACCTAGACACTGTCTACCATTTATACCATAGCCGAGCAAATTGGGGAGGAGGTTAATGTAGGGGTGTGTTGTGGCTTCTAATGTAAGTATAGGGAGCAGGGGTGTATTGCTAACCCGTGTTGACCTTTTGAATGTCCATCACATTCCCGTCGACCAAATGCTTGCGTCTGTCTTCTCTTACTGTTGACTATCTTTAGGCGCCTAACTAGCTGATTTCGACCAAGAGCGGTCAACCATGTGACTGTCGATGTTGACGCGGTTGATCCGCTATACCAGAACTGTCGGAATAGGGATTGGGGACAGTTTACCGAGCCATGCAACGCTGCCCGAACAAATATCCGATCCATGCCCCCCCCCCTCCGCTGTTTCCCCTCGCAACCATGCAAGGGGATGTGTAAATAAGACATATCCCCCCGCATACCGCCCCTGCATGCGCAAAACCTCACCACCAGCCAGGGAAGTCCATTCTGACCTGACCAATCGTGCCTGAGCCGGCCTCTTACATTGGTTCAACAGCCTAATGGACAGTACTAGTACTAGTTAATCACCCAAATGTGCAGCCAACTTGAACTGTGACCCTGTCATTCACCTCTGGTGCCATTAGGGAAACTCTGCAGAGGAAGGAGATAGCAGAGGAACCTTCTACAGTCATAGAATGCCGGATCCTCCCATTCTTCTGATTTCCATTTCTAGTAGTGAGGTGGAACTCTGAAAGCTCTTTGCTGGCCCCTTACAAGATGAAGCGGGCTCAGCATGGAAGGCAGCTGCACAGGCCCCATAGCTCAGGGTGGTCTTGTCCCGGTCCCGGTGGTGGAACGGGTGGGGGGAATGTCTCACTCATTGGTCTGCCTGCTTTCTATGAGAAGAGAGGATGAATCTGGTTCTCTGGAGATTTGTTACAGATACCGTAGCTGCAAGATGTAATTACCGTAGCTGTGCCTCTGTGTGTCTAATTGCCTGATAAACTTAATTGAATCTTATGGAGATTACTCTTATCACTACAGCAAGAGTTTTATAGTGATTAACCCCTTCACTGCGCCGAGCAGAAGACCTGGCTGGCAGGAGAAAGCGAGGTTTATGCTGTTGGTGTCACGACTGGTGATGTTGATGGAGTTATGTGGTGTTTAGGGACTGAGGACCGACCAGATGATGGAGGTTTGAAACGGGCAGGTTTAATAAAAGAACTCATAGAGGGATAACATAAATATGTCAAATACTTCTTTGGCGAATAAATAATAATAATAACGATTAACGTAAAGGAGCAGTCTTTGTTTGAGATAACCTGGAGGGAAGTGGATACAGTCTGTAACAAAAATAACGGCAACGTCCTTGCGAGGTTTACTTGAAAAATATAAACAGACGGAGGTGAGAGAGGCACTGGGAGGAGATGGGAAGTTTTACCAGAGACAGAAGAATGCTGCCGGGTCCAACGAGGCCAGGAAGGCTGGAGGTCAGACAGAATGGATGCTGGAGATTGGAAGGGGGCTGCAGAACCGGACAGACAGGGCTGTGATAATCAGGAGGCTTCCAGGAAGTGAACAACCTTAGGAACACTTTGCCCTAATCAGGCTCTCCTTATAGCAAGAGGGTTGCTGCCATAGGCCCACTGAACAGTGGGATGGGAAACCTCCACAACCTGGCCAATCACTGCTTTGCCCTTATCCAAGATGGCGGCTCCGACCTCGGCAAATGCCCATCTGGCCCGCAGCTCACCCAGGTCTCCCAGCACAGTGTATGAGGCTGCCACACTGGACAGACACCTGCCGACCCCCCTGGACACTCATGGAACACATGCCAGCCGATGGCGAACACGGATGGGTGAGTACCGTACCCGCCGTGTCCTGCCATGGCGGCATGTGACAGTTGGCCTTTGTGGACACAAGACCGTATCTCGCGTTCTAGCTAGTACTTCTGCTGACATGACAATTAAGGGGGACATTCAGACTTGTTTGCTAGGCTGTGTATATCAGCTGCCTAGCAAGCAGTTAAACATCACCAAACCCCATTCCAACCGCTGCCAGAATCCCCGCGCTATGATGCAAGTGGATGTGTATGCTTACACATGTGCTAGCATGCATCCGAACAGAAGAGAGGTGAATTTATGGCTAGGATTCAGCTGGCTGTTGGGATCCTGACTGCTGGGATTTCGTACTCAACCCCTTACACTCACTCCCACAAGTCAGGTGATTACAGAGAGATCTGTGCATGCGCTCCGTGCATAAAGTCAATGCTGTTCATCTGTGAAGAGAGATCTGTGCATGCGCTCTGTGCATAAAGTCACTGCTGTTCATCTGTGAAGAGAGATCTGTGCATGCGCTCTGTGCATAAAGTCACTGCTGTTCATCTGTGAAGAGAGATCTGTGCATGCGCTCTGTGCATAAAGTCACTGCTGGGCATCTGTGAAGAGAGATCTGTGCATGCGCTCTGTGCATAAAGTCACTGCTGGGAATCCGTGAAGAGAGATCTGTGCATGCGCTCTGTGTATAAAGTCACTGCTGGGCATTTGTTAAGAGAGATCTGTACATGCGCTCTGTGCATAAAGTCACTGCTGGGCATCCGTGAAGAGAGATCTGTGCATGCGCTCTGTGCATAAAGTCACTGCTGGGCATTCGTGAAGAGAGATCTGTGCATGCGCACTGTGCATAAAGTCACTGCTGGGCATTCGTGAAGAGAGATCTGTGCATGCGCACTGTGCATAAAGTCACTGCTGGGAATCCGTGAAGAGAGATCTGTGCATGTGCTCTGTGCATAAAGTCACTGCTGGGAATCCGTGAAGAGAGATCTGTGCATGTGCTCTGTGCATAAAGTCACTGCTGGGCATCAGTGAAGAGAGATATGTGCATGGCTTCTGTGTATAAAGTCACTGCTGGGCATCCATGAAAAGAGATCTGTGCATGCGCTGTGTGCATAATGTCACTGCTGGGCATCCGTGAAGAGAGATCTGTGCATGCGCTCTGTGTATAAAGTCACTGCTGGGCATTTGTGAAGAGAGATCTGTACATGCGCTCTGTGCATTAAGTCACTGATGGGCATCCGTGAAGAGAGATCTGTGCATGCGCTTTGTGTATAAAGTCACTGCTGGGAATTCATGAAGAGAGATCTGTGCATGCGCTCTGTGTATAAAGTCACTGCTGGGAATCTGTGAAGAGAGATCTGTGCATGCGCTCTGTGCATAAAGTCACTGCTGGGCATCCGTGAAGAGAGATCTGTACATACGCTCTGTGCATAAAGTCACTGCTGGGCATCCATGAAGAGAGATCTGTGCATGCGCTCTGTGCATAAAGTCACTGCTGGGCATCCGTGAAGAGAGATCTGTACATACGCTCTGTGTATAAAGTCACTGCTGGGCATCTGTGAAGAGAGATCTGTGCATGCGCTCTGTGCATAAAGTCACTGCTGGGCATCCGTGAAGAAAGATCTGTACATACGCTCTGTGCATAAAGTCACTGCTAGGCATCCATGAAGAGAGATCTGTGCATGCGCTCTGTGCATAAAGTCACTGCTGGGAATTCATGAAGAGAGATCTGTGCATGCGCTCTGTGCATAAAGTCACTGCTGGGCATCCGTGAAGAGAGATATGTGCATGCGCTTTGTGTATAAAGTCACTGCTGGGCATCCATATAGATAGATCTGTGAGACTCAGGATCAGGCCTATGAGTGCCTTGGGGTGGATTCTGTGCAGTTGTTCTACTGTACCGTGGGGAGGCCTGAAGGCCACAGCAGGCACCCAATGGATGAAGAAGTTGAATTAAATGAGAAGTCTGGTGAGAGTCACCAGTGTACTTTCTGCATTGACATTGTGACTAGATTAAGTCGACAGTCGTTTGGAAATGGTTTAAAGGTCGACACCAACTTGTTCATACTTTACCTTCACAGTGGGAATAGAGGGAGACCAAGATAGTGTGCCGAGTGCAGACCGTGCCTCGGTAAACTTATACGGTGTCCATACCGACCTGTCAACATAGACACGTAAAAACATGAAAAACTCATGCCAACTTTTTGCTTGTGTCAACCTAATGCATGTTGACCTTTTTGATGTGTTAACCTTTTTACTGTCGACCTAGACACTGTCCACCTGACAACCCGTACCCCTACCCCTCTGCCTCACAGCATCAGGTGCTGGTCCCCTAACACCTGCAGCCTTTGCTCCGCCCATTCATTCAGGTTCAAATTCGGCTCCCTCCCCGATGTTCAGGGTTAGCGCTTGTGCCTGCGCAATCCCCAGGAGCAAATGGCGAGCGTTTGCTCGAGGAAGGCAGGGAAGGGGGCGGGCAGTAGGTTCCCGTGCACATGCCTGCTCGGGGGAGTGCGGCTGATGTCACATGACGTCCCATGATGTCAGAGCCCGTCCCCTTTTTGCGATCTGAGGGCATAAAAAAAATTCTTAGTCTTAGCGAACAGCAGTAAATCGTTCGATGGTTTGCAACAATCGGATGATTTTTCGGCTGCGCGGCTGCATACAGGGGGATGTGTTCCCGTACACAACATCCCTTTGCAATCTAGTGAGGGGTTCAGGCGCCGGGGGAGGCAGGCGCCCGGGCAGACGGCGGTCAGTGTATACCTGTACCAGGTCTGAATTAGGCTCAGTGATTACTGGGGAGCATCTTGTGTTCAAATAGTACAATAGAAGTGGAGCCCTGCCGGATGCTGTGCAGCGCTACCACTGCTGGAGAGCAGAGATCAGCGTGCAGCTAAGGATACCCAGATGTAAGGAAGGATAAGAACAGCGCTCACTACCGTCCCCGCAGATCCCTCCATCAGATGTGTCAGGCTACCCAGTCACCGCAGATCTCTGTGTCAGCCCTATCGCTGGAATCTTATTGAAGTTTACAAGGACATGTGTGAGAGTCGCTTCCAAGTCACTGAGACTGGCAGACATTCAGCCAGAGTTCACAGTATCTGCTCAGTCACATTATGTGTAGCAGCACCGCAGAGTACAAAGGGCCCAATGCAGGCCTGTTCGACGCACACCAAATGCGCCCCCCGCACACCAAATGCGCCCCCCGCCGCCGTGCGAATCCCAGCATTAGCAGGCAAGTGGATCAGCACGGACGGTGTAATGGTTACATTACTGCCTCCCAGCACTGAGGTCATAGGGGTAGATTTATTAAGTGGTGATCAGGGGAATCTGCGCTATCCCCATGCGTTATTGCAGGGGATAGCGCTTCCCCTGATCTATGACACCCGCTGAGCGGGTGTCTAGCGTGCGGCGGTGTGGGGCAGGAGGCATAGCGCAGCTACGATATTAAGTACTGCACGCTTGCCTCCTGCCTAAAACGATGCTGACCGTTCCGCCGCCTGCAGCTATCGATGCCGACAGCAGGGGCAGCGCTGTCCCTGCTGCTGGCTCTGAGCTGCGCTGGGGATCTCGCGAGAGTAGCGAGATCCCGCGCATGCGCAGTCAGGGGAAGTAGAAGGCTGTCAGCTGGAGAAGGCATCACCGGAAGGGGGGGATTAGCGCTCCCCTGCTTCGGCCGGCAAGATGTTGATACATCTTGTCGTGTCCCCTCCTGCTTCGCCTCGCTAATGAGGCAAAGCAGGAACTGTTATAGCGGCGCGTCTAGAGTGTGCCGAGCATATAGAGGCACCGAGTCCAAAGCACGGTGAGCGAAGCATGTCGACGGAGGGCTGGACACGGCTCCAAAGGGAGGGCTGGACATGGCCCCATAGTGATGAAAAAAAGGGACCACGACGCTAGGCCACCCCATCCTTCTCATAGCTCCACCTCTTTTCAGAATGGCTTAGGTGAGGCAGGGCCCTATTTTAATTAGGCAAAATTTAGGGAGGTATGCTGTCTGGGCACTGCCAGTTGCTGGTCGGCCTAATGATTGTACATCACACTAATTAGTCACAATGAATAATTCTGTTCTATTAAAAGTCTGTGCAATTATCTGAGTTGCAAATCGCTGGGGGGGGGGGGGGTGTTCTTGTTATTGGGTACAGTGGGGGCACAAAGAGAATGAACGCAGCATCCTATGGTAATCAGGAGGAAAGCAGCGAGTGAGAGAAGAGGACGAGAGGTTAAATATAAGGACGCGGAGGAGATATTAATGCTGCTGTAATACTGACAGGATGCAGGTTATAATGAGTCAAGCTGTTGCCGTGGCAATATATTAGCACTATCAAAAATAACTGTATGAACAGTCACAATGTTTATAATTAAATGTGTTATTGTTGTTTTCAGACATGACGGAAAGTAATAAAACCAGGGCTTTGTGCTGAAATGTATTCTAACATGGGGCCATTGTTTGGGTGGATCAGTCTGGTAGGAAGGGGTGCGATCCTGTGCGCATACCTCACAACATTCTAGAGCTCGAATCGGAACTATGTTGGATATCTGTGATCGTTTTTTGTTTTTTTTGAGCCAACATGTGCCGACAGGCAGTATTTCATGCCCTACCATCCACTGGGGGGGGTGTAATAGAAGCTCCCCATGCGAGGGGATGATGTGCACTTTTTACAATGTCCATGTACATGTGTCATCATTCGGGACAAAAAAACGTGAAAAATCCATGTTGACCTTTTGATTGTCGAACTTCTCCATGTCGACTTAACGCTTGTTGACCTAATGACCCTTTTGACCTAAGCCCATGTTGACATTTTCAGTGACATTGTCTCGGTGAATAGACGCTGTGCGCATGCGCTAAGCAGAGCAGCGGCAGACGGGAGGATTCGCAACTCCCCGCCCCCTGCCACGTGACACTGCCGGCCCCGGATGGGATGAGGGACAGTCCCAAAAAGGGGGACTGTTGCATACCTCCCAACTGTCTGGATTACAGCGGGACAGTCCTGCTATTTGGAGGCTGTCCTGTTGTCCCTCCTGTGACTGGCAATGTCCCGCAGACGGGGGGCGGGGGGCTAGGGCACACTAGGTCCCTATTTCAGAGGGACAAATGTTTGGAGGTATGCAGTAGGGCGGCATGTGTGTGGGGCAAGCAGTGCAGTGACTGGGAGGAGAGGCCAGTATTATGGATGCAGATGATGCGGGTGAGGAGGAGGCAGATAACTGGCTTAGCTGCTTTATACATATATATACTGTGCACAGGTAGAGGGGCGGGGTCCTGTGCCCACCCCTCCCACACCCTGCACAGACCCCTCTGGCCAGCTGCTGGTGACTACTGGTGTTCTCCACCCTCAGGCAAGCCAGGGAGCTCTGCCGGGACTGATGGTTCCGTTTGACAGTGCTACAGAAGGTGTTAGCTGCGCAGGAGAAAGCCGTCTCATCCCGCTGTCAGTGCGGGGTGAGCTGGTAATGCAGGAGACAGACCAGCACTGGATCCTGGATTGGTAAGTATGTTGGTGTAAAAGTGAGGTGTGTGTTTGTGTGTGAAATAAAGTTATACTTCTCTGTGTGTGTGTTTTATTTTAACATTCTTTTTAAAGGTGTACTACAAGTCCAGCGGGTCCATTAATGCCCCGCATGCTGGGACTTGTGGTTCTCCAAGTCCCAGCATGCGGGGGAGGTCTTCTGGCAATTGTAGTTCTCCTGCATAAAGTAATGTTAGGTATGTGAGTTTTAACCCTATCAGGCCGGCTTCCACTGGCCACGGACGCCGGTGACAGCCCCGGGCTTCAGTCCTGGACAGGTGAAGCCTGGGGGGGGGGGGGGACGACACCTCTTTATTGGGGGGTCCCCACTCCTCCAGGTACCCTGTCCAAGTGCTCATGGTGCTCATGTTTCGGCCGGGGACCTTATATAAAAAGTGTCCCCCGGCTGTGGCACATGTTGGAGCCCGGTGCTGGTTTCAAAGTACGGGGGACCCTCAGATTTTTTGTCCCCCGTATTTTTGGAACCAGGACCGGTCCAAGAGTCCGGGGCTGGTTTCAGAAATACGGGGGACCCCTATGCTTTTTGTCCCCCGTCTATTTGGAACCAGGTCCGGCTCAATGAGCCCAGGGCTGGTCATGCTCAGGAAGGGGGGACCCCACGCCGTTTAAAAAAAACCCCAAAAAACTTTAACACATTTTCTGTGCAGGGTTTTGGCCAATTCGCATATAGAACCTGGCGTCAATGATTGGCGATTTTTAGACACATTTTCCCGAATTCACATCTCATTAAATATGCGAATTGTATACTTTTCAATGGGAAAACATCTGGATGCGAGTTCCGGCGCGACTATAAATCGCACTTTCAGAAAGTGCGATTTCGCGGCAAAATCTGCAGTTTTTGCCATTTTTGCATCTCATTAAATATGCGAATTCGGGAAAAAGAGTTAAATGTCACCCACAGTGTGTATATAGACGGGCAATAGGTCGATACCAAAATGTCGACATGTATTAGGTCAACATGGCCAAAAAGTTGACAGTTTTTCAGAAATAATTGTTTTGCCATTTTTGGACTTTTTTATGTTTTACCACCCATGTGGACTACAATTGAGATAGGGGTGTAATTTTAGGACAAAAAAAAATGAAAAAAAAAAAATGCGATCTGTGCATGGTTCTGTAAAAAAAAAAGTGTGTTAAAGCACTGCTGCTGCTGGTGGGGAGACCCAGGTCCCCACTGCTGCCGCTGACTGGTGACGCGCCCCCCCCCCCCCCACAATTAAGAGATTTATCTCCACCCGGGCAACGAGCATTTAACCCCCTATGACAGCAAGCATGTATTCCCCACTGGCAACGAGCATGGAACCCCTGCAACGAGCACGGAACCCCCTATGGAAAGAGCATGTAACCCCCCTTGGCAACAGGCATGTAATCCACCCTGGCAACGAGCATGGAACTCCTGGCAACGAGCATGGAACCCCATATGACAATGAGCATGCAATCCCCCCTTGGCAATAAGCATGTAATCCCCCCTTGCAACAAGCATGGAACCCCTGGCAAAGAGATTGTAGGTAAGCGGTACTTATGTGCCTAACAATCGTAATCGTTGCCCGACACTAATACAATATATATATATATATATATATATATATATATATATATATAACAGTATATAACTATGTAAATAAATACACAACTAAAGAATTATAAGACAATATCCTTTATTTGTTCCATTCTAGTGAGAGAGAATTCCCGTATTGGTAAATCGGCTCATGCACACAGTTACAGGGACTGGTCCATCAGAGCGCTGAGTTCTGGGCCGCTGACGCTGAGATCCGGGTTCTATTAATACCTAGACCCCATAACCTTTAGCTTAAATGATATTCCTGTACGTCCAAAATGTGTATCCCTAATAACGGATAAGACGCTTCTGAGTGTAGAGATGACCCGCAACGTCCACTACAGGTCCTCAGCCCAAGAGGCTATTCAGTACTAGCGCTAAACCCAGATAACATAGACCGTTGGTTTGTACATTAAAAAGAAACAAGTTTTTGATGACAGTTTAATTACAATTTCTGCCACTTTAACAGAATCACAGCTTGCCTCTTCCCGCCTTGTCCTTCGTGGGGAAACCAGATGTAACGGAGCAGAACATGCAAATAAAAGCTAATTTCTGGAATAATGCATGATATCCCTGTTTGATACTTCACATAAATTACAATTATTTCTGGAGACGTAGAACATTAATCATGAACCTGACAAAGTTTTAGGATGGGAAGTGTCAGCAGCAGCAGTAGGAGGACTGGGGAACAGCAACAGCTGTATACAGTATATGTGCCGTCGGCTAATGTGGGTGCCTTATGATGCTCACGTGGCTCGGGGGTTATGTGTCAGACGCCGGTAGGGTAAGGGGAGTACAGAGCCAACGTAACAGCATTGTGAGCCACTGGGCAAAGCGGTGCAAGGGGGCCCGTACATACACAACCTCGCCTCTCTCTGCGCTGCTCACTGATGACATCATGCTCAACATTCTGTGCGACAGCTGGAGCAGGAGGGATGCCGTAAACCACATTTTATTGTTTATTTGCCCTGTCTCTGGTTACTTTGGGGCCCTTGTGCATGTGGGGCCCCACTTAAATCTGTTGACCTTATGTAACTGTCTACCTTTCATAACTGAACCTTGCATCTCTCAACTTTTTGTACCTGTCGAACTTGCTTAACTGACGATCTAATCCACGTCGACAATATTGCATCGACCTGTAGACGTAGTTCAGAGATTTTCCAACCTGAACGTGATTGGGATCTGTACTTAGAAATATTCTTTCTGCAGATAAAACTCCTTCTCACTGTGTCGTGAGCAAAGTAATTAATTTCACTCAATGCTTTTTAATTTAGCATGAATATCATTTTCTTTACCCCCCAAGGCTAGAAATATGGAGAGGAAATGAAAGTAAATCTCACGGCAGGCCCTGGAATGGCCCATCCGAACAAATTACAATTGATGGGGTGTAACAAAAAGTCCAATTGGGACTTCTGCTTCATATTAACTTGAATTTCACAAGTTTTTAGTCTATAACACGGATGATGTATCTGAAATACAGATTTGTCCTCATACAGCATTGCCGTAGTCGTACCAATCAGCGGCAGCCTGTCTTGGTGCACCAGTCATTCCTACTCCTGAACTGCCACATTTCTGCCCCCAAACGCCCACTTCCTGTAAGTCAAACTGCGCCATCTGTTCACATGTTCCCCTCACACGTGCGCAACCCAAACTGCACGCACAGTGATTCCTTACCATTGCTCGAATTTGCGAATTCTCCACATACTGAACCTAGCTGAATTAGACCCCTGTTGGAGTCTCTGGGGGAAATTGACTAAGAATACGAAAAATCGTATTCGTATTCTTAATACGAATGAGCTCAACTGGCATCGCCGTCGTATTGCATTTAATAATTCGTATTCCGGAGGAAAATTTATTAATCAGTTGTACTTGACTGATTTGTATGTTCTGATGGCATGTGGATTCATAATTTTGTCCGATATGAATATGTATTTTAAATACATATTCGTATTGGCAGCCTGCACGGATCAGTCAGATCCGTGCAGGCTGCAGTGTAAAAAAAAAAAAAATGGCATGGGTTCCCCCACATGGGTATAACCTGCCCCAGGCTCAAAGAGCCGGTCCTGGTTTAAAAAAATCAGGGAACCAACCGAATAGGGGTTTTCCGTATGTTTTAAAACCAGCACCAGGTCCTGGTTCCCAAATAGGAGGGACAAAACGAGTAGGGATCCCCCATATTTTAAGAACCAGCACCGGGCCCAACCAGCCAGCAGGGTAATGCCACAGCCGGGGGGAGATTTTATATACAGTAATAGTTCGTGGGTGTCGGGTTTAGCGTTTTGTTGTTCTGTCAAGACCCATGGATGCTACTTTGGAGCCAAGAGGACTGATCTATGCCGGAGGAGCCTTGTAAGTATAATTTCCTTCCACAGGTACTGCACGGATGGATGGCGACCTACCTACGGGCTCAAGATAGGTAAGTATCAGTATGTGTGGGCTCTGTATCTAATAAAGTTTCATTATTCTGGTGTGTGTGTTTTTATTTTACTATTTGTATTGCTGTGGAACTACAAGTTCCAGCGGGCCCTTTAATACCCCGCATGCTGTGACTTTTGGTTCTCCAAGTCCCTGCATGCGGGGGAAGCTTGCTGGGACTCATAGTTCCACCGCAATATACAATAGTTTGTTCTTTTTTTCCACATTTATCAGCCGGGTACCCACAGCCCAGGGGTACAGGGGACAGCCCCAGGCTTCAGCCTGGGTAGGTAAATTCTGGAGGGAGGCCCCTTCATTTGGTGGGGTCCCCACTCCCCCAGGACCCCTGCCCAGGCTGACCGACCAGGGGGTTGATGCTTTGGCCGGGGGGACTTGTATAAAAAGCCCCCCCCCCCCAATTAGCGGCCGTATCCCACTAATTGCCGATAATTACTGGCCGTATTGAAAATACTGTAGGTCCAGTTAGTAAATTAGGAATCACCATTCTTTTGATGGTGATTCCTATTCATATTCTGTCGATGGCGTATAGATTCCTATTTGTAAATACAAATACGAATGTGCCATGCATACGAATACGAATTAGTGTGTTTTTGGCATAGTAAATGCCAAGAATACGAATACGCCTAAAAAATTTGTATTTACTCATAAACACGATTTTTATAGGCGGATTTGCCTTAGTAATTTTCCCCCTGTAAATCTATTGTTTCAAAGCTGCTTAAGCCACGGAAACAGAAAAAAAGAAAATTGGATGGAAATGGAAATTGACACCCAAACGAACAAACTGTTGATCAGAAAATGTGTTATTTATCCATAAACCAATCAAGGATTTACAAAGAAACTTAGGGTGATATTTAATAGGATGAGAGGAAAATCTGCACTGGCTTCCATTCCCCTACAGAATCCTCTTCAAACACCTCACACTCACATACAGGGCCATCTCTAATTCCATTGCTCCATATATCTCTAACCTCATCTCCATTCATACACCCTCCTGCCCTCTATGGTCGGCTGACGACTGTCGTCTCTCCTCCACCCTGATCACTGCTTCCCATGCTAGAGTACAGGACTTTGCCCGTGCTGCACCCCTTCAGTGGAACGCACTCCCTCGCTCCATTAGACTCTCCCCGACCTTGCAAAGCTTCAAACGGGCACTGAAAACTCACCTATTCATCAAAGCGTACCCTTCCACTGCATAAACCAGCTGGTTCTCCGACCCCTTGCCTGTTTCCTGTTTACATTCTGCTATCTAACCACCACCCCCTCGCTTGCACCTCTTGTAATCTGTCTGTCTCCCCTTCCTACTAGATTGTAAGCTCCTCCGAGCAGGGCCCTCTTCCCTCCTGTTGTCAAAGCCCACTTCTCTTCACATTTCACTCACAGCTCTCCTTTACTCCAACACTCAGTGACCATCTTAGTCTGCATACTCCTCTCCATCATTGGCCTCAAGCCTCTAGTTGTATGTTGATTGGGTCCTCACTACTTATATCCAAGCTGTAATGTGTATTGATCTGTGGCGCTCTTTATTTGTACTGTATTTTTGTTATTTATTCAATGTTATGCCAAGTTTTGTTTCCCTGTATTGTTCCTTTGTACGGCGCTGCGAAACACTTGTGGCGCCTTATAAATAAAATTATAATAATAATAATAATAATAATAATAATAATAATAATAATAATGAGAGATTCAAAGTGAAACCAGTTTGATTTTGCAGTGTAAATGATTGCCGCTTTAAAAAAAACCTGGAGATTTCTTAGCAAATCTCTCACTTTCTGAATCTCTCATCCTATTAAATCTCACCCTTAGCGTCTGATGGTGAAATGATCAAGTTTTCATGCAGCACAGAAGTCTAGAAGGGGGAAGATAGGCTCAAAAACACGGACCATCACTAAATGATTGTATCATATTGCAGCTCTTCTCTTTTACAATATATAAATAATACTGCAATTTATTTTAAAAGAAAATGAAACATCAACGAACTACTGTCCCAACCAATTTGCACACAAGTTGTCGTAACTTACCAACATGGTGGTTTTCCGGAGTGAGCTGCTCAAATCGCCCGCTGCCTGGCTAATGCAATAAACACATTCTGATGTCAGATAGTTATGCAGGGTACACACCAGGACGAAAGGGTTCGATCCCATCAATCGAGATCCAATTCTGACCGATTGGATGTAGATTGTGTGGTGATTGGGCCCTTTTCTGTTCTGGTGTGGACCGATACCGATCTTATTCGCAGTCCCACGGGTCGGTCGCCATCGGATCGGACCCGCTCACGGTGCAAATCGGTGCACATACCAAATTCTCTGGCAAACTGCATCCACCCCATGTCGCGAATGATGTCACATGCATAAGCAGTGAGACCCATGATCAGTGTGACGCTGTGTGGCCCGCTAAGGAGCTTTGCTGAGCCAGCCTCCTGCCTGCACTGGGCACAAGCTGCAGACTGCAGCAGCCACCCACAGAACCATTGCTGGGCTGTCCCTACAGAAGAGAGACACCCTGGCTGCAGTGACAGTGAGTCTCCTCTGGGGATGGCTTTTTCCTCACCATTGTCACAGTCTGTGTTTAGGTCACATGTGTATGTGTGTGCAGAGGCGGAACTACCATTGGTGCAGCCAGGGCCGGATTATAATGGGGGCACAAGGGGTCAGTGCCCCTGGGCCCCCCTCTAGCTAGGTGCCCCCTGTGGTTGGCATGTATTTAAAAAATAAAATAAAATTTGGGAGTGGGGTAGTGCTGCAGCTTCACCTATCTGCCAATGTGACAATGTTTAATGGTGCTGAGCATCGGGAGCAAAGGCACACTGATTGCACAAGTGTGCAGTGCATTACTGGGAGTTGATTAAGTCCCTTGACACTTTGAACCAGAGGGCAGAGGCTGAGATGTTTGTGCTGAGCTCTGATTGGTGGAGCTCATTACATGCTTATCAGGCCCATGGAGAACAGCAGCAGCCTAGTCATGGGAGGGTTTTTAATCAGAGGCAGCACTGGGACTGTGAGGTCACCTACAGAGTAAGGTGCAGAGGGACAAACACAGGCTTTTCATGTGGTATGTATTTATGTGTATGTGTGTGTATATATATATATATATATATATATATATATATATATATATCCCCTGCAGTTACCCATTGACCAAGTTTATACTGCCTTTACTCTGTGTTTTGACAGTGTAATATTCTCCCATGCAGTTTGCGGCCAGTAATGACAAGTGCAAGGGGGCCCCCCTGTCTAAAGTGCCCCGGGCCCCCGAAGGCTTAATCTGTCACTCGGTGCAGCAGGTGCAGTGCACTGGGCCCCTTGAGGACTAAGGGGCCCACTGCTTCCTCTGTCACACACTGTTTTCCCCTGCCACAATTTGCCTCCCCTGCCTCTCCCTGTCACCCTCTGCCTCTCCCTGTCACCCTCTGCCTCTCCCTGTCACCCCCTGCCTCTCCCTGTCATACTGTACATCTCCCTATCACCCTCTGCCTCTCCCTGTCACCCTCTGCCTCTCCCTGTCACACTCTGCTTCCCCTTGTCTCTCCCTGTCACCCCCTTCCTTTCCCTGTCACACTGTGCCTCTCCCTGTCAACCTCTGACTCTCCCTGTCACATTCTGCCTCCCCTGTCACTCTCTGCCTCTCCCTGTCACCCTCTGCCTCTCCCTGTCACCCTCTTCCTCCCCTGCCATTCCCTGTCACCCTCTGCCTCTCACTATCACCCTTTGCCTCCCCCTACCTCTCCCTGTCACTCTGTGCCTCTCCCTGTCACCCTCAGCCTCCCCCTGTTACCCTCTGCCTCCCCTGTCACTCTCTGCCTCTCCCTGTCACCCTCTGCCTCTCCTGCCTCTCCCTGTCACCCTCTGCCTCTCCCTGTCACCATCTGCCTCTCCCCCTGCCACTCCCTGTCACAATCTTCCTCCCCCTGCCTCTCCCTGTAACCCTCTGTCTCTCTCTGCCTCTCCCTGACCCTCTCTGCCTTTCCCTGTCACCCTCTGCCCCCTCCCCACCTCTCCCTGTCACCCTCTGTCCCTGTCACCCTCCGCCTCTCACTGTCACCCTCTGCCCCCTGCCTCTCCCTGTCACCCTCTTCCTCCCCCTGCCTCTCCCTGTCACCCTCTGTCCCTGTCACCCTCTGTCTCTCCCTGTCCCCCTCTGCCTCTCCCTGTCCCCCTCTGCCTGTCACCTTTTGCATCCCCCTGCCTCTCCCTGTCACACTATGCCTCCCCCTGCCACCATCTGCTGTGTTGCATATTGGGAACTTTGTTTAGGATGCAGGAGGAGGGCCCACATTATATTTTTTGCATCTGGGCTCACCACTCACATATTCTGCCACTGTGTGTGTGTATGTATATGTATGTAAATATATATATATATATATATATATATATATATATATGTTTGTAGGTACAGTATATGTATGTATATGTACTGCATGTTGAGGGGGTGGGGGCCCCCAGGGATATCAGTGTATGGGGCCCAAAGACTTTGTTCTGTTGCCGGCCTAGCTAGTGACAGTAAGGTACAGTAAGGCAAGATCTCTCTGGAGCAGGGCCGGATTATAATGATTATAATGGGGGCACAAGGGGTCAGTACCACTGGGCCCCCCTCTAGCTAGGGGCCCCCTGTGGTTGGCATGTATTTTTTTTAGCTAAAGATTTTGTGAATGGGAGTGGGGTAGTGCTGCAGCTTCACCTATCTGCCAATGTGACAATGATTAATGGTGCTGAGCATCGGGAGCCAAGGCACACTGATTGCACAAGTGTGCAGTGCATTACTGGGAGTCCCATGACACTTTGCACCAGAGGGCAGAGGCTGAGACATTTGTGCTGAGCTCTGATTGGTGGAGCTCATTACATGCTTCTCAGGCCCATGGAGAACAGCAGCAGCCTAGTCATGGGAGGGTTTTTCCTCACCATTGTCACAGTCTGTGTTTAGGTCACATGTGTATGTGTGTGCAGAGGCGGAACTACCATTGGTGCAGCCAGGGCCGGATTATAATGGGGGCACAAGGGGTCAGTGCCCCTGGGCCCCCCTCTAGCTAGGTGCCCCCTGTGGTTGGCATGTATTTAAAAAATAAAATAAAATTTGGGAGTGGGGTAGTGCTGCAGCTTCACCTATCTGCCAATGTGACAATGTTTAATGGTGCTGAGCATCGGGAGCGAAGGCACACTGATTGCACAAGTGTGCAGTGCATTACTGGGAGTTGATTAAGTCCCTTGACACTTTGAACCAGAGGGCAGAGGCTGAGATGTTTGTGCTGAGCTCTGATTGGTGGAGCTCATTACATGCTTATCAGGCCCATGGAGAACAGCAGCAGCCTAGTCATGGGAGGGTTTTTAATCAGAGGCAGCACTGGGACTGTGAGGTCACCTACAGAGTAAGGTGCAGAGGGACAAACACAGGCTTTTCATGTGGTATGTATTTATGTGTATGTGTGTGTATATATATATATATATATATATATATATATATATATATATATATATCCCCTGCAGTTACCCATTGACCAAGTTTATACTGCCTTTACTCTGTGTTTTGACAGTGTAATATTCTCCCATGCAGTTTGCGGCCAGTAATGACAAGTGCAAGGGGGCCCCCCTGTCTAAAGTGCCCCGGGCCCCCCGAAGGCTTAATCTGGCACTCGGTGCAGCAGGTGCAGTGCACTGGGCCCCTTGAGGACTAAGGGGCCCACTGCTTCCTCTGTCACACACTGTTTTCCCCTGCCACAATTTGCCTCCCCTGCCTCTCCCTGTCACCCTCTGCCTCTCCCTGTCACCCCCTGCCTCTCCCTGTCATACTGTACATCTCCCTATCACCCTCTGCTTCTCCCTGTCACCCTCTGCCTCTCCCTGTCACACTCTGCTTCCCCTTGTCTCTCCCTGTCACCCCCTTCCTTTCCCTGTCACACTGTGCCTCTCCCTGTCAACCTCTGACTCTCCCTGTCACATTCTGCCTCCCCTGTCACTCTCTGCCTCTCCCTGTCACCCTCTGCCTCTCCCTGTCACCCTCTTCCTCCCCTGCCATTCCCTGTCACCCTCTGCCTCTCACTATCACCCTTTGCCTCCCCCTACCTCTCCCTGTCACTCTGTGCCTCTCCCTGTCACCCTCAGTCTCCCCCTGTTACCCTCTGCCTCCCCTGTCACTCTCTGCCTCTCCCTGTCACCCTCTGCCTCCCCTGCCTCTCCCTGTCACCCTCTGCCTCTCCCTGTCACCATCTGCCTCTCCCCCTGCCACTCCCTGTCACAATCTTCCTCCCCCTGCCTCTCCCTGTAACCCTCTGTCTCTCTCTGCCTCTCCCTGACCCTACCTGCCTTTCCCTGTCACCCTCTGCCCCCTCCCCACCTCTCCCTGTCACCCTCTGTCCCTGTCACCCTCTGCCTCTCCCTGTCACCCTCTGCCCCCTGCCTCTCCCTGTCACCCTCTTCCTCCCCCTGCCTCTCCCTGTCACCCTCTGTCCCTGTCACCCTCTGTCTCTCCCTGTCCCCCTCTGCCTCTCCCTGTCACCCTCTGTCTCTCCCTGTCCCCCTCTGCCTCTCCCTGTCACCCTCTGCCTGTCACCCTTTGCGTCCCCCTGCCTCTCCCTGTCACACTATGCCTCCCCCTGCCACCATCTGCTGTGTTGCATATTGGGAACTTTGTTTAGGATGCAGGAGGAGGGCCCACATTATATTTTTTGCATCTGGGCTCACCACTCACATGTTCTGCCACTGTGTGTGTGTGTGTGTGTATGTATATGTATGTAAATATATATATATATATATGTTTGTAGGTACAGTATATGTGTGTATATGTACTGCATGTTGAGGGGGTGGGGGCCCCCAGGGATATCAGTGTATGGGGCCCAAAGACTTTGTTCTGTTGCCGGCCTAGCTAGTGACAGTAAGGTACAGTAAGGCAAGATCTCTCTGGAGCAGGGCCGGATTATAATGATTATAATGGGGGCACAAGGGGTCAGTACCACTGGGCCCCCCTCTAGCTAGGGGCCCCCTGTGGTTGGCATGTATTTTTTTTAGCTAAAGATTTTGTGAATGGGAGTGGGGTAGTGCTGCAGCTTCACCTATCTGCCAATGTGACAATGATTAATGGTGCTGAGCATCGGGAGCCAAGGCACACTGATTGCACAAGTGTGCAGTGCATTACTGGGAGTCCCATGACACTTTGCACCAGAGGGCAGAGGCTGAGACGTTTGTGCTGAGCTCTGATTGGTGGAGCTCATTACATGCTTCTCAGGCCCATGGAGAACAGCAGCAGCCTAGTCATGGGAGGGTTTTTAATCAGAGGCAGCCCTGGGACTGTGCGGTCTTCTACAGAGTAAGGTGCAGAGGGACAAGCACAGGCTTTTCATGTGGTATGTATGTACAGTATGTGTATATATATATATATATATATATATATATATATCCCCTGCAGTTACCCATTGACCAAGTTTATACTGCCTTGACTCTGTGTATTGACAGTGTAATATTCTCCCATGCAGTTTGCGGCCGGTAATGACAAGTGCAAGGGGGCCCCCCTGTCTAAAGTGCCCCGGGTCCCCCAAAGGCTTAATCTGGCACTGCTCTGGAGCTAAGGGGTATACAGTATCTCTATCTCCCACAGTGTCACTCTAGACATTACTATCTCCTACGGCCATTTTGGTTAGAGAATGAAGCCTCCCAGGTGGAACCATGTAGTAGCACTCTCGTAGACTTTCCACGTAGCATGATCCCATTTCACGTGCAAGCTAAAGGCAAGTCTGCAACTGCGCGCCTGTGTCCAGTCCTTCACTGGGGGCGGTACTGTGCCTTCCCCTTAGCCCTGCCCAGGTGCAGCAGGAAACAGCCTCCATGTGCCCAGCCCCACCAATCACAAGCAGCAGGTTTGCACACACCTGTGCTCCCATATGAATGGATTTGACGACACACATATGTATGGCATTGCATTCGTGCTAGCGGGCCGTAATTGCCGCGTCATACTGGAAATCGCCCTTTGCGAGTGTAGGGTCAGAACTTGGGGCTTTCTATGGCAACATGCACGCTTATTATGCTGGAGGGCAGCGAGTAATGAAACTGCTCTTTAGAAAGAGTGTAACCTTCACTCAATGACTCGGCCCCCCGGAGAGCTCTGCTCACATAATGTAAGTGACAGATGTCAGGCCCGCGCACACTCTGTGACCTCGGCAGAGACACGCGCCATACAGGTTACACTCACATGCCTCGGCCCTTGGACGAGTTGCCATGACAACACATGTTAAAGAGCCCTCTAGATACCCTGCCACTCTCACAGACATGCCCCGGGCTGTCTCTCATAGCTAACGAAAAGGAAGAAAATAACTATTCCCTCGCATATAAACTCCTAACTACTTCCTTTGGTAGCAAACAGACTCATTTATTTGCTACCTGCGGGCTCCAAACCTGCCAAGCAATGAATTCTCTCCTTTATATCCATAACTGACGGGTTTGTATGTGAGTCATGACAGTAATATGATTTCTGACTGTTTCAGTAATACAAAAGGAACAACATGCATGCAGCACATAGACACCGGGCCTGAGGGTTATGATTAACGAAGTGGTTGATGTGCACCACAGGTCCCCGCAGAGCAGGGGCAGCCATTTTGTTGCAGACATTTCTAAGACATAACTGAGACGTGGTGAAATGCATCATTGCTTGGAGAGAGATGAAGTGGACGATTCTGAAACCAGCCATCGATAGTTATAAATTATGTGATGGTCATCCATTCTCTTTGATTGACTGGCCCATAGGCCAATCAGAACATGAGGACGGAGCTTCAGGGTTGTTGGGGGGCGGAGCTATGCTCAGTGTCCCAGCACTTTGATAAAAAAGGGAAAAAAAAGAAAAGGTACATCGTTTCTGCTGTGCCATCGATGTTGGGAAACCATCTGGTTCAACATCTTCCATAAATCATCAATAATTCCAAATCATCAATGGTCGATGGCCATCCCTAATTCAGTTTAAATAAATGTGCAAACAATTACATATAATAAATCATATAACATAAATCATATATCATTGTGTTGTTAACTAAGCCACACAGTAGGGTGACCAACTCATCCCTTTAATCCGGGACACATTAATTACACAGGTTCTGTGGCAGTTTAAAACCAGGTAAAAGCCAGCCACAGAACCTGTGTAATTAATATGTGTCCCGGATTAAAGGGATGAGCTGGTCACCCCACCACACAGCCACTAGTACTTAGTATAAAAAGAGGTGGCGGGCGCTGGGAAATGTCAGTGTACAGTATATGGAACAGAAATCTGTACAGTACATCCCCCAATATGCTTAATGCCACAGTGGTGCCGACAGTCCCTAGTGAAGCAATGGGCTGAATATTGGTTCGCTACAAAACGTCAGAAGAATAAATCTCGTTCACGCTCTGGAGTTCTCCTGTATGAACTTGTGCAACTTCCCCCTTTCATAAATGCATCCCATAGGGAATTGCTTTCATAAGCTACACAACACTCTCTGACAATGGCCAGCCGTAAACCCGTTGTGTATCGCACCACCAATAAACGGAGGATTATTGCTTTGTGAACTATCCTCTGTGCTGTCCTTAAAAAATCACTCCAATTCCTTTTATTTTAAGGAACTTATAACTGACTGGGTGACTCTTAAGGTTATTTTTATGGTTAACAAGGAAAAGTATTACGGTGTGTCAGGGCAGACGGATGGTTATGTGAGAATACATCGGTACTTTGTGGGGTTACAGATCACTAATGGATTGACCGCTGGGAACCATGGCAGATCGGAGGCCATTCTTTGCTGGGGACCCCCACATTTGGCCTATCTATTATTAATGCACCCATTTAATTATGCTTATTCTCAAGTATCCCACATCAGCCGATGCTGACAACCACTAGAAATCACTGGTGGACAATGGTCTTGTTCCCGGAGATATGAGGACTCAAGAAGTCACCTGTGCTGTTGTGACGCCATGTTTCCGAAGACTTGTGAGCTCAACAGTCTAATGCATGGGTCCTCAAACTGCGGCCCTCCAGATGTGGTGAAACTACAAATCCCAGCATGCCTTGCCACAGTTTTCCTATAAGGGAGTGTTAAAACTGTGGCAAGGCATGCTGGGAATTGTAGTTTCACAACATCTGGAGGGCCGCAGTTTGAGGACCCATGGTCTAGTGTGCTGCCAGAGAGGAGGAGGCCAGCACAGGGTTTGCACACTAGCCCTCTTCTTTCTTAAACTGCCCTTGAGCCCCACTCATGGCTACATCACAGGCAACAGGCTCTCCAGTGCGGTGTCAGGAATAGATTGCAAATGACAATACATGACAATATGAACTGGGGCCACTGTGATATAATGTGTACTGGGGACACTGTGGTATAAAGTGTACTGGGGACACTGTGGTATAAAGTGTACTGGGGTCACTGTGGTATAATGTGTACTGGGGACACTGGCATGATATGTACTACTGTGGCACTGGGGCATGATATGTACTGGGGCCACTGTGATAAAATGTGTACTGGGGACACTGTGGTATAATGTGTACTGGGGACACTGGCATGATGTACACTACTGGGACACTGTGGCATGATATGTACTGGGGCCACTGTGATATAATGTGTACTGGGGACACTGGCATGATGTACACTACTGGGACACTGTGGCATGATATGTACTGGGGCCACTGTGATATAATGTGTACTGGGGACACTGGCATGATGTGTACTACTGGGACACTGTGGCATGATATGTACTGGGGCCACTGTGATATAATGTGTACTGGGGACACTGTGGTATAATGTGTACTGGGGACACTGGCATGATGTACACTACTGGGACACTGTGGCATGATATGTACTGGGGCCACTGTGATATAATGTGTACTGAGGACACTGGCATGATGTACACTACTGGGACACTGTGGCATGATATGTACTGGGCCACCGTGATATAATGTGTACTGGGGACACTGGCATGATATGTACTACTGGGACACTGGGGCATGATATGTACTGGGGGCACTGTGATATAATGTGTACTGGGGGCACTGTTGCATGATGTGTACTACTGGGACACTGTGGCATGATATGTACTGGGGCCACTGTGATATAATGTGTACTGGGGACACTGTGGTATAATGTGTACTGGGGACACTGGCATGATGTACACTACTGGGACACTGTGGCATGATATGTACTGGGGGCACTGTGATATAATGTGTACTGAGGACACTGGCATGATGTACACTACTGGAACACTGTGGCATGATATGTACTGGGCCACTGTGATATAATGTGTACTGGGGACACTGGCATGATATGTACTACTGGGACACTGGGGCATGATATGTACTGGGGGCACTGTGATATAATGTGTACTGGGGGCACTGTGGTATAATGTGTACTGGGGACACTGGCATGATGTACACTACTGGGACACTGGGGCATGATATGTACTGGGCCACTGTGATATAATGTGTACTGAGGACACTGGCATGATGTACACTACTGGAACACTGTGGCATGATATGTACTGGGCCACTGTGATATAATGTGTACTGGGGACGCTGGCATGATATGTACTACTGGGACACTGGGGCATGATATGTACTGGGGGCACTGTGATATAATGTGTACTGGGGGCACTGTGGTATAATGTGTACTGGGGACACTGGCATGATGTACACTACTGGGACACTGGGGCATGATATGTACTGGGGCCACTGTGATATAATGTGTACTGGGGACACTGGCATGATGTACACTACTGGGACACTGTGGCATGATATGTACTGGGCCACTGTGATATAATGTGTACTGGGGACACTGGCATGATATGTACTACTGGGACACTGTGGCATGATATGTACTGGGGCCACTGTGATATAATGTGTACTGGGGACACTGTGATATAATGTGTACTGGGGACACTGGCATGATGTACACTACTGGGACACTGTGGCATGATATGTACTGGGGCCACTGTGATATAATGTGTACTGGGGACACTGGCATGATGTGTACTACTGGGACACTGTGGCATGATATGTACTGGGGGCTCTGTGATATAATGTGTACTGGGGCCACTGGCATGATGTACACTACTGGGACACTGGGGCATGATATGTACTGGGGCCACTGTGATATAATGTGTACTGAGGACACTGGCATGATGTACACTACTGGGACACTGTGGCATGATATGTACTGGGCCACTGTGATATAATGTGTACTGGGGACACTGGCATGATATGTACTACTGGGACACTGGGGCATGATATGTACTGGGGCCACTGTGATATAATGTGTACTGGGGACTCTGTGGTATAATGTGTACTGGGGACACTGGCATCATGTACACTACTGGGACACTGTGGCATAATATGTACTGGGACCACTGTGATATAATGTGTACTGAGGACACTGGCATGATGTACACTACTGGGACACTGTGGCATGATATGTACTGGGGGCACTGTGATATAATGTGTACTGGGGACACTGGCATGATGTGTACTACTGGGACACTGTGGCATGATATCTACTGGGGCCACTGTGATATAATGTGTACTGGGGGCACTGTTGCATGATGTGTACTACTGGGACACTGTGGCATTATATGTACTGGGGGCACTGACTGTGGATAAATGTGTACTTTATGTACTGTGGCATGATGTGTTCTACTGGGGCATTGTGGTATAATGTGTTCTATGGGCACTGGTATAATGTGGTATAATATGTACTGGGGTACTGTGGAAAGTAAATTGTTGGCATAGTGTGAATTAACCCCTTGAGTGGTGGGTTTTGCTGGGGCAGGACAAACCTACCAGCGCAGGTTTGTCTTGCCCCAGCAAAACCCACTGTACGACGCAGGAAGGCCCCCTCACCTCCGCTCTGTTGTTTGTATGCCGGAGCTTCCCTGCCACCGCTGCCCCAGCCGCCAGTCACAGTCAGCAGTGACATAGACGGCAGGCTCTGGGATATTCGCGGCGGCTCAGGAGGACTCGGGCACCTTAATTCCCCCCCGAGCCGCGCAGAACATACCTGAGCCTGCCGCCGACGTCACTGCTGTAAAATGAGTGACGGGCGGCGGCTGGGCCAGGGGAGCTCCGGCGTACGATCGTCGGAGCACAGGTGATTGGGGGGTCTGGGGGTGTGTGACGGGGGGGGGGGGGCTCTAGAGGTGGTGCGCCAGTGGTGCACACCTGGACACCACTGGCGCACACCTATTCTATATTAGTGGTATGCCTGGAAATTTCCCGGGACAGCCCGCTGCGGCAGCGCATACCACCCAAGGGGTTAATATATATGGGATCTAAGAGGTTTTGCATATGCGGTCATTTTGCATACAAGGTATCGCATGCGACCCCATTCTCAGCTGCGATAAATCCTTTTTGCAGCACTGACATCCTCCAGATCCAGTCATATGTACATACGGATACGGGACATGCGAATCAGATCAGAAACGTAAGTAAATGACATACGATTTGACATTTTTCACATGATTAATCAGCCGTTGCGTCGAAATCGTGTAGAAAAGGGTGAAATCGTACTAGAGAACTGATTTATGTTCCAGTTTTGCTTACAGTATTTTCTTGATTTTCTTAATGGTCCGTCGAGATCACTCGGCAAACAGTGAGAGCTACCAAAGATTTTTGCCATCTGTATAATAAAATATATATATATATATATACACATCATTATTCACCCACACCCCCAGATAAGCACACACTAAGGGGGGTATGCAATGTCATTCGAGCTCCCGCAGCCATCTCCCGACGGGGGCGATGGCTGCGGGGCCCTATTCAATGCTGTCTTCCCCGACAGCATTGAACAGGGGTTTTGAGCAGAACGAGCCCGACATCACAAGCTGTCGGGCTCGTTCTGCCGAGAAAAGACGGAAATAGGCGAGCTCCCGGCCGGAGCTCGTCTATTTCCGTCATCAACTCGCGGCCACGCCCCCTTCTCGCCGCTCGGCGGCCGGGACATTGAATCCCGACTGCCGAGCTCCAGGCGAGCTGACCGAGAACGGGACAGGGGCACGGCTGCCGCGCTAGCTCGACAGCCGTGCCCCTGACATTGAATACCCCCCTAAGCCTTAAAAGTCAGAATTTGGTTGGTATGGGCAACATCTCCACATTTGAAAACTCTCACTTACCGCTGTACCCCTTAGTGACTAAGGAGTACAGCGGAAAGTGAGAGTTTTCAAATGTGGAGATGTTGCCCATACCAACCAAATTCTGACTTTTACCTTCTAGGTGCTAGATAAATGACGAGTGCAGTCTGATTGGTTGCTAGGAGCATCTCTATGGTTCCTGTATAAAGATGTTCTGTGCAGCAGCTCGGAAAGGCTCCTTGCTAACTGTTATCACCCTTTAATTAAAGCGGCAATCTGATGCCAGTAATCGCAGATTAGGGGGGGGGGACACGTGCGCACCGGGTGAATAATATCCGCAGAATTGACACCTGATAGGAACATGGGTAATAGGATTGCTGGGCATAATTCCATTCTACCCAGAGTGAGGTTAATAAGACGGTAAAAGTGATCTCTGTGATTAAGGCCTGTCTGGGAGAACGTGTCCCTGGGTCCTGCACCGTAGTTCATGTGAATACAGGGTACTGTAGTATCTTAAGGGACAAAAAATAACGTCTGCTGATAATAATGTAAAACAAAGCCGCGTAGCTGCGCAAAAGGCAAATATCTTGGACTTTAAGACAAAATGATATATTCTCTTAAGAACGGTTTTCGGGGACGTTCTTGCATCCCTCCCATGGCCGGCAGGGGGGGGGGGGGGCAGTAGGGAGTACCTCCCTGTAAGTGGTCCGCCATGGTCCCGCCTTACAACACCTAATGTATAAATACATTAGAGACTGTACAAAGAAGGGCAACTAAAATGGTGCATGGCTTACATCACAAAACGTACCAGGAAAGACTAAAAGATCTTAATATGTATACTTTAGAGCAGAGAAGGAAAAGGGGGGACATGATAGAAACTTTCACATATACCAAGGGTTATAACAAGGTACAGGTGGGAGATATTCTTCACAGGAAGAGGAGCAACAGAACACGAGGACATGCACTGACACTAGAGGGAGGGAGGTACAGGTGGGAGACATTAGTCACAGGAAGAGGAGCAACAGAACACGAGGACACGCACTGACACTAGAGGGAGGAAGGTACAGGTGGGAGACATTCTTCACAGGAAGAGGAGCAGCAAAACACGAGGACACGCACTGACACTAGAGGGAGGAAGGTACAGGTGGGAGACATTCTTCACAGGAAGAGGAGCAGCAAAACACGAGGACATGCACTGACACTAGGGGGAGGGAGGTACAGGTGGGAGACATTCTTCACAGGAAGAGGAGCAGCAAAACACGAGGACATGCACTGACACTAGGGGGAGGGAGGTACAGGTGGGAGACATTCTTCACAGGAAGAGGAGCAGCAGAACACGAGGACATGCACTGACACTAGGGGGAGGGAGGTACAGGTGGGATACATTCTTCACAGGAAGAGGAGCAGCAGAACACGAGGACATGCACTGACACTAGAGGGAGGAAGGTACAGGTGGGTGACATTCTTCACAGGAAGAGGAGCAACAGAACACGAGGACATGCACTGACACTAGGGGGAGGAAGGTACAGGTGGGAGACATTCTTCCCAGGAAGAGGAGCAACAGAACAAGAGGACATGCACTGACACTAGAGGGAGGAAGGTACAGGTGGGAGACATTCTTCACAGGAAGAGGATCAGCAGAACACGAGGACATGCACTGACACTAGAGGGAGGAAGGTACAGGTGGGTGACATTCTACACAGGAAGAGGAGCAACAGAACAAGAGGACATGCACTGACACTAGAGGGAGGAAGGTACAGGTGGGAGACATTCTTCACAGGAAGAGGAGCAGCAGAACACGAGGACATGCACTGACACTAGGGGGAGGAAGGTACAGGTGGGACACATTCTTCACAGGAAGAGGAGCAGCAGAACACGAGGACATGCACTGACACTGGGGGGAGAGAGGTACAGGTGGGAGACATTCTTCACAGGAAGAGGAGCAACAGAACAAGAGGACATGCACTGACACTAGAGGGAGGAAGGTACAGGTGGGAGACATTCTTCACAGGAAGAGGAGCAGCAGAACACGAGGACATGCACTGACACTAGGGGGAGGAAGGTACAGGTGGGACACATTCTTCACAGGAAGAGGAGCAGCAGAACACAAAGACATGCACTGACACTGTGGGGAGGAAGGTACAGGGGAAATGTGAGGAAGAATTACTTCACAGAAAGAGTAGTAGATGAATGGAATAGCCTACCATCAGAGGTGGTAGACGCAAATACAGTAGTACAATTTAAACATGCTTGGGATAGGCATATTGATATCCTTACAAAAAAATAAGGATCAAATATGGTTTGAGGTAACATGTTTAAAAAAAGGTCGTCGTCACATTCTGTGTTTCTATGTTTCTATGTTTCTGAAAGTTGGGAGGTATGCAGTAACATAAACATTGTCAGTAATGAATGTAATAATGAATACAGAGCAGAGATTGGAATAAGTTATTTATCCATTGTTTATCCTACAGGCTATTAACTTTCATATTTGCTTGGAACTTGTTATTCTTGATCAGCTTTGTATCCCATCGGTACAACTTCTAGTAACTAATGTTTGTTACCCTTGACTACACACAAAGGATAATTGTTACAAAGTATAATGTGTAGGAATTTGTGCGTAAAAGGGTAATGCAAGCACTTAGTCCAATTAGGAGAAAAAGTGATATATAAGTAACTATATTATTATTATTATTATTATTATTATTATTATTAATATAGGGACTGGTACAATCTCATAATACAAAACATTAATAAATAACGGGTGCATGTGATTTACTGGAAACAAAGGGTTAGGACAACCACCACAGATGATTGGACATAGAAATAGATGTACCGTTTACTGTAAATGATGATGCTACTGTAAGTCACCAAGGTGTTTCACACCCAGATACAGACCCTGGGCCAGATGCACTAAGCTTCAAAAGTGATAAAATGGAGAGTAATAAACAACCAACCAATCAGCTCCTGCCTGACATTTTTCAAATACAGCCTGTGACATGGCAGGTAGGAGCTGATTGGCTGGCTGTTTATCACTCTCCATTTTATCACTTTTGAAGCTAAGTGCAACTGGTCCCCAGACTGGAAGCTTTTCCACAGGCCACAGAAATCCATGGGACTAAGTAAAAACCGGACCCGAATAAGACCCAGGAATGGAGGGTGTCTTGTCAGGGGGGGGGGGGGGTGTCCCTGTGATAGCTATCACCAGGGACATGGGGAAGGGGAGATTAAAGCCTCCCTGTGTGGTCCGGACTGTTCCGGTTATTGCTACATGACCAGACCATACAGGGAGGCTTTATCCTTTAGATGTGGGTGGGGTGCGTTCAAACTGATATCTAAATTGCAGTGTTGGAATAAAGCAGCCAGTATTTACTCTGAACAGAAACAAAATAACTCACCCAAATCTAACCTTCTATGCACATGTTACATCTGCCCCACCTGCAGTGCACATGGTTTTGTCCACTAAAGAGGGAGTTTGCTTTTGCAAACCAACCTGAATAACCCCTATATGCAAATGCAGCTTAAATACTGCTTGGTGCATCCTTAGAAGCAACCCTCAGTTGTACCATTGACACTCTCACTAGCTCCACGCTAGGTGCAGATTCTCCTGCAGACTGTGGCCTCCCTTTAGCAATTATACATCCAAATGACACGCCTGTCACACCCATGGACCGTCTCTGTGCAACACCTTTCCACATCTATATCACCGCCAAGGAATGTACAATACATTTTCAGGACACTTCTGATGCCGTGCCTCTCAATTACATCTCTATGCGCACAGATTCTGGTGGAACGAGCAGTCAAATATAATCGCTCAACTGCATCTGACATGACTTGTCAGTGACGGTGGGTGTTCCCATATACTAAAGGGGCTGCCCGGCACCCCCCGCCCCTTCTCCTGCCCCCCTGTGCCTGCACATGCCCAGAAACGCTCCTCCGCAGGTGCAAAACATTGGATCAAGAAGATCTGTGCTATCCTGCTAACATTCTGGCTGCCAGATTCTTCCTTCTGCTGCTGCACAAGAGGGAGAGCTGGTGATGTCAGTGTGCTCCGGGGTACAGTTTCTTCTGCCGCAGGATGTGACAGCACACAGCATACCTCCCAACATCCATGAAGGTAGCGGAGGGACGGTGTGTGCGCTGAAGAAGCGCGGCAAATTTCAGGGGTGTGGCCTGTCAGAAAGGGGGAGTGGCCTATATGTGCGATGCTACCGTGAGGCCACGCCCCCATTTTTGCCGCGGTGGGGGCATGCCCAGCAGCTCTGTGAGCTGCTGACCAGCCCCCAGCCCCTCTGTCTGCACAAATAGACGCTGTGCGCATGCACACAGCGTCTATTCACGGACCACAGGAGGGGACTCCCAACTGCCACCCCCCCACCGCGGGACACTGCCGGCGGCGGGAGGGACGCGGGAATGTCCCAAAATATCAGGACGTTCCCGCGATAAGCGGGACAGTTGGGAGGTATGCACAGCTTGGGATCCACTGAAATAGGCAACGGGGGAAATTTACTAAGCCAAATACGGCTTAAATAAACATATTTGTAAAGACGTTTATTTCAGCCGTATTCGTATTTTTGACATTCACTATGACAAAATACGTCTATTCATATTCATAGTGATGGTGCATTCATATAACCAGCCTGGTGCTGGTTTTAAAAAATACATGGAACTTCTATGTAAATTGTTCCCTGACCTTTTACAACCAGGACCAGCTCCATGAGCCTGAGGCTGGTTACGGCTGTGGGGGCTGGTTACACTGCAGCCTGCAGGGATCTGACTGATCCGTTCCGGCTGCCGATACCAATTTGTTTTTATACGGCCGCTCAATACGAATCCATACATCGGAAAATACAATTTGTAAATGAAATGCGACAGCGATGCCAGTTGTATTCATTCCTATTAATAATATGAAAATTCCCCCAATGTCAGTGTATAATGACAGGTATAGTGTACAGGGACAAGGATCCTGTACAATGAGTCCTCCCTGCCAGGTATAATATATATGTAATTCATATACCATTGTGTTCATTGTTGCACTGCGATGTTTTGTGTACGAGTTACTCATTCATACATTGTCACTTTGGTCCTGTTCACAAACCAATAGAGAAGCTCTCCCTCAATGTATAACTATATGCTATTCTTTATGTATTGTGCTATTTCACATGTACTATTCATGTCCCAGCCTGGTGTGATAGATAATAGGTGTAAATCTCTGAGCGTCTGATGCTCCCGCCATTCCTTTAACCTTAAACAGACCAAGAACCCCCACCTTTAAAGCGCCCCCTCCCCCTCCCTTTTCCCCTTCACCTGGAATAACCAAACTGAGTCATTTATTTATGGCGAATTAAAGGTCACATTTATTAATCAGATTACCAATATAATCCTACTCTTTTAGGTGGAAAAGATAGCACTGCGGTCCACCAGCCATCCAAGGTAACTGAATCAAACCGCCCGGGGGTGGGGACCCCTTCTCGCACCTGAAACATGTAACCGCCCCCGGGGTCCCCAATTGCTCCCTCCGATGCCATGCCTTGGATCTTGCACCCCCTCTTCTGGGGTGCCTCTGTTTCCTGGCGCCAAACTTTGGCTGGCCCGCAGTACTTCCGCCTCTGTTAGGACCATCTCTGCTGTAACCTAGATGCTGTTTATTTAGTCAGATTTACATATGTAGCACTGCGGTCCACCAGCCCTCCAACTTAACTGAATCAAGCCGCCCGGGGGTGGGGCCCCTTCTCACACCTGAAACATGTAACCGCCCGGGGTCCCCAATTGCCCCCTCCGATGCCAGGCCTTGGATCTTGCACCCCCTCTTCTGGGGTGCCTCCGTTTCCTGGCGCCAAACTTTGGCTGGCCCGCAGTACTTCCGCCTCTGTTAAGACAATCTCTCCTGTAACTAGAACCACCCGGGATCCCCCAATTGCAACCCCCACCCTGACGCCAGACCTTGGATCTTGCACCCCCTCTTCTGGGGTGCCTCCGTTTCCTGGCGCCAAACTTTGGCTGGCCCGCAGTATTTCCGCCTCTGTTAAGACAATCTCTGCTGTAACCTAGATGCTGTTTGGATGTTGCTCCTTTTTCGTCCAAGGGTGGGTGGGTGGGTGGGCCAATCCTTACGGTGTGCCCTCTTGCTCTCTCTGATCCTCCCCCTTTTACCTGTCCTGTCCTTAAGTATGAGTCTACTCCCATGGGGAGGATCCTACTACCTTATTCACTCTTACCTTCCCCCCTTTTATCACCCCCTATCCTTTCACTGCTATCTCCCTGCCCCCATCCTAATACCAGCAAGACATTGGTAGCACTTCATGGCCTTGGGAGCCCAGACTAATAGTTTACGGTCTCTCCCGGCTAGTCGCCGCTCGCTCCTATTAAACCTCTGAGCGTCTGATGCTCCCGCCATTCCTTTAACCTTAAACAGACCAAGAAACCCCACCTTTAAAGCGCCCCCTCCCCCTCCCTTTTCCCCTTCACCTGGAATAACCAAACTGAGTAATTTATTTATAGCGAATTAAAGGTCACATTTATTAATCAGATTACCAATATAATCCTACTCTCTTAGGTGGCAAAGATAGCACTGCGGTCCACCAGCCCTCCAACGTAACTGAATCAAGCCGCCCGGGGGTGGGGACCCCTTCTCGCACCTGAAACATGTAACTGCCCGGGGTCCCCAATTGCCCACTCCGACGCCAGGCCTTGGATCTTGCCCCCCCTCTTCTGGGATGCCTCTGTTTCCTGGCGCCAAACTTTGGCTGGCCCGCAGTACTTCCGCCAACGCTAGGTTCCTAGAACCACAGCCCGCCACCTCACCGTGACCTTCCCTCGCAATATTAAACTAAAACCTACATAGTAACCATCTGCACGCTCTTCTCTGCTCCTGAACTGAAATGCTTCCCCACCCTATCTTACCCTGGGACCCCATTCCGGGAGTCCTCATTTTCCTTCTGCAAAGAAAACAGACCACTGGAGACCCCTGTTCCTGAAGGGTGTTGCGAATGCCTCCCTGAGCATCGCTGCTTTAAAGACATCTTTGCATACGCCCTTTGCTGCTGCCATGAGCTGTAGCTTCTCCCTGCCGCAGGCACTAATGAGTCTTTCACCAGCTTGTTCACGCCATCTTGACAACCTTGCATAAATGAGGAGGACAGGTTAACCTTTGCAGCTGTGCTTGCGGTGCTGCCTCCCTAAAGGCTTCCCATTTTCCCCTTGAGAGGGCATCAGTTATGTTATCTACCCCTGGGATGTGCTTGGCGCAAAAGTTAATGTAGTGCCGCAGGCAAACCAATACCAAATGCCTGATCAGATTGATCGCTGGTCGGGAGGAGGCACTTTGCTTATAGACCGCCTGGACCACCCCCAGGCTGTCATACCAGAAGGTTATTTCCTTGTTGGCTAACCTGTTACCCCACAACTCCACCGCTACTAAGATCGGGAACAGCTCTAGCAGCAGCATGTTCCTGGTCAGTCCTGCTTCGTCCCAGCTCTGCGGCCACTGCGATGCACACCATTCTACAACGAGATATGCCCCAAAACCACAAGAACCATCAGTGTGGGACTTCCGGTTCCGGCTCCTTGATGAGAGGACGCTGAAAGCTACAGCTCCGCTCACAAGGCCGTCCAAACTACCTTTTACAAGGCAATTTTTGCCTCCCTGACGCCGCCATCCACCATCCCTCCCTCCCCAGAAGCTTTCCGCTGCATGGAGACGCAGCTGGCAGCGATGCCCAGCTCTAAAAGCCGCGCACAGCGCGACGCTGAAAAGAAAGCCAGGGAATCCAAGATGGCGACCGGCACATCAGACGCTGCGCCCAGATCCCTTCTGATACCTCCAGACACCCCAGCACGCCGATCACCACCCACAGCGGGGACACAGCCACAGCCCCTCTCCTGATGGAAGATACCTCTCCAGACTCCATACAGGTACTCCCAGCACCCTCGCACCCAGTCACATATGGGGATATGGTTCAAGCCATAAGAACAGCCATTGGCCCTCTACTAAAAGAGCAAACCGCTGACATCAAACATCAGATTGCTCAACTATCTCAGAGGACACTGATAAATGAGCACAGGGTGGGAGAAAACTTTATGGTGATTGCAGAACTCAAACAGGAATCACACAGGCACACTACGGAGCTGTATCAGGTCCATAACAAGCTTCAGGACCTGGAAAACAGGTCCAGAAGAAATAACCTGAGGATAATCGGCCTGCCGGAATCAGTCAAGGGTCAGAACCTCTATGACTTTATAAAACTTACACTCCCCAATCTGCTTCAGATACAAGACCGCTGCTCAGATACAGATGGGGCAGGTCCCATCTTGGCAGGATATGGCGCCAGCCGCCATCCCCATGGCGATGGTGAGAAGGGGACGCGCGCACGAGAGGCGCGCACGTCCCCTTCCGACGGCGCTTCCATCCGTTCCCTTGGGTCCCCGCCGGTGGTAACCCGGGGTCCCCGCCGCCTGCCCGCATCCCCCCTAACCCTGTCCGTCTCCCTGAGGTGGAGACGGACAGGGTTTCCGTTGCGCTGGCGACGGAGACTGAGACACGCACGCGCGTCTCAGTGTATTCGCTGGCGCGGCTGCTGGCGGGTCTCCAGCGCAGACGTTCTGGCGATCCGCCAGCCAGGATGGGACCTGCCCCATCTGTATGGTCTTGGAGAGGGCACACAGATTAGGCCCCCTGTGGCCGCAGGAGGGAGCCAGACCCAGGGCTGTAATCTTTAAATTGCTTAACTATCTGCACAAGGAGTTAATTTGGAGTGCCTCGCGCAGACACAGAAACATCGAATGGGAAGGAAATAAAATCCTCCTATTCCAAGACTTCTCAGCAGAGGTTGCAAAGGCGAGGAAAGACTTCTCCCCGATATGCACTAGGCTGATCAAGGCGGAAAGAAAATTTGCACTTCTATTCCCGGCCAAGTTGCGCATATTCGATGGAAACTCATACAAAGACTTCTCTACTCCCCCTGACGCAGAGCAATACCTGGATGAGGACCCTCAGACCCACACTTCACCCCGCTCTATGTCCGAATGTGACTAAAGCTACCTCATACCCTACTCCAGAGATACAACACTAACTCCACCTACCTCCAATCCACATCTTCTCCCCGACACCAACAGTCCGAAGATCTCCACGCAAGCACACTCATATACCGATGTTTTTTAACTGCGTAGATATGCCGCGACTTGATTGGGAGCCTCACCCTTCAACCCCTCAACCCCCCACTACACACATGGAGGAACCATGCACTGAGACTACCCGGCTTACTATTCTTATTCCCCCCTGGTCCTCCGCACTTTTACCCAGATGCTGTCTGGGGATGGACATACCCTCCCCCAACCCCCCCCCCCCTCCTCCCCTCCCCTCACCACCTGCTGCACTATTCAGTCCGGAGACAACATATAACCCCCAGCTCCAGGTTACAGAGCTTAAGGAAATACTCCCAAACTCTGGGCTTCCCCATACCACCCTCCCCCCCCCCTCATGTTGGCGTTACAGTCCCCACATCTTTAGAGATTATTACTCAGTTTGGAACTTTTTCAGGCTATAAAATAAATATTGCAAAATCTGAACTACTTAATATCTCTGGATTGCCCCCGGAATTCCCAGATAGCCCAGACCTAAAAACCATTAGAATACAGGCTTCCCATATCAAATATCTTGGCATCCTAATACCAAATAAAATTGAAAATCTATATAAATTAAACTTTACCCCTACTATATTGAAAATAACAAATTCCCTAGCAGGATGGAAAGATCTCCCTTTATCTCTGTTAGGACGCACTGAAGTAGTAAAAACTATCCTGCTCCCCAAACTCACGTATATCATGCAGCTACTCCCAGTCAGTATCTCCAGAAAAGATGCCTTACACACTACAAAAATATGCAGCTCATTCATTTGGCACTCGAAGAAGCCTAAAATATCTATGCAGAAGCTGCAACAACCGAAACATCTTGGAGGCCTGGGTTTCCCCGACCTACTCCTCTACTCCAAAGCCCTGCTCAACAGATATGCCCTAGACTGGATCCTTGATCGAGATTATTATACTATCCCGACCTCGATAAGGCGATGTTTTCCCCTTACTCACCCTGTGCACTGCTACATTCCCCCCAAAAACTAATTCCGACCCTGACACACTCCAATATCTTTTTTAAGGATACATATGAGGCGTGGCACTTTCTATGCAAAACTCTTAAAAAGAACCCATCCAACTCCCCTTGGCTGACAATTTGGGGCAATCCGATGTTCACCCCGGCTGTGAATTCTGCTGTTTTTAACCGCATCAAATCAAAGGGAGTATAGCCTCACTTCCCAAGTCTATGACCCGGGAGGAGATACGTATTCTTTTACGCAGCTACGGGAGGACTTTGGACTCCCCCACAACACTTTATTCCCCATCATGCAACTCACACACTATGTTAAATCCCTCCCAGCTGACACTTTCTCTCAAACCGATCTAGACCCATTCTACAGGATCACTTCTAAATTCCAATCAAAAATTTTTAAAACAAGATTGATTTATGTGGAACTATTGGCCCCCCACACCGAACCCCTTTGGTCCCGCATTACCCAATCCTGGACCCAAGACCTACCAGACATGCTCTCCCATGATACTCTGTTTAAATATCACCCAGACATAATGAACACATTGAGAACCTCTTTATTGCAGGAAACGCACATCAAGACACTAAACAGAGCCTATATATCTCAATCACAAAGAAGCCATTATGTAGATGGAGAAACTGGGCAATGTCCAAAATGCAGAGACAGCTCCGCGACGATCTTCCATAATCTGTGGACCTGCGGACATATCAAAAAATATTGGTATAAAATTATTAACTATATCAAGACTCATTTTGACATCACCCCCACTCTACATCCTATACCCATGCTGTTTGCCAACTTTGACATGTGGCAACTAAATGCCTACCAGGCTAGACATATTCCCTTCTTTATTATTTTGGTAACGGCAGCAAAGAAGCTGATCCTTAAACATTGGATATCACCTCATACCCCATCCTTACAAAATCTACTTCTTATGCTATCCAAAATGATGTACTTTGATAAATATGACTCCTCCCTCCCGAGATCCACCAGTACAGGATTCCTCAAAAGATGGGAACATTATGAGAGGATTTCGAAACAGCAGGCTACTTGACCAGATATACCTCTACTCAGAGCCAGATTAAGGTCTAAATGGGCCTGGAGCTGAAAATGATCAAGGGCCTATTATGCGCAATAATAGGGGTTGCGGCCAGCACCTAATAATGTGGGTGGCGTGACCAGTGTTCTGGTTGGGTGGTCTGCTCATGGGTGTGTCTCTATTTGTGTAAATACTTTCAACTAATTATATATGCCTGGAAAAGGCAGGGGGCTGGCATAAGAAAAATGCAGGGAGATATATTGGCGGGTGCACTCCAAAGGTGCACCCGCAGGACGCCGATGTCCTAAGATACTTGTGGGGTGAGGCGGCACTCCAGTCATAAAAAAATACTGAAAACCGAAACTTGGTAGACAATACAGTATGTCAGCACCTTTTATGTGGTAACCTAAATTTACCACACCATTTGGGCCTTATTCTACTTCACTCTTTCTGACAAAATCCTTCTTAGATGGACAAAACCATATGCACTGCAGGGGGGCAGAGAGAATGTGCAGAGAGAATTAGATTTGGGTGAGTTATTTTGTTTCTGTGCAGGGTAAATACTGGCTGCTTTATGTTTACACTGCAATTTAGATCTCACTTTGAAGTAAAACCCCACCCAAATCTAATGCTCTCTGCACATTTTATATCTGTCCCACCTGCAGTGCACATGGTTTTGTCCATCTAAGAAGGATTGTGTCAGAAAGAGTGAACTAGAATAACCCCCCATATACCCCTTATACAAATCATGCAACACAATAGTAACCCCTTATACTGTACTTGCTTCTTACACATTATGCCACATGGAATGAGACAAAATTCACACCGATTGAGCAAAAATTCACACAATGGCACACAGATTGAGTCAAAATTCACGTTATGCCACACAGATTAAGGCAAAATTCACATTTTTCCACATGGATTGAGCCAAAATACACACTATACCAGGCATGTCCAAACAGTGGCCCTCCAGCTGTTGTGAAACTACACGTCTCAGCAAGCCTTGACATAGTTTTTGCATTCCCTAATTGCAAAACTGTGGCAATGCATGATGGGACTTGTAGTTTCACAGCTGGAGGGCCATAGGTTGGACATGCCTGCACTATACCAAACAGATTGAGCAATAATGCACAATATGCTTCATAAATAGGGGCATTGCGTGCCAAAGGCGCACATTAAAAATACACACCATAATGCCCATTACATGTTAAGCCTCACACCATAATCTCCATTACGTATTATGCCAAACACCATAATGCCTATTAAAAATGATGCTACATAAGTGTTGCTTACCTACATATTCATTGCCAGGGGTTCCATGCTCGTTGCCATGTGGGATTACATGCTCATTGCCAAGGGGGAATACATGCTTGCGGTAACTGGGGGACAGTCGCCGCCGGGCAGAAATGACAGTCATTAACAGCCAGGCAGAGAGCAATGGGCTGCCCGGCTGTATTCAGAGCACTGCATGTCCCGGCTATTTGAAATAATACCCCTTTCATACCAGAAAATGCAGTATGGTCCCAGGATCATGCAGAGACATTCTCGGACTGGCCCCTTTTACACCAGCCTAGTCCCTGCATTTTCTGGTGTGAGGGGGAGAGAAAACCACCCCCGCCCCCCTTTAAACAACCAGCTATATCTTCAGAACCAACTGACCCATTTACATGTAGCCTTCGAATGATTTTGGTCCCGTGAAACTGGGCCGTTTGGTTCCAGAGAAATCTGTCCTCAAACAACATGAACAGCCATGAAATTACATTTCAGAAATGAAAAAAAAAAAATGTTTTCCCTGCAATATCTCTAGAACCAATGAACCCATATGGACCAGGTATCAGATTGAAGGCCCAGCGATTTGGGTTCGACTGAGATCAACCTCGAGTATCTGTGATGCTGTAGGGGGAACTGGCAGCCGTTGGAACTATTGGCAGAGTGTCTATAAGTACGTGCAGTGTGGTTGTCAGACCTCACACTTAGAAGATATAACCAATTGAAGGGTTTATTCAAGTGGCAGGCTTGTAGGTTACAACAGTACTTTCGTAGTTAACTTCAAACAGTAATACAACTGGTACATTTGGGAATGACAGTCTCTGATGTTACTTAGCTGTAGCGTTTGGCTTGTGCAGGGTTAATGACAGTTAACTGGTTTACGCTGCGGTATCTCTCCCAGTCTCGCTGCTGCCAATGATGATGGATCTCCCTGTGCAAAGGTCACGCTTGTAACGGGATTACAGCGGGGCTTGCTCCTATGCGCTCCGGTGCACGTGGAGCTACAAACAGCATGGATGGAGTCACACACGCTCTGAGGCACACTATCACGCGGGGACTTCCAAACAGGAAAGGGACGCTGCCAGCAGGGTCAGGGGTCTCTGCCCTGCTATTCGCTTAAGCGAGCTGTCACTCAGGGTGACGCCTAGCTACGTTGGCTGCAAGGGGACAAGGCAGGACTGTAAGCCTTACACTAGACAGTGTATGGAGACAGGCGCTGAGCGCTGCAATCTAACACTCCCCCTCGCTCAAGGCTGTCTTCGGCTACATAAAAGAACTTAATACAATACTTTGTCCTTTTGTGATACCTGTAACCGAAAATATGGTTAGAGAGAAAAGACATTCAGAACATCAAAACTTCAAATCAACATTTTGAACTTAGACAAGTCCACAGTCCTTCACGAACTTAATAAGCAAGTTTCTCGACAGTCCTTTAGTAAGCATGTCAGCGACATTCTGTTCACTTGCAATGTATTCAACATCGATGGACTTGTTCTCCACTAGTTCTCTGATGAAGTGGTGTCTTATCGCGATGTGCTTCGACCTTCCATGGTGCTTGGTAGTACAGGAAAGATCTATTGCTCCCCTGTTATCACATGCGATACTGATAGTCTCTTCTTCATAAAGTAGACCTAACTCACACAAAGTCTCTTTGATCCAGAGTGCTTCTTTTGATGTGGTTGGTGACATACCTTTTGTAATCTTGATGCTTTTGTCAATTGGTGTATTTACTGACTTGGAGTCTGCCATCCCATACTTCAAGATTGTTGCCTCGATGTACATTTGTTGGTCTACTGTGACTGTTCCCTTTTGCAGGTTTTGAACAATTCTCATGCCCAACAAATGATTGGCTGGACCCAAGTCTTTCAACTTGAATCTCTGTTTCAGTTGATCTCTCACACTTGTGATGTGATCTTCGTGACCTGCTATAAGTATATCATCCACATAGACTGCTATGATGAACAACTTTTCTCCTAGGGTTTTGTGATAAAGGCAGTGGTCAGTCTCTGATCTAATAAAATTCATTTCAAGTAGTACTTTGTCCAATTTTATGTACCAGCAACGACCACTCTGCTTTAGGCCGTATATGGATTTCTTCAGAAGACACACCTTCTCTGTCTGAAGTTCATCCTCATCATAATGATCTGGCGATTCCATATAGATTTCTTCAAGTAGTTCTCCATTTAGGAACGCTGAGTCGAAGTCTAGTTGGTATAGCAGTAAGTCTTGTAAGGTGGCGACTGCAATTACTAACCTGAGAGTGTTATACCTCGCAACAGGTGAGTATATCTCCCCATAGTCAATTCCGGATCTCTGTGTGTATCCCTTAGCAACAAGACGGGCTTTGTAACGGGCAACTTCTCCGTCTGAATTTAACTTCTTGCAGAAGACCCACTTGTTCTTGACTGTCTTGCGGTTGCTTGGCCTATCTACTATGGTCCAAGTATCGTTCTCTCTCAGTGCTGATAGCTCTGTGTCTATTGCAGATTTCCATTTCGCCCAATCACTGCACGCTTTCGCTTCTTGAATACTCTGAGGTTCACTGAAAGCAATATTCGCATATTCTTCCTCATATCTTCTGGCTGGTATGCCCTTGTTTCTTATTACAGAAGCTCTGTTTGTTGGTTCGCTTCCCTCTTCAGTATTTTCTGTTTCAGGTATGCTTTCTATTTCACACACCTCTACTAGTGCTTGCTTTTCTTGTTCTTTTGCTTTTGTGGGTGATGCTGTTTCTTGGAATATCACATCTCTTGATTTCAGAAGACGTCTGTTCTCTGCATCCCAGAGCCTGTACCCTTTGCTCTCCTCACAATAGCCTAGCAATATGCACTGTCTTGATTTTGGGTCAAGTTTCTTCCTTTTCTCCTTTGGTATATGCGCATAAGCTCTGCTCCCAAAGACACGGAGATGACTGATGTCTGGCTTCTTCCCAGACCAGGCCTCTAAGGGAGTTTTTCCCTTCACTGCCACTGTAGGTGTTCTGTTTTTCAGGTATACTGCAGTGGATACAGCTTCTGCCCAAAAACTCTTCTCCAGGCCAGCATCGTTCACCATCGCTCGTGCTCTTTCAACGATTGTTCGGTTCGCCCTTTCACTTACGCCATTCTGTTCAGGCGTGTAGGCCATCGTCAGCTGATGCTTTATGCCATGTTTTCTGAGAAAGTCGGTTAGTACTTCATTTTCGTACTCTCCCCCATTGTCGGATCTCAGGACCTTTAGTTTTAGGCCCGTCTGAGTTTCCACCAGGTTCTTGTACTCCACAATTTTCTTGACCACCTCACTTTTCTTCCTTATGAAGTATACGTGTGTCATTCTTGTGGCGTCATCGATGAGAGTCATGAAGTACTTGTAACCACTGGTTGACTCCTCTTCCATTGGTCCGCACACATCTGTGTGCACCAGAGCTAGTTGTGATTCTGCTCTGCCTGCTGACTTGGGAAATGGGTTGCGGGTCTGCTTGCCTTTAATGCAACTCTCGCACACAGGTCTTCCGGTGTCTTTCACTGTGATTCCTGTTGCCATTCCATCAGCTAATTTCTGGACATTATCATATCCTAAGTGTCCCAAACGTCTGTGCCAGAGCTCCATTGACTCATTCTCAGCAGAGGCTGCCAAAGCTACACATTCATCTGTGTCTAGGACATATAGTTGGTTGCATCGGGTTGCTGAAGCAATTACAGTCCCTCTTTCATTATGCACCATACACCTGCCCTTTGCAAACTGGACTCTGTAGCCTTTTGCCTCGAGTACGCTGATAGCGATGAGGTTACTTCCCAATTCTGGTACATACAGGACGTCTTGAATATCTGTGACTACTGTCTGTCCCTCAATTCTTAGTCTCACTGTGATTGTCCCAACATTTGACGCAGTAAGGACCTTTTCACCAATCCCGGTAACTGTTGTGGGTGTACACTGTGTTAAAGAATTGAACCACTCCTTGTTGCAGCTGAAGTGTCTAGAGGCTCCCGAGTCCATGTACCAGAGATCCCTCCTTGGCTTGTCTGTTACATTCAGTGCTGACTCGTTCTTCTTATCATGCCGCTTGTGCATGCCACTAGTGTTCTTCATCCTGCATTCTGAAGCCTTGTGCCCTACTTTGTGGCACACATAACATTTGAATGTGCATTTCTTGGGTTTCGCACCCTTTGCTACTAAGGCAGAACCCTCAGCCATGGCATCCTTGTGGATTCTCTCTTGGAACTGTAGTAGCTTGGCTCTCACAACTTCAGTTGTAAGCTTGGTTTCATTTGACTCTAGTGCGACAACTAGGAAGTCAAATTCTTCTGTCAAGTTCTGCAGCATTACCATCGCCACTTCTTCCTCATCCACTTTTGCTCCTACACATGCCAATTGCTGAGCTATCGATAGTATCTTATCAATATAATCGTTCATGTCCTTGCATGCATTCAGCTTTGTTCCATACAGTGTGCGTCTCAGACTTATCCTTCTCATTAAGCCTTTATTCTCATAAGCACCTTTTAGAGTTGTCCACATGTCCTTAGCGGACTCCTTCCCACAGATAGTAGAATAAACATGCTGCTCCACAGCCAGGCCTATTGTGCCAATGGCCTTGTCTACCTCTTCTGGGTTTGGACTATCTCCTGGGGCTATTGTGACTTTCCATAGCTTCTCCCTCTTAAGCTGCATTTCCATAGCGAACTTCCATGTAGTATAATTCTCTGAGCCTTTGAGCTTTGGAAAGTTCATGCTATGCCCTGTACTGTGCATTCTCGTTAACTCTTCCACAAATGGCAATTTAGAAATAATTCCTTTGTGTTCTTTTATGTACTGCGCTAGCACTTTATCTTCAGGGGGTTAATCTTCGCGCACGTGACGTGCTGGGCCCATAACCTATTGGCAGAGTGTCTATAAGTACGTGCAGTGTGGTTGTCAGACCTCACACTTAGAAGATATAACCAATTGAAGGGTTTATTCAAGTGGCAGGCTTGTAGGTTACAACAGTACTTTCGTAGTTAACTTCAAACAGTAATACAACTGGTACATTGGGTATGACAGTCTCTGATGTTACTTAGCTGTAGCGTTTGGCTTGTGCAGGGTTAATGACAGTTAACTGGTTTACGCTGCGGTATCTCTCCCAGTCTCGCTGCTGCCAATGATGATGGATCTCCCTGTGCAAAGGTCACGCTTGTAACGGGATTACAGCGGGGCTTGCTCCTATGCGCTCCGGTGCACGTGGAGCTACAAACAGCATGGATGGAGTCACACACGCTCTGAGGCACACTATCACGCGGAGACTTCCAAACAGGAAAGGGACGCTGCCAGCAGGGTCAGGGGTCTCTGCCCTGCTATTCGCTTAAGCGAGCTGTCACTCAGGGTGACGCCTAGCTACGTTGGCTGCAAGGGGACAAGGCAGGACTGTAAGCCTTACACTAGACAGTGTATGGAGACAGGCGCTGAGCGCTGCAATCTAACAGGAACGGGGTGGAGGTCGGAATTAGCGGGTCCCATGTTATCCTATGGGGAAAACGTTCCAGGTTTGCCTGGCGGTATCTCCGGTTCCCGGGGGGCTAGCGACGCGGGGCTGGGCTCGTTGGAAAGCCCTGACCCTCAGCTACAAAATGGGCCTATTTGGAGAGTGGGCCTGGAGCTATAGCTCCATCAGGCCCATTGTTAATCTGGCTCTGCCTCTACTATTTCTTCTTACGTGAGGTTCTGACTCCTGAAGGGCACAAAATACACTGAAAAACAACCAAAGTGCTTGTTACTCCAAGTTACCCCCCCTCCCCCCCCTTTCTCCCCTCTTCTATTCCATCTTTCCAACTTTTTTCCCTCCTAAGTGCCTTAAGTGTGTATTCTGTAGATAGTACTTAGTGTTATTTCTCTACTCAGAGATAACAAGGATACTTATATTCGGTTCAAGAGTTCAGGGTATCGCCAAAGACACTGTTATAACCGACAGACTCACTGCAAGGCTGCGCCCATGCTCTGCCTAAATTGCGATGCCCTTGAGTCCTCATAGAAGCCAAGTGTGGTATATATAGAACCACACAGCACTTAAGAGCCAATTACAATGACCTAGACGGGCTTATATTATCTGATATGACCACTCTGTATCCTGTTTGTATGTCGTTTGTTTGATACTATGGTTACTGGTATTGTACTCTTTATACCGATTTGTTTATATGCACTTTAAAATCAATAACATTTGTTAAAAAAAAAAAAAAGAACCATCAGCGTCCGTCCAGGTCATGAGCAGGGGCTGGCTGGCAACTTTCAGCCTGGGGGGCAACACAAGCAAGTGGCCCATCACCATCGCCATCATTTCACTACCCTATCCTCTCCCGTCTAGTATGCAGCAAGGATTAAACAATCCTTCCCCCACACACACACACACATACAACAGAAATGGGGAAAGTGCGCGCCGAATGCGCGTTACAAAAATTTACACTGTGATGCCCATTACACCTAAAGCCATCACTGTAATGCTAATTACACATAATGCCACACACCGTAATGCCTATTACACATAATGCCATCACTGTAATGCTAATTACACATAATGCCATCACTGTAATGCTAATTACACATAATGCCACACACCGTAATGTCCATTACACATAAAGCCATCACAGACGTAATGCCAATTAAAGATAATGCCACACCGTAATGCCCAAACATAATGCCACACACCGTAATGCCCATTACACATAAAGCCATCACCGTAATGCCAATTAAACATAATGCCACACCGTAATGCCCATTACACATAATGCCAAACCTTAATGCCAATTACATATAATGCCACACACCGAAATGCCCATTACACATAAAGCCATCACCGTAATGCCAATTAAACATAATGCCACACACCGTGATGCCCATGAAACATAATGCCACACCGTAATGCCCATTACACATAATGCCACACCTTAATGCCAATTACATATAATGCCACACACCAAAATGCCCATTACACATAATGCCATCACCATAATACCCATTACACATAATACCAGCAACGTAATGCCCATAAAACATAATGCCAAATGCCATAATGCCCATTAAGCATAATGCCAATACCGTAATGCCCATTAAACTAAATAATTATACCATATAAATGCTGCTTACCTATATCGCTTGTTGCCAGGGGTTACATGCTTCTTGCCAGGTGTTTCATTCTTGCCATGGGGATTTTTTGCAGGGGAGAGCCAGGGTACATGCTCGTCGCCAAGGGGATCCATTTAAATCATACTTGCCTACTTTTGAAAACTAGTTTCAGGGAGATTTTAGCTGCTAGTGAAATGCTCCATGCCACTGAGAGCGTGAGTCATGATCCGCCCAGGGGGTGTGTCTAACTCCACCTATAGACGTACCTATTGCCACTAGGGGGTGTGCCCTACAGTAGCAGAAGAAAACTCTGGAAAACTCTGGGCCTGATTCAGATGTCGATGCTGCTGTATGCAACACTGCATTATATGTTTTAAAGGAAATATTTCTGCCTCTCTTGCTGCCTATCCTGAGACACAGAGAGAAGTAAAGAGAGACCGAGAATGCATGTGTAATGCTGTGTACACACGGAGCAATATATCGCTTAGCAATATATTGCTCAGTGTCCTGTTTTCAAGCAATATATTGCTCAATGTCTCCTTTTCATCAGCGACCAGAGATGATCGCTGATGAGAAGGAGAAACTGGGGGAAACAGCTGACTGCCGGGGAAAGCGCTGGTGGCAGGAGCATGCTCCTGCGACAAGCGACCATTGCAGGGCTGGCCACGGGAGCGCGCTCCCGGCAATTTATCGCCCATAGCACATGAAATCACTGGCAATATGGTCGCTCAGCGACCATATTACCAGCGATATGTGCGAAATATCGCCCCGTGTGTACACAGCTTAAGAGACAGAGGGGCGGAGTGTGTGAGACAGAGGTGGGAGAGAGAGTGGGAATGTGTGTGAGAGGGAGAGTGTGAGGAATGAAAAGAGAGTTTGTGAGAGAGACAGACAGGGGCCCTTATTCTGGTTGGTGCGTTCATTTCCGTATACTTTCGGATGCCGTTTTTTAGCCGTCTGCGCATGCGCGGGGAACACTATGCGCATGTGCCACGCATGGTCTCCGTACTTGTACTCACTAATACCGTACAGAAATGTGCACCGCAATCACTCGTGAAATATGGGCGTATTATGGGCGTCATTCGGAATGACACAGGGGCGTACTTTCAAAGTGGGCTAAACTGGGCGGACACGGGGGAGTGCACTTATTTTGGTAGGCGTGCATTTGGACAGCACACCGAATGCACACGAACAAAAAGGCAAGAAATATGCGGTGTCCATAAGCAAGTATTGCTTTGCGGACAACACTCGGTCATGCGCTAGGCAATCGGAACACCTAATCACTACAACCGATGTCAGGTGAACACAATACAATCCACTCCTTTACTCATTCCTTGTTAATTACACGCTTGTCACTGCTTCAATTGGAACCATTGCAGCTTAAATGGAACATTACTAAACACACACATATATGCAGCACTTTTCACACACTTTTACACTGCAAATAATGAACACAACTTATATATGGTCGCCGAGTATTAGATCGACGGTGTTTTGGACGAAGCCGTTAGTCAGACTGTACGGTTTTATCGAAAGTGTATAGATAGACAGTAGCATATGGTCGGTCATAGTTAGATCGACATATGCAAGGTCTTACGGCAGAAAGGTAGACCGCTATTAGGTTGACCGGTAAATATGTCTACCGTTTCAAGGTCAAAAATTACAAGGTCGATCAACAATAGGTGTACCGCTATAAGGTCAACAAGTGCAAAGTCAACTGTTTATAATTTGAGCACATTTAGGACGCCTTACACAAGGTTCACCGTTAATAGGTTGACACATAAACCACGTTGTACAGCAGTATTCTGACGTAACACCACAAGTGCCACAATGACCTGGCACTGCTTAGTGCTGCACACCCCCATTACACCGTCACCCATGAAGCTCTCTACCCCTGGGATCCCTCCATCACCCTAGCTGCACCCATTAAATACGGCACACCTATTGCCGGCTAAATGCAGACTCCCCAAGTCACCCCATAGAGTCACACAGCCTCCCGTCTACATTTAGAAGCTCAACTCCACTCTAGCGCATTGCCGGGCCCAATCATGACTGCGGCGCCCAGTAGGCAGCTGCCCAGAGTGCCAGGATCTCAAATATTCAAGGATTTCTGTGGAGGATCCCTGTTGTACTTAATGCAGCAGGCTGCTGTGGAACCTCTGAGACCTCCCCCACACTTTCCCTAGAGGCATACTTCCCTACTTTGGTGCCTAAGTAGACTTATACCGGCCCTTGTGGCACCACAAGTACCACAATGACCTGGCACTGCTCAGCGCTGCACACCCCCATTACACCGTCACCCATGAAGCTCTCCACCCCTGGGATTCCTCCATCTCCCTAGCTGCACCCATTAAATACAGCACACCTATTGCCGGCTAAATGCAGACTCCCCAAGTCTCCCCATAGAGTCACACAGCCTCCCGTCTACATGTAGAAGCTTATTCCACGCTAGTTGATAGCGCTTTGCCAGGCTCTATCATTACTGTGGCACTACAAGTGCCAGAATGACCTGGTACTGTGCAGCGCTGCAAACACCCATTACACTGTCACCCATGAAGCTCTCCACCCCTGGGATCCCTCCATCTCCCTAGCTGCACCCAATAAAGACGTCACCCCTAAGCACCCCTATACCTGACTAAATCCAGACTCCCCAAAGTCACACAGCCTCCCGTCTACATGTAGACCTCAGCTCCACGCTAGTTGATAGCGCTTTGCCGGGCTCTGTTATTACTTGTAGTGCCACGTCAGATGATTAGTGGCAGGGTGTCATTACCGTCATGAATAGGTGCTACAAGAGTGCATTAAGATGTTAACCTATTAACGGTCGGCCTTGTGTAAGGCAACCTAAATGCGCTCGACCTTGCACTTGTCGACGAAATAGCGGTCGATCTAACGTGTGTCGACATAGTTGTTGTCGATGTAAGTATTGTCGATGTATTGTATGGTCGGTGTTCTATGATTGCCGATCATGTTAATGTCGAACTTATGTTACAATCAACCTATAAGGTTTCGATGTAATGTAAGTGTCGACCTTTACAGTGTCTGTGAAGTGGTGGCGACCTAAGTTCGTTCGATCTTCCCGTGATCGACCAAATGACCGTATACCACATTAACATATACATTTCATGTCTGACCTCAGTTTTATTTGGTCATTGGTGTACAAATCTGCATTTACCTACTAAATTAGACTTACTAAGTTTGCCTGTTTTTTCCCCCCAAAATTTCCGCAGCTAGGGGCGTGGCCTATGCGCCGCACGGTTGACGCTGCCATACGGAACGCAGGGTGTCGCTGATGTACGCCAATTACAGGAATAGGATATAAAGGTGTGTTAGACCAATGCAATGTTGTTGCACACATGTCTGCATCTCTATCTGAGGAAGAGCAGGAGTGGCAGGACCTATTTGCCCGCTGGGACTCCAGCACCACCTATGTCCCCATCAACCCAGACCAGCCATTGGGGGAAGAGCAGCCAGATGGGCCATCTACATCAGGCCAATCGGCAGCTGGCCCATCTTCAGCCTCAGCAGAATCATTGGGAACACAGCAGGTGGCTTCCCAACAGAGTAGCCTGGCCAGCACTTCGAGTACAGCGACAGGTGGCCGTGGCCGTGGCAGTGGCGGTGCCAGTGGACGTGGCCGAAATAGGGCAACAGAGGAACCAACCACCAGAAACATGGCATACGAACCGCAGGAGCTTGCCATCCTGGTGCCCCGCGCACGGGATTGGATCGAGTGTCCACAGGACAGGTTGACACACACAAGGAGATGGAAGATCTGGGAGGACATAACGGCGGAGATTAATGCGGTGGCTCCACAAGTTCGTGAGGCGGAGCACGTTAAGAAGAGGCAAGTTCATGTGTGTTACATTTGAGCAGTACAAGACCAGTAATGTTTACATTAGATATTAGATGGAGTTGGTCAATGGGCGGTCACGTTGCTTGGAGGCACAGACATGTTTGCCATGTCATTGAATTGATAGTTATTGTAGGGTGAGTGTGAGTGTATCTTGTAAGGGTTGTTTTTCAAATTTAATATAATCTAAGTTTGGTGTCATGAGGCACATGTTGTATTATGTTGCAGATTGCAATGGGTGCTACAGCAAACATGAGGAGTGACATGTATTAGGGAAGCGGTCATCTATTAGAATGAACTTAGGTCTACAGTCATTAGGTCGACCCCACTAGATCGACTGGCAGGAAGGACGACCTGATTTAAGGTCGACATGGGCCAAGGTCGACATGACTTAAGGTCGAATTTGCATAAAGGTCAACATGAGGAAGGTCGACTGGTCATGAGTTCGACATGGGGTTTTTCACTGTTTTTTGAGTCGACATGTGCCGACAGGCGGTATTTCATGCCCTACCATCCACTAGGCCGTGGAGGAGGTTATTAAAGCTGTGGCGAGCGAAGCGAGCCACCGTGCCCGAAGCATTGCGAGCGAAGCGAGCGATGCGAGGGTCCGATTCTCATTGCCAACTGTGTCCATGTCGACTGTGTCAACATTCGGATAAAAAAACAGTGAAAAACCCATGTCGACCTTATGACCAGTCGACCTTCCTCATGTCGACCTTTATGTAAAATCGACCTTAAGTCATGTCGACCTTGGCCCATGTCGACCTTAAATCAGGTCGATCTTCCTGCCAGTCAACCTAATGGGGTCGACCTAATGACTGTAGACCTAAGTTCATTCTGACAGATGTACCGATTGGTATGTAGTACAAATGACAATACACATTCCATATGTAAATCCAGTCCAAAACTTAGGCAATAGTAATCAGTGCTAGCATCCAGAGTAAAGGGTAGAGGGGAAAAAACAGGCTTTCCATGTAGTATGTACGCATGTATGTATAGCTGTATGTGTCATATATATCTCCTATATATTTGGCTACATCTGTCACTCAAAGTGGGTGTCTGTGTCTATAACGCTCTGTTCCTGGACTTTCCTCTTAATGTGTGATTGCCTTCATCTGTGCTGAACACCTTTCTGAGAAATTAACCTGTTTAAAACAGGTGATGGCAATCATACATTAAGGGGAAGTCTAGAAACAGAGCATTGTGTCCCTCCTGGAGAGGGTCATGTTGGGAGGTATGTGACAGAGAACCAGCCCAGTGAGCCCACAGACAGTGCCAGACACCCACTGCCTTCCCATGTTGCCCAGCACTGCTACTCCACAGCCACCAGGTAAGCGCCCCCCTCCCGCGATTTGCGGCAAAACCTCCCCCCCCGCGCGCCCCCCCCTCCCGCGATTCGCGGCAAAAACACCCGCTCCCCCGCGACCCCCCCTACCGCGATTCGCAGCAAAAACACCCCCGCGACCCCCCCTCCCGCGATTCGCTGCAAAAAGAACCTCCCCACGACCCCTCCCGCAATTCGCGGCATAACCACCACCCCGCGACCCCCCCCTCCCGCGAATCGCGGCAAACCCTCCCCCGTGACCCCCCTGATTCGCGGAAAAAACACCCCCCCCCCGCGACCTCCCTCCCGCGATTCGCGGCAAAAAGAACCCCCCGCGACCCTCCCTTGCACGATTGGCGGCACCCCCCCTGCGACCCCCCTCCCGCGATTCGCGGCACCCCCCCCCCGCAATTCGCAGCAGCCCCAGGATTAAATGGCACATGCAAAACACTGACATGGCTATGGTCGACAATGAAAAAGGTTGACATGAGTTTTTGAAGATTTATTTTTAATTTTTTAAATTTTTTCATATTCATTGTCATGTGTCGACATGGACACCAATGAAGTGGCACACTTATGTCAACATTTACATGTGTTGACCTTTCTGTGTTGATTTTTTCTTGTGGCGATTCGCGTCACACCCCCCGCAACCTCCCCTCCCGCGATTCGCGGCACCCCCCGTGACCCCCCACCTCCCGCAATTCGCGGCAACCCCCCACCGGAACCCCTGTGAACCCCGCCCTCCCGCGATTCGCGGCACCCACCCCGGCGACCCCCCCTCCCGCAATTCGCGGCACCCCCCCGTGATTCGCGGCAGCTCCAGAATTAAATTGCACATGGAAAACACTGACATGGCTATGGTCGACAATGAAAAAGGTTGACATGAGTTTTTGAAGTTTTTTTGTCATTTTTTGAATATTTTCATATTCATTCTCATGTGTCGACATGGACACCAATGAAGTGCCACACTTATGTCAACATTTACATGTGTTGACCTTTCTGTGTTGATTTTTTTCTTGTGGCGATTTGCGTCACACCCCCCCCAACCCCGACTCCCGCGATTCACGGCACACACACACACAAACACCACCCCCGCGATTCTCGGCACCCCACCCCGTGACCCCTCCTCCTGTGATTCACGGCACACCCCCGCGACCCCCCCCTCCCATGATTCGCCGCAACCCCCGCCCCGTAACCCCCCCTCCCGCGATTCGCGGCACCCACCCCCGCGACCCCCCCCCCCCGCAATTCGTGGCACCCCCCCGCGATTCGCGGCAGCTCCAGAATTAAATTGCACATGGAAAACACTGACATGGCTATGGTCGACAATGAAAAAGGTTGACATGAGTTTTTGAAGTTTTTTTTTTCATTTTTTGAATGTTTTCATATTCATTCTCATGTGTCGACATGGACACCAATGAAGTGCCACACTTATGTCAACATTTACATGTGTTGACCTTTCTGTGTTGATTTTTTCTTGTGGCGATTCGCGTCACACCCCCCCCAACCCCCCCCGCAACCCCCACTCCCGCGATTCACGGCACACACACACACACCCCCGATATTCTCGGCACCCCACCCCGTGACCCCCCCTCCCGTGATTCACGGCACACCCCCTCGCGACCCCCCCTACCATGATTCGCCGCAACCCCCGCCCTACTCCCGCGATTTGCGGCAACCCACCCCGCGACCCCCCTCCCGCGATTCTCTGCAATCCCTCCCCTCCCGCGATTCGCAGCATCCACCCCCCCACAACCCCCCCTCCTGCAATTCGCGGCACCCCCCGCGACCCCCCCTCCTGCAATTCGCGGCACCCTCCGCGACCCCCCCTCCCGCGATTCGCGGACACCTAAGTTGCAATACAGGGCATCTTTCATACAATTCTAACCATATTTCTCATATACAAACGTTCACAAATTAAGGGGGCGCAGCCCCTTACGACGGTGTGAAGAGCGCCCGTAGGGCGCGATGAATCACCTAGTAGTTATATATGTGTCTATATACATATATATATATATATATATATATATATATATTTGGTCGATCTTCCTGCCAGTCTACCTAATGGGGTCGACCTAATGACTGTAGACCTAAGTTCATTCTGACAGATGTACCGATTCCATGTATTAATATGTAAACTTTGATTGCAGGTGGCACGACTTCAAAACGAACCTCAAGAAGAAATTGACCCAGCGGTGGGAACACAGCCACACCTCTGGGGCTGGCCCCATGCCAACAAAGCTGCAGCTCACCCCCCTGGAAGAGATGGCACAGTGCTGCATTGCAGTCGAGGAAGTCCGGGGGGGTGAGCACCATGGACAGCGAGGCCCCAGCGGAAGTCATGGCTTCTTTGCTTGAAGGTAATTATTTGCGATGCCATAAGTAGCTGGTTCTAATTTTGCATGGAATGTGTTGTAATTGTAATGTTCTCTTTCACCAGCATCCCCACCGCTTGGTCAAGAATCTCTTGAGGAGGTTGAGGAGTCTGTGCCACCTGCCACCAGTACCAGGCCCCTGCAGCAGCAGCCACTGACCGCGGCTGAATTGGCCACGTGGGGGCAGGTGCTTGGCAATATTCAGCAGCAGGGAGAGTCGGCATCAGAGCGGGTGCGTAGGACCGAGGAGGTGTTGCAGGGTTTGGTCAGCAGCCAGCAGACTATCGCTGTGAGCCTGCAGGCTATGGCTGCCAGCCAGCAATCAATTGCTGCTAGCCTGCAGGTGCTGGCTGATCAAGCCCTGCGGCAAAACGACCTCCTCCTCCACCATAATGAGCTTATGGTGGAGCTAGTTGCCAGCAATAGGGTCCTAATGTCATCCGTTTCTGGTGCATTCCCACCATCAGCACTCCCTGCTGCCAGAGGGGGAAGACGATCCACCCCCTCCCCAGCATCTGCTCCACCTGGCCCACCATCTGACCGTGGCAGAAGAGCTGCTGCACGTGGCAAGGAGCCTGGCAGGGGCAAACGTGCCCGCAGATGAACTTGTGTCCGCATTAATCTCCACCCTTATTCCCAAATCTTTCATTGAGCTGTGTGTGTCAGCTTCCTGTGTCCAATTCCGTGCAGAGGGTACCCACGTTTGCCCTCGGTTCGAATGTCTTGTTTGGTTCCCCTGTTGCCCTCTTTCGGCTACCATTACTGTCTGCTGTACTTGTTGGTGCTATACTTTTGTTGTGAAGCCACCTGATGTGTTCCTAATGATTCTGCTGTGGCTATGTATGTCTAGAATACATGTATTTATGATATATTATTTAATTTTCTTCCTGCTATGCTACCTTTTATTTTGTGTCGATTTCTAATTTATTTTATAAGTTCATTTAATAAATGTTTTTTTGTTGCCCCCAAATGTGTGGTTTAATTGATACAAAACCCAGTCAGGGTTGAAGTGGCCTGCAGAGGGAACTAGGTATTAGGCTGTTCACTTGAATTATACATTATATATATATATATATATATATATATATATATATATATATATATAGGGGTGGAGAGCTTCATGGGTGACAGTGTAATGGGTGTTTGCAGCTCTGCACAGTGCCAGGTCATTCTGGCACTTGTAGTGCCACAGTAATAACAGAGCCCGGCAAAGCGCTATCAACTAGCGTGGAGCTGAGGTCTACATGTAGACGGAAAGCTGTGTGACTTTAGGGAGTCTGGATTTAGTCAGGTATAGGGGTGCTTAGGGGTGACGTCTTTATTGGGTGCAGCTAGGGAGATGGAGGGATCCCAGGGGTGGAGAGCTTCATGGGTGACAGTGTAATGGGTGTTTGCAGCGCTGCACAGTGCCAGGTCATTCTGGCACTTGTAGTGCCACAGTAATAACAGAGCCCGGCAAAGCGCTATCAACTAGCGTGGAGCTGAGGTCTACATGTAGACGGGAGGCTGTGTGACTTTGGGGAGTCTGGATTTAGTCAGGTATAGGGGTGCTTAGGGGTGACGTCTTTATTGGGTGCAGCTAGGGAGATGGAGGGATCCCAGGGGTGGAGAGCTTCATGGGTGACAGTGTAATGGGTGTTTGCAGCGCTGCACAGTGCCAGGTCATTCTGGCACTTGTAGTGCCACAGTAATGATAGAGCCTGGCAAAGCGCTATCAACTAGCGTGGAATGAGCTTCTAAATGTAGACGGGAGGCTGTGTGACTCTATGGGGAGACTTGGGGAGTCTGCATTTAGCCGGCAATAGGTGTGCTGTATTTAATGGGTGAAGCTAGGGAGATGGAGGGATCCCAGGGGTGGAGAGCTTCATGGGTGACGGTGTAATGGGGGTGTGCAGCGCTGAGCAGTGCCAGGTCATTGTGGTACTTGTGGTGCCACAAGGGCCGGTATAAGTCTTCTTAGGCACCAAAGTAGGGAAGTATGCCTCTAGGGAAAGTGTGGGGGAGGTCTCAGAGGTTCCACAGCAGCCAGCTGCATTAAGTACAACAGGGATCCTCCACAGAAATCCTCGAATATTTGATAGGCAGACTTTAGCGCCCCCCTGAGATCCCGGCACCCTGGGCAGCTGCCTACTGGGCGCCGCAGTCATGATAGGGCCCGGCAATGCGCTAGAGTGGAGTTGAGCTTCTAAATGTAGATGGGAGGCTGTGTGACTCTATGGGGAGACTTGGGGAGTCTGCATTTAGCCGGCAATAGGTGTGCCGTATTTAATGGGTGCAGCTAGGGAGATGGAGGGATCCCAGGGGTAGAGAGCTTCATGGGTGACGGTGTAATGGGGGTGTGCAGCACTAAGCAGTGCCAGGTCATTGTGGCACTTGTGGTGCCACGTCAGAATACTGCTGTACAACGTGGTTTATGTGTCAACCGGTGAACCTTGTGTAAGGCGTCCTAAATGTGCTCAAATTATAAACAGTTGACTTTGCACTTGTTGACCTTATAGCGGTCCACCTATTGTTGATCGACCTTGTAATTTTCGACCTTGAAACGGTCAACATATTTACCGGTCAACCTAATAGCGGACGACATAGAAACATAGAAACATAGAAACCACTTGGCCCATCTAGTCTGCCCCTTTTTTAAACATGTTACCTCAAACCATATTTGATCCTTATTTTTTGTAAGGATATCAATATGCCTATCCCAAGCATGTTTAAATTGTACTACTGTATTTGCCTCTACCACCTCTGATGGGAGGCTATTCCACTTATCTACTACTCTTTCTGTGAAGTAATTCTTCCTCAAATTTCCCCTGAATCTTCCTCCCTCTAGTTTCAGTGCATGTCCTCGTGTTCTGCTGCTCCTCTTCCTGTGAAGAATGTCTCCCACCTGGACCTTCCTCCCTCTAGTTTCAGTGCATGTCCTCGTGTTCTGCTGCTCCTCTTCCTGTGAAGAATGTCTCCCACCTGTACCTTGTTAAAACCCTTGATATATTTGAAAGTTTCTATCATGTCCCCCCTTTCCCTTCTCTGCTCTAAAGTATACATATTAAGATCTTTTAGTCTTTCCTGGTACGTTTTGTGATGTAGGCCATGCACTATTTTAGTTGCCCTTCTTTGTACAGTCTCTAATGTATTTATATCCTTCTGGAGATATGGCCTCCAGAACTGAACACAATACTCTAGATGAGGTCGTACCAATGACCTATACAGTGGCATTATTACTTCTTTCTACTGCTGATACCTCTCCCTATGCAACCAAGCATCTGACTTGCCTTCTTCATTGCTTTGTTACATTGCCTACCTGCCTTTAAGTCCCCTGAAATAGTGACACCTAGATCCCTCTCTTCCTCAGTAGTTTCCATTATAGTGCCATTTATGGTACAGTATATTTAGTATTTGGATTTTTGCAACCCAAGTGCATGATTTTGCATTTTTTGGCATTAAACTGTAGTTGCCATGCTCTTGACCATTCCTCTAATCTACCTAGATAATCAATCATTTGTTTTACCCCTCCTGGTGTGTCTACCCTGTTGCATACCTTTGTGTCATCTGCAAAAAGGCACATTTTACCCTCAATTCCATTTGCAATATCACCAATAAAGATATTAAAAAGCCCTGGTCCAAGTACAGATCCCTGGGGTACTCCACTTGTAACCTTTCCCTCCTTTGACTGTACTCCGTTTACTACAACTCTCTGTTTTCTGTCCTGCAACCATGCTCTTATCCATTCAACTATCTTAGAATCCAATCCCAAGCTTTCAAGTTTATTTAACAGTCTGCGATGTGGGACAGTGTCAAAAGCCTTACTAAAGTCTAGATAAGCTACATCTACAGCCCCACCTTGATCTATTACTTTAGTCACCCAGTCAAAAAAGTCAATAAGATTTGTTTGACATGATCTTCCCCCAGTAAACCCATGCTGTTTTGGATCCTGTAAATTGCTGGTTTTGAGATATTCTACAACTCTTTATTTTAAGAGTGTTTCCATCAATTTCCCTACTACTGATGTAAGGCTCACTGGTCGATAGTTGCTTACCTCTTCTTTGCTTCCACTTTTGTGCAGTGGGACTACATTCGCTGTTTTCCAGTCCTCTGGGATTACTCCAGTAGCTAGTGACTGGTTGAATAATTCTGGTATTGGTTTTACCAGCTCCCCTTTGAGCTCTTTTAGTATCCTTGGATGTATCCCATCTGGCCCCATTGATTTATCCACTTTCAGTTTTGAGAGTTCTGTGAGGACTTTCTCCTCTGTAAATGTACTTGTTTCTCCCTCAGTTTTCTGACTATACTTGCATCTTAATTGTGGCCCCTTCCCCTCTCTTTCAGCAGTGAATACTGAGCAGAAATAATTATTAATATTATCTGCTATTACATTGTCCCCCTCAAGAAAACTTCCACTCTCTGTCTTTAGTCTTATTATTCCACTTTTTGTTTTTCTCCTTTCACTTATATACCTAAAAAAAGTTTTCCCCCCTTTACCCACTGATTGGGCCATTTTCTCTTCAGCCTGTGCTTTTGCACATCTGATTACCTTCTTAGCCTCCTTCTGTCTAACATGATACACCTCTTTGTCCTCATTCTTCTGCGTCTTCTTAAATTTCTTAAAGGCCAACTTTTTTGCTTTCACAATACTTGCTACTTCTTTTGCAAACCACAATGGCTTCCTTTTTCGTGTGTTTTTCCTAACTCTTTTGACACAAAGTTCTGTTGCTTTTAGAATTGCTTTTTTTAATTTTTCCCACTTATCCTGCACTCCTTCCAAGTTCCTCCACTCTGCCAAAGAATCTCTTACAGAGTTTCCCATCTCTACAAAATCAGCCTTCCTAAAATCTAACACCTTTGTTTTTGTGTGCGATGAGTCAGTCACGACCTAGCGATTACCAACCTCGTACTTGTCGATAAAAATGCGGTCGACCTAGATACAGGTCGACCTAATAGCGGTCTACCTTTCTGCCGTAAGACCTTGCATATTTAGATCTAACTATCGACCATATGCTACTGTCTATCTATACACTTTCGATAAAACCGTACAGTCTGACTAACGGCTTCGACCAAAACACCGTCGATCTAATACTCGTCGACCATATAATCCCATTCCGATGGCGCAAATTAATTAATTTATTTTTTCTTACATTTCTATGTTTTTTAACCTTAATAGATAGTTAATTACAGTTCGAAGTTGTCTGTGTGTTTTTTAAAAATGGAAAAGTATATGTGTAACTTGTTTATAATCTTTTAAATAAGCAAACTGTACATACTGTATATAGATTATGTTATGTTCACATGCTGTAAGGGTTAATGTGTGTAATGAATATAGTAGTAATGTGTTTCAGTATATATTAGGATTTAATTGATTCAAATAGACAACAATCCCTTTTTAATGAGGTTGCCTAATTGCATAAGTGGGTCATGTGTTCGCTGTGTGTGCTCCGAAAAATAGTGTTGTATTGAGCGTAAATACTCCGCATCGGTGCCTACGGCCAGGTTCCCGTACGTTCTAACGCGGTAAGACCGTGCTTACGCTGTAAGACCGTGCAGAATCTGTACGTGTCCACCGCACACGCACGATTTTTATGTCGTCCGTACACACGCCCTGTTCTTAAAGAGTGAGTCCGTCCGAATGCGGGGGCTCAATGGGCGTTTCTACGGACGATGTCCGCATAGCGTTGTGTGCGGCCCGCTCCGTAAGAATTCGGGAATGTACGCACCGATCAGAATAAGGGCCAGGGAGAGAGTGTGAGGGAGAAAGGGTGACCATTTGCATGCGCCATCAGTGGCGTAAGGTCCTTGACCGGAGGCAAGATAAATGTTGGTCTACCACAGTCCCCTCACTAATGTATACAGTATCTATATACACACACATAGACACCTCTGTCACTCAATAAAAACACAAACCTCTGTCCCACTGATGTGTCACAGCTCCCGATGTGTGTCCCATCAAGAGGGGGCTTGCCTGTCCTCTGGCTACTGTGAGAGGTGGCTTGCGGGTCGTCTGGCTCCTGTTAGAGGTGGTATGTGGGTCGGCTGTTAAAAAATGTAAAACTAAAATCACCTAAATGACAGAGGGGCACATTCATTGGTGATCCCTCTAAATCCGCCACGGCCACTCAACACAAACACATGCACCTTTTTCACTCAGACACATGCACACCTCTTTCAGTTAATATGTACATGTACATGCACACACACACACACACACACACACACACACACACACACACTCACACACACATACATCATTCTATCACTTAAAAACCCTCAAAACCCCTCACTTAAATACACCACATACCTGTTTCACTAAAAACACACATGCACATACACCTTTCACTGCACACACTCAGGGTAGTATTCAATGCGGCCGGCGAGGGGGTTAAACAGTGAGGATCGCAGAAAACCGGCGATCATCCCTGTTTAACCCCCTCGCCAACCGCTTGACCTATTCAACGTTGTGGGGGAATCCTCGCCGTCACAGGACGGCGAGAATTCCCCAAAACAGCGAGACCCGCGGCTAATGCAGTGAACCCGCTGTATATAGCCGCGAGTCTCGCTGCTTCTGCAGCCGCATACGCCAATTCCCCCTCACTCAAAAAACGGAGCGAGGGGGAATTGGCGTATGAGGGGGGTGAGTTTAATACTGACAGGGTAAATGGTGACAGCGAGCAGGAAGACCTGCTCGCTGTTGCCGCTTGCCCACAGCATTGAATACAGCCCACACACCCCTGTCACTTTAAAAAACATACATACACCTCATTCACTTACTGTATAAACATCAATCACAGGCCTCTTAAAAAAAAACAAAAAAACGTGCAGAACATATACAGTACCATTATATTACACACATCCCCCATATTACAGCCAATACATTGCACACCAGCCCCCATATTACAGCTTGTCCACATAACCATAACATTATATTACATTATGCAGCCCCCTGCCCCCCCCCCACACTGATATATTATACACCCTCCCCCCCCACACTGTGATGCATCATACACCCTCCCCCCCAAACACTGATACATTATACATCCCCCCCCCAAACACTGTGATACATTATACACTCCCCCCCAAACACTGTGATACATTATACACCCCCCCCCCCACACACACACACACACACACACTGTGATACATTATACAACCCCCCCCCACACACACACACACACACACACACACACACACACACACTGTGATACATTATACACCCTTCCCCTCCCCCCTGTGCATTAAATTATACACACACACACATTATACACAGCCTCCCTCTCCCCAGTGCACAATCACATGTCTGTGTTGCTCCTTCCTGGGAGGAGCAGGGACTTCCTGGTGAAGGTCTGAGGGAGGCAGCATAGGAGCAGGGACAGAGAGCGGGGCTGGCCTGATGGATGGAGCCTGAGCCTCCTGCCGTGCTCAGTGTTTGTGGTGGGCGGGGCCAGCCTCCGGGAAGTAGCAGAGGCAAGCATTGGCTGTCAGCTCTCTGCTCCTCCCGAGAGTCCCGCCCCCGATGCACAGCCTCAGCTCAGAGTGACATCCTGCACTGTCTGCAGCTCGGCCACCCAACCCCGCTGTGGCCTGCTGCGATGTGCTGAGCTCTCTGCTAGCCCCGCCCACCACCATTTCCGGACGCGCACCTGTAATAATCGGGAGCGAAGGCAAGCCTGATTTAAATAGAGCGCCAGCGCTACCCGAATCCGCACTTCCGGGTAGCGCTGGCCGCACTGTTCTCTTCTGACAGACACTAGAGGTATAGCAGTACCTCTAGTGTCTGTCTCCTATAAGGTGGCGGCCATTATGGGAGAGGCTGTCACCTTACATTCGTGCGGCCAGGAAGCTGCTGAACACACGGAGGTGGCCGGCGGCTGCGGCGGTGATGGCTGGGCTGCGGCAGCGTGTGCAAGATGCACACAGCGGCCCAGCCAGTAGATAGTCATACCGGCCTAGGGGGCATGTGGCACTCTGCCCCCCGGCCCAGCCCGCCTCTGGTCATGAGCCTGCCTGCCCCCTCCGATCCTTAGGCATCTGCAGGTGGAAGAGGAAGGGTTGCACTGCGAGGTGACATAAAACATGTTAGTTTGTACTGTGTGTAAATACGTTGCACCATGCAGCCTCCCAAACCTGAACAATAATCCTATAATGCCACCTCCATGCATTCTCCTTTTTCCCTTTCCGACCTTGTCTCTATCCGTCCTTGTCTCTATCCGTATACAAGTGACTGAATAGCTACCCCCATGGAAATTTGTAACATCCCATGAAGCCCCGTTGGCATTGGACATTGTTGGACTAAGCTTGTTCAGTAAATAGTGCATTACCTTTGGTCTAAATGACCATGACAGGGAACTTGTACTAAGCTTCAAAAGAAGGGGCTGTTATCCCTTGTATTAGCATAAAGGTTATAACAGGGTTGCCGACCCTCCCGGAATTTGCGGGAGTCTCCCGAAAATCGGGTCCTTCCTCCCGGCCCCCGGAAGGGTGGGCAACCCTCCCGGAATCAGGGGGACCCCCACTGAGCCCCCCGATAGCGGCACCGTGGGTCTCAGGGGAGGGGGCGGAGCTAAAACGGCACAATCGTGACTTTTAGCCCCGCCCCCTCCATGGATATCAGTTAATTTGGCTGTTTGTCGTAATGGGGGTGGGGCTTAATGACGTCACCGTTAAGCCACCGCCCCCAAAACTCGTAATGCAAGATTCCTCTCCGGGCTTCTCCCGGAGAGGATTTTTTGAAAGTCGGCAACCCTGGGTTATAAGATGTAGCCACCACATTGCTGGCAGGTGCACTGCACATAGGTCTTCCCTGCTAAGGCCAAGCATGTAGCCCTTTAAACAAAAAAACAAAAACAAAAAAAAAATAACTTACAAACTTAGTTGCTGTGAGAACTATGGTTCCACCCCTGTGCCCTAATTATATTCATTACTTCTTATACAATTGCATGAATTGACTTAACAGAATTCTAACAGCAAAGGATTTTTTATAAAGCAGCAGATTAACCCAGCGCTTTTCAGGAAGCAACAGTAAGTTTGGATCTGCCAAAGATATAACAGTCTAATATGAAGTAAAATGCTTATCATGCACAGATGTAATGAATTCACTTATTGATATCCTGTACTATTATTATTATTGTACATACATGCACGTAACAATGAACTTACTCATTTGTATGTGACACCAGCTTAATCTAACCTGTTACCATATATCATTCCCCCATTCAGCAACATATTTATAATACTGTACAAGGACTTGTTTGGGATTAAAAACTTTGTGATACCCCTTTTTACATCTGTTTCCTGGCTCCATCTCTGGTTTTATCTACAACCTATTGGAAAAGAAACCGCTACGGGCGTGTTTCCCCCATTAAAGGGGTGAGTAAGGTACGCTATTAGCTTTCAGGTTTTAACCTGGCATGATATTACAAAATCATGCACAGAGCCATACGTTGAAATATACCCTTTTTATTTTCCTTTGAAAATTCATATCTGGGGAAGCTTAAGGTGCAAATACCACACCACAGATCCAGGCAAGACATACCATCTATCATACCTGGGAGAAAAACCACACGAAAGAAACCTTTACAGGCTTCAAAATACCCCACCACATTGTGAGTAGGGTACGCCCATCTTATTTCCATTCTTTAGAAGAAAGAAATCCGCTATGCATGCTCACTTTATACATTTATCACGTAAATAAGACACCCTTTATATAATTTCTTTTTGAGCACGTGTGGAACCTTCGATCCCGAAGACCCACATTAAAGATATAAGGTCCATCACACCGAGGAGGAACTGGTGTAAAGAAACCTTTATATGTTTGAAGCCATCTGACTACACCGTGAGTAGGGGTACGCCCTCCTGTTATCAACACTTAAAGAAACCTTTACATGTGTTCCCCCTCACTTTATATGCGTAAGTGAGGTACGCAGTCACAGTCTCACGACTCATGCCTAGCCATTTTTTTTGCACTAATGTGAAAAACAAAGAAAGCATTTAATATAACAGAATCTAAGATTTCGTTTTCACTTTCTTCGAGCACATGTCTCCATCTACACTGGAATAAAAAGAAGTCACATAGGACGTCCGAAAAAAGATACCCTTATAGGAGGAACACCTGCACGATACCACGTGAGTTTGGGTACGCCTGTGGAAATTATTAAACCCACTTATATTATCACCACAATTGGTGGTCTATATACAAAAAATTGACACTCACAGATTTAATAATTGTTTATTTGTCTTTCTTTGGAATACACTAATTGGGATCGGATCATCAACCTCCATATGAGAATTGTTGCAGATACATCTGTAAGAGAAATCTTCAGTCACCAGAAAAGACATTTGAGTACACCATTTGCGCCGTTTTTCTATTTCCCCGTGTTGTATTTTTTCCTGTATGTATTGTGAAGTTAGGGTGTAACTTCTGGGGTTTGTGAACTTAGGCTGCATTGCGCCACGTATTACCTGTCACCTTGTTTCGTTATATTTATAATACTGTCTATTATACCCCTATGATGCCTTGCACGCTGAAAATTGCACCGCATAATTAATTTTCCTGCCTTATTTTGCATTATATTTAACATTAAACAACATTATTTTTTAACATTAAAAACAAAACAATGCGTTCCCATATTTGGATTCTGCCTATCTAAGCATATGCTTTGCTGTATCCTATAAACTCACTAGCGGGTATCCCCACAGGCCACACCCCAAAATCATCACATAAAACCATAACTTAGCTTAACTTATCTATAAACTTATCTAAAATAAAAACACGGACACAAGTGCTGGCGTTTCAAACAGACTGTCAAAATGTATTTTGACAAGCAACTAGGATAACTATAAAATGGTGGCGGCATCAAAGAACGGTCATTATAGGAAAGTGGGGTTTAAAGATGTTCATGCATACCATCGCTGGGTTTACTCTCCCTACACAACCATCGCGGCAGATGGTAAATGGCCATCCCCCGTGCAGAAGCGTGGTCCATGACAATCGTTGTCAAGGGAGAGCGCACCCCACTATCTACATACACACAGATCTATTAGAGATGACCGTTCTTTACCGCCACCGAAGAAGAGAAAATAGGGACGGGTGGGCGTGGCTTCCTGAGACAGAGGAGGATCACACTAACTCGTGATCAGTTCTAAGCCTGCTAATCCCTCCCCCTGGCTCTGATAGGCCTTGTGCCCATCCTCATCCACATAACATGTGACATCTAGCAAGTGCAGCCTGCTGGAACCCTGCGTGGTTTATGTCAGCCTCATTGCTTATTCAGCATTCGGTGTCTCTTAAACTCACTAGCGGTTATCCCCACAGGCCACACCCCAAGATCATCACATAAAACCATAACTTAGCTTAACTTATCTATAACCTTATCTAAAATAAAAACACGGACACAAGTGCTGGCGTTTCAAACAGACTGTCAAAATGTATTTTGACAAACAACTAGGATAACTATAAAATGGTGGCAGCACCAAAGAACGGTCATTATAGGAAAGTGGGGTTTAAAGATGTTCATGCATACCATCGCTGGGTTTACTCTCCCTACACAACCATCGCGGCAGATGGTAAATGGCCATCCCCCGTGCAGAAGCGTGGTCCATGACAATCGTTGTCAAGGGAGAGCGCACCCCACTATCTACATACACACAGATCTATTAGAGATGACCGTTCTTTACCGCCAAAAGCCAGGCTCCAAGCCGCAGCCACCGCCACCACTCTGCTAAAAACGCTCAGCACTGGGAACTCAACCATTCAAATATGTCGCCCAAAAAAAGAGCCATACCTTCAGAGCTCAAATGAACACCATCACTCCTGTACAGCTCTTCACGCTGAAAAGTGATGGTGTCATGGCGAACCACACCCCCGCCATTAGCTAGCAAGTATCTCTCCACTGCTGCGTTCACCTTCTTTCGAGAACGCTCAAGGCGGGGGCAAGACCTGGCCGCCCTCCATACTCTCCTTGAGATCATGGAGGACCAAACCAATCGGCAACGAGGCAATGCTTGGGAGATAATGTGGAGGTCCCTGATTATCACGGAGCGCAGCTCCAAAGCGAACCCTTGGCCCAAATCATTGCCAACCAGGTGGAAGATGATAACTTCAGGGACCCCATAATCATGCAAGGCACTGAACATATGGGCCTGCAATCCGACCCATCGCATTCCTCGCACACCCAACCACCTAACCGACCCAGCTTCAGGGAACATGCATACATCGTGTGCGATATTAGCCCGCGAGGCCCAAAATACAAAAGAGTGGCTGAGCAACCACACCGATTTTTCATCCTGTCGACCTGCAATATTTACAGAGAGGTTAGTAACTTTTGTCGACATGTTGCACACCCCCAGTCACACAGCACGGTTAGGAGTATAAGGAGAAGGAAAAACCTTGGCTGACCAGCTCTTGAGGCACAAAACACACCGCCTGGAGTAAACTAACAAGTACGTCATGCCCGATTGAATTGGAAGCCAAATTGTGCCCCCAGGCGGATGTGAAAAAACACCTCAAGGCCCCCACTGGAAGTTGGCGAGTACTTATGCGTCCAGTTGAGCATGGTAAAAGGAGACAGATAAAGATGGCCGAATATACCTGCGGAATGCTGCCGAGCGCCATCGACCCAGAGACTGAATCTCTGCGTCAGAGCGGCCCTCAGCAGCCGCCGAGGTAGCAGCCCCAATCCTAAAGGAATGAGACCCAAATTCCTTTGGATCGAGACCAATGGCCTCCAGCGCCCGCCCCAATACGTGAACAAACTGGTATTTGGTGAGGGGAGACCCATATTGATGCATCAACCACGCACCTGGTAGATCAGGGCGGACCCGTGCGAAGGCCGTAGCCAACTCCACTGGGCACACCCCGTCTACCGCGCACAGGAGCAAAGACAGCCACCGCCCCCTGCCAGCCTGATCTGTCTTGGAACGTCGCAGGTGACAAAGCACCGCATCTGGTTGGACCGCCAGGTCATCCACGGCCAACGGTGAGGGCAGCCGCTTAGACGGGGCTACCAGCTCTCCTATCCTGAAGGCCCCATGATAAGCCATGGCATACGCCATGCGGAACAGCAGGACCTCATAAGCAGGCCAGCAAATGTCCCCCAGGGCACCCAGCAAAGCTGGTAGCAATGACAAATCAATTGGACGCCTACAGTCTGGGAGGGCCGGCGATGCTCGCCGCCAACCGCGCAAGGCCCTGGACACCAGAAAAGACCGGGACGGGTCCGCCCTGCCATGCAGGGACGAGAAAAAGGACACCCCTGACAAAATCCTGCGCACTGAGGCGACAGAACGGCCCAAGGAGTATAGACTCCATACAAAAGCCACCATGGCCTCAGCTGGGGTCTTACCTGTTTGAGGGGCAGACAGCCGAAACTGTTCCCACTCATGCCATCCCTCCTGATAGAAACGGAGCGTCCTGGGGGCGACGGCCCTTATGGCTATCCCCTCCATTCCGGCCAGATCACCTGCCAAACATAAGGAGGACAACACTCGCCAGTTAGAGAGGCCTCAGGAGCTAAAGATCGGAACTTAGCCCAATCTGCTCTGGACAGTGCATCCGCCACGGAATTTTCCACTCCGGGGACGTGCTTCGCCACAAATTGTACATTGAGCTGTAGGCACCGCAAAACGAGCCTTGCCAGTAGGCGCACCACCGGCAGAGAGGAAGAACTCTGCCGGTTAATAGCATGGACCACACCCAAATTGTCACACCAGAAAACTATGCTGGAATGTTCCAGCCTATCTCCCCAGATCTCCAGTGACACTATGATGGGGAACAGCTCCAGCAAAAGCAGGTTTTTTGTAAGGCCCTTCGTTACCCATTCCACGGGCCATGGGGCTGCACACCATGACCCGTGCAAGAAGGCACCAAAACCGACCCCACCCGCCGCATCGGTGAACAACTGCAACTGTACGTTGCTGCGAGGGGGTGAGGGCAAAATTAGGACCCCATTAAACTGATTCAGGAAGGTAAGCCAGACCCTAAGGTCCGGCTTTAGTTCCGCCGTCAGCCGGATGAAATGGAGGGGGTTCTTAATCCCGGCCATGGCGCTCTCCAGTTTCCTGCAGAAAACCCTGCCCATAGGGATTACCCAGACTACAAAATGCAGAAGTCCCAGCAACGACTGGAGCTGCTGCAGACGGAGCTTGCCCTTAGACAGTGCGAGTGAGATTGCCCCTCCCAGCCTATCCAGCTTGTCCAGCATCCCGCCACTGTGTCAATTTCGATGCCCAAGAAGGAGAGGCACGTCACCAACACCAATCCGTCTTGTCCGTCGCGATGGGAACACCGAAGTGGTGGAACAGCCTCTGGGTGTAACCCAGCAGGTCCCCACAGCGGGAGGAACCCGTGGGGCCCACGCACAGGAAGTCGTCCAAGTAGTGGGCAATGCCGGCCTCTCCTGAGCCCGTCTCCACGCACCAATGTAGGAAACTACTGAAACACTCAAAATAGGCGCAGGAGATGGAGCAGCCCATGGGCAAGCACCTGTCCACGTAGAAGCCCGTGGGCAGGCGAAAACCCATGTACCGAAACGAGTCCAGATGCAAAGGCAGCAAGCGAAAGGCCGACTCAACGTCGATCTTTGCCAGCAAAGCCCCTGGGCCAAAGCCCCGCACCATAGACAGGGCCTGTTCAAAGGACTGGTAGCATACCCAACACAATTCCTCAGGAATAGCATCATTGACTGACCCTCCCACCGGGTGTGACAGGTGCTGAATGAGCCTGAACTTGCCTTGCGCCTTTTTGGGGACCACCCCAATAGGGGAAATCACCAAATCGGCGATTGGGGGAACCGGGAAGGGGCCCACCATTCTGCCTAGGCTCACCTCTTTGGAGACTTTCTCCAGGACTATATGGGGCGTCTGAATGGCTGACTTCAGGTTCCGGGGGGCCACGGCACCCACCTCCCCACGGATGAGAAGACGGAAGCCGTGACGGAAACCGGACTCCAAAAAAAACGCTTCCTCCCTGTTAGGGTATGCACCCAGCCAGCCGGCCAGGCTGCCGACCCGAACCGGGGACAGGGCCTTACTGAGGTGGACCTCCGGCGCCCTGAGCCGCCTGGGGGCCACCCTGCTTTCCTTTCTTACAGTCCTTGACTGGGTGAGGACCCCAGCATTTTGAGCAAGAATGCTTGTATTTGCACCTAGCTCCCAAGGAGCAGCCGACTCCATTGAACGCATAGCAACGTCCGGCGGAGGAGCCCCCCGCCCCTCCACAAAAGGGAGCAGGACCCTTAGTGGTTTTTGGAGCAACAGCCGTGGAAGTAGAGGGCTTAGGGCCCATCCAAATCTCCACGTCCTTGCAGCCCAATTTCATGACCGCAAGGCCTGATTGCTTGCGCCTGAAATTCTCATCATAAGAGCGCCAAGTCGAATCGCCATCAGAAAGGTACATCGCGTGGATCATATGCATGTAGCATACCACATTCATATGCTCCTCGGGCCTGGTCTCTAAATAACAGGCCGCGAACATGAAAAGACCTGTCTGCCACCGGTGGTAAGTGCAGTAGGCCTCCTCGCCAATCCCCCCTTTACGCTTGGCTTCCTTATATTCTTTCTCGGCTTGGGCTGTCATGGTGAAGAAACTGACATATTTCCCTTCATTGATCCTCTCTTGCACACTGCGCCTCAGCCCCCTAAGCACCGCGGTGTTTTCATAATGTACCACCTCACCCCTTTGGAATAATGGGGACCCCAAGCTGCCGCTGGAATGCCGACGGCGTCGCCCGTGGTGATTTTCGCCCACCATCCTCCCCGGAAGTCTCTGAATCCGAACAGCCAGAGGAGGACGTGGAGAGCGAGTGTCTACGCCTGCGCCGCTTGTCTCTTTTCACTGACCCACCTGATGCGCCAACCGCTGGCACGAGGCTCATCTCCACGGGTACGGCAGGGGACCCTGCCATCGAGGGTCCAGAGGCGACCGCCAAGGAAGGGGCCGCTCCGCTCAGGGGCACCGGTCCCGTGCACTTGGTGCAGGTGTAGCCAGGGGCCCACCGGCAGCGGCCGGTAAGGCAACTGGTGTGGGAGTAGTCACCCCGCCCCCGGGAGAGGCCCCTTGGGATCGGCTCATGAATGATGTCAGTAGGGCCATGAACTGCTGCACCCCATCCCCCGAAGGGGTAGGCTGGGGGCCCTGGCTATCCGTAGCCTGACTAGAGGAGGTACTCCCCGCAGCTACCCCCGCCCCTAGACCAGCCCTGCGTCGCGGAATGAGTCTGCGCCTCCGCAGCCACTGGCGCCTGGTAACCCCAGGTGGGGGAGCAGGCCCACGCCCTGTAGAGCGAGTGGGTGTTTGAGGGGGAACCCCCCTCCCAGGTGGTGTGCGCCCCCCACCGGCAGACACTACTATAGGGGTTGACTGTGCCAATCTGCTGGCCAGTACTGGGATGCCGGAGGGTCTGGGTGAACCAAGTGACTGGGCACCCCTCCCCCTGGTGGCGCCCGACTGCTGCTGCTGCCCCCCGGAGCCCCCTGCGGGACCCCTTGACTGCTGTGGACTGCAAGGCCCCCCTCCCGCCGTGCCTACTGGGCCGTATGGAGGGGGCCTGATTCGGGGCTGCGTCTGACACCTGCAGGCCGCGGCCTCTGCCGCGTACCCGATTAGCTGCGCCACGGGCTCTACTACCGCCCGACCCCCCTGATGACACCCGGGGCACACTGCCGCCGCGGCCTACCCCACGCCGACGCACCGTCACGCGGCTGGGCGCGTCATCATCAGGCGCCTCACCAGCCGCCGCACGTCCCTCCCGCGAACCACGGCCCTGCACCGCGCACCCCCTCCGGCGACAGCACCTGGAGGGGAGGCAGCTACAGGACCCGCAGCACCCCCGGGGGGTAGGGGGCGTCACGCAGACGGGTGGAAGGCCTGGAGACCCTGCTGGGGCGAGACATGGCGCGGACAGCGAGGGCACAGCACAGAGGTATACCTGGGAGTGCCAGAGGTTTTTTTTAGCACGCTGGGGCTGGACAACCGAGCAAAATGCTCAAGCTAAATACCTAGAGAGTTCTTGGCAGAGATCCTATCTGGGCAGCAGCTTCCTGAGACAGAGGAGGATCACACTAACTCGTGATCAGTTCTAAGCCTGCTAATCCCTCCCCCTGGCTCTGATAGGCCTTGTGCCCATCCTCATCAACATAACATGTGACATCTAGCAAGTGCAGCCTGCTGGAACCCTGCGTGGTTTATGTCAGCCTCATAAGCAATATTATATTATGTTCTGAAAACTATGTAATTCCCCTAGTACATATGAAATGACACAACTCTGTGCTCATCTGTAATCATACATTTCATGTTTGTACGGCGCTGCGAAACACTTGTGGCGCCTTATAAATAAAACTATTATAATAATAATAATAACAATATTAATGTGTTATTGCACAAATGATACATTTGTTTATCATTGCTAGGCAGCCTGCTGACTCCATTATATGCTCTGCTTAGTGGGAGGAGTAGATGAATGGATTGTATTGAAAGGATACCTCTATCATGATCTCTACATGCTATGCCATGTAAACAAGCCCTCAGTAATTTAATTAGGGGGAGGGGGGATTGGACATTATTTGCAACTTGCCTGAACATTGGGCCTAATTCTTTGCTGTTTTGCTAAAGGCTGCAGCGCATACTTGCCGACTTTGGCATACTCCTTTCCGGGAGAAGCCCGGAGAGGAGTGAAAGGGGGCGGTTAGAGGCTTCGTTTTGGGGGCGGGGCACGGGTGATGTCATCAAGCCCCGCCCCCATAACGGGCTGAAGCCTCAATTTGCGGGTCCGTGGGAGGGGCTAAAAATGACGCGAAATGCCGCGAATTGCGTCATTTAGCCCGCCCCCTCCCTGCGGACCAGCGAAAGTCGTAGTTTTTAGACCGCGGGAAGAGGGGGAGCCGAGGCTGTAGGGAAATGCAGGAGACTTGCCCCCCTTCCCGGGGGACCGGGAGGGGGACCCGATTTGCGGGACCCTCCCGGCCATTCCAGGAGGGTAGGTAAGTATGCTCCCTAAGTACTCATTTTTTGGCCTTAAACTGCTAGAAGTCTGCATTGAAAAAACTTCTGTTAGGTAATAGGTGTAAAACTCTATTAGGTGCTGTTATTCCTTAGGGGAAAGTTACCCAGCATAATATAAAACATGTGGTAAAATTCTATCTGCCCGTCTCCACGCACCAATGTAGGAAACTACTGAAACACTCAAAATAGGCGCAGGAGATGGAGCAGCCCATGGGCAAGCACCTGTCCACGTAGAAGCCCGTGGGCAGGTGAAAACCCATGTACCGAAACGAGTCCAGATGCAAAGGCAGCAAGCGAAAGGCCGACTCAACGTCGATCTTTGCCAGCAAAGCCCCTGGGCCAAAGCCCCGCACCATAGAGAGGGCCTGTTCAAAGGACTGGTAGCGTACCCAACACAATTCCTCAGGAATAGCATCGTTGACTGACCCTCCCACCGGGTGTGACAGGTGCTGAATGAGCCTGAACTTGCCTTGCGCCTTTTTGGGGACCACCCCAATAGGGGAAATCACCAAATCGGCGATTGGGGGAACCGGGAAGGGGCCCACCATTCTGCCTAGGCTCACCTCTTTGGAGACTTTCTCCAGGACTATATGGGGCATCTGAATGGCTGACTTCAGGTTCCGGGGGGCCACGGCACCCACCTCCCCACGGATGAGAAGACGGAAGCCGTGACGGAAACCGGACTCCAAAAAAAACGCTTCCTCCCTGTTAGGGTATGCACCCAGCCAGCCGGCCAGGCTGCCGACCCGAACCGGGGACAGGGCCTTACTGAGGTGGACCTCCGGCGCCCTGAGCCGCCTGGGGGCCACCCTGCTTTCCTTTCTTACAGTCCTTGACTGGGTGAGGACCCCAGCATTTTGAGCAAGAATGCTTGTATTTGCACCTAGCTCCCAAGGAGCAGCCGACTCCATTGAACGCATAGCAACGTCCGGCGGAGGAGCCCCCCGCCCCTCCACAAAAGGGAGCAGGACCCTTAGTGGTTTTTGGAGCAACAGCCGTGGAAGTAGAGGGCTTAGGGCCCATCCAAATCTCCACGTCCTTGCAGCCCAATTTCATGACCGCAAGGCCTGATTGCTTGCGCCTGAAATTCTCATCATAAGAGCGCCAAGTCGAATCGCCATCAGAAAGGTACATCGCGTGGATCATATGCATGTAGCATACCACATTCATATGCTCCTCGGGCCTGGTCTCTAAATAACAGGCCGCGAACATGAAAAGACCTGTCTGCCACCGGTGGTAAGTGCAGTAGGCCTCCTCGCCAATCCCCCCTTTACGCTTGGCTTCCTTATATTCTTTCTCGGCTTGGGCTGTCATGGTGAAGAAACTGACATATTTCCCTTCATTGATCCTCTCTTGCACACTGCGCCTCAGCCCCCTAAGCACCGCGGTGTTTTCATAATGTACCACCTCACCCCTTTGGAATAATGGGGACCCCAAGCTGCCGCTGGAAAGCCGACGGCGTCGCCCGTGGTGATTTTCGCCCACCATCCTCCCCGGAAGTCTCTGAATCCGAACAGCCGGAGGAGGACGTGGAGAGCGAGCGTCTACGCCTGCGCCGCTTGTCTCTTTTCACTGACCCACCTGATGCGCCAACCGCTGGCACGAGGCTCATCTCCACGGGTACGGCAGGGGACCCTGCCATCGAGGGTCCAGAGGCGACCGCCAAGGAAGAGGCCGCTCCGCTCAGGGGCACCGGTCCCGTGCCCGGCTCCGGAGCTGCTGCACTTGGTGCAGGTGTAGCCAGGGGCCCACCGGCAGCGGCCGGTAAGGCAACTGGTGTGGGAGTAGTCACCCCGCCCCCGGGGGAGGCCCCTTGGGATCGGCTCATGAATGATGTCAGTAGGGCCATGAACTGCTGCACCCCATCCCCCGAAGGGGTGGACTGGGGGCCCTGGCTATCCGTAGCCTGACTAGAGGAGGTACTCCCCGCAGCTACCCCCGCCCCTAGACCAGCCCTGCGTCGCGGAATAAGTCTGCGCCTCCGCAGCCACTGGCGCCTGGTAACCCCAGGTGGGGGAGCAGGCCCACGCCCTGTAGAGCGAGTGGGTGTTTGAGGGGGAACCCCCCTCCCAGGTGGTGTGCGCCCCCACCGGCAGACACTACTATAGGGGTTGACTGTGCCAATCTGCTGGCCAGTACTGGGATGCCGGAGGGTCTGGGTGAACCAAGTGACTGGGCACCCCTCCCCCTGGTGGCGCCCGACTGCTGCTGCTGCCCCCTGGAGCCCCCTGCGGGACCCCTTGACTGCTGTGGACTGTGCGCCCCCCTGCCAGACTGCAAGGCCCCCCTCCCGCCGTGCCTACTGGGCCGTATGGAGGGGGCCTGATTCGGGGCTGCGTCTGACACCTGCAGGCCGCGGCCTCTGCCGCGTACCCGATTAGCTGCGCCACGGGCTCTACTACCGCCCGACCCCCCTGATGACACCGGGGCACACTGCCGCCGCGGCCTACCCCACGCCGACGCACCGTCACGCGGCTGGGCGCGTCATCATCAGGCGCCTCACCAGCCGCCGCACGTCCCTCCCGCGAACCACGGCCCTGCACCGCGCACCCCCTCCGGCGACAGCACCTGGAGGGGAGGCAGCTATAGGACCCGCAGCACCCCCGGGGGGTAGGGGGCGTCACGCAGACGGGTGGGAGGCCTGGAGACCCTGCTGGGGCGAGACATGGCGCGGACAGCGAGGGCACAGCACAGAGGTATACCTGGGAGTGCCAGAGGTTTTTTTTAGCACGCTGGGGCTGGACAACCGAGCAAAATGCTCAAGCTAAATACCTAGAGAGTTCTTGGCAGAGATCCTATCTGGGCAGCAGCTTCCTGAGACAGAGGAGGATCACACTAACTCGTGATCAGTTCTAAGCCTGCTAATCCCTCCCCCTGGCTCTGATAGGCCTTGTGCCCATCCTCATCAACATAACATGTGACATCTAGCAAGTGCAGCCTGCTGGAACCCTGCGTGGTTTATGTCAGCCTCATAAGCAATATTATATTATGTTCTGAAAACTATGTAATTCCCCTAGTACATATGAAATGACACAACTCTGTGCTCATCTGTAATCATACATTTCATGTTTGTACGGCGCTGCGAAACACTTGTGGCGCCTTATAAATAAAACTATTATAATAATAATAATAACAATATTAATGTGTTATTGCACAAATGATACATTTGTTTATCATTGCTAGGCAGCCTGCTGACTCCATTATATGCTCTGCTTAGTGGGAGGAGTAGATGAATGGATTGTATTGAAAGGATACCTCTATCATGATCTCTACATGCTATGCCATGTAAACAAGCCCTCAGTAATTTAATTAGGGGGAGGGGGGATTGGACATTATTTGCAACTTGCCTGAACATTGGGCCTAATTCTTTGCTGTTTTGCTAAAGGCTGCAGCGCATACTTGCCGACTTTGGCATACTCCTTTCCGGGAGAAGCCCGGAGAGGAGTGAAAGGGGGCGGTTAGAGGCTTCGTTTTGGGGGCGGGGCACGGGTGATGTCATCAAGCCCCGCCCCCATAACGGGCTGAAGCCTCAATTTGCGGGTCCGTGGGAGGGGCTAAAAATGACGCGAAATGCCGCGAATTGCGTCATTTAGCCCGCCCCCTCCCTCCGGACCAGCGAAAGTCGTAGTTTTTAGACCGCGGGAAGAGGGGGAGCCGGGGCTGTAGGGAAATGCAGGAGACTTGCCCCCCTTCCCGGGGGACCGGGAGGGGGACCCGATTTGCGGGACCCTCCCGGCCATTCCAGGAGGGTAGGTAAGTAGGCTCCCTAAGTACTCATTTTTTGGTCTTAAACTGCTAGAAGTCTGCATTGAAAAAACTTCTGTTAGGTAATAGGTGTAAAACTCTATTAGGTGCTGTTATTCCTTAGGGGAAAGTTACCCAGCATAATATAAAACATGTGGTAAAATTCTATCTGCATTAAAGATTGAATTCATAAGATTACAGAGACATTGGGAGTTTGTGACATCAGATCAGTGGCGTAACTATAGCACCGCAGCCCCCGCCACCGTGGGGGGGCGCTGTGCATGTGGGGGCGCCGGGGGCTGCGGTGCTATAGTTACACCCCCCCTAACGGCAGGGGGGCGCACAAAACTTAGTTACACCACTGCATCAGATGGTAGCAGGGTGCCGAATATGGAATTAAGTAAAAGAATAAGAAGGGATACAAATGCCAATAAATATTCCTAGATACTTATAATATTTCTGGATCATTCCTCTGCTGCTTTCTGGATGTTCTTGCTGGTGCCCGCTGCTGCTGGGAGTCGGGTAAGGAGGGGAAGGGCTGTGCTCTGGCTGCGAGTGCTCCTACCCGACTCTGTGTGTATGTCCCGGCTGCTGCTGCATCTCTTCGGCGCTGCTGACCGCTGCTGGAGTCCTGTATTCTGCCTCTTTCTTCCTCTCGGCTGGCCCGTTCCACAGCTGGATGCTGCCCTCCTGGTGCCGATCTCAGATCTCCTGCTGCTGGAGCCCTCCTTGCTTTCTTCTGCTGCTGCTCCGGTCCCTTAAATCTCGCTGACACTTCTCTGGATCTCTTAGGATGGTCCATTGCTTCTTTTTAACTTTAAAGCTGCTGGTGAGTCACAACAATCCTTACGGTGTGCCCTCTTGCTCTCTCTGATCCTCCCCCTTTTACCTGTCCTATCCTTAAGTATGAGTCTACTCCCATGGGGAGGCGCCTACTACCTTATTCTCTCTTACCTTCCCCCCTTTTATCACCCCATATCCTTTCACTGTTATCTCCCTGCCCCCGTCCTAATACCAGCAAGACATTGGTAGCACTTCATGGCCTTGGGAGCCCAGACTAATAGTTTACGGTCTCTCCCGGCTAGTCGCCGCTCGCTCATATTTCTATTACTATGCCTGCATTATTTGACTTCCATTTTGCAGAGGAAGAGTGGGTGGAATACAGACATTTCTGTATGGAAGCGGTAACGGAATGTCTCCGAATTCTTCTCTGGCTATTCGCTAATCAATGCGTCCTCATATGTCCGGTCACTGCTGTCGCATCTTTGGCTCCCCCATAAAGGGGCCAATTTATGTCGGTTCCGTAAGCTGCGGACATCGCAGCTTACCGAGTGCAAGAGAAGCCGCCCACTGCCCGGCCAAATACGCAACCCCCCCCTGCCACCGAATCTCCTCGGAAACATGCTAGAACATGCGCATGAGCCCTAGCGGGAGTAGTCATTCAATGTTTTCTTGGGGGTGCCCATAAAATTCTGGGCGTTCCCAGGGCCGGCACCACCACTAGGCAGCTCTAGGCATTTGCCTAGGGCGCCGGCACCTGGAGGGCGGCAGTTCGCCCCTCACCCACAGCATGGAGGGTTAGCGAACTGTGTAAAAAACTTGCGGCTCCGGCATACCTGCAGTGCTGGAGCGGGCCGGGGTGTCCGTGCCGCGGGGGTACCTGCGGCGCTGTCATTGTGTATAAAGCTGGCGGCGGCCGGTGTGGTCCCTGCAGTGAATAGAAAATAACTAGCGCTTCCCGCGCCGCCGCACGCATAGCGCTAGTTATTTTCTATTCACTCCAGGGAACCCGCCGGCCGCCGCCAGCTTTATACACAATGAAAGCGCCGCAGGTACCCCCGCGGCACGGACACACCGGCCCGCTCCAGCACTGCAGGGAAGCTGACGCCGCAAGTTTTTTACACAGGTTTCCCGATGGTTAGGAGCTGCGCACGTGCTGGACCCATTCTGTGACAGGTCCTACGAACACAGCAAACGCCTCTGATTGACAGGCATTAGGGGGAGGGGCAGTCTGCATTTTTAGAATTGGGGGTGTGTCACGCCTGTTTTCCAGGAGTGGACAGGTCAAAGACTGAGCCACCCTGCAACAGGCAGCCTGAGTAATACTCCTTTCAGATCTCAAATGCCTGGTCGCCCCCAGGATTAGGAGACGGGTCCGTCCCAGAAATGTTCCGGCATTTGCGGTCTGCAAGCTCCCCATAGAACCCTTATTGCCGTGGTGCTGACGTCACACAGGGGTGGGGCGGAGCGGCGGCGCGTTGGAGGGTGGTGGAGGATCTGACAGCGCTGCCTACTCCATACTGTGAATGGGACTCGAGTAACTACCAACCAATCAGCTCTTTCCTGTCATTTTTCAAACCCAGTCTGTAACATGTCAGTTAGTATCTGATTGGTTAGTGGTTTATCTTTCTCCATTTAATCAGTTTTCAAGACTTATGCTGTGTACACACTGATACAATCTGCATAAGATCCAGATAAGATTTTGACTATATAGTCAAAATCTTATCTGGATCTCATGCAGATTGTATGGGTTTTATCCCAAGCGATCCAGATGCGTTCAAGATGCGCGCTCCCATATCTTAACCAGAAAGTCTTGGCTGCCCTGTCTATATAGTGCAGATCTGCACTATATAGTCTAAATTGAATGCAGATAGTGTAAATTGTATGCAGATAGTCTAAATTGTAATCGCATCTGGATCTTATGCAGATTGTACTAGTGTGTACACAGCATAAGTGCAGATCTGCACTATATAGACAGGGCAGCCAAGACTTTCTGGTTAAGATATGGGAGCGCGCATCTTGAACGCATCTGGATCGCTTGGGCTAAAACCCATACAATCTGCATGAGATCCAGATAAGATTTTGACTATATAGTCAAAATCTTATCTGGATCTTATGCAGATTGTATCAGTGTGTACACAGCATTACTCACAGTATGTGTCTGAAATTCCTACATCCATCCGGTGTTATCACATTCCCGACTATCAGTATCTCCGAGCATTCCACATTTAATCCATGGAGAATTTTCAAAATGCTTATCGTCTTCAGAAATGAATGGGAGATCAATAGAATTGAATAAAGCACTTATCTGAAGTTCAGTTGGCAGAGTAATGAGCTGATTATCTTTAATGTTGTATAAATGAGAACAGTAATATGCCGCAAACACATCAGCCACAGCGGTTATGGTTAAACACTAGTGTAAAAGGAAGGGGATTCAGGGGCTGGTGCAGATGATTACAGATCTGCTGCAATCGCTCCCAGGGCCGCCGAGAGGGGGGAGCGGGTACTAAATACCCGGGCCCAGGCTTGCTGGAGGGGCACGGTGAGGCCCCTGATCCAACCCCCCTCTGCGCCCGCATCCCACCCGGCCAGCAGTGGCAGCACACACCTACAGCAGGGTTGACGACTTTTTTAATCTCCTCTCTGGGAGATGGCCGGAGAGGAGATTTGCAGCAGGGGGTCGGGGCGGGGCTTGAGCGTGACTTCATTAAGCCCCTCCCCATTATGGAAATAACCCTGTTTGCCAATCACCACGGAGGGGGCAGGGCTAAAATGACACGATTCCGTCACTTTAGCCCCGCCCCCTCACTGGGGAACGGCATATCCCGTTATGTAAATGCCGTGGTATGGGGGAAGATAGCTGCGAACAGGGGGTGCGGGGGTCCCCCAGAAATCGGGAGAGTTGCCCATCTTTTCCAGGAGGCCGGATGGGGGACCCTCCCGGCCATTCCGGGAGGGCAGGCAACCCTGACCTAAATGCTGTAGGTGTGCTGCTGCTGAGGGGGAGGGGGGGGGGGACAATAACACTCCCCCCTCGACTTTAGAGTGTTTTTTCACCCCCCTAAACATTTTGGGTCGTGGCCTAATCGCGGGAGGCATGGCCACTTCCTGCGATTAGGTCACGCCCCAAAGTGTTACCGGATGCCGGCATGCCTCTCGGCGGTCCCACGATAGGGGAATTCAGGTTACAGTGAGATTGAGGAAGGTAAAAGAAAACCCCACCCAATTTGGGATAAACGCGGGTATGCACGCTCGTGATGATAACCGAGGTGTCCAATAAAAAAAAAAATTGGTTGTGGATTTTCAGCACTGAAAACCCAGCGGCGCTGGAAATCAAAAATACAAACCTCTCCAGGGTTCTCTGTTGTCCTTATGCCGACATAATCAAAATGCCAACACTTTAAAATGTCGAAATGAGGTTTTTCATAATTTTTTCTTTGAAACTGAATTGTTCATACTGTACCATCCCAGTGGACATGGAGGGTCATTATAACAGTGCGCCAAGCGTAGTGAGGCGCTGTGACCGAAACATGGCGGGCGCAGTGAGCAATGCGAGGGTACACTTATACAGCGTCCATATCGACCTGTGCTGTCAAACAACTTGCGCATGCGCACGGCACACGGAGAATTCGCGCATGCACACTGCGGACCGTGCGCATGTGCTGCTCTCCGATATTCGCTCGGGTTGTGAATTCGCAGCTCAGCGAATGGGCCTGAATAAGCCCCTTAATGACATCATAAACACTATCACGATGAATGTCACCGATTCACCGAGATGTCCACAATAGCATGATGAGACGGAACATTTAGGTGACTAGTGCACGACTCAAGTGCAAAACTGAATAGGAAAAGGAAAACAAAGCACTTCTGCGGCTTACACTGAGACACACATGGTGGGAAGAAGCCAACGTACGGGGCAGTACGGATGGTGTAATGGTTAGTGTTACTGCCTCACAGCACTGAGGTCATGGCACACACACAGTAACCATGGAGAAATGGAACGCCAAGAGCTGCACAAGACCTCCTGGATAGCACAATTCTAGGCGACAGATAACTGACGTATGATCACAGGCATAGGATCATAGTGTTCCAGAGTAAATCATTCAGGTTTGATAGGTCCCCTGCGATTTTGCTGCGAGGTCTATCGGATGATTTTTCGCCCATAAATCTGCATACAAATGGATGCGTCAGCGCACACATCCATTCACATACAGGCGCTGGCTTTTTGATGACGGAGGGGGACAGGCGTCCCCCCCCCCCGGCAGGCGGCGTTTTCCCTGCTCACAAAGCAGTGAAAGAACGCTGCTTAGCGAGCGGGTCTGAATCAGTCTCATAGTTAGGCCAGGGGCGGCGGGCACCGTTTTAGTGCTTGGTAAGCAGCGAACAGGATGCAACATAGAAAGAGAGAAAGAGGACAATTGGGCATTTATTAATAGTAAAAATATAACCTACAGTATGTTTATGTAATGCAGCCTGTAAATGATGAGTTTCTCTCCATCAAACACATATAAATATCCCAAGTCCTGAAAAGTCTGCTGAAATAATTATTCGGAAACGCGTAGGTGAGTGACATGTTTACCGTCTCCTGTTATCAGTTGTGTCGGTGACTGACAGCCCACACTGACTCAATCTGATCTTGGCCCTTATTCTGATCGGTGCGGATATTCCCGCATTCTTACGGAGCGGTCCGCACGCCACGGTGTTTTGCCGCATGCGGCCATCGTCCGTAGAAACGCCCACGTGTCCTCCGCATTCGGACGGACTGACTCTTTAAGAACAGGGCGTGTTTACGGACGACATACAAACCATGCGTGTGCGGGAGAAACACTCCGATTCTGCACGGTATTACAGAGTATTACAGAGTATGCTCGGAAATACCGCATCCGAACGGGAGCCAAGCGGTGCTACCGCCCGTAAGCGGAGTATTTACGCCAAACAACCCACTATTAAGTATCTTCTGCAATACATCACATGACCCACTTATTCAATTACCTATCCTCATAAAAAACTGCTTATTTGGAATTGGAATCAATTAGATGCCAATATATCCTTACAAGCATGCCTAACACATGCATTGCACACATTAACCCTTACAGCAATTGAAGTGCAATGGTTTCAATTAAAGCACTGACAAGCGTCCTATTAGTGAGTAATGAGTAAAGGAGTCGATTCTATTGGGTTCAGGTGTTAATGGTTGTAGTCATTAGGCGTACGTTCGCCTACCGCATGAACGAGTGGTGTCCGCAAAGCAATAGTACACTTGTGGACACCGCACATTTCTGCCCTTTTTGATCGCGTGCATTCGGAGTGGTTTCCGAATGTACGCCCCCCAACATAAGTGTACTCCCCCGTGTCCGCCCATGTTTCCGCCCCGTTTTGCCCACTTTGAAACTACGCCCACGTGTCATTCCGCATGACGCCCATAATACGCCCCTATTTCCCGACTGATAGCGGTGAACAGTTTTGGACGGGATTTGGCCGAACTGGTACCGAGTCAAGGCGTGGCACATGCGCGTAGCGTTCTCCACGCATGCGCAGACGCCGTAAAGACGCGATCCGTAAGTACGCGGTAAAGTCCGCGTCAATCAGAATAAGGGCCCTTATTAGCACATTACATTTAACATTTTCTTATTGAAAAAGAATGGAAACATTGTACAATAAACAAGACAGAAACAGCATCATGCTGCGCCGGGGACAACATTGTTTTGCATTTTAGAACCTGGCATTTATTAGACCAAGCAGAACGGCCAAAAATGGGCAAAAATTACATTATAGACATCAAGAAAAAGATATTGAAAGAGGAGAAAATGTTTTTTGCAATGTGGACCAGTGTGCACAATGGGTTGGGGGGACGGACACATGGCAAGAGTGGGCGATGAAAAATGTGAGCGACATGTCTCACATGAGATGTTGACACTTAAAGGGTTAAGCTTCTTTTTGTTGTTGTTGTTGTTTTTTAGATGAATCCGTTTGACCAGCCTGGTTTTGCCGTGTAAATGCTTGCCGTTTTAACCATACTGTATATATATAAAAGGCTAAATACTCCCGCCCTCACCTCTATGAGGTGAAGTTCCATCAGTGACTATTAGAGACCCCTCGACGAACCAAATTGCTCCTTTGTGTGAAGTGAAAGCAATTTTCGCAGGGACACTAATCTGTTTCGAACTTGTTGGACATATAGAGAGGGAGCTGTGAAGACAGAGATTGGAGTTGGAGCAGATAGGGACTGGGGGTGAGGTGCAGAGTTTGTGGGCTAAAAACTGTCACAGCTCAAAGTGAGAGTAAAAATTGCCACAGCTCAAAGTGAAAGTACAGTGAAACCGGCTTTTTACTGGTTGTAAATAAGACTAAATAAAGGATTCAACCTCTTTTTAGTGCATTTCCATGTGTTACTTTTCAGATGAAGGGTGTATTACCACGTAATTGATATGAATGAGCCTGTGCAGTTGTATACTTTATATGGATGCATACCGACAGGACTACCACTAGGGATTTTTGGGGCCAGGACTCCAGGCCCTCCCCCCTATCTCCCATCTCCCCCTACCTCCCACCTGACTCCTGCTCCCTCATCCCCTGCAGGTCCCGAACCACAGGCTTCTTCAATGAAGGACGCCGGTGGCCAATTAAAATGCAGCACCAACTGGTGAGCCAATCAGAGCTCGTGTACTGGCAGCCACTCTGATTGGCTAATGGTACACAAGCTTAAAGTGGCTCAAAAGCCGGTGCAGCATTTTAAAAGTGCAGAGTAGGCAGAACAGAGGAGGCAGTCCGGGGGAAGGGGGATGCGGTGGGCAAAATGAGCTGCCCGGACCCTTCCAGAGGCCGAGGCCTAGGACAGCTGTACCCACAGCATTTTTAATTGAATACCCCTCATGTGTTTCTCATAAAATAAGGCAGGACTGCAGTTGTAGCGCTATTTAGTCATCAGGACGGTTCCTCTGGCAGCTGCTCATGTATTGCTCTAAACTTTGGGGTGATTCACGTTGGTTTGCAAAAGCAAACTCTTTCTTAAATGGACAAAACCATGCTGCACTGCAGGTGGGGCTGATGTAAAAGGTGCAGAGAGAGTTAGATTTAGGTGAGTTATTTTGTTTCTGTGCAGGGTAAATACTGGCGGCTTTATTTTTACACTGCAAATTTAGATTTTGGATTGAACACATCCCACCCAAATCTAACACTCTGCACATGTAACATCTGCCCCCCAGTTACATCTGCCCCCCCACTGGAGGGCGTCAGTTTGCCCATCCCCCCCCCCCCCCCGCATGGAGGTGAGCGGAGGTGCAGAGACTGGAGCTGGCAGGGGTGTCCGTGCCGCGGAGGTACCACTACCTACGGTGATGTGTATTAAGCTGGCGGCGGGGTAACTGCAGTGATTAGCAAATAACTAGCGCTATCTGGCGGACGGGCGGCGGCGCGGGAAGCGCTGCTGGGTGTGAAAACCCTTGCCGCACGCTAATTGGCTGAGATTCAGCCAATCAGCGTGCGGCAAGTGTTATTAAAATCAGAAGCCGGATGGCGCTAGTTATTTGCTTATCACTGCAGGGACCCCGCCGCCAGCTTGATACACAGCGCCGCAGGTACCCCCACGGCAAGGACACCCCTGCCCGCTCCTGCCAGACGGTGCAGCAGGTACCCCTTAGCCCCCCCCTCCCCTCGCCTGGGGTGCTCTAGTGCCTTGCACCAGCCCTGTCTGCCCCACCTGCAGTGCAGCATGGTTTTGTCTATTTAAGAAGGAGTTTGCTTTTGCAAACCAACCTGAATCACCCCTTTGTGAGATCTCATCTTCATCCCCATTTCTCAGCCCTTCCATCATACAACCTTGGCTCAATTCACTGGATTAGACACAGAACCTGGCTGCAGAGATGAGGGAATTGGAGCGTGGAGTAACTGGCAGAGTGCAATCAGTGGGTGAAAGTCATTGTATAGAACCTGTCAGTCACACATGATACACATCTGTGATTGGCTGTCCTGCTGAGATGATTGGCATGGCCACTTGTATGAATAAATCAATGTAATCTTACTGGACAGCAAGCTTTGAAAACCCCATACTACTGCCTGATACCATACACCCAGAACTTGCTCTGTCCCCTACACTGGGCTCCTGGTGAGAGGCAGAAGATTTGCACGGCCATGTTGTTGTGGTTACAGCATTGTGTTATATTTACCTGGCGACAAAAGCAATGGAATAATCCAATAATCATGCTGGGATGTCTTTAGGGGTGTCAAACTCAAATTCATCAGGGGCCGCATCAGCAGTTTGGTCACCCTCAAAGGGCCGGTTGTATCTGTAGGACTATGTGTCCACTCTTTATTATCATAAATTATTTTAACTGCATTCTATTATTACTGTTTTTTGTAATAATGTAAGTAATAACTAGCAGGGAGATTGGCTGGGGGCCTGGGACAGGGCACAGTCCGTGACGTCAGATCGCCCAGCAGGTGACCTGGGCCTCTGGGTTCGCAGGACTCTCGCTAGAGTTCTGGAATGGTGGTGACAGTGGGAAAGATAATGATAATGACCCTGGACACAGGCAGCCGCACTGCAGATTTGTGGGCTCAGGCTGCGGCTGTGTGCTGCTGGCCTGGCTCTCTGCCTGCCCGGCCACGGACTCTGGACTGGACAGACTGGTCTGGACAACAAGAGACAACACAACTGTGCCCACCCCACTGCCGAACTTACAGTAAATATACTGAACCAACTGATGCCACTGCTGCGCAGCGCGGCACCACAGGCAGGAGGCAGCTCACCGCGGGGCCGGCGTCCAAGTCCGACAGGCAGCCGCAGCAGCATGCACGTCACGGTGTCACTGGCACTGCTGTCAGGCGGGCGTGTGTCACACATGGCAGCGCCGTAGCCGCTGCCCGCAGGAGGAGCCGGGGAGGAGTCGGGCACGTCACACAGTGACACTAACAAGTCTGTGTCCACTGCCCTGCCTCCCTCCTCCTCCCAGCGAGCGCCGCGGATTGTGTCACCCGGCTTCCTCACGTTGTTAGGTATGTCTCTCAGTCTCGAGTCGTCATGTGAGTGTCACTGAATGTGATGTGACACTCACACTGTGATGGCTTCCCGCAATAATGTAATCGGCGGGGGTGGGTGGCGGCGGCTGCGCGGGCCACATGACGAGGTCTGGCGGGCCGGATTTGGCCCGCGGGCCTTGTGTTTGACACCCGTGGTCTAGGCTATATTGTCTTGCTGGTATACTAGGTCTGATTGCAATGAAGTCGAAGCTGTATGTGTTTACACAGCAGTTTGTCATAGTTACCTCCCCTCCTGTAATCTGCAGGAGACTCCCTGACATAGCAGCAATCTCCCTCTGTCCCTCATTAGTCTAGCAATCTCCCTCGTGTCACCTAGCCCCCCCCCCCCCCCCCCCGCCGCCGCCCCGCCAAGCGCCCCTACCCCCCTGCCCCGCCACCCCGCCGCCCATGCAACCCCCCCAATCCCCCACAGCCTTACCTATCGCGCTGGTCCAGGAGGCTCCGTTCTTCTGCTGAGGACCACCACAAAATGGCCGCCCCCATACAGCAGACAGTTTCAGAGAACTGTGTGCTATATGTGGGCGGCCATTTTGTGGTGGTCCTCAGCAGAAGAACGGAGCCGCCGGGACCAGCGAGATAGGTAAGTCTGTGGGGGATTGGGGGGGGTGTTAAACTATAGCACCGCAGCCCCCGGCGCCCCCACATGCACAGCGCCCCCCCGGTGGCGGGGGCTGCGGTGCTATAGTTACGCCGCTGCTCATTAGTCTAGCAATCTCCCTCGTGTCACCTAGCCCACATTACACTGTTACATCATAGTTACCTCCCCTCCTGTATTCTGCAGGAGACTCCCTGACATAGCAGCACTCTCCCTCTCTCCATCATTAGTCTAGCAATCTCCCTCATGTCACCTAGCCCACATTACACTGTTACATCATAGTTACCTCCCCTCCTGCATTCTGCAGGAGACTCCCTGATATAGCAGCAATCTCCCTCTCTCCATCATTAGTCTAGCAATCTCCCTCATGTCACCTAGCCCACATTACACTGTTACATCATAGTTACCTTCCCTCCTGCATTCTGCAGGAGACTCCCTGACATAGCAGCAATCTCCCTCTCTCCCTCATTAGTCTAGCAATCTCCCTCATGTCACCTAGCCCACATTACACTGTTACATCATAGTTACCTCCCCTCCTGCAGGAGACTCCCTGACATGGCAGCAATCTCCCTCTCTCCCTCATTAGTCTAGCAATCTCCCTCATGTCACCTAGCCCACATTACACTGTTACACCATAGTTACCTCCCCTCCTGCATTCTGCAGGAGACTCCCTGACATAGCAGCAATCTCCCTCTCTCCCTGATTAGTCTAGCAATCTCCCTCATGTCACCTAGCCCACATTACACTGTTACATTTTTGGGTAAAAAATGAATGAGAGATAGATACATTTACACTGAATCATCAGCACCATTTCCCAGCACTTTACCAAGTATAGTATCTCTTACTAACTGCTTTGGGGCTCATCTACATTTGGATATAAGTAATTTTACAGATTCCTCTCAGATGTAGCAGCGCACTCCCACGCTTCTAGGTGCCACGTTCACAATCTCTTTTCACAATTTCTCCATATATGGAACAAGACACGCCCTTTGGGTGGAGAATGGGGCGCTGTGCAAAATTCTAATACCAACTATAATCTCCCTGAAACTAGTTTTTAAAAGTAGGCAAGTATGGGTTGTGTGAAGAACCACAAATTTAGCAGCTGCCCGGATTTGTAATGTGACTGTCGACCATCCTTAGGTCGAGCAAATGACCATATCCCGTTATACATGGGGTATTATATACATACCTCCCAACTTCTGGCCGGAGGAAATAGGGCCACTCGCGCGGCGAAGCCGCGCGAGCGTCCGAAAAGGGGGCTGGGCGTATGCAAATGAGGACACGGCTTATGCTAATTAGCCGCGACCTCATTTTCATACGAGAATAGACGCTGTGCGCATGCGCACAGCGTCTATTCTACTAGATTGGGGGTCTCCCAACTGTCACACCCCCGCAGCGGGACAATGCCTACCGCGGGTGGGACAGCGGGACAGGACCCGAAAATCGTGACTGTCCCTCTAAAATCGTGACAGTTGGGAGGTATGTTATATATACTGCCATCCCTTATAACCCCAGGAGCGTCCTGTCCGTCCCATGTTCTAGGTACAAGTGTGCTTACAATAACTACTAATGCATTACTCAGCAATGTCCTCCCCATGATAAACAGAATTATGCTCTGTTTACTATGAATGGGGGAAATGTAAGTTGTCGCTATTGGTCAGCAGTGTGTTTGGCCTAGGGGTACAGAGAAGGTAGCACAACGTCTGGTAACAATGTGACTCTGTATAGGAGAGGTGATGTGTATCCCTAGTACCGGTTGTGCTGCGGTGGGAGGGGGTGTGAGGACGCCTCCAGCAGAGTCACTGCGTGTCTGTGCTGATTCATATGGATAAAATCACAGTGATTATTGGAGGTTCACCCCCCCACCCCCCCCCCCCCCTCCTCTGTAGCATGTACTAACACTGTGTCATTGTATACACAGCCCAGCCATGAACATGTCCGGCCGCTGGGGCTACAATGAACAGATTGAGTACTATAGTGGGGTAAGCTCAGACAACCACTGCACAAGGCCGTAATGTCAGCCTGATGGGTGGATGTTTTCCAGAGTCTGGTGGAAAATTCACCTACACTGTAACGTGACTCTTACTGTAAAGATGTTTGAATGAAGCCCGGAGCCTACATTGTACAACACATTTGCCTGGTCTTCCAGAGTCCTGCAGAATCTCATATTTTGGGCAGGACGGCTGGAACCCCAGGAGAATAGATCAGAATTGCCAGGGGCGGCTTAAGGCCCTTATTCAGATCTGATCGCAGTACAAGTTTGTTCTCGAAATGGGCCAAACCATGTGCACTGCAGGTGGGGCAGATGTAACATGTGCAGAGAGAGTTGGATTTGGGTGAGTTATTTTGTTTCTGTGCAGGGTAAATACTGGCTGCATTATTTTTACACTGCAATTTAAATTTCAGTTTCAACACACCCCACCCAGATGTAACTCTCTCTGCACATGTTACATCTGCCCCACCTGCAGTGCAGCACGGTTCTGTACCCCCACGATTGAGTGGGGACCCCAAGAGGGAGAATAGCCGGTGGCCATTGGGAACCCGCCTGTCTGTGTTTTAACAGTCAGGATCCCGACGTCGGGTAAATGACTGTCGGGTAAATCACTGTCGGGTAAATGACTGTCAGGACCCCGTCCAGCACCCTATAGAATTCAGCCTCCCAGCAGGAAAGGGTGTGGATCAGTTGGTCAACAGCAAGTTGTTAGACAGTCATTAGGTCGACGCCATTAGGTCAACATACATTTAGGTCGACATGTGTCTAGGTTGACATGCCGGAAGGTCGACATATGAGTCTAAGTCGACATGGGTTAGGTCGACAAGGTCATTAGGTCGACATGGGTAAGGTTGACAGTAAAAAAGTCAACATCTTTTTTTTTTTTATAATTTTTTTTTTACCCTTATGTCAACACAGTCAACATAAACACTAAAACATACCACTGTGTCCCCTCGCATATTCGCTGGCTCGCCATGCTTCGGGCACGTTGGCCTCACTACGCCCGGCACACTATTCTATTCTCCCACCACGCCCTAGTGGGTGAAGGACATGAAATACCGCCTGTCGGCACATGTCTTGTCGACATGGACACCGAACCGTACCACCACGTCCCTTCGCATGGCTCGCTACCCTCAGCACGCTATTTTATTCTCCCACCATGACCTAGTGGATAATAGGGCATGAAATACCGCCTGTCGGCACGTTGGTTCAAAAAACAGTAAAAAAAAAAACATGTCGACCTAATGACCCTGTTGACCTAACCCGTGTCGACCTAATGACCTTGTCGACCTAACTCATGTCGACCTAATGACACTGTCGACCTAACCCACGTCGACCTAAAGTCGTGTTGACCTTACTGCATGTTGACCTAGTGGTGTCGACCTGCTTGGTGATGACCCAATGACCGTATCCCACAGGAAATTGGCCTTTTTAATAGTCAACCTATGTCCTCAGCGCTGTGAGGCAGCAATGCTAACCATTACACTCTCCATGCTGCCCCAATTAACAAGTTCCACGTCCGTTCCCGATGTCACTAAAGAAGATGTCACAAAAACCTGGTTTTATATTTCCAGTCTTTGCCCTGATAAAATGATTGCGATGTGTGACTGTGAGCTCAGTGCCTGATGCGCTGCGTGTTGTGTAACCACATTATTATCTTACCGCCTGCAACGCGGGAGTCTGTCTGTAGCTTGTTTATATATCTTTGATTTATTAGTTTTTTTCCAGACAGACTTTGTTCTTACTAGTCTGGGTGGCATTGATTGGCTGGATGGGAGACATTGATTGGCTGCTTGGGATTCATTGATTGGCTGTGTGGGATTCATTGATTGGCTGGGTGGGCGGCATTGATTGGAAATATATTGATATGTGTAGCTTCACACTGTCACAGAACACAATGTGTACACCATACAGCTCAAATTGCAAATAAAGGTATATGAATGGTATGTGAACAATGACTAGGTCAACAGACAATCGGTCGATGCATATTGTCGACATATGAAAAGGTCAACATGAGTTGTTTGGGGATCCTGTTATTTCTTTACTTTTTCATACTTTGCCATCAACGTGGACTATGAAACATGGACACGGGACAATAATGTGCATGCACACGGTACATACCCTCCAACATTTGGAGGGCAGAAATCGGTACACATTCGGGAAGGGGGTGTGGCACAGGGTAAAGTGGGCGTGGTCACGGCTAAAGTGGGCGTGGTCACACACCCTTTCCGAATGTGTACTGTGCCCTTCTTTTTTTTTTTTTTTAGTGGACCCCCCACCAATTGCTAGCCAGTCCCTGAGGGGACCCTTTTTGTCACAGAAGTATATGATTACAACTTGAGCCACTGCTTTACCTTACAGTGCTGAGTGGCAGCAGGCAGGCTTCTCCGATTGCATCGCCGGCGGCCCGGCCATGCGAAATGATGATCCCCACCCCGCGGCTGGCCTCCCAGTCACTCTCTCTCTGGCAGATTCCCATGAGTGCGCAGGGTGCGCGATGCCGGCGCGTGACCTCATGACGCACCGGCCCGCGCATTGCACTCATGGGAACGGGTGAGCAGCAGGGGGAGGAGAGCGGGGGAGAGCTCAGCCCGACCCAGTCTGTCGGTCCAGGCAGCACACTGCCGGGACCTGGAGGAAGGTATGCGGCGATGTGCGTCTGACCGCTGAAAAAGCGGTACATTCGGTACAATTGCAATTTGCCGGTACAGACCGTTAAAAAACGGTACTGTACCGGCAAATTCGGTACAGTTGGAGGGTATGCACGGTATCTCAGGGAGGGATCCGGGGGCTGCACAGTTGCTTGGGGAGCACCTGGCACACCCCAAAAAGTGACGGAAATGGGGCTAGGCCACACCCCTCTGTCAGAGGCCACGCCCATCCACCATGTAGCCCCGCCCCTTCTCGGGCCAAACGCACAAAAGTTGGGAGGTATGCTTTTTTATGCAACACCCCAAATGAAAGGTATATCTGGCAACTGGATTAGGAGTAAATGTAGAAATTACACAAATGTATATATTGGTGCAGCCTGGTCACTAAGATATTGGGGAGAGATAAAGTACTAACCGCACTGTCATCTTTCAAACATCTTGTAACATGGCAGTTATAGGTCATTAAGGGGGCAGGCCAAAGTTGGGGGTTTGTGCATGCGGATATATGAGCATGTGCAAACAGGGCTTCCACTAGGAATTTGGAGGCCCAGGACTGATTTCCAGTCCAGCCCCCCCCCCCCCTTCTCTTACCCCTCCTGCTCCCTCATCCCCTCCAGCAGGTCCCGAAGTACAGGCCTCTTCAATGCAGGACACCTGCGGCCAATTAAAATGAAGCACCAGCTGGTGAGCCAATAATAGCTCGGGTCCCGGCAGTCGCTCTGATTGGCTAACGGTAGATGAGCTCTGATTGGCTCAAAAGCCAGTGCAGCATTTTAATTGGCCTGCAGTGGCTGCAGGAGACAACCAAGCGTCTTATGGGTGCGCTCATAGAAACGATGATCGTACCCCTACAAATGCAGGCGTGTCCAAGACGTCCGCCCCCTGTCCCCATTTCCAGGGCCTGTATATAACACCACACGCATCGCCCTTGCCGGCTTCCCACCTTGGAAACTGGCCTATTATGGCATAACGCTGAATAGATGCATCGTCCTAATGGAAGAAATATATTCAACAAATGTGTCCCTCCCAGGACCACAGAATATTAATGACAGTGACGGGCTTAATGGATTACTCCCTCCAAGGAACGGAGTATATTAATGGCTGTGACATGTTTAACGGATTAGTTTCTCATAGGAGCAAAGTATATTAATGGCGGTGACATGTCTCTAACTGATTCCGTTCTCTGAGGGCCGAGGCCTGGTACTAATAGCAGAACCTCGTACCTCTTAGTGCCAACATGACTGCCAGAGACATAGAGTGGATCGGCCACATCAGATCCCACCAGGCTGACATCTGGCGGACGGACAGTATACACAACATCAATCTTGTTTCATTTACAGCCTGGTGGGAATTGCCAAGACAAGGAAACTTTGTATTGTTTGTCTTCCCTTTATTACATCAACTTCATACAATTAGTTTTCAGCAGCCTTCGTTTAGGACCATTGAGAATTAGGAATGATAATGTATTATATATATAACGCGTTTGGCGCTTTTTATCCGACCCGACGTGAGCGTTTCTGTATGGCATTTACAGAAACGGTAGGTAGGGAAATTAATATTACGCTTATATCTTCCAGTTAGTAGTTAGAAATTAATAATGCAATCGTCCCTCCCAGCTAACTAATATTCATAGTTTTTCAGAGTACAGAGTAATGTTTGAAGACTTAGGACCGATTCAGACATGTTTGCTCTACTGCACATCCGTATGAAGATAGCCAGGCTGCCCGCAGGGTGATTGACACTCTGCGGCCATTGAGGGGTGGTAACGCAGGCGTTCCATGGCCATTGGGAGGGAGGGTCGCTTATGTCATCAAGCTAAGCCGGGACTGTGAGTGATCTCGCAGGACCAAACACCGGATTTGTATGTAAACCATCGGGGCCCGATGTCCGCTGCATCTTTAACACGCATTTATTTTTTATTTTTCAATTTAATACATTAAGCATCAGCAAATTCAGCATTATAATGTTCAAACTCAATGTCATCCCTCATTGTGTTCCATGGGTACAAAACAAATATATTAGGCTTGTGATATTTTATTTTATGCTTCTGATTACTAAAATAATGTTGCAGTGTGCATATACAGTAAACAGGCAATGAGCCTAATTCAGTGTGACTCGCTGAAGTGCTAAAATTGCTATTTGGCAATTTTAGCACTTCAATGCATGTCGCACATGTACAGTATGTGTGAGGATTTATACTACAGTCACATTTTCCTGAATGTGACCACAGTTTAAGTGATGGCAGGGGACGGCGACGGAGCGGCGACACGGCATTGGGAGGGCGCAGTATGGACAATGGAGGCATATTCGAATTGTTTGCAAGGCGGATAGCAGTGGCTGCGTGCCACCAAAAATGGCGGCTCGGTGACTGCTTGCACAGGCAGGGGCTACCCTTGTTCTAGTTTAGCAAAACGCCAACATTTTTGGGGTGACATTGCAAGTATTTTGAAATCATATCGCGGGCAGGGTCCTGGCATGCTGGGCTGTCGTGCCCTGTGCTGGGCATCCCACTGCGTGCTAGGGCAATGGATGCTGAATTCGGCCCAATATGACTGATAGCATCTGCCCAGGCGACCGCACACGCGGCGATAAACACCATTATTCTGCAGACTCCCTACAACACTGCTCTTCCCTATTAAGCTAATAATTGAATGCTAATACTGCAATAATCACTTCCAGTTATTGAGCACAATACTGGACTAATTTCTTCCAGTTAATTATTGGAGTCTCCTGCCTGACTGATAAGACACCAGTGCCGCACGCTGAGTGCCTCTAACTATAGAGGTGTTTGATTTGCCTCCAGAAGGTGACTTAACTCTTCTGCTTAAATATTGAAATTGCCAGCAATTGTTTATATAAACGGCGTTCTATCAGGAGAGATAGGGGATGTGTACACAGCAGGCGCTGGGCGCTGGGTCTGACTGCTGATAGTAGCACAGGACCGTCACACATTTTGGGGCCTTAAATATTTGTATTATATCACCCAAAAACTCTGGGGGGACAGCAAATATTACGTATCACCTCAAGGTATTCCCTGGCCCCTTCCGCCGCATTATTTAAACCCCTCCACCACCCCTCTCCAGGGCACAGACTACTCACCTGTGCAGCCCAGGTGATCAATCTATGCGGCGGCAGTGGCAAACGCAGAATTTTAGAGGGGAGTTTCCACATGTAACCCACAACCCCCACTCTGCAGCACATTGGAGTAAGTACGGGAGTCTGGGGGAGCGGTAACAGCCCTGAAAATTGGTCTTTTTATACACTGGATACTGTATGGAATACAGTGTTAATATTTAACAGTACAGATGGTTTATAGTATAGGCTGTTTCAAACATTTAAATAAGATAAATGGTCAGGAAAGGTTAAACATACAATAAATAAATATACAAACAAACATAATAGAACCAGTGCTGCACTTTCTAAGCTCACAATTCCCCACTTCATGGTAAGACTCCTGTCTCTTTCTCCTGGCAGCTGCTCTCTGGTCCATTATGATGTTTAAGGGCGCTGATCTGCACATACAGTAACTGTGGTAGAAGAATCTGCTACCACGTGCAGCAACTCTGTTCTGTCACTCACACTGCATGATGTGGTGGCAGCTCTACTGATCATTTTATATACCAATGTGCAGTGGCGTAACAATAGCCCCGCAGACCCCGTGGCCGCGGGGAGGCGCTGAGTAAAGTGTGGGTGCCAGGGGTCTGCGAGGCTATTGTTCTGCTCCTGCCTTACCCCAGTTGCAGCTTGTCACCTCTAACCGGGACGCAGATCTATTCCTCTGCGGTTGACCGGTCCCGGCGCTTCTACTTGCTCAGTTACTTCTATTATGAAAAATCTCCCTTCCAAAATGTCCGCCCCCTTATAGCAGACCATTTTTTTGGCTTCGAATTCCCAGCCCTGATGATTAAAGGATGACGGTACGCTGTGCGCATGAGCGAGGTCCCTCTGCAAACAAAGCCAACGATGGTTCGCAATCACTGGCCAGTCATAAGATGAGTGACAAGTGTCTGGCATTTGTGGGTGTTTTCTGGGAGCTCTGCCGAAAAATGCAGGTGGATCCTGGCTGGTGGGAGGGTGAGACAAAGTGACACCAATGTCCGACAGATGCCACCAGCGGGAATGGTTAGTTGGTCATTCAGGTGCAATGTCCGATAGATGCCACCAGCGGCAAAGGTTAGTTGGTCGCTCCGGTGCAATTTCTGATAGATGCCACCAGCGGCAATGGTTAGTTGGTCATTCTGGTGTGATGTCCGATAGATGCCACCAGCGGCAATGGTTAGTTTGTCATTCAGGCGTGATGTCCGATAGATGCCACCAGCGGCAATGGTTAGTTGGTCATTCAGGTGTGATGTCCGATAGATGCCACCAGCAGCAATGGTTAGTTGGTCATTCAGGTGCAATGTCTTTATAGATGCCACCAGCGGCAATGGTTAGTTGGTCATTCAGGTGTGATGTCCGATAGATGCCACCAGCGGCAATGGTTAGTTGGTCATTCAGGTGTGATGTCTGATAGATGCCACCAGCGGCAATGGTTAGTTGGTCATTCAGGTGCGATGTCCGATAGATGCCACCAGCGGCAATGGTTAGTTGGTCATTCAGGTGTGATGTCTGATAGATGCCACCAGCGGCAATGGTTATTTGGTCATTCAGGTGTGATGTCCGATAAATGGCACCAGCGGCAATGGTAAGTTGGTCATTCAGGTGTGATGTCCGATAGCTACCACCAGCGGCAATAGTTAGTTGGTCATCCAGGTGCGATGTCTGATAGATGCCACCAGCGGGAATGGTTAGTTGGGCATTCAGGTGTGATGTCTGATAGATGCCACCAGCGGCAATGGTTAGTTGGTCATTCAGGTGTGATGTCCGATAGATGCCACCAGCGGCAATGGTTAGTTGGTCATTCTGGTGTGATGTCCGATAGATACCACCAGCGGCAATGGTTAGTTGGTCATTCAGGTGCGATGTCCGATAGATGCCACCAGCGGCAATGGTTAGTTGGTCATTCAGGTGCGATGTCCGATAGATGCCACCAGCGGCAATGGTTAGTTGGTCATTCAGGTGTGATGTCCGATAGATACCACCAGCGGCAAAGGTTAGTTGGTCATTCAGGTGTAATCTCCGATAGATACCACCAGTGGCAATGGTTAGTTGGCATTCAGGTGTGATCTCCGATAGATGCCACCAGCGGCAATGGTTAGTTGGTCATTAAGGTGTAATCTCCGATAGATGCCACCAGCGGCAATGGTTAGTTGGTCATTCAGGTGTGATGTCTGATAGATGCCACCAGCGGCAATGGTTAGTTGGTCATTTAGGGGTGATGTCTGATAGATGCAACCAGCGGCAATGGTTAGTTGGTCATTCAGGTGTGATGTCCGATAAATGGCACCAGCGGCAATGGTAAGTTGGTCATTCAGGTGTGATGTCCGATAGCTACCACCAGCGGCAATAGTTAGTTGGTCATCCAGGTGCGATGTCTGATAGATGCCACCAGCGGGAATGGTTAGTTGGGCATTCAGGTGTGATGTCTGATAGATGCCACCAGCGGCAATGGTTAGTTGGTCATTCAGGTGTGATGTCCGATAGATGCCACCAGCGGCAATGGTTAGTTGGTCATTCTGGTGTGATGTCCGATAGATACCACCAGCGGCAATGGTTAGTTGGTCATTCAGGTGCGATGTCCGATAGATGCCACCAGCGGCAATGGTTAGTTGGTCATTCAGGTGCGATGTCCGATAGATGCCACCAGCGGCAATGGTTAGTTGGTCATTCAGGTGTGATGTCCGATAGATACCACCAGCGGCAAAGGTTAGTTGGTCATTCAGGTGTAATCTCCGATAGATACCACCAGTGGCAATGGTTAGTTGGCATTCAGGTGTGATCTCCGATAGATGCCACCAGCGGCAATGGTTAGTTGGTCATTAAGGTGTAATCTCCGATAGATGCCACCAGCGGCAATGGTTAGTTGGTCATTCAGGTGTGATGTCTGATAGATGCCACCAGCGGCAATGGTTAGTTGGTCATTTAGGGGTGATGTCTGATAGATGCAACCAGCGGCAATGGTTAGTTGGTCATTCAGGTGTGATGTCCGATAGATACCACCAGCGGCAATGGTTAGTTGGTCATTCAGGTGCGATGTCCGATAGATACCACCAGCGGTAAAGGTTAGTTGGTCATTCAGGTGTAATCTCCGATAGATACCACCAGTGGCAATGGTTAGTTGGCATTCAGGTGTGATCTCCGATAGATACCACCAGCGGCAATGGTTAGTTGGTCATTCAGGTGTGCTGATATTGCCACAATGGTGGAATTGCATCTCAATAGGACACTTATCGACCATGGCATTTCCAGAATGACGCAGTAATGGCTGCATCAAAATATGTTGCTGCTGTGTCCAAGTCTTATCAACCCCAATAATCTGGGGTGATCTGGACACCATTGAGAACAGATTTTAGCCTGAACAGCGTCACAGAGGTATAGCGTGACTGTTTCTCCTCAGATAGAATGCTGCTCATCCTTCATGTAATGATAGTCACATAAAATACATTTAAACAGAACTAGACTGTGCTCGAAGGTGGAGTCATAACACGCAATGATGGTGGCATTCACCATGCAGAATCTAGCGTATCTGTATTGCATGCTATTTATACTCTATATCTCCAGGCTTTAAGCACCCAATAAAAACAGCCAACAAGAGAAATCTATACGGTGTTATACTTTGTACCGTTCAGCTCATTACCAGGAAATACCTCCATTCTCCAGGCTACAGTCAGTGACCTCCAAACAATCTTCTGAGCTTTCTCTGGGCGGCTTCCCATCTCATCTGTGACAAGCATTGCCTTCCAATCTAATGCTGGCTGGTGCTGACATTCTACACACTAGTAAATATTTTGAATAGATAAGTCACAAGATGCCATTGCTTTATAGTTATATATAGGTACAGGTTGAGTATCCCTTATCCAAAATGCTTGGGACCACAAGCATTTTGGATAAGGGATTTTTGGAATATATACTTTTTTCCATATGTACCTGGTCCCCTGGTGGTGCCCCCACATCCACAGTGTCCCGTGGCGTCCACGGCTGCCTTGCATTGCACGAGTGGTGCATTGCGTGAGTGCACAGGTGCACCGGTGAAAAAACAACCCCCCTCCCGAAATATTTTGAAACTCCACGGTTTTCCAAATATTTAGGATTTTGGAATACATGGATAAGGGAGACCTGACCTGTATAGGAATTTAGGCTGAGGGGTAGGTAGGTTAGGGTTAGGCAGTAATGTGGAGGGTTATGGCTAGACTGAGGGGGGGGGGGGTGTTAGGGAAGGGCAGGGCAAAGGTTAGTGTACTTATCAGATACCTGTCGGAATTTCCTTGCATTAGGATGCCAACCTCCGTATTCTGACCACGAGTGTCCCCACCGCCTGTCATCGGTATGTGTTTTGCCTATACACCTTCAAGAAATGTACCGGATTTGCTGCATTGCAATCACAAACCACCGCCTGTTACTTTTGGCGGTTTGAGATGCCCAAAAAAGCAGCCTCCTGAAAGTGAACCCCCTGAGAAGACCAATAAATCAAAGATGAAACGCGTTTGGTCAATCTTTGCAGTCTACAGAATTATTATCGGCACAGTCTGAGCTATCTTTTGTAGATAACAACTATATATTGATCATTTCTATATTTTGTCTTACTGTACACGTTATCTCTTATCTGTTTATTCTTTCTATATAAAAATAGGGGTATGCCGGCACTGGCTGAAAATATACACAGATGGTTCCCAATGATACACTTTATTCATTTATTAACTAGAATTAAGATAAATGTAAAAATCAATATCAATATAAATAAGAATAATGATATACACAATATATAAAAAAAAATTAGGAAAAGGTATATATCACAGACTTCAATTGTGGTGTATAGTGTTGATAAAATTCAATAAAAAAAGTAACAAGTTTTTCCAAACTGGGAATGAGATATTATAGTACCATTTCTATGGCGATCCACAGATGGGTACTGGAAGGCTAAGTGGTATATTGCAGTCTTAATTGCAGATAAATCAGAGTGTTCCCAAAAAAGTTGCTCTATGAATCTTAAGACCTCAAGATATCCCAATGGGGACCATTTTAGCATCTGGTGAATTTTAGGGATTGGGCTAGATATCCCATATAGATATTCCTTCAGTTTACCAGTCCTTGGCATGGGGCTGTCCTTCACCCCAATAGGTGCTTCTTCAGGGGACTCATTGTCCATTAAGATGGGTGTTTGACACATGTCCCCTAGGTGGTGGCACCTGTTGCACTCATACAAGATTGCACTACATCGTTTTTGGTCCTGTTGGGAGCTCCCTCTACAGTCCTCATTCAAACCTGACAGTGGGCAGTTTACCCACAGACAATGGTCTTGAGCAATGAGATGTTTTATCATGAGTGGTTTGACTTCTGCAGAGCATCTGACATGTTTTTGAACTTGTTGGTTTGAATGCCAACAGTTCCTTATTAATCTAAGCATAATGTGTGTTAGTAAGGGTCCTGGAAGCAAAACAAAGGTTTTGTTATGCTGCAAGCTGGCAGCACCCAGACCATGCTGGGAAGCACCAGAAAAGATCGGAACAGGAACATCCACATCACAGAAACACAGAATGGGTCTTGAAGCGATCATACCCTTGAAACAAGAAAGAGAATTAGCATGGCAGTCCATTCAACACCATTTAATATCGTTGTGGAAAAGTTGCCAGAATGGGACTGTAACCTCACTGTAAAGTGGCAGAAATTTTAAAAAGGGAGTTGGTCAAACCCAAAATCTGCTGCAGACTCAAGTTATCTATGCTGGCCTGCATGTGTTTGATAGCCTGTGTCTTATCAGGCTCTTCTGAGGTTAGGTTATAGTCAACATACAGACTTCAGTGACTCATTTATTTATTTACGGTTTCTTATATAGTGCAGCTTATTCTGTTGTGCTTTACAATTGACTCTGAGGGTTTACCTGCATGTTGATTCTTTGGAGGACCTTGCAAAGGCAGATGTGATCTTCCATGGTGCGATCCCAAATGAGGATGTCAACTACAATAATCTCATAAGGGTAATTGTTGATGAGATGCTCAATGCAATGTTGGAACACATCACTGCCAGTGCATATTCCATAGGACATTAGGAGGAAGGAACATGTCAGTTTTGTTCTACCATATTGTTAGTATAAACAGGGCTGGTGCAAGAAGCGCCCCAGGCGACAGGGGGTGCCCCGGCGCTCACCCGCTCCAAGGTGGGGGGAAGGAGGATGCGCGATGTGGCCGCCGTGTTGCTCCTACGGGGGGGGGGGGGGGATATGGCCGCCGTGCTGCTCTGGGTGGTGGTGGGGGTGGTTTGAATATGGCCGGCGTGCTGCTCCGGGGGGGGGGGGGGGAGGTGGTGCGATGCGGCCGCTGCACCGCTTCACATTTGCCGGGTGATGCTCCGGGGTGTGTGTGTGTGTTAGGTGATGCCGCCAAGTCACTTTGGAAGGGGGGTGGGTGTTGTTGCGGTGGCCGCCGAGTCGCCGGGGGGGTGGTTAATGACCACCGCTCACCTCCATCCGGGGGGTCCCTGCTCCCAACTACTGCCCTCCAGTGGCCTAAAGCTGCCTAGTGGTGGCGGAAATGTTGACTATTGTGTTGCTAACATCATTTTGGCAAATGTGAATTGTGTGTGCGCAAATATGTTTTCACATCTATATTTTGCGCTACATGTATGGTAAGATTCTTGTATGTATGGGGCCATGGAATGCTGGGGCTCTGCATGGGAGAAGGATACAGATGGAGCCACACTTATTCATACCGTTAGCACGCCTAGACGTGGGTTTTGGTGTGCCACAGTTGGAGAGCGCACAGATCACCATACACAGCATGCAATACACATTTCCACCACTGGGTGGATAATGCTCCACTAATCCGGCGGCGGATGGATATACAGTACAGTACAAGCTCTGGCAAATGCACCGTGTGTAATGTGTACACAGACCAGTGGTCAGGTGGTAGGTGAATGAAATATGGAAAGTCAAGCAATAAATGAACACTCTGGGGGAAATTTACTAAGCCAAATACTGCTAAAAAAAAATCCTAAATTGTATAGTAAAATACGATTTTTTTAGGCTTTTTCGTATTCGTATTTATGGCACATTCGTATTGGTATTTTACAAATACGAATGTATACGCCATCGCTAAATATGAATAGGAATCACCATTCAAAAGAATGGTGATTCCTAATTTACTTTTGAAAATACGGCCGCTAATTAGCGGTAAACGGCCGGTAATTGCCGGCCAAATACACCAGGAAAATACACTTAATTTTCCTGACATATTTGGGAGAAGCCTGCAGGGATCAGTCACATCCGTGCAGGCTTCAGTGTGTAAAAAAATACTGGTTATACAGCGTTTCCCTTGTTATTGAGATTGCTTTAGCCGGGTACTTATCTGCTTGTTGACTACACGAAAATTGTTGCAAAAAATCTCCACACTTTTTAATGACTTTTGCTTACAGATTGAGCCCCTCTCAGTCAGCTCCAGTGCTCGCCAGAATGTCCACCCCGGCGAGCGATGGCTGAGAGGGACTCCATTAGACTGGGATGTGCGTGCGTCACAGTCACTCGGCGGCTGGGCGACAGAACCCTGCCTGTCTTCGCTTCAGGGAGACAAGCAGGGTTAGTGGGTGGGTGGTTGGGTGCGGAGAGGCGGTGGGGACCGGCGGCGTCGATCGAGGAGGCAGCGGACGGCATCGGGAAGCTCCGTTGGAATAGGGTGCACGCCCCCTTCTGATGGATGGCGGGGCCTGGCGGGGGCTGTTGGGGGAGTAATCTCTGGTCATGGATCTCTAGTGACGGCGGCTACACCCTGAAGTTTTACCATGTTCCTGGTGTCTTTTTTAATGAGTTCCACACAGATGGTTCCTCTAGGGCAGTGGTTCTCAACCTCGGTCCTCAAGGACCCCCCAACAGTGCACGTTTTCCAGGTCTCACACAGAATCACAGGTGAATCACAGGTGAATTAATTAGCTCCACCTGCGATCTTTTAAAAGGTGTCAGTGAATAATGAGCGCACCTGTGCAACTGCCAGGAGACCTGGAAAACTGTTGGGGGGGTCCTTGAGGACCGAGGTTGAGGATCACTGCTCTAGGGCACAGGTTCTCAAAGTCCCACAGTGCATGTTTTGCCATTCTCCTCACAGAATCAAGTGAAATAAGGAGCTCCACTTGTGGAGCTTTTAAAATGTGTCGTTCAGTAATGAGTGCACCTGTCCGGTGACCTGCAAAACATGCACTGTGCGGGGTCCTAAGGACCAACGTTGAGAACCGGTGGTCTAGGGCAGTAGTTCCCAACCTCAATTCTCAAGAACCCCTAGCAGTTTTCCAAGTCACCCAACTGGTGCACTGGGTGTCACCAACTGTCACATTTTAAAAAACCACAAGTGACCTGGAAAACACAAACTGTTGAGGACGAGGGTTGGGAACCACTGTTCTAGGCTAAATTATTTATTTATCCAAAAACGTTCAATCTTTTCATATTCTCATAATTCATTTAAAAAATTACTCATTTTAGAGGGAGCCTGAATACAATGACTGGCAGGAAATGTGTTCATTATGTTAAAGCCTACAGACAAGAAGAGGCGGGATCAGGGTGTGTCACGAATGCCCTCTTTGATTGGCAGGAGGTTGAATTGTGTTCATCCGAGGTCCTGCTCTATCAGATAAATTAACTGTCCCTCTGATAGAGTTTAAACATATCATTTGAGTTCACAGTCTAGAACCTGGCCCACCTGGAGTTTCCCCTGTCCTCCAGTTGGGCCAGTCTGACCCTCTACAATGGATCGATTTGGTCAACTAGGAAAAAAAACAGCGAGGTTGATCCGTATACCGTAATTGTTCTGTACTTTTAGTCATATATTTTGGATATGTTTTGTTACCGTTCTTACCCTTTAATTAGTTCTGTGCTAATTAAAATCTAACCAAGACATTTTATTCATATACTGCTGTGAAAACAGAAGTTATGTATGTTGAGTAAATTAGGTCACAGGTTGGTGTTAGAGTGTTGTGTGTTGCGGATATAAATTGGGAATGCTAAGGGAGAAAGTCGTTACCTATAAGCAGGACTCACAATATACCGGTTTATTTTAATTATGACGAAAGTAACACTATAGGGGAAGTGCATCAAACCTTGAAGAGAGATAAGGGGGGGGGGGGGTATTCAATCTCCGTTGAAATCTTGGTTTTGTCAAGAACCTCTTATTTTTGGACAAGTGAATGTATTTAACTGTAAAGTGAATGGCGGCTGGAGGCTAGGGAAGCAAATGGCGGCGCAGCTGAGTCCGGAAAAATCCGGGCATACCACCCAAGTTGTCGACAGACTGTTGTAGACAAATGACGCTAATTGGTTGATGCTCTCTGAATGGCTTGATACTGTACATCACCCCCAAAGAGTTGTGAGTAATAAATGAAAGGAAAAACAATATCATTAACTCTTCTTAAAAGAACACCACAAACACTGGTGAGTGTAGATGACACCCCGCCACCGACAGAGCCTGGGGGTGGCGCCACGCCATGCCACTATAGGGTGAGTGGTTACACTTGCTTTTGGGCATTATCGCTCCTCTTCGGCAGCCCTGGCCTCTCTTAACACCACTTTTCCCCTCCCCTGGTACGCTTCCTAATAGTGAAGAATCACTATCCCGGCTCCTACGTAGGTGATACGTATGGCACAATGGTTGCTATGGGAAACATCCCATCTTCAACAGAACTCCAATCTTAGTAAATTTACCACTCAGTATTTCAAAAGGCACACTTGCTCTGAGGCACCTGGTACCGGAGGGGCCGGTAACAAACAGCGCACTACAACACGCCTGTTTAACTGCGGAACTGACCACAGCATTAACCCCATAACTGCTTATACAAATTGTACATATTCCGGCACTCTTAGTATAGACTGCAGTGAACTTGCCGGTGAGCCATACATGCTAATGACTCCCATCTAAGTGGCAAAATGAGAAGAACATACACTGAAATAAATAATCCGGAAGCAACAAGAGGATATTTTGTAACACTTGTTTATCTCCATATTGCTGGCACCATATGCAAAGTGCTTGTCTACTTCCCAACACCTCTTCCCTGTATCACACCTCGCTCCTTCCCCATGCCTCCTTGTATGTGACACTTTCTCCCATCCCTCCTCCCCGCTCTCCTTCTCCCTCATGTCTCTGCCTCCCTCCCTTGCTCCCCCCTTTCCCTCTTCTCCCTCCCTCCTGTCTCCTTCTCTCAGCTGCTCCCAGCCCTATAAGCTGGAATATCTCAGTGCCCTGGAAGGAGGCACACATCCATTTCAGCAGCAGGACTGCAGTGAGATTGCTGTGGTGCCCTGCATCTGTCTGCCTCCCTCCTTCACCCTCCCCTTCCCCACTCACAGATGCTCCCCTTCACAAGTAACTCTGTGATTTGCACTGGATACCAGGAGCCATAGGCAGGGTCTCCCTATGGAGAGAGACTCACTGGACTCAAGCATGCTGCTCCTAAATAATTAGGCGAGAGAGAGAGAGAGAGACAGCAGAGCCGGTGAGGATGGATGAGATTAGTGTAACAGGCTGGTGGGCTTGCACTGAGGATGATGTACACAATTCTCACAAGGCACCAAGGCTTCTGCTGCAGCCTCACTGAGGATCCCAGCTCCCTGTCTCCTAGCACGGTGCGGCAAGGCTGGAGAGGTAAGTGCTACCCATCCACTGCAGTCACCCGGTGTCTCGCTGCTCCTGGGGTGGGACATGGGGCACAGTGCTCCTCCGCTTCTCCCATGGTCAGGGCCCAGCATAGTAGCAAGGTGGGAGGTCTAGATGCAACAAGATGATATTGTCTACAGCGAGGAGCATCCAGGAACCTGATAACACAGGGGGCAAGTGGTGGGGGAAGCCCCGCATTGCAATCCTTCTATTATCTGTCCATCTCTCTCATATCTATCTATCTCTGTCATATCTATCTCATATCTATCTATCTATCTATCTATCTATCTATCTATCTATCTATCTATCTCTGTCATATCTATCTATCTATCTCTGTCATATCTATCTATCTATCTATCTATCTATCTATCTATCTATCTATCTATCTATCTATCTATCTATCTATCTGTCATATCTATCTATCTATCTATCTATCTATCTATCTATCTATCTATCTATCTATCTATCTATCTATCTATCTATCTGTCATATCTATCTATCTATCTCATATCTATCTGTCATATCTATCTCATATCTATCTATCTATCTATCTATCTATCTATCTCTGTCATATCTATCTATCTATCTATCTATCTATCTATCTATCTATCTATCACTGTCATATCTATCTATCAATATGTATACTATCTATCGCTTATCTATCTATCTATCTCAGTCATATCTATCTCATATCTATCTATCAATATGTATACTATCTATCGCTTATCTATCTATCTATGTCATATCTATCTATCTATCTATCTATCTATCTATCTCATATCTATCTATCTATCTATCTATCTATCTATCTATCTATCTATCTCATATCTATCTATCAATATGTATACTATCTATCGCTTATCTATCTATCTCTGTCATATCTATCTATCTATCTATCTATCTATGTCATATCTATCTATCTCTGGCATATGTATCTATTTATTTATCTATCTATCTATCTATCTATCTATCTATCTATCTATCTATCAATATGTATACTATCTATCGCTTATCTATCTATCTCTGTCATATCTATCTATCTATCTATGTCATATCTATCTATCTATCTCTGGCATATGTATCTATTTATTTATCTATCTATCTATCTATCTATCTATCTATCTATCAATATGTATACTATCTATCGCTTATCTATCTATCTATCTATCTCTGTCATATCTATCTATCTATGTCATATCTATCTATCTATATATCTATCTATCTCTGGCATATGTATCTATTTATTTATCTATCTATCTATCTATCTAATATCTATTGCTTATCTACCTCTGTCATATCTACTGTACTGTATCTATCTATTAATCTATTTATGTCATATCTATCTGCAGCATATATATATCTATTTATCGGTTTATCTATCTGTCTCATATCTATTGCTTATCTATGTCTGTCATATCTATCTATCTATCTATCTATCTATCTATCTATCTATCTATCTATCTATATGTATACTATCTATTGCTTATCTATCTATCTATCTATCTATCTATCTATCTATCTATCTATCTATCTATCTCTGGCATATGTATCTATTTATTTATCTATCTTATATCTATTGCTTATCTATCTACCTACCTCTGTCATATCTACTGTACTGTATCTATCTATCTATCTATTAATCTATTTATGTCATATCTATCTGCAGCATATATATATATCTGTTTATCTATCTGTGTCATATCTATTGCTTATCAATGTCTGTCATATCTATCTATCTATCTATCTCCTGCTATCTATCTATCTATCTATCTATCTATCTATCTATCTATCTATCTATCTATCTGTCTGTCCATCCCGGAGCTGCTTCGCTCCCCCATGTACACAGGTGGAGACTGGCACTGTACAATGGGTGTAACACAAGTCATTACAATTGTTGCTTTCACACTGTTTGCCCTTTGATACACTATCTCCCAGAATAAGGGTATATCTGATTGTATGGGGTACAGTAACAGTAGTTTGCAGGAATCTATGACCTGCAAACTTTCTTTGTTCTAGGGAATAGGATTGCCACCTAGCAACAGCTGGTGGGTTGTAGTGCAAGCCTCCCGACGATCGCTGGAGAAGGAAAAGTGAAAAGAAATTTCACTTACCTTCTCCACAGCCGGGGGAGCGGGCTGATGCCGCCAGAGCCTGTAGGCGCGTGCGCGCGCATGACGCGCGCGCGCGCGCGCACGTAGTACACGGCTCTGGGGCTACTGCACATGCGCGCATATTAATGAGGCGCATGCAAATGAGCTCTGTGACGCGCTCACGCTGGGCACGTGAGCGCACAGAGTATAGTAGCTAACAGCCCGCCCCCTGCTTCAGATTTTACAGAAGCTTACGGATGGCAATCCTTAGAACATGAAATAGAATATAACACCACCTAGTACTTGTACCCAATCAGAGACAAGAGACTGAATGATGCTGAATAAACGTGTTTAATAACTGCTGCTCGACAACAAGAGCGCGATGAAATATCTAGCCCGTAGGGTAACTGGACAACCAACGGAAATACTATGAGGTACGATCAGTAATGGAACTTCAAGCGGTGCTTCGACGAAGCCAAACGGACTTCTTGGGATCATTTCTGTTGCTTAGCTGGCTGCGCCTGTTGTTTGCTCTGATTCTTTGGAGCGCCTGTAACCAAAGGAGAAAGGAAACAGTTAGCATCGCAGCAAGAGAAACCACCAGACCTAGCAAGGCAACGGGTGGGTAGGGTGGGTCGCTGTTGCTAGGTGGCAATCCTATTCCCTAGAACAAAGAAAGTTTGCAGGTCATAGATTCCTGCAAACTACTGTTTGTTCGTCGGGAGGCTTGCCACCTAGCAACAGCTGGTGGGTAGACTACCACATACCTGGTGGTTGCTCTAAGGAACTCCACCTTTTGGTGATCAGATGGTCTCCAATAGTGCCTTACAAAGGTACGCGTAGAGGACCATCTAGCAGCCTGCATAATACACTGCAATGGCAAACCCTTGGCTGCTGCAGAGGTAACTGCAGCTCCGCGGAGGGAGTGCCCTTTGAATTGTGAAGTGTCTATACCCGCGTCCCGCATGACCGACACAATCCAACCACGGATTGTTCCCGGTCTGGCTGGGCGAAAGGGTTTACGACACGTAATGAACAGTTGGGAAAGTTCACCTCTTATCGGTGCTGTCAGGGCTAAATATGCCGACAAACAATCTACCAGGCATAGGGCGGGGTCAGACTGATCTCTAACTAGGTCAAACTCTACGAGGGGCCTGAGGATAGAGCTTGTCTTTGTGTGCCCTTTGAGTATGATGTGAAAACCCGCTGGGGTTGCGGTCATCCATGGGTCGGAAATGTCTATTAACGATAACTCGGCACCTCTTGCCGCGAAAGCTAAAGCCATCAGGGAAGCCAGTTTCCTCGATAGGCTAGGGGCTTCGGATGTAGAAGGAATGGTGGCTAAGTGGTTGAGAAAGGGTTCAATGTCCCAGGTGGTTGAGTAGCGTGGTCGTGCTGGTCTAGATAGGAAGATACCTTTGAGTAAGCGTAAGTATAACCTATTCTCTGAAAACCCTGGGATTAGAAGGGTGAGCGCGGAACCATACGAACGTATGGTGGCCGAGGCTGAGCCTGTATCATATTTATGGGATAGGAAATCAATTGCTGAATTCACTGGTGCTGAGGGACGAGCATTGGGTCTGGTGTTTTGCCAGGCAATAAACTCTCTTATTATGGCGCTGTATCTAGCCTTGGTTCTGGGTCTCAGTGAAGCATTGATTAGTGCGGTTGATGATGCTGAGAGATCTGAGTGTGCTAACAACCTAGCAATGTCGCCATCCACATGCATTGTGGCAGTTTCTGTAGTAAGTCCTGGGTACCCTGAAAACATTCTCCCGAGATCTCTAAGGGGATCTTGGGGCCCTTCTGTAGTTGGCTGATTAGGGGAAACCAAATTCTGGATGGCCAGATCGGGTATACCAGAATAATCTGGGGTACCCTGTCCGACTTGATTTTGTGTAGTACCCTCAACAGCAAGGCTGGTGGAGGGAAGGCATATGGAAGGACTAGGTTCGTCCAGGGGAATGACATAGCATCTGTCTGGAATGCCCCCTGGGACCATATCCTGGACACAAAAGTCGGAACCTGATTGTTGAATGGTGTCGCAAAGAGGTCTATTCCTGGCTGCCCAAAAGCTGTCACGATCTTGCGAAAGATCTCTGGCCTTAGAGTTGCTCTGTCTAGTGTGAGGCGAGTTCTGGAGAGAGAGTCTGCCAACTCGTTTAGCTCTCCGGGAACATATATTGCGGATAACTGGATGGATCTCTGAACCGCCCACTCCCAGATGTCTATTGCCTCCTGGCAGAGAGGCAAGGACCTTGTGCCGCCCATCTTGTTTATATAAGAGACTGCGGTCTTGTTGTCCAGACGGACTTGAATGGGAATATGATGAGCCTGCGGGGGGACTAGGGCCGCTAAGGCTAGTCTGGCTGCTCTTAGCTCCAGGAGGTTGATATGGGCCTGTGAGTCCTGCCTGGACCACCTGCCCCTCACAGCCTTGTCGCGAGTAAAGGCTCCCCACCCCGTGAGTGACGCGTCTGAGGTTATGATGATAACCGGTGTAGGATCCTGCAGGGGTCTGGGGGGAGGAATGGGCAGCACTGTCCACCTCTGTATCTCTTCGCGAACTATCGGCGTGAGCCTGATCCTGTGTGACCAGGTAAGGCCTATCCTGATAAGGAAACCTAGACGGTTCTGAGCGTGTCTGCAAATAAGGGGTGCATGAAGGAACCCGGGGTCTAAAGCTCTCATTTTGCCTATGATCTTTGCGAGGTCTCTCAGGCTGAGCTGACGCTTTATAATGTGGGAGACAAAGGCTTGTATGTCTGTCCATTTCTCTGGCGGCACTGCGATAGAGAAAGAACGGGAATCTATTACGAATCCCAGGAATGTAATCGATTGGGAAGGTGTTAAGACTGACTTGGGATAATTTATTGAGAAGCCTAGGCCGAGCAGAAGTGATATTATTGTGTCTCTCTGGGAGAGTAGTGTCTCCTGCTCTGAATGTACGACTAGGAGGTCGTCCAAGTAAATTATGCATCGGACTTGTTTCTGGCGAAGGTGTGTTATCACCGCCTTCATAAGTCGTGTGAAGGTGTAAGGGGCATTGGACAAACCAAAAACCATGACGGTCCATTGGTAGAGGGTGCCGTTCCAGAGGAACCTCAGGAACCTTCTGTGATTGGGATGGACGTGTACGGTGTGAAAGGCCTCCTTGAGGTCTATCTTTATGCAATAGTCGTTCTGTGTCAAAATGAAGGGTACCTCTGTTAGACCCTCCATTCTGAACGTACGATGTCTTATGTACTGGTTCAGAGATTGGACGTTCAGAACCGGTCTGTAGGAGCCGTCCTGTTTCCTTACGGGAAAGAGGTGACTTGTCCAACCTGTTTTGGACGTGTCCGCCAATTCTATCCTTCCCTGAGACAAGGCTGTGACTAACACCTTGTCTAAGAGAGGACTGGCGTTTATTGTGCATGGGATTCTCTGGCGAGGAAATCTCAGCAGCGGAAGGGATAAACCTTGTTTTATAATTTTTAACAACCATTTGTCTGTTGTAATTTCTCTCCACTGGTGTATGGCCTGTGAGAGGCCAAGGTGCGGCTGTGCTTCTGGTACACTCACCGTTTCCTCTGTCTCTCCTGGGGAAGGAGGTTGAGGGAGCCGCACTTCTGGAATTCCGGGACCTGGAGTAGCCTCCTCTGTGGCCTCGGGTGGAGCCTCTATAGTCTCGGTAGTCACGGGTCGCACTGCTGGCCGTGGCAGAACGACCCTCCTGACGAAAGGGCCGTTTGGAAGACTGGTGGCTTTTTAGATCCGCAAACGACTTGCGTGCCTTATACCGGATCTTGACTTCATCTATGAAGTCGGGGCCGAATAAATCGGAGTCAGTAAGGTTAGGGACCTCCGCTGGTTTGGGCGCTAAGTCGGCTAGCCCTGCTCTGGACAGCCAACGGGACCTGCGGGTGTTGGAAATAAACTCGAAAGTCTGCCCAACCATAAGGGTGGCTCTGCTTATTGCCTTCAGGAGTGCTGCCTTTGATGCCACTAGGGAATCTAAGGAGCTGCTCGCGGTGCCCTCTTTCTCCGCCTTGTTCAGTACGAACAGCAGGGGGCCCGCCGCGTCGGAAACCTTCAGTTGGATTTTCCTGAGCAGCTTGTCAATTGAGTCACTCTGGGTCTTATCACCGATAAGTGAAGACAATGCCGGGTCAATGTCAGGGGCGAACAGGGCGGGGATATCTGGGATCCCTGTATGGTTACGCAGAACCATCTCATCCTCTTTAACGAGGGATGTCCTGAAGGCTAACTGTGCAAAGTTATGGACTTCGGACTTTTCCTGTAAGGCCCAGTGGGAGGAATACATTTTATTCGGGGGTGAGACTCCTGCTAGTGCCACCCTGGCCATCTGCAGGTCACTATATTCGCCTCTCTTAGAGGACGCAGAGGTTCTAGTCACCTCCTCAGACTCCCAGTCTACTGAGGCCTGGCTGCGTACATCTTGTAAGTCAGTTGGACTTAAGGGGCGATGCTTACTTGCCCCCTTACGTAAGCCCTGAGACCTCTTATACTTATCTGAGGCTCGGGGAGTGTGCCCGTGGGCAGGAGACTGCGGTTTATTGCGTACCGCTGAGGTATTCCTACTTCGGGCAATACCTGGGAATGAGACGATTAGTCCTGAACAGGCGTCTCTCTTGGAGCTTTTGCTCACATGTCTCCTCTTACTTGTGCTTTTCCTCCCCTGTAGCGATGCTGAGCTGGAGGGGGAATCACTATCCTGAGGTGTACTGTCTACCTCAGAGCTGTCCCTGGTGTCTGCAGACCTGACAGGGTTAAACAGCTTTCTTCTTTTAAAAATAATGTCCTCAGATGAGGAAGTGTCACTAGGCAGCCTCTTTCTGTGTTTGAGGCTCCTAGCGCTGGCTGAAGGGGACACAGGGAGAGTGTCTGTAGCAGAGACAGACACAGTGTCCTCCATCTTCAGCGCTGAGGTAAAATCTGAAGCAGGGGGCGGGCTGTTAGCTACTATACTCTGTGCGCTCACGTGCCCAGCGTGAGCGCGTCACAGAGCTCATTTGCATGCGCCTCATTAATATGCGCGCATGTGCAGTAGCCCCAGAGCCGTGTACTACGTGCGCGCGCGCGCGCGCGTCATGCGCGCGCACGCGCCTACAGGCTCTGGCGGCATCAGCCCGCTCCCCCGGCTGTGGAGAAGGTAAGTGAAATTTCTTTTCACTTTTCCTTCTCCAGCGATCGTCGGGAGGCTTGCACTACAACCCACCAGCTGTTGCTAGGTGGCAAGCCTCCCGACGAACAAATATACAGTATACACACAGAAAGGGAGGTGTTGTGTAGCCTGGGCACCGTGCTTAGTAGGCAGCGCAGGAAGCAGTGGCATGAAAACTGCAGGGCACAGTCACGTTCAATCACTTTAATGTTCCCGATCAGAGTGAGGGTCAGTTCATGTGCCGGGCATGGCGGGGCTGTGGGCACATCATACAGTGCGTGTTCTCTGCACACACACACACGGCCACGTGTATATGTGGTGCTATTAATCATGGACTCTCCATGTGTAATAAGTCATCATCAGATGTAAACAGAGCCCTGCTGCTTCTTGATAGACAACTCACTTACAGAAGAGGTTCCTGGGCAGCTAAAGCTAATGCCGGGTAATCTGAGGAACCAGTTCACACTGCCCAACTGTGCTGAGACCGATGGGCTTTGAGACTCAGGATCACCTGCATTTGGTGCAGTATGTTACATTAGAGGGGGGCCGGACCCCTATCTGGTCTGAGCCTAATTACCAGCTTGCAGAATCTGCCATGGCTAATGCGCTGTTTAATGCCCTGAATCCACACACACACAGTAGTACCACACACACACACACACACACACACACACACACACACACACACACACACACACACACAGTAGTACCACACAAACACACACACAGTAGTACCACACACACACACACACACACACACACAGTAGTACTACACACACACTGTAGTACTACACACACACACACACACACACACACACACACACACACAGTAGTACTACATACACACACACACAGTAGTACTACACACAAACACACATATACACACACAGTAGAACTACACACACACACACACACACACACACACACACACAGTAGTACCACACGTCTCACACACACACACACACACACACACACACACAGTAGTACCACACGTCATACACACACAGTAGTACCACACACACACACACAGTAGTACCACACGTCTCTCACACACACAGTAGTACTAACCGGCACACACACAGTAGTACCACACGTCTCTCACACACACACACAGTAGTATTGCACACACACACAGTAGTACTAACCGGCACACACACAGTAGTACCACACGTCTCTCACACACACACACACAGTAGTATTGTACACACACACACACACACACACACACACACAGTAGTGCTAGGAGCATCAGCATTATGAAGTTTGTATTTGGTCTGGACTTAGATGGAACTTTGCTTCTATGTACAGAGGACTTAGGATCCATCCTGCAGTCTTGGGATTCTGATAAATACGGTGACCAGCTTTCTTACCATGAACAGGACACAAATAATTTGAAGAAAAAAATATCGTAAAAAACAAGAAACAAGGATTAAACCGAAATAGACTAGCAGGGTGGGAAGTGGCGGGACAGGCAGGGTGGGACAGGCAGGGTGGGCAGTGGCGGGACAGGCAGGGTGGGAAGTGGCGGGACAGGCAGGGTGGGCAGTGGCGGGACAGGCAGGGTGGGCAGTGACGGGACAGGCAGGGTGGGCAGTGGTGGGACAGGCAGGGTGGGCAGTGGAGGGGTGGGCAGTGGTGGGACAGGCAGGGTGTGCAGTGGCGGGACAGGCAGGGTGGGCATTGGCGGGACAGGCAGGGTGGGCAGTGGAGGGACAGGCAGGGTGGGCAGTGGAGGGACAGGCAGGGTGGGCAGTGGCGGGACAGGCAGGGTGGGCATTGGCGGGACAGGCAGGGTGGGCAGTGGAGGGACAGGCAGGGTGGGCAGTGGAGGGACAGGCAGGGTGGGCAGTGGTGGGACAGGCAGGGTGGGCAGTGGTGGGACAGGCAGGGTGGGCAGTGGCGGGACAGGCAGGGTGGGCAGTGACGGTACAGGCAAGGTGGGCAGTGGAGGGACAGGCAGGGTGGGCAGTGGAGGGACAGGCAGGGTGGGCAGTGGAGGGACAGGCAGGGTGGGCAGTGGCGCGACAGGCAGGGTGGGCATTGGCGGGACAGGCAGGGTGGGCAGTGGCGGGACAGGCAAGGTTGGCAGTGGCGGGACAGGCAGGGTGGGCAGTGGCGGGACAGGCAGTGTGGGCAGTGGCGGGACAGGCAAGGTGGGCAGTGGCGGGACAGGCAGGGTGGGCAGTGGCGGGACAATCAGGGTGGGAAGTGGCGGGACAGGCAGGGTGGGCAGTGGCGGGACAGGCAAGGTGGGCAGTGGCGGGACAGGCAAGGTGGGCAGTGGTGGGACAGGCAGGGTGGGCAGTGGCGGGAAAGGCAGGGTGGGCAGTGGCGGGACAGGCCGGGTGGGCAGTGGCGGGACTGGCAGGGTGGGCAGTGGCGGGACTGGCAGGGTGGGCATTGGCGGACTTAGCGACTCGTAGGCTCAGGTGCAAGCATATACTGTGGGCCCCCAGTGACTCATACCTCACAACTTCTAATCCATAGCAGGAGGGACACGGCCCCAAATTTGGGGGCGTGGCAAGGGGGCATGGCCTACAAACCCAGTTAGCGAAAAATAAAAGGCGACCCTATTTTGTACATCCCCATTTAAACATTTTTACACATATCAGCACTGACATCTCCCCCCCCCCCCCACCTCCCTCATTCTCTGCTGCCCCCATCTCCAATACGGCCACTGTGCCCTGAGCGGTCTCTTACCTCCTCCTCTGAGAAAGGGCCTGTGCTGGGCGTGCTGTGCGGGTGTGCACAGCAGCAGCTCCCATGAGACTATTATATTATGGCCGCATACAGTGCTTCTGTGCGTGTGCAGAAGCTACTATTTGAGCCCAGGAAAGGATCAGCAGTAACATTGCTGCGGCGGTGGCTTCTGCGATCAGACCTCTCTGCGCGCAGAACCGCCACCGCCGCTGCAGCAATGTTATTAAGGGCAATAAAGGACATAACGGAGGACAGAACTTACAAAAGAAGGACTGTCCTCCCTAAAGGTGGATGGTGGGTCACCTTATGATAAATATTCTGACTAGAATAATGGCAGAATTGATCATAATAGTGCATGAGAACCGATGACGCTGTGTCTGTCCAGTGTGCCTGTGTAATGATACATGGGGCGTGATACAACATAGAGGGGGTATCATTGTATAGAACAGCGTTCCCCAAACCAAGTCCTCAAGGTATCCTGACAGTCTAGGAGTCAGATGCTCTAAGCTTCAAAAGTGATAAAATGGAGAGTGATAAACAGCCAACCAATCAGCTCCTGTCTGCCATGTCACAGGCTGTGTTTGAAAAATGTCAGGCAAGAGCGGATTGGTTGGTGGTTTATCACTCTCCATTTTATCACTTTTGAAGCTTAGTGCATTTGGCGCTAGTTTTTAAGGACATCCAGGTTCGTGCAGACAGATTGAGATACAATACTGATTGCATGGATATCCTTAAACCTGGACTGTGAGGTGTCTTTTGCCAATGGAGTTTGGGAACCACTGATTGTGTGCGATTGTGCATTGTCATAACATTATAGTTTGAGGTGTGATGCATGTCACTGTCATTGTTACATTAAGACCAGCCCTTGGCTATGTCACTACTGTATGCCAGGTTTTCCTGTATGCCACAGGGCAGGGATTCACAAACATGTTGGAATCACGGTGCCCTAGAGTATCAGAATGATTTGTTTAATGACGCCCCCTAGGCCACAAGTTTGTTATTGAGAAATTTTTTAGATTTTTTTTTTTTTAAATAAGCAAATTGTATCTATTTTATCCATCAGCACAATACACACTGGGGCTTTCCGAGCGATATTGTGAACAGTTGCGTGTACACTCAATGTCGTTAACGATGTGCACTCCCGTGCGTAGTTATTGCCCCCCACCCCCTTTTTTGTCCTGCATGTTCGGATGAGGAAGGTCCTCGTTAATGGGGACCATGCTGCGACTGAAGCATGACCATCACCCCCCCCCCCCCCCCCCCCCGATAACAAGTTATGGTGGGGGCACTAGAGGTATGTGCTGTTTCGTCAAGCTGCAGCAAATTATTGTGGGGGTCAATCCCACATAAGAACTCACAAAGATAAAGGGGGGATTTCTGCTGCGCTAAATGAACCGTGTGCAGTGTATTCCAAGAAATATGATTTATTAAACACAATATAAAATATTATAATAAGACAATACAGTTATTATAAAAATAATGATATCTTGGTGAGGCCCTGAGTGTGGTTACCTTTGGTACACCGTGGTAAGGTTAATTGTCCGTTGCAAAGCATGTCCCTCTTGTGGATGAAAATTGAATAACTGCCCTTGAGGAATTGGGGTACCTTGGTAATGTCCTGCTTTAGAGATCCTCCCAGGATGTAGTCTTGGCCAGTCAAGGTAAAAGGTCTCTTGGGGTCAGTTGGGGTAAAGGAGAGGTCCCGCATAGATCCAATTTGAAAAAGGTGGACTGGTTCGGTCCTGTACTCTTGTTGGTTCCTTATTGAGTGACCTAGGGCTCAGTTGCAACACCATAAAACAGCCAAACATCGTCACGTTTCGCTGATCCTTCAGCTTTGTCAAGGACTTTGTCCAGAAAACCAATGTTTTCCCTGGCCACAGCCCCAGGGATGCTCTCAGGGATTTTGCTTCACCTGCCTGAAGCAGGTGAAACCAAACTCCTGATAAGTCATGAATTGCTCCGGCTAATTGGATAGCACCGGGTGAATCATTTACCAGCGGTCAGTGAGCATAATATACAATGAAATAAAGTTCATTCCAGTTGGTAGACAGTCAAGGACTTGGAAAGAAACAATGCAATCATTTACTACAGGATGAGAAGTGACATATACCAAATCCCAATCCCAGGGCATTTCCAGGGAGTATCTGTGACGTCAGCTCCAGCCTGTTTCTGTCGCAGAGTTGTGGAAGGGTCACAATTACACACAGGGAGGGACCTAACTCTGTCTGGGCGGCGACTATCGGATCGCAGCCGACTGCAAATTTGCACAACAGCTACCAGGTCATGAATCAGGCCAACAGTGTTTTAGATGGTTAATATATTCCAGGAAGAGAAATCTGCATGCATACGCATGGAACAGAACGCTGAGACCTGACTCATTCTTTGATTGCTAATTTGTTTTTCTCCAGTTATTTATGTAATTACAGTTTGTCCTATTGGTAGCACTGACCACTCTATGGAAAAGCCACAATCTTCCAATGTTTTGTGCAGAACATTTAATAAGACCTGGGACAAATAAAGGAAAACGCACTTTTTTTTTTTAATGTATATTTCGTTATCTAGAACTGCACTTGAAAACGTTACCATACCCTGCGTGGAGAACGCAGGTATAATTTACATAATAACTAGGCATTGTCTTCATTGCTGGGGTAAAGGAATCAGAATATGCCATAGCAATGCATGGGAGTGTTAAGTGACAGTTTGCTTCTTCGGGAGCGCTGCAGTTTACAGGGAATTACAGAAGATTACTGGAGACACCGCACAGTACAGTCATTTAAGTGTGCTATAGTCTGCAGCAAGATTACATAGGTGGATGTGTGATTACACCACAAGGGCTTAACTCTTCTCTTACAGTATCCCAAAAATTTGTGCTAAAAAAACTGGTTGGGTAATTGACGCTGTCCTTGTTTTTTGAGACGGGAGTGGATCACATGGTCGACCATAAGGTTGGTCAACAGTCGACATGCTGAAAGGTTGACATGGATCTAGGTTGACATGGGCCAAGGTCGACAGGTCATTAGGTCGACACAAGCATTAGGTCGACATGGTCTAGGTTGACAGTCAAAAGTTCGACATGGGCTTTTCACTGTTTTTTTTTACCAGAAAGTCGACACAGTCGACATGGACACTGAAACGCAGCACTGCATCCCCTCGCATGGACACGTATCAGTGTACCGCTACACTCACCGTGCTTCGGGCATGCTGTAGTAGATGGTAGGGCACGAAATACCACCTGTCGGCACGTGTCGGCTCAAAAATTCCATGAAAAACTCACGTCAACCTTTTGACTGTTGATCTTCTAATTGTTGACCTTAGCATTGTCGACCAAAGCCTTGTCTACGTCCAGTTGTCGACCCAATGTATTTAGATCTAAAAAGGGTTGAACTAATGACGTATCCTAATTGTGGGTCTACAGAAAAGGGCAGAGCTGCAATGACGCAGTGAGCATCGTATTACCTCTCCCTCTCTATGAACCCATGGTATTCAGTAGGAACTGGGCCGGACACAGGAGATTCCTCCCCTCTTCCTGGTGTCCATGGGACTACCTGAAAAACTGGGATTCCCCCAGACCATCTACGACAGTAGATAAGTATAATTTGTACCCCTTGCCTTTTATTGCAGTAATAGTAATACATAATCAGCCCAATGATCTGCATAAAATCTGTGCCATGCTCCTTATGCCCCATGAGGGGTGCATCATAGTTACCTCCCCTCCTGCATTCTGCATTAGATTCCCTGAAGTAGCAGCAACCTCCCTCTCTCCATCATTAGTCTAGCAATCTCCCTCATGTCACCTAGCCCACATTACACTGTTACATCATAGTTACCTCCCATCCTGCATTCTGCAGGAGACTCCCTGACATAGCAGCAATCTCCCTCTATCCCTCATTAGTCTAGCAATCTGCCTCATGTCACCTAGCCCACATTACACTGTTACATCATAGTTACCTCCCCTCCTGCATTCTGCAGGAGACTACCTGATATAGCAGCAATCTCCCTCTCTCCCTCATTAGTCTAGCAATCTCCCTCATGTCACCTAGCCTACATTACACTGTTACATCATAGTTACCTCCCCTCCTGCATTCTGCAGGAGACTCCCTGACATAGCAGCAATCTCCCTCTCTCCCTCATTAGTCTAGCAATCTCCCTCATGTCACCTTGCCCACATTACACTGGTACATCATAGTTACCTCCCCTCCTGCATTCTGCAGGAGATTCCCTAACATAGCAGCAATCTCCCTCGCTCCCTCATTAGTCTAGCAATCTCCCTCACGTCACCTAGCCCACATTACACTGTTACATCATAGTTACCTCCCCTCCTGCATTCTGCAGGAGACTCCCTGACATAGCAGCAATCTCCCTCTCTCCCTCATTAGTCTAGCAATCTCCCTCATGTCACCTAGCCCACATTACACTGTTACATCATAGTTACCTCCCCTCCTGCATTCTGCAGGAGATTCCCTGACATAGCAGCAATCTCCCTCGCTCCCTCATTAGTCTAGCAATCTCCCTCATGTCACCTAGCCCTCATTACACTGTTACATCATAGTTGCCTCCCCTCCTGCATTCTGCAGGAGACTCCCTGAAATAGCAGCAATCTCCTTCTCTCCCTCATTAGCCTAGCGATCTCCCTCATTTCACCTAGCCCACATTACACTGTTACATCATAGTTACCTCCCCTCCTGCATTCTGCAGGAGACTCCCTGACATAGCAGCAAGCTCCCTCTCTCCTCATTAGTCCAGCAATCTCCCTCATGTCACCTAGCCCCCATTACACTGTTACATCATAGTTACCTCCCCTCCTGCATTCTGCAGGAGACTCCCTGACATAGCAGCAATCTCCCTCTCTCCCTCATTAGTCTAGCAATCTCTCTCATTGCACCCACATTACACTGTTACATTTTTTGGGGAAAAAAGGAATGAGAGATAGATACATTTACACTGAATCCTTAGCACCACTCCCCAGCACTTTAACAAGTATAGTACAGTAGCTCTAATACGGCCTACACACATGCCGATATTAAGGCATTTTCTAAGCGATTTTGCTTAGTTTTGCAAAGTCGCTTAGCAAATGCCCTCACATCGGTGTATGTGTGGGGGCTGTATCTGCATCGGCGCGCGTCCCCGCGCGTCTTTATCGGTGGCCGAGATTGACGGACAGTGTCCATCAATCTCGGCATCGGCAGTGTTCTCCCACCGGAGAACACTGGTGCTGTCCGCTCGCTTAGCACACAGAGCTGACAGCTCGCTCTGTGTGTGGGCTGTCAGCTCTGTGTGCTAGGCGATAGCGGCGCAGCACAGCCCGACATAGCGCAGCTAGGTAGCCCTGCACACATCGGCATGTGTGTAGGGCCCATTACTAACTGCTTTGTCGCTCAACTACATTTAGATATAAGTCATTTTAAACTACACACCCACACTTCTAGATGCCACGTTCACAATCTCTTTTCACAATCTCACCATATATGGAACTAGACACGCCCTTCTGGTGGAGCATGACACGCCCCCTCAATGGGGCGCTGTGCAAAATTCTACTACCAACTAAAATCTCCCTGAAACTAGTTTTCAAAAGTAGGCAAGTATGGGGTGCACTGAATACCATTCATTGTCTGCGTTATGTATAATTACTTACAGTCCCTGCATGTTATAGAATTATTTTAGGTCCTTACATCATGGTATGTTTGGTAAGGCCTTTAGGTACCCCCGGGTACTGTCCTTTCTTAGTATTGCACACATGCCAATGTGAAAAGCACACCTCTGCCATCCTGGGGCATGCTCATAGCTGCAGACAGGGCCGTCCGTGAGCGATGCCCTGCACAGACTACCGCACTTGTCCTTACCCTTCTCGTCATGGATGACTCCCATGTTATTTTCAAAGTTTCATCGTATTATTATTTGTAGCATAACGTGAATGTTCCTTTAATGCCGCTAAATGAGATTTACACATTACATTAAACACAGATTTGCTTGAAGTTGGTTCCGCTGCCCCATGCTGGGGATTTCAGTTCCATGTCATCCCAGCTGGCAATTATTGCTGCTTAGGTGTGTCCTGAAATCTCCATAGAGTTTCCGCAGAATGACTTAATTGATGATATAATTTTCCCAGATAATCTCCAAGAACTGTCTCGGCACCAGTTGACAATCTAGCGGGGGATTCCGGGATACAACCAGAGGAAAAGACTTTCAACTGCAAATGATTATGCTTAATTGAATAAAAATGTGGTGGCAGGGAAACATATGTCATCCATTCAAAGTCATTTGTAAAGCACAAGGTAGAAATAGCGCCCCCTTGTGGTTTAGAACCTCTAGCTCATTGATGCGCTGGTTTTGGTTCTAGAGTACATGCACAAGAATTCACGTTAAACTAGGGTTCTGGAGTTTGCTAAAAATGACCAGCGGCGGTAGTAGCCTCGCAGACAGATTCATACAAGTGAGCTGTCTTTGTAGAGTCTCTGTTATGGCATACATCAGAAACACAGTCAATAGCCTTGGGGTTAGTTGAGGATTCTGGGAAAGAAAAGGTACACTGGCTGTTTGTTACTAGTTTATTGTCACACAGGTCACAGTACATAGGGGCAGCTTTATTACAGCCGGTGAGTGCATCGTTCACTTCTGAACAAGTCTCGGTAAATAATGTAGTCCGTCAGCCCAAGAGCAGAGGCGGATTTAGACCTAAAGATACCAGTTTGGGGCCCTTAGCTAACAATCCTTAACACTAGATCTTTGCTGCTGTTTGCAGATGGCATTGATAGAGCACCTTGGCTAATGCACAGTCTACAATAAATACTCAGCTGCATGGACATTGGCATTGTGTACAAATCGGAATCAGGATCTAGGTCTTTCGGAAGTAGGGGTAATACGGTTACCCGTGTCACATTTATAGTAAACTAACACAATAATAAGGGCCAGATGTATCAAGCTTCAAAAGTGATAAAATTGAGAGTGATAAACAGCTAGCCAATCAGTTCCTCCCTGTTATTTTTCAAATCCAGCCTGTAACATGACAGGTAGGAGCTGATTGGCTGTCTGTTTATCACTGTCTATTTTATCACTTTTAAAGCTTGATACATCAGGCCCAAATGTGTCTACTTAAATACATACCAGTGGAACTGCTCTCCCGCCTTCCATCGGTCCTCCTTCAGGGTCTGGAATGAGACTTCCGGGTTGAATGCTAGACGTGACATGGCACCGGCCCTGGCACAGTCATGTATGCTAAAGCATACATTACCACAGTATGGCAGTGCCACAGCGTACATTATCCCAGCATGACAGTGCCACAGCATACATTACCACAGTATGGCGGTGCTACAGCGTACATATCCCAGTATGACAGTGTCACAGCCTACATTACCACAGTATGGCAGTGCCACAGCATACATTACCACAGTATGACAGTGCCACAGCATACATTACCTCAGCACTGCAGTGCTACAGCATACAGTAACACAGCATGACAGTGCCGCAGCATACATTACCATAGCAGAACACTGCAACCTGCGGGTGACCTACGGTATATATTTATGGTACACGTGAGGTAGATGTTTGTATTACGGCGTATATTACCGCGGTATGGCAGTATTGTGGTACACGGGAGGTAGATGTTTGTATTACAGCGTATATTACCGCGGTATGGCAGTATTGTGGTACACGGGAGATAGATGTTTGTATTACAGCGTATATTACGGTGGTATGGCAGTATTGTGGTACACGTGAGGTAGATGTTTGTATACAGCGCATATTACCGCGGTATGGCAGTATTGTGGTACACGTGAGGTAGATGTTTGTATACAGCGCATATTACCGCGGTATGGCAGTATTGTGGTACACGGGAGGTAGATGTTTGTATTACAGTGTACATTATCGCGGTATAGCAGTATTGTGGTACACGTGAGGTAGATGTTTGTTTTACAGCGTATATTACAGCGGTATGGCAGTATTGGGGTACACGTGAGGTAGATGTTTGTATTACAGCCCATATTACCGCAGTATGGCAGTATTGTGGTACACGTGAGGTAGATGTTTGTATTACAGCGCATATTACCACGGTATGGCAGTATTGTGGTACACGGGAGGTAGGTGTTTGTTTTACAGCGTATATTACCGCGGTATGGCAGTAATGTGGTACATGGGAGGTAGATGTTTGTATTACAGCGTATATTACCGCAGTATGGCAGTATTGTGGTACACGTGAGGTAGATGTTTGTATTAAAGCGCATATTACCGCGGTATGGCAGTATTGTGGTACACGGGAGGTAGATGTTTGTATTGCGGCGTATATTACCGCGGTATGGCAGTATTGTGGTACACGGGAGGTAGATGTTTGTAGCGACGTATATTACCGCGGTATGGCAGTATTGTGGTACACGGGAGGTAGGTGTTTGTTTTACAGCGTATATTACCGCGGTATGGCAGTAATGTGGTACACGGGAGGTAGATGTTTGTATTACGGCGTATATTACCGCGGTATGACAGTATTGTGGTACACGTGAGGTAGATGTTTGTATTACGGCGTATATTACCGCGGTATGGCAGTAATGTGGTACACGGGAGGTAGATGTTTGTATTACAGCGTATATTACCGCGGTATGGCAGTATTGGGGTACACGTGAGGTAGATGTTTGTATTACAGCGTATATTACAGCGGTATGGCAGCATTGTGGTACACGTGAGGTAGATGTTTGTATTACAGCGTATATTACCGCGGTATGGCAGTATTGGGGTACACGTGAGGTAGATGTTTGTATTACAGCGTATATTACAGCGGTATGGCAGTATTGTGGTACACGTGAGGTAGATGTTTGTATTACAGCGTATATTACCGCGGTATGGCAGTATTGTGGTACACATGAGGTAGATGTTTGTATTATGGTGTATTTTACCGCGGTATGGCAGTATTGTGGTACATGTGAGGTAGATGTTTGTATTATGGCGTATATTACCGTGGTATGGCAGTATTGTGGTACACGTGAGGTAGATGTTTGTATTACAGCGTATATTACCGCGGTATGGCAGTATTGTGGTACATGTGAGGTAGATGTTTCTATTACGGCGTATATTACCGCGGTATGGCAGTATTGTGGTACACAGGAGGTAGATGTTTGTATTACAGCGTATATTACCGCGGAATGGCAGTATTGTGGTACACGGGAGGTAGATGTTTGTATTACGGCGTATATTTCCGTGGTATGGCAGTATTGGGGTACACGTGAGGTAGATGTTTGTATTACAGCGTATAATACAGCGGTATGGCAGTATTGTGGTACACGTGAGGTAGATGTTTGTATTACAGGGTATATTACCGCAGTATGGCAGTATTGTGGTACACGTGAGGTAGATGTTTGTATTACGGCGTATATTACCGCGGTGTGGCAGTATTGTGGTACACGTGAGGAAGATGTTTGTATTACAGCGTATATTACCGCGGTATGGCAGTATTGTGGTACATGGGAGGTAGATATTTGTATTACAGCGTATTATACTGTGGTATGGCAGTATTGTGGTACACGTGAGGTAGATGTTTGTGTTACAGCGTATATTACCACGGTATGGCAGTATTGTGGTACATGGGAGGTAGATGTTTGTATTGCAGCGTATATTACCGCGGTATGCCAGTATTGTGGTACACGTGAGGTAGATGTTTATATCACAGCGTATACTACCGCGGTATGGCAGTAATGTGGTACACGTGAGGTAGATGTTTGTATTACAGCGTATATTACCGTGGTATGGCAGTATTTTGGTACATGGGAAGATGTTTGTATTATGGCGTATATTACCGCGGTATGGCAGTATTGTGGTACACGTGAGGTAGATGTTTGTATTACAGCGTATATTACCGCGGTATGGCAGTATTGTGGTACACATGAGGTAGATGTTTGTATTATGGCGTATTTTACCGCGGTATGGCAGTATTGTGGTACATGTGAGGTAGATGTTTGTATTATGGCGTATATTACCGTGGTATGGCAGTATTGTGGTACACGTGAGGTAGATGTTTGTATTACAGCGTATATTACCGCGGTATGGCAGTATTGTGGTACATGTGAGGTAGTTGTTTCTATTACGGCGTATATTACCGCGGTATGGCAGTATTGTGGTACACAGGAGGTAGATGTTTGTATTACAGCGTATATTACCGCGGAATGGCAGTATTGTGGTACACGGGAGGTAGATGTTTGTGTTACAGCGTATATTACCACGGTATGGCAGTATTGTGGTACATGGGAGGTAGATGTTTGTATTGCAGCGTATATTACCGCGGTATGCCAGTATTGTGGTACACGTGAGGTAGATGTTTATATCACAGCGTATACTACCGCGGTATGGCAGTAATGTGGTACACATGAGGTAGATGTTTGTATTACAGCGTATATTACCGTGGTATGGCAGTATTTTGGTACATGGGAAGATGTTTGTATTATGGCGTATATTACCGCGGTATGGCAGTATTGTGGTACACGTGAGGTAGATGTTTGTATTACAGCGTATATTACCGCGGTATGGCAGTATTGTGGTACACATGAGGTAGATGTTTGTATTATGGCGTATTTTACCACGGTATGGCAGTATTGTGGTACATGTGAGGTAGATGTTTGTATTATGGCGTATATTACCGTGGTATGGCAGTATTGTGGTACACGTGAGGTAGATGTTTGTATTACAGCGTATATTACCGCGGTATGGCAGTATTGTGGTACATGTGAGGTAGTTGTTTCTATTACGGCGTATATTACCGCGGTATGGCAGTATTGTGGTACACAGAAGGTAGATGTTTGTATTACAGCGTATATTACTGCGGAATGGCAGTATTGTGGTACACGGGAGGTAGATGTTTGTATTACGGCGTATATTTCCGTGGTATGGCAGTATTGGGGTACACGTGAGGTAGATGTTTGTATTACAGCGTATATTACAGCGGTATGGCAGTATTGTGGTACACGTGAGGTAGATGTTTGTATTACAGGGTATATTACCGCAGTATGGCAGTATTGTGGTACACGTGAGGTAGATGTTTGTATTACAGCGTATATTACTGCGGTGTGGCAGTATTGTGGTACACGTGAGGAAGATGTTTGTATTACAGCGTATATTACCGCGGTATGGCAGTATTGTGGTACATGGGAGGTAGATATTTGTATTACAGCGTATTATACTGTGGTATGGCAGTATTGTGGTACACGTGAGGTAGATGTTTGTGTTACAGCGTATATTACCGCGGTATGGCAGTATTATGGTACACGTGAGGTAGATGTTTGTATTACGTTGTACATTACCGTGGTATGGCAGTATTGTGGTACACGTGAGGTAGATGTTTGTATTACGTCGTACATTACCGCGGTATGGCAGTATTGTGGTACACGGGAGGTAGATGTTTGTATTGCAGCGTATATTACCGTGGTATGGCAGTATTGTGGTACACGTGAGGTAGATGTTTGTACTACAGCGTATATTACCGCGGTATGGCAGTATTGTGGTACACGTGAGGTAGATGTTTTTATTACTGCGTATATAACCGCAGTATGGCAGTATTGTGGTACATGGGAGGTAGATGTTTGTATTGCAGCGTATATTACCGCGGTATGCCAGTATTGTGGTACACGTGAGGTAGATGTTTGTGTTACAGCGTATATTACCGCGGTATGGCAGTATTATGGTACATGGGAGGTAGATGTTTGTATTGCAGCGTATATTACCGCGGTATGCCAGTATTGTGGTACACGTGAGGTAGATGTTTATATCACAGCGTATACTACCGCGGTATGGCAGTAATGTGGTACACGTGAGGTAGATGTTTGTATTACAGCGTATATTACCGTGGTATGGCAGTATTGGGGTACACGTGAGGTAGATGTTTGTATTACAGCGTATATTACCGTGGTATGGCAGTATTGTGGTACATGGGAAGATGTTTGTATTATGGCGTATATTACCGCGGTATGGCAGTATTGTGGTACATGGGAAGATGTTTGTATTATGGCGTATATTACCGCGGTATGGCAGTATTGTGGTACACGGGAGGTAGATGTTTGTATTACAGTGTATATTACCGCGGTATGGCAGTAATGTGGTACACGTGAGGTACATGTTTGTATTACAGCGTATATTACCACGGTATGGTAGTATTGTGGTACACGGGAGGTAGATGTTTGTATTACAGCGTATATTACCTCGGTATGGCAGTATTGTGGTGCACGTGAGGTAGATGTTTGTATTACAGCGTATATTACCTCGGTATGGCAGTATTATGGTACACGTGAGGTAGATGTTTGTATTACAGCATATATTACCGCGGTATGGCAGCATTGTGGTACACGTGAGGTAGATGTTTGTATTACAGCGTATATTACCATGGTATGGCAGTATTGTGGTACACGTGAGGTAGATGTTTGTATTACAGCTTATATTACCGCGGTATGGCAGTATTGTGGTACATGTGAGGTAGTTGTTTCTATTACGGCGTATATTACCGCGGTATGGCAGTATTGTGGTACACAGGAGGTAGATGTTTGTATTACAGCGTATATTACCGCGGAATGGCAGTATTGTGGTACACGGGAGGTAGATGTTTGTATTACGGCGTATATTTCTGTGGTATGGCAGTATTGGGGTACACGTGAGGTAGATGTTTGTATTACAGCGTATATTACAGCGGTATGGCAGTATTGTGGTACACGTGAGGTAGATGTTTGTATTACAGGGTATATTACCGCAGTATGGCAGTATTGTGGTACACGTGAGGAAGATGTTTGTATTACAGCGTATATTACCGCGGTATGGCAGTATTGTGGTACATGGGAGGTAGATATTTGTATTACAGCGTATTATACTGTGGTATGGCAGTATTGTGGTACACGTGAGGTAGATGTTTGTGTTACAGCGTATATTACCGCGGTATGGCAGTATTATGGTACACGTGAGGTAGATGTTTGTATTACGTTGTACATTACCGCGGTATGGCAGTATTGTGGTACACGGGAGGTAGATGTCTGTATTACAGCGTATTTTACCGTGGTATGGCAGTATTGTGGTACACGTGAGGTTGATGTTTGTATTACGTCATACATTACCGCGATATGGCAGTATTGTGGTACACGGGAGGTAGATGTTTGTATTGCAGCGTATATTACCGTGGTATGGCAGTATTGTGGTACACGTGAGGTAGATGTTTGTACTACAGCGTATATTACCGCGGTATGGCAGTATTGTGGTACACGTGAGGTAGATGTTTTTATTACTGCGTATATAACCGCAGTATGGCAGTATTGTGGTACATGGGAGGTAGATGTTTGTATTGCAGCGTATATTACCGCGGTATGCCAGTATTGTGGTACACGTGAGGTAGATGTTTGTGTTACAGCGTATATTACCGCGGTATGGCAGTATTATGGTACATGGGAGGTAGATGTTTGTATTGCAGCGTATATTACCGCGGTATGCCAGTATTGTGGTACACGTGAGGTAGATGTTTATATCACAGCGTATACTACCGCGGTATGGCAGTAATGTGGTACACGTGAGGTAGATGTTTGTATTACAGCGTATATTACCGTGGTATGGCAGTATTGGGGTACACGTGAGGTAGATGTTTGTATTACAGCGTATATTACCGTGGTATGGCAGTATTGTGGTACATGGGAAGATGTTTGTATTATGGCGTATATTACCGCGGTATGGCAGTATTGTGGTACATGGGAAGATGTTTGTATTATGGCGTATATTACCGCGGTATGGCAGTATTGTGGTACACGGGAGGTAGATGTTTGTATTACAGTGTATATTACCGCGGTATGGCAGTAATGTGGTACACGTGAGGTACATGTTTGTATTACAGCGTATATTACCACGGTATGGTAGTATTGTGGTACACGGGAGGTAGATGTTTGTATTACAGCGTATATTACCTCGGTATGGCAGTATTGTGGTGCACGTGAGGTAGATGTTTGTATTACAGCGTATATTACCTCGGTATGGCAGTATTATGGTACACGTGAGGTAGATGTTTGTATTACAGCATATATTACCGCGGTATGGCAGTATTGTGGTGCACGTGAGGTAGATGTTTGTATTACAGCGTATATTACCTCGGTATGGCAGTATTATGGTACACGTGAGGTAGATGTTTGTATTACAGCGTATATTACCTCGGTATGGCAGTATTGTGGTACATGGGAGGTAGTTGTATAAATACACATTGCCATAGCATGACAGCATACATAGAGGGGTAAGTGGTACACAGGGTGTGACTGTATGGGCACAGTGCTTTACACACCACTGTTTGGTGGGGGGTAGGTGTTCCGCTGGTACATTTTAGATTCTACCTAGTATTCAGGATTGGAAATTTCCTACGCTCCAGTCTGCCAGCGCCAGACAAGGGCACCCATCCTGCGCAGGTCTCAGCTGTGTATGGAGAGTCTGTTCCTTCACCTACAAGGAAGCAGGACTATTTACTGATAACCAGGGACAGTCAATAACCAGTGGAAGCCACAGCACTCCGAAGGGTAACCCCTTCCGTGCTGGTGAGGACACACTACCCCACTTGTCATACAGTAATCTATGCTTGTACTATGTGTACTTGTGGCAGACCACGAGTACAGAGGTGTAGTGTGCGACACCTTGGCATTTCCCACATGCATCAGGAGAGTTCTGCATCCCTGAGGTTCTGCTAGTTTAGGGAAAGGGCTAAAATCTTTCCCCGCGACTGGCTATTATTAGAATGGACATACTGTATATGTATATTTCATGCGGGTCTAATCTCCCCGAAGTTACGCTAGACTCCCACAGGCTTCAGAGAGACAGCAGAGCAACCTCTGGCTCGATGAAGCAGTTTTCACCCCCAACCACAACTGCGCAACACAGCGAGTACATACTATATATAGGTATGTAGCAGTACTGTATATACCACTTTGTACGTACACAAGACTGTGACTATAAGTGTGTGTGGCATAGAATAATTACATAGACAGGCATAGGTCAACAGGGCCAAAGGGCCGACATGAATACAGTCGACACTCGACAGTGTAAAAAATGTAACATTACAATTGGTCAACACACTTTTTAAAGTTTTTCTTCCGTAGTTTTCTGTGGTTCAAGATATGTATATAAAGCTCGCCAAGCGTTGGGTGGGGTTACTGGGTGGGGCCACATTTGTAGTCCAATCAGATGGTAAATCAAGCAAAAGTTCTAAAATAGGTGAAAACCCCCCAAAACGTGTGTCAACCATTTTCATGTCAACATTTTGAGCCTGTTGACCTCTTCCCTTAAGGTCTTCATCTAACATTCTCTTGTGCCATAATCCAGCATAGGCTCCTATTTCCCAAATTCTCCGCATTGGGGTGGCTCGAGCTGCAGGTAAATAAAGGCCCATCTGTGTATGGGCATAGGGCAGTGGGTGAATAGATGCCCCGCTGTGCATGAGCATAACTGGGCATCTGATGCCCTGCTTTGAAAGTACTGAGCATGCCCCAAAGTCTATGGGCTTCTTACTGCATCCCCCACCGCCCCGCACTGGCCATGCCACTCCCCCCTCACCTGTGTCTGGGCAGCGTCCTGTTGTGCTGCCCGGACCAGTGACATCCTCCTCCCTAGCCCCATACTTCCCCTTCCGGACGCAGGGAGGAGGAGGAGCCAGCAGCCGGGAACAGCAGGAGGGGGGAGAGCCACTGGGGACCCGCTCACCCCCCACCGGCTGCTTCGCAAAGGGCAAGAGCTGCCCTATACTATTCGCATATGTTAGAGCATATGCGATTAGTATCAATGTGGTAGCAGGTGGAGTTGGTGGTAAGGGGTGCCAGATCTTAGACCATCCCGTCCGGAATCCGATTGGTTGCTATGGGCAACATTCCATCTTCAATAGACCTCCAATCCTAGTATTTTTACCCCATTGAGCCCCTCCTTTGAAATCCAATATATTGGACCTGTTTGCGGTCTTGTCCTGAGTCACCTCCTGTAACATTTTCTGGAAAACAGAGATTCTGTAAGGATTTTTCTCTTAGTAAATTCCTTGTGTTCAGAGATTCGATTTGTTTTCCTTCAGAACCCGTGGGGGGGGACTCATAGAAAACACGCAGCAGAAAAAATGATGCCAAATTCACAAAACAATTGCGGGCCATGGGGAGTAAAAGAATATTATTCTGAATAGCAGCTAAATGATCCTCGCTGCGCCAGCTCCCGAACCACAAAGAGCGCGCTGTAATATGTGGGTGTGGCTGTAAATGAGACTTATGTTCCCCATTGATCGCAGGAAAGTAATGCACCTGCATCAATATACAGCACATCTGTGGCCTACGCAGTGCTGGGTGATCCATCAGGCCGCAACCCGGGCGTTATACGTCCTCGCTATCACCTGCACCGGGGCCAATATATCTCACAAAAGAAGGTGGCACTGGCAACATGTGGGGTAACCTACTGCAGGCACTCTGCTCCAGGACAGAGCCAAATTAAGATTTTGGGGTGCTCAGGAGGACATTAGAGTCCTATCAGGTAGATAATATCTCCATACACTGGAAATACTGTAGGCTTATTTATTTTATGTAAATAAACGCAAACATCAATAACCTTACCCCCCAAATTGTGCTGCCGCACCCTACATACAGCCCACCTGTGTGCTGACCACGCCCCCTTGTGCAAAACGGGTTGTCCCCTCCTGATGTTCGAGGTCATGCTGCGCAGCCACACACCTGCCCGTCCCTTCTGTCACGTGTCACGCCCCGTATTCATTACTGTGGGACAGCGGTGGCTCCAGTGGTGGAGCTGCAGCACAGTTAAAAATTAAAATGGGGGAGAAACACCAACTGCTTGTAAGTCAGTTTGAAATGGCAGTTGGTGGCAGTGGGTGTGGCTCCCCTATTTACATTTTTAACTGTGCTGCAGCTCCGTCTCTTGAGTTGCCACTGCTCTATAACCTGCTGGTGTGTGTGCCTCTCTCCCTACGAAGACACTGTGGTTATTCAGCGCTGCTCTGCTAAGGGGAGCAGCAAGTGAGAGAAGCTCTCAGAACTACCCCTAGTTTTCCATTGTTTAGTTATGCCAAAGGAACAAGTTTGAACACAAATTATTAGACTGTAATGGGCCCCATACATCAGCAATCATAATTAATGGTTTTCCAGATCCAGTGATTTTTTTGGCCAGATAAATGGTTTCTACAATCTATTTGACTTTCCCACACATTACAGATTTATTTCAGTGATCGGCAGATTTTTCCATGTAAAGATTGCATCTTCGTATCTGGAAATTGCCCATACATCACCTCAATCGAGTGTCATTTCAGATGTCACTTCTTTTCATAATGTAAATAGATGAAGAAGACGAAACGGAATGCCCACACATATAAAAAACAACCGCAGATAATACCAGATTATTAAACATGTTAAAAAATCTGATTCAGCAATCGATTGGCCATCCCTATTAATTGTTGATCGGGATCGCCAAAAGGGGGAGCCCACACATTAAAGATTAATTGTGCCAATCATCTCCAGATCTGAGGATTGTCACAATTAATTGCTGATGTATGGGGCCCATTAGAGTGAGCAATTCCAGATGGACAGGTGTCACCTAAGAGGGGATACGGTCATTGGGTTACCACCAAGTAGGTTCACAAGTATTAGATCGACATGCAGATAGGTTGACAGGGTCATTAGGTCGACATGGGATTTTTTTACTGTTTTTTGAACCGACATGTGCCGACAGGCGGTATTTCATGCCCTACTATCCACTCGGGCGTGGTGGGAGAATAAAATAGTGCGCCGAGCTCAGCGAGGCACCGTGCCCGAAGCATAGCGAGTGGTACGTTTTAGTGTTTATGTTGACTCTATCGACATAAGGGTAAAACAAAAACAAAAAACATGTCGCCTTTTTTCACTGTCGACCCTACCCATGTCGCCCTAATGACCCTGTCGACCTTACCCGTGTCGACATAATAACCGTGTCGACATTACCCTGTTGACCTAACCCATGTCAACCTAGACTCATGTCGACCTAATGGTTTGTAGAGGGAGGTGCAACATACAGCGGTAGACATGATGTACAGAGGTAGGTGTGACGCACACAGCCAGGTGTGATATACACTAGAACAGGGGTGGTCAACCGGTTAGAGGTAAAGAGCCGAAAAATATCGGTAGTCAAGCTAAAGAGCCGACATCATGCGCGCGCCAAAGGCGCATGCGCCAAAGAAAAGGGGCGTAGTCTATTTTGACCCCTTGGGTGGGTGTGATACAAATATGCCTCCAATAGTGCAGTGCCATATATACATATGCCCCCAATAGTGCCAGATACACATATATCCCCCACGGTTCCAGGTATGCACTACACGGTGCCGGGTATGCCCCCACAGTGCCACAAACTGCTATACCCCCACAGTGCCACAAACTGCTATGCCCCCACAGTGCAAATTTCCCAGCAGCAGCACTCACCGTTGTTGCTGCTGCTGCCAGGCGGGGAGAGGACAGTCTGGCATCCCCCTGCAGTCCTCCTGTCATGTCACCGATGGGAGGAGAGCACAGCACACCGCGCGTCTCCTTCCCCCTCACTTCCCTGTGACTGGGCCGCCCACCAATCAAAGCTCGCTGGCCGGCTCCTGATTGGCTGCTGGCCCACGAGCTCTGATTGGCGGACGGCCCAGTCACAAGGATGCACAGTAAGGGGTAAGAGCAGGGGTTAAAGTGAGGGGGAACGGGGTGGAACTGAGTTCCACCACCTCCAATGGTAGGGGGAACTGAGTTCCACCTCTACCACAGTCCTGAAATGTAATTCCAACAGAAAAGCCTGTCCCAGCGGCTTCTTCTTCTGGTACGGCGTATGTAATGTAAAGTTAAGATGAACAACTGTGGACATTATGTGTATAAGGGGCATTACTGTGTGGTTTAATATGAATCAAGGGCACTACATGCGGTGTAATGTGTATACGATTGTGCAACCATTTGTTGTGGGAACATTTTACCTCTATGGGTTGTAGGGGGGGGGGAGTCATTGTTAGGGGAACGGAGTTCCACCACCTCTCCAGGACCACTTTAAGCCCTGGGTAAGAGAGATGTGCGATGTGTGCTCTCCTCCCCTCAGAAGGAGAAGGGATTCAGGGAACCGGCAGCAGGAGGGACTGGGACAGACGGTGGGCGGCAGGCAGCAGTGGGAGCAGGAGCCGCACTTTACAAGGGGGAGAGCCGCATGAGGCTCAAGAGACACAGGTTGGCCATCACTGCACTAGAATATATTTACTATAAGAATACTGTGCACCAAGAACATAAAGTACCTGTTGCCCCGGTGACGTGATTGGCCCCCGGTAGGGGCCCTTTGGGTAGAGTTGCAATATCTGTGTGACTTTAGGATTAGTATTTTGCTGTGTGTTGAGGAGAATAAATGTTCACGTGTGCTGCCATTAGTATGACGTCTTCCAGCACGTGTGTATGTGGTGCACTACATTACTGATGCCCGCTGTGGGGTTACGGATCTCCTGCATGTGTAAGGGGCCCGGTGATGTAGATTTGAAGGCATCTGATGATGTCACTCTGTCGCTAGCAGGGTGACATCACACAGGCAGCAGCTGTACGAAGTCTGCATTAAGGCTGCTCCACAACTAGAAGCAGCGCACAGCGGGGAGAGCAGCCTGGATCCAGACTGGTGGCGCTGGTCTGCACAGATAGAGAATGATATACTGACCTTATAGGCATGGTCACATGAATATTAAAGATATATAGAGCAGAGTAATCTCCTTGTATAGGCTGCGCTCCAGTCTGTGTGATGGTCATAATCAGAGAATGGGGGGGGGAAGCATGGTGTAAGGAGCAGCGAGGAAGGAGGAGAGTAGGGAACAGTGATGAAGGGTGGGAGAAGGGAGCAGTGAGGAAAAGGTGCAGGGAATAGTTATACCCCTTTCACTCCAGCCTAAATTCCAAGTTGAGTCCGGGAACAACCCAGTACTACCTCTGGTGTGAAAGGTACCCGGGACAAATTACTGGGCTGATTTGCCGGCAATCCAACCCTGCTAGGTAGCAGGGTTGTTCCCGGGTTCAACCCAGGGACCTGGCTGGTGTGAAAGGTGTAGGGTATACTTACCCAGGTTGCCGGGTCCTCCGTGTCCTGTCCGACGGGAATTAATGCAGGCGGCGGGCGCAAATGACGGGACAGCCGGTGGATGATGATGACGCAGCTCTCCGGCAGCAGTGAGGGCGCCGGAGAGCTGCGTCATCTTCATCCGCCGCCTGTCCCGTCATTTGCGCCGCCGCCTTTGTGGATCCCTGGCCTGTGCGGAGGACCAGCAACCGGGGTGAGTATTCTCCCCACCTCCTGTCCACCTCCGCCGCCATCCCGCCGACTGCCCGCCTCCTCCCCACCTCCTGCCGGCCTCCTTCCCGCCCCCTTCAAACACCAGAAAATGCAGGGACATTTCTGGTATGAATGGGTCCAAACCCGGGAATGTCCCTGCTTGTCCCGGGAACTGAATTCACGGGTTTGTCCCTGCATTTCTGGTGTGAAAGGGGCATAGGATTAGAGAGCAGTGAGGGTGAATGTGTGAGGAAAACAGACAGGACAGCTGCAGGGAGTGTGTACATGGCACTTACTATTAGGTGGGCAGCCCATAGAGACACAGATAGCCAATCAGGTTGCACTATGATTGGTGATAGTTTCAGAGATCCACCAATCAGCATGCTGACAACCAGTCAGGTAATGAATGCTGCACTGTGATTGGTGATTGATTCAGACGTCCACCAATCAGAATATACCTGAGATTGTCCTGAGTTCTGGTTTACAGGAGATATGAGAGCTAGGGGACACCAGGGCTGTCTCTATTACCTGCTGCTCTTCTCTCAGTCTGTTTTCGTTTTGTACTGGGCAAAGAGCAACTGCAGAGTACAGAATGCTTCCCATTACAAGTCTAGGATGAGACCTGATCAATATAGATTTATAGATTTCTTTCTGCTGTGTAAACCACGGTTAACCCAGTGTCAAATAAATGCATAATTAAATCTAATTGGCTGGCCATTCGATTCAGGGATTATGGGGATTTTCCTTCTAATTTGCCAGTTTACATTCATAAATAATTATTTTTAAAGTTAAAGTTTAATAAATAATTAGTGTTTTTGGTACTCTTTACCTAGCACGGCGCCCATCGCGACCATCGCATGCACTAAAAAACGGGTGCGATGCGATGCCCGCGATGGCCGCGATTTCCCATAGGGACCAATGTTAAAAATCAGATTGGTCGCGATTTTAGTGTTAAAAGTCAGATTGGTCGCGATTTTTACATAGGAATCAATGTTAAATGGGCCACAGAGCCCTAATAGTCCCCCTGAAGTGTGAAATGGCCCCCACAATTTTTAACGCCACCCCACGATCAACGTGAACCCGAAGCGTGGCGAGCGCAGCGAGCCCGCGAGGGGCGGCGGTACGCGTCCTCCGACCTTTTCATACCCCCACTATCCACGTCGGCGTGGAGTTGAGAATAGAATAGTGTGGCGAGAGCAGCGAGCCACCGAGCCCGAAGCGTGGCGAGCACAGCGAGCCCCGCGAGGGGACGCGGATACCTTCACAGTTATACGCGTCCCCTCACGGGCTTCACAGGTGTCCGCGGCGACGCGGACACCTGTGAAGCCCGCGAGGGGACGCGTTTACCTGTGAAGGTATCCGCGTCCGCTCGCCACGCTTCGGGCTCGGTGGCTCGCTGCGCTCGCCACACTATTCTATTCTCAACTCCACGTCGACGTGGATAGTGGGGGTATGAAAAGGTCGGAGGACGCGTACCGCCGCCCCTCGCGGCCTCGCTGCGCTCGCCACGCTTCGGGTTCACGTTGATCGTGGGGTGACGTTAAAAATTGTGGGGGCCATTTCACACTTCAGGGGGACTATTAGGGCTCTGTGGCCCATTTAACATTGTTTCCTATGTAAAAATCGCGGGCATTGAGCCAATTAACGCTAAAATCGCGACCAATCTGACTTTTAACATTGATCCCTATGGGAAAATCGCGGGCATCGCGTCGCACCCGTTTTTGATTTACCCGCGATGCCCGCGATTTTTTACCCCCGACGCCCGCGATTGTAATCGCGGGCGCCGTGCTAGGTAAAGAGTACCGTGTTTTTTGTGTTAAACAGATATCACTTGTTCAGAGTCTTGTTACTATCCTGGCAACCACAGTCACACTATATGTGATTTAGTGAGCAGAGAGTCTTTGTAGAGCCCTTCTTTGTACAGAACAACTTAAGCCCCCCTTCCTTTGCCATCATCTTAAATAGCGCTCTGTCTCCATGATCAGGAAACCCTCTCCTTGGGAATATGCCCCAGTGCTGGAACTCAAATTTGTTCACCTGCTCTGTCGTGTAGATCTTCCCCAAAGAGAGATTTTGGAAAGGGAAGGCTAGCTTATAGGAGGGCAGCCTGGAATTGTCAGAAATAAGTTAAACAGGTAAATAAAAACCCTTGTTTCAAAATCAACAATACTACTTTAAAGGTAATTTTATCTCCCCCCCCCCCCCTATAAGACTTATTCAATAGAGTCCTAAAGACAAAAGCATGCAAACTGCCTGAATGTACAGAAGTGTTTGTTGTGGGCGCCAGCATTGGTAGGGGTGGCCGAGCAGTCAGGGGTAGGGTGTATGTTGGTCAGGAAGTGACATAAGTAGGTACAACTGCCTCCAGACATCATTGATGAATTACTGCCACTGCAGGGAATCCCCCACGTCATTCACCCCATTTCACCCCATTTCTAACCGAGCATTCCACAACAGGGGTATAAAAACCACTAAGGCTGGGTGTATTATTCAGTAAGGAAAATTATCTCAATACCACTGCATACAGTTTTCCAATGTTATATATTCCTCTAATCCAGTGGTTCCCAAACTTTTTTGAATCACGGCACCCTAGAGCATCAAAATATTTTCAAGGCACCCCTAGACCAAATGCTTCTTATCTAGAAACTCAGAATTTTTTTTTAAATTAAGTGCATTGTGTTTATATGTCACAGTTATCTGGTGAGGGACAGGATTTGCTTCTGTTTGTCCACATATATTATGATTTGCAGCCATTAGCACTGGTTTTGCCTGTTACATTGACCATAAATAATATGAATTGATCTCGGTCCACCAACCCAAGGCACCCCTGCAAGTGTCCTGAGGCACCCCAGGGAGCCGCGGCACACAGTTTGGGAACCACTGCTCTAATCTAATAATACGTTTTTGTTTTGTTGCTTTTTTTTGCCTCAATTGTTTTTTTTACTAATTTCGAAGCAAGTGTCAACCAATAGATGACAGTAGTCACAAGAATACAATCAATACATCAGAAGATGTGTCGGCAAATAGCAACTTGAAAGGTCTAACACCCAACAGTCATGAAACAAATCGGATAAAAAACAAACAAAACAAAGATTTGTTCATTATATCTTATCCTACTAAGAGTTTGAACAAGTGTTGGCACCTCTGATTTGAGTGTATACGCAACATTTACTGTAAAAATATGGCCACTATAAGCATTGTCCTTTTAAATTTCTGGCATGAACATGATCGGAACTGCAGGGTTTTAGAACCAACCAGTGTTGCCTTCAGAGATGGGGCTTCAGGGCAATGCAAAATTCAAATGGGGCAGCCACACAAAAACACTGGCAAACCGCACCATCTTTGGACTCGCTGGTAGTTGGTGTGGCTCCCCTACTCTTGGATTGAGCTGCAGCCCCACTTCTGGAACCAATACATCGTAAATAAAGCCCCAAGACATGGAATGAAAATAGTTATACAATGTTTTTCCTGCAGGAAGAATCACTATAAATCTCTCTTTTAAAATACTGTATTATAGTTTGTCGGGAATCATGGGTCATGTAATATACAAAAGAAAATGTATGTCAATCAAATCTATGATATAGTTAGTTTTCTGTTGTGAATTTTGCTCTAGAGAGCACGAGTCTTACCTTTTCTGTGACTGACAGCTACCAGACAAAAAGGAATTGTTCATTGAAATCTATTTCTGTGTCTTCCCTGTAGGTACAGACAACAACAGAATCCCCGGGAAGAGGCTCAATGACGGTTTCCAGCCATGCAATGTTCTTGGAAGGCTGTCCTCTTATTAGCGCTAGCCTCCATTGCTATTCAATACACAGCCATCCGAACCTTCACCACAAAATCCTTTCACATGTGCCCAATTCCCAGCCCAAACAACTGCAGCCCTGGGCAGGACCCCACGGACTATCCCGATCGTCTGTGTGAAGATGGACAGCCAGTAAACGCTAATATTTCAAGGAAGACCCATATCCTCATACTGGCCACCACCCGCAGTGGGTCTTCCTTTGTTGGACAGCTGTTCAATCAGCACGCTGATGTTTTCTACTTGTTTGAGCCACTTTATCATGTTCAGTACACCTTAATCCCCAAAATGACGCAGAGTAAAAGCCCGGCAGATCGGAGAGTAATGTTGGGTGCAAGCAGAGACCTCTTAAGGAGTCTTTATGACTGTGACCTATATTTTATGGAAAACTACATCAAGCCGCAGCCAGTGAACCACACTACTGACAGACTATTTAGAAGAGGGGCAAGCAAAGCCCTCTGCTCTCTCCCAGTCTGTGATGCGCTAGGGCCCACTGACATTTACCTAGAGGAAGGAGATTGCGTTAAGAAATGTGGGATCTTGAATTTGACACTGGCTATGGAGTCTTGCAAGGACCACGGGCACGTGGCTATTAAAACTGTCCGTGTCCCTGAGGTTAACGACCTACGAGCTTTGGTGGAGGACCCCAGGCTGAATTTAAAAGTGATCCAGTTGGTGAGGGACCCAAGAGGCATACTAGCTTCTCGCAGCGAGACATTCAGAGACACTTACAGGTTGTGGAGGATCTGGAGAGCTACCGGCCGCAGACCCTACAACTTAGACTCCACTCAGTTGACCACAGTTTGTGAGGACTTCTTAAACTCGGTGTCCACTGGGTTTAGCCGGCCGCTGTGGCTGAAGGGCCGCTACATGCTTCTAAGGTATGAAGATCTCGCTAGAAATCCCATGAAAAAGATGGAGGAAATCTATGACTTTGTTGGTATTCCACTGGACACGAATGTGGAAAGATGGATTTTGAATAACACCCGAGGGGACCAGTCCTCAGCCAAACACAAATATGGCACCGTCAGAAACTCGGCAGCCATGGCTGAAAGCTGGAGACTGACTTTGTCATATGATATTGTAGAATTCACCCAGAATGCCTGTAGGCAGGTTCTTCTCCAACTGGGCTACAAGACAGTGGGCTCATCCCAGGACTTGAGGAACCTTTCCTACAGCCTGATTGAGGACAGATCTTTTATGCCTTTTTTGTGATGACGTAAGGGTATTTACAGATGGCGAAGGTGTTACGAAGGACGGACATGTGTTCAGAGACAAATTGAGGAAGAAAACAAAACTATATATTTTTTTAGGAGACCATCCCCCCTTCTTCTTGTTTCTTTCTCTCGGGAAAGCAAGTTGCACTACAGTGGGTGGAGTAATAAAGCACATGAAGAAAAATCGGCAATTATACCTCTGAAAGACTTGAAGCGGTTTTAATACTGGCGTTCAATACTAGAGATCGCGGTTATGCCTGTACAGCTCTTAATGGCCAGAAATTGTTAGCAATGCAGTACAAGCGTCTTTTTTTATGTTACGTAAGGATGGCCTTAAAGTGATGTTACCAAAAGGACATATTATGGAGAGGTGTTGGTTTCTCATCAGCTGGCTTAATCTTGGCAAACTAACTTCCGTCAACGAGAAGCGTACACAGGCGAATTTCAGCCCGGCTCACACAATGTACAAAGCTTATGCGGCTGTAGAGGGTGTTATAATGTTTACAAAAAACCAAAACACAAGGTATATTCTTCTGAAGTATACGATTGTTCCTGTCGTTCCGGGTACGCTGTAGGGTGAGGGTATTTGCACAAGTTTTTGAATCATGTTGTACTATTTATAAATGTTTATAAAGAGGTATGCATTGAAGATGATTGGGTCTTTTACACTCGTGCACAGTAGAGGTTAAAAAGAATAAAACAGGGGTATCCTCAGTGATGATAATGTTTCATCAATGCAAAGGAGTGGAGGAGACATGGGGCTGGCAGTAGGATCAGACCCCAAGGGGCACATTGGTTTTTGCGTGTGTCCACCAGCATTTATCTTGCCACAGATGCAATGTTGCATGTGCTCACCATAATAAACGCATTTTACGACTGCCAATGACTTTGCATTGGCCGCTCTACGTCAAATGGATTCCATTAAAAATCAGCTTCAGTCACCATGGTAACAAAGAGCCTGATTCATATTGGTACGTTACTGCTGCTGGAAGTGCCAGTGACTAAAGGAGTATTCAATATTTCCCGATATTTCGGATCTGCGGAAATATCGCCCATTTTTGCATAGAATAGATGGAATTCTCATTCCATCTGTGCAATCTTTTTAATTGTTTTCCGATTTTCGGGAAACAATCCGAAAATTGGTAAGACGTGGATCCGCGAATCCACGTCTTTTTCGACGGAAACGGAGGCTAATTCGTGGATTTGGCGATTGTTTCTGCAAATGCAGATTTTCAAAGTGCTGAATCTGCAGCAGTGAGTTGAATGCGGACAGCCCAATATTTCTGAAGATGGAAATATCCATTGAATACCCCCTTAGAGGATGTGCACTAATTTAACAGCCGTTGAGATTAGTCTAGAGATGCCCACTAGAGCCTTCACAGCTGCGTACAGATTCACAGCATCAATGCAGATCCGGGAAACACTAATGCTGTGTACACACGGTCCGATTTCCTTTCCGATGTTGACGATATCATCAACATCGGATCGGCATCGGATCAACATCGGATGCAGATCGCAAGGGTTTTAACCCTTGCGATCCCGATCCGATCCCGATGCACGTTCACGTATCGGAAGCCAGAAAGTCTTGGCTGCCTTGTCTATATAGTGCAGATCTGCACTATATAGTCAAGATAGGATGCAAATCGGATGTGCCTTAAGATCCTATCCACGATCCTATCTGATCAGATCGTGGATAGGATCTTAAGGCACATCTAACGTGTGTACACACCATAACTCCCTATGGTCACTCACAATGACTGCCGCAACGGACATGCCTGAGACATCATTTCTGCGTATGGCATCGCACTCAGCGACTGATACATGTTCCTGAAAAGGTTCTGACACACCCAAATTTTTGACACCTCTCTCCGTCATCTCCCACAAAATGGCCGCTCCATGTCAATCACTTGCAAAGGAATCCTCACTACAGTCGAAATTAATTTGCCTCTTTGCAGTAGAGGCACCTGGGCAGTCCACCGACAATTGTTCTGCAGCGTGAACGTCGGAAGAGTGTACAATTATAAAATCAGGCCCAAACGGAGTTAAAATTAAAATAAAAAAGGAAGAGAAAAACAGCACAAACAGGTACAATTATGGCGATTCCTGTTAAAACGAGAAGGAAAAATTAAGGTGGAATCTCTAATTCTCTACTTTTAGATCATCGTTCAATGAAAAACTGAGCATTGATGAGACAAGGTGACAGACAAATCTGTCATCCGACAATGAAAGCCGTTCCCTTAACAAAGGCCCACTCACCCAGAAGATAACAGCCTTTCGCAGAAACGCTGAACACAGCCCCAGTTATTTTCTCCTTTATTTGCATAAAATACAGAGTAACAGAATATTTCCCATAAGCGGCTGAATAGGGTGCAACAAAACATACTTAGAACAGTGTTTAATAGTGAATAAAGAGGGAACACAAAGCGCTATTCGCTCTCTTCCAGCATCCAGTGGATTATTCATGTAGTATGAATAACAAGGCAATGCAAAATGGAGCTACAGTAACTTGGTGGGGGGAGGGGGCAAGGGTCATGAGAATAGATTACACCCTTTATTTATGGCAGCCATTGTTCTACACATCCTACTCATCCTAACAAGGGGCGCATCAAGAGAGTAGGAGGCTCTTTTCCAGCTTCCGGGATACTGGGAGACCCTAGCGCTGTCCCAGTGTCTAGGTCTCCATGAAAATGGCTGCCGCACTACCAGTAACGTTCCTAATGCACGTGTGAAACACCAGGAAAGTGGCCGCCATTCCATTTTTCTGGTGGTTTCTGCAGGGAATTTGCTACTAGTGCGGGACTCTGGAGAGTAGGTATTGATAAAAATAGGTGCAGGGTGTGTAGTGGGACCTCCTGTACACCACGCCCATTAAAGATACGCTAAAAATCCCAACATACATGATCCATACTTGCCGACTTTTTAATGCCACTCTGCGGGAGAAGCCCGGAGGGGACAACCAAATGTGCAGGTCGGAGGGTGGGGACAAGGCTGATGTATCAAAGCCCCTCCCCAATCCACACAAATGCCTTGATTCGCGTGTCCGAGAGTAGGGGGCAGAGCTAAAATGACACGATTCGCGTCATTTTAGTCCCGCCCCTGCGATTTACGGCACTTCTTTCCCCAGCTCCGGGGGGGGGGGGGGGGAGCGGGGACTCTGGGGGGAATGGGGGAGACTTGCCCACCTTCCGGAAAGTAGGACATGATCTATGACAAACCATGTACTTTTCAGAAGGGCGCAATGACTTATAGTAGTCAACCTACCAGTGGTCGCTGCAAGAACATGGCAGATCTGAAGGTCACCTTGACCTAGAAGACGAATGGTCCTGGGTGACAGTCCAACAGAAGCATACCCTCCAACATGACCCATTCCATTAGGTACAAAATGCTCTGTTCCTGGACTTCCCTGTCACTGGCATTTACAGAGGTGGGACTCCAGCACAGTCAAAAATTCAAACATGGGGATGTCACATCAACTGCCAGTGAGTCCAGGACAGTGATGTTTGGGGTGGCAGTAGGTGTGGCTCCCCTTTTTTGAATATTGGACTGTGCTGCAGCCCCACCTCTGTAATACCTCTTTTACACCAGAGGTTGGACCTGGGATATTGCCGCTCCAGCCCGGGGCGGGGTGTAAATGGGCTAAAAAAAATAACGCAGTTACTGTTCCACAGGAATCTGACCCGGCAATGTTCAGGGTCGGACACGGGGCTCAGGGTGGTGTAAATGGTCATTACCCAGGTTATTTGGCGGGGAGAAGGCCGCGAAGAGCTGATTGGTGCTTCTGTGGCTCTGGCAGATGATGTCATCTGCCGGAGATCCGCACAGGGCACATGGTAGCGCATGGAGCATCACAGCAGCAGAAGCAGCAGCGTTACCACGCTGTTTGTAGCCTGTACCCTACACTACAGCAACAGTCTGTGCTGGAAGCACTCTCCCCAGTGTGTTTACAGCCTCATCTGCAGCAACACACACAATACACGCTGGCTGTCACGCAGTGTGTCCCACAGCATCACCCTCAGCCTGACTATTTGACAGATCCCAAACCTGACCTGCACCATCATTGCTGCAATGCTGGGGGCAGACCCCACCCACTCCCTTTTCCCTTTCTTGTGACCTCATCGCAGATCCCACCCCCTCCCTTTTCCCTTTCTTGTGACCTCATCTCAAACAGGTCCGTTTTTATTGACACCAGCAGGGAAAGACAGGGCTGATCCATTTTCAGTGTAAAAGGGCATTACATGGGAATAACCCGGATTGAAGTGCAGTGTAAATGGGGTCTGAGGCAGGGCATGCCCTGGCAAATTCCCGTGTTCAATTTCCCGGGTCCTACCCGGCATTCTGGTATAACTGTCACTGGCAAGGAAGTCCAGGAACAGAGCATTTTGTACCTAATGGAATGGGTCATGTTGGAGGGTATGAATATACTGTTTGTTTCAGACAAGCCGACATGGCCTTCAACCTATTTATCTGTATTTCATAGAACTGACCGTTTCAGAGTACGTTTCCCTGCCATGTCCTTCCAACACTTGGCAGAGAGCAGTTAGCAGCTTGATGACTTGAGGGAAAAGCTGCTGACCCTTCGAGAATGTCAGCAATTCTGTAAGACAACTACAGGGGAACCCACAGCAAAAGCCAACATTTTAATTTCTGCCCTACAGAACAACACTAGGGAAAGATGTATCAGCAGTGAAAAGAGTGCTTTGACTTACAGAATGTACCTGATAAATACCGTCACAAAGATGGTTGCTATGGGCAACTTCTCAGCTGGTTCTACAAGATGAAGGCATCAGCACATTTCCAGCGAATCTGCCTGATTGTTTAGCAAGACGGGTCCGCCTTTTAAATTATTGCCGCTTTAAAAGAAAAAAATGTGAAGACTCGTTGGAGGCAAGGAGATGCCTTCGTCTTGTAGGCTCTTACATTTCCCCCTTATAGACAGGGTAATAATTTTACTTGCGGAAGCCGGACGCCCCTCTGATATTGTTTTGTCAGTCCTTTAGAGTCACCCTATACACTTTGTCAATCACAATATATTAATTATACAATATATTCAAACTAACCCTTTAATCTAAGTGCTAGTTACCAATGTATCTACCCAAGATGGGACATTCGTGTTTTATAACTGTGCTCAGAACAATATAAACATATTATACAATAATGTCAGCAGGTGTAGACCGGGGGTAACTACCTACTGTGGGGCCAGCCAGGCTGAAAGCAGATCTACCCCACTGCATGGATCCGGTTGATAGGTTGACAGTTATAAGGTCCAACACTATTGGTCGACAGGCAATACATGGACACACAAAAAAGCTTGACATGCAATAGGTGGACACTGACAAATGGGCGACACGCTTATAGTCGACATAATTTTTTATTTTATTTTTACGGACTTCTCCATCCATGTCGGTATAGAGTGAAATAATAGTGCGCCAAGCAAACACGTTACCCTTATTGGACGCCCATGTCAACATATGCTGACATGACATAAAAACATGAAAAACTCACATCGACCTTCCCAGTGTCGACCTTTCCCAGTGTCAACTTTTGGTTTGTGTCGACATTCAGTCAACGTCAACCTATTGGGCATTGGCTTTTTTTGACCGGTCGTCCTTTTGCCTGTCGACCAATAGTGGTCGACATATTGCATACGGCAGCATTACGCTCTCAACTACAGTGCTAAGACGTTCGATGGGAAGCTTTATTGGAAGTTGGGCTCATATTTCCTGCGTAATAACCAGGATCACCCCAGGAAAACCACAGTACAACAAGCAAACCCAATCTGTTAGGCTAAAATGCTGCAATGCAAGCTGGGAATCCAGTACCTGTTGGCCCAGGCTGAATCGGTGCAGCCAATCAAGTCCCCTCCTACAAAGTCTGCCTGCTGCGTGGGTACAGAAGGCTACTTGGGTTCCAGGTCTCATTTGCAATCACTGCAGCATCAAGCTGTCTGTTAGACGCGATATTGGGGGAAGTAGCAGCAATATTAACAGAAGATGACAATTTAATAAAGATGCCAATGAGAGAAAAATAAATGAAAGTGATCCCATCTATTTAATGTGAAAAAAGTAAATGTCACTGCTGATTAAGACACGAAGAGGATCAGGAAAGTTATTACCAGCCACTGTCTCATCCTGTTAGCTGCAACTTTTTGTTGCTGCATAGAATTTATTGAGCGACGGTAACGGTAAAGGAGGGCTGTCAGGATGATCGCTCCTCATATCGGGGCTGCAGACTGTGGTCTTTCCTTTGTTGCTAAATTGTCACATGCAAAGTAGAGCTTGACGTCCATATACGGGATAGGGTCACTGGGTCAAGGCCATTTAGGGCGAAATGCATTGCATCGACCACTGAAGGTCGACAGGGCTAATGTCGACACCTGGCATGGGTTGACATGGCTAAAGTCGACAGGGTTGGAAGGTTGACACAAGCATTAGCTCGACAATGGGAAGGTCGACAGTCAAAAGGTCGACATACAGTTTTTCAGCCGACATGTGTCGACAGGCGGTATGTCATGCCCTACCATCCGCTACGGCATGATGGGAGAATAAAATAGTGCCCGAAGCATGAGGTACACTTTGACGGTGTCCATGTTGACTGGGTCGACATTCGGGAAAAAAACAAACATGAAAAACGTTGACATTTTGACTGATGAACTAATGCTTTTGTTGACCTCCCAACCCTATTGACCTTAGCCTCGTCGACCTATTTCAGGTGTCAACTTAAGCCCTGTCGACGTTCAGTGGTCAACCCAATGCATGTCAACCTAAATTTGGTCCGCCCAATGACCCATACCCCTCTATACGGCTCTGCACCATTTCCGGGGGCAATGCTCAGCTGGGCACATCAGGATAGAATGCGGAACAGCTTTACCAATATTCCTGCACCCCTGTAAGGGCCGTCACCTGCAATAGGACTGCCCCAGTAAGTTACTACTCTTAGGGCGGTGGTGCGCTAAAATTAAGGAATGGTTCTTGCAAAAAAAAAATTGTAAAAAGATTTTTTAGAATCAAACAATGGGCTCTATTGAGGGTCTAGACTTATTATTTCATATGTGTGGTCTCAAAGTCTCCCACGTACAGTAACCTACCGAAGGGCCCTGACCCTGGAGTAAGTGTTAGGTTCATAGGGATGACGGCAAAGCTGCTAATGAGGCCGGCATCCGACGGTCCCTAACATGGGAAGTATAAGCAATTATCTAAGTACGTGAGAACAGCAGGCGCAGTGCTACAGAGTCACCTTCACACTGCGCAGAATCCTCGCTGTACAGAGAAGCACAGCTGGGGGAGGGGAACACTACATGTATATATATATATATATTATAATCTGGAAATAAAAATAAAAAAGGTAATTAAAATGTAGCATCTGCTTCATGGAGCAATTCAGATGCTCCAAGCTGCTACGCACTTATCAGCAGCATTGTCCGGCCATTAAGTTCAATATATTTCCAGTGTGTTCTGCGATTTGTAGCGTTTTCCATACGGTCTGCGAAGCCACATCTCCCGTCGCAATCCAGTCTCATCTTAGGTGGGATGGTCAAGGGGCGGGTGGGGCATCCAAGGGGAAGGAGAGGCAACCAAGGGGAAGGAGTGGCAGCCTAGGGGAAGGAGTGGCAGCCTAGGGGAGGGTGGGGCAGCCAAGGGGAAGGAGTGGCAGCCTCGAGGAAGGAGACAGGGGAAGGAGCAGCAGCCAAGAGAGGGTGGGCAGTCTAGGGTAAGGAGTGGCAGCCTAGGGGGTGGCAGGCAAGGGGAAGGTGGGGCAGCCAAGGGTAAGGAGTGGCAGCCTTGGGAGTGGCAGCCAAGGGGAAGGTGGGGCAGCCTAGGGGAAGGAGTGGCAGCCTAGGGGAAGGAGTGGCAGCCAAGGGGAAGGAGTGGCAGCCTAGGGGAAGGAGTGGCAGCCATGGGGAAGGAGTGGCAGCCAAGAAGAGGGTGGGGCAGCCAAGGGGAAGGAGTGGCAGCCTAGGTGAAGGAGTGGCAGCTAAGAAGAGGGTGGGGCAGCCAAGGGAAAGGAGTGGCAGCCTAGGGGAAGGAGTGACAGCCAAGGGGAAGGAGTGACAGCCAAGGGGAAGAAGTGGCAGCCAAGGCATGGGTGGGCAGCCAAGAGGAAGGAGTGACTGCCAAGAGAGGGTGGGCAGTCTAGGGGAAGGAGTGGCAGCCTAGGGGGTGGCGGGCAAGGGGAAGGTGGGGCAGCCTAAGGGAAGGAGTGGCAGCCAAGGGGAAGGAGTGGCAGCCAAGAGGAGGGTGGGGCAGCCGAGGGGAAGGAGTGGCAGCCAAGAGGAGGGTGGGGCAGCCGAGGGGAAGGCGTGGCAGCCAAGGGGAAGGCGTGGCAGCTCAATATTTGCAACTGACTCATAATAAGTTGCAGAAATGCAACGTTTTAAGAAAATCACAAATTGCAATAAAGTTTTAATATTTTGAATGAATGCTCCCCTGGGTTTCTTACCTGCACTCATCTACAGTAGCAGCACAAGTTATTGTTATCTTAAAGTAATCAGCATGCCAGGGAACACTGCCCTACACACAGCAGCCTAATGCTGACCTACATTTGTGTGAAACCCTGCAGGAGATCATTTTATTTTAGGTAACCTATTACACCCTGCACTGCCCACGTAACACAACAGGCTCTATCTGGCTTCATGAGTTACAATGTTCTTCCTCGATAGAGAATACTTCAATATTACAATGCATGGGGTCAACTAAGAGGCTCATCTTCTGCTCTGGACCGAAAGGGTGGTGATCAACAGAGGACAGCTGGGTCCTGAACAAAGAGAGAGCCTCCGCCTGCTGGTCATCGATAGGACACAAGCGGATTCTGAGACGGGGCTGAGTACTTTGTTTAATCAAACTTGTCCTTTTTCTTGGGGGCAAAGGAGACCCTGCTGGCAACAGCATAACCAACGGCTCCGACTCCACCAGTCACTGCCGACACGCCTCCCTTAACCAGTCCCACACCGGCAGCCGGCACGCTGGTAACCGCCGTCTTCGTCAGCTCAAAGCTTCTACTGCCCACCCATGCGACGCTTCCTAGGGTGGCCCCCACAGCCCCGCGGGTCATGCTGTACAGTCCTCCTGTTACTCTCCAGATTACTCCTGCTGGGGGGTCTGGGTGGTCCTTGGCAGAATCTGGAATAGAAGAAGATAGTATCAACTTTATCATCTTCAGATCTTACATGTTCTTCTTCAACAATTACACACACATATCATCACTGGCATCAAGTAGAAGAATCCAGGTGATCATCGGATTTTCTATGCTACTGTACATTGTAGAAGAACAATTAGAGATAGTTCTCATCCGCATCAACTGCTGTTATGTGCAAATACGCCGAAAAGTAGTTAAGGAAACAATCTTACATTATACCCACTTAAAAGCTAAATATCTGGTTATCAAATGGAAAACTGACCATCTCCATATGAGTATGGTATGACCTCCCGATATTTGGCAATCCGACAGGGGGCCCAATGCTATGAAGCCACTTGCATGCTCTCTGTGCTCGCCACAGGATCTGTTCCCCCTCTATGGGGGTCGTGGACCCACACGAGGGAGAATAGCCCCTGTAAGTCGAGATCCCAACTATCGAGTTTTTAACAGTCGGGATCCTACTCTCCAATACTCAGTTCTCCATATTCTATGCAGTCTGGCCATCTGCGTGAAATCTGCTGAAAAAGTCCTACAGAAATGGCCGTTGTCTTGTTGGAGACAGATGCTAGCATCCGTCAGGGGAGCGCAGCGTATAGAGCGCTACCCAGAAGTGCGGATTCCGGAAGCACGGGTTTACTGTGAGCATAGAACTCTCTGGCAACGAGCATGAACCCTCTGGCAACAAGCAGGAAACACCCTGGCAATGAGCAAGAAACCCCTGAAAATCGGCAAGTAGGTAAAAATATATGGGAGTAGAAACTTATTTTGGCAGGGGGACGAGCAGTCTCTAATTACACCACTGATCTAACCCATGTCCTAGAACACAGCATTGGATCACTCAAGTCATCATCGGGCGGCTTACGGCACCCATGGTAATGCGTAAGCCGCCCATCCTACGACGGATATCCCTGCCCTCTTCTCATCCCTAAACGGCAGCAATATGTCTCAGTTTTTACAAACAGAGGCCATCACCATTCTCTTCCCAACCACCAAATGGCAGCAGTCTGTCAATTATACTTGCCTATCCTTCCAGAATGGTTGGGCGGCTTTTGAAAACTGTCTGGCCCTCAAGGCCGCCCAGAAACCTGGAAAAGTCTCCCGCATCCCTACTCACCACTTCACAAGAAGGAAAAGTGGGTAGGCCGATGACCCCCCCTTTTGCAATGGTGTGATCGCTTGTGCATGCCCACAGACCACCCCTTGGTTGAGCCGATCATCTTGGGGGAAACCAGAATCACAAATTATTCTGAATAAAAAAAATAAAAGAAGATTTGGGCTCTCTTCTTAAAGAAATTAGGTAATATAGGTAAAATAATGTCAATGATGTATTCACAGGTTAGGATGATGGTATGATCTAGATTGTTACAAGTTTATTGCAGCTACATACAGATGTTGTCATCGTTTTCATGCCAATAACCACGTGCGACATCCGTGACGATTGGCGCACACCCGCCACCACGCTCATGCAGCATAGATTTGTGCCATGAATGTGACTTTTCTGGGCTAAATGGGCACTAGCAGCTACATCGCAGCAACAATGAGCGTGGCTACATCTGTATACCTTTATTTTCCCCTATTAACCAATATAACAAGAAGCATCCATTGGGAGAGCTTGTTATTAATGAGACCCCCTGCAGCAATATGACACCTTGTTTTCTCACTGCCTCTGGCCACAATATATATAATGCTAAGAAATGTCATTACCTGGGATTACCTTTGATGACCATGACCCACATACAACGGCCTGTAAATAGTCGACACAGACAGAATTTCGGTGAGATAGCCACAAGGTGCCCATATACTCGTCATGTTTATAGGGAAGCATCAACTGCTCTCTGGCGCCTCTCCTGAGATATGTATCCTATTGATAGGTCTAAAACAGGGGTGGCGAAACTGGTCCCCGACGTCTACCTATGGTCCACGTTTTCCAGATCCCCTAGCTGGTGCACAGCTGTAGTCATTACTAACTGTCACATTCCCCAGATCACCTAGTTGGTGCACAGCTGTAGTCATTACTAACTGTCACATTCCCCAGGTCACCTAGCTGGTGCACAGCTGTAGTCATTACTAACTGTCGCATTCCCCAGATCACCTAGCTGGTGCAGAGCTGGAGTCATTACTAACTGTCACATTCCCCAGATCACCTAGCTGGTGCACAGCTGTAGTCATTACTAACTGTCACATTCCCCAGATCACCAAGTTGGTGCACAGCTGTAGTCATTACTAACTATAACATTCCCCAGATCACCTAGCTGGTGCACAGGTGTAGTCATTACTAACTGTCGCATTCCCCAGATCACCTAGCTGGTGCAGAGCTGTAGTCATTACTAACTGTCACATTCCCCAGGTCACCTAGCTGGTGCACAGCTGTAGTCATTACTAACTGTCACATTCCCCATGTCACCTAGCTGGTGCACAGGTGTAGACATTACTAACTGTCGCATTCCCCAGATCACCTAGCTGGTGCACAGGTGTAGTCATTACTAACTGTCACATTCCCCAAATCACCTAGTTGGTGCACAGCTGAAGTCATTACTAACTGTCACATTCCCCAGATCACCTAGCTGGTGCACAGCTGTAGTCATTACTAACTGTTACCTTCCCCAGATCACCCAGCTGGTGCACAGATGCAGTCATTACTAACTGTCACATTCCCCAGATCACCTAGCTGGTGCACAGGTGCAGTCATTACTAACAGTCACATTCCCCAGGTCACCTAGCTGGTGCACAGCTGTAGTCATTACTAACTGTCACATTCCCCAGGTCACCTAGCTGGTGCACAGGTGTAGACATTACTAACTGTCGCATTCCCCAGATCACCTAGCTGGTGCACAGGTGTAGTCATTACTAACTGTCACATTCCCCAAATCACCTAGTTGGTGCACAGCTGAAGTCATTACTAACTGTCACATTCCCCAGATCACCTAGCTGGTGCACAGCTGTAGTCATTACTAACTGTTACCTTCCCCAGATCACCCAGCTGGTGCACAGATGCAGTCATTACTAACTCACATTCCCCAGATCACCTAGCTGGTGCACAGGTGCAGTCATTACTAACAGTCACATTCCCCAGGTCACCTAGCTGGTGCACAGCTGTAGTCATTACTAACTGTCACATTCCCCAGGTCACCTAGCTGGTGTACAGGTGTAGTCATTACTAACTGTCACATTCCCCAGGTCACCTAGCTGGTGTACAGGTGTAGTCATTACTAACTTTCACATTCCCCAGGTCACCTAGCTGGTGCACAGCTGTAGTCATTACTAACTGTCACATTCCCCAGAACACCAAGCTGGTGCACAGCTGTAGTCATTACTAACTGTCACATTTTTAAACCTGCTGCATTCATTCCTACTATAGATCCACAGGTTTCCTGATATTCATGGACTGTTGGTAGATCTTGAGGACAGGTTTTACCACCCCTGGTCTAAAGTGTCTAGGTTGACACCAAAAATTTAAATTGGCAAAATGTCGACAAAGCAAAAAGTTGACAAGCGTTATTCAGTTATTTAAAAAAAAAAACGTTTTGGACTTTAATACTTCATGGATTTAAAATCCACATGTACTCCGCAAAGAAAGCCATGCAAGGGTACGAGTTATGTTTATTGGGGATCCATGTCAAGTGTTGACATTGACATAAAAAAACTTATACTCATTTCTACCTTTTAATTTGTCGACCTTTTGCTTCTGTTTTTTTTGTCAATGATGACATTTTACATTGTGGTGTTGATTGACGTCTACCTAGATACTTTAGACCTTTCCAGGACAGGAGGACAGTCTGTGGTCAGGGCTGAAACTAGAATTTTCAGTAATTTGGCTCCGCTCTGTCCCAACCCCTCCTGCATGCATGTATGAGTATAACATATTGCACCCGGGGAACGTGACCCCATACCTCCCAACATGTCCCATTCCAGGAGGGACAAGATGCTCTGTTCCTGGACTTCCATGCCAGTGGCAGTTGCAGATGCGGGGCTGCAGCATGATCCAGAATTCAGAAAGGGGAGCCCCACCAACTGCCACCCCAAACACCACAGGCCGGGACTCACTGGCAGGTGTGATCCCCCTATCTGAATTTTGGACAGTGGTGCAGTCCAACCTCTGCAACTGCCACTGGCAAGTAAGTCCAGGAGCAGAGCATTTTGTTCCTCCTGGAATGGGTCATGTTGGGAGATATAATCATGACCCCGTGGTTTTCGCCTAGTTGCGGTCATGCTGTGGTAAATGTACTGTACAGCTGCTGTGGACACCAGAGGGGCTTCTTACATACAGAGGAGTCCTCTTTCCTTAAGACTTTCTCCCTGTGTGATAATGGAAAGTAAAGACTGCATAAGTGAAGCTGCCCAGGGCAACCAATTAAATTCTCTGTAGCATAACTATAACACTCCAGCTGTTGTGAAACTACACGTCCCATCATGCCTTGCCACAGATATGCTATTAGGGAATGCTAAAACTATGGCAAGGCATGCTGGGATGTGTCGTTTCACAACAGCTGGAGGGCCACAGTTTGGCCATGCCTGTTGTAAGCTGCTTGGTTGCTACGGGCAACGCCTCCACTCTTTTCCCTGCCAGACACATCCCCCCCCGTACCTATAGAATGCAGAAACCTTCCCCAGGAACTCTCTAATTCCTGGTACTCCATTCTTGCTTTTGCAATATTGTTTTTACTGTAATAACATCAGAATTATTTTTAAGAACCGTGAAACCGTAACGTCAGGTGGCGGCAGCGGGGGCACAAGTTTAACACTGGTTAGACCGGTACGGCTCTTTCCAAGCCGAGTAGAACAAATGAAGTGCGGGATTCGGATGCCCACACACTGAATAGCATGCGGCCTCCTCCTGCAGAGGGTACTGGGCAGTGGAACTCCCCTAATGCTACCAATTATATTACAACAAATGGCTGGCATTGTGGGCCCTGCATAATGTGACAGGATGATGTATGGGCCGAGAGAACCATGCTGGGCATTAGACAGGCTCCTCTGTCACGCCACAACCAGACTTCCCACTGCCGGCTGGGCACAGACATTGTCAGAACTGGTGAGAGACACAATCTGTCACCATTTACAGTCATGCTGGGGCCAAGGCAGGACTCCTGCATGTATAATGGTCACGGCGCTGGTGCAGAGCACCAACGTGACGTTAAAGAGAGAGGAAGAATACGGCTGGGTCTAGGTGGAACAATGACAATTGGAAGCAGCTACTATCACGCATGAGGATAATTAGTATGAGCACATTTCGCCGGAACGTGTGGAACAGGGCGATGAGTACACGCACAGATAGTGTCATGTTGTTGTCCTGTATGTTCTCCTTTCCCCTCATCTCTCACGTCCCAACGCTGATATCACTCCATCCATCTGTCAGAAGCTCCTTCCAGCCTCTGATTCACTCTCAGTGTAACCCCACACGGTCTGTGCTGGTAACCGTCACTTCCATCTACTCTGCTGTCTTCCACACACACAGGGCAGGCTCAACATGAGAGCGCAGGCCTCAGAAAGACACACACAAGGTACAATAAAGCATTATGGCCACTGTGACACTCCAGCTGTTGTGAAACTACATGTCCCAGCATGCCTTGCCATAGGTTTAGCATCCCCTAATAACAAAACTGTGGCAAGGCATGATGGGACTTGTAGTTTCACAACAGCTGGAAAGCAATTGTTTACCCATGCCTGACCTATGTAGTGTTCATACTAGCACCCTGCAAATTTCAAAACACATGTAGTTCCTCTCTCTCGCGCCTTGAGGGATACTACTCTGCATTGGTGCTTCTGGTCTGTATCTCAACACGGAGATACAGACCAGTCTGTGCTAGAAGCATTACAGCAGAGAGCGACATCTCAGGCAGGAAAGAGGAACTGCATGGATTTTGAAAGGTATGGGTCATTGGGTGGACCAAATTAAGGATCGACCACTGATGGTCGACAGGGCTTAGGTCGCTACATAAAAAAAAAATCGACATGGCTAAGGTCAACAGGTTCAAACGGTCACACGCATTAGTTCGATAATGAAAAGGTCGACAGTCAGGTCAAGATTTGGGTCCCGAATGTCGACACAGTCGACATGGGCACCGAAAAAGTGCACCGCGTCTGATCGCCATGCTTCGGGCTCGGTGGCCTACTACCCTGCAAACAATTATATTCTCCCTCCACACCCTAGTGGGTGGTACAGCATGAAATACCGCCTGTCGGCACATGTGGACAAACCCCCCCCCCAGTGAAAACCCCATGTCGACCTTTTGGCTGACGATATTCCCATTGTCGGCATAATGCTTGTGGCGTCATGTTGACCCCGTTGTTGGAGTACTGAGGGGGCAGATGTATTAAGCCAGGTGAAGTGATAAAGCAGAAGGTGATAATGCACCAGCCAATCAGCTCCTGACATTTTTCAAACTCAGCTGATTGGCTGGTGCATTATTACCTTCCACTTCATCACTTCACCAGGCTTATTACTTCTACGCCTGAGTTTCCAGGTACGCTCTGAGAATCTGATGAACAGTTTAATATACAAAAGATTGGCTGCCATAAATAAAGGCAAGAGCAGCAGACAAGGGTGTCCCTGATATAATCTGTGGAGGAGTCACAGTAACTGCACTGTGATTGGTCCTTATCGGTGGCCCACCATAGAGTTTTCATCCAGGGCTGGAGGAGGACGGAGGAGCACCAAGAAAAAGCCTCTAGTGTCTCAAGCTAGGAGTAGGGGCACCTTTGCATTATACTATACCCCTGTAGGTGGTCACGCTAATTAACTTTTGTAGATAAACTAAATTAGGACTAACACCAAAAATAATATGACTAGTACCAAGCCAATATAATGCCTTCTTAAAGCATTTCAGCAGCCGGCCTATCTTTTGTGTCCGCTGAGTCCGCTCACTCAGCTCTTCCCGGACACTGCGGACTGCCCGCTCCGCCACTGCACCCACAGCCCCCGGGCACTTCACGCTGCCCAGGTACCACCTCACCTTCCCCTGTATCCCTCCTCCGGCTCACGCAGGTTTCAGCGCCGGGACCCTGTGCCCCTATGGAGCCTGCTACCCTCTGCCACTGCTTGGGCTGCTAGTTACGCCAGTGCATTAGCGCACTGAAAAATTAAGCTCCTCCTTGACAACTAAGCACCTCCGATTAAAAAACTGTCATATATTAATTATGACACAGATATGACACACAAAACCCATGCAGTTCCTTTTCCCGCCTGAGGTGTCGCTCTCTGCTCTGATGCTTCTAACACCGATCTGGTCTGTAAATTAGCGCTGAAATACAGGCCACACTGTGCTAGAAGCAGTACAGCAGAGGGCGACACCCAATACTGGAAACTACTTTCCAATGCTCTCAGCGGTCAGGACAGAAGTGGTTGGGCGCATGGGCAGCTAAGAGGACTGTAACACGGCTGTGGAGGCAGAGGTGCAGTTTTATCACTTTTAATGTTAAACCAGTCTGAAGCAGTCAGAGAACACTCCCAGCACGACACTCTGTACCACAAATGATTTGCCTAACTTAATTCATAACCTGACCAGCAGATTTTAGCAAAGCGCATGCATCATTTGGGCGCTAAATGTATAAATACATAAAAAAAACATTGTTCCTTTACAAAATATACGCCACCCTGCAGCACCGATGCTGTTAAATACCCGTCTGTGTTCCAGGCCTGCTTCTCAGTACGCCTGGTTCCCTTTAGCTTGTTCCACGCCAACAGTTGCCATGGAAACAGCTATTTTTCCTGTGGTATCCCCCAACCCGGCTTCTGGCAGCGTTTCCCCGGGGACTTCTGACAGCCCTCTGGGGTTCCGACAAGTACAACAGGGTCTCGTGGGTCAGGTGTGGAAGAGAAGCCTGAGAACTGTATAAAATAGAGGGGTGGGGGGGTTAAGAAAGATCTTTGCAGTTGTTCAGTGAGAACACAGACAGAGCAACTCAGCAGCGCACACTGAGATCCATGCAAACACGGGGAACAATATCTCACCGGATGTATACACAATCATACAGATGTGTCCACATACATCTAGCCACCTCACGTATTACAAAGCTAGTACAGTCACGCCACGCCATGACTTGGTAGCGCAGATCATCTTTCCGTGCAACTTTTTCGGCTACAAGGCCTCTTACTGGCAAATAGGATGCACAAGCAGCTTCTGATGATTAAAATGATATCAGGCATACCTGTATTCTGTGTGCGACCAAGGCTGTATCTGCATATGAAATGCTACTTTGCAGCGTTAGTGGCAGGTTGCTAGTACAATACTGCAATGTAACATTTGGTAAGCAAATACAGCAGCGAATAAGACGCAATGTAATGGGAAAAGCTGAACGCGAAGGCATTCCCATGCAACATCGCCACCAGCTCCGTCCTACCACCCCCCGCCCCCCTGTGAGAGTGACACACCGACTGTGCAGGTGGGTGAAGGCCCCATGTTTATATGAGAATTAGCGCATGCTCAGGGCAGAATCATCGGTCCCACCGTGCGAACACACAGCGGACCGAATGATTCCGAATCAGGCCCCAAGTGCCTTGCTGTAGTCCATGTGGATGGTACGGTGTGCAAAAGTTAGAAAAAGGGAATCTTGAAATCGAATAAAATGTATGTCGACTCTCCATGTGTCAACCAACATTTTGCATGTCGACCTAATGCATTAGAGTCGACCATATTTCTGGCACATCAGAGTAACATAAAACGACTATAAATAACATCCTACATAAAATAACTGACTAGCGCATAATGGGTAAACTGGTCCTGCAACAAGGGATAGTGACTGGCATCAGTGATTGACAGTCTGATGCCATTTGGGGGCAAGGGAGGAAAGATGCCGGAGTTTTCCTGGCCTTGGTATAGGACTTGGCGGTGGCCCGCTTCAGTGCCCCCATGGGTCACGCAGCCGGCTAATGGTGCTGGGGCCAGACCATATACTGCGTCCTTGCCCTGGCGGTGTAACGCCCCCTTGCTGCATCACCAGATAACTAGCAGCCACTGTTGCTTTTATATAAGCAGCGACAGCACCCCCAACCACATCTGAATTAGCCCCAGTGATCTGTCCTGTGTACAAACACTAATGAGGCCCAAGGATACTGCTGCCCGGACGGACCTACAGTATATGCAGCAGTCAGCAGAGACACTGGTGTAACGTATAGTTGTACAAGAGCTTGCACTCAGAACACGCATGCAGGGGGGGCTCCGATTGTAGCTGGGTTGGCAATTCTGCGATTGGCACCTCTCAGCGAGTGCGTGGGGGAGCTGGCAAGTGTTGCGGGGCAGCCGGCAGTCTCCTCATTAAGTGAGCCTTCAGTGGGTACCTGTCTTGTCAGGATGACAGATGAGTGTCGGGTCCCACGAGCTGTCATCTGACATACGCAGTGATGGATGCCTGTTCTACTGACTCACTAGCAGAGGCTTGGAGCCGAGCGAAGGGAAGTTTAATAAACAAGAGGCGCCAAGATGGATCCCACAGAGATAAAGTCGGCATGACCACGGCTGCTGTAAACCTTCATTACAGATGTAACAATCAGTACGGATAAAACTCATTGAACCGCTGACGTGCCTGCACAATATGCGCACTTTATTCGCTTTTACGCGCTGCCACAAAAGCCAACAATTCTCTTTTCAATGTAACGGTTTGCGAGCAAAAAGACAAAATGCCCTTTTCCCCCATTATACCCCTCAATATAAAAGTATAGACAATCATATTGTTTTAATGCCAACTCACGGAGCGCATAATACTTGTTCCCACTGGGGAAGATTAATTATTTCATCGCTAGTGCCCTGCTTTTGTTTGGCGTGGGTGATACGCTGCCAAAAACTATGGGTCAGAAATTCTCACCCACGGCTTTCACCCCCAAGTTGCTCAGTGATTTCTGTATCATTGTATTTCAAGAGGCAAGATTGTAAGCTCCCAGGCAGCTCTCCACTTTGGCCCTTATTCTGGTTCACTCGCAAAGTGCACGTTATATCTGCCCCACCTGCAGTGTGCATGGTTTTGTCCATTTGAGAAGGAATTTGCCTTTGCGAGTGAACCAGAATAAGGGCCTTTGAAATATGCAGGCGTGCCACAAAAAATAGTTTGGTGCTAGCCTAACCACAATCCCCACACCTAGTGACTAACCCTCCAACCCTGCAGCCTAATCCTAATCCCCCACCCCTAGTGACTAACCCTCCATCCCTGCAGCCTAATCCTAATCCCACACCTCTAGTGCCTAACCCTCCATCCTAACCATAATCCCCACCCCCAGTGACTAACCCTCCATCCCTGCAGCCTAATCCTAATCCCCTACCTCTAGTGCCTAATCCTAATCCCCCACCCCTAGTGCCTAACCCTCCATCCTAACCATAATCCCCACCCCTAGTGCCTAACCCTCCATCCTAACCATAATCCCCACCCCTAGTGACTAACCCTCCATCCCTGCAGCCTAATCCTAATCCCCTACCTCTAGTGCCTAATCCTAAACCCCCACCCCTAGTGCCTAACCCTCCATCCTAACCATAATCCCCACCCCTAGTGACTAACCCTCCATCCCTGCAGCCTAATCCCCTACCTCTAGTGCCTAATCCTAATCCCCCACCCCTAGTGCCTAACCCTCCATCCTAACCATAATTCCCACCCCTAGTGCCTAACCCTCCATCCCTGGTATTAACCTATTGACTATTTGGACACTGTTGACAATACCAAACCAGCAACAGGCGCAATATCTGTACATCCAGCATTCTTTGTGACGACAAGAGGACCTACACTATGTCCTGACATTAAGGATCTGTCGGCGCAGAGGTTTATGAATCTCACATGCAGTTTATGAATGATGTAGTACAGGGGGAACTAGAGGAGGACACTGGGACAAATGTGGCCAATTTATGTTGGTTTTAGGTTATCACAAAGCCCGGTTTGTTATGCGCCGCGTCTGGGAAGTGTCACATGCTCTGTTAGTAAATATCACCAGAGATACTGGGTGAGAGTGACTCCAGCACAGAACCCTTCTTAGATGTCACCAGAGATCCATAGAACAGGAGATGTTATGCTGACTGGAAGCACTGAAGTGTTCTTATACCTACAAAGCTAAGCTTCCAGCAGAGGATGCTGTGACAATTACAGTAAGACAATGCCCAGCATGGGAGACCGCGCTGAAAGAGCCGGAACACAGCGATGGGCGAACCTGAGAACAAAGCGCCCATTTGCCTTAAATCGAGAGGAAACAGCTCTTTACGCAAATGTTATTTTAGGGGCAGTCGTACAAAAGGGGTTTCGTTTTGTGCGATTTTACGTACACAACTTCCCAATTATCAGTCAACGAGTTAAAAAGTAGACACCTTGACAAAAAATGACAGCTTCTGCAATGCAGTGTTGCCTAATTTTAGGCTGTCCTCTGTGGGAGAGGACAGCCAGCTATAAGAGACAGGGGGCGGGGCCGGTGGCCATGCTAAGAAAGGGGCGGAGCCGGAGCTATCCTTTTGAGTCTTGTAGCTTCCTCGTGGCCACGCCCTCCCTGCACACATGTCTAAGGTTGACAGGGTTGAAAGGTTAGTTTGACAATGGCTAGGTCAACAGACAAAATGTCGACCTAATTTTTTCAAGTTTTTTTTTTGCCAAGCTATGAGTGTAACACGTTGGCCGAGGAGTGTGTCAACATGGACACCCAAAAAGCGAAAAAGATGTGTCGACCATGTCCATCTTAAGCTTGTGTCAACCTTTTGGCACCATCGACCTATGGTATGTTGACAATTTTTAGGTGTCGGCTGTCACTGTCGACCGTGATTGGTCGACCTAGTGACTGTCAACCCCTTATACCGTAACCATGTTGTATATGACAGCGTTCCAGCAAGGCATAATAACAATCCACAAAGGTAACACATATCCACTCTATTCAAAGGAGAGAAGGCGGACATATTGTTGAGGACTCTATTGTCTGAGTTATCTGTAAAACTCCATAGAAAAGGGCAACCCTGTCCCTCGACATGTAAAGGTCAGTGCTTGGCCTGAGCAGCCCGTGGAAAAATGACATTTTAGCGATGGACGAAAAGGTTAAAATATTCCTATGGCGCATCCAAAGGCTGAAATGTCTGTCAGCCGGGGAAGGAAAGGATCTAGGAGAGTGTTAGGTGAGTACGTTCTCTCTCTGCCCGGCTCCGAGAGGTCAGCTGGAGTACAGCTTGCATAATATTCAGACTCCAGAGACATCTAGTGCTACATTTACACAAAAGCTGGAACAATTCTGTCAGACTGCCATCAGGAACAAGGAGAGAGACAGGTATCAGAGCGGAGGCAGCCATTTTGGAGACTGATGCAATACAGGAACTAGTATTGGGGATTATATGACTTTATTCCATGACTGGTTCATGGGATGTTGCTGACTGCTAGAGCATGAATAGGCTGTAATCTAGTGATTTCCCTGTAGCCAACAAAATGGCTTTAGGCCTTGTGCTATAAGCTTCAAAATGTGATAAAGTGGAGAGTGATAAACAGCCAGCCAATCAGCTCCTAAATGTTATTGTACAGATGTAGAGCCACATTCCCTGAGCTGGCACGGGCTGACGGGGATGCGGTTTGCCTGCCCATCTCCGCTTCAGGGAGTGGGGGGAGCTGGTGGGGGCTGCAGCAAGGTAGAGGGGACCGGCAGCGGGCACTCCCTTCCGTCGGCTGGAGCTGCTCCATCTGTACATGCTGGGTTTGAAAAATGAAAGCTAGGAGCTGATTGGCTGGTTGTTTATCACTCTCCACTTTATCAGTATTGGAAGTATAGTGAAGTGGTAATATGACAACCAGAGGCATGCTTATTGAATCAGGAGTGCGAGGCTACCCAAAACTACCCCCCAATGTGGATGTGGGGACAAAGCTGTTGGGATTGCATCATCCTTACCTTCCCTCCCGGAACATCCAGAAGGCTCCTGAACAACCGGGTGGCTCTCCCTCTTTCAGGGGTAAAAGAAAGGTTTTAAGGCTCTTCTTTACACAGCTGGTGGTCCAGGTGGCTGGTCCAGGTGGCTGATGACACATTTCTGGCTGAATTGTGTCCTGGTAGCCAGGGCCCCGGTAAAATGTTGGAGGCGTGGCCTTATAATGGGAGGCATAAGCACCTCCCATGATTAGGCCACGCCCAAATCGTTCAGAGGGGTGAAAAAAAAACACTCTAAAGTCTAGGGGGGGAGGGGGGTGTTATTGCACAGCACATGCTGTAGGCGTGTGCTGCTGCTGCCATGGCGGGACAGAGGGTGGGGGTGGACCAGGGCCCCCGCCGGGCCCCTCCATCAAGCGCAGGCCCGTGTAATTAGTACACCCCCATCCTCTTGGCGGCCCTGGTGGTAGCCATGCACCCGTGTCCTAGTACAATCTCGCCCATCAGAAGAGGTGGGAGGTACGCTGTATAAATTGTCACACGCAGCCGCTGCGGTGCGCGGCGGGCTTACTACTCACCCGTTCGCGCCCGCCGTCGGCTAGCGTGTAGTGGTCTCCAGTTCAGCGGCAGCAGGCAGCGGCAGTCTGGTGGGCAGCAGGCAGCGTGGGACGCCGGCAAGTGTAGCGGTATGTGCTGTAGGGGCGCCGGGAGGCCGGCGTCGCCATCTTGGTAAAGGGCAAATAGCAGATTGGTCCTTGTCTGAGGTTTCCGCCCATACTGACCTGACAGCCAATGGCAGACGCCCTCTAGGGATATAGGGGATCTGCCTAGGCCTGTTCAGTGTCAGTACAAAGAGTCTCCAGAGGCGTTCACAGCTCCCAGCTGACTCCGGCTCTCTGACTCACCTCTCCTGACTTGGTGCCTTGCTTCAGTGCTCTGTGTTGGTCTCGGTTCAGCTTAACCCCATCGCTGCCAGTTCTCTCCACAGTCTGGTCTCTGCCTGCATCCCTGAGCTTCCTGGCCTATAGCTCTTCAAGCCGTCTGCTTCCAAGCAACTTCCCATTCTTCTGTCATCATCCATCTTCTTTCAGTCTTCAAGGATCCCTCATTACCATCAAGTACACTCTCTTTCCGGATTTCCTCATAACTCAAGACCCCAGCCTGCCGTCGGCAGTGCTTGAACTGTCATTGTTTAAATTAACTTTTTCTTCTTTCAAAGTGCCGTGCTGGCTCAATTCTTATTACCACTAACTGCCACTTAAAGAAAGTATTCAAGTGTGTATTGTTCCATTTATGAATTCTATTATTAAACCTGCACGATTTAATCCTTCCTCCTCTGGTCCGTCTCCGGTTGCTACACACCACACGACTTCATCCAGCCCTTCAGTTGTGACAGTTTGTACTGACCCGATGGGAGTCGGGTGAAGAACAGGCTTCCATGGCGGACGCACTCCACAGCATCATGGCTCGTCTGGAGCAAGTAGAGGCTACCCAACGTCAAGTGGCTCAATTTCTTCAGGCCTTGGCTCCGCCCCAGGCGGCTCCCTCAGTTTCTGTGGCTTCAGCACCAGAGGTTCCAGTCCCTGTTCCTACACCTGGACCCGTGGTTCCTCATCATATGCAATTACTAACCCCCAGCAAATATGATGGTTCACCGAGAGGATGCCGTGGGTTTCTGAACCAATGCGATGTTCATTTCACCTTGCAGTCTTCTCACTTTCCTAATATAGATAATAGGTATCCAGCAACAAGCTGGTATCCCTAGGTGGCGCTGCTTAGTCAAAATAAACAATTAGTCATTCAGATCCAATTGGAATATGCATATATTTATTAAAAATACAATTCATCATAAAAGGAAAACATTTTCCTAAACATACATAACATACTACATATAACATACAATAAATATTTAGGCGAAGCTGATGTTAGCTTTTGAGTGTCTGTATACTGAGGCTTATTTTATAAGATGACTGTTTGTCATATCATAGAGGCATTTTCAAGTATAGAGGCTTATATAATTACCAGTCCCAAGGGCCGTTTGTAGTGGATAAATTTCACAGATTTTTGCTGCAATGTCCTATTGGACTTCCTCCCTTTATCTGAGCCAGGTATATGTTTGTAATCCTTTGAGTGGTCAACCTTTTTTCAAAGGGACCGGCTCCAGGTGGTGTCCGTCCAATGGAACTTATCTGTTACACAGTAAAACTGTGTGTAGATTTACTGCGGCGCTGGGCTGGACTGCTTCCGGGCTAAATAAGCGAGGCTCCCAAGTACGCGTTTCTCCGCCTGTTGGGTAAATCGGCGGCTTCATCAGCTGGGTGCCTCCATAGCGTCTGCCTCTGTCCTTTTATGCTGTGTCCGTTCGCGCGGTTTCCCAGCGCGAACTTCCGCATTTGCGTGTCACGCCTCGTTTTCGTGACCCTTATTTATCAGGTCCGGTGGCCATCTTTGATTTTTCATCCAAGCCTCATTTTAGATGACCAATCCCTTTCAAATTGGCGGCCATCTTTTTTAATAAAGGAAGTACATATCTCTTACGCCTCCATTTGCGTTTCAACCCGGGTTGTAATACGAGGCTTGGAATGCATACTGAGGCTTGAAACGCAAATGGAGGCGTAAGAGATATGTACTTCCTATATTAAAAAAGATGGCCGCCAATTTGAAAGGGATTGGTCATCTAAAATGAGGCTTGGATGAAAAATCAAAGATGGCCACCGGACCTGATAAATAAGGGTCACGAAAACGAGGCGTGACACGCAAATGCGGAAGTTCGCGCTGGGAAACCGCACGAACGGACACCGCATAAAAGGACAGAGGCAGACGCTATGGAGGCACCCAGCTGATGAAGCCGCCGATTTACCCAACAGGCGGAGAAACGCGTACTTGGGAGCCTCGCTTATTTAGCCCGGAAGCAGTCCAGCCCAGCGCCGCAGTAAATCTACACACAGTTTTACTGTGTAACAGATAAGTTCCATTGGACGGACACCACCTGGAGCCGGTCCCTTTGAAAAAAGGTTGACCACTCAAAGGATTACAAACATATACCTGGCTCAGATAAAGGGAGGAAGTCCAATAGGACATTGCAGCAAAAATCTGTGAAATTTATCCACTACAAACGGCCCTTGGGACTGGTAATTATATAAGCCTCTATACTTGAAAATGCCTCTATGATATGACAAACAGTCATCTTATAAAATAAGCCTCAGTATACAGACACTCAAAAGCTAACATCAGCTTCGCCTAAATATTTATTGTATGTTATATGTAGTATGTTATGTATGTTTAGGAAAATGTTTTCCTTTTATGATGAATTGTATTTTTAATAAATATATGCATATTCCAATTGGATCTGAATGACTAATTGTTTATTTTGACTAAGCAGCGCCACCTAGAGATACCAGCTTGTTGCTGGATACCTATTATCTATATTTGCACTGTGAGAGGTACACAATTCCTCTGAATAGGAGGCTGCAGCTTGGTCAAAAGATTGAATAAAATCCCTACCCATCTACTGTAGAAACCAGCGCTTTTGAGTGACCCTAGTGGCCACACACGTATTGTCTTCTCACTTTCCTACCTCCAAGGCAAAGGTGGCATATATTGTGTCTCTCCTGGCAGGGTCAGCTCTGGACTGGGTGTCCCCTCTCTGGGAACGCGCTGATCCCCTGCTCAATGACTATGAAGCTTTTATTACCTCTTTCCGTCGCATCTTCGACGAACCGGGCAGAGTGTCTTCTGCCGCTACTGAGATCCTGAGGATTTGCCAGGGCAGTCGTTCAGTGGGACAATATGTTGTGCAGTTCCAGACTCTGGCTTCGGAATTAAAATGGAACGAAGAGGCTCTCGTCTCCGCCTTCTGGAATGGCCTAGCAGGTCGTATTAAGGACGAATTAACTACCCGTGACTCTCCTGCTACTTTGGTTGAACTTATCTCCTTGTGCAACAAAGTAGATCTACGGATGCAGGAGCGTCAACTAGAGAGAAATCGCTCTGATCGTCTCCGCCCTCGTCTCACCACCAACGCTGTTCCTGTTCCAAGACCAAGTCCCTCCACAACTACACCACCAGATGAACCCATGCAGATCAACCGCTCTCGGCTTTCCTTTGAAGAGAAGTCCCGTAGACGTCGAGAGAATCTTTGCATGTACTGCGGTTCTTCCGCTCATCTGCTGTCTTCCTGTCCACTGCGTCCGGGAAACGACCCCTCCTAACCTCCCCGAGGGAGGTCAGGTTAGGAGTTCTGCTTTCATCTCCCTCTACTACTGTGCCCACCATTCCTGTTACCCTTGTGTGCCCTCAGGGGAAAATCAAGATCCAGGCTCTACTAGATTCCGGAGCGGCCGGGAACTTCCTTTCTTCTTCTTTCGTCCTTCAACATTCCTTGACGGTGCAACCTCTGGCCCAACCGTTGGTTCTCACTGCAGTAGATGGGAGTCGCATCAGCAGTGGGCAAATCACCCTTTAAACCAATCCAGTAACAGTTCTCGTGGGTGCTTTACATCAAGAGACTCTAGAATTTTTTGTCCTTCCTCAGTCCTCACACCAGGTAGTCCTGGGCCTACCATGGCTTACTAAGCATAATCCTCATATTGATTCGACCAGTATGGAGATCAAAGCCTGGGGTACGAACTGCCTAACTACTTGCATGCCTCGTGTCATTCCACTCCATCAAACTAATCCTCAAGAAGTAGGAGGTCCCAGTCTTTCGTCTTCACCAGTTTCACCCTTGTCGTTACCCGCACCATATCTTTCTTTTTCTGACGTCTTCAGCAAGGGAGGTGCCGATACCCTGCCGCCTCATCGTCCCTGGGACTGTCCGATAGAATTGATACCTGGGAAGTTCCCACCGCGGGGCCGCATCTACCCCTTGTCTCTGCCTGAGACCAAGGTCATGTCTGACTACATTCGTGAAAACTTGGATAAAGGGTTCATTCACCATCTACTTCGCCAGCCGGAGCGGGGTTTTTCTTTGTAAAAAAAAAAAGACGGAACCCTCCGGCCATGTATCGACTACAGGGGCCTGAACGATATCACAATCAAAAACCGCTATCCATTACCCCTTATCACCGAATTATTTGACAAAATCCGAGGGGCTTCCATCTTTACTAAATTGGATCTAAGAGGGGCGTACAACTTGATCCGGATCCGATCTGGAGATGAGTGGAAGACGGCTTTCAACACCCGAGACGGCCACTACGAATACCTGGTGATGCCATTTGGTCTTTGCAACGCTCCAGCCGTCTTCCAACAATTTGTAAACGACATATTTCGAGATTTACTGTATCATTCCGTTGTGGTGTATCTCGATGACATCCTCATCTTCTCGTCTAACCTCCATCTCCATCGGCAAACAGTAGCTGAGGTCTTGCGGCGCCTTCGCCAAAACAAATTGTTCTGCAAGCTAGACAAGTGCGTCTTTGAGGTCACCTCCATTCCATTCCTTGGTCACATCCTCTCCAGCACTGGGATAGAGATGGATCCAGAAAAAGTAAAAGCCATCTTAGACTGGACAGCGCCCACCACGCTCAAAGGCATCCAGAGGTTCCTGGGCTTTTCAAACTATTATCGTTGTTTCATCCGGAACTTCTCCACCCTTGCTGCACCCCTTACTGCTCTCACCCGTAAGGGGTCTGATCCAAGTCAGTGGTCACCTGAAGCGTCCCAAGCCTTCCAACAACTTAAGGATGCTTTCGTCTCCGCCCCAATTCTTCTCCAGCCAAACCTCGACAAACCCTTTATTCTTGGGGTGGACGCATCCTCAGAGGGGGTAGGGGCAATCTTGTTGCAGAAAGGGGAGGACCAGGTGCTTCACCCCTGTGCCTTCTTCTCCAAGAAGTTTCTTCCAGCAGAGAAGAATTACCCCATTGGGGAGCAGGAGTTACTGGCAGTCAAATCTGCGTTGGAGGAGTGGCGGTACCTCCTGGAGGGGGCACGACATAAAAAACTTTGTATTCCGACCATAAAAATCTCTCATTCCTCAAGCACGCCCAATGTCTTACAGCTCGTCAAGCCCGCTGGGCCATGTTTTTCGAACGCTTCGACTTTCAAATCAGATTCAGACCCGGGACGATGAATGCCAAGGCCGATGCTCTTTCACGCTCTTTTGAAACTTCAGCCGACCTAGAGACTCCTCCTCGACCCTCTGGTCTTTGCTCAAGTAACAGTCCAGCCTTCACCTCCACCAGGCAAGACCTTCGTCCCCCTCAGTCTCCGAAAGAGAGTGCTGTCCTGGGCACACGCTTCCCGTTTCGCAGGGCATACCGGGGCACAGAAGACCTTAATGTTCCTGTTGCGTTCATACTGGTGGCCTACCATTCGTCGCGATGTAACCAGCTTTGTCGCCTCCTGTGTAAAGTGCGCTCAGCATAAGTCCTCCAGAACATCTCCTGTCGGTCCTCTTCTACCTCTAGCCATACCAACAGAACCATGGTCCCACCTCTCTATGGACTTTATCTGCAAACTTCCTCCCTCCAAAGGGCATACGGTAATTTGGGTGGTGGTTGACCGGTTTTCAAAGATGGTGCACTTCTTCCCATTAAAAGGCCTTCCCTCTGCTCCAGTGTTGGCTCAGCTCTTCATTTCCACCATCTTCAAACTCCATGGATTGCCGAAAGAGATTATATCTGACCGTGGCCTGCAGTTCGTCGCAAAGTTTTGGAGGGCCCTCTGTTCCGCTGTACAAGTCAAGCTCAAGTTCTCCACTGCTTTCCACCCACAAACCAACGGGCAGACAGAATGAGTCAACCAGGACTTGGAAGCCTTCATTCGTTTGTTCGTCTCTTCCTCTCAAGACGACTGGGTAGACCTTCTGCCTTGGGCGGAATTTGCGCACAACAATTCTTATCATTCTTCCTCCGGCACCACTCCCTTTTTCACTGTCTTTGGCAAGCATCCCCGATCTCCGGAGTTCTCAGATCTATCGTTGTCCGAAGTCCCTGCAGCTGCTTCTTCTCTTCAACGGTTTGCAAAGATCTGGTCTGACGTTCATACCGCTCTCCTCAAAGCATCCGCTCAATATAAAAGGATGGCGGACAGGAAAAGAAGAGCGGCTCCTAAGTTGAAGGTTGGAGATCGAGTATGGCTGTCTACCCGCCATATACGCCTTCGGTTACCGTCCATGAAGCTGGCCCCTCGGTTCATCGGGCCGTACCCAATCACTCAGGTGATTAATCCGGTGGCCTACAGACTACAGCTCCCTTCTTCCTTAAAGATATCAAATTCTTTCCATGTGTCTCTTCTGAAACCTTTGCGATTGAACTTATATCAGAAAAAGTTGCCTAAACCCCCCAAGATTGGCTCAGAGAGAGAGACAGAGTTCGAGGTGAGGCGCATTATCGACTCACGTTGCCGCAATACCCATCTTCAATATCTGGTAGAGTGGCTTGGATTCGGTCCTGAAGAGAATTCCTGGGTTGATGCTGCAGATCTCCATGCTCCCCGTCTGGTGAGACAATTCTTTCAAAGGAATCCACACAAGGTGCGTAGGTGCCCTGGGGTCACCCAGAAAGGGGGGGGTACTGTCACACGCAGCCGCTGCGGTGCGCGGCGGGCTTACTACTCACCCGTTCGCGCCCGCCGTCGGCTAGCGTGTAGTGGTCTCCAGTTCAGCGGCAGCAGGCAGCGGCAGTCTGGTGGGCAGCAGGCAGCGTGGGACGCCGGCAAGTGTAGCGGTATGTGCTGTAGGGGCGCCGGGAGGCCAGCGTCGCCATCTTGGTTAAGGGCAAATAGCAGATTGGTCCTTGTCTGAGGTTTCCGCCCATACTGACCTGACAGCCAATGGCAGCCGCCCTCTAGGGATATAGGGGATCTGCCTAGGCCTGTTCAGTGTCAGTACAAAGAGTCTCCAGAGGCGTTCACAGCTCCCAGCTGACTCCGGCTCTCTGACTCACCTCTCCTGACTTGGTGCCTTGCTTCAGTGCTCTGTGTTGGTTTCGGTTCAGCTTAACCCCATCGCTGCCAGTTCTCTCCACAGTCTGGTCTCTGCCTGCATCCCTGAGCTTCCTGGCCTATAGCTCTTCAAGCCGTCTGCTTCCAAGCAACTTCCCATTCTTCTGTCATCATCCATCTTCTTTCAGTCTTCAAGGATCCCTCATTACCATCAAGTACACTCTCTTTCCGGATTTCCTCATTCCTCAAGACCCCAGCCTGCCGTCCTCAGTGCTTGAACTGTCATTGTTTAAATGAACTTTTTCTTCTTTCAAAGTGCCGTGCTGGCTCAATTCTTATTACCACTAACTGCCACTTAAAGAAAGTATTCAAGTGTGTATTGTTCCATTTATGAATTTTATTATTAAACCTGCACGATTTAATCCTTCCACCTCTGGTCCGTCTCCGGTTGCTACACACCACACGACTTCATCCAGCCCTTCAGTTGTGACATAAATGTAGTGTCCCCTCGCATGGCTCACTGCGCTCAGCGCACTATTTTATCCTCCCTTTACGTCCACTTGGACGGTAAATATGAAGAATTCGGTTAAAGCAACAAAAAAAAAATCTCTAAAAACTCATGTCGACCTTGTCAATGTCGAACACGTTCCCATCAACCTTTTGCTTGCGTCAATCTTCTGTTACTGTTGATGTAGACGCCATCAGTTATGTTTAGGCATCTAGTTGCATTTGACCATTAGTGGTCGACCACGTGATTACCAATCTTGACCTCGTCGATCCGTCGACCAGATACAAGGCAAATACGGAGTTTCCTGGCAGGCTATATAAACTCACAAGTGAGTAGTTGTACAAGTTTGAAGGCACGTGCAGGAACTCTGATGGGGATGGTTTCAACCATAGTAGCACAGGTCTGGTCTGCATACAAGTGCTGAAATACAGACCAAATTTTGCTAGGAAGCTCACACATCAGAGAGCAACACCTCAGGCAGGGAAGAGGAACTGCATGGGTTTTGCTAGATGCAGGGTGATGGAACGACCACTAGTTAGGTAGATATGGTGATATTTCAGCTTGTGAGTTTGTCACTGGAAGTCAAAATAAGATTTTAAAGTCTAGAAAGCAATAGGCCACGCCCCTTTCCCAACAACCGACCAATTGTGGTATATACCTACAAAGCCGGTAACTATGCCCCAGCAATATATCCTCCACGGGACATCTCCAGACAAATTGCAGATACTGACACAGGTTATTAACCCCTTCATGACAGAGCCAGTTTGTGCCTTCATGACAGAGCCCTTTTTTTCAAATCTGACATGTCTCACTTAAGTGGGGATAACTTTTTTTTGCTTTTACTTATCCCAGTGATTTTGAGATTGTTTTCTCGTGACACATTGTACTTCAAGTTAGTGGTAAATTTTCGTCGATACAGTCTGTGTTTTTTTGTGAAAAATACCAAAATATCGTGAAAAAATGGAAAATTTAGCAATTTGCAAAATGTTAAATTTTCTGCTTGTGAGACAAATAATCATACCACTCAAAATAGTTAATAACTAACATAGACCATATGTCTACTTTATGTTTCCATCATTATTTCAACTTCCTTTTAATTTTTTTGGACACTAGGAGGCTTACAATATGAATAGCAAATTCTCAAATTTTCATGAAAATTTCAAACACTGATTTTTTTAGGGACCAGTTCAGTTCTGATGTGACTTTGAGGGACTTGTATGTGAGACACCCCCATAAATGATGCCATTTCAAAAACTGCACCCCTCACAGTATTCAAAACAGCATTTTGGAAGTTTGTTAACCCTTTAGGTGTTTCACAGGAATTAAAACAAAGTGTAGGTGAAATTTCAAAATTTCTTTTTTTTTGCAGAGTTTCAATTTTAATACATTTTTCTAACGAATACAGTAGATTTTACTAGAGAAATGTGACTAAAAATTGATTCCCCCAATTCTTTTGTTTTCAAAAATATCCTATATGTGGCCCTAGTGTGCACGTTGACCAAACCACAGGCTTCATAATAGAAGGAGCACCTACTTGATTTTGGAGCCTCCTTTTTATGAGATTTTTTTTTAGGCACCATGTAGGTTTCTAGGCACCATAAGTGCTAAAAGTTAGGAACCTCCCCCACAAGTCACCCCATTTTGCAATCTACACCCCTCAGGGAATTCATCTAGGGGTATAGTGTACATTTCAAACCCCCAGGGGTTTCACCAATTTCGGTACAACTGGGATGTGAAAATGGAAAATTACATTTTTTTACACAAACATGCAGTTCTGGCTCAAAATTTTTCATTTTCACAAGGAATGAAGGAGACAAAGCACCCCAAAATCTGTGCCCCAATTTCTCCCGAGTACGGCAATGCCTCACATGTGACCAAAAAATACCAGTTGGGTGCATGGCAGGACTTAGAAGGGAAGGAGTGATTTTTGGATTTTGCAGCTCAGATTCTGGTGGAATTTTGGTGGGTGCTATGTCGCATTAGCAAGACCCCCCAAGCACCAATACAGTGGAACCCCCCCACAAGTGACCCCATTTTGCAAACTACACCCCTCAGGGAATTCATCTAGGGGTATAGTGTACATTTCAAACCCCCAGGGGTTTCACCAATTTTGGTATAACTGGGATGTGAAAATGGAAAATTACATTTTTTTACACAAACATGCAGTTCTGGCTCAAAATTTTTCATTTTCACAAGGAATGAAGGAGACAAAGCACCCCAAAATCTGTGCCCCAATTTCTCCCGAGTACGGCAATGCCTCACATGTGACCAAAAAATACCAGTTGGGTGCATGGCAGGACTCAGAAGGGAAGGAGTGATTTTTGGATTTTGCAGCAAAGATTTTGGTGGAATGAATGGTGGGTGCTATGTTGCATTAGCAAGACTCCCAAAGCACCAATACAGTGGAACCCCCCCACAAGTCACCCCATTTTGCAAAGTACACCCCTCAGGGAATTCATCTAGGGGTATAGTGTACATTTCAAACCCCCAGGGGTTTCACCAATTTTGGTACAACTGGGATGTGAAAATGGAAAATTACATTTTTTTACACAAACATGCAGTTCTGGCTCAAAATTTTTCATTTTCACAAGGAATGAAGGAGACAAAGCACCCCAAAATCTGTGCCCCAATTTCTCCCGAGTACGGCAATGCCTCACATGTGACCAAAAAATACCAGTTGGGTGCATGGCAGGACTCAGAAGGGAAGGAGTGATTTTTGGATTTTGCAGCAAAGATTTTGGTGGAATGAATGGTGGGTGCTATGTTGCATTAGCAAGACTCCCAAAGCACCAATACAGTGGAACCCCCCCACAAGTCACCCCATTTTGCAAAGTACACCCCTCAGGGAATTCATCTAGGGGTATAGTGTACATTTCAAACCCCCAGGGGTTTCACCAATTTTGGTACAACTGGGATGTGAAAATGGAAAATTACATTTTTTTACACAAACATGCAGTTCTGGCTCAAAATTTTTCATTTTCACAAGGAATGAAGGAGACAAAGCACCCCAAAATCTGTGCCCCCATTTCTCCAGAGTACGGCAATGCCTCACATGTGACCAAAAAATACCAGTTGGGTGCATTGCAGGACTCAGAAGGGAAGGAGTGATTTTTGGATTTTGCAGCAAAGATTTTGGTGGAATGAATGGTGGGTGCTATGTTGCATTAGCAAGACTCCCAAAGCACCAATACAGTGGAACCCCCCCACAAGTCACCCCATTTTGCAAAGTACACCCCTCAGGGAATTCATCTAGGGGTATAGTGTACATTTCAAACCCCCAGGGGTTTCACCAATTTTGGTACAACTGGGATGTGAAAATGGAAAATTACATTTTTTTACACAAACATGCAGTTCTGGCTCAAAATTTTTCATTTTCACAAGGAATGAAGGAGACAAAGCACCCCAAAATCTGTGCCCCAATTTCTCCCGAGTACGGCAATGCCTCACATGTGACCAAAAAATACCAGTTGGGTGCATGGCAGGACTTAGAAGGGAAGGAGTGATTTTTGGATTTTGCAGCTCAGATTCTGGTGGAATTTTGGTGGGTGCTATGTCGCATTAGCAAGACCCCCCAAGCACCAATACAGTGGAACCCCCCCACAAGTGACCCCATTTTGCAAACTACACCCCTCAGGGAATTCATCTAGGGGTATAGTGTACATTTCAAACCCCCAGGGGTTTCACCAATTTTGGTATAACTGGGATGTGAAAATGAAAAAAATACATTTTTTTACACAAAAATGTACTTCTGGCTCAAAATTTTTCATTTTCACAAGGAATGAAGGAGACAAAGCACCCCAAAATCTGTGCCCCCATTTCTCCAGAGTACGGCAATGCCTCACATGTGACCAAAAAATACCAGTTGGGTGCATGGCAGGACTCAGAAGGGAAGGAGTGATTTTTGGATTTTGCAGCACAGATTTTGGTGGAATGAATGGTGGGTGCTATGTTGCATTACCAATACAGTGGAACCCCCCCCACAAGTGACCCCATTTTGCAAACTACACCCCTCAGGGAATTCATCTAGGGGTATAGTGTACATTTCAAACCCCCAGGGGTTTCATCAATTTTGGTACAACTGGGCAGTGAAAATGAAAAAAATACATTTTTTTACACAAAAATGTACTTCTGGCTCAAAATTTTTCATTTTCACAAGGAATGAAGGAGACAAAGCACCCCAAAATCTGTGCCCCCATTTCTCCAGAGTACGGCAATGCCTCACATGTGACCAAAAAATACCAGTTGGGTGCATGGCAGGACTCAGAAGGGAAGGAGTGATTTTTGGATTTTGCAGCACAGATTTTGGTGGAATGAATGGTGGGTGCTATGTTGCATTACCAATACAGTGGAACCCCCCCCACAAGTGACCCCATTTTGCAAACTACACCCCTCAGGGAATTCATCTAGGGGTATAGTGTACATTTCAAACCCCCAGGGGTTTCATCAATTTTGGTACAACTGGGCAGTGAAAATGAAAAAAATACATTTTTTTACACAAAAATGTACTTCTGGCTCAAAATTTTTCATTTTCACAAGGAATGAAGGAGACAAAGCACCCCAAAATCTGTGCCCCAATTTCTCCAGAGTACGGCAATGCCTCACATGTGACCAAAAAATACCAGTTGGGTGCATGGCAGGACTCAGAAGGGAAGGAGTGATTTTTGGTTTTTGCAGCTCAGATTCTGGTGGAATGAATGGTGGGTGCTATGTGGCATTAGCAAGACCCCCGAAGCACGGTGAAATGATGAACCTAATAATCCATAGATGTGTGGTATATTTTGAAACACTCCTTTATACATAGGCCGGGTTTGTCGGGGCAAGTTTCACAGTGGAAAATAGTTTCCTTTCTTATTCCCTTTTTATAGCAAACTTTGCACCTTTTTTGTGTCCTGCCCTTTCTTGCAGTGGAGGGGATTTCGTTGGGAAAATGCTGCCCTGGTACAATACGGGGGCCAGTACTAGAAGTACTGGGGCCCTCTGCCTGCTGATTCCCAAATGTTAGGCTCTTTATGACTTCCTCTTGAAAGTGCATAAATGTCCCCCTCTGGCCGGTAGAACGGAATAGCACGTAAGCGTTATACAGTGCCATCTGGATGATATACACGGCCAGCTTCTTGTACCAGATATTTGTTTTCCGCAGGGCACTGTACGGCTTCAGTACCTGATATGAAAGATCCACTCCGCCCATGTACTTATTGTAATCTAGGATACAATTTGGTTTTGAGGTGTGGGTACTGGTACCTCGTACAGGGATGGAGGTGGTACTGTCTCCATGAATTGTTGTCAGTATAAGGACATCCCTCTTGTCCTTATATTTGACCAACAACATATTTTCGGTGCATATTCCCCTGCTTTCACCCCTTCTCATTACTTGGGCAATGTGCGTTTTGGGGAGGCCTCTTTGGTTCTTGCGCACAGTACCGCAAGCTGCTGTACCTCTTGAACCAAGGGCCTTAAACAGGGGGATGCTGGTGTAAAAGTTATCCACATAGAGGTGATAACCCTTATCCAGGAAGGGGTGCATTAAATCCCAGACAATTTTTCCACTAACACCTACGAGGGAGGGGGGGCATTCTGGTGGTTCAATTCTTGAATCCTTCCCTTCATATACCCTAAACTTGTGGGTGTACCCTGTGGTGCTTTCACACAGCTTATACATTTTTAGGCCATACCTTGCCCTCTTACTGGGAAGGTACTGGCGGAATTTAACCCTTCCTTTAAAATGTATAAGGGACTCGTCGATACTAATACATTTATCAGGGATGTATAGCTCTGCAAATTTGGCACTGAAATGATCAATGACCGGCCTGACTTTGAATAGCCTGTCAAAGGTGGGATCATCTCTGGGTGGGCACTGTGCATTATCGGTGTAATGTATAAATTTATGGATTGCCTCAAAACGAGCCCGGGGCATGGCCATACGGTGAAATGGGGTGCTGTACAGAACATCTGTACTCCAATATTGCCTAATTTGTGGCTTTTTTACTATGCCCATATGTAACACCAGACCCCAAAACGTCATCATCTCTACTGCATCTACAGGGGTCCACCTAGCAAATGATGACGTGGGGTTTTGAGCAATAAACTGCTGGGCATATAAATTAGTTTGGTCCACCATTAAATTTATAAAATCATCAGAGAAAAATAATTTGAAAAAGTCAATTTCTCTGAGACCTGTTGAATCAAATTGGATTCCTGGGATGGCCAAAAACTCAGGAACCTGGGGCTCAAAATTGTCTGGTGGTGGGGTCCATACGAGATCAATTATTGGGGGGGGGGTCTCAGCTGCTCTACGGGGGCGTCTTTGAGGGGGTCCCTCATCATCAGAGGAGGAAGAGGAGCTTAAGACAAATCCTTCAAATTCCCCGCTTGCCTCACTGGCTGTGTCAGAGTCAGAGGCAAGCATGGCATATGCCTCCTCCACCGAATACATTCTCCTGGATGACTGGGACGACATTTGGGATGACATTTGGGATGCCATTTATATTTTTGTGTTACTGGTAGTGAAATGTTTCAACACGTGTATAGTGTAGGGGGGGGTACAAACTTTATTTCAACCCGGGGGGTATGTAGTGTGTATGTAGTGCAGAAAAAAAAAAATACAAAAAAAAAAAAATTGAAGGGTTCAAAAAAAAAAAATGGAAGGGGTTAAAAAAAAAATGGAAGGGGTTAAAAAAAAAAAAATGGAAGGGGTTAAAAAAAAAAAAAAATGGAAGGGGTTAAAAAAAAAAAAAGGTCCTGCGCCAAAAATTGAGCACAGATGTTGGTCAGTAACGTCCGTCACTGAACAGCGCTCAAAGGCAACAGGAATTTGATCCAAAAAAAAAAAAAAAATAGATCAACCCTGTGCCGAAAAAGCTGATCAGTGATGTACGTCACTGATCAGCGCACAGTGGCCACAGGACACACACAAAATCACAGTGTGTGTAAAAAAAAAAATGTAAAAAAGACCCCACAGCACTCACAAAAAATAAAAAAAGGTGATCAGTGATGCGACACTGATTACCAGTGAGGGGCAGCAGGTGCACAACCTTTGGTGGTACTGACAGGTATATATAAAAAAAAAAACCTCTGTACCCCCAAAAAGTTGCTGATCACCTCAGATATAGGCCCTTATTCTGGTTGGTGCGGTCAGAGCCGCACACGGGGCTCCGACCGCACAAACCAAGGGCCGCCCACCAGACGGATCGCCACGGCCGTCCGTACACGGACGGCTGGCGATCCGCATTAAAATGGTGGAGGCTACGCCTCCACCATGGTGGGAGCTGCCCCCTGCATTCGATGGTCGTCGACCATCGAAGGCAGGCCCGCACGCCGCGGCAGCTCCCGCAAGCTAAGACCACACGGACAATCGTCCGTGTGGTAGCTTGTATGGGGGCTGAAAGCTGACATCCGGCGACGTCAGCTTTCCGCCCCCATGTCATGGTAATGAGGGCGTCATGCCCTCATTACCATGCATACGCCCCGCGTTTGCATGGGAACGCCCATGAAACGCGGGGCGTACACATAGGGAAATGAGGGCATGAAGCCTCTCACGCCCCTATACGCCCCCTTTGCGGCGGACGAAATACGTCTGCAGCGAAGGGGGCTGCACATGCGCAGATTGACCTCTGCGCATGTGCAGAGTCCAAACATCGGCGGTACGGCCGCACGCGGGCCGTACCGACCGAATCAGAATAAGGGCCATAGTGATCAGCACAAAAGGCGGGGGCAGCAGACACAAAATTTAGCACTCTCTATCACTCTCTGTCACTATCTCTCTCTATCTCTCTATCTCTCACTATCTATCACTCTATGACACTGCAGCAGCAGCACTGACAGGTATATCTATATATAAAAAAAAACCCTGCGCCCCCAAAAAGTTGCTGATCAGTTAATTTATACTGATCAGCACAAAAGGGGGGGCAGCAGTCAGTTATATAAAAAATATATAGCACAATCTGTCACTATCTCTCTATCTCTCTCTCTCTATCTCTCTCTATCTCTCTCTATCTATCTATAGCTCTATCACACTGCAGCAGCACAAAATATAGCACTAGGCCTCTCTATCTCTCTCTATCTCTCTCTATCTCTTTCAGTTATATAAAAAATATATAGCACAATCTGTCACTATCTCTCTCTCTATCTCTCTCTCTCTATCTCTCTATCTCTCTCTATCTCTCTATCTATAGCTCTATCACACTGCAGCAGCACAAAATATAGCACTAGGCCTCTCTATCTCTCTCTATCTCTCTCTCTCTCTATCTAATAAATCGCAGCAGCACAAGATGTCACAGGATGTCACAAGATGTCACAAGCATAAGCAATATCAATGATCAGGTAAGTATTTTGGATGGGTTCTGGTCAGTATAGGCGGCAGCTGGGCACGGTGACCGCACTGCACGCTATTCCAGACCGGAATGGCGTCTGCAGTGCAGTCACCGTTAGTTTAAACCCCCCTCCATGGCTGTGATTGGTCCGTCGGTCCGACGAACCAATCACGGCCTTTGGGGGCGGGAGGGGTGAGGTGGGGTGACACCAGTGTCACCCTTACACCCCGCGGTGATTGGTGCTGTACTTTACAGCACCAATCACCTCCGATCCCGTGTCACCGGCGAACGTTATTCGCCGGTGACACAGAAAACGCTGTGAATGGCTGTTCACAATGAACAGCCAATCACAGCGATCGCCGACGGGGGGGCGGCATCGCCGCCCCCCCTGGGCATGCACGGACATGTCTGCTGTCAGGGACAGCAGACATCGTCCCTCTGTCACTGCGTCTCTAGACGCAGTGACAGTTTAAAGCCATGACGTATATATACGTCAACGGTCGGGAAGTACTTCCCGGCCATGACGTATATATACGTCAAATGTCGTGAAGGGGTTAATGTTTAATGTAGTATCTGTTACAATTGAGAAACATCTATCGCATCAGTCATTAAAGTCCTCCATAGAATACAAGTGACAAATTATTGATTTAAAAATCAGGTAACGAATAAAAAGAGCAATCACAAAACGGCCGACACACATCCCATAGAAGCCGGAACAGAGCAGCAGTAATAGTTTCATGACTCCCAAGGGCCCCTCTTATCCGTAAACCTCCAATTTGGCTTCCAAATTATTCCTCTACCTGTGAAGTCATCAATTGGCTGGAAAAAGTGTCAGAGTGGTACCTAAATGTGCTGTAATAGCAACTAGGTCTGCTTCTCCTGCATAAAATTAGAACTTTTCCGCTGTGTATAGTAAACGCAGAAATCCTTGCAGAGAAAAATGTATAGCGCTTAGTCAATATAATACCAGAGACCAAATCCAGCAATAACCAGTGTCCTTAAGACGTTGCAATATAAAAGCCATCAGCTTAGATGTTCCTATCCTGGGATAAACCAGACACCAACTGTAAACTCCAGAAGTACGCAGATAATAACAGCCAAGCCACTGATAAAAGGGAACGCCGGGATCTACCAGTGTATTCATTGTGCGATCAGAGGTACGAGGCACTGAAGAGGCTTATCCACATTCAAGGTCAATAAGGTCGCAGATGGGAACAGTCGCATTCAGTGTCTATTTCTCAGGGGGCAAAAAAAAAAAAAAAATCCAAAGAAAATTAACCATTTAAGCAAACTGCCAATTTATCAAAATATCTCTTTTGGTGAAGACTATCACAAGCATTCTGTGATGTGATCCGTATTTATCAAGGACAGCGATCGGTACTGCCGCTGTATTGTGACTGGTAATGCCATATCAGGATGGTACCAAGGACAGCGATCGGATGCTGCCGCTGTATTGTGACTGGTAATGCTATATCAGGATGGTACCAAGGACAGCGATCGGTACTGCCGCTGTATTGTGACTGGTAATGCCATATCAGGATGGTACCAAGGACAGCGATCGGATGCTGCCGCTGTATTGTGACTGGTAATGCCATATCAGGATGTTACCAAGGACAGCGATCGGGTGCTGTCGCTGTATTGTGACTGGTAATGCCATATCAGGATGGTACCAAGGACAGCGACCGGGTGCTGCCACTGTGTTGTGACTGGTAATGCCATATCAGGATGGTACCAAGGACAGCGATCGGGTGCTGCCGCTGTATTGTGACTGGTAATGCCATATCAGGATGGTACCAAGGACAGCGACCGGGTGCTGCCACTGTGTTGTGACTGGTAATGCCATATCAGGATGGTACCAAGGACAGCGATCGGGTGCTGCCGCTGTATTGTGACTGGTAATGCCATATCAGGATGGTACCAAGGACAGCGATCGGGTGCTGCCGCTGTATTGTGACTGGTAATGCCATATCAGGATGGTACCAAGGACAGCGATCGGGTGCTGCCGCTGTATTGTGACTGGTAATGCCATATCAGGATGGTACCAAGGACAGCGATCGGGTGCTGCCGCTGTATTGTGACTGGTAATGCCATGTCAGGATGGTACCAAGGACAGCGATCGGTACTGCCGCTGTGTTGTAACTGGTAATGCCATATTAGGATGGTACCAAGGACAGCGATCGGGTGCTGCCGCTGTATTGTGACTGGTAATGCCATATCAGGATGGTACCAAGGACAGCGATCGGTACTGCCGCTGTATTGTGACTGGTAATGCCATATCAGGATGGTACCAAGGACATCGATCGGGTGCTGCCACTGTGCTGTGACTGGTAATGCCATATCAGGATGGTACCAAGGACAGCGATCGGGTGCTGCCGCTGTGCTGTGACTGGTAATGCCATATCAGGATGGTACCAAGGACAGCGATCGGGTGCTGCCGCTGTATTGTGATTGGTAATGCCATATCAGGATGGTACCAAGGACAGCGATCGGTACTGCCGCTGTATTGTGACTGGTAATGCCATATCAGGATGGTACCAAGGACAGCGATCGGGTACTGCCGCTGTATTGTGATTGGTAATGCCATATCAGGATGGTACCAAGGACAGCGATCGGGTGCTGCCTCTGTATTGTAACTGGTAATGCCATATCAGGATGGTACCAAGGACAGTGATCGGGTGCTGCCGCTGTATTGTGACTGGTAATGCCATATCAGGATGGTACCAAGGACAGCGATCAGGTGCTGCCGCTGTATTGTGACTGGTAATGCCATATCAGGATGTTACCAAGGACAGCGATCGGGTGCTTCCGCTGTATTGTGACTGGTAATGCCATATCAGGATAGTACCAAGGACAGCGATCGGGTGCTGCCACTGTATTGTGACTGGTAATGCCATATCAGGATGTTACCAAGGACAGCGATTGGGTGCTGCTGCTGTATTGTGACTGGTAATGCCATATCAGGATGTTACCAAGGACAGCGATCGGGTGCTGCCGCTGTATTGTGACTGGTAATGCCATATCAGGATGGTACCAAGGACAGCGATCGGGTGCTGCCTCTGTATTGTGACTGGTAATGCCATATCAGGATGGTACCAAGGACAGCGATCGGGTGCTGCCGCTGTGTTGTGACTGGTAATGCCATATCAGGATGGTACCAAGGACAGCGATCGGTACTGCCGCTGTATTGTGACTGGTAATGCCATATCAGATGGTACCAAGGACAGCGATCGGGTGCTGCCGCTGTATTGTGACTGGTAATACTATATCAGGATGGTACCAAGGACAGCGATCGGGTGCTGCCTCTGTATTGTGACTGGTAATGCCATATCAGGATGGTACCAAGGACAGCGATCGGGTGCTGCCGCTGTATTGTGACTGGTAATGCCATATCAGGATGGTACCAAGGACAGTGATCGGGTGCTGCCGCTGTATTGTGACTGGTAATGCCATATCAGGATGGTACCAAGGACAGCGATCAGTACTGCCGCTGTATTGTGACTGGTAATGCCATATCAGGATGGTACCAAGGACAGTGATCGGGTGCTGCCGCTGTATTGTGACTGGTAATGCCATATCAGGATGGTACCAAGGACAGCGATCGGGTGCTGCCGCTGTATTGTGACTGGTAATGCCATATCAGGATGGTACCAAGGACAGCGATCGGGTGCTGCCGCTGTATTGTGACTGGTAATGCCATATCAGGATGGTACCAAGGACAGTGATCGGGTGCTGCCGCTGTATTGTGACTGGTAATGCCATATCAGGATGGTACCAAGGACAGCGATCGGGTGCTGCCGCTGTATTGTGACTGGTAATGCCATATCAGGATGGTACCAAGGACAGTGATCGGGTGCTGCCGCTGTATTGTGACTGGTAATGCCATATCAGGATGGTACCAAGAACAGCGATCGGGTGCTGCCGCTGTATTGTGACTGGTAATGCCATATCAGGATGGTACCAAGGACAGTGATCGGGTGCTGCCGCTGTATTGTGACTGGTAATGCCATATCAGGATGGTACCAAGGACAGCGATCGGGTGCTGCCGCTGTATTGTGACTGGTAATGCCATATCAGGATGGTACCAAGGACAGCGATCCGGTGCTGCCTCTGTATTGTGACTGGTAATGCCATATCAGGATGCTACCAAGGACAGCGATTGGGTGCTGCCGCTGTATTGTGACTGGTAATGCCATATCAGGATGGTACCAAGGACAGTGATCGGGTGCTGCCGCTGTATTGTGACTGGTAATGCCATATCAGGATGCTACCAAGGACAGCGATTGGGTGCTGCCGCTGTATTGTGACTGGTAATGCCATATCAGGATGGTACCAAGGACAGCGATCCGGTGCTGCCTCTGTATTGTGACTGGTAATGCCATATCAGGATGGTACCAAGGACAGTGATCGGGTGCTGCCGCTGTATTGTGACTGGTAATGCCATATCAGGATGGTACCAAGGACAGCGATCGGGTGCTGCCGCTGTATTGTGACTGGTAATGCCATATCAGGATGGTACCAAGGACAGCGATCCGGTGCTGCCTCTGTATTGTGACTGGTAATGCCATATCAGGATGGTACCAAGGACAGCGATTGGGTGCTGCCGCTGTATTGTAACTGGTAATGCCATATCAGGATGGTACCAAGGACAGCGATCAGTACTGCCTCTGTATTGTGACTGGTAATGCCATATCAGGATGCTACCAAGGACAGCGATTGGGTACTGCCGCTGTATTGTGACTGGTAATGCCATATCAGGATGGTACCAAGGACAGCGATCAGTACTGCCTCTGTATTGTGACTGGTAATGCCATATCAGGATGCTACCAAGGACAGCGATTGGGTGCTGCCGCTGTATAGTGACTTGTAATGCCATATCAGGATGTTACCAACGACAGCGATCGGGTGCTGCCGCTGTATTGTGACTGGTAATACTATATCAGGATGGTACCAAGGACAGCGATCGGGTGCTGCCTCTGTATTGTGACTGGTAATGCCATATCAGGATGGTACCAAGGACAGCGAACGGGTGCTGTCGCTGTATTGTGACTGGTAATGCCATATCAGGATGGTACCAAGGACGGCGATCAGGTGCTACCGCTGTATTGTGACTGGTAATACTATATCAGGATGGTACCAAGGACAGCGATCAGGTGCTACCGCTGTATAGTGACTTGTAATGCCATATCAGGATGGTACCAAGGACAGCGATCAGGTGCTGCCGCTGTATTGTGACTGGTAATGCCATATCAGGATGGTACCAAGGACAGCGAACGGGTGCTTCCGCTGTATTGTGACTGGTAATGCCATATCAGGATGGTACCAAGGACAGCGAGCGAGTGCTGCCGCTGTATTGTGACTGGTAATACTATATCAGGATGGTACCAAGGACAGCGAACGGGTGCTTCCGCTGTATTGTGACTGGTAATGCCATATCAGGATGGTACCAAGGACAGCGAGCGAGTGCTGCCGCTGTATTGTGACTGGTAATACTATATCAGGATGGTACCAAGGACAGCGATCGGGTGCTGCCGCTGTATTGTGATTGATAATGCCATATCAGGATGGTACCAAGGACAGCGATCGGGTGCTGCCTCTGTATTGTGACTGGTAATGCCATATCAGGATGGTACCAAGGACAGTGATTGGGTACTGCCGCTGTATTGTGACTGGTAATGCCATATCAGGATGGTACCAAGGACAGCGAGCGAGTGCTGCCTCTGTATTGTGACTGGTAATGCCATATCAGGATGGTACCAAGGACAGTGATCGGGTGCTGCTGCTGTATTGTGACTGGTAATGACATATCAGGATGGTACCAAGGACAGCGATCGGGTGCTGCCGCTGTATTGTGACTGGTAATGCCATATCAGGATGGTACCAAGGACAGCGATCGGGTGCTGCCGCTGTATTGAGACTGGTAATGACATATCAGGATGGTGCCAAGTACAGCGATCGGGTGCTGCCACTGTGTTGTGACTGGTAATGCCATATCAGGATGGTACCAAGGACAGTGATCGGGTGCTGCCGCTGTATTGTGACTGGTAATGACATATCAGGATGGTACCAAGGACAGCGATCGGGTGCTGCCACTGTATTGTGACTGGTAATGCCATATCAGGATGGTACCAAGGACGGCGATCGGGTGCTGCCGCTGTGTTGTGACTGGTAATGCCATATCAGGATGGTACCAAGGACAGTGATCGGGTGCTGCCACTGTATTGTGACTGGTAATGCCATATCAGGATGGTACCAAGGACAGCGATCGGGTGCTGCCGCTGTATTGTGACTGGTAATGCCATATCAGGATGGTACCAAGGACAGCGATCGGGTGCTGCCGCTGTATTGTGACTGGTAATGCCATATCAGGATGGTACCAAGGACAGCGATCCGGTGCTGCCTCTGTATTGTGACTGGTAATGCCATATCAGGATGTTACCAAGGACAGCGATCGGGTGCTGCCACTGTATTGTGACTGGTAATGCCATATCAGGATGGTACCAAGGACAGCGATCCGGTGCTGCCTCTGTATTGTGACTGGTAATGCCATATCAGGATGTTACCAAGGACAGCGATCGGGTGCTGCCTCTGTATTGTGACTGGTAATGCCATATCAGGATGTTACCAAGGACAGCGATCGGGTGCTTCCGCTGTATTGTGACTGGTAATGACATATCAGGATGGTACCAAGGACAGCGATCGGGTGCTGCCGCTGTGTTGTGACTGGTAATGACATATCAGGATGGTACCAAGGACAGCGATCGGGTGCTGCCGCTGTATTGTGACTGGTAATGCCATATCAGGATGGTACCAAGGACAGCGATCGGGTGCTGCCGCTGTATTGTGACTGGTAATGCCATATCAGGATGGTACCAAGGACAGCGATCGGGTGCTGCCGCTGTGTTGTGACTGGTAATGCCATATTAGGATGGTACCAAGGACAGCGAGCGAGTGCTGCCGCTGTATTGTGACTGGTAATGTCATATCAGGATGGTACCAAGGACAGCGATCGAGTGCTGCCGCTGTGTTGTGACTGGTAATGCCATATCAGGATGGTACCAAGGACAGCGATCGGGTGCTGCCGCTGTATTGTGACTGGTAATGCCATATCAGGATGGTACCAAGGACAGCGATCGGGTGCTGCCGCTGTATTGTGACTGGTAATGCCATATCAGGATGGTACCAAGGACAGCGATCGGGTGCTGCCGCTGTATTGTGACTGGTAATGCCATATCAGGATGGTACCAAGGACAGCGATCGGGTGCTGCCGCTGTATTGTGACTGGTAATGCCATATCAGGATGGTACCAAGGACAGCGATCGGGTGCTGCCGCTGTATTGTGACTGGTAATGCCATATCAGGATGGTACCAAGGACAGCGATCGGGTGCTGCCGCTGTATTGTGACTGGTAATGCCATATCAGGATGGTACCAAGGACAGCGATCCGGTGCTGCCTCTGTATTGTGACTGGTAATGCCATATCAGGATGCTACCAAGGACAGCGATCGGGTGCTGCTGCTGTATTGTGACTGGTAATGCCATATCAGGATGGTACCAAGGACGGCGATCGGGTGCTGCCGCTGTGTTGTGACTGGTAATGCCATATCAGGATGGTACCAAGGACAGCGATCGGGTGCTGCCACTGTATTGTGACTGGTAATGACATATCAGGATGGTACCAAGGACAGCGATCGGGTGCTGCCGCTGTGTTGTGACTGGTAATGCCATATCAGGATGTTACCAACGACAGCGATCGGGTGCTGCCGCTGTGTTGTGACTGGTAATGCCATATCAGGATGTTACCAAGGACAGCGATCGGGTGCTGCCGCTGTATTGTGACTGGTAATGCCATATCAGGATGGTACCAAGGACAGCGATCGGGTGCTGCCGCTGTATAGTGACTGGTAATGCCATATCAGGATGGCACCAAGGACAGCGATCGGGTGCTGCCGCTGTATAGTGACTGGTAATGCCATATCAGGATGGCACCAAGGACAGCGATCGGGTGCTGTCGCTGTATTGTGACTGGTAATGCCATATCAGGATGGTACAAAGGACAGCGATCGGGTGCTGCCGCTGTATTGTGACTGGTAATGCCATATCAGGATGGTACCAAGGACAGCGATCGGGTGCTGCCTCTGTATTGTGACTGGTAATGCCATATCAGGATGGTACCAAGGACAGTGATCGGGTGCTGCCGCTGTATTGTGACTGGTAATGCCATATCAGGATGGTACCAAGGACAGCGATCGGGTGCTGCCGCTGTATTGTGACTGGTAATGCCATATCAGGATGGTACCAAGGACAGTGATCGGGTGCTGCCGCTGTATTGTGACTGGTAATGCCATATCAGGATGGTACCAAGGACAGCGATCGGGTGCTGCTGCTGTATTGTGACTGGTAATGTCATATCAGGATGGTACCAAGGACAGCGATCGGGTGCTGCTGCTGTATTGTGACTGGTAATGTCATATCAGGATGGTACCAAGGACAGCGATCGGGTGCTGCCTCTGTATTGTGACTGGTAATGCCATATCAGGATGGTACCAAGGACAGTGATCGGGTGCTGCCGCTGTATTGTGACTGGTAATGCCATATCAGGATGGTACCAAGGACAGCGATCGGGTGCTGCCGCTGTATTGTGACTGGTAATGCCATATCAGGATGGTACCAAGGACAGTGATCGGGTGCTGCCGCTGTATTGTGACTGGTAATGCCATATCAGGATGGTACCAAGGACAGCGATCGGGTGCTGCCGCTGTATTGTGACTGGTAATGCCATATCAGGATGGTACCAAGGACAGCGATCGAGTGCTGCCGCTGTATTGTGACTGGTAATGCCATATCAGGATGGTACCAAGGACAGCGATCGGGTGCTGCCGCTGTATTGTGACTGGTAATGCCATATCAGGATGGTACCAAGGACAGCGATCGGGTGCTGCTGCTGTATTGTGACTGGTAATGTCATATCAGGATGGTACCAAGGACAGCGATCGGGTGCTGCCTCTGTATTGTGACTGGTAATGCCATATCAGGATGGTACCAAGGACAGTGATCGGGTGCTGCCGCTGTATTGTGACTGGTAATGCCATATCAGGATGGTACCAAGGACAGCGATCGGGTGCTGCCGCTGTATTGTGACTGGTAATGCCATATCAATATGGTTCCAAGGACAGCGATCGGGTGCTGCCTCTGTATTGTGACAGGTAATGCCATATCAGGATGGTACCAAGGACAGCGATTGGGTGCTGCTGCTGTATTGTGACTGGTAATGCCATATCAGGATGGTACCAAGGACAGCGATCGGGTGCTGCCGCTGTGTTGTGACTGGTAATGCCATATCAGGATGGTACCAAGGACAGTGATCGGGTGCTGCCGCTGTATTGTGACTGGTAATGACATATCAGGATGGTACCAAGGACAGCGATCGGGTGCTGCCGCTGTATTGTGACTGGTAATGCCATATCAGGATGGTACCAAGGACAGCGATCGGGTGCTGCCGCTGTGTTGTGACTGGTAATGCCATATTAGGATGGTACCAAGGACAGCAAGCGAGTACTGCAGCTGTATTGTGACTGGTAATGCCATATCAGGATGGTACCAAGGACAGCGAGCGAGTACTACTACTGTATAATGACAGGGTTTCAGGGTTTCTTTAATACAAAATAAAATAAAATTAATCTTTAACCTGAAGCCCCATTGTGTGCTTCCAGTCTAGCTTGCATGTAGGATTCGGCAAAGGGCCTGATTCACACTCAGTTACAGTTTTGTAAAAGTTCGCAAAAGTACAACTGCCAACTTTAGGGGGGCATAGGGTACGGCCACCCCACTCAGCGAGTCCCTCAATGCAATGTGCCCACAAAATATTGCAAGCACATTACTGCCTTGCTGAAAAGCCAGGCGGAGGCCAGTCATTTTTCGTCTGCTTAACGACTGCATGTAATGATGGTCCTTCCCAAAAGCGGTCTGGACAGGCCTGCGTTGTCCGTAGTGCTCCCACAAAACACTGGACACCCCTCTAAATGGTTGGTCACCACCCGTCACTACTTAGACTACAGTTGCATCAAGAAGCGATTTCAGGAGATTCGGTAACGATTTTCGCTCACTGTAACAGGAAACTTACACTTTATATGGGTCTGGGGTCTTCTACTTTACTTCTGTTTAGTAAATTCGGCCAGATTGCATTTCCCATTACTAGTATGAAAAATGTACAAAAAAACATTTAGGTGATACTAAAATAATTGGATAGAATTTTATTAAAAATAATATTGATAATTACACTACACATTATACATCAATACTAACATTTACACCATAATATAATATAGTTAGAATTATACTGTGGTTCTTTTATTGTTGCCTATCTTACTTCATTGCCCAATATTTCTTTAATTGGGAGATTGGGAGCGAGATGAAGTTCTAACCAAACAGCTTCTGTAATTTGCAGGTTGTGTTTGAAAACTGACAGTTAGGAGCAGGCTGGTTGGTACTCTATAGTATCTCTGTCCGCTTTGATAAATCTTCTCCTTTATCTTATAATACAATAGCACATGTGTAAATAAATGGTATGGACGCTGTAACATGCATCCCTGACCATATGATCAATTACATGTTACCGGGAGAACCTGACGGGAAGGTCCAGGTGGGTCTGTATGCGTCCACCCTCCATACCAGTGGGTGCATAGGAAGTCAATATATTTTTATAAAAGGCTAAGGTCTCCTCACCTCTATGGGCAGTATTCAATGTGGCCGGCAAAGGGATTAAACGGTGGGGACCGCCGAAAACAAGTGACCCTCGCTGTTTAACCCCCGCGCCAGTCGCTCACTGTATTCAATGTTCCGGGGAACCCTCGCTGTCAGATGATGGCGAGGATTCCCCCAAACAGCAAGCCTTGTGGCTATTGCTGGGAGCCCGCTGCATTTAGCTGCGAGCCTCGCTGTTTTGGCGGCCACACACGCCCTTTCCACGTCACTGTAAAAACCAACAAATGTAGAAATGGTGTGTGCAGGGGGTCATTTGAACACTGACCACACTCGCTGTGACAGCGATCAGCCAGCACACTTCGCTGTCACGGCGAGCAAAACGCATTGAATATACCCCTATGTGGTGAAGTACCGCCACTGACCACTAGAGGCCACTGAACAGACCAAATTACTTTGTTGTGTGCTAAAAGATGTCATAACAGAAAGTGAAAGCAATTTTTGCTGGGACCATATTCGGTTCTGAACTTGCTGGCTATGGAGAGAGGGAGCTGCAGGTAGGAGCAGATAGGGATAGTTTGTGGGCTAAAAACAGGGTACTTCTGAGTTATCCGGGCTGCCGATTTCTAAATCGGGTCGGATCGGGCACATCGCATCGCATCGCATGCGACCATCAGATGCGATGCGATGCGATGACCCGATTTTTCCATAGGAATCAATGTTAAAATGGACTGAGTCCATTTTAACATGGAATTCAATGGGAAAAAGGGGTCCTTTTCATACCCCTACTATCCAAGTGGGCATGGAGTTGGGATATAAACCTGTGGCGAGTGTAGCGAGCCACCGAGCCCGAAGCGTGGCGAGCCCCGCGAGGGGACACAGAATACCGTCCCCTCGCCACGCTTCGGGCTCGGTGGCTCGCTACGCTCGCCACAGGTTTATATCCAACTCCATGCCCACTTGGATAGTAGGGGTATGAAAAGGACCCCTTTTTCCCATTGAATTCCATGTTAAAATGGACTCAGTCAATTTTAACATTGATTCCTATGGAAAAATCGGGTCATCGCATCCGATGGTCGCATGCGATGCGATGCGATATCGCATCGCATCTGATTGTATGCCTTAACTTAAGGCATACAATCAAAAAATCGGCAGCCCGGATAACTCACAAGTACCAAAAACAGTTTGTGGGCTAAAAACTGTTGCAGTTCAAACTGAACATAAAAACTGTCACAGCTCAAAGTGAAAGTCGACAGGATTTTAACTATTTCTAGATAACTCCCTTCATGTTTGTTATTTTGAGTCCTGTGACAGAAGGACATGGGCCTGTGGTGATTTGAGTACACACTTGTGTGATGTTGGAACGATTTGGGGTATTGGCGCGTTCTACACGGTGCAGATATGCGCGCTCCTGCGTGTTGCATGTGACATATTCCGGTCCGCTCTGCGGACTCAGCGCATGCACACAGTGCCAGGTAATAACGGGCGGAATTAGATTTGAGTCTTGTCCATTACATCAGGCTAGTGTGTACCGGCAATCTGGCATGGTGCGGGGTGAAGGGAAATTGCGCCAATCGTCTGTCGTCCTGAAAACGTACCCACCTTTACTTACAAACATTACCCAAACCCGCTAGGGAATGGGTATACATCTAAAGCCCAATGAACAGCATTTTGTATACAATAAACCTGTCCTATGTGTCAGGTACTCGTTATGTCTGGCACTTATACTGCTATTACCCCTGTTATATACAACAAAAGGGTCAGATGTACAATTAGGGGGTTGTGTATGTCGCACTGCATTAGCCCTAACACTCTATTTGCAGGATCACAGACCCCCATTAATCTTCCTATAATGAACACAGCTCCAGCACAGATGGTTCCTGCTGACCACAGACTTTGCTCTGTAGAGTCTGTCAATACTGCAGCCCGGTGGGTCTCCTTGGTAGTGAGGGGTTAACGATGCTGAGCCCAGCACTTGCCCCTAGTACTGCCCAAAGCTAACTCTGCCAAGCAAGCAGCGATGGGCACGGCTGATTGATGGAGCGAATGTGTGTGTGGATTTACATTCAGAGGAGACTCCTTGCCTGGAAAATCTCACAATTAATACCCCTTTCAGACAGAAAAATCCCAAAAACCCAGGTATTTCCCGGATACAAAAACCCGGGTAGAACTAGGCAGCAAGGGGCTGACCCCCTTTCACACAGGAGCAAAAACCCGGGTATTTCCCGTGTCGACCCCTTTCACACAGAAGCCGGATTTTTCCTGCAAAACTCTGTGTGTCATAAGAAAAGGACAGTTTTAAAGGCACACAGAGATGAGATCATGAAAAGTGGGAGGTGTCTGGTCACTGCATTGCATTAAACATGGCTGACAAGTTGCTGAACCTGGAGGTCATGAGTGCTCTGTGTGTTTTGCTGCTTACAGCAAATCAGAGCATTATGCAGATGCTTACACTGTGCTACCTGGCACAGTGTTATGCCAGGAGGAGGAAGGCACAATTTTTGGTGGAGAGGGCTTCCACTCGACGCAGGTATTTGCACCGGAGGAGAGCCCTGATTTTGTCCAGTGTTACCTCTATCCTGAAGTCTACAAGTGCCTCAAACCGGTCGTTGTGGGCCAGAGACCGCAGGCATGGAGAAGCTTTCTGGGAGACTGTGGAAGCTTTTGCACCTGAGCAGTGGCTGGCACATTTCCGGATGTCACGAGCCACCTTCTACTACCTGCTGGAACTGGTCACCCCGGCACTTACAAGGGGATGCACCAATTATCGGAAAACCATTGAGCCATGCAGGAGACTGGGGATTGTGTTGTGGTGGTACGCAACACCAGGGGAATACCGTACCATCTCATGTCTGTTTGGTGTGGGCATTTCTACGGTGTGTGTTCTAGTGCGGGAAGTGACACAGGCATTGTTGGAGAGCCTTTACAAGCGTTTCATCTGCTTACCACAAGGCGACCGACTGGATGAGACCATAACAGGTTTTCTGCGAAGAGGCTATCCGCAGTGTGCTGGAGCCATTGATGGGACACACATACCCATTATTGCACCCCCAGATAACCCAGCAGATTACCATAACCGTAAAGGTTGGCACTCCATCATATTGCAGGCTGTGGTGGACCATAAGTATTGGTAAGTAGTACAGTATGCAGTATTTACATTAGTGATATGATTGGGCCGCACTGTATATTGTTAAACACAAATACATTTTCTGTTCAGTTTCACAGATGTCTACATTGGCTGGCCTGGTCGTGCTCATGACTCACGGGTACTTGCCAATTCGGACTTGTTCCAGATCGCGGAGGAGAAGAGAGGTGGCTGGTTGTTCCCTAGAGAGGTAACTTTGTCTATTTTTAAAAATGTGCTCTTTAACCACTACACTTGCCACCTATACAATTCTAATGTTTTTTTTTATACCGTTACAGTGGTCAAAGTTTGTATCCGGGGTGGAGATCCCAGTCCATATTATTGGAGATGCGGCATACCCTTTGAGGCGTTGGCTTATGAAGGGCTTCACGCAACATACCCCACTGTCTCCTGACCAAGTCCACTACACCCACACTCTGAGCTCGGCTCGAATGGTGGTGGAAAACGCCTTTGGAAGACTAAAGGGGCGATGGCGGTGTCTACTGAAGAGGAATGACATTGCCATTACCCTGGTTCCAGATGTGGTGGCAGCTTGCTGCATTCTGCACAATGTGTGTGAGCTACAGAAAGAGAACTTTTTACCTGAGTGGAATGTGGAGGACTATGACCTGGCTGATACCCCTGTCGAATCAGCAGGGTACGAGGGTGAGACAAGTTGTTCCACTGCTGAGGTTATCCGTAACACCCTCACTATTAACTTACAGAGTATGACACAGTAGATAGAAGGACACATTGGTTGGATGTTTGAAAGAACTTGTTTTATTTTTCACAAAATATGTTTTATGCTTGTTAGTTCACTTTTAAATATAAAATGTTTTCAAATATATCTTTAGTGGTCATAAATACCCTTTCAACAGTGAAAAAACATTGAACTATTGCAACACGAGGTAGAATAAGTATTTAGCATAGGTCTTCTATCAGTGGTGGGTGAATAGGTTGTGCTGCCATCCAAGCCGGTATTGTATAGGGGAGACACACACCAGTTTGACTGTCCAGCAGCCACACATTTTCATCCGGCACTGTATATATAGATAAACACTTGTATTTGCAATTTTTGGTACCTGTAAGGCACAGGTCTTCCACCTGTGGCCCTTCAGATGTTGTGGAACTACATGTCCCCGCATGCCCTGAGTTTTTTTGCCATCCTACTATAGGAAAAAATGTGGCAATGTATGGTGGGACATGTAGTTTCACAACATCTGGAGGGCCACAGGTTGAAGACCTGTGCTGTAGGGCAATTCGAAACACTCTGGCTCCTGCCGGGCAGTGAAAACCCGCACGGCCAGGAATCTGTGCCGCACACAGCAGTTTACAATGATGGGATCCGCCTGAAACCAGGCGGCCTGGGTGAATGGTCACATCTGTGCCCATTATTAACTACGGTGTGTGGCACGGCTTCCTGGCCGTGCGGGGTTTCGCCAGCCGACAGGAGTCGGAGTGTGTGAAATAGCCCTTATTACACCCCAAAAACAATATAAATATATAAATATAAGCCCCAAACAGGGAATTTTTTTATTGCCTTAAAGATAAAGAAGAAGGCATACTGTGTACACATTATAGATTATGTTCAGCCACATATCTAGAGTATACTCTATTTGTACACATTAAAATAAAAAAAAAGTTTGAGAACTTTGATTCAGCTCCAAACCGAAGAACCAAATGAGCTTTTTTGAGGCTCATAAACTAAAGAACCATAATACTCTACTGTGTACATCAAAATGGAACACAGCATTTAACGGGCCTTGTAAGTGCCACTTTTTAAGCAAGAAAAATTGAACGAGCCCAGAAAAAAGAGAAAAAGAACAACCATATAGCAACATTACTACAAATGCCTGTAGGCAGTGCTGATTACAGTGCTAACAGGAGTGTTATGATTACTGGCATTCACTGAATCATCAGCATAATTTTTCACATTGCCATATTGCCTACTATATCCTGTGCCATTGACAGTATCATGCACTGTCTCCTGTGGACTGGTATTGGCATGTGGCCTACTTGGCTGTGTGGCATGTGAAAAATTATTGCCCATGTTTTCAGTATAACTACGCCCTTGGCCCTGCACAGTAGTTTGGCTTGAATTTGAAGGCATAAATGTATGGCCTCTGTGTGGAGGATTACAATAATCACCCTCAGCGTACGGACTACACAGCTTGTAAGGGTGCGGATTCTGTAATGTAGACACCATATTGGTAAGGAAGGTCATCTGTGCATCTCGATTTTCACGCGCTATGCGTTCGTGCAGACCCACCAACTGTGTGAGAAAGGAATCTTGCAACTGTCTCTCGTTGTCAAAGAAGCGCTGCAGTCGGGCATCCTCTTGAGTTTGAAATTCAAGATCGGACTCTCGGAGATGATCTACCAGGATTCTTGACATTGAGCGCGTAGCAAGCTCCATCTTTGACGTTTTTTTCTTCCTTGCAGGTACATCAAATACTAAAAATAAAGGAAAAATCATTACAATCCAATAGCGGCATGCCAGTGTGTATATATATATATATATATATATATATATATATATATATATATATATATATATATATATATAGATAGATAGATAGATAGATAGATAGAGACTACTACTACTACTGGTTCCCACGTGTGCTGTAGTAGTGGGTGCGGGGTTGTTACCTGTGTTACAGTGGGACTACAGGTCCCAGCAAGCCTGCAACACATGCTGATACTTGGGAGAACCACAGGTACCAGCATGTGGGGCATTAAAGGCCTGCTGATACCTATAGCCCCTTGTACATCTATTAAAATAGATACACAAACAATACTTGAAAAACTTACTGTTACGACGCAACGTTGGGGTCTCAGTCTGTGCAGGAGTGGGTGTCCCAGATGGAGTAATGGTGCTGGCTCCACTGTCCTCAACCTCAGCCTCTAATGGATCAATTGTGTCCTCCATGGCAGCAATAGGATCAGGGATGCTGTTGTCTATGCTGTCTTCCAACTCCATTATAGGTGGGCAAGATGGGCTGCATTCTGGAGTTATGCTCCGTGATGAAGCTGCACTGGATGATGATATGGCAACAGGGTTCACCAGGGCAGAATTGCCAAAGACCTCGTTACATTGGTCGAAGTAAACCCATTCCATCCTCCCAGCACCACTTTTCCTCCTGTTGTTGTCACAAACTTTGTTGTAGTACCTGCGCAGAGCTTTTAGTTTGTTGACCACCTGCTGCTGGGTACGCACAATGCCCCTTGAAGTGAGGACCTTGGCAATATTGGTGTAGACTACAGCGTCCTTCACTGTGCCAGTAATCTGTTTTCGGATTTCTTCCTCCCCTCTGACACTGAGCAGCTCACGGATCTCCTCATCTTTCCAGTGTGCCATGGCCATTTACTGCTGCGCTGCACGCCTCTGCCACGTGCGCTCAGCCAATCAGGGAACCTGTAAAGATCAGCCAATCACGCAGCGCCATGCTGCACAGCCAATCAGCATGATTTTTCAATAGTCGGGAGAAAAACACGGGTCGGACCCTTTCACACAGCCGCAAACACGTGTCTGACACGGGAAAAACCCAGGTAAATACCTGGGTCGAAGTCCCGGAACTTTAGACCCGTGTTGACCCTTTCAGACAGAAGAAAAACCCGTGTCGACACGGCAAGAGCAGGGAAATTACCGGGTCTTTTTTTCTGTCTGAAAGGGGTATTAATGTTACGATCCAGAGACAGATGGCAATATAAAACTTCGCTTCATATTCAGATATATGATCATCTATTTCTCCACATAATAAAAAGACAAAACACTGGGCATAAATGCTGTCGCTGCAAATGAAGTGCCCCCGTGCAGCGCTGGATGCAAGTCTAGATTTTCTGGCGTAAACTGCGCTTTTCTCTACTGCGCAAGCCCGCGAGAGAAGTGAAAGTTGATAGCTGCAGGTTTTAGTACAGTCAGTACCAGCGGCGGTTTTTACCTATGGGCTGCAGGGATGCAGCCCCCCCCCCCCCCCTCCCCCAGGTTAAAATCAGCCACTGTGTCAAGCCAGATGAGGTCTGTGAGACTGCACTGGCTTCACTGTGACTGGCAGTGACTTCCTATTGGAAGTCTGACCTGCCAGTCACCAAGGCAGTCCCATCGGGTGGTGTTCCCTCCGTCCTGGACACCTCTCTGTGGGCTGCAGCTCATGCAGTCTGGGGATTGCGCATGTGCACGACGGTACTGCACACGCGCCAGTCCCTGCCATCTGTATTACACAGGCGCCGGGACTGTGATTTCCCTTCTATAGGATGTTGCTGAAGCAGCCCATAGAAGCTGACTAAATGCGCAGTACAGAGGTCCCGGCGCCTATCATCATAGTACAGGCGCCGGGAACGCTGCCTGCATCGCGGCTAGTTGCAGCCCTCCTCCTGGCAAAAGGTCTTGTATGTGCAGCACAGCACATGTCACCTTGCCTGCACCGCTGCAGTCATATATGGGGGAAGGTGGTATCAGTGATCATAATGGGCCTGGCCTGGGCGGGTTGTCAATCACACTTCTCTGGCTTTATTCGGACAGACGGCTCACAAACTAAGTACTGTGCACATTTGATAAAATCAGGCCCATGGTGCCTGTAATAGTCACCGTCAGGGCCATCTTAACGTAAAGGCGCACTGGGCAGATGCTTGGGTCCCTATGATTCTAGGGACTTTTGAACAGGGACAGGCTAGACCAGGGCGCATCTTCCACCAACTGCCATTCAGATTGAAATCACTGGCAGTTGGTTTTTCTTACTGTGTTGCCACCCCCCACCTGTATCCGCCACTGCTCCTAATGCTGAACGTCACCAGCCAGCAGTGGAATTCACTGCCTACCTCAGGCTAGAGACACGGACGTGTAATGACCGTCAGATCTCACCTGTCTAGTTTCAGCGCAGCAATTGTGCACACGGCGCCATTTAATTAAATCAGCCCTTTATGTTTATTTAGCATTGGACAGGGCTGCGGAATATTGCTGGCACCTCATGAATAAGACATAATAATAACAAGCGGCTGTTGGTCACCGCGCGTGCACGGAATTGTGCTCCGTATTAGGATATGTTCATGTGAGCCCATTCCGTAATACGGGAGCTGTTCCCAGTAGCTTCCTGGGCTTATGTAAATTGTACCTGATAATGTCCTGCTTTTATTGAATTTTGCTGACATTTTCTTATCTCCCCGGCAGGCTGTTGAGGGATAGAGAAGCGAGGGGAGAGACGGTGGCCAGAACAAACAATAGAATCTGACTGGAGAAGCCGGCAAGCCCACAGCTGTTTGGGATTACTGGGAGGACATTGGTAGCAAGTCTGCACCACATCACATCAGGATGAGGATACAGGGAAGATGTGGAATGCAGAAATCTTACAGGAAGGGGCTCATAGCGTCAATCGATCTGTTCTCCGGCCTCTCACGACTCGACTCGCTGAGCAGGACGCAGTAAGAGATAGGAGTGGGAATACTCCAGCGTGTGTCTTAGAGAACAAAGACAGAAGACGATATAAATGCAGCACAATACATCTGTTTCCTCAGCTGTCATGGCTGCCCCGATTTCTCACATGGCTTTCGTTATTACAGTTGTGTGGTTGTTTTTCTTCAGCAATTCGCAATTAAGATAAGAGAAAATCTGAGGGGGGGGGGGGGTGTATCAAAGCTTGGAGAAAGATTAAGTAGAGAGATATAGTTTTCCTTCTAGGAACAGGGGCGGCCAGGGCGCCGCTGCACGGGGGCAGTGTCAAGGGGGCGGACCGGGCCCGCCGGCGTCACTGTTCTGGGTGCTCCCGTGCCGGCAATGTCACAAAAGGGGCATGCCCGGGCCGCGCTGTGATGAAAAGGAGTGGGCCTAGCGACCGCTGTCACTGAATGGGGCGGGCACGGCCACCCTAAAGGCTCTGCACTGCCGGGGAAGCGCCGGGTATCGTATCTTCTGCGGCGCCGGCTTCCGTGGTACCACCAGAAGAGTAGGAGGCAGGCTGTTTTAGCGTGGAGCAGCCAGAGGGGCACGGCGCATTTTGCCCTTTAAAAATCGGGCAGGGCGCAGTGCCCCGCTAAAACAGCCTAGCGGAAACACAAAGATAGATATATATATATAACCAATCAGTGTCTAACTGCAATGTTACAGCCTGTGTTTTAAATATGACAGTTGGGAGCGGATTGGGTGGCGGTCCAAGATTTATTACATATCCCTGCAATAAACACAGATGCCGCTGAAAACGCCGGTTGCATAGGCCAGGAAATCTCCATCTTATGACCAGGATAATTGGCCTCTTTACACATCCTATATGGTGGCGATATAAAAAGAGAGCTCGTCATTACCCCCTTTCCCACCCCCGAAATGGCATCAGACAAATCAATGAGCCTGCATCCTATGCCACAGAACCCATTAGAATTACAGAGCCCATTAAGTTTCCAGAACTAATTCCCAATACACACGGTTCGATGTGGTCTATTTTTCTATACAATTTTGCTGTTAACTGGCAGAAAATAAGGACCCACAGTTGTGCACAAAGACCCAATGCCAACGTTCAAATCCTCTAGGCCAGTGATTTTCAACCTTTTTACCTTGCGGCACACTAAATACGATTTTAAAATTGCCAAGGCACACCATGAGATCCCCACAGGGAAAAACACATTGGCCCCCACAGGAAAAAAATTAACCTATTGGCCCCCATATAAAAAACAAACACACTGGTAACAAAATAAAATACATTGGCCCTGGCTGCGTTTATTCGGAGCCTAGTGAGCAGGTTACAACTCCCCGCCGAACACACGTCCCCTCCGCCGCCCAAATCCCTTAGCTACGCTGCACGTAGGTGTGTACGCTTATACATCCGCACAGAAGAAAAGAACCCGCACAGAAGAAAAATCCTTCAATGGTTACTCATCTCGCAGCCAAATGTAAGACCAGAAATTTTTGGCTGCATGGTCTTCTGCGAACTGATCGGCGGGCGCTGGCATCATGGGACATCAGCTGCCCGCTCTGAGCAGACAGGAGAACCATTTTTGTGGGCACGCCCATGAAACATCAGTTGTCCACCCCGGAACCCCCCCCACCGAAGGCGCTGGCTGCGGGGGTCTCCACACACATTTAGTATTGGCCCCCAAGTAGTTAGATAGAAAATAGGCATTAAAGTTAGTGAAGTGAGCAATATAGATGTGTTCATTTTCTCTTGTTCAAAGGAATAAGAAAATCACTGAGACATCGATGATGTCATATTCTTGACATCTTTAAAGAAGCAGCAATTTTTAAGTATATTACAAGTAGAAAGGCGATTAAGGAATGTTCTAGGGATAGATCTGTTCAGTAGTAGCATGAGCTGTGAAATACCAAATGCCGCTATCGTGATTGGGATAATTCTGTGTTTAACTGGGTTTCACGCCAAAACCAATTTATCATGCCTTCAGAAATCATTCAAATCACGTGACACACCATTATTCATTATGGTGGAATTCTTTGTAATAAACGCAACTTTAACAAATTCTGGTCTGATTAGTGTCTCTCTCTGGGGTGAAATCCTTGCCTCTCTGCTATGGTGTGAAAGTGGGAAGCAACAAGAGAGTTGCTGGAACAAGAACCACTCGCTGCAATGATGCTTATTCCGCTGTGCCTTCGCCTCAATGAGCAATTGAACCTCCACCCATCCTTCTGTCTATACAGAATTTAATACTGAAGCCATAGAATACAGTTCATGACACTCTGGGTTCCTAAATTTATTTGCGGTGTTGGAAATTAACAACAGCATTGTCAAGGACGCTGAGGTGGTCTACTCTTGCAGCGACGAGGGCAAGGCATAGAGCAGCACAGTTGGCAGCTGGGGATATGTGATCTGAAGTTGCCACCCTGGTATTCTTGCCACCATTCACTATTTATGAACAGAATGGGGCTGCCCACACATTCATTATCATACCATCTGACACTTGCACCTCCTGTGGTGGAATGGTGGGCGAAGGTAGAAGCTGACAATGGGGTGTCTGGGTATTTTTTTTTTTTTTAAGTGCTTTTTCGCTGGGGCACTGCTGCCTCCAACAAGCATTGGCAGCCCTAAACGTCTTGGGCATGCCGGCCATAGCAGTAAAACAACTAGAACAAAAATAATAGTAAAAAAAAAAAATTTGCATGAAAAGAAACTAAATTCCATTCTTAAAAAAAAAATGGTATACGATCGTTAGGTCAATATACGTTGGGTCTAACACTGAAGGTCGACAAGGTTTAGATCGACACATGAGATAAATCGAAAGGGTTGGAAGGCCGACACAAGCATTAAGTCGACAATGGCTACAGTAGGTCGACAGTCAAAAGGTTGACATGAGTATTTCATTTTTTTTTGGGAGCTGACAGGTGCCAACAGGCGGTATTTAATGCCCTTCCATCCACTAGGGTGTAGAGGGAGAATAGGATAGGGAGCCATGTGAGAGAACGCGGTCCACTCTGCCGATGTCCATGTTGACTATGTCGACATTCGGGGGGAAAAAACATGAAGACCTAGAAATTGTCGATCTAATTCTTGTGACGCCCTACCAACCCTATGTAATGTGTCGATCTAAACTGCGTCAACCTAGTTCATGTATCCACCTAAACCATGTCGACTGACTGTGGTTGGCTCAATGCAAGTCGACCTAAGATGGGTCTACCATACCCCAAAAAAGAACCCTTTATAATATAATGATAACCTGCTCTTTGTGGAGCGCCAACACAACTCACAGGCTGTACGGACTGACACAGAACCTTCACACTGATTGGCCAGAAGGTGGTAAAGCCACACTGTATTGGCTAGTAGCAGCAACACCCCAGATTGGGAGTCTCACCACTAACCTGCAGTGAACTATATTATTCCATGATGATTCATTGATACATTTTTTTTTTATCAGCACTGAAATCTTTATTTAATACATAAAATGCTGACAGCACGAATCCAGACAGCACGACACAAGTCTGCGAGGATCTAAAAACTAAAGGGTTAAACGCAGCAAAGCTGCCATTGAGCACAAGAGCTGTAAAGAGCTGTTTTGCAAATTCATTGTGTCCATGGCAACTGTAAAAGTGCAATAGAGGGGCAGATATACTTAATAAGGCTAATCAATCTTCACGAAACCATTGGGGATGCTATTCCCCAACCATGTCCTCCCGTCGGTGGGCAAATGCTCTTAGACACCGTGCACACACCAGGTCTATTTTCCACCAGGCAGAAGTAGGGTAATGGACAAGCGGTGATGTGTTAAATGACGAAGAAGCTGTAGAGTGCCGGAGATGCTTTTATAGGAGTTAATGTGTTGACTGAGATTCTCACTTCAGAACAGAAACCCTCATCCGTCCCTTTTCCGGGACACCTCTGGTTCAGGGGTCAGAGCAATGCCCCAATAGTGAGAGGAGCCTGCAAAGTCCCAGGGCAGCCAGGAGGAGCTGAGATACTTATTCAGAATGTGTTCCTTTCATATCCTCTCCTGACGAGCGTGAGCAGCCGCCGGGTGCGGATCAGACGAGGATTAGCAGCCTCAACCGGCACCTCTGAAGTCAGCGCAGAGGGATCATGAGCTTCGGGCCTCAGGCTGTGGCAGACACAGAGTGAGGAGCAGCTTCCTCCATTTGTATGCCAGACGTAAAACTGGGGGGGGCAGGATAGGAAGATGGGGACATCTGGGGGCATCAAAAACAGGAAAAAAGTGTGATAGATAGAGAAGAAACAGAACCAGAGACGTCCCGCCAAGAAATGGAAAATAAAATGATAAAACGCTTCTTTTTATGAATAATGTTTGCTCCGTTTCCGCTCTCCGGAAGATTTTAGACATTTTGTGGAACTATTGGGCTGTGCGGATGTAAATGAAGATGATTCAAAACAAGATTTATCATTTATGTCCCACATGGGCCTAGTGCTGCTCTGCTTATCGGGCAATGGTCTTAGCGGTGGTCACAAGGTCCTTTGGCTTCTTATTGATGAGTAAAAGCCATCAAAATGGTAACAACCAATCAAAATTAGCGGCCATCTTCTTCAGCACTGCGGAACCAATGAGCCTGGTGCACAGTTGAATGCCAGCCAGTTATTGTGGACGTATGTTGCATGTTTCCCCATTCTCTGGCACTAAGGGTGCACCCAACTACGGGCAATGCTGAATGGTACGCAACTTAGACGCAATTACAAGTGGCGTAACTGGTCTGGAATGAGAGTTCGTAGAGCGTGTGTCCATGGAATTTGGTCTACGCAGAATAGATTGGGCATTGCGACCGGGTCACCACGCCGCTAAAATGGTCTGTGAGGCACCAGAATGTTGAAACATTTTTCATATTTTTTGTGTCTATGTCGACAGATGTTGACAAAGACACCATAAAAATGTACCGCGTCGACTCGCCACTCGACTCGGGTACAATGCCCTAGTGGGCTTTGGCACACTTACTGTATGTTCTCCCACTATGCCCACTGGATGGTTAAGAGTGAACAATGCAGTTAAAAAAAAAAATCATGAAAAACACAAACCTTTTTCCATGTCAACCATTTCCATGTCAACTTGTTGTCCAAGTCGACCTAAAGCATGTCCACCTTTTCCATGTGTCGACCTATTACGTGTTGACCAATAGTGGTCGATCTGCTTGTGTTCTGCATACCTGTTATGCTGACTACCTCCAGGTTCCGATTTATAGCCAATGGGAGCAGCCGGTTCCTGGAGCAGGTTTTTTTTTTAGTATTCTAGGTTTGAGATGTAGACATAACACCCCCTCTTCTAGACATACAGGTGTTTGGGAGTGGCCAGGGGCTGGCTGTCCCCAGACTCCGCCTCCTGCACAGAGGGGAGAACACACCCCCACTGCCCATTAGTAACAACTCTCCAAATGTCAATGCATGCATTCAGCTGGATTGGTTACAGGGACAGGGGCAGGATTACCCCTCGCTCATCTCTCTGCCACAACTGTATAAAAGGACTCAATTGCTTATTAACCATTTCTGATATAGTGCAGGACATTCCGTTCCGCTATAATGTGTGTATAATCTCCTAACATCATTTGTATACTGTGATATTGCTGGTACCATTAATAAGGAATATTCATCTTTTTATGGGAGCAACGTTCATAATACCGATGCCAACATCCCAACTACCCCAAGGGAACAGGCTACCACTCCCCAGTTACTGGCCAATAGGCATCCAGCCAGTTGGCCTTCCAGTGCCTGCATTGTCTTTGGTGCGGAGGGAGGGTTAGTAGGGCAGGGGTGAGTAAATATACTCACCTGACCCCTGTTGGGATTCCCCCCTTTGCTGGTCTGTATTCTAACTGTCGGTCATCCGTATGTATCCAGCAGCATCAGTCCACAGACTGCGCCCACCCACTAGGAGGTATTGCAGTCATACTCATATCTGCAGTACAAGTAGTTCTTGGTGCGATCAGCCAGCGCGTGGCAGCTAATCACCATTTTACGACGCAGCGGCTTAAGGCACAAACAGGCGGCTACTGATCCCGGGATAGAATATCCAACACCTATGGAGGGGTGAAGCCACGAATATGGTAACTTTCCGGCAATCTCTTGCAGGTCATTTGTTCACACACATCTGTTGACCTTAACGGCGGCTATGACACCATGCATTCCTAGAGGGACAGTCATCCCGCAGGGACAGTCATCCCGCAGAGGTGAGATAACCTTTTCAATCAGATAAATATCCGCGTTAGACTTGTGCACACAAATACAGCCGACACGCAATGACCTCTGGCCCGCCCTTTTGTCTGCACACAGACGACATCTTTTATTTGGGCCGATCCAATGTTCCATTAAAAGATCACCGATGTCATAACATTGTCGCAAACATTGCTTGGGGCCGCAACGGCTGGTTGGCCCAGTAGGACAGCCATTGCCGGCCTCAAACAACATCTTCATAATTTTTAAAGAATGAAGGTCAAAAGAGTAAGATGTCCTCAGAGTATGGCCGGTTTACTCTGAAGGTGAAATCCATGTGCACCTCTTTACACACCAGAGCTTTAATTCACGTTTGATCCCCACAACCACTTACTAAGATACCCTGGAACCATCACCCCCCCCCCCACCCCCCCTTGAAAGGTAGAGCTGTCAATCACTATTCCGTAGCTCAGGAGAGCAATGAGAATCTCCGCAGCACCTGTGGTCTTCAAAATCTTCAAGCCGCTTCCAATTTTCCACTTATCCTGAGCAAATGGACTGGCGGGGATTGCGGCATTACCTATATATACAGAGAGAGCGCGAGTACTCGTGATGGCTTGATATCTGAGCAGCAAAATTCATTTGCTTGGCAGTCAGGAAGCTGGTCCTTGGAGACAGACCAGAGGAAAGAGCGCAGGATAGAGGGCAGAGGGGAGGGGTGGGGGGTAGGTAAGAATTAATGAGAAGACAGATAGGGGGGAAAGAAGACTACTTAAAGAAGGAATATGAAGAGATAAAGAGGAGAGTGAGAAAAAGAAAGCAAGGGAAGGAGAGAGAGAGGGAGAGGGAGAGAGACAGGCAGGGTGCAATGAAAACCATGTGGGTCAATTATGCCCTCAGCTTGTGTTCTGTGTCAGGCCATGAATCCTCTAGGCCAGGAAAGAACTCTGCTGGTAACGTACTATTACGAAACAGAAAAACCATGCTCTATTTAAGATCTGCAAGTGTTCAGGAATAAGGCAGGTTGCAGTGCGGTTCTGTGCATCCCGGCATGTATGACTCCGGACTTAAGCGCAAACAGAGCAATCAGACTGGTGTAAAAGGAAAGCTGATTTTTGTTGCCTGCGGTTAGATCATCTCTCAATCAGGGGCAGAACTGCAAAGAGAACACCGGTGACCGGTCAATTTTAATGCTGCAATTCTGAGTCTAGATGATTTGCAGACAACGTTATTCTTAATCGCGGCAACTATGGGGGTTAAAAAGAAAACAAGTAGTTACAACTATGATGTGTCATCGCCCCACCACGAAACGCTCACAAACAGTATTGTAGTTCTGGCAGCATGCCATGCCCAATTGCCTAATTCACAGCAATGGGCATGAATCGATACATTAGTGGGAATCTCCATCTCGCAGATAGATAGATAGATAGATAGATAGATAGATAGATAGATAGATAGATAGATAGGCTATGTTGGAGAAACGTTAAGTCAGGCATGTCCAATGTTGGCCCTCCAGCTGTTGTGAAACTACAAGCCCCATCATGCCGTGCCACAGTTTTGTTATTAGTGAATGCTAAAACTATGGCAAGGCATGCTGGGATGTGTAGTTTCAGAACAGCTGGAGGGCCACAGTTTGGACATACCTGCGTTAAGGGAACTTGTACAGCTCACAGTTATTCTAACAATAAATAAATAAATCTGGAGGATGCAGCAGGTGGAGTAGGTAGGTGGCTAGGCAACATAGGGTCATGAGCTTTGATGGCCTAGCTGGGGGTTAACATGCTTATGGTGGCAATGGTAAAAGGTCACGCATGACACTTTTACTGCCTACACAAAGCACAAAACACACGTGATTGTCCACATGCATGACACTTACATTCCCTACACATAGCACATAAAACACGAATGTGATTGTCCAGTGCCTCTACACGCATGACACTGTTACACCCTACACATAGCAGGCAGCACGCTGCGGTAAGGATAAGTAGAGGTAACCAGTCTGTTTAGTGCACACTGAGAGGCAGTTGGAGAAAGAGGTCTTCCTTGTTGTTTGACTCTTTAATGGCTCTAGTCCAGGGGTCACAGGCAGGCAACGAAGTAGAAGTAGACAGGAGATGGAGGTAGAAGACAAAGCAGAGCAGATGAGATGAACTCTTCAGAAACATGTAGTACACTTAAGACACCATTAGAGATTGCAGTGGATGGCAAAGTAATCACACTATATAAAGCTTGCGTATGCTGAAAGAATCAGGCTTAAATGTATAAATGTAAGCTCTCATTCCACTCACGGCTGCGGGGGAGCTCACACGCTGGAGATACATCTCCCATTTTACTTGGGCCGAAGAGGATACAACAGCAATGTCCCTTTCTGTATCTCCCAGCAGTTCTTAAACAGAGTGCACACTCACCTAATTCTCACTCAATCCAAGCTCAGTCAAACCAGACGGTCAGAGACTGGTGTCTGGACTTGTCAAGCCCACATGACCTCTGGAGTCATCTAATCCTGGTCAGATAGTCTTATAACACTCGCATGATCTCTGGTGTCATCAGGTCCTGGTGGCCTGGTATTGTCACGCTCACGTTTTTCACGCTGACACTACATCTGTTTCTTTAAACCTGGCCTTGTCACACCCATACTACGTCTGATGTCATCCAATTGTTACGAGCTGCCTCTGGCGGGTCTGTGTAAATGCACCCTGACTCTTTTATTTGTACTGTGTTCAGTTTCACCTGTCATGTAATTAGGAAATTAGTACTCTGTGTTGTGTCAGGTTGCTCACCTGCAGTGACTTTCCTCATTAAGGGGGCTTGTACATTCTAGCTGTTCTGATTGGACATTGCTCCCTATATTAGCCAGTCTGCCCTAAGCTCTGGACTGGTTATACTGCATGTTTCAAGCTATTGCACCAGATCATACTGAGTCCTTGCCTGTGTACCCTAATCCTATCCAGCTCTGTGTCCACCTATCTGGATCCTGTTTCCCAAAGTTTGCTTTACCATTCATGTGCCTGTGCTGTGTTTGGTCCTGTTTTTCCCAGCTGTTACTTGCTCCAGAGGAGCTTCTGTTTGTATCCTGGGATTATTCCTGTGTCCTGTTTGAGACTAGTGCTGCCCCACAATCTGGTCTTGCTGTATGTCCATCTGTGTCACTGTAAGTGTCTTCCGCTTTTGCAGGTTCCGTAACCAGTCTGTTTGTCTGCCAGTGTGTTGTCCCTTAGTACTACACTTAGTAGTTATTAGTAACCAGCCATGGTGGTTTACTACTCTGTACTTATGTCAACATCTACAGTACAGTGTCACTAGTGTGTAACATCCGAAACAGTGGTCTGGTGCCATTGTAGTACTGTATATCTTTGTTCACTGTTTGTCCTGTGTGTCTGGTCCTTCCTGTTGTGTCCCAGTCTGACTCCAGTCCTGAATTTGCCTTGCCCAGCCTCCTATAGCAGCTTTGTCCCTCTGTAAGACTTGGTGGCACCGGAGCAGCATAACTGGCATACTGCGGGCGTACTGGGTCAGCAACATGCAGCAGTCCAGAAAACAGGGGCGCGACTCTTCATTTTTGAATTCGCTCGAATGTACTGTATGTCTTACTGCACAAATCAAAACACAGGCGAGTCACAAAACAGCTTAATAAGACTGCAGTGATTAATTTAAGATGCGATAAATGTACATCTGTGTGGGAATGAGTCTGTCTAAGACGGTTATGATGCAGCCGCCAAACTTCATTGTTCACCATCTGAGTTTTTGTACATGTTTAAAACTAATTCCTGTGCAATTACAGTTTCAGCCCAGAACCTCTGGCACAGATTGGGTGCGGTTTTGCGCCTCATGGCATATTGAGGCTACTAAGACCTAGTAATGAGTGAAGATATAGATCCACAGACACATTTCTCTAATCATGCCGTCTGATGAGCCACAGGATTTTGCATGTGATATATTGCATGCGATCCCAGCCAAGCTTGCCCGGCTCAGTGGCAAAACAAGAGATTGCTGGTGCAGCTGTTAATCGCATGTCATTTGAGCTCCTTTCCTGCGATTGATCACCGCAATCGCAGGAAGAGAGCCCAAATTGCATGTGGATTGCCGAGTGCCTTTAGCCACACCAAGCATCTGTTTTGCAATTTGCCTTTTAAAGTGACAAGACTACTTAGCAAGTGAACACTGACCACTGTGGCTCTCGGTGTTGTACTCTTGCGCGCAACTAAGGTTCAAATCTGTGTCCAAAAGTCCGGCCACCCCTGGTGTAAAACAACGTTCAGATACGGGTCCATGGCCATTTTTCCCTGCGCGTTTTGTTATGTTTGGTCCAAATGTGAACCCAGGCCTTGGCGTCAGTCAATGTGGTGCTGCATCACTTGCCCATCTCCGCTGGTGTTTGTTCAGTGATAGTTTAACAAGCGCTGATGATGTACACACAGCTCAGGGAACATCAAGGTCCCTTGCTTGTCTGCCTATCCTGAACTGGAAATTATGTCCATCGATGCATTTCTCCGCCTTGATTACTCCACCTTGATACAGTATATGCAACTATCGGTCATATTTTTATCTTTAGATTGAGGCTTACTTTTTGCAGAACTCTTTTCCATCAACTGTACCTCGGCTCCCCCATTCCCTGTTCCTGGTCCCGGTATCCCCGCTCCCTGTGTCCCGACTCCCCTATCACCTCGGTCGGCGTGGGTCTTTTTGGGTGTGTTTTAGGGTGGTGGCCGTGGTGAGTACACGGCTACTATTGCACATCACTGGTAACACCTAGCAGCCTTTGATAAAAAAATAAATAAATTACAAGTTAAGGCAGATTCAATTCGCCCTGAGGTTAACTGCACACTACCCTGCTTGGTAAGCCCCCAAGGTGCATTTAAAGCAGATTTTTTTTCCTTGCCGGATGTGGAACTGTTGGCAAAAAGCTCTCTGGGGCTTACCATGTGGAGTAATTGCTTTGGGCACTCAAACCCTATGAGTTAATGCACGCCAGCTGTGGGCTTACCATGTGTGGAAGATGCATCTGCACGGTAGGTCCCGCTGCTAATTGAATCTGCCCACAGCCATTTTTTCTGAAATAAATGACCTCTCGGAATGAAAGCATCCAACAGGTATGAATATTAGTGCAGGAAGAATAGATAATGCAACAGCGGATATTCTTAAACAGGCGAACGAACACAAAGGTGTGAATTTCAACGCAGACAATCATTCTCTCTATTGCAAATGCTCTTTTCACACATCACAACACAACAAAAGCACATCACAAAAGACACCGGTAAATCAGATCTAGCCTTATCTCAAGGGGAATATAGCTTATATTATTCTGTACATTCCATAATTGGCTGATTAAACCATTTACTGTCATATTGATAACCAGGCTCATCAAATTCTGTCTATATCAATGATTCTGCTAGACACTTATCACAGCATTAAATGCATTTACCAATGTATTACGGCTAACGATAGACTTTCAGCAAATGGGATGTATTCTGCCAAGATAAAGACACTTGGCGGACTATCTTCAAAAACTAGCGCCTCTTCCCCGCCTCCTCCCAGAGAAGGTGTTCGATGAGACTGGTTTGTGATCAATACATCTCTCTCCTTTCCCACAGTCAGCTGTCTGACAGTTCCCTGTATCTGCAGACATGTCAGGCTGAGACAGGAGCCTCATTAGAGACACAGAGAATCTGCTGTGATGTCTTTCATCTCCCCAGCTCTGGTCCCGCAGGGAGAGTGCAGTGTGCAGGAGGCAGGGGGCTGTGACAACATTTGGACAGAGCTCAGGAATAACAATAACAATACATGAAAGGGCAAGTGGGATATCCGGATAACACAGAAAGACTAGCTGCAAGATGCATGAATATCAATGTTCAGTACCGGTGGGCAAAAGGACAGGATCTTCAATGGTGCGGCTTTGGCTCAGACGGACACCGCACGGAATAGAGATGTTTAATGCAGATTGATCTTGGATCTCATCTGCAAAACATCAATTATTAATAAATAGATTTAAACATTTTAGGAATCAGATAGATGTTTAGTGGCACAGAGGGTCTTTCCCTGGTCTTATCTTACGAGCCGCCGGTGTGCTGCCCGTTGTGAAGATACCTGACAAAGATATTGGTTCCTTTGTGCGGCAAGCAAAGATGTAGATCGCATGCAAATGGGAGAGTTGCAGGAATATGCAGTGTGTTCCTGTACAATGCAGAAATGGAACATGCAGCATTCCCAATGAAATGCAATGCAACAGGATACAGTCAACATGCATGAAGGGCACCAGGACTGTAGGTCGACAGGGACATTAGGTCGACATGGGGAAGGATGACAGTCAAAAGGTTGACACAGGGATTTTCACTGTTTTTTGACCTGACATGTGTTGACAGGGGGCATTTTATGCCCTACCATCCACTAGGGCGTGGTAGGAGAATAAAATAGTGCGCCGAGTGTAACGAGCCATGCGAGGGGACACGGTGCACTTTTTTAGTGTCCATGTCGACTGTGTCGACATATGGGATAAAAAAGTGAAAAACCACATGTCGACTTTTTGACTGTCGACCTTCCCCATGTCGATCTAATGCTTGTGTCGATCTAATCACCCCGTCAACCTAACCCAAGTGGACCCTCAGTAATCCAGACCTAATGTTAGTCTATTCAATGACCCATTTCCAATGCAACCAATGGGCAAGGACGTGATACTGGGAATAAGGATTTCTAGGGGTTTATTCACTAAGATTTCTATTGAAAGTGGGATGTTGCCCATAGCAACTAATATTATCCTGTGGGCAAGGTTATGAATGATGCCCTCCTACCACTCTCAAGGGGAAATCTTCGTGAAAAACTCATGTTCACCTTTTGACTGTCGACCTAGCCATTGTCAACCTAATGCTTGTGTCAACCTTCCAAACTGTCTACCTTAGCCAAGTCAACCTATTTTTGTGTGTCCACCTAAGGCCTGTCGACCTTCAGTTGTCGACCCAATGCATGTCAGCCTAAATTGGGTCCACCCAATGACCCATACCCTTGGGAAACGTGCATCTGGTTGTGTTCCGCACAGTAGCTGGTATCTCTCACCTACCTGTGCTCAAGCAGAACAGTGAGTAAGAATGAATAATATTATGGGGTGACTGGATGACCTTGTTCACAGATATTCCCTGTAAAGATCAGTAAATGCCAGCTATTGGCTCCACCTACTGCGCAGTGAGCAGGTAACCCACTGCAATCACCATGCTCCTGCGGATTCGGTATGAAATACCGACGGTCAAAATCCAGACAGCTATTGACCGACGGTCAAAATCCCGACAAGGTGATTTTGACCTTGTCGGTATTTTGACTGTCGGGATTTTGACTGCATCCCACTCCTGCAATGGCCTTCGAAACCTCTTCGTTCCACCCAGGTTCTTAATATCAGCACTGCCTACTGAGTAAATGTTGACATGATGCTGCAATACCAGGTTGGTGTCGACTAATTCGGAGTAACATTTTGCGCTATTCTGGTGGCAACAGGGTACAGCGGACGAATCATCTCAAAAGAGAAGGTGTTTATTCCACAATGTCATGAACACTTGAAAATGGTGCTATGAGGTATTACAGCGTACAGAAGTACAATCCCTGGTATCCCAAGAAATCCCGGCTGCAAATGAGCAGGCCAGCCGATTATCGATAAATTGCACATGCGTATGGCCCATAGTATACATGCGCGAGGTCTTGCTGTAATAAAATCCTGCTCGTTTTTTTTATTGCTGGCCGTTCGTAAAGTGATTGACAGAAAGCTGGCATTTGTATGCACACTACGGATGTAGCGGAGCAGTGGGGGAACAGAACATCATCTCTGCCCAGTAAGTGCTTCTTACAGTGGGAGCGGGGAAGAGTTTCGCTAACGGGTATATGTGTGACGCCGCGGAGGGGATAGCGTTATGTGATGCGATGCTATTTTAAACCTCATCTAATTAAAAAAAAAAAGGCAAAGTAATTTATACAGTGATAAATCATCTGTATTGAGACAGAATAATATTCCTTATTATAGATCTGTACACATCTGCTAATAGGGTGACATGTATAAGATGAGAGTTGTGTTTTTTGGCGAGATTTGCTAAAAAAAAACGTCCGAAATCCCGTTTTCGCATATTTAATGAGATGCGAAAAACGGCAAAAATCGCAGATTTTGCCGCGAAAGCGCACTTTTACAAAGTGTGATTTTAACTCGTGCCGGAACTCGCATCCAGATGTTTTTCCATTGAAAAGTATACAATGCGCATATTTAATGAGATGCGAATTTGGAAAATGTGTCTTAAATTCGCCAAAAAATCAGACCAGGTTCTGATATGCGAGTTGGCCTGTACCCTGCACAGATCATTGAGATCTGTGCAGGGTTCTGTGGTAAAAAATGTGTTGTTTTTTTTCTTAAAAAAAATTGCGTGGGGTCCCCCCTCCTGAGCATAACCAGCCCCGGGCTCATTAACCCCTTCCCGACATTTGACGTACATTTACGTCATGGCCGGGAGGTACTTCCCGACACATGGCATAAATGTACGTCATGAGTTTAAACTGTCACTGCGTCTCGAGACGCAGTGACAGAGGGACGATGTCTGCTGTCCCTGACAGCAGACATGTCCCTGCATGCCCAGGGGGGGCTGCGATGTCGCCCCCCCGTCGGCGATCGCTGTGATTGGCTGTTCAGTGTGAACAGCCATTCACAGCGTTTTCCTGTGTTACCAGCGAATCGGACGCTCGGTAACACAGGTGTCAATCACCGCCGGGCGTCAGGGGGCATGAGGGGGTCATCGGTGACGATGACACCTCACCCCACCCTCACCCCACCTGCCCCCAAGGCTGTGATTGGTCCGTGGGACCCACGGACCAATCACAGCCAAGGCGCGACATTTAAACTGACGGTGACTGCGCTGCAGACGCCATTCCGGTCTGGAATAGCGTGCAGAACGGTCACCGTGCCTGCCTGCCGTGAATACCGACCTGATCCTTGCTAATACTTACCTGATCCTTGCAAATACCTTACCTGATCACCTTATCACTGCTTGTAGCGTGCTGGACGCTTCCTGGATCTGACTTCCTGAGACTTCCTGCTGCTGCTGCAGTGTGATAGAGAGATAGAGAGATAGAGAGAGAGATAGAGAGAGATAGAGAGAGATAGAGAGAGATAGAGAGATAGTGACAGAGAGAGCTATATTTTGTGTCTGCTACCCCCCCTTTTTGGGGGTGCAGGGGTTTTCTATATATAAATAACTGTCAGTGCTGCTGCTGCAGTGTCATACAGTGATAGATAGTGATAGATAGTGATAGATAGTGAGAGGTAGAGAGATAGAGAGATTTGTGTCTGCTACCCCCCCTTTTTGGGGGTGCAGGGGTTTTATTTTATATATATAACTGTCAGTGCTGCTGCTGCAGTGTCATAGAGTGATAGATAGTGATAGATAGTGAGAGATAGAGAGATAGAGAGAGATAGTGACAGAGTGATAGAGAGTGTATATTTTGTGTCTGCTACCCCCCCTTTTTGGGGGTGCAGTTTTTTTTTATACATATAACTGTCAGTGCTGCTGCTGCAGTGTCCTAGAGTGATAGATAGTGAGAGATAGTGAGAGATAGAGAGATAGAGAGAGATAGTGACAGAGAGTGATAGAGAGTGTATATTTTGTGTCTGCTACCCCCCCTTTTGTGCTGATCAGTATATCTGTGCTGATCAGCAACTTTTTGGGGGCGCAGAGGTTTTTTTTTAATATATATACCTGTCAGTTGCTGCCAGTTGCACTGTCAGTTGCACCAAAGGTTGTGCACCTGCTGTCCCTCACTGGTAATCAGTGTCGCATCACTGATCACCTTTTTTTTTTTTTGTGAGTGCTGTGGGGTCTTTTTTTAATTTTTTTTTTACACACACTGATTTTGTGGGTGTCCTGTGGCCACTGTGCGCCGATCAGTGACGTACATCACTGATCAGCTTTTTCGGCACAGGGTTGATCAATTTTTTTTTTTTTTTTTGATCAGATTCCTGTTGCCTTTGAGCGCTGTTCAGTGACAGACGTTACTGACCAACATCTGTGCTCAATTTTTGGCGCAGGACCTTTTTTTTTTTTTTTTAACCCCTTCAATTTTTTATTTTTAACCCCTTCATTTTTTTTTTTTTTTATTGGTATAAAGTATTTTTTTTTTCTGCACCACATACACACTACACACTACATACCCCCCGGATTGAAATAAAGTTTGTACCCCCCCCTACACTATACACGTGTTGAAACATTTCACTACCAGTAACACAAAAATAAAAATGGCATCCCAAATGTCCTCCCAAATGTCCTCCCAAATGTCCTCCCAGTCATCCAGGAGAATGTATTCAGTGGAGGAGGCATATGCCATGCTTGCCTCTGACTCTGACACAGGCAGTGATGCAAGCGGGGAATTTGAAGGATTCGTCTTAAGCTCCTCTTCCTCCTCTGGTGATGAGGGACCCCCTCAAAGACGCCCCCGTAGATCAGCTGAGATTCCCCCCCCAATAATTGATCTAGTATGGACCCCACCACCAGACAATTTTGAGCCCCAGGTTCCTGAGTTTTTGGCCATGCCAGGAATCCAATTTGATTCCACAGGTCTCAGAGAAATTGACTTTTTCAAATTATTTTTCTCTGATGATTTTATAAATTTAATGGTGGACCAAACTAATTTATATGCCCAGCAGTTTATTGCTCAAAACCCCACGTCATCATTTGCTAGGTGGACCCCTGTAGATGCAGTAGAGATGATGACGTTTTGGGGTCTGGTGTTTCATATGGGCATAGTAAAAAAGCCAGAAATTAGGCAATATTGGAGTACAGATGTTCTGTACAGTACTCCATTTTACCGTATGGCCATGCCCCGGACTCGATTTGAGACAATTCTTAAATTTATACATTACACCGATAATGCACAGTGCCCACCCAGAGATGATCCCACCTTTGACCGGCTATTCAAAGTCAGGCCGGTCATTGATCATTTCAGTGCCAAATTTGAAGAGGTGTACATCCCTGAAAAATTTATTTGTATCGACGAGTCCCTTATACATTTTAAAGGAAGGGTTAAATTCCGCCAGTACCTTCCCAGTAAGAGGGCAAGGTATGGCATAAAAATGTATAAACTGTGTGAAAGCACCTCAGGGTACACCCACAGGTTTAGGGTTTATGAAGGGAAGGATTCAAGAATTCAACCGCCAGAATGCCCCCCCTCCCTCGTAGGTGTTAGTGGGAAAATTGTCTGGGATTTAGTGCACCCCTTCCTGGATAAAGGTTATCACCTCTATGTGGATAACTTTTACACCAGCATCCCCCTGTTTAAGGCCCTTGGTTCAAGAGGTACAGCAGCTTGCGGTACTGTGCGCAAGAACCAAAGAGGCCTCCCAAAAACGCACATTGCCCAAGTAATGAGAAGGGGTGAAAGCAGGGGAATATGCAACGAAAATATGTTGTTGGTCAAATATAAGGACAAGAGGGATGTCCTTATACTGACAACAATTCACGGAGACAGTACCACCTCCGTCCCTGTACGAGGTACCAGTACCCACACCTCAAAACCTAATTGTATCCTGGATTACAATAGGTACATGGGCGGAGTGGATCTTTCAGATCAGGTACTGAAGCCGTACAGTGCCCTGCGGAAAACAAAAATCTGGTACAAGAAGGTGGCCGTGTATATCATCCAGATGGCACTGTATAACGCTTACGTGCTATTCCGTTCTACCGGCCAGAGGGGGACATTTATGCACTTTCAAGAGGAAGTCATAAAGGGCCTAATATTTGGGAACCAGCAGGCAGAGGGCCCCAGTACTTCTAGTACTGGTCCCCGTATTGTACCAGGGCAGCATTTTCCTGATGAAATCCCCTCCACTGGAAAAAAGGGCAGGACACAAAAAAGGTGCAAAGTTTGCTATAAAAAGGGAATAAGAAAGCAAACTATTTTCCAGTGTGACACTTGCCCCGACAAACCCGGCCTATGTATAAAGGAGTGTTTTAAAATATACCACACATCTATGGAATATTAGGTTCATAATTTCACCGTGCTTCGGGGGTCTTGCTAATGCCACATAGCACCCACCATTCATTCCACCAGAATCTGAGCCGCAAAATCCAAAAATCACTCCTTCCCTTCTGAGTCCTGCCATGCACCCAACTGGTATTTTTTGGTCACATGTGAGGCATTGCCGTACTCGGGAGAAATTGGGGCACAGATTTTGGGGTGCTTTGACTCCTTCATTCCTTGTGAAAATGAAAAATTTTGAGCCAGAACTGCATTTTTGTGCAAAAAAATGTAATTTTTCATGTTCACTGCCCACTTGTATCAAAATTGGTGAAACCCCTGGGGGTTTGAAATGTACACTATACCCCTAGATGAATTCCCTGAGGGGTGTAGTTTGCAAAATGGGGTCACTTGTGGGGGGGTTCCACTGTATTGGTGCTTTGGGGGTCTTGCTAATGCGACATAGCACCCACCATCATTCCACCAGAATTTGTGCTGCAAAATCCAAATATCACTCCTTCCCTTCTGAGTCCTGCCACTTTTTGGTCACACATGAGGCATTGCCGTACTCGGGAGAAATTGGGGCACAGATTTTGGGGTGCTTTGTCTCCTTCATTCCTTCTGAAAATGAAAAATTTTGAGCCAGAACTGCATTTTTGTTTAAAAAAATGTAATTTTTCATTTTCACTGCCCACTTGTATCAAAATTGGTGAAACCCCTGGGGGTTTGAAATGTACACTATACCCCTAGATGAATTCCCTGAGGGGTGTAGTTTGCAAAATGGGGTGACTTGTGGGGGGGTTCCACTGTATTGGTGCAACATAGCACCCACCATTCATTCCACCAGAATCTGTGCTGCAAAATCCAAAAATCACTCCTTCCCTTCTGAGTCCTGCCATGCACCCAACTGGTATTTTTTGGTCACATGTGAGGCATTGCCGTACTCGGGAGAAATTGGGGCACAGATTTTGGGGTGCTTTTTCTCCTTCATACCTTCTGAAAATGAAAAATTTTGAGCCAGAACTGCATTTTTGTGTAAAAAATGTAATTTTTCTTTTTCACTGCCCACTTGTATCAAAATTGGTGAAACCCCTGGGGGTTTTAAATGTACACTATACCCCTAGATGAATTCCCTGAAGGGTGTAGTTTGCAAAATGGGGTCACTTGTGGGGGGGTTCCACTGTATTGGTGCTTGGGGGGTCTTGCTAATGCGACATAGCACCCACCAAAATTCCACCAGAATCTGAGCTGCAAAATCCAAAAATCACTCCTTCCGTTCTGAGTCCTGCCATGCACCCAACTGGTATTTTTTGGTCACATGTGAGGCATTGCCGTACTCGGGAGAAATTGGGGCACAGATTTTGGGGTGCTTTTTCTCCTTCATACCTTCTGAAAATGAAAAATTTTGAGCCAGAACTGCATTTTTGTGTAAAAAAATGTAATTTTTCATTTTCACTGCCCACTTGTATCAAAATTGGTGAAACCCCTGGGGGTTTGAAATGTACACTATACCCCTAGATGAATTCCCTGAGGGGTGTAGTTTTCAAAATGGGGTGACTTGTGGGGGGGTTCCACTGTATTGGTGCTTGGGGGGTCTTGCTAATGCGACATAGCACCCACCAAAATTCCACCAGAATCTGAGCTGCAAAATCCAAAAATCACTCCTTCCGTTCTGAGTCCTGCCATGCACCCAACTGGTATTTTTTGGTCACATGTGAGGCATTGCCGTACTCGGGAGAAATTGGGGCACAGATTTTGGGGTGCTTTTTCTCCTTCATACCTTCTGAAAATGAAAAATTTCGAGCCAGAACTGCATTTTTGTGTAAAAAATGTAATTTTTCATTTTCACTGCCCACTTGTATCAAAATTGGTGAAACCCCTGGGGGTTTGAAATGTACACTATACCCCTAGATGAATTCCCTGAGGGGTGTAGTTTTCAAAATGGGGTGACTTGTGGGGGGGTTCCACTGTATTGGTGCTTGGGGGGTCTTGCTAATGCGACATAGCACCCACCAAAATTCCACCAGAATCTGAGCCGCAAAATCCAAAAATCACTCCTTCCGTTCTGAGTCCTGCCATGCACCCAACTGGTATTTTTTGGTCACATGTGAGGCATTTCCGTACTCGGGAGAAATTGGGGCACATATTTTGGGGTGCTTTTTCTCCTTCATACCTTCTGAAAATGAAAAATTTTGAGCCAGAACTGCATTTTTGTGTAAAAAAATGTAATTTTTCATTTTCACTGCCCACTTGTATCAAAATTGGTGAAACCCCTGGGGGTTTGAAATGTACACTATACCCCTAGATGAATTCCCTGAGGGGTGTACTTTGCAAAATGGGGTGACTTGTGGGGGGGTTCCACTGTATTGGTGCAACATAGCACCCACCATTCATTCCACCAGAATCTGTGCTGCAAAATCCAAAAATCACTCCTTCCCTTCTGAGTCCTGCCATGCACCCAACTGGTATTTTTTGGTCACATGTGAGGCATTGCCGTACTCGGGAGAAATTGGGGCGCAGATTTTGGGGTGCTTTTTCTCCTTCATACCTTCTGAAAATGAAAAATTTTGAGCCAGAACTGCATTTTTGTGTAAAAAAATGTAATTTTTCATTTTCACTGCCCACTTGTATCAAAATTGGTGAAACCCCTGGGGGTTTGAAATGTACACTATACCCCTAGATGAATTCCCTGAGGGGTGTAGTTTGCAAAATGGGGTGACTTGTGGGGGGGTTCCACTGTATTGGTGCTTGGGGGGTCTTGCTAATGCGACATAGCACCCACCAAAATTCCACCAGAATCTGAGCTGCAAAATCCAAAAATCACTCCTTCCCTTCTGAGTCCTGCCATGCACCCAACTGGTATTTTTTGGTCACATGTGAGGCATTGCCGTACTCGGGAGAAATTGGGGCACAGATTTTGGGGTGCTTTGTCTCCTTCATACCTTCTGAAAATGACAAATTTGGAGCCAGAACTGCATTTTTGTGTAAAAAAAATAATTTTTCATTTTCACTGCCCAGTTGTACCACAATTGGTGAAACCCCTGGGGGTTTGAAATGTACACTATACCCCTAGATGAATTCCCTGAGGGGTGTAGTTTGCAAAATGGGGTCACTTGTGGGGGGGTTCCTAACTTTTAGCATCTTATGGTGCCTTGAAACCTACATGGTGCCTAAAAAATAATCTCATAAAAAGGAGGCTCCAAAATCAAGTAGGTGCTCCTTCTATTATGAAGCCTGTGGTTTGGTCACCGTGCACACTAGGGCCACATATAGGATATTTATGAAAACAAAAGAATTGGGGGAATCAATTTTTAGTCACATTTCTCTAGTAAAATGTACTGTGTTCCTTATAAAAATGTATTAAAATTGCAAATCTGCAAAAAAAAAGAAATTTTGAAATTTCACCTACACTTTGTTTTAATTCCTGTGAAACACCTAAAGGGTTAACAAACTTCCAAAATGCTGTTTTGAATACTGTGAGGGGTGCAGTTTTTGAAATGGCATCATTTATGGGGGTGTCTCACATACAAGTCCCTCAAAGTCACATCAGAACTGAACTGGTCCCTAAAAAAATCAGTGTTTGAAATTTTCTTGAAAATTTGAGAATTTGCTATTCATATTGTAAGCCTCCTAGTGTCCCAAAAAATTAAAAGGAAGTTGAAATAATGATGTCAACATAAAGTAGACATATGGTCTATGTTAGTTATTCACTATTTTGAGTGGTAAGATTATTTGTCTCACAAGCAGAAAATTTAACATTTTGCAAATCGCTAAATTTTCCATTTTTTCACGATATTTTGGTATTTTTCACAAAAAAACACAGACTGTATCGACGAAAATTTACCACTAACTTGAAGTACAATGTGTCACGAAAAAACAATCTCAAAATCACTGGGATAAGTAAAAGCAAAAAAAAGTTATCCCCACTTAAGTGAGACATGTCAGATTTGAAAAAAAGGGCTCTGTCAGGAACGCAAAAACTGGCTCTGTCAGGAAGGGGTTAAGCCGCACCTGGTTCCAAAAATACGGGGGACAAAAAGTGTAGGGGTCCCCCGTATTTCTGAAACCAGCCCCGGACTTTTGGGCCGGTCCTGGTTCCAAAAATACGGGGGACAAAAAATCTGGGGGTCCCCTGTATTTTGAAACCAGCACCGGGCTCCAACAGCCCGCAGTGTCATGCCACAGCCGGGGGACACTTTTTACATAAGGTCCCCGGCTGTACCATGAGCACCGTGGCTGGTCAGCCTTGGACGGGGTACCTGGAGGAGTGGGGACCCCCCCAATAAAGGGGTCCCACCCCCAAGGCTTCACCCGTCCAGGGCTGAAACCGGCGTCCCTGGCCAGTGGACGCCGGCCTGATGGTGTAAAATCTTTCAATCCTAACATTGCTTTATAGAGGAGAACTACAAGTCCCAGCAGACCTCCACCGCAGGCTGGGACTTGGAGAACCACAAGTCCCAGCATGTGGGGCATTAATGGGCCCGCTGGGACTTGTAGTCCACCTGTAAAAAGAATGTTAAAAGAAACCACACACACAGAAAAGTAAAACTTTATTACATACACATCCACACACCTCACTTTTACAACCACTATACTCACCGATCCAGGATCCAGCGCTGGTCTCCCTTCTGCTGCAGAGTCGGCTCCCCCCCGCACTGACAGCAGGGACAACTGGCTGTCTCCGATGCAGCTAACAGCTTCTGTCGCATTGTCCCAGTGCGACACAGGCTGAGAGCGTGATTGGGCGATGCGTCTCCATGGAGACGCATAGCTCAGCCCTGATTGGCTGAGCTAAGCGTCTCCATGGAGACGCATAAGCCGAAGACGCTCTCAGCCTCTGTTGCGCTGGGACAGCTCCATCGGAGAAAGCCGGTTCAGCCAGCTGATAGTGCGGGCTGACCGGCTCTGCAGCAGAAGGGAGACCAGCGCTGGATCCTGGATCGGTGAGTATAGTGGTTGTAAAAGTGAGGTGTGTGGATGTGTATGTAATAAAGTTTTACTTTTCTGTGTGTGTGTGTTTTCTTTTAACATTCTTTTTACAGGTGGACTACAAGTCCCAGCGGGCCCATTAATGCCCCGCATGCTGGGACTTGTGGTTCTCCAAGTCCCAGCCTGCGGGGGAGGTCTGCTGGGACTTGTAGTTCTCCTGTATAAAGCAATGTTAGGATTGAAAGATTTTACACCATCAGGCCGGCATCCACTGGCCAGGGACGCCGGTGACAGCCCCGGGCTTCAGCCCTGGACGGGTGAAGCCTTGGGGTGGGACCCCTTTATTGGGGGGTCCCCACTCCTCCAGGTACCCCGTCCAAGGCTGACCAGCCACGGTGCTCATGGTACGGCCGGGGGACCTTATGTAAAAAGTGTCCCCCGGCTGTGGCATGACACTGCGGGCTGTTGGAGCCCGGTGCTGGTTTCAAAATACGGGGGACCCCCAGATTTTTTGTCCCCCGTATTTTTGGAACCAGGACCGGTCCACGAGTCCGGGGCTGGTTTCAGAAATACGGGGGACCCCTACACTTTTTGTCCCCCGTATTTTTGGAACCAGGTCCGGCTCAATGAGCCCAGGGCTGGTTATGCTCAGGAGGGGGGACCCCACTAAATTTATTTATTTATTTATTTTTTAATACAAACCCAAAATCGCACATAAGCTCAAATTCGCACATTTTCATGCCTAAAAATCGCACATTTTCATGCCGCAACATCGATGGTGTTGACACGGAGTAATAAACAAGGTAGCCACATTGTTCTTGTGCTAAGGGATCTTTGTGATGCTGCAGGCCGCGAGGAATTAGTTATAAAGTACATAACAAGATGTGTACAGGCAAATATTCACATTATTACCATCTGATAGACTGTGGACCTTATTCGCTCGGACCTCTTTGTTCGCAAGAGGTCCAGTGTTAAGCATATGAGCATGTGTATATACACTCACAAGATTGCGGGCTGGGGGGCGGAGAGGGGTGTGGGATGGGGTTCTCATGCTAATGAGCCGTTCCAGTGGCCATTCTCATGCTAATGAGCCGATGACGCGGGTGCGGGCAGCTGACATCACCCACTTCCTCCCAAGCGTCCACGCATATATAAGTGACTTGTTGGTTGGCGACCATCAAATGATGTGGGCGGATCTCACAATGTTACTGTGTAACATCCATTTGCAGGCCCTGCGAGCAAATCACCGGCCGGCGTACCGCCATTCACTAGGCAGGATCTGGTTGACTCGCAAGGATGCAAATTTGCATCCAAGCGAATCAACCATAATAACCCCCTATGTCCCACAATGGACGGGAGGCTCCTGAAAATCAGGTGGCACTCCCACCCACCTGAAAAAGCAGGCAAGGCTCCCGCATCCTTATTGGGGAAACCCTATAACTGCCGCTCGAACAGAAGAAGGGAGCGGGCTGAGTAAGTAATTCACTGTAGTCCATGACCACCTCCTCCATGCCTCCACGCCCAAGTGGATGGTAGGGTAGGAAATACCACCTGTAGGCACAAATTGGCTAAAAAGACGCATCAAGACCCTAATCTAAAATAACCCTGACCATGTAACAAATGTGACCCGTAGTAACCCTTTCCTTTCTGGGTGGTGCAGGTCACCACACCGGGGTCGGAGAGCGAGGCAGGACGTGTCTGTGTCTAATGTGACCCGTAGTAACCCTTTCCTTTCTGGGTAGTGCACGTCACCACACCGGGGTCGGAGAGCGAGGCAGGACGTGTCTGTATATAATGTGACCCGTAGTAACCCTTTCCTTTCTGGGTAGTGCAGGTCACCACACCGGGGTCGGAGAGCGAGGCAGGACGTGTCTATATAATGTGACCCGTAGTAACCCTTTCCTTTCTGGGTAGTGCAGGTCACCACACCGGGGTCGGAGAGCGAGGCAGGACATGTCTGTATATAATGTGACCCGTAGTAACCCTTTCCTTTCTGGGGAGTGCAGGTCACCACACCGGGGTAGGAGAGCGAGGCAGGACGTGTCTGTATATAATGTGACCTGTAGTAACCCTTTCCTCTCTGGGTAGTGCAGGTCACCACACCGGGGTCGGAGAGCGAGGCAGGACGTGTGTATAAAATGTGACCCGTAGTAACCCTTTCCTTTCTGGGTAGTGCAGGTCACCACACTGGGGTCGGAGAGCGAGGCAGGACGTGTCTGTATATAATGTGACCCGTAGTAACCCTTTCCTTTCTGGGTAGTGCAGGTCACCACACCGGGGTCGGAGAGCGAGGCAGGACGTGTCTGTATATAATGTGACCTGTAGTAACCCTTTCCTTTCTGGGTAGTGCAGGTCACCACACCGGGGTCGGAGAGTGAGGCAGGACGTGTCTGTATATAATGTGACCCGTAGTAACCCTTTCCTTTCTGGGTAGTGCAGGTCACCACACCGGGGTCGGAGAGTGAGGCAGGACGTGTGTATATAATGTGACCCGTAGTAACCCTTTCCTTTCTGGGGAGTGCAGGTCACCACACCGGGGTCGGAGAGCGAGGCAGGACGTGTCTGTATATAATGTGACCCGTAGTAACCCTTTCCTTTCTGGGTGGTGCAGGTCACCACACCGGGGTCGGAGAGCGAGGCAGGACGTGCCTGTATATAATGTGACCCGTAGTAACCCTTTCCTTTCTGGGTAGTGCAGGTCACCACACTGGGGTCGGAGAGCGAGGCAGGACGTGTCTGTATATAATGTGACCCGTAGTAACCCTTTCCTTTCTGGGTAGTGCAGGTCACCACACTGGGGTCGGAGAGTGAGGCAGGACGTGCCTGTATATAATGTGACCCGTAGTAACCCTTTCCTTTCTGGGGAGTGCAGGTCACCACACCGGGGTAGGAGAGCGAGGCAGGACGTGTCTGTATATAATGTGACCCGTAGTAACCCTTTCCTCTCTGGGTAGTGCAGGTCACCACACCGGGGTCAGAGAGCGAGGCAGGACGTGTCTGTATATAATGTGACCCGTAGTAACCCTTTCCTCTCTGGGTAGTGCAGGTCACCACACCGGGGTCGGAGAGCGAGGCAGGACGTGTCTGTATATAATGTGACCCGTAATAACCCTTTCCTTTCTGGGTGGTGCAGGTCACCACACTGGGGTCGGAGAGCGAGGCAGGACGTGTCTGTATATAATGTGACCCGTAGTAACCCTTTCCTTTCTGGGTGGTGCAGGTCACCACACTGGGGTCGGAGAGCGAGGCAGGACGTGTCTGTATATAATGTGACCCGTAGTAACCCTTTCCTTTCTGGGTAGTGCAGGTCACCACACTGGGGTCGGAGAGCGAGGCAGGACGTGTCTGTATATAATGTGACCCGTAGTAACCCTTTCCTTTCTGGGTAGTGCAGGTCACCACACTGGGGTCGGAGAGCGAGGCAGGACGTGTCTGTATATAATGTGACCCGTAGTAACCCTTTCCTTTCTGGGTAGTGCAGGTCACCACACTGGGGTCGGAGAGCGAGGCAGGACGTGTCTGTATATAATGTGACCCGTAGTAACCCTTTCCTTTCTGGGTAGTGCAGGTCACCACACTGGGGTCGGAGAGTGAGGCAGGACGTGTCTGTATATAATGTGACCCGTAGTAACCCTTTCCTTTCTGGGTAGTGCAGGTCACCACACTGGGGTCGGAGAGCGAGGCAGGACGTGTCTGTATATAATGTGACCCGTAGTAACCCTTTCCTTTCTGGGTAGTGCAGGTCACCACACCGGGGTCGGAGAGCGAGGCAGGACGTGTCTGTATATAATGTGACCCGTAGTAACCCTTTCTGGGTAGTGCAGGTCACCACACCGGGGTCGGAGAGCGAGGCAGGACGTGTCTGTATATAATGTGACCCGTAGTAACCCTTTCCTTTCTGGGTGGTGCAGGTCACCACACTGGGGTCGGAGAGCGAGGCAGGACGTGTCTGTATATAATGTGACCCGTAGTAACCCTTTCCTTTCTGGGTGGTGCAGGTCACCACACTGGGGTCGGAGAGCGAGGCAGGACGTGTCTGTATATAATGTGACCCGTAGTAACCCTTTCCTTTCTGGGTAGTGCAGGTCACCACACTGGGGTCGGAGAGCGAGGCAGGACGTGTCTGTATATAATGTGACCCGTAGTAACCCTTTCCTCTCTGGGTGGTGCAGGTCACCACACTGGGGTCGGAGAGCGAGGCAGGACGTGTCTGTATATAATGTGACCCGTAGTAACCCTTTCCTTTCTGGGTAGTGCAGGTCACCACACTGGGGTCGGAGAGCGAGGCAGGACGTGTCTGTATATAATGTGACCCGTAGTAACCCTTTCCTTTCTGGGTAGTGCAGGTCACCACACTGGGGTCGGAGAGCGAGGCAGGACGTGTCTGTATATAATGTGACCCGTAGTAACCCTTTCCTTTCTGGGTAGTGCAGGTCACCAGACCGGGGTCGGAGAGCGAGGCAGGATGTGTCTGTATATAATGTGACCCATAGTAACCCTTTCCTTTCTGGGTAGTGCAGGTCACCACACTGGGGTCGGAGAGCGAGGCAGGACGTGTCTGTATATAATGTGACCCATAGTAACCCTTTCCTTTCTGGGTAGTGCAGGTCACCACACTGGGGTCGGAGAGCGAGGCAGGACGTGTCTGTATATAATGTGACCCATAGTAACCCTTTCCTTTCTGGGGAGTGCAGGTCACCACACCGGGGTCGGAGAGCGAGGCAGGACGTGTCTGTATATAATGTGACCCGTAGTAACCCTTTCCTTTCTGGGTAGTGCAGGTCACCACACCGGGGTCGGAGAGCGAGGCAGGACGTGTCTGTATATAATGTGACCCGTAGTAACCCTTTCCTCTCTGGGTAGTGCAGGTTACCACACCGGGGTCGGAGAGCGAGGCAGGACGTGTGTATATAATGTGACCCGTAGTAACCCTTTCCTTTCTGGGTAGTGCAGGTCACCACACCGGGGTCGGAGAGCGAGGCAGGACGTGTCTGTATATAATGTGACCCATAGTAACCCTTTCCTTTCTGGGGAGTGCAGGTCACCACACCGGGGTCGGAGAGCGAGGCAGGACGTGTCTGTATATAATGTGACCCGTAGTAACCCTTTCCTCTCTGGGTAGTGCAGGTTACCACACCGGGGTCGGAGAGCGAGGCAGGACGTGTCTGTATATTATGTGACCCGTAGTAACCCTTTCCTTTCTGGGTAGTGCAGGTCACCACACCGGGGTCGGAGAGCGAGGCAGGACGTGTCTGTATATAATGTGACCCGTAGTAACCCTTTCCTTTCTGGGTAGTGCAGGTCACCACACCGGGGTCGGAGAGCGAGGCAGGACGTGTCTGTATATAATGTGACCCGTAGTAACCCTTTCCTTTCTGGGTAGTGCAGGTCACCACACCGGGGTCGGAGAGAGAGGCAGGACGTGTCTGTATATAATGTGACCCGTAGTAACCCTTTCCTCTCTGGGTAGTGCAGGTTACCACACCGGGGTCGGAGAGCGAGGCAGGACGTGCCTGTGTATAATGTGACCCGTAGTAACCCTTTCCTTTCTGGGTAGTGCAGGTCACCACACCGGGGTCGGAGAGCGAGGCAGGACGTGTCTGTATATAATGTGACCCGTAGTAACCCTTTCCTTTCTGGGTAGTGCAGGTCACCACACCGGGGTCGGAGAGCGAGGCAGGACGTGTCTGTATATAATGTGATCCGTAGTAACCCTTTCCTTTATGGGTAGTGCAGGTCACCACACCGGGGTCGGAGAGCGAGGCAGGACGTGTCTGTATATAATGTGACCCATAGTAACCCTTTCCTTTCTGGGGAGTGCAGGTCACCACACCGGGGTCGGAGAGCGAGGCAGGACGTGTCTGTATATAATGTGACCCATAGTAACCCTTTCCTTTCTGGGTAGTGCAGGTCACCACACCGGGGTCGGAGAGCGAGGCAGGACGTGTCTGTATATAATGTGACCCGTAGTAACCCTTTCCTTTCTGGGGAGTGCAGGTCACCACACCGGGGTCGGAGAGCGAGGCAGGACGTGTCTGTATATAATGTGACCCGTAGTAACCCTTTCCTTTCTGGGTGGTGCAGGTCACCACACCGGGGTCGGAGAGCGAGGCAGGACGTGTCTGTATATAATGTGACCCGTAGTAACCCTTTCCTTTCTGGGTAGTGCAGGTCACCACACCGGGGTCGGAGAGTGAGGCAGGACGTGCCTGTATATAATGTGACCCGTAGTAACCCTTTCCTTTCTGGGTAGTGCGGGTCACCACACTGGAGTCGGAGAGCGAGGCAGGATGTGTCTGTATATAATGTGACCCGTAGTAACGCTTTCCTTTCTGGGTAGTGCAGGTCACCACACCGGGGCCGGAGAGCGAGGCAGGACGTGTCTGTATATAATGTGACCCGTAGTAACCCTTTCCTCCCTGGGTAGTGCAGGTCACCACACCGGGGTCGGAGAGCGAGGCAGGACGTGTCTGTGTCTAATGTGACCCGTAGTAACCCTTTCCTCTCTGGGTAGTGCAGGTCACCACACTGGGGTCGGAGAGCGAGGCAGGACGTGTCTGTATATAATGTGACCCGTAGTAACCCTTTCCTTCCTGGGTAGTGCAGGTCGCCACACCGGGGTCGGAGAGCGAGGCAGGACGTGTCTGTATATAATGTGACCCGTTATAGTGCAGGTCACCACACCGGGGTCGGAGAGCGAGGCAGGACGTGTCTGTATATAATGTGACCCGTAGTAACCCTTTCCTTTCTGGGTAGTGCAGGTCACCACACTGGGGTCGGAGAGCGAGGCAGGACGTGTCTGTATATAATGTGACCCGTAGTAACCCTTTCCTTTCTGGGTGGTGCAGGTCACCACACTGGGGTCGGAGAGCGAGGCAGGACGTGTCTGTATATAATGTGACCCGTAGTAACCCTTTCCTCTCTGGGTAGTGCAGGTCACCACACCGGGGTCGGAGAGCGAGGCAGGACGTGTCTGTATATAATGTGACCCGTAGTAACCCTTTCCTTTCTGGGTAGTGCAGGTCACCACACTGGGGTCGGAGAGCGAGGCAGGACGTGTCTGTATATAATGTGACCCGTAGTAACCCTTTCCTTTCTGGGTAGTGCAGGTCGCCACACCGGGGTCAGAGAGCGAGGCAGGACGTGTCTGTATATAATGTGACCCGTAGTAACCCTTTCCTTTCTGGGTAGTGCAGGTCACCACACTGGGGTCGGAGAGCGAGGCAGGACGTGTCTGTATATAATGTGACCCGTAGTAACCCTTTCCTTTATGGGTAGTGCAGGTCACCACACCGGGGTCGGAGAGCGAGGCAGGACGTGTCTGTATATAATGTGACCCGTAGTAACCCTTTCCTCCCTGGGTGGTGCAGGTCACCACACCGGGGTCGGAGAGCGAGGCAGGATGTGTCTGTATATAATGTGACCCGTAGTAACCCTTTCCTTTCTGGGTAGTGCAGGTCACCACACCGGGGTCGGAGAGCGAGGCAGGACGTGTCTGTATATAATGTGACCCGTAGTAACCCTTTCCTTTCTGGGTAGTGCAGGTCACCACACCGGGGTCGGAGAGCGAGGCAGGACGTGTCTGTATATAATGTGACCCGTAGTAACCCTTTCCTTTCTGGGTGGTGCAGGTCACCACACCGGGGTCGGAGAGCGAGGCAGGACGTGTCTGTATATAATGTGACCCGTAGTAACCCTTTCCTTTCTGGGTAGTGCAGGTCACCACACCGGGGTCGGAGAGCGAGGCAGGACGTGTCTGTATATAATGTGACCCGTAGTAACCCTTTCCTCCCTGGGTAGTGCAGGTCACCACACCGGGGTCGGAGAGCGAGGCAGGACGTGTCTGTATATAATGTGACCCGTAGTAACCCTTTCCTCTCTGGGTGGTGCAGGTCACCACACCGGGGTCGGAGAGCGAGGCAGGACGTGTCTGTATATAATGTGACCCGTAGTAACCCTTTCCTTTCTGGGTAGTGCAGGTCACCACACCGGGGTCGGAGAGCGAGGCAGGACGTGTCTGTATATAATGTGACCCGTAGTAACCCTTTCCTTTCTGGGTGGTGCAGGTCACCACACCGGGGTCGGAGAGCGAGGCAGGACGTGTCTGTATATAATGTGACCCGTAGTAACCCTTTCCTTTCTGGGTAGTGCAGGTCACCACACCGGGGTCGGAGAGCGAGGCAGGACGTGTCTGTATATAATGTGACCCGTAGTAACCCTTTCCTTTCTGGGTGGTGCAGGTCACCACACCGGGGTCGGAGAGCGAGGCAGGACATGTCTGTATATAATATGACCTATACTAACCCTTTCCTCCCTGGGTAGTGCAGGTCACCACACTGGGGTCGGAGAGCGAGGCAGGACGTGTCTGTATATAATGTGACTGTGATCCGTTACCACTTTGCAAGGCTGGCAGACTTAGCGCCTGGGCTAGGAGCGTGCCCCTACATGTACTCTCAGCACGGGAACCTCAGATGCTACATGCTTTAGTGAGATATAAACCAATTTGCAGCAGGAGATGTGGTGAGAAATCGTATTATTAAATCCCATAGCAATTTCCACTTAATAGACAAAGTGAGTAACCCTGGAGGACCTTTATCCCATTGCTGTGACCCCGCTCTGTGCAATTACACACCGCCCGGATTTCACATCTCCATTCAGTCACTGGCTTGTTATAGGGCCAGGAGTGCCGGGGCAATGCGGGATGGCTTGCTCGTGTCGCATCAGGGTACAAGAGGGAAGTGAATGCAGCAGCGCTACACTTATAATTGTATCTAGAAGATGTCAATTCCTTTCCATACAGAAGATAGAAACCTGGTCACAATACGCTATTTCCACATGTCATTAGAAGATGTCACCGCATAAGCCAGAAGCTGATCCCCGTGTGATAAAAATGAAAGTTTGGAACCTTTTCATGAAAACAAAATGAATAGTCGGCTTTCAGAGATCCATTTATCGGGGGAACATTTGCACATTTCCCATTAAGTTTTGCTTTGCATTCTAATTCCTGGGCAGTATTCTAGAGGGAACATGAAGGCAGCTGACCATTGTCTGATTCCTATACAGTAAGGGTCAAACAGGAGCTTTGTCACCCAGTCCTGCAGGGGTACGGTCACTAGGTCTACAATCATTGGGTCGACACCACAACGTCGACATGCATGAAGGTCCACATGACAAGATGAACATGCATGAAGGTCGACATGACAAGGTGAACATGCATGAAGGTCGACATGGGTTAGGTCAACAGGGTCATTAGGTTGACAGTCAAAAGGTCAACATGGGTTTTCTACATTTTTTTCGAGCCGACATGTGCCGACAGGCAGTATTTCATGCCCTACCATCCACTAGTGCAGGGATGGGGAACCTTCAGCGCTCCAGCTGTTGTTGAACTGCACATCCCAGCATGCACTGCTACCGTTTTGCTATTTGGCCATACTAAAACTGTTGTAGGGCATGCTGGGATGTGTAGTTCAACAACAGCTGGAGGCCCGAAGGTTGCCCATCCCTGCACTAGGGCGTGTGGTGGGAAAATAAAATAGTGTGCCAAGCATATCGAGGCACCGTGCCCGAAGCAAAAAAAAAAAGTGAAAAACCCCATGTCGACCATTTGACTGTCGACTTAATGCATGTCAACCTAATGACCCTGTCGACCTTCAGTCATGTCGACCTAGTTGCTGTCTGTACAATGGTCCATACATGTCCTGCAACCTGGGGCGGATCTATGAGACCAATGAAGCTGAAGCTTCTGGGCCCCTAATTCCAGAGGGGCCCATTCTCACCTCTTGCGTTGATGTATTGTATGTGGCTCCCCATCTGTTGTGAAACTACAAGTCCCAGCATGCACTGCCACAGTTTTGCTATTAGGGATTTATAAAACTGTTGCAAGGCATGCTGGGATGTGTAGCTTCTCACTAGATGGTCAGGCCTGTTATAGCGCATCACCAATAACAGCATCACAGCTGTATAGGCGTCACTTAGTGTAGTCAGAGTTGCTGGTAGCTGTAGTCCAGCTTTGTGACCTGCGCTCTGTAAATAGCATAAAAAGGTGAACAGGGATGAGCTGTGCGGTATACATTAAAGGAATGGGAGGGGGGAGGGGGGGGTGTAACCAGAGTTTCTCCAAAGACACTGCCACCGACCCCATCTGCAGTCTCTCTAACTGTGCCAAATACATAACCTGTACCAGGCAGGTGGGAAGCAGGGATAGCCATTGTTATCGATGGTGGCATACCGTGCAATGGTTGACCATCGATGTTTTTACCTATTAATGGTCATCCATTTTCTCTGACTAATTGGTCTGTGGGTCACTCAAAACATGGGGGCGGGGCTTCATGGGTTTTTGGGGCGGACGTATGCTCTGTGTCCCTGCCCCTTGGGGAAAAAAAAAGACAACCAGCCAATCAGCTCTTAACTGCCGTGTTACAGGCTGAGTTTGAAACCTATAAGATAAGGGACAAGCATAATAAATTGCGGCAGTAGAACATTATGCATAATAGGTCTAAATCTCTACCCATCGGATGTACCGACGAATTCCCCATGAAAAAACAGTGCCCCCCCCCCCCTTTGATGGACACAGAAAGGAAATAAAAGTCAGTTGAGTCAGACTTTTATTTCCAAAGGGGAGAGAAGTCATTCGATGGTCGGCGATGGTCGCATGGTAACGAGGGGATACGGTGGCGAGGGAGGTAAGGAGGGGGGAGGGATTTCAGGGCTCACTAAGCGGCCAATGACCTCTGCTTAGCAAGTCTTGCTGAATCAGTCCCAATGCTTGTTGCCACAGGGTCTTCGGAAACAAACTCCTAAATTCTAATCCAGGGCTTCTATCAGTTGTATATTTACCTGTATCACACATATGGCAAAGTGTAGTCAGTCCTTTACGCGGTCTTAGGGAGTACAAACATCACTTAGACATATCTAAGCGATCTCTGATACAGCGCACAAGGAGTCAGGAAGGATTGCTGAGCGCAGACAGGTAGAGCCATTAAACAGCAATCTCACACGGAAACAACACAGAATTAGCCTCATCCTGCCCTCACGAGGCCTCCGACACACAATATTACGTTGCTGTTTGTCTGCATTAATGCACAGAGCAGTAATTTTCGCATGTCTGAACTGTTCCCCATCCCCCCCGATCCCTTAGTCACATCCCTACTTCGTTGTGTTGTTGTGACAGCCGCACAGTCTCTGCCGGAGGCTAATTATTCCAAATACAACAACTGCAATGCAAGCACATCCGTAGCCCTGCTCCTACAAGCTGTGGTCCCCACCCTCGAGGCATCCCATGGCTTATCTTCAGAGGCCTGTGAATTGGAGGAAGGAGGAGGTGCCGGTGATGATGGTGGGCGATAGGAGTTGATTCGCTTGCTGTCAGTAACGTTCAGCAGGAAGACGCTTTGAGGAGCACAGAAGCCCTCCTGGGTTTGCAGCGTCTTCGGATTCTAAATGCAGCAGCAAAAAAAAAAAAAAAATGCACTGATTCTGCAGAGGGTTTAGGAAAAGATTTACAATGGAAGAGAAAAGTGTGTTGTGCGCTTGTAAAATAAAGGAAGGAACGAATGTAGATATCAGGGGCCAGATGTACTAAGCTTCAAAAAGTGGAGAGAGATCAAATGCCAGCCAATCAGCTCCTAACTGTCATGTTACAGCAGCCAGTGAGGCAGATGTATTAAGCCTTCAAAAGAGATAAACGTGAGGGTGATAAAGAGTGACAAACGCCCAGCCAATCAGCTTCCAACTGTCACATTACACAGTGTTGAATAATGACAGTTAGGGGCTGATTGGCTGGGCGTTTATCATCCTTGGGTTTATCTTTTGCTAAGGCTTAATACATCTGCCCCATTGTTTGAGAAATGGCAGTTAGGAGATGGTTGGCTGGTATAAGGTGTGCCCAAATGAAGCGGTGTTGTATCTAACCGCAGTGGGTTAATGTGTTTGCCGATAGATGGCGCGGCGGTTTTCCCAGTGGCGGATGTGTAGTGAACGGCTTCACCTCAGTTTCTTCCTTCCTGGAAAGTTGTTTTGCGCAGTTGGATGCATGATGGATTCCTCCAGATCTGTTATTCCCGCCGAAGGCGAGCGTGCTTCAGGAATGTATGGCAGGATGAAGGCGGTGTACGGCGCACCATATTCCGGTGATGTCAGCGTTATGAGGCGGGATGCGAAAGCATCAAGGACCTGCCACAGTCCAAGTAGGCGCACGCTGTCACCAACCCTGCCACGATTTTGGCTGTGGAGGATCTCATTCGTCAGAATCGGCAGATCACCCACACGCGACATTGACAGCGCCGGCTGTGGGACATGCTGGAAGGGGTCCGTGACACAGCGCTGTGTAGAGAACCTTTGCTGGCGATACCCCTGCAGCGATACCCCTGCGTGCGTGTTTTAGTGCATTCGAAAATGTGGTAAAAACCCTGAAAATTGTTTTTTACTGCATATTTGCTTTAGTGCATCCAGCCCTAGGTTCCTTCCCCTGTACTGGGAGGTATAGGCGTCAGATTTACATAGTGAACATTAACACATTCTACATGAATGAATACTGTAACTGACAGAACACCACCATTCCCACAGACCACTACAGGAACAGTGATGCAGGCCCACGTAACATGGTATTCGCCTCTGTAGCGATAGGCTAAATTTAGCTAATTATTCACTGGAGAGGGATCTCTGGATCCCTCCCTGGCAGCCTATACCTACAAATGCATGGTAAGATGGCACCAAAAGCCAGGTCCATACCTGGGGTATGGATCATTAGGTCACCAGCAAGTAGGTCGACAAGCATTCGGTCAACACCACTAGGTCCACATGCAGACAGGTCAACATGCAGTAAGGTCGGCATGACTAAATTTCGACATGGGTTATTAGGTCGACAGGGTCATTAGGTCGACATTGAAAAAGTCAACTTTTTTTTACCTGAATGTCAACACAGTCAACATAAACACTAAAACGTAGCACTGCATCCCCTGTGCTTTAGGCACACTATTTTATTCTCCCACCACGCCCTAGTGGATGGTAGGGCATGAAATACCGCCTGTCGGCACATGTCATGTCGACATGGACACTGTACCGCACCACCGCGTCCCCTCGCCATGCTTCGGGCACACTATTTTATTCTCCCACCATGCCCTAGTGGATGGTAAGGCATGAAATACCACCTGTCGGCACATGTCGTGTCGACATGGACACTATAACGTAACCCCACACCTGATGGTGGAGTAGAGTGATATTATACGCTATTGATTTACTATTCGCTGGCAAGAGGATTTCAATAATTTGGGCATAAAAATAAGTCACATTATTGCAATACTTCGAGGCAAGAAATTATAACTAGTGCGAATCATTTCCATTAAACACCGAATAGACCCCCTAGGTCTTTATATTTAATCTGAGACGGGTCTAAAAAATGGTCTAGAAAACTCCTCTGGAGATAAAAGGTTCCTGAGTTTTCACAGCAGACACTGTGGGCCTCATTTGCACATAAAGCCTGCACTGTGCGGCGAATCAGCTGCATTATACATAACACGCGGGGGGTAAAGTGCTTTTAAAGGTATCGTTTCTGCAAAACCAACAGTCCCTATAGACCCACAATTGCTTCACAGAGACTCAAGTAAATGGATTGTCTTGGAATTCTTACTTACATTTATTTCTATAGGGGCTGCATACGCCATAATGCTTTACAACTGGAAACAAGTACAGTAATAAAGTAATACAAACAGGCACAGACAAGAGAAGACGATACGGTACACAATTAAGCTAGACAGGGGAACGCAACAATGTAGGTCAACAATGCAGGCTTTTCTTGCTGCCCAAAAACAAACAAGTGTTGTGTGATTGGATATCCCATCTTGCCTTGTGGAAAGCGGCCTCTGATCTTTAAAGACCAATAAGCATTTGCATATTTACCATGAGCGCTGGTGAGAACTGGGGTTTTCAATGGAGGTGGAATAGGTTTTGACACACCCAATACAAGATAAGGTCATCCCCTGGTTAAACGATGGCTTCTACATAACGGTTATGTTGTCACCATCACAATTCCATAGTACAGCTATGGGGGACATTTGGTTCATTATCCGCGCAAGTGTCTGAGTAGAACGCACAGATTTCAAATTAAATTTGGCGAACTAAAGAGAACAGATCTGAAATCAAACGATTTTCAGGAAGTGTTTTTTTCTAGGTCTATATGTACACACGCGTATAGGAGGTGTCCTGATACAGTATATAGGGAATAGAACCCACAAGCAGCCTCTACTGATTGAAATGATATGTGGGATGTCATTTTCAGTTAGTGACTGCTGCTGTGTCTGCATAAGAAATGTAATGTTCCAGTGTTTTCCTGGAAATAGTGTAACGCAACAATCCGTATGCAAATATAGCCGCAGTTACACACTAAATATAGACATGCTGCATGTCACTTTAATCAGCAGAAGCTGCTTGTGTGTCCTATTTATTTTTCAGAAACAGGGTTAATCAGACCATTAAATTGTTTACAGCTGTAGGAGAGAACTGTGCTCATCTTGCGGGAAACCACGAACTGTCGACTTCCATCATCGACACTCTGCCGACTTCCATCACAGAAGAGCAGTGGCCGGCTACTTGCCAGGTAAGTGTTTTCTACCATGTCTGAACCCTGAGCCGCCTCTTCCCCTCTCTTTCAGCAGTGAATACTGAGCAGAAATAATTATGAATATGATCTGCTATTTCATTGTCCCCCTCAAGAAGACTTCCACTCTCTGTTTTCAGTCTTATTACTCCACTTTTTGTTTTTCTCCTTTCACTTATATACCTAAAAAAAAAGTTTTCACCCCTTTACCCACTGACTGGGCCTTTTTTAGTCTCTGCTTTTGCATATCTCATTAACTTCTTAGCCTCCTTCTGTCTAACAAGATCTAACACCACATTGTCCTCATTCTTCTGTGTCTGCTTAAATTTCTTAAAGGCCAACTTTTTTGCTTTCACAATACTTGCTACTTCTTTAGCAAACCACAATGGCTTTCTTTTCCTTGTGTTTTTCTAAACTCTTTTGACACAAAATTCTGTTGCTTTTAGTATTGCACTTTTTATTTTTTCCCACTTCTCCTGCGCTCCTTCCAAGTTCCTCCACTCTGCCAAAGAATCCCTTACAGAGTTTCCCATCTCTACAAAACCAGCCTTCCTAAAACCGAACACCTGGGGCCAAATGTAATAGGGGGAGAGTTTCAGAAAACAAGAGATTTTGGGAGAGTTTTTCAATTTTTTTTAAAGCAGCAATCAATTACACTGCAAAACCAGGTTGATTTTGCCATGTAATTGATTGCTGCTTTAAAAAAAAAATGGGGAAACTCTCCCAAAATCTCTCACTTTCTGAAACTCTCACCCGATTACATTTGGCCCCTGAATTGTGTATGGGATTTGCGAATGGATAGCGGTTAGCGATCAATTTGTAATTCTCTCGCAATTTTGCAAGAGGCGTCTTGTCTTTCTGTCTGGGCAGTGGCCCACATTAGCGGTCAGATCTGAAATCAGACCCACAATGTGCAAATCCAATTTGCTGAATTAGGGATATGATGTCACTATATCAGTATTCCTGATCACTTCCTGCCATCCCACCCCAAACAAGGTTAGCAAGTATGTGGGTCAGTCTCTGAGGTGGGACAGTGGCCACACAAGGCACGCGTACTGGACCTCATAGGATGTGAAGGAAACCAGGTTATTCAAGGGTTGCAGACTGTTACATATACATTTATGATCGTTACAAGCTGAACTATATCGCGTCAATTAATATTTTATGTTGAATGACCCCAGGGAGCGGATTTCTAATGAGACGCGGTAATTATGTGCTAAGGAATTGGCAGGTCACAACAGGGCTTATATGTAACCAGACAATGTCTCTGTCCGTGGTGCTGAACAAACACAATAGATTTCAATCATTTTCATATACATTTCACACATATACATTACTACACACATAACACACACCCATACATACATTCCTTTCCCCTGCAGTATCCCAACAACCTGTGTTTCTGGTCATCCTTTATATTACCAGCATTAAAAGCACAAATTTCTCTCAAATTTCATTCGGTAAGTCCGGCCACCGTGTTCACGGCAATCAGACTTCAATGAATGTTAAAAAAGCTGCAGAAGCAGCGAAACGCGTAAGGTGCCCTTTCTAATCAGGAATACCCACTCTTCACACCTACCCAGGAATCCTCTAACAACTTTGGGAGTATTGTCTGCAATCGGAACCCATATTCTGCGACTGTCCTTCAAGGACTCCCTTCGATTCACTGTGGCAAGAATATTACTGAAGGAACGCTGCCTCCTTAAAGGCCTGGTATAAAGAAAAGAAGTGGGAGCAGACTACTACTATGCCATTGGGCATACAAGTAATCCATTATGAGGAATTAACATGGACATCCCCAGTACCGGTGGACTCAGTGGGGGACTGAAATCGTTTTACAATAACTGTGCATAGATTTTCCTGTTTTTTTTTTCTTTTCTTAAGTAAGTTTTTAGTCTTTTATTTAAAGGATTCTACAGTGGGGGCTTCTCACACAGTGTGAGGAAGAGAGTTCCATAGAGTTGGAGCAACAAAGTTGAAAGCTCGACCCCCAGATGAATTCAGGGAGATTCTGGGTACTGTTAGTAGTCCTTCTTCAGCGGATCGTAGTAATCGAGTAGGACAGTAAGGGATCAGCAGCTGCTGCAGGTACCTTGGGCCCTGGTCATGTAGGGCCTTGAAAGTGAGTAAGCCAATCTTGAAAACAATTCGCCATTTTACAGGTAGCCCGTGAAGGGCGTAGAGAATGGGAGTTATGTGGCAGGAGCAGGGTTGGTTAGTTAATAGTCTGGCGGCTGTATTTTGTACCAGCTACATAAATATATATATCTGGAAGTGAATACGATATTCCTTAACTGCTGCTTGACAAACCAGTCCATATTACGTGCCCCAACCTTTTGATATCTTGAGATCAATCCCATCTGTTACTCTCATTGTCCCACAGTCTACTGAATTGTAAACCTGGAGTGACCAGCATTGGGGAAACAATTGATCTTCCCTTGCGGATAGTTTTACACTATCGAGGCCCCCTAACAGCAATACTGTACCATTAATGGTGACCATCGATGAGAAATCCGTCAACAGCCATCCCAAGTGTACAGTAGATTAAAACACAAACCCATCTATTGTAAAAATGTATTTTTGAAACAGACAAAGTTCCCCCCGCCCATAACAGCCCCAATAATCTACATATGTGTTCTAGTTTGTTATAGAAAACCGATCATCACTGCTTAGGTTTAAGTGTAGAATCGATCCACATCCTCTCACTCATCTACAAAGCCTTCAACTATTCTTCTACCGCCAACATCTCCTGCCTCAACTGCACTCACACTCCCTTCCAAAGGTGGCCATACACACGCAGATTTATATGCAGATCTGTAGTGTTCCTTCTAGGAACTAGGGCGGGCAGGGCGGGGGGGTCGGACCGGGCCCGCCGACGTCACTATTTTGGGGCGTGCCCGGGCCACGCCGTGACAAAAAGGGGAGTGCCCGGCCGGCGGCGTCACGCAAAGGGGTGGGCCCGGCTAGCGGCGTCATGCAAAAGGGTCGGACCCGGGCACCCGGAAGGCTGTACACTGCCGGGGAAGTGCCTGGTATCGCTATGTACAGCGGCGCCGGGCTTCCCCGGTCACAACAGCGGTGACAAAGGCAGGCTGTTTTAGCAGGGCGCTGCCAGAGGGGCAGGGCGCATTTTGCACTTTAAAAATCGGCCAGGGCGCAGCGCCCCGCTAAAACAGCCTAGCGGGAACACTAAGATCTGTCTGGTTGGAACAAACACATGGTTATGGATGAGAGCAAATGACAGTTGACCATTTGCTTGGAAATGCTGGAAAACTGCCAAACTGTCACTCATCCATAACCATGTTTTTGTTCCAACCAGACAGATCTGCAGATAAACCTTTACTCTCATCTTCATGACTTCTCTCTACCGCCCCTGACCTTTGCCTTGCTCTCCAGAGCCTAATGACCTCTAGTCATCATAATGACAGCACGGTTGATGTGGTGGTTAGCGCTGCTACCTCTCAGCCAACAGGTTATGAGTTTGAATCCAGACCACGTCATTATCTGTGTGGAGTTTGTACGTTATGCTGGTATATGCGTGGATTATGCTTACGCTACTATTTTGGTATTGTAGATTCAATAATGGACACGTGTGACTGTATGTGACTATAGAAATAACCTCCTTTGGGGTAGTAACGGATATGAAGGACTGAAATATTCTCTGTAATGTACTGTGCAATATGTATGTACGACATATAAATAACTTAATCATTTATACTGGCCTTTAATACCCCTTTCACACCACACAAATAACCCTGGTCCGATTAGGGTTGTTGCCAAGTCAACCTGGGTCTCTGTGCGGTGTGAAAGGTAAAAGGGAAAAACCTGCATCCAGCAACCCGGCATTCCGACCCGGGTTAAAAGAAGGTTTTTTTCTGGGTTGGACCCAGGTCCCGTTCACAATATAGGAATGAGGCAGGATCAGCTCCAAGCGCTGCATCTGCCCTCGGAAGAAGCACCGTGCTCCGCCCCCGTGTGACATCAGCGACCCAGGTTATTGCCGGGTCGCTGAGGGGAAGCTTCACCTTGCAAATGTCGGGTTGCTCCCGGGAGAGACCTGTTTCCAAAACCCATGTGCGACCCAGCATTTGTGATGTTAAAAGTGGTATAAGACTCATCTCTTAACTCAAGCCCTATCTCTTCCTAGCTCTCTAGCCTAGGCATCCTGACGCTCTTTCCCTCACCCAATTTGTGCCTACCCATAGCTCATTTGCAACGTAATCTCTTGTAGTAAAGCTGTACACCTCCTGTACCCAGTGGCATCATATGGTCGATGCGGGTCACTTCCGTGTGCCACCAAAATGCTGGCTCCTCCTCTGTAACAGGAGCCTGGGGCTGCTCTGTAACATTACATGCAGCACCAGGCTCCTGTCACTATGCAGGATCCGGCACTGCAGACAGAAAAAAAACAGGGACAACCCGCACCTTTTTTTAAGCAGCGCACAGAAGTAGCCTTTCACCCCACACTGGGTGTTACCAGGGCCCGACGCTCACCCGCCCCACCGGGGGGGGATACTTTTTGATGCGGCCGCCGCACGGGGGGGGGGGGGGGGGGGGGGGGCGGGGGGTGATGCGATGCAATGCACCTGCTCCACAGAAGGGGGGTGGGATTGCCCGGTGCGATGCGCCACAGCGGAGGTGATGCCACTACGTCACTCCACAGGGGGAGACGCTGGTGTCAGCCTGCGCCAGCTGTCCATCTGCAGGGGAAGGGGGGGGGGGGGGGGGGGGCGATGCGGCGGCCACTGCCGAGTTGCTCGGGGGGGGAGAGGAGAGGAATGACAGCCACTCACCTCCATCGTGGGGGTGTCCCTGATCCCAACTACCACCCCCCAGTGGCTGGCGCCCTGGGCAAATGCCTAAAGATGCCTAGTAGTGGCGCTGGCCCTGGGTGTCACCAAGGTTAGTGAAGCTTCCAATCCTATGCACAGAACAACAAAATCTTTTTTGCACCATATAGATAAAATATAATTATACAAATAACAGAATTAATGGGAAATATAATCTCTGCCATGTCCTGTCACTCATGAGAATAAACCCAGCTGTGCACACTGGGCGAGATTCTCTATCACAGAAATGCGGTAAAAACCCCGTTATCAGGGTTTTTACCGCATTTCTGTATTCTCTAACCTCCCTCCGCAGTGTCACCGCTGCGGAGGGAAACGCCAGCAAAAGCTGGCGATCCCCTGCAGAAGCCTATGGGCTTCTTACCGCAGCGGTGTGTGAGGGATCCGTCACGGATCCCTCCCAGCATGCCCTGCGGCCGGCGCGTCAGTCTGCGCATGCACAGACGGACTCCCGGGTCATAGACCCGGAAGTCCAGCAACGGCGCCGCATCGCAAGGGACAGCTCTTACCGCAAGAGCTGTCCCTTGCGCCGGGCGAAGAGGGCTGCGGATTTTAGAGAATCCCGCCCAAAGGCTGTGATTTCATACAAACGTAGAACAATCCCACGCCATCACCCCATTCTATGTCACCAGCCCTGCACAGTACTACCGCCGAGTAGCAGTGTAAACCAAGGAGATATTAGACACATCCATCCCACGCCATCACCCCATTCTATGTCACCAGCCCTGCACAGTACTACCGCCGAGTAGCAGTGTAAACCAAGGAGATATTAGGCACATCCATCCCACGCCATCACCCCATTCTATGTCACAGCCCTGAACAGTACTACCGCCGAGTAGCAGTGTAAACCAGGGAGATATTAGACACATCCATCCCACGCCATCACCCCATTCTATGTCACAGCCCTGCACAGTACTACCGCCGAGTAGCAGTGTAAACCAAGGAGATACTAGACACATCCATCCCACGCCATCACCCCATTCTATGTCACCAGCCCTGCACAGTGCTGCCGCCGAGTAGCAGTGTAAACCAAGGAGATATTAGGCACATCCGTCCCAAGCCATCACCCCATTCTATGTCACAGCCCTGCACAGTACTACCGCCGAGTAGCAGTGTAAACCAGGGAGATATTAGACACATCCATCCCACGCCATCACCCCATTCTATGTCACCAGCCCTGCACAGTACTACCGCCGAGTAGCAGTGTAAACCAAGGAGATATTAGACACATCCATCCCACGCCATCACCCCATTCTATGTCACCAGCCCTGCACAGTACTACCGCCGAGTAGCAGTGTAAACCAAGGAGATATTAGACACATCCATCCCACGCCATCACCCCATGCTATGTCACCATCCCTGCACAGTACTACCGCCGAGTAGCAGTGTTAACCAAGGAGATATTAGACACATCCATCCCACGCCATCACCCCATTCTATGTCACCAGCCCTGCACAGTACTGCCGCTGAGTAGCAGTGTAAACCAAGGAGATATTAGACACATCCATCCCACGCCATCACCCCATTCTATGTCACCAGCCCTGCACAGTACTACCGCCGAGTAGCAGTGTAAACCAAGGAGATATTAGACACATCCATCCCACGCCATCACCCCATTCTATGTCACCAGCCCTGCACAGTACTACCGCCGAGTAGCAGTGTTAACCAAGGAGATATTAGACACATACATCCCACGCCATCACCCCATTCTATGTCACCAGCCCTGCACAGTACTACCGCCGAGTAGCAGTGTAAACCAAGGAGATATTAGACACATCCATCCCACGCCATCACCCCATTCTATGTCACCAGCCCTGCACAGTACTACCGCCGAGTAGCAGTGTAAACCAAGGAGATATTAGGCACATCCATCCCACGCCATCACCCCATTCTATGTCACAGCCCTGCACAGTACTACCGCCGAGTAGCAGTGTAAACCAGGGAGATATTAGACACATCCATCCCACGCCATCACCCCATTCTATGTCACCAGCCCTGCACAGTACTACCGCCGAGTAGCAGTGTAAACCAAGGAGATATTAGACACATCCATCCCACGCCATCACCCCATTCTATGTCACCAGCCCTGCACAGTACTACCGCCGAGTAGCAGTGTAAACCAAGGAGATATTAGACACATCCATCCCACGCCATCACCCCATTCTATGTCACCAGCCCTGCACAGTGCTGCCGCCGAGTAGCAGTGTAAACCAAGGAGATATTAGACACATCCATCCCACGCCATCACCCCATTCTATGTCACAGCCCTGCACAGTACTACCGCCGAGTAGCAGTGTAAACCAGGGAGATATTAGACACATCCATCCCACGCCATCACCCCATTCTATGTCACCAGCCCTGCACAGTACTACCGCCGAGTAGCAGTGTAAACCAAGGAGATATTAGACACATCCATCCCACGCCATCACCCCATTCTATGTCACCAGCCCTGCACAGTGCTGCCGCCGAGTAGCAGTGTAAACCAAGGAGATATTAGACACATCCATCCCACGCCATCACCCCATGCTATGTCACCATCCCTGCACAGTACTACCGCCGAGTAGCAGTGTTAACCAAGGAGATATTAGACACATCCATCCCACGCCATCACCCCATTCTATGTCACCAGCCCTGCACAGTACTACCGCCGAGTAGCAGTGTAAACCAAGGAGATATTAGACACATCCATCCCACGCCATCACCCCATTCTATGTCACAGCCCTGCACAGTACTACCGCCGAGTAGCAGTGTAAACCAGGGAGATATTAGACACATCCATCCCACGCCATCACCCCATTCTATGTCACCAGCCCTGCACAGTACTACCGCCGAGTAGCAGTGTAAACCAAGGAGATATTAGACACATCCATCCCACGCCATCACCCCATTCTATGTCACCAGCCCTGCACAGTACTACCGCCGAGTAGCAGTGTAAACCAAGGAGATATTAGACACATCCATCCCACGCCATCACCCCATTCTATGTCACCAGCCCTGCACAGTACTACCGCCGAGTAGCAGTGTAAACCAAGGAGATATTAGACACATCCATCCCACGCCATCACCCCATTCTATGTCACCAGCCCTGCACAGTACTACCGCCGAGTAGCAGTGTAAACCAAGGAGATATTAGACACATCCATCCCACGCCATCACCCCATTCTATGTCACCAGCCCTGCACAGTACTACCGCCGAGTAGCAGTGTAAACCAAGGAGATATTAGACACATCCATCCCACGCCCTCACCCCATTCTATGTCACCAGCCCTGCACGGTACTACCGCTGAGTAGCAGTGTAAACCAAGGAGATATTAGACACATCCATCCCACGCCATCACCCCATTCTATGTCACCAGCCCTGCACAGTACTACCGCCGAGTAGCAGTGTAAACCAAGGAGATATTAGACACATCCATCCCACGCCATCACCCCATTCTATGTCACCAGCCCTGCACAGTACTACCGCCGAGTAGCAGTGTAAACCAAGGAGATATTAGACACATCCATCCCATGAGACAAGCACTAATTGTACTGAAATCATTTTGCTTCTTAAATTAAAATTAAAGATTAGTCTAGCTCCAGATGCTTTATATCAGCATGTCACTCTCCTTGTCTTATTTCTAATTAAAGTGGTTCACCTACGTTAATTACATTAGTAATTCAATTAATGGAGATGCAAATTGAGGGAAGATGTACTGGAGAAAGTCTACTGTCAGTACCAGATCGTATTAAGCACTATTAGAAAAAAAAGGGCTTATTACACCCATAAATTGTTTTTTATTTTAATTTGTACGAGAATACACATCCATTGACTGAGTCGTTAGTAACATCTATATAAATGCCACACTCTGATTATACAGTTTACATCCGGCTCATCAAATCCGGTTACGTTACGGTCTATGTCAGTGCCATTCTTCCAGTTGGACCTGTGTGTAAGAGCTCCGGGATATCGGAGAGAAAAATACGATACACAAAGAAACAATATTGCATCCAAGGGGTATATACAATCGATGTTGAAATTGCCGTATTGCCGAAAAGACAGCAGTTTTTGACATCAATAGATCAGAAGGGGTTCCCATATATTCAATGCTACAGTAGCTGTTTTTTTTGGCAGGTGGGAATTTTACGACCTGCCGAAAACCAGGTGTGTTGAAGGAATAGCCGCTAATCCACCTGCTTTTGACGGAAACACAGTCAAAACTGAAAGGTTTTGGCCATGTTTCCGGCAATCTCAATCCGACATGAAAAGATGTCGGATTGAGGCAGGTAGGACAGCGCCGGGTGAGCAGCAGCAGCTTACACGGTGCCGTACTCCTGTCCGCCAACTCCTGTACCCACCGCCGCACTCACCTGTCCCACGGCGCCGGCCATGTCCCGGCTCCCCCCGCTGCGTTCAACCAGTCCCCATGCATGCTGGGTGAGCATCAATCAGTGGCCAAATTCGACATCCGGATTTAGCCACCACTGAATAATGGATGCCGGATCAAAAGAATTTCAGAATAGATCCGGCATCAATTGAATATATACCTATGTATCTTATACTGTGTATACTCAATAGGATGCTGAGTTAATATGCCATTAGTATACTAGCGTGTGCCAGCGGCTTCGCTCCCGTGGATGTTGGAACGTCAAAATTCTGTGTGACTAGTGTTTAAGGGTCAAGTTTGTCTTTAATTGCTCCTATCCCTGATGTCACATAGAGATCATACATAAATACATACATTTTTTTCTAGGTCACTAAGCTATACAATAGTAAAAAACGCAATCCAAATGTATCCAGTAGTTTTTGCGTGATGCCGGAACGATCAGACAGACAAAAATTCTATTTGTTTTTTTTTTCATCATAAACAGTCCCTAGAGGTATAATTATTCAAAATATAACCATGTACAGACACAATTGTTACAGTTTTATTATAAGTACAGATATTCAACCAAAAATATTTTCCACTATGGGGGTTATTCAGAACGGATCGCTGGTAAGGATACTTACCTAAACTGTGCTGGTATTCCCTTCATGGAGAGAGAGAAAATGAGGCCCATGTACTTATCTGAGCATTGCCAAGTGTATGGGAGATAATGCAATGCCCAGAGGTGGCTATGTGGGTTATACACGGTCATTGGAGGGGGCATGACCACAACAAGATGTGGGCACGGCCCCTGTTTAATAATGTACGCAGCTATAATTCAGAGTGGATGTTGCGATAATGCAGGGATGGGGGAATACTTTCCCATTTCCTGTTCCATTATCAGATAGAACAGCTGAGTACGAGGCCCAAGTGTCTCTCCATAGAGATCCCAATGATCCCTAAGTGATCTTCTGCAGCTGTTCTATGCAGGTGCCAAGAAGGCAGCTTACCAGCGATGCCACTTACTCCTGTCATACACATCGCCTAAGGCGGCCCATACACATCATTTAAGACTTGGGAATGTAGTGTAAGACTTGCTGTGTTTAAGAACCTGAGCATCTTATCAGGATTTACAGACGCTGATTGGGACCAGTGACAAGTTTGTAGAACACAATCTAACTGTACGTGCAGTCGCCGTGTAACCTCACAACGGGATACATACGGATGACCGGCGGTCAGAATACAGACTCCAGCACCTCCAAGGAGGGTATCCTTGACAGGGGTCAGGTAAGTATATTTACCCTCCCCCTAACCCCAACGTCTAGCAGCTTGACCCTAACCCCTCATCCCCACCCGCAGCTTAACCCTAACCCTCCCTGCTATTGTCTGACCCGTGAATCCCGCTGCCTAAACCTAACCCCTCTGCCCTGATATCTCGCAGCAGTGTATGGCCATCCGCTCCCTCTTGAGCTGGCCCTGGACCTTCACGGGCAGCAGGATTGCATGTGATCCTTTTGCATGTGATGTATCACATGTAACCCCGCTCCCCGCCGCCAGGAGGGGGTCCTATGCCGCAGGTGCAGGCAGATCCGACCTTCGACCTTTATGACCATGGAATCTGATGTCAAACACAAGCAATTTTTAGAGGATTTCACCCGATTTCTGGCCCAATCCGTCGGAATCGGGTGAAATCGGCATTAACCCTACCTTCTTGTTGCCTAAACTTAAACCCCACCCCCTTCCCACAGCCTATCCCCAACCTTTCCCTCTCCGCAGCCTAACACTAAGTCCCTCCCATTATTGCCTAAACCTAATTCCCCCTTCCCTGCCCACCCGCAAGCCCCGCGTACTTGCCGATCGGTATCCTGATCTATTCAGAGTTCCGGCGCCGCTATTATGAGTGCAGTAAGCATGCCGGCATCGGCATATTAAACGCCGGAATGTAAACCGCATCCCCTCGCAAAATATACCAACACCTGTGCGGCATGAATCTTGCTGACGGGTCTGCCCACTTTTTCATTTAAGTCAACAAAAACGAGACCCATCTCTCATTTTTCAGTGCCACCCGCAGCAATGCCAGCTATAATGTAGTGCCCATGCCAAAAGCAAATAAAATCCGATAATTATCAGAACAAGATTCCATCTGCCTTGTAGATGCATGAGACGCTGAGATATCAGATTAATTAGATCTCAGAATCTGCCAATGAGCACCTCATTGTTGCATATTGTCTTAGTCACCCACACAGCTGTCAGCACCTGGCGTACAGCATCTTATTCTCTTGGAGCGGCACCCACACAGCTGTCAGCGCACCTCAAAAATCATCGCCACGATACACTCTGTCCGCGTCTGGTGCAAGCGCGTTGGAGCTGTCAGCGCACGCCCCATCCTGCCGCTGCAGCCACTGTCACTTCTCAGCATTAGCAAAATTTAATTAAGTCACCGATCTCAATCAGTGCCAGCTGAACCTTCTGATTGCCTTCGCAAAGTGTCAGAGAGGTTGGAGTCTGGCTGGTACCGACTGTGGTGACACCTCGCACTTAGGAAGGCAGACAAGAGCCGGGGATTTGTCAGACGTGCACAAGAGTGGCAATTTTACTCTCATCCGAGGAGGAGTGAATTATATGAAAGCGGCGTCCTGTCATCTGGAGATGGGTGGGGGTGGCGAGGGGGGGTTTAGCGAAAGGTATGAGACACCTCTTATTGTTTTCAAGAGACAATTAAATGAAAACTAGTTTGATGGGCTTAGGAAGACACTGCTGTGATTTTCGTCTCAACCATCACACAATCATGTCAGAACATCCAGCGAAGGTTAATAGTGTTTTTACTTTAAAGAACAGGCTTTAAGTGCGCGAGAGAGGAAGAGGTTGGACGATGGACGGAAAATCAGAAAGGGTTTGTTAGCAGTAATACTGATTGTACAGCCAGCAAAAGACAAAAATGGGGGACAACACCGGCTACTTTAAGATAAAAGGAGTACGATAAAAATGTATCATTTTAAAATTCCATAATGGTAACATAAGGCAATAATCATTTATGAAGTTTAGTGCACTACTGACATTAATGTACGCTTCCACATGGATCTTTCCCGTGCTACACTGTCTGGAGCAGGCGTGGCCAAACCGGTGCTCGAGATCTACCAACGTTTTCCATATCACCTAGCTGGTGCACAGCTGTAGTCATTACTAACTGTCACATTCCCCAGGTCACCTAGCTGGTGCACAGCAGTAGTCAATACTAACGGTCACATTCCCCAGATCACCTAGCTGGTGCACAGCTGTAGTCATTACTAACTGTCACATTCCCCAGGTCACCTAGCTGGTGCACAGCAGTAGTCAATACTAACGGTCACATTCCCCAGATCACCTAGCTGGTGCACAGCTGTAGTCAGTACTAACTGTCACATTCCCCAGGTCACCTAGCTGGTGCACAGCTGTAGTCATTACTAATTGTCACATTCCCCAGATCACCTAGCTGGTGCACAGGTGTAGTCAGTACTAACTGTCACATTCCCCAGATCACCTAGCTGGTGCACAGCTGTAGTCATTACTAATTGTCACATTCCCCAGATCACCAAGCTGGTGCACAGGTGTAGTCAGTACTAACTGTCACATTCCCCAGATCACCTAGCTGGTGCACAGCGGTAGTCATTACTAACGGTCACATTCCCCAGATCACCTAGCTGGTGCACAGGTGTAGTCAGTACTAACTGTCACATTCCCCAGGTCACCTAGCTGGTGCACAGCTGTAGTCATTACTAATTGTCACATTCCCCAGATCACCCAGCTGGTGCACAGGTGTAGTCAGTACTAACTGTCACATTCCCCAGATCACCTAGCTGGTGCACAGCTGTAGTCATTACTAATTGTCACATTCCCAAGACTACCTAGCTGGTGCACAGCTGTAGTCATTACAAACGGTCACATTCGCCAAATCACCTAGCTGGTGCACAGCTGTAGTCAGTACTAACTGTCACATTCCCCAGGTCACCTAGCTGGTGCACAGCTGTAGTCATTACTAATTGTCACATTCCCCAGATCACCTAGCTGGTGCACAGGTGTAGTCAGTACTAACTGTCACATTCCCCAGATCACCTAGCTGGTGCACAGCTGTAGTCATTACTAATTGTCACATTCCCCAGATCACCAAGCTGGTGCACAGGTGTAGTCAGTACTAACTGTCACATTCCCCAGATCACCTAGCTGGTGCACAGCGGTAGTCATTACTAACGGTCACATTCCCCAGATCACCTAGCTGGTGCACAGGTGTAGTCAGTACTAACTGTCACATTCCCCAGGTCACCTAGCTGGTGCACAGCTGTAGTCATTACTAATTGTCACATTCCCCAGATCACCCAGCTGGTGCACAGGTGTAGTCAGTACTAACTGTCACATTCCCCAGATCACCTAGCTGGTGCACAGCTGTAGTCATTACTAATTGTCACATTCCCAAGACTACCTAGCTGGTGCACAGCTGTAGTCATTACAAACGGTCACATTCGCCAAATCACCTAGCTGGTGCACAGCTGTAGTCATTACTAACTGTCACATTACCCAGATCACCTAGCTGGTGCACAGCTGTAGTCACTACTGTCACATTCCCCAAATGACCTAGCTGGTGCACAGCTGTAGTCATTACTAACTGTCACATTACCCAGATCACCTAGCTGGGGCACAGCCGTAGTCATTACTAACTGTCACATTCCCCACATGCCCTAGCAGGTGCACAGCTGTAGTCATTACAAACGGTCACATTCCCCAGAACACCTAGCTGGTGCACTACTGTAGTCATTACTAACTGTCACATTCCCAAGACTACCTAGCTGGTGCACAGCTGTAGTCATTACAAACGGTCACATTCGCCAAATCACCTAGCTGGTGCACAGCTGTAGTCATTACTAACTGTCACATTACCCAGATCACCTAGCTGGTGCACAGCTGTAGTCATTACTAAATGTCACATTACCCAGATCACCTAGCTGGTGCACAGCTGTAGTCATTACTAGCTGTCACATTCCCCAGATCACCTAGCTGGTGCACAGCTGTAGTCATTACAAACGGTCACATTCCCCAAGATCACCTAGCTGGTGCACAGGTGTAGTCATTACGGTCACATTCCCCAGATCACCTAGCTGGTGCACTACTGTAGTCATTACTAACTGTCACATTCCCCAGGTCACCTAGCTGGTGCACAGCTGTAGTCATTACTAACTGTAACATTCCCCAGATCACCTAGCTGGTGCACAGCTGTAGTCATTACAAACGGTCACATTCCCCAAATCACCTAGCTGGTGCACAGCTGTAGTCATTACTAACTGTCACATTCCCCAAATCACCTAGCTGGTGCACAGCTGTAGTCATTACTATTTGTCACATTCCCCAGTTCACCTAGCTGGTGATTCTCCAGGAGAAGACCAGGGAATAGATGCAGCTTGTCACAGATTTACCAATTCGTTAGGGAGACTCCTTGAAAAAGTAGCAATCTCCCCAACTCCCCTAAAGAGTCAAAAAATCTCCCTGATAGCAGGGGAGTTGGGGAGATTGCTACTCATTACAAAATGGTCACATTCCCCAAATCACCTAGCTGGTGCACAGCTGTAGTCATTACTAACGGTCACATTCCCCAGATCACCTAGCTGGTGCACTACTGTAGTCATTACTAACTGTCACATTCCCAAGACTACCTAGCTGGTGCGCAGCTGTAGTCATTACAAACGGTCACATTCGCCAAATCACCTAGCTGGTGCACAGCTGTAGTAACTACTGTCACATTCCCCAAATTACCTAGCTGGTGCACAGCTGTAGTCATTACTAACTGTCACATTACCCAGATCACCTAGCTGGGGCACAGCCGTAGTCATTACTAACTGTCACATTCCCCACATCCCCTAGCAGGTGCACAGCTGTAGTCATTACAAACGGTCACATTCCCCAGAACACCTAGCTGGTGCACTACTGTAGTCATTACTAACTGTCACATTCCCAAGACTACCTAGCTGGTGCACAGCTGTAGTCATTACAAACGGTCACATTCCCCAAATCACATAGCTGGTGCACAGCTGTAGTCATTACTAACTGTCACATTACCCAGATCACCTAGCTGGTGCACAGCTGTAGTCATTACTAACTGTCACATTACCCAGATCACCTAGCTGGTGCACAGCTGTAGTCATTACTAACTGTCACATTACCCAGATCACCTAGCTGGTGCACAGCTGTAGTCATTACTAACTGTCACATTACCCAGATCACCTAGCTGGTGCACAGCTGTAGTCATTACTAGCTGTCACATTCCCCAGATCACCTAGCTGGTGCACAGCTGTAGTCATTACTAACTGTCACATTACCCAGATCACCTAGCTGGTGCACAGCTGTAGTCATTACTAGCTGTCACATTCCCCAGATCACCTAGCTGGTGCACAGCTGTAGTCATTACTAACTGTCACATTACCCAGATCACCTAGCTGGTGCACAGCTGTAGTCATTACTAACTGTCACATTCCCCAGATCACCTAGCTGGTGCACAGCTGTAGTCGTTACTAGCTGTCACATTCCCCAGATCACCTAGCTGGTGCACAGCTGTAGTCATTACTAACTGTCACATTACCCAGATCACCTAGCAGGTGCACAGCTATAGTCATTACTAACTGTCACATTTTAAAACCTGCTGCATTCATTCCTACTATAGATCCACAGGTTGTCTGAGAAACATGAACTTTTGGTAGATCTTGAGGACAGGTTTGGCAATCCCTGGTCTGGACAATACCGGGGTGAAGAACTCAGTATTAACTTTCAGGGGGAATACCCTATCACACGGGATCACTGGATAATAGGCTAAGTCTAAATAGCCACAATAAGCCAGAAGGAGCTATGGCTTACAGGGGATTTGTTTTGCCTTTCTCAGGCAGGCACAGCCAAATCCCCATAAACCAGCCCCGTTTTCCTGCTTTAGACGAAAATGTGTCTTATCAGGCAATCCATCATAATAGCCGATTACAAACAACGGTGAAACGGGGGGAAAACAAGTAAAACAACAGCTGTGTTTCTGCTCCCGGATCATTGGGCGAAATTTACTAAGATGGGAATTCTATTTCACATAAGATGTTGCTATGGGCAACCAATCTAATTATTGATGTATTTAACACCTTCTAGTTAGTATATACAGTCACTCGGTTGCGGAAACCCTGCCCATCTCCGTTTAAGAGAGACGGGCAGGGTAAGGGGGGGGGTGCAGGGAGGCGGTGGGGACCAGCGACGGTGGACGGAGAGGCGACGGACGGCAGCAAGGAGCTCCATCAGAATGGGGCGAGCGTGCCCCCATCGGACGCAATAATGAGCAGCACTACATCTGTAAGTTGGATTTCCTTCCCCAACCAAGAACATAACAGTTGCATAGTAGGGGTAAGGCGCTATCAGGGAGATTTTTTGACTCTTTAGGGGAGTTGGGGAGATTGCTACTTTTTCAAGGAGTCTCCCTAACGATCAGGGAGAATTGGTAAATCTGGGACAAGCTGCATCTATTCCCTGGTCTTCTCCTGGAGAATCATAAAGTAGTCAAGTACGTCTACACCCCACTGATCAACTGCTGCTACAGATGCATAGAATACATAAGAAAAGCTGCGCAAACACTTGTCAAGCAGACATTAAATAGCTTTTTTAATGCATAATGTGTTTTTAATCAAGGACGGACTTGTGCCAGCCAGGCGCACTTTAAACAAGTCATTTTAGCTGACATCCTATTTATGCGTTGAACACAAGTGGCACACTCCGCTCGCCAGATACCCGTGGCTTTCTGCTGCAAACAGGCCACGCCAGCGATGAAAGTCTCCTTAGAATAAGCCCTATAATGGCTGTAAAATTCCTGGGAAGGGAGCCAGCACACTATAAACATGGCTGTAACATCCAATCACAGGCACATACCGCGGGAAGAGGGCTCGAGATGGCACGGTGTGCTGCCGGCAGAAAGAACGGCGCTGTTAGCGGCAAAATTCATTAGTGACACTTGTGTCAGATGTATGAAAGGATCTGTGTCAGTCTCAGAGAAACCAGGTCCCATCTGGTTTAACAAGTGTTCAAATGGGAGCGGGCGACATTAATGCGGAGGTTTAAATACAGACAAACAACACGGAACCGCTGTTTTTCCGCTGACTTGTAGATTCGAAGGGACAGGTTAATCCAACCTATATTTTATCATTAAAGACACGTGAAATTGCATTTGGTGGCAGGGCTGCGAGCAGCTTTAATTAAACAATTAACCGCACCAAATGCCAATTATCAACCGAACCATTAACCAATTAACGCCGCCATGGTTGGCAAGCCGCTGGTGTTCACGCCATAAAGACAGGGAACATTTGTCTCAACATCCACCAGTGAGCTGACTGTGACAATTACCAATTACATGAAATATTTCCGAAACCCTCTAGTTTCCTCACATAATGAACCATACGTTATTTGTGTAACGTACATTCTTTGCAAATAAAGATTTGCCAGCTCTCTGGGGCGATACCAAAAGCGTAACTCCCCTCTTTACATAGCAAGGGGTTGAGCTACAAAAGTAGAACCATCGGAACAGAGCTCCAGACCCCTATTTACTAAGCCTTAGCAAGTGATAACGTAGACAGAGATAAAGTAGCAACCAACCAGCCCCCAACTGCCATGTTAGAGGATGTGTTAAAAAAATGAGAGGAGCTGGTTGGTTGGTTGGTTGGTTCTCTTTCTTCACTTTATCTCGATTCATTGCTTAGTAAATAGACCCTTTGTAGCTGGTTCACTCGCAAAGGCAAATTCCTTCTCAAATGGACAAAAACATGCTGCACTGCAGGTGGGGCAGATGTAACATGTGCACAGACAGTTAGATTTGGGTGAGTTATTTTGTTTCTGTGCAGGGAAAACACTGGCTGCTTAATTTTTACACTGCAATGCAGATCTAACTTTGCAGTAAAACCCCACCCAAATCTAATTCTCTCTGCGCAATTTACATTGCCCCCTCCCCCCTGCAGTGCGCATGGTTTTGTCCATTTGAGAAGGAATTACCTTTGCGAGTGAACCAGAATAATGGCCCATGTTTGAGCCAAACAACAAATGAACACATACATCATACCGGCCAAACACTCTGCTCGATGTATCGCACCTTTGCACAATTTGGCGGTAAACCCCCGCACTTTCTGCACGCTGTGTAATAAATCAGATGGGACTACTGCGCTGATATATCACTCCGATATACGACCGATATGTCGCGATCAGGGTCGGATTATCGGCGAGGCCGACGCTGGCGGCCCCACACTGCAGCATTGCGGTAGTCCTTATATCTGCATTTTACAATGAATACATTCCATGTTCAATGAACATTCATGTTGACACACTGTCAATGTCAACATTTTCCAGCTGTCAACATTGTAAATAACAACAACGTGACTGCTGATATCTATCCCTGGAAAACTGTCCTTTATTGAAAAGTAACAGATGGAGTAAGTAGAAGAAATGAAAACCGTGAGAATTACAGTACATGAAGTGTAGGAAAACTATAATGGGGAACAATATGGATGACTTTGTAAAAGACCAATAAAATGAAGCCAGTAGGGACAAACTGTCCATGGAACTGTAAGGTGCCTGACCACCAACCACTGCATTGCCCAACTGTGCCAGAGAAGTGACTGGTGACATCACACAGTGATCAGACCAACCAGTAGAACAGTCTACCAGTACAGATCAGCAGAGACCACTAGCACAACCAGTCCTGGGTCTAAGAATAAAGTCCGGGCCGAGTGACTCAGTCAGTGCTCGCCACCGGAGGGGATCTGGCAAGCGCTGGAGCTGCATGAGAGGTGCTCCTTCTGTGGTAATGACTGCACCTGTGCACCAGCAGATATGAAAATGTGCCAGTTGGTAATGACTGCACCTGTGCACCAGCTGATCTGAAAATGTGACAGTTAGTAATAACTGCACCTGTGGCGCCAGCGGATCTGAAAATGTGAGTTAGTAATGACTGCACTTGTACACCAGCTGATCGGAAACCGTGAGTGTTAGTAATGACTGCACTTGTGCAACAGCTGATCTGAACATGTGACAGTTAGTAATGACTGCACTTGTGCAACAGCTGATCTGAACATGTGAGTTAGTAATGACTGCACCTGTGCACCAGCTGATCTGAAACCGTGACAGTTAGTAATGACTGCACTTGTGCAACAGCTGATCTGAACATGTGAGTTAGTAATGACTGCACCTGTGCACCAGCTGATCTGAAACCGTGAGTGTTAGTAATGACTGCACTTGTGCAACAGCTGATCTGAACATGTGACAGTTAGTAATGACTGCACTTGTGCACCAACTGATCTGAAAATGTGAGTTAGTAATGACTGCACCTGTGCACCAGCTGATCTGAAACCGTGACAGTTAGTAATGACTGCACTTGTGCAACAGCTGATCTGAACATGTGACAGTTAGTAATGACTGCACTTGTGCACCAGCTGATCAGAAAATGTGACAGTTAGTAATGACTGCACCTGTGCACGAGCTGATCTGAAAATGTGACAGTTAGTAATGACTGCATTTGTGCACCAGCTGATCTGAACATGTGACAGTTAGTAATGACTGCATTTGTGCACCAGCTGAAAAGAAAGCAGAATAAATACAACATTAAGTAGATATAAATGCGATTCTTAGGGTCAATTATGTGGTAAAGGGCAGGATTTGCTTCTGTTTGTACACATTTTATAATTGCCAGCCACCAGCACAGGGTTGCCGACTTTTACAATCTCTTCTCCGGGATAAGCCCAGAGAGGAGACTGTCAGCAGAACTGCGGGGGGCGGGGTCTGAGATCGGCATCATCTAGCCCCGCCCCCATTATGCCAAATACTGGGGTTTGGGGACTCTCCCGGCTAATCTAGGTTTTGCCCATAAATAATTAACCATAAATAATTTGAATTAGTCCCGGACCACCAACCCAGGGCACCCCTGCAAGCGTCCCGAGGCACCCCAGGGAGCAACAGCACACAGTTTGGGATCCACTGGCTTAGCTAATAATGCCTAAATGAATTCAGAAGCGATACAGCTTTAAAAAGAAAGGGAATTAAAATGCAGTGACATTTCTGATTAATAGCAGCAAATGTCAAATGAATAACACTCACAAAAATATTTGTTAAAAGAGATGCGATCTAAGCCAAAGAAAGCACGAGCCCTGCTGTACCCATCATGCAGCCTCGCACTTCACCAATGTGGGCAGGCTGAGGCGGAGAGCAGCGCTGGAAGCCAGTGGGTATTTTTGGCAGCGTTTCAACATTGGGGTACTTGTACTAAGCCCCACAAATAAGCCCTGAGTTGCTCCAGCCGAGTCCTGAAACAATTTATGACTTTAATAACCCCAGGGTCCCTGGTGTGCCAACATGCAATTTTCTCTGGGTAACCGTGATCCAGGTCTGTTAAAATGAAAACATAAATCAGGATTATTAGCGTTTGTGCTGCGTGGCTGTGTTCTGTGCTAATCCTACAGCCAGGCTGCCAACGCTGTGTGCCGGAGGGAGACCTGCAGCTATTTGTGTTTGAATGCCCACCAGCCCATTCCGCGTTTGGTTTATTTACACTGCTGTTTAACCCTCTCACGTGCCAGGCGCTTTCTCCATACGCTCCAGCTGAAAAGTCGGAGCACTAAGGGGCCTGTATATCATGGCTGGTTGCGGCATATTGCAACAATAAAGAATCCTTTTCCAGGGATATTTAACAGAAAATCTGGAAAGAGACCCAGGAAAGGCATTTGCACTGCAGTCAGGTGGCAATAACTTTGCTGCCGGTCACAGCCGTCACTAGATGTTTCGGTAACCGGGGCCAGAAAACAAAAACCACCCACCCTATTTTTAAACGTTAATTTATAATATATATATATATATATATATATATATATTTTACACTCATTTATAGAACACTTATACTTACAGAACACTTCCATACTCAGGACTTTCAGTGACATACTCCTTTATTTAAAGCACGCATTTTAAAATACGGGCAGGATTCAAACCAATGGCCTTCCATACTGCAGTCTGACACCTTACTCACGGAGCGGTTTGCTCCTGCATATTAGGAAGTATAACAGTATTTTGAAATGTGCACCTTAAATAAAATAGTGTGTGACTGTAGGTGCCAAGAGACTTAAGGAACATGACAGAGAGATGGGGTCGGCCAAGTTATCCCGGGGATTAAAGAGGAGAAAGTTGAAATTGAGATTGATTAAAACTGAATATTGACAGGTGCAGCAGAACAGCGCCCCCTGTCTTGCGACGCCCTGTTTGGTGGCACGTGTCGCACCATCCTAGTTATGGCCCCGCTTATGATTATGACACGAAGAAAAAAAGCTATAGGAATGCCACATTCACTTGCCAAGGAGGATTACATGCTCATTGCCATGGTGGCGTGAATTGGTCTTTGTCATGGGGGTGCGTAATGCTCATTGCCACAGAGGTGCAAAATGCTCATTGCCACAAGGACGCAAAATGCTCATTAACACAGGGGTGCAAAATGCTAATTGTCACAGGGGTGCAAAATGCTTGTTGTCACAGGGGCGCAAAATGATCATTGTCACAGGGGCGCAAAATGCTCATTGTCGCAGGGGCGCAAAATGCCCGTTGCTACAGGGGCACAAAATGCTCGTTGCCACAGGGGCACAAAATGCCCGTTGCCACAGGGGCGCAAAATGCTTGTTGCCACAGGGGCGCAAAATGCTCGTTGCCACAGGGGCACAAAATGCCCGTTGCCACAGGGGCGCAAAATGCTTGTTGCCACAGGGGCGCAAAATGCTTGTTGCCACAGGGGCGCAAAATGCTCGTTGCCAAAGTGGCGCAAAATGCTATTTGCCAAGGGGTAGCATGTGACAGCTGGTCAGAGAGTGATGGGCAGCCTGGCCCCGACTGTATTCAGAGCAGGTCTGCGACTATTTCAAATTTTGCATGGTGGCTCCTGATTGGCTGCCTGATAGGAAAAGCTTTACTAAAAAATAATAATAATAATAATAATAATAATAATAATAATAATAATAAAGATATTATGGTTTCAGTATTATTTCTTTCATTGTGACTTTTGCCTTTATGTAAACATGCAAAGTGCCATTCGCATGAAATCATTTCCTTGGCAATCCAGCACACAAACCAGAGGGAATCAAGTGACATCTGCAAGGCACAACGTTACTGGCCCAGCATTGCTTCACTAGGCATCGATGACATCACTGCCACATTTATTGTAAGTGCATCAGTGAGGTCACTACTAGATATAACATTGGGCTGATTCCAGCGAGGATCCAGGAGGGGCATCGCCATTGTCTGTGGCTACAGCTGTGCCAGCAGGCCTATCAACAGTGTCAACAGTGTCTAGGTCGACAGGCAATAGACATGGTGAAAGTGTCGACACACACAAAATGTTGCCATGAAAATGGTTGACACAGGAAAATGTAGCCATGTATTTTTCATGTTTTTTTTTGTTGGTGCCTGTGTCTACATAGACACGGTATAAGTGTAGCGCGTGTGATCGCCATGCTTAGTGCACAATTTTATTCTCCCTCTATGCCCCTGGGATGGTGAAGTAAGAACAAGTCGGTAAAAAAAAATCATGAAAAACTCATGTCAACCTTTTTTCATGTTGACGTGAAGCAAGGTGACCTTTTGCATGCGTCGAACAATGGTGTTCGACCTATTGATTGCCGACCGAATGACCACATACCCCTAGGTTCTGCCACTCCAATGATCAGCGGACATCGATTATCTGCAATTTGTTGGGGTGTCGACAAAAAGGCGTGATGTTACAAAACTACCAACTCGCCGGGCCGACCATTTTTGGGATGGAATCGATAAATCGAGAATTTCCAACCCTGGCAGAATGCGGCAGTAGCCTGATACGGGCCTGTCGTTTTTGCCCCTTTAGATGCCACACAAATAGGAAGTGAAATCTTTGGGCAGCACTTGTAGATGCAGAGCGGAGACAGAGTTAAACCATGTGTCCAGACAGGTGTTCCTGAAACCTCATCCCGACTTGAGTACCCGGAGGACAGCATGTGCACAGAGCTCTGAAATAAAGAGATTAGGACGTAATATAATGTCTTAAAGAGAAAACCCCGCAGTAAATAACAAAGGATTCTATTGTTCTCAAAAGAGAAATATAGTCTGTGTTCATACCGATAGGGGGAAAGACAAATGTATATCAAAGGCAGCAACCGTCACGCTCATAATAAACTTTTATCTTTTTATTATGCTGAAACAAATATTTGTTGCAAGTGGAATACAAAATAAGTAGGGCAGTTAGAAAAAAATGTTAGTCTGTTGGATAAATGCTTCTGTCTCTGCACCAGGCAACTGTGCCCGCCACAGCCACCTAGCCACAGTGGTGCCATGGCCACCAAGCAATGGTACCAGCCACAGGCACCAAGCAACGGTACCGGCCACAGGCACCAAGCAACGGCACCAAGCAACGGCACCGCCACAGGCACCAAGCAACGGCACCGCCACAGGCACCAAGCAACGGCACAAAGCAACGGCACCGCCACGGGCACCAAGCAACGGCACCGCCACAGGCACCAAGCAACGGCACCGCCACAGGCACCAAGCAACGGCACCGCCACAGGCACCAAGCAACGGCACCGCCACAGGCACCAAGCAACGGCACGGCCACAGGCACCAAGCAACGGCACCAAGCAACGGCACCGCCACAGGCACCAAGCAACGGCACCGCCACAGGCACCAAGCAACGGCACAAAGCAACGGCACCGCCACGGGCACCAAGCAACGGCACCGCCACGGGCACCAAGCAACGGCACCGCCACAGGCACCAAGCAACGGCACCGCCACAGGCACCAAGCAACGGCACCGCCACAGGCACCAAGCAACGGCACGGCCACAGGCACCAAGCAACGGCACCGCCACAGGCACCAAGCAACGGCACCGCCACAGGCACCAAGCAACGGCACGGCCACAGGCACCAAGCAACGGCACGGCCAAAGGCACCAAGCAACGGCACGGCCAAAGGCACCAAACAACGGCACGGCCACAGGCACCAAGCAACGGCACGGCCACAGGCACCAAGCAACGGCACCGACACAGGCACCAAGCAACGGCACCGACCAGGCCAGCCAGCTGTGTGAATGGAGTAACCCAGATCATGCTATACGCATACAGAAAGCCGGGTCACCAGCGCTACGAAAAAAGGTCATCTCTAAACACTGGCAGAAGGAAGAAACGACAGATCGACATATCAAGTAGCCGATCGGTAAGATTATATACTTCGAGTAATCGGCCGCTCGGACGGTGGATATCTGGGGTATGCGTGTGCCCAGCTTTAGGGATTCTATGTAATGATGTAGTGTTCTGTTCTGAAGTCATATGAAGCAGTTAGTTATCTATATAACACAGTAGGGTGCCGGACGGGGTCCCGACAGTCATTAACCCGACGTCGGGATCCAGACTGTTAAAACACCGACGGACGGGTTCCTGACGACCGTCGGCTATTTTCCCTCGTGGGGGTCCACGACCCCCATAGAGGGAGAATAGAATAGGTGGTGAGAGTAGCTCACCACAGTGCCCGAAAGGGGCTTTGTTGCGCTGGCCACGCTATCTGACACCGGCCAGTCGGGATAATGACTGTCGTGATCCCGACTGTCGGTGAAACATACCACACCCACACAGTAATGGAGGATGACATGTCCTGAAGTTGACATCAGGAGTACACTACACACAGCCGACATGCTGCACTGTGGGGGACAGAAGGGAGCCGCGGATGGGGTAAGGTAAGTGTAGGGACTGGACGTGGTGAGGAAAGCCCCCTGGACCAGGTGAACTTCTGGTCCAAAATACCGGTTATACCTATACCTAACCTAGAGGTGGCAAATATGGTGTCAGGTTTTGCGCCAGCTTTTCTTCAATATTTGCCTTTAATACACAGAAACAAATAGGTCATTGGCTGCTCACATTAGAAACCCATTAGCGTTACGTTCACATAACTGCAGCAAGTTCCTGAGGTCATTTATGAAGAGCTCCGCAAAATTAACTTCCCAAATCCACCTAAATTTGTGCCAAAACGACTGGCGGTTCTCGCTGCATTTCCTGAGGCGCAGAGGACTGCACAGATAACGGAATAAGATGGGGGCAGTGAGGCGCATAGACATTTGTGGCCCTGTGCAGAAAACATTTATATGTGCGGAACATCATTACCCAAATAAGGGGAAAACACAGATGGAGCCCTCCACATCTAGCCCTTTAATAGGATTACTCTGATAATCCGCTACTGTATTGTTCTATGTATTGTATTGCTGCTGAGAACAATAGGATAGCCATGGTGAGCCACGACCTAAGGAACAGAGTTGAGAGGGGCTCCAACTGTATGAGCTTTTTTGGGGGTCTTCGTGTGCGGAGGTCCGCATGACCTTCTGCACCAGCCCAATTTGCATTCTGGCAAATATAGTTTCTTTTAGATGAACTGTGATGTAAAAGTCAACAAAGCTTCAAAACACACAAATATAATAAATCCTTCTCCTCTCTGAATTGGACAGGTTGCATTATCTTCAGCGTTACCTCAGTTTTCAAAATGGCCGCCTACAGCTGACTAGCAGCATAAGCGGGATTCTTGTAGATCAAGCACATCAGCGACCATTTCTACAGCCGTTTAGAGGTTGTAATTAAAGTGTCGCTTCAGCCCTAGACAAGCCTTTTTATTTTGTTCATCTGCCTAACAAGACGTGTGGGGCGTTTGTGGTTTCCAGTTTGCTACAGATGGAGTAATAAATATTTAAAACACTGAGGTGTGAGAAATACCTTATGGTTATGCAGATCAGCAGGCTGGGTTGGCGCGTTACACCGCTCGGCACAGCTTGTAGGATCACTGGGGAAGACTAACAGCGTCTTTCATGTATTCGGTTAGTCCTCCAGAAGTGAATAACTGAACTAACTCTATCTAAGTAGTTTCCAAACTTCCTGTATTAACCATGAGAGGGCTGACGAACATTGTAGCTATAATACTGGGCGGGAATGGGTCATGGTGTCGACACCATGAAGGCCGACAGGGCGTAGGTTGACACATGAAATGTCGACATGGCTAATGAGAAGTTCGACAGCCAAAAAGGTCAACAAGTGTTTTTCACAGTTTTTGTCCCAAATGTCGACATAAGTTGACATAGACACTGTAACAGTGCACCGCTGGGCTCGCCATGATTCGGGCCCGTTGGCTTGCTGCACTCGGCACACTATTATATTCTCCCACCACGCCCTAGAGCAAGGGTAGGCAACTGGCGGACTGCGGTCCATCTCCGGACTGCAAAGGGCAGAAATGCGGACCGTCGAGATGTGGCCATTATATCACTGATGCTTCTCATGGCCCCATTAAATAATTAACTCTCTGCATAATTTATTCCCAAGTAGGGTACCGATTGGCTCCTCAAGGTTTAAATCCCAAACAGGGACTATTGTCAGTAAATGCAGATCCTGCATCATTTAGCAACTGGCATTAAGAGGATGGGGGAGGCTACCCATTCCCAACCAGTGGTACAGCTCCTGTCAGATGCAAATCAAACATTGATAAGATTGTCTTTGAAGCCTTGGAATACTTTTTTGCCTAATAAAAACCTTATTTTCAAGCCGATAAAGTGCTATCTCTGGATGAAAGAAGTTTGTTGCCCTTTTGGAAGAATAATTTACTATTGAAATAGGATCATCTGTTTAAGATTCAAAAGAAAAATCAGTGATGATCAATCAGATAGCAATGGGGGAGATGTGATTTCTGAAGCCATCTGAATAATTGCCATGATTTATACACATTCAGTGTTCCTAAGAATGTACTTAAAGCTCCGTCACAACTAAAATGAACATTAACTGTTTATTTATTAGCGCCTCTATCATTTTTTTTTTTAATTATTGGATTAATCTGAAATCTATGGCGTTCCCTTTAAATGGAAAAATGAATATAACTTGTGTTTGACATTTTACTTCAATAGCACATCAATAATCATAGAAGTACAGTTGGAAGAACCACCGACTTAAGCTGGCCATACACCTAAAGATTTATTGTGCGATCGGGTTGGTTGAAACAAAAAACCTGGTAATTTATAAGAGCAAATGACCGTTGTCCATTTGTTTCGAAATGCTGGAAAACCGCCAAAAAACGGTCATTCAGACCTTGCCAGATTTTAGTTCTAACCAGCCAGATTGGACAATAAATCTTTAGGTGTATGGCAAGTTGACAATCAACAGAACCTTGTTTTCTGATTTACTGTAAATCTTCTTTTAAAGGAAATGATATTCCTTTTTCGGGTTACTTAACTACATAAATGATATCCAGGCGTTCAGGATGCTTGCGTTCAAAAGGCCGACCCCAGCATCCCAATACGGAGAATCCCAACAGGGGCTCCAAATGTACCCTGACCCTTTCCCCCTACAGCCCCTTTCCCTGTCTTGCAGCAGCCTAACCGTTACTCTCCACACATGTGCCTAAACCTAGCCCCCCCTCGCTGCAGCCTGGGCCATTCCCATGCAAATGCGGGTGGTCTTCACTGACTTATATTTGCGAGCACAGGAGAAATCGTTCGATGGATGTTGACAGTACATCCATGATGTATTTCGCACATCAAGATCCCTCGCTGATTTCCATGATTATCCTAATTGTGTTTGGCAAGACGATCAGTTTCTTTGGACACAAAAGTAGTCTCCTAGTGATGGATCCGTAAAAACAAATTTCTAAGACAATCCTACTGACGAGATTAATTTCTGACATTATCCGCGTTCTCACCTTCCTTCTGTGAGAGATTTTAGCCTAGATTACCGTTTTGCAGTTTTAAAAGCCGCATCGCCACAGGATTTCCGGGGAACAGTGGTATAATGAGGTGGGGGTAGAACTTAGTGAAACAGATTAGACAAAACGGTAAATCATCAAAGAAAAACATACACAGTACCTTTCCCAGGAACAGTACAAGAAAACAAAGGCAACAGAAAATCGTAACGCACATATCACTGGCAATATGTATTCTATGGAGGGTTACTTCACACAGGAACCTCTTTTGTAGACTACTCTCTAGAAGGCACATGTGGATTAATGTTTATTGGATGTACAGTCCAGATCCCCAAACCACACAGTGGGTAAGATACCATGGGGATGATGTATCAGGCAGTGATAAGTTGACCAGTAGAGCAGATGCCCATACCAGCCAATCAGAATCTACCAGCCATTTTATGTTATAGGCTATGTTTAAAAGAAATGACAGGAGCTGATCGCTTGGTACTTTGTCTTCGCTGAATTTACCTCTCTCCGATGCTTAGTACATACAGCAGACCCCTTCATCACATGTTCTCACTGGGCTCCCTGAACCCTTCCTTCCAAATGAAGATTTGTTTCCCTCTAGACTCAACTGAAAAGTCTTTAAAAGCCTGATCAAAGTAGAAGTCTTTCAAGATGGGAAGCTGGTGGCCCCACCGGACGTCCACCACGTCTATGAATTCCAAACCTACTGCAGCCTACCACATTGGAACTATCCACAAAAACATCACTTATGGTGCAGGCTTTTCAAAGTGAACTAGTTCTATAGGAAGGTCTGTGTGTGTTGCATGGAATCTCTGTACTATATTTGCTTAGAACAGAGAAGCTGTGTGGTTTTCGGCCTCACATCACAAATTAATGTGATATGCACCTGAATGGTTTGGCTAGAGTAAATGATAGGGCAGAGAGAGACTCAGTATAAAGGTCACACCTTGGCTGTGCCCGATCCTGGTCCTTGGCCAACGAGGTGCCTCCTGAGTTTCCTCCCCACTAATGGCAGGATCATACACCACCAGCTCACCCTCCCCAACCTGGCTAACCTCGCTCTCAGACATCCTCAAAACAGACAATAAACAGGGAAAAATAAAATGACAGACAAACAAACACCCCCCCCACACACACACACACACAGACAAAATACTGGGAAAAATCACAAACTACAGAAAAATAGACTACCTTATAAGACTATAATGGAGACAAGACAACTTACACACAGTACATACTCTCAACAATCACAAATAGAACACCACAACTCACACCAGCTCCTCACACCACTCTCTCCAAGCCTCAAACACCCTAGACCCGGGTTATATATATATATATATATATATATATATATATATATATATATATATATATATATATATATCCTGTGTTCACTGATGCCTTGAAATGACCCAGATAGAACAGAGAGCGGCACTCGACGGATTTGAAGAAAAAATCACTGTTTAATTTTTAAGAGATACAAGTGGCCTCATCATCGACGTTTCAAGTCTCGGTCGCCTTTTCATCATGATGCGCCCAAAGTGCATATAGTGGAGATCCCACGAATACCTTTAAAAAGGAACTAGACGCAGTTCTGATACAATCACAACAACAGGGACATGTCAGCAATAAAGTCTTTAAAACATTGACCCAGGACCATCCTATAAGCCCAGTAATTTACACTATTACAAAAGTTCATAAAGACCCAGGCAACCCACCAGGCAGACCTATCATTTCTGCCCAGGTGTCGCTTTTCCAACCCATATCACAATTCCAGGACTGCCTAATACAACCTTACATAGTGACGCAAAAGACTTTCCTCAAAGATACAACAAAACTGCTATTAAAAATCAATGAACTACAATATCTACCTCAGCACATCACTTTATGCACTTTATATGTAAAAACCTATATACGGTCATACCTCATGCACAAACACTTACAACTATGAGTATTTTTTATATACAGAGTGAACTTTTCGGCATTGGATATACCCGTTTCTGGAACTGTTAGAATTAACACTAGCAAAGAATTATTTTATCCAGAACGGGGCTTATTATCTCCAACTGTCTGGCTGCTCAATGGGGTCAAATGTTTCCCCTTTCCTGGCGAACGTTTATATGTTTGAACAGGAACGAAATGTCTTTCACAGATATAGCAATTAGCCAAAAAATCATCATGTACACACGCTACATAGATGATCTGCCGATCATATGGACAGGGTCGAAAGAAGAACTCATCGACATGATCAATAACATCAATTTGCAGAATCACCCCCATTAAGTTTACATACAGCATGGACAATCATTAGGTCCATTACCTGGATGTTACGATCGAATGGATTAATCACCAATTGGTAACATCGGTTTACCACAAAGACACTGATCGAAATACTTTTCTCAAATACAGCAGCAACCATCCTCCAGCTTTGAAACGGAGTCTTCCAAAATCACAGATGTTGAGAGCAGCCCAGATAAACAGTGATAACACCAGATTAAACCAAGAACTGGACAGCATGATTTCTAAGTTTTCAGCCAGGGGATATAACTTTGCCAAATTGACAAAACAAAAAACACAAGTGTTACAAATGACCCGCTCAGAACTACTACAAAGTAAAACAACCAAAGCAATACCCGAAAAAATACTTGTTGTGACGACATATGGTCCAGCTACCAGAGTCTTACCTAGAGCACTGAAAGCGTTTTGGCCACTGGTCCCATCCGACAAACAACTACCGGGCTTCAAGAATAAATCCATTATGCCCAGTTTCAAGAGGGGCAGGAACCTGAGGGGCATGTTGGTCAAGACTAACATCACGCAAAATCCAGCACCCCCACTGTTCAATATCCAGACCAAAAAACCGGGGTGTTATAGATGTCCATCCTGCACCACATGTAGTCATGTGGAGGCAGGGTCTACTTTTCAACATCCTACCACGGGCCAAACATATCGAATTAGATGTGTGGTACATTACAGGACCTCATTTATCATCTCAATCACTGGTTCCTAACCCTGGTCCTCAAGTACCCCCAACAGTGCACGTTTTCCAGGTCACCCAGTAGGTGCACTCATTATTCAGGCACATTTTAAAAGATCCACAGGTGGAGCTAATTATGTGACTTGTGATTCTGTGAGGAGACCTGGAAAACATGCACTGTTGGGGGTACTTGAGGACCAGGGTTGGGAACCACTGATCTATATAATAATATGTCCATGTGAAAAATATTATGTAGGACAAACCATCGTTAATCTAAGGGTCAGAATGGCACTACATCGCTTAGCAATTACATCGTGCCTACAAGGCAAAAACATCAATCAACCCGTTGCCAGACATTTTAAATCAACCGGACACAAATTATCGTATTTGAAGTGTAAAATCATCGATCACGTCCCACTGCCTTATGGGGGGGGGGGGTGACAGACAAAAATTGTTGTCCCAGAAGAGAGAATCCCAGTGGATCTTTAGGTTGAATACGCTAGCCCCAAGGGGATTTAATGAGATGATAGCTTGGAATGTTTTTATTTAAAAGTAGTCTGAGATACCGGTAACGTCCCTTGAAAATGGTTTGCTATACATTACGGTAGTATTTTGAACTTATTGCATAGAATACCAAAGAATAAGTTTGTATATGAATGTGCTTATAAGTACACAATGGGCCTTATTCTAGTTCACTCTTTCTGACAAAATCCTTCTTAGATGGACAAAACCATGTGCACTGCAGGTGGGGCAGATGTAACTTGTGCAGAGAGAGTTAGACTTGGGTTAGTTATTTTGTTTCTGTGCAGGGTAAATACTGACTGCTTTATTTTTACACTGCAATATAGATCTCACTTTGAATTTAAACCCCACCCAAATCTAACTCTCTCTGCACAAGTAACATCTACCCCACCTGCAGTGCACATGGTTTTGTCCATCTAAGAAGGATTTTGTCAGAAAGAGTGAACTAGAATAAGGCCCATAGTGCATAGCCAATAGATTACAATACTTATTGTAATCCAAATTTCTGCAATATACGTATCCCACAATAATTACACAAACACTTCACATAGTAACTACTCACACTTGTAATTTATTTAGGTTTGTTAGCACACTTTCTCCAACTAATTATTTTGTTGGTCTTATTGTTTTTTCTAGCAGAGATGCGCTCCAGACAGACACGGAAGACTAGCGTCCTAGGTAGCCATGGCAACAGCTGCACGTCACAGGTGAGCTGAGCCGCGGCACCCGGAAGCAGCACCCGCCGACGCTGGAGCTAGTCACAGTTCAGCTACTTAAAGGTAAGAGAGCAGTCAGCTCTGTTTTATTTATCCACACTCGCACTATATGCACTTTGAGCGCATCCTGATGAACAGGCTACTAAGCCTTGAAACATCGATGATGATGACACTTGTATCAATTAAAAATTAAACAGTGATCTTTTCTTCAAACCCGTTGAGTGCCGCTTTGTTGTTTAGGTGTGTGTGTGCAATAGTATAGTAGGGTGTTTTTGAGACAGCGGCTCCCCACTGGCGGAGGTCACGACACAGGAAAACAGGAGGCTGGGTAGTGATAGGGGTGTGTGGGCATACTGGGGACTAAAGGGGAGGGTGGGGGACACTGTGCAGCTTCTGCCAGTGGGTGAGGGTCCAGCGTGGCAGTACAGGAGTACAGGACGGTGGCCCTGAGTCAGTGTCTCCTCCTAGTGGGTGGGAGAGAGCAGGAGGGTGGGTGGTAAAGCATGAAAGGGGAATGTGGGCAACACAGGGTGAGCGGGTCCCACTGGCGGAAGTTACAGGGCAGGAGAACAGGAGGCAGGGCAGTGATAGAGGTGTTTGGGCATGAGGGGTAGTAAAGGTTTTTGGCTGTTGCAGAGTAGGGATGGGCATTGGTGCAAACGCCATCGATGGTTGGCATTGATGGTGATTTTGCACTCTGCCATCGATAGTAGTAAAATATTACTTGGATAACCGTTGATTGTTGTAGCTATCGATGGTCATGCATTAGATCTGACTGAATAGGCCGTGGGTCAATCAGAACTCGGTGGCGGGACTTCCGGGTGTGGGGGGGCGGAGCTATGCTCCATGTCCCGGCACCATAAAAAAATTTGAAACTTTATCGGTTCTCCTTTGCCATCGATGTAGGGAAACCATCTGGTCCTTTCACATCGATGGCAAAAGTATTCAACATCGGCCATAAACCATCGATTATTTGAAATCATTGATGGTCGATGGGCATCCCTAGAACTGGAGGAGGGTGGGGGACAGTATGCAGCTCCCGGCAGTGGGTAGTGTCTCGTCCCACTGGGAGGGAGTGAGCGTGCATGAGAGCAGGAGGCTGTATAATAGTGGTATGTGGGCAAGACATTGATAAAAGTTGTGGCGCTGGTGGAAAGGACCGTGGGGTCACTTCTGGCAGTGGGGGAACCTGCAGCGCAGCAGCCAGGGCCGGATTTCCCACCTAGGGGCGGCACCTGCTTGTAGCGGTACATGAATCGGGTCAGTGAATCGCGGGACGGGGGGTAGCGGGGGTCCATGAATCGTGGGAGGGGGCGCGGGGTGCCGTGAACCGCGGAAGGGGGCGTGGGGGGTGCCGTGAATCGCGGAAGGGGGCGTGGGGGGTGCCGTGAATCGAGGGAGGGGGGCGCAGTGGTGTGGTGGTCCGTGAATCACGGGAGGGGGGGCGTAAATCGCGGGTGGGGGCACGGGGGGGGGGGGGGGGGGCGTGAAACACGCGAGGGGGGTCCGCGAATCGCGCGAGGGGGGGGGGCGGGGGGTGCTGTGAATCGCATGAGGGGGGGCGCGGGGGTCCACAAATCGTGGCAGGGGGTATGGGGGGCGTGAATCGCGGGAGGGGGGGTCGCCGTGAATCGCGGGAGGGGGGGGTGCGGCCAGACCTGCCGCTCACTTGGTGGCTGTGGTGGATGGTGGGCGTGTACTGTAGCCCTGGCTGGGCGGAGGGAGGTGATGTCAAGGGGGTGGTGGTGTGTAGAACACTGTTTTTTTCCCTAGGGGGGGTGAGTGGGTTTGTGTATCCCACTGGGCGGAAACGTTATACACAGAGAACACTGGTCTTTTCCCTAGGGAGGGGCAGGTTTGTGTATCCCACTGGGCGGGTGGGTTATATACACAGGGGATGAGTGACAGATCTGGCTAAATATATATGACATTATATATATATATATATATATATACACACATACATACATACACACACACACACATACACACACACACACACACACACACACACATGCTTTTTCGGTACTGTTTGAGCAATATGAACGGATATTGCGGATGGACAGACCATCGGAGAAGGTGAATGCCGCAAACTCAGCAGCTTATTAAATGATGCATTTTCACATGAAAACAGAACCAATGTCAGTCAATGTCAAAATCCGAATGAAACTCGAGAGCTTAGTAAATGTCCCTAATAGTGTCCCCAGCAAATGATCAATGTGAAGATATTTTCAACCGTGATGTTTGTTATGTGCCTCAATAATGTCTCTGTTTGGTGCTGTCCTTGAGGAGACCCTCAACCAGCCACAGTTTAACAAACTGATAGGAAAACAGTGGATTGTGTGATGCTGCCTGTGCTCCCGGACAGGCTCGGTATGGAACATACAGGTCACGTCACATGAAATGACCTGAATATAAGAATGTTAGGGGAAAAACCGCCCTGTTCTTCTGCACTAGACATGAGCAGCCAGCGGCTGCCATATACAGAGCCCTTGTTTGTGCTGCAGACCACTCTTTTCATTTAACAAAGCGGCATATGAGATCACCGTCTCCTCTCCATGGTGGTTTCCATTACATGTGCCAGCAGTGATGGTCAAAGCCAATAACTATCCTTCATTTTCTCAGTGGGCACCCGGGATTACAAAGAGCAGGACCTGGGGATAAGTGCATACGGGCTGGGAAAGTTCTACAGTTTGGAACAAGCTCATTTAAAAAAAGTTCTAAGAGAAAAAGACAAGAAAACAAAAAGCGAGTGTCTACAAATTTTTTTTTTTTAATTATTATTATTTTTTAAATGCTTTAGGTGGATTTTTTTAACCTCTCCAGCATCTTGTAAGGCGGTCAAATAAAATAGAATGATCCTACTGTATATCTAAATGTTAAATGATTACTTCTAGCGATCGCATGTGTAACCATATACCTTTTGCTTGCGGTTACCGCTGTAAAATGCCCTCTGCCAGCATGACCACTGCGCTATGCGCAAGATCTGAGTCCCCACCCACACTCAACAATTTTTTTTTCAAATCTAGTAGCCAGGATGAAAGTGTAGCAGCCAGAGAAAACAAAAACAGGGCAGTGCACGCCGAAGGCATGACAAAAATTTACACCACAATGCCTATTACATATGTCACACACTCATTACATATTATTGCACACACACATCGTAATGCCCATTACACATTATGCCACACGCCATAATGCCCATTACACGTTCGGTACTCTTTACCTATCACGGCGCCCATCGCGGGTACATTTATGTCTGGCCGCGACGCGACCGACGCGATGCCCGCGATTTCCAATTGAAACCCATGTTAAACATGGAAATCGCGTCGGTCGCGGCCGGCCATAAATGTGCACACGATGGCCGCGACGCGATGCCCACGATTTGCCATAGGAATCTATGTTAAAAGGCCCGATGGACACGATTTTCATGTTAAATGGCTGAATGGACCCGATTTTACCATAGCAAACAATGTTAAATGGGCCTTAGAGCCCAAATACTTACCCTGAACTCTGAAATGGCCCCCCCAATTGTTTACGCCACCCCACGATCAACGTCAACCCGAAGCGTGGCGAGCGCAGCGAGCCCGCGAGGGGCGGCGGTACGCGTCCTCCGACCTTTTCATACCCCCACTATCCACGTCGGCGTGGAGTTGAGAATAGAATAGTGTGGCGAGCGTAGCGAGCCACCGAGCCCGAAGCGTGGCGAGCGCAGCGAGCCCCGCGAGGGGACGCGGATACCTTCAAAGCTATACGCGTCCCCTCGCGGGCTTCACAGGTGTCCGTGGCGACGCGGACACCTGTGAAGCCCGCGAGGGGACGCGTTTACCTGTGAAGGTATCCGCGTCCGCTCGCCACGCTTCGGGCTCGGTGGCTCGCTGCGCTCGCCACACTATTCTATTCTCAACTCCACGCCGACGTGGATAGTGGGGGTATGAAAAGGTCGGAGGACGCGTACCGCCGACCCTCGCGGGCTCGCTGCGCTCGCCACGCTTCGGGTTGACGTTGATCGTGGGGTGGCGTAAACAATTGGGGGGGCCATTTCAGAGTTCAGGGTAAGTATTTGGGCTCTAAGGCCCATTTAACATTGTTTCCTATGGTAAAATCGGGTCCATTCAGCCATTTAACATGAAAATCGTGTCCATCGGGCCTTTTAACATTGATTCCTATGGCAAATCGTGGGCATCGCGTCGCGGCCATCGTGTGCACATTTATGGCCGGCCGCGACGCGACCGACACGATGTCCATGTTTAACATGGTTTTCAATGGGAAATCGTGGACATTGCGTCGTGTGCGGGCATCTTTAGCCCGCATGCGACGCGACTAACACAATTTTTTACCTCACGATGCCCACGATCAAGATCGTGGGCGCCGTGCTAGGTAAAGAGTACCACACGTTCTACAAAACACTGGCATGCCCATTACACATTATGCCACGCTGTAATGCCCATTACATATAATACCACACGCCGTAATGCTTAGTACATATTATGTCACATAAGTGCAGCTTATGTTCGTTGCTACAGGTTGCATGCTTGATGCCAGGGATTGCATGCCCTTTGGCCAGGGGTAACATGGAGGTAAAGTGGAGGTGCGGCTGCGAGTGGAGGTGCGGCTGCGGGGCACGGGGAAAGACCCCTGTATGAGAAGTAGGTAGCCGCTGTCCCCCTCTCTGATCAGTGTAGATGGAGAGTCAGGAGGAGTGGCGGCTCTGCGGGGACTCGGTGTTCGGCATCTGTCAGGATGACGCAGCCATGGAAGGAAGGTCAGAGGTCTCAGGTGGAAAATGAATGCAGAAGTCACTGGCTGCAATGATTGGCTGGGGCGGCGCTGGGGATTTTTATTGGCTGCTGCAGGAGCCGCTCCATTTTAAAATGGAATCTTCACTGCCAGTGTTTTGCATTCAATGCAGGGGGGGGGGGGGGGGCTGCGTATCACGACAGGAGGGGGAGACCAGATTCTGCTTCCTCCCTCCCTGCAAAAAATCTGGTTGCCAGGTAGCAGAATCTGGTCGCTGTGGCGATCTGGCGGCCGGTAATTGTCGTGCCAGGTGTTACTCGCTCCCATTTGCAGCTATAGGACTTGTTTCGGGCACCGCCCACTCTCTGGAACGGCCTCCAATGCACAACAAGACTTACGTCTAGTCTTCAAACCTTTCAGCTTTGCCTGGCAATCTCCATAATCACCCATGTGCCACATCCTACCCAATTACATGCCCTCTATACAGTCCATGTGGGTTTTTTTTATAGGGTAGTTTTTCATACTTGTGGAAATATAATTGTGTGCTGAGCGGAGCGATTCACCGTGCCCGGAACATGGCGAGCGCAGCGAGTGGACGCGGTACACTTGGTACTTGTGACTTATCTGGGCGCCCGATGTTGAAATTGTATGCCAGTACCCCAAGCATGCGATTTGATGCGATTTCCCTTGAAGAGAAAATCACGTTGCATTGTATGCTATTGTATTGCATGTGATGCGATTTTAATATGTACAGGCACTGCGCTCGCCACGCTTCGGGTTGGCGTTGATAGTGGGGTGGCGTTAACAATGGGGGGCATTTAGCCATCAGGGTGGGTATACAATTAAAAATGGGGTCTGGGGGGCCATTTCACATATAAAACAGGCATCTGGGTGCCTTCACATATTATAATCGCGTCAAATCGCATCGCATGCAATCTGATTGTATGCGATGCGATTTGACGCGATTTTTAGGTGCGATGAAGAAAATCGGGCGCCCAGATAAGTCACAAGTACCGTACACTTATACAGTGTCCAAAACCGTGAAAAACTCTTGTCGACCATATTCATGTTGACCATGTTTATGTCGACCATAAGCTTGTGCGGACTCTTTGTCAACGTCCATCATTTCAAGGTGTCAACCTAGTCACCGTCGACTATTAGTGGTCGACGTAGACCTTTATACCATAACCATCCGTTGGACAGGAATCGGCCCCAGTACAACTAAAACACATGGTGCCATAGACCTTTCATTATTTTTTATTTTTAAAGCCAATTTTAGTATCCGTTTTCAGAATAATGTCTGGAGCATTTACATTAGCACATCTCATCTCTGCTGGAGACAGTTCTACCTGTCTAAGATAGAAAATGAGTCTTTTTAAAAGGATGTTCCACTCTGCACCCCTGACAGCTTCTGCGTGATCAAGCAGCGCCTCCGTCATTCCCCATCCTCGGTGTCCAATCTCTCCCACAAACCTACGCTACGTGGGCCCAGCGGGTGCTGAGAACAGCCGGGAGAACCAAACGAGGGCAGCCCTGACTCTTAATTGGCACAATAGACATTAAATTAGGTGACATATCAAATAACAGATGGCACAGCTCTCCCCAATTTATGACATTGGAGGTTCTCTCCTCAATAACACACACACACACACAGACAGGTAAAGCCCAAATCCTGCTTTGTGGAAATCACCCAGAAAATTTGTACATGGTCGGTTGAAAAAACTAACCGAAAACCAGGAAAGACTGGTTTCATGTAGGGATTCGGCTACAGGAGGGGGGGCGCAATGGGCTCAATAGTGAGCGAATGTACGCTGCCTAGCGATCCAACCCGAATCAGGCCCTTTGTATAATCATTTATCATGGTATCTAGTTTATTACTCACGGCTGACGTTGTCGGGTGAAGGAACTGGGAAAATGTCACCATTTTTTAGCGAGTGGCCACTTTCACGGGCTGGGAAACCAGCGTGACATTTCTGAGAAGAGCCTGGAAAAGGCAACGAGCTGAGCAACGTAGCGGAGAGCCGCCAATTACAGGGACCTGACAGCGTGAACTCTGGTCAATAATTACAGCTGCAGAACCTTGTTGTTAGAACCTTGCATCCCCGCGGGTGCTAATTATACAGCCCTAATGCCTACTATTAAAGACTCTGCAATACCTTCAGTCATTGACAAGATCCACATAACTGTGATGCAGCTGGATTTCACCTCATACTCCACAGTTTAACCATCGTCGCTGGGCTTAGTGTTCCTTCTAGAAATGCGGGTGGGCAGGGTGCAGCTGCGCTTCCCCATGCACCGGGCTGTTTTAGCGGGGCGCTGCTAGTGGGGCAGGGCGCATTTTGCCCTTTAAAAATCGGGCAGGGCGCAGCGCCCGCTCAAACAGACTAACGCCTTCTGCCGTCATGTCTGTAGGCGCTTTCTGCTGTCCCATCCGCAGATCGCAGTGTTCCAGAGGGGGTCATGTTAACAAGATCAGATTCTACTTATTTATTTAGCTCCTCCTACAATATAATACAATCTGATTGGTTGCTATGGGCCAACATCCCATCTTCAACAGAATTCCCATGTTGGTCAATGTATTCCTAACAGAGGAGCAGGTAAATGGGGTGCTTGGTACAACCCCAGCGTGACAAAATGCCAGCTCACTCAGCACAGCTCCCCCAGCACCCCATGTACACCCCGTAGTCTGTAAGCGAAATAAAAAGCTCAAACTTTAGGTAACTTAATTTGGCAAGAAATAATAATAATATTAGTAGTAGTATTATTATTAATAACAAAAGTGTTTTTTTTTTTTTTATTGGAAAGAAATAGTGGACTGTGATTATTATTATTATTATTATTATTATTATTACTAGTAAAAAGCCCATCAAGATGATACTTTCACTTTGAGCTGTGACAGTTTTTAGCCCACAAACTCTCCACCCACCCCCAGTTCCTATCTGCTCCTAGCCCCAATCTCTCTTCACTCCATATCCAGTTTGAAGCAGATCAGCGTCCTTGCAAAAATTGCTTTCACTTTCTGTTAATTTATAACACAAAGGAGTAATTTGGTCCATCAAGTGGCCTCTAGTGGTCAGTAGCTGTACCTCTAGGAGCAAGGAGTAAATAAATATAAATATATATATATATATATATATATATATATATACACTTCGTTCGGCGGCACTCGCTCAAATAAATCAATCAAACCACTGGAGTATTCATCAACGTTTCGGAGCTTTTATTCATGCCCCATCATCAGGATGACGGGGCATAAATAAAAGCTCCGAAACGTTGATGAATACTCCAGTGGTTTGATTGATTTATTTGAGCGAGTGCCGCCGAACAAAGTGAATATTGTGGAAACCCCAGCCAGGGTAACCAGGAGGGCACCGCTAAAGCTGTACTGGACGAGGAGTGCTGGCCTCATCTGTGTCGAGATATATATATATATATATATATATATATATATATATACACACACACACACACACTGGCTCAGCCCACAGTGTGGCACATAGAAAGGAGGTGCACAATTTTAAAGTTCACACACAAAAAAAAAAATATTCCCAGTTCATTAAACATTGCTTTATATCTCAAGTGTAGTGCAATAATAAGAAAAAAATTGTCTATTCATCAGATATTACCTTATTTATCAGATAAAGTATACGCATAACACAATGACAAATTAGCCAGTGAGACAAAAATGATGAAAAACAAAACAAGAAGAAAAAGTAACGAAACAAACAAAACAGCAACGGGTTATGTGAAATATTACTTTTTGTTATGTAACAGAAGGGACTAATGAAAGTATTTTTTTTTTACATATTGTTTATGATTATTATAGGGGGGGCGGGAGAGAGAGAGAGAGAGAGAGAGAGATACTAGCAAAAAGCCGATTTGCCCGTTTTAAACTGGGAAAAGGTTTGGTAGGTGAAAAATGTTACCCCTTTTCCCCATTTAGGAGTCATATCTGGAATAATCCCGGAGCAGTGGATAGCTGCAAATAACTGTCACAGTCTCAAGACCACCCAGCAGGTGCATCGGGAAAGTATAGCAACTGTCACATTATCAAGAGCACAATGGTGATGCATTGTAAACAGTAGGTGGACGTTTTGCCACCTAACTCTAAAATGGAAATACGGCACTCATAAAGGTCATTCTTCTGCTATTAATATAGAGATAATCATATAGATAGTTAATATCTAGAAATATGAATAATTTTAGTTATTGCTGGCAAATTACCCGAAGTCAATTAACTGAAGTCTTGGTAAATATTGCACCCCAAAAAAAGGAAGTCTCTCCCAGCAACGTTGGCACTCGCATACCAAAGAACCAATATTCGCTGTGCACCAAGAAGCACAATCAGAGAGGGACACTTGTGCAAATAAAACAGAATTTGTTTTTGTAGTATATACAATGCCCGGTGTCTTTCACCACCAGGTATGACAAGTTTACCTAATAACCGACTTGAGAACCAGATGTCGCCAATCACCCGGTGAAAGCAAATGCCGCTGCCAGATTCCTGTTTGGTAGTGGCCGAGGATCGCAGCCTGTAATTACCGTGAAGAAAAATGAGCGCAGGAAAACCTTTGCTACGAGCACAATTAGATGCCTTTGGGGAAATCAATTAGAATGCTGAAATATTTGCAGAATGATGTTTTCTGGTCAAATATGTGACACTGCGCCAATTAGCCATCCCTCTGTCAATCTACTAACGAGACTCTTCTTTAGAACACTCGGGATTCTCAGATTCCGCTGTTCTGGATCACAATATTTCAGCTTGTAAATGTAATATGTAAGGAAAACGCAGAACAGCAGCCGAAAAATGACAAGTCCGCAGAATTGTAGAACCCTCGTGCGTTTTATGCCGGGAACAATAGGTTTAATTAAGAAGTATAATTAATACTGAATGTACAATTAGCAGACCTAACCAAAATAAAATGAGAACACCTGGGTAATGGATTGGCAGCACAGCATGTGTATGTATGTGTGTGTGTGTGTGTGTGTGTGTACGAGCACAAAGTGCCGCCGCACTGAACACGAGCGGATGTGTACACTTACGCATGCGCCCGCACAGAGGAAAAAAATAATTCCATAGTCGCTGACCATCGAATGATTTTTCCTCTGCTCGTTCTGAAAAGTAAGATTCAGATTAGCGCTTTCTGCCGATTTGGGGGCGGGTGCTGACGTCTTGTGATGTCATCAGCCCATCCTGAGCAAGCAGGGGCACGGCTGTGTGCTCTTGGGCCCGCTCAGCGTTTCTATGGGCACGCCCAGCGTTTTTGTGGGAACGCTTATGAAACGCTGGGTGGGCCCATCGGAACGGCCCCTGCCTGTCACTCAAACAGTGAATGCCACAGTGATTAAAGAATTTGTCAAAGGCGCTCGCTGTGGGGGTTTGCAAATGCAGATTATCATGCACGAGCTGGCAATGGGGCGTAGGAATGGGGCATAGGAAAGGAGAGGTCACACCTGTGGTAAGACTTTGTAAAAATAGTCTCTACCATGTGATGTGGGTAGAGGGTTTGTGAGCCAGTGACCACCTGCAGGTCAGTACATACAGGTCAGGTCAGTACACACAGGTCAGTACATACAGGTAAGGTCAGTACATACAGGTCAGTACACACAGGTCAGGTCAGTACATACAGGTCAGTACACACAGGTCAGGTCAGTACATACAGGTCAGTACACACAGGTCAGGTCAGTACATACAGGTCAGTACACACAGGTCAGGTCAGTACATACAGGTCAGGTCAGTACATACAGGTCAGGTCAGTAAAGGTCAGGTCAGTACATACAGTTCAGGTCAGTACACACAGGTCAGGTCAGTACATACAGGTCAGGTCAGTACATACAGGTCAGTACATACAGGTCAGGTCAGTACATACAGGTCAGGTCAGTACACACAGGTCAGGTCAGTACACACAGGTCAGTACATACAGGTCAGGTCAGTACACACAGGTCAGTACACACAGGTCAGGTCAGGACATACAGGTCAGGTCAGTACACACAGGTCAGTACACACAGGTCAGGTCAGTACATACAGGTCAGTACATACAGGTCAGGTCAGTACACACAGGTCAGTACATACAGGTCAGGTCAGTACACACAGGTCAGGTCAGTACACACAGGTCAGTACATACAGGTCAGGTCAGTACATACAGGTCAGGTCAGTACACACAGGTCAGGTCAGTACATACAGGTCAGGTCAGTACACACAGGTCAGGTCAGTACATACAGGTCAGGTCAGTACATACAGATCAGTACACACAGGTCAGGTCAGTACATACAGGTCAGGTCAGTACACACAGGTCAAGTCAGTACATACAGGTCAGTACACACAGGTCAGGTTAGTACATACAGGTTAGTACATACAGGTCAGGTCAGTACACACAGGTCAAGTCAGTACATACAGGTCAGTACACACAGGTCAAGTCAGTACATACAGGTCAGTACACACAGGTCAGGTCAGTACATACAGGTTAGTACATACAGGTCAGGTCAGTACACACAGGTCAAGTCAGTACATACAGGTCAGTACACACAGGTCAGGTCAGTACATACAGGTTAGTACATACAGGTCAGGTCAGTACACAGAGGTCAGGTCAGTACACACAGGTCAGTACATACAGGTCAGGACAGGTCAGTACATACAGATCAGTACATACAGGTCAGGTCAGTACATACAGATCAGTACATACAGGTCAGTACACACAGGTCAGGTCAGTACATACAGGTCAGGTTAGTACATACAGGTCAGGTCAGTACACACAGGTCAGGTCAGTATATACAGGTCAGTACACACAGGTCAGGTCAGTATATACAGGTCAGTACATACAGGTCAGGTCAGTACATACAGGTCAGGTCAGTACATACAGATCAGTACATACAGGTCAGGTCAGTACATACAGATTAGTACATACAGGTCAGTACACACAGGTCAGGTCAGTATATACAGGTCAGTACATACAGGTCAGGTCAGTACATACAGATCAGTACATACAGGTCAGTACATACAGGTCAGTACACACAGGTCAGGTCAGTACATACAGGTCAGTACATACAGGTCAGGTCAGTACACAGAGGTCAGGTCAGTACATACAGGTCAGTACATACAGGCGTGCTCTCCTGTAAGAGCTAGGATGCTCCCAATTCTTGAGGATTCCTTTTGGTGTGACTCTCCAACATCTGATCTCACTAGGAAACAGGTGAGACTGGGTACGGCCGGATTCTTCGTGACCTCCTGCATCTCTTCCCTTGTGAGAACTCCATAAGACTGGATATCCCTTCTGAAGACTCTCTAATAAGGGGGGGGGGGGCAGTGATCTCCCTGGGACTCTCCAATAGGGGGGGGCGGTGATCTCCCTGGGGACTCTCCAATAGGGGGGGGGGCAGTGATCTCCCTGGGGACTCTCCAATAGGGGGACCAGTGATCTCCCTGGGGACTCTCCAATAGGGGGACCAGTGATCTCCCTGGAGACTCTCCAATAGGGGGACCAGTGATCTCCCTGGGGACTCTCCAATAGGGGGGGGGGGGCAGTGATCTCCCTGGGGACTCTCCAATAGGGGGGGGGGCAGTGATCTCCCTGGGGACTCTCCAATAGGGGGACCAGTGATCTCCCTGGGGACTCTCCAATAGGGGGACCAGTGATCTCCCTGGGGACTCTCCAATAGGGGGGGGCAGTGATCTCCCTGGGGACTCTCCAATAGGGGGGGGGGGGGCAGTGATCTCCCTGGGGACTCTCCAATAGGGGGACCAGTGATCTCCCTGGGGACTCTCCAATAGGGGGACCAGTGATCTCCCTGGGGACTCTCCAATAGGGGGACCAGTGATCTCCCTGGGGACTCTCCAATAGGGGGGCCAGTGATCTCCCTGGGGACTCTCCAATAGGGGGGCCAGTGATCTCCCTGGAGACTCTCCAATAGGGGGGGCCAGTGATCTCCCTGGAGATTTTCCAATAGGGGGACCAGTGATCTCCCTGGGGACTCTCCAATAGGGGGGGCCAGTGATCTCCCTGGGGACTCTCCAATAGAGGGGGCCAGTGATCTCCCTGGGGACTCTCCAATAGGGGGCCAGTGATCTCCCTGTTGATGCGGTCTCTAGGTCGACACACAGAGTCAACACATGAAACGGTAAACATGCTTTAGGGCGACATTGACAAAATGTTGACACATGCAGGATGTCATCATGCAAATAGTAGTCATGGGAAAAAAGTCGGCATGAGTTTTTCGTGATTTTTTATTTTTTAACCAGATTTGTTCATACCCCACCATCCCAGTGGGCATAGAGATAATAGAACATTTCCCGAAAAATGGTGAGCCATGCGAGGGGACATGATACACATATGGTGTCCATGTCAACATAGACGCAAAAACGTTGTGTCGACCTTTTCCCATGTCAACCAATAGTGGTAGACCTATTGACCTAGACACTAATGATCCACACCCAGGGGGGGGGGGGGAGATCTTGGAGAATGAGTAAATCCCCTAATATACTCTCCAAGCGAGGGGTAACAGCTACAAAAAGAGTGGCCCCTGTTATAAATATACAATCCCCCGTTAGTAAATCTACCTCCAGGAATGGGCAATGTCCCTATGACACGGCAGGGAAGCGGACCTAAATAAACACAAACATATGAGAATGGACTAGTAACAAATAAACAGACCGTATGTAAGAACACAGCAGGACGCCGCTGTATAAAGGTAATTCAGGAATCATGAGGCTGCAACTACAAAGTATTGTGCAGGAATAATAAGCCAGCACAGTGAGCTCCGATATCACAGCAGCAAAACCATCGAGGATGCTGTGATCAGAATTGAAGCACCAACAGGAAGACAGGTCTTCTTCTTAATATACACTGCTATAGTACAGAGTGCTAGAGGCCGGTACTGCAGTATACACAGTGCTAGACAGAGCACGGTACTGCAGTATACACAGTGCTAGAGCCTGGTACTGCAGTACACACAGTGCTAGATTACGGTACAGCAGTATACACGGTGCTAGAGCACAGTACCACAGTACACACAGTGCTAGAGCACGGTACTGCAGTATACACAGTGCTAGAGCACGGTACTGCAGTATACACAGTGCTAGAGCCTGGTACTGCAGTACACACAGTGCTAGATTACGGTACAGCAGTATACACGGTGCTAGAGCACAGTACCACAGTACACACAGTGCTAGAGCACGGTACTGCAGTATACACAGTGCTAGAGCACGGTACTGCAGTATACACAGTGCTAGAGCACGGTACTGCAGTATACACAGTGCTAGAGCCTGGTACTGCAGTACACACAGTGCTAGATTACGGTACAGCAGTATACACGGTGCTAGAGCACAGTACCGCAGTACACACAGTGCTAGAGCACGGTACTGCAGTATACACAGTGCTAGAGCACGGTACTGCAGTATACATATTGCTAGAGCCTGGTACTGCAGTACACACAGTGCTAGATTGCGGTAGTGCAGTATACACAGTGATAGAGCCTGGAACTGCAGTATACACAGTGCTAGGGGGTGGTACTGCAGTATACAGTGTTAGATTATGGTAGTACAGTATATTCTGCTAGAGTAGGATACAACAGTATACACTGCTGGAATAGGTCACTACAGTACACACTGCTAAATTATGATACTACAGTATACATTGCTAGAGAATGGTACTACAGTACACACTGCTAGATTACGGTACTACCGTATACATTGCTAGATTATGGTACTACAGTACACACTATATACTGCAGTACCGTACTCTTATCAGTGTATACTGTAGTACCATAATCTAGTACTGTATACTGCAGTACCGTACTCTAGCACTGTATACTACCGTACTGTACACTAGCAGTGTATGCTGCAGTACTGCAATCTAGCACTGTTTACTGCAATACCTTACTCTAGCAATGCTAGATTACGGTAGTACAGTATATACTAGTACTGCAGTACACACTGCTAGATTATAGTACTACAGTATACACTTCTAGAGTATGGTGCCGACTGCTAGAGTAAGGTACTGCAGTATACAGTGCATACAGCAGTGCCTTATTCTAGCAGTGTCTACTGTAGTACCTTAATCTAACACTGTATAATGTAGTACCATAATCGAGCACTGTAATACTGCAGTACCATAATCGAGCAGTGTTAGAATTCAGTACCACAATATACATTACTGGATTACGGTACAACAGTACACACTGCTAGAATATGTCAATACCGTGTACACGGCTACAATATCATACTACAGTAAACACAGCTACGGTACTACAGTATACACTAATACAATATTATACTACAGTACACACAGCTAGAATACAGTACTAAACTATGAATTACTATATTATCATTTAAAAAAACTGCACAATATTACAATATTGTATTACAATGAATCTCACACCAGTATTCTTACTTGCAGTACAGACATTATTCCCATTATCCTTATAAATCACAGTAATCCAGTTATAGTCTGCATTAGTTACAGAGTACAGTACAGTATGTTCTCTGCCTGTTCACTTATTACAGGCTAGACATGCTTCTTTACAAAGAGGGCACACCTTACCCTTTCCCTCAGAGCAACTGCTATTATCCTTTAGCACGTGTGTATTTGTGTGTGTGTGTTTGTGCATGCATGTGCGTGCACAATGGTTATATACAGTATGTATGTGATGGCACAGTGCTTTTTATTCAGCTGTCCTCTCTGACAGCTTCTGGATAACATATACACAGATTTGGTAATTGTTTTTTGGGTCATTAGTCGTCATTGTTTCTTTAGTAGCCTAGAGCTGCCCCCATGCTATGTTAAAGCTGCTTAGTGCACCCCCACTGGCTGTTACGCATAATTACACACCGGTGGAGAGCGGTACAGTACTGCACAATAAAACAGAACAGTTGCCTACAGTATTTGCGTGTGTGTGTGAATCACGCATCTGCAGCCACATCCCTTCGCCCGTATTTTCAGTTGCATGCATCTTAGCGGATTCAGTATGAAATCCCGGCGGTCGGGATCCCGGCATTCAAAATCCCGACGCCGGAATCCCGACAAGGGGGGGACGTGGATCGCCCCCCCCCCCCCCCCCCTTGCGGGCTCGCTTCGCTCGCCACGCAGCGGGCCCGGTGCCTCGCTACGCTCGGCACGCTAATTTATTCTCCCTCCAGGGGTGTCGTGGACACCCACGGAGGGAGAAAGTGTCGGGCTCCCGACCGCCGGGATTTAAACTGCATCCCCATCTTAGTCACTTTCGCCTAATTTCTGGGCTTCCCCTCATGGAGATCAAGGAGAGAAGGCCCGATGACCAAGTGCGCACAAAGCGAAAACGCAATAGACATCCAGCGTTCTTCATTTTCCTTCTCACGTAAGGACAGATTCAGAATTAGACGTGAAGCAAAAAAGCGCAACAGTCTGGAATTAACCTTTTTTCAGTTATATATTTTTTGGGTACTTGTTTCCTAGCACGGCCACACAGATCATGATCATGGGCATCGTTAGTAAAAACCGGGGGCATCGCGGCCATCGCATGCACTAAAAAAATCGGGTGCGATGGTACCGATGCGATGCCCGCGATTTCCCATAGGGAACAATGTTAAATGCCTCAATTTACCCAAATCATCATAGGGAACAATGGTAAATGGGCCAGAAACTCCCCAAAACACCCCTGAACAGTGAAATGTCCCCCCAAAAGTAGTTTACGCCACCCCACGATCAACGTGAACCCGAAGCGTGGCGAGCGCAGCGAGCCCGCGAGGGTCGGCGGTACGCGTCCTCCGACCTTTTCATACCCCCACTATCCACGTCGGCGTGGAGTTGAGAATAGAATAGTGTGGCGAGCCCCGCGAGGGGACGCGGATACCTGTGAAGCCCGCGAAGGGACACGTTTACCTGTGAAGGTATCCGCGTCCCCTCGCGGGGCTCGCTGCGCTCACCACGCTTTGGGCTCGCCACACTATTCTATTCTCAACTCCACGCCGACGTGGATAGTGGGGGTATAAAAAGGTCAAAGGACGCGTACCGCTCGCCACGCTTCGGGTTCACGTTGATCGTGGGGTGGCGTAAACTACTTTTGGGGGGACATTTCACTGTTCAGGGGTGTTTTTGGGGGTTTCTGGCCCATTTACCATTGTTCCCTATGATGATTTGGTGAAATTGAGGCATTTAACATTGTTTCCTATGGGAAATCGGGGGCATCGCGTCTGGACCATTTAAGCCTTTTTTAGCCGCCTACGACGCGACCGACGCGATTTTGACTTTTTTCAATGGGAAAATCGGGGGCATCGCGTCGGTCGCAGACCACTAAAAATTACACCCGATGCCCGCGATTGTGGCCGTGCTAGGAAACAAGTACCATTTTTTTTTGTGCAGGGTAAATACTGACTGCTTTTGCATGTAGCCCACAAATGTTAGACACAGAGCCCTGCAATCATTCAGCCGCCGCCACACCAGAATGGAATCCCACCCATGCATTCTTGCGAACATCAGCCATCTGAATACCCAATCGGGCACTAATCGACTGTACAATATACAATATATAGTTAATATGACGGCTTCTGCAATGTATTTTCACTTTGAGCTGTGACAGTTTTTAGCCCACAAACTCTCCACCCCACCCCCAGTCCCTATCAGCTCCTACCTCCAATCTCTGTCTTCACAGCTCCCTCTCTCCATAACCAGCAAGTTTGAAACAGATCAGTGTCCCTGCCAAAATTGCTTTCACTTTCTGTTATGACATCTTTTAGCACACAAAGGAGTAATTTGGTCCTTCGAGTGTACTCTAGTGGTCCCGGCGGTAATTCGCCTCATAGAGGTGAGGAGTAGTTAGCCTTTTATATATAGATTAGAATAGCCATTATTTAGTGGTTGTAAATATCTACATAAATGATGTTCGCTTACCGCCATATATCTTCCAAACACAGATAAATCTGTTCCGTTTCTCTACGCACAACGGACCGGATAAATAATTAGGAATCATAAAGTGTATATACACCTGGGAAATTCCCTCTATACAATGTGTATACACAAGAGCCATTCCTTATGCCGGAATAAGTAGAACAAATAGCTTACATTTAATATTTTCTATCAGTATAAATAATTGGTGTGCCCTGCTGTGTTCCTATATATTCTCATTTATAAATTATGTGCCCATAAATTACAACAAAGGAGTTGCTAGATTGCAATCGGTCATGGTATACAGGTATCTGGCGCTGTTGTGCCGGGTGCACACTGTAATGATCACTTGGCTTAGAGCAGGCAAGTCCAAACTGTGGCCCTCCAGCTGTTGTGAAACTACAAGTCCCATCATGCCTTGCCACTGTTTTGTTATTAGAGAATGTTAAAACTATGGCAAAGCATGCTGGGATGTGTAGTTTTAGTGTTCATTCTAGCACCCGCCATATTTGAAAATCCATGCAGTTCCTCTTCTCTGCCTGGTGTGTCGCTGTCTGCTGTAGACCTGTGCTAGAAACACCACAGCAGACAGCAACACCCCAGGCAGAGAAGAGGAACTGCATGGGTTTTTAAATATGGCGTTTTTTAAATATGGCGGGTGCTAGAATTAACACTAAAACTACACATCCCAGCATGCTTTGCCATATTCTATTTTCTTCTAGATGGTGCTTTATAAATATGAAGTAGATTCTGATTGGTTGCCCATAACAACATCACATCTTCAATTGAACTCCCAACTTAGTAAAGAAACCCCTATGTATCATTGGGGTACGGTCCCTAGGCGGAGGACCCCATTTGGGTCGACCACTGAAGATCAACATGGTTTAGGTCGACACATGGAATAGGTTGACATTGCTAAGGTCGACAGGGTTGGAAGGTCAAAACCAGCATTAGGTCGACAATGGGAAGGTCAACAGTCAAAAGCAAGGTCAACATTCGGAACAAAAAAAAACATGAAAAACTCATGTCAACTTTTTTACTGTCAACCTTCCTATTGTGGACCTTAGCCATGTTGTTCAGTGGTCGACACAATGCAATGGCCCATACCATTGCAATATATAAGGATCAATACACAGCATGTTCCCGATAACTAATCGCAAGGAATTCCGGCATTGTCAATCGTGCAGCGGTATCATCCACTTGTGTTCCAGGCAGTGTTCTGCCCCACCTAAGCTGGCAGATCGCTAGCTCCGGAGACCGTGTGATTAGCATGGGGAGAGCGTGCTGGGCAGGAAAGACAGCCAAAGATCAGATCCCTGCTGGGGAACTGTCCGAGGCAGAATCCTCACTTTCCCGTCTGCAACAGTAGAAACAGCAGTTTGATGAGTCAATTCGCAAGCTGGCCTCGCTGGCAAGGAGAGTGGGAGAGGGAGGAGGAGGAGGGGGGCGAGGAAGCCAGCGTGATGAGAATGCAGAGCGCAACAGGGGGGGGGGGGGTTACAGGTAAAGGAAGAGAATGGAGCTTACACAGCTGCGAGTTTTCTCCCGTCTCCGCTAGGAGATCTGGATTGCTTTGTCCTTTTTTTACATTCAGATTTTTTTTTTCTTACTTAAACCACTTGTGGACAACATCCAGTCGCCGTTCTCATTATCGTGTATTGAGCTGCGCAGAGGTCGGAAACGTTCTCCATCCGCGGAACTGTACATAGGTGTGTGCAGTGACGGGAACGATGATCGCAGTGTGTGTGTGTAGGTGCAAAGATTCCATCTGAGAAACAAGACATTCAGATTGATCAAAGCTTGGGGAGAGAATAAGTAGGGAGAGATAAATTATCAACCAACCAGTTCCTCTCAATCATTTTTCAACCACAACCTGTATCATTGCAGTTAGGTGCTGATTGGTTGTTGGTATCAGACTCAGGGGTAAATGTACGAAGCTTGGAGAAGTGCGATCTATCCCCATATGTGCAATGTGATAATGCTCCAGCCAATCAGATGCAATATGTAAATTGATAATTAAGAGCTGATTGGCTGGAGCATTATCACCTTGTTCATAAAGTTCTTTATGAGGATAGATCCCACTTCTCCCAGCTTCATATTCATACATTTACCCGGATGGTGTAATGGTTATTGCTAGAGACAGGATTATATGCAACATAAAAAGCTTGAAATATGCATGCAAATATGCATGAAAAATACATAAAATATGCATAAAAAGTGTTAGAATATGCTACATTAAATAATAAAAAAAGTATTTTTTAACTTATTTATTTAAAAATCAGGATACAATTAGTTGCAAATAAACCTCAAAAATAGGCCCACAGCATCTGCAGATGTCTAGTGCTGTACACAGGATTTTTTTCCTTCCTGGCTGCTACAGCAGACTGCAGCGTCCAAAGCTCATCTTGCATCAACTACACGGACCCTCATCTCCAGCGCCGATGGACCAAATATGAGCATAGTGTTTGAGGGCGGCGCATTGGAAGGCTTCCTCCCTGCGCTGCATATTCACTGTGACACGGCATTTCCTCTGCGCCGCATGATGTCACAACCCTTCCGCCCACCTCCTCTGCTGCAGAAGTCTGTCTCTTGGTGTAAAGTCCCAGGCCAGGGGCAGGCAAAGGTTCAGGAGCTCCGTAATGGCATCCGCCCGACTGACTTTTATCACCATGGATTGGCAGCCTAGAGCAGTGTCAGTGTACATCCAAGGTTCCCCACACTGTGGACATATTGCCCCAGCATGCACACTCTACCACTACCTGGCCAGCAGCAGCAGGGCAAAGCAGTGCTGTAACTCGCGGGTGGGAAGAGGACGGGGCCTAAAATATGCACCATCACTAGATTTTAGGTAAAATATGCAATAACCAGTGAGAATGGGCAAAATATGCAAATGCATATGCAAATATGCAAATGCATATAATCCTCTCTCTAGTTATTGCATTACTGCCTCACAGCGCTGTGGTCATGGGTTCTATCCCCACCATGTGTTATATATACGGGGCAGTAAGGAGGGTGTAATGGTTATAGCATTACTGCCTCACAGCACTGAGGTCATGGGTTCTATCCCCACCATGTGTTATATATACAGGGCAGTACAGATGGTGTGATGGTTAGCATTACTGCCTCACAGCGCTGAGGTCATGGGTTCTATCCCCACCATGTGTTATATATATGGGGCAGTATGGATGGTGTAATGGTTATAGCATTACTGCCTCACAGCGCTGAGGTCATGGGTTCTATCCCCACCATGTGATATATATACGGGGCAGTACAGATGGTGTGATGGTTAGCATTACTGCCTCACAGCACTGAGGTCATGGGTTCTATCCCCACCATGTGTTATATATACAGGGCAGTACGGACGGTGTAATGGTTACATTACTGCCTCACAGCACTGAGGTCATGGGTTCTATCCCCACCATGTGTTATATATACGGGGCAGTACGGATGGTGTAATGGTTAGCATTACTGCATCACAGTGCTGAGGTCATGGGTTCTATTACCACCATGTGTTATATATACAGGGCAGTACGGATGGTGTAGTGGTTAGCATTACTGCCTCACAGCGCTGAGGTCATGGGTTCTATCCCCACCATGTGTTATATATACTGGGCTGGTGTAATGGTTATATATACTGGGCTGGTGTAATGGTTAATGGTTATATATATATATACGGATGGTGTAATGGTTATAGCATTACTGCCTCACAGCACTGAGGTCATGGGTTCTATCCCCACCATGTGTTATATATACGGGGCAGTACGGACGGTGTAATGGTTAGCATTACTGCCTCACAGCGCTGAGGTCATGGGTTCTATCCCCACCATGTGTTATATATACGGGGCAGTACGGATGGTGTAATGGTTATAGCATTACTGCCTCATAGCACTGAGGTCATGGGTTCTATCCCCACCATGTGTTATTTATACGGGCAGTACGGACGGTGTAATGGTTACATTACTGCCTCACAGCACTGAGGTCATGGGTTCTATCCCCACCATGTGTTATATATATGGGGCAGCACGGATGGTGTAATGGTTAGCATTACTGCCTCACAGCACTGAGATCATGGGTTCTATCTCCACCATGTATTATATATACAGGGCAGTACGGATGGTGTAATGGTTAGCATTACTGCCTCACAGCACTGAGGTCATGGGTTCTATCCCCACCATGTGTTATTTATACGGGCAGTACGGACGGTGTAATGGTTAGCATTACTGCCTCACAGCGCTGAGGTCATGGGTTCGATCCCCAACATGGCCCTAACTGTGCGGAGTTTGTATATTCTCCCTGTACTTGCGTGGGCTTACTCCGGCTACCGGCGCTGTAGATAGGACTAGCAGCTATACACCCAGGACACTCACAGGAGACCCTAGCATGCTACTGATGTCTCACCGCATGTAAATACCCGTATCACACACACAGATTCTGCCAAGATTCATCTGACTCAGAATCAGCAGGAAATGATACAAATAGGAGGATATTCGTTTCTGTGCAGCCTTCTGTAACGCAATACTGGTGCTTGTGTAATGAGCTGAGCACACAAGGCAGAATCAGGCCCTGTGTATGCAAACCCGGGATCAGCATGTATGTTACATGTACGGAACATATACAGTAATAGGCTCATTTACAACGTGTAAAAGAAAAGTACAAATGCGACTTTGTGCAAGCACATTGCTTTACGAGCCACTGCATGGATAATTGGGTCAAGGTGGCCGACTTTTCGGGGTCCTGATTGAGTGCAGCTTAAGGACCTTATGCACAGCACACACGCACACACAAAATGTATATATGTGTATGCATCCTGCGGTGCTCCCCCATGTGGATACCGGTGTGCACCCCGCTTACATCCGACACTGCATCTAGACTGCTGCCCCATTGAAACTCAATCACTGAACTTTGCTTTTATGAATACCACATCAGAAAATGCAGGGACTTACCAGGGAATATGGTCCCTGGATCGTGCAGGGACATTCCCAGGTTGGCACATTTCACACCAGCCTAGTCCCTGCATTTTCTGGTGTGAGGGGGGAGAGTTAGTGCAGGCGGCGGGAGGTGGGGTGAGTGGGATGATGCTGGTGGGGCAGGCCGGGGATTGGCTCAGGGTGGAACTATACCCATTAGTCACACAGTCACGTTTCCCAGGCCACCTAACAGCAGATCTGGAGGACCGGTTTGGCCACCCCTGGTCTAGCTGCACTCACCGCTACCCTACCATACCTGACGCTTTTCCTTTGAACGATGTGAGCATACCGTAATTACCCCATGATACTTGCCGCTGCCCAACGCAACCACGAATCGCAGACAATTGGATTCTCCCTGCGATTTACACCGGGCCAACACTCAGCAATATCGGCCCCTGTAAAATATTTGGTTTTCGAATGGTGAGGATTAAAGAGAACGTTGGAATGTTCTTTTTCTGTTCCGGAGTGTCTGTTAGTGATATCAGAAAGCAGTCACTACCAGACTAATGGGTCCGGTCTACAGTCATCCAGTCAATTGTACTTACCGATCTCTGTAGCACGCCTGGCCTAATGCACAAAGTAACACTCAGGGGACGGTTTACTGGAGGCTGTAAGGTTTAAAGTTTGTCTGGTTCCTTGATAAGCTCCTAATTTCCCCAGCTGGTCAGTACAGCAGAATAAGCAGATCTTGTTGCTATATACCAGGATGTTCCAGTAAAACAGAGGGAATATGTTTTCCTTCTAAGTCAAAGACAATGTTAAACGTTTAATGGAGGAAAAAAGGCAATGGACAGGAACTAAGTGTGTGTATATAAGCTTAATGGGCTGCACCTCTACAGTACATGCAGATCGATTTAAGTCCCTCTAGCAGAACACAGCCTTCCAGAAGATTTGCGTGTTACAATTTTAACATAGGGATTTATCAGAAGTGGGTGCAACTGTTGAATCCAATGGAAAGCGCACTGGAATATTCTGCACTATATACACACCTGTAATAAGAGCATAGAGCAAATATAGAGACGTACTAGAAGTATACTTTCCTACTGTCCCAGATCAGCTGGGAGGCTCCTGGAAATTGGGTGGCCCTCCCTACCTCCTGGTGCAAGTCTCCTGCATTCTGGTCCCCACCACCAGCTCTGTCGATTATCCTACGAAGGGATGACGTGAGTATCGCTAAATAATATCATCGTTTACCAGCCCACGTTTTACAACGCCAGCAGTGTCGGCATTGTGAATCAGGGGCGGGGCTGCAAGGAGTCGACATCTCCACGCCCCTGAACCGCCTCCTTCACGCCCCCTCCTATGTGGCTTAGCTGCTTCCTCTCGGAGGGAGCAGCAGCAATTACACGTAGGTTAGGAAGAGTAAGAAGGTAAAGATTACCCTATTGTTACAATATAATATCATTTAATGAGTTTCATATACATAAGGTGAGAACAGTGTCTGGACAGTTAATAAATATGAAATGGAATTTTTCTAATTAAAATGTCATGTCATTAAACACAGAACGCAAATAAAATTAAATGCAAACATTTCTCATTTAAAATCCCTGCCATAAAGTTGTCCAAGTCATGTCAAAACAGATCCTGATTCAAAGTTATGCGACCAACACCGCCACAGCTGCGAATGTGTACTCAGGAACTGTGCAAAAGTATGCAAAACCCCAACTAGATTTGTATTGAGGCGCCCCAACGACATCATTAACGGTTCCCATTTCTTATGCAGATACAGTGACAATCACACTCAGATTATAGACATTTTAATCAGCAGGAGCTGCTTGTGTGCTCCGTTTACAAATGGGAAAAAGTCACAAAAAAGATGCCAGAGTCTCAGGAGCAGCTGTATTAAAGGGAAAGGAGGCTAGATCTATGTAGACACATCAGTATGTTGCAGAACAAATAGGACAACCAGCAAGGCCCAACTGTTGTGCATCACTGCCCTAGGGAGTCCGCCTCCATAAAAAGGTCATTCAACAAATAAATAGGAGTGCGATATCCTATAAATGTAAATTCGGCTCAATCTTTTAGAAGAAATGTTTTCCTCAAAGCATCAACTTCGAGAAGCATTCCAGAACGTCGCTCCTCTAAGATGACAAAACCCAGGTTCGGTGACCAGCCCTACCAGAGCTTGGTTTCCATGGCGTTCCTCTACTCAGGGGAACCTGACCTTGAAACCCGCCACCATTCACTCGCCCTATTCAGCCCACAGAGCACAATGCACCCCTTATTCATTCTGCCCAGCCATTGTGAAGCGCATTCCGTTACGTTGCCAATTTAACATTCGCACTTCACCTTTAGAAAATCCGTTTGACTATAAACTTTTTTTTTTCCCTCTTCACTTAGGGCAGCATATGTGTCGTAGAAATACATGACCCCGCGGGAGCTGAGAACAAGAGCCAATCAAAATGTTGTGAAAAAAAAAAAACCTAGAATGGAAGAAAGGAGAATATGAGGCTTGTTCTGCAAGTACACAGAATGTCACAGCTTCAAAACTTCTTTCCCTTCTATACAAGACTTGCTGCATTCATTCGCTATTCCCAGGTGCAATGTTATGTGACAAAGCAGGCGGGATGCAGAGAATCTGATGGCACTGCCGCGGACAAACTGAGTTTGACAAACGGGTGATGAATCTTAAACACGCTGGCCTAATTTCCAAGCTGTGCCTTAAGTTAATCAGTTCTGCCTTGGGGTCCGTGTATAGTCGGCGCGGCTAATGCTGAAGGTGGCAGGTTTTTGTTGGGAATTGCAGGTTGGGAGGGTTCCGGTATTTGGGCACCAGGGGGGCGATGTATCAAACCTTTGAGAAAAATAAAGTATTTATTATTATCAGTTTCTTAGATAGCGCACACATATTCCGAAGTGCTGTACAGAGTATAGTTGAACATTCACATCAGTCCCTGCCCCAGTGGAGCTTACAATCTATGTTCCCTACCACATGTACACGCACACAGACATTCTAGGGTTAATTTTGTTGAGAGCTAATAACCCTACCAGTATATTTTTGGATTGTGGGAGGAAACAGGAGTGCCCGGAGGAAACCCACACAAGCACAGGGAGAATATACAAACTCCGCACAGTTAGGGCCATGGTGGGGATAGAACCCATGACCTCAGCACTGTGAGGCAGTAATGCTTACCATTACACCGTCCATACTGCCCCGTATATATAACACATGGTGGGGATAGAACCCATGACCTCAGTGCTGTGAGGCAGTAATGTAACCATTACACCATCCGTACTGCCCCGTATATATAACACATGGTGGGGATAGAACCCATGACCTCAGCGCTGTGAGGCAGTAATGCTATAACCATTACACCGTCCGTGATGCCCCATCTCCCCCAAACCAATCAGCTCCTGCCATGCTATAGGGTGTTTGAAAAATGACAGTTAAAAGCTGAATTGGCTGGTACTTTATCTCCCCCCCGAAGTTTGATATATTTTCTTCCCCCCAGGTCATTTGGGTAGTGTGATTGGGCTATGGCAGGTAAGGAACTTGGTTAGGACAAAGCAGAACGATGAGGTCTAGATTGACAATCAAATGGTCCACCACTAATGATCGAACGCGGCTAGTTTGACACCTAAATCCGGTCGGCAGCATTTAGATCATCAGCGACAGAAGATCAATGGGAACATGTCAACAATGACAACACAAGTTTTTCACGTTTTTTTGTGGCGTTATCCCTCTCCAAGGCTTAGTAAATAGACCCCCTTAACCATTAGGGTCTCCTCTGACTTGCAATATTAAAGCAAGGTTTAAAAGATCCGTTAAAATGTCAGATGTGCAATTACAAAACTACAAGAATGACGAACGCACACACAGCGGAGCAGGATAAACAGCAACGCCGGGGAACAGGGAGGTTGATCATTGCTTTTGTGATTTTTGGATCAATTCTATCAATACATCGCATCTCCAGTAACGATCCAAAACATTGTTCTTATGTTTTATACAATCGTCGCTCCGGCAGCAGGTTTGCCAATAACAGAATCGCCTCCTATGTGTATATATGTCTACGGACACTTGCGCTTTGTTTCCCATTCGGACGCTGTTCACTTCAAGCCAGGAACCGAAACGCTCCATTCATCTCAATGGTATCACATTATTTTGAACACATTTTGTGCCCTTACGCTGCTTGTCTAGCCTATCGGAAAATAGGTCATCAATCATTACATCGACAGCTTATGGACGACACGCATTCGGTCAGCAAGTACAAAAAGGTTGACATGTGAAAAGGGGAACAGTACTTAAGGTCAACAGGTTCAAAGGATCGTCAGGTTCAAATGGTCGACTGGACAACGCGTGGCGAGTGTAACTTGGCTTACACGTGGTTAAACACACGCAAAAGAACGTCAACCTTTTCTTGTGTTAACCACTCCTATATTGACTGTGTTGACCTTTTGTATTTGTCGACACAAAGCTAAAAAAGAGGGGAGTCTAAATATTATCATTAGGAATTTTACAGTGCACAAAATTGCCATTAAATAAAGTAGCAGGCGCAAAAACTAACATTGGGCCTTATTCTAGTTCACTCTTAGAGGCAAATTCCTTCTTAGCTGGGCAAAACAATGTGCACTGCAGGTGGGGCAGATGTAAAATGTGCAGAGAGAGTTAGATTTGGGTGGGCTTTTCTTCAAAGTGAGATCTATATTGCAGTGTAAAAATAAAGCAGTCAGTATTTTCCCTGCACAGAAACATAATAACTCACCCAAAGCTAAATCTCTCTGCACGTTACATCTGCCCCACCTGCAGTGCACAAGGTTTTGTCCAGCTAAGAAGGAATTTGCCTCTAAGAGTGAACTAGAATAAGACCCATTGCCCTTGGAATCACCTAGATATAGGAGTTTCTCAGCAAATTCCATTGTTCTGGTGCTTCTAGCTCAATAGTGTGATACAGACCAGCCTGTGCTAGAAGAAGAAAGAAAGAGCAGATAGTGACACCTCAGGCAGGAAGGAGGAACTACATGGGTTTTTGAAAGGTGCAGGTTGCTAGAATGAAAACTCAAGCAACAAAATCGCCATTCGCTTTTACCACCGATTTCCTGAACAATCGGTGCGGCACATCCACAAAACGGAGATGCTCTTTGCATACGAATGACTGACAAATGTTCCACGTAACTTACTTTATGGGGTCGCATTGCTGTGTCGTGAATACTTTGTTACTCCAGCAACTGTACTGTAAACACGGAGGCGAATCCGCTGTCGTGAATACAGCACTGCGGCCGGGGCTGTCATGTGTTTTCCGTGCTATCCTTTGAAGATCTCTAATTAGTTTATAATCTGAATACACTGAGATATTTGCGACAAATTAAATAAATGCCATTGAGCTTGCCGACTGCTCTAAACGGATCTTGTTTTCTTATGCAACATCGCAGCCCGTACGGAAAGTTGCCTAAAGTACATTTTGCCCTAGTTTTTACACTATAGGAATCAGGAGGACCATGTATCAAAGAAATAACTTTGATTACTTTTAATGTGGATTTCTCCCTTTTTGCAGCTACAGTAGCAGCGATATCTCTGCACTGCACAAAAAATAAAAACCAGACAAACATCGCCTTTGTTTTGATCCTCGCTTTGCTGGAAAAAGAAAATATCTTCTCTCTCTCCCTTGAAACATTCTAAAGTCTGTATCGTATATCCCTCCTGTTCTAAGAAGATTATTAGGATGGCTTTATAGGTGACATTCCACAGGGCATAAAGACCGTGTCTATGTTACATTAAAGGGGAACGTTACCCATGTGCGAATATGTTACTGTAATTACCTGCGGTAAAGTCATGGTACGTCTTCGCAGCGCCGGCTCTGACGGTATTAGCTGTCAGGGTGACCAGAATCCTGCAGGTGTTTTTGGATTACAGTACAGAGCTAGTGACATCCCGCTGGTCGGGTCTTGGGGGCAGGATAAAGCTCTGACTGTAGCACATACTATACTGCGGTCAACGTTCCAGAGATTTTTTTCCTTAAATTGGTCTTTGTTCGAATCTTTTGGAGGAATCACTGACTTTTTGGCATGCGCTTGTTAATCAAATCTGCTTGTCCAGTGGCGTAAATTCTTCCCAGTTACCCGGAGGCAAGATAAATATTGGTGCCCCCCCCCACACACACACACACACCACCATATATAAATATATGTATGCATGTGTGTATGTATGTATGTATGTATGTATATTATTTTTCAAATAAAGAGAGTGTGAGGAGGAGTCAGCCACAGAAGCGGTATTGATAGCTTTCAATTAACGGATTCAAACTTAAAGGGAAGGAGAGGTTCCCCCTTTAGAGCAGGAGCCCGGCGGCTGATGACTCCATTGCCTCCCAGTTACGCCTTGCATTTTTCGCATATACAGGCGTAATCTCAAATAGTGCTAACTAGCACCTTTTTGGTGCGCCACAGGCTTTACGACTGAGCTGCGCCGCAGACTTTTTGCAAAAGATGGGACTAATTTAGCTTGGGTTACAGTTTTGAAAATCCGCAACCCGAGGCGGCAGGTTGTGAGTGCCGCGGATTTTCAAAACTGTAGCCCAAGCTAAATTAGTCCCATCTTTCAGCTTTGTATGTGGCTATGGTGGAAACAATATCCAAAATGTTGGTAATAAGTACAAGAGTCACTAAATCACTATTCATAATGGATAGTTTAAGTAACGCCATGCGTAACGTGACCTACAGTGCAAAACAGAAAGAAGCAGTTGTTATGGTACAAGTTGATTATTGGAAGACATCCACTTATTTACAGTACTTTATATCTCTAAAATGGTGCTATGGTTGGACTGAGTTCTACAGGGTCAAGAGATCCAGAAGGAGACAGACTATACCCCTCCCTCCAACCGGATGCTGGTGGGCATAGTGGCAGAAGCCAAGTTTGCATAATGTCATAAGGAATCGCATAGGCTGGATCGATATTAAAGTCTGGGTCTTTATTTGCAGCCAGTAGAAAGCATACCAGGATAACAGCTTGGCAATACTCAGGTTACAGCAATTGCACGTATTCCAGCAGGCAACCCACACACTTCACAATAAGGGTACACTGCAGAGAATCCTAACATAATCCCCACATTCCCCAGCCTATCACCCAGCCGCTAAAAGGCATTGTGAACACTGTCCCTCTGCTCTAGACAAACATATAACAGGAAGTAACAGGTGTTGTTAATTAGCAGACAGTGATTGAAAAAATACATCTTCGGAAAACCCGGACTGGATCTGACTAGCCCTGCTGATGCTGCTCTAAACCCTGGGCTGGATCTTCCATATTCAGCTCATGGGGAAGTACTGTCTGCAGTCCCTGCCACACTAGGTGCATACTGTTTGTGTAGTGTACCAGAAACTCATTAGACACAAACTGGTGTAGTGCACACACACGGCATCAGCCCCTAAGCAGTAAAACAAGTATACTGTAGGTCAGTGACCCCAGGGAGAGTCTCTACGAGTGCATAAGTGCTAATTAGGGAATAGGTTTGTAACTGTTGCAACAAATACACGAGTGACATGGATTTGAAATCCATACATTTCCTTCCTAACTCTGAGAATTCTTTCCATCGTCTGGGGAACCGATACAGTTACTGAAATCTTTATTTATGGGAGGGCATTCAATAGCTAATTGCTTTTTTTTATTTTGAAAGCAAGTTATTCATAGAGAGTCCCATAGGACGGGGGGGAGTAATCTGCAGTAAGCAGATGCAGGGTAGGGAAGGTAAGAAACAAGCATCCACTTTGCTATGCTGGACACTGGTTTCATCCGGCCTTGGAACTCGCTAATCTCCAGCTATAAGTCTTCGGGTCCCCAGAAGCTGGAGGATTACTGAAAAAGAGTCAACGCATCAAAACCGAGGAGGGAAACATCAGGTAAGCGGTAATGTGGGAACAGCAGCAAACGCGGCGGATAAGAACGGTCCACCGTAGCTTATCCTTGAACTAGCAACCTTCTTATATCTTCCAGTAAGCGTTGGTAAATCAGTGTCATGGTGATTGTGTATTTATATACACGCTCATCCGTAACGATGACCCCCAACGAGCATCACACCGTTATATAGTAATGCCAGTGGCGGATTTACAATGGGTGCAGATTGCGCAGTCCATGCGGCCCCTCGGGTCAGTGTGGCCCACAATGCACACTCTGGGCCTTATTCTGGTTGGCCCTCTCGGATGGGAATTCACATCCTTGCAAGTCACCCTAACCCAGCTTTGCGAACGGTTAGCCGGCGCCACCCATTCGCAAGCGGGATTCGTTTGCAAGGCTTGCGAATGGATGTTTTACATGAATGGTCTTGATGGTCGCCAACCATCGAATGATGGCGAAGGCGCGCACATATGTCAGGGTCGTCCAGATCACACTTACATATGCGTGTAGAACTGCAGGGAATTGGGTGGGCAGCCGACATCCGGTTATGTCAGCTGTTCGCCCCCCCATGTGCGCCATGAATGCAGTAGCGTGTGTCCGCCCAGTGTTTTCATCGGAACGCCCGTGAAACGATGGACATTCACATATGCCAATAGCCTAGGCCGGCACCCCACGCCCCTCTGCACCCCCCACTCGCAAGGCTGGGTGCATGCACCCGGCAAACAGACTTTTTGTCAAGTTCGCACGCACCCAACGTATACACATGCGCAGAAATTCTGCTGCGCATATGCAAAACAACGGTCCCCGTTCCACGAGCGTCCGCTGCAAATGAACCAGAATAAGGGCCTCTTTAACCATTTCTTTGATACTAACCTCTCTAGAGGCCAGAATCCAATATGGCAGCCCTGCAAAATCATAACAAAAATGGCCTCCCCACCATTTTCCTGACAGACAATTCGGCACATCCCACAGATGATCATTTGTGGTTTGCCGTGGATACAAACTGTGAAAATGAATGGTCCAGATCTGACTGCATAATGCATATATGGTATTAGGAATGTAGTTAGGAATCATTTAAAAAATCCACCCAGTATTTGCTATATTTATACTTTAGCCCTGTGACACAGTGGAGTGTTTCTACTGTATAATAGGTGCAGGGAGTGCGGTGCCCGCACATATAATTATACTTACAGTATGCCCTAACCAATATAATTATACTCATCTATCCAGAGTGCCCAAGTCCTGCACATGTTCAGTAGAGAAGTCTCCAGGAACAGGGTGCCTGAGACCTGCACATGCACAGTATTAAAGTCTCCAGGAACATGGCGTCCAAGATCTGCATGTGTGCAGTCAAGAAGTCTCTAAGAACATGGCTCCAAATTCCTGCACATGCTCAGTAGTGAAGTCTCCAGGAACATGGCACCCGGGACCTGCACATTAGACTGTCAGGAAGCCAGCATCTCGTGCGCTGCCAGAGGGGATGGGGCTGCTATGAAGTCTGCACACGGCCTCCGATCTCTTAAACTGAGTAAAGGTACCAATATTCTAGGGCGAATCTACAGAAATTTAGTCATGTTTCCTCCCATTCTGGAATGAAATCAGATGAAAAGTGTCAAAATCGCATGTGTTTGACATCAGGTCCGATATGATGCGAGGACCATGGGAGCCTGAACATCACACGAACTATACAATAGATATTGGAGAGGTCACCCTGGTGCATAGACACCTATAATAATGACCGCTTTCTCTGGATTCCCCCGCATCTGAAATCTTTAGGTGGACAGCACTGTTCTATGTTCCATGGCCTGTCAATCTTTGGCAAGTAGTGGTGGTCAATGCCCCGCCCTCTGAGCCAGCGGCATAGCTTTGTTTGCCCCCCCCCCCGGCCGTTAATGGGGGGGCGCCCCCCCTCCCCGCCCATCCAGCCGGCCCCCCTCCCCCCATTGCCGCATGCTTACCTGTCCGCGCGTCCCGGCTCCCCTCCTGGCTTCAATAAATTTCATGCAGACAGACCACGATAAAATGGCCGCCCCCATACCGCAGACAGTTTCAGAGAACAGTCTGCTTTATGGGGCGGCCATTTTATCGTGGTCTGTCTCCATGGCATTGATTGAAGCCAGGAGGGGAGCCGGGACGCGCGGACAGGTAAGCATGTGGGGGATGGGGGGCGGGGGGATTACTATAGCACTGCAGCCCCCCCCCCGGCGCCCCCATATGCACAGCGCCCCCCCGCAACCGTGGGGGCTGCGGTGCTATAGTTACACCACTGCTCTGAGCTTCATCCCTATGAGGAGGAGCATCTATAAATTCTAAAGCGTGAATTCAGCCCAAAATTGTAATGAAATTCTTCTCGGCTTGAACAGATATTAAAGAGCACTGATGGACCAGTGCTCTTTAATATCTTTGTTAGTGACATTGCAAATGGTATTGAAGGGAAAGTATGCCTTTTTGCAGATGACACAAAGATATGCAACAGAGTAGACACACCAGGAGGGGTAAATCAAATGACTGATGATCTAAGTAAACTTGAGAATTGGTCAAGAGAATGGCAACTACAGTTTAATGCTAAAAAATGCAAAATTATGCACTTGGGACTCAAAAACCCAAAGGCTCAATATAGTATCAAGGAGGGCCGGACTGGGACCAAAAATCGGCCCTGGCATTTTTAGAGCACACAGGCCCACCTGCAGCAGGCGGGACCCTTGTGCGGCGAAGCCGCATGGCGAAAAGGTTGTGTGGCCTCATAGGAAGGAGGCGTGGCATCACAAAAAGGAGGCATTACACTGCCCATTCCACATTATGGAACACACCATTATGCCCATTCCACATTATGCCACACACCATAATATGCCCATTACACATTAAGCGCACACTGTGATGCCCATTACACAATATGCTGCACACAGTTATGCCCCATAGACAAAAAAACAAGAGCAGGACACTTACTAGTCTTGGCTTCCACTGTAGGCACTGGCATTGCAGGACAAATCCGACTACAGTCACCAAGTGACTGGCTCTGCCAAGCACTCTACTTAAATAGAACCCCACTGCCATGGCGCCCTGCTGCAGATTTTCTAGCTGCTGGAAATGGATGTGGTGGTGCCGGTGGGTCAGGTGTGGCGGCATCATGACGCTACGGCGTCATGACGATAAAATGGTAATGACGGCTGGGGCGGTGCAGACTGTGATGGCCAGGACTGGAGGCAGTGGGGCGGGCTCAGAAGCAGCTGCTGCCGCGTCATGGTGATGATGGGCTGGGCGGGCAGCGCAGGCTGGCCATGCAGCAAGGACTGGAGGCAGCGGGCGGGCTCAGGAGTCATGGCGTCAATATGCAAATGACGTGGCGGCCGTCACAGTGATGGACAAGGAGACAGCGGGGCAGGCACAGGTGCCGTATGACTACAAGTTCTGCACAAAATCGGCCCACAAGGCCATCGGCCCTTCTGGCATTTGCCAGAACTGCCAGATGGCCAGTCCGGCCCTGGTATCAAGGGTACTATAATGGAAACTACTGAGGAGGAAAGAGATCTAGGAGTCACTATTTCAAGTGACTTAAAGGCAGGGAGGCAATGTAACAAAGCAATGAGGAAGGCTAGTCAGATGCTTGGTTGCATAGGGAGAGGAATCAGTAGCAGAAAAAAAGACGTAATAATGCCACTTTATAGGTCATTGGTACGACCTCATCTAGAGTATTGTGTTCAGTTCTGGAGGCCATATCTCCAGAAGGATATAAATACATTAGAGAGTGTACAAAGAAGGGCAACTAAAATGGTGCATGGTCTACATCACAAAACTTACCTGGATAGACTAAAAGATCTTAACATGTATAGTTTGGAGCAGAGAAGGGAAAGGGGGGGACATGATAGAAATCTTCAAATATATCAAGGGTTTTAACATAGTACAGGAGGGAAATTTTCTTCAGAGGAAAAGAAGTAATAGAACACGAGGACATGCACTGAAACTGGAGGGAGGTAATTTCAGGGGAAATGTTAGAAAGAATTACTTCACAGAAAGGGTAGTGGATAAGTGGAATAGCCTCCCATCAGAGGTGGTAGAGGAAGACAGTAGAACAATTTAAACATGCTTGGGATAGGCATATGAATATCCTTACAAAGAAATAAGGATTGAAAAGGGTTGAGTTTACCTGAAGGGTAAAAAAAGGGGCAGACTAGATGGGCCAAATGGTTCTTATCTGCCGTCACATTCTATGTTTCTATGTTAACGCTCACCCACACTCAGCGGCAGAATAAAGTGCGACCGGCTGGCAGCCTGCTGAACGGACTTTATGGCCAGCGTGACGACCATATAGACTAGAGCGAGCAGAAGTAGGAGATTTCTGGACAGAATAATTAAGGATTTTGCTGGTGATAGCACAATGACCCCAGTGAGGATGTTCCAGTCCTGAACAGGAGAACGCAATTTTTAACCAGGAAAATGCCTGGAAAAAAGATTCAATGATTGCAAAGCACATTGCTGGGCCGCGTCTGTGATGGAGGGAGCCCCAGGAGGACGCACAAGGAAATTGCAGTTATCGCTGAACATTCTCTCTGCTGAGCAATACTTTCTGCTGGGCTATTACGCCGTGGTGCCAGTTATAGCACATCCTTCTGGACGTTACCATTGGCTTATTTTTTGCTACTGGCCATGGGATGTAGTCAAAGGGCATTGAAGGCTATCAGCATTGAAGGCGGTCAGATCCAATTTTTTTATAGTCGGATCTGTTTCTCAGAAACAACTGCAGATTGTCGAATTCGTGGCTGTTTTCCTACAATCCGCGCCAGTTTCCGACAATTTATGGACCCCCCAAAAAGTGAAAAATTGTTATTATGTCGTCATTGCTAAAATGGTAACATTCAACATGGCGACATGCTGGAGCGGGCGGCAGCAGGTAAGTCGCCACTGGGCCACCAGGACATATCTACATTCCATCACGGTCTACATGATGAACATTGATGTGGTCAGCGTAAGCATTATGAACGACTGATGATATTTGGTACCCAACCTTTGGGCATTACCATAAATCACATTGCTGAGTATAATTAACTGTGCTGTAACGGGGCAATGTTCAGAGAAAGGGGGGTAAATGTACTAACATGGGAGTTCTATTGAAGACCAATCAGGTTCCATATATGACCTTCTGGAATGTGCTAATAAATAATTAGAATCTGGGTGGTTGCTATGGACATCTTAGTGATATAACCCCAGTGCGTCTGTGCAGAAGCATTAATACACAGAATACTTATGGATGACCGGCGGTCCGGATACCTACACCAGCATCTTCCAGGGGAAATCTCAACAGGAGTGCGGTAAGTATACTTACCTTCCCCTTGCTCCCAAGAGCCTAATATTAACCTAACACCCCACAGCCTAACCCTAACCTTCTCCCACCCCGCAGCCTAACCCTAACCTTCTCCCGCCCCGCAGCCTAACCCTAAACTTCTCACGCCCCACAGCCTAACCCTAACCTTCTCCCGCCCCGCAGCCTAACCCTAACCTTCTCCCGCCCCGCAGCCTAACCCTAACCTTCTCCCGCCCCGCAGCCTAACCCTAACCTTCTCACGCCCCACAGCCTAACCCTAACCTTCTCCCGCCCCGCAGCCTAACCCTAACCTTCTCACGCCCCACAGCCTAACCCTAACCTTCTCCCGCCCCGCAGCCTAACCCTAACCTTCTCCCGCCCCACAGCCTAACCCTAACCTTCTCCCGCCCCGCAGCCTAACCCTAACCTTCTCCCACCCCGCAGCCTAACCCTAACCTTCTCCCGCCCCGCAGCCTAACCCTAACCTTCTCCCGCCCCGCAGCCTAACCCTAACCTTCTCCCGCCCCGCAGCCTAACCCTAACCTTCTCACGCCCCACAGCCTAACCCTAACCTTCTCCCGCCCCGCAGCCTAACCCTAACCTTCTCCCGCCCCACAGCCTAACCCTAACCTTCTCACGCCCCACAGCCTAACCCTAACCTTCTCCCGCCCCACAGCCTAACCCTAACCTTCTCACGCCCCGCAGCCTAACCCTAACCTTCTCACGCCCCACAGCCTAACCCTAACCTTCTCCCGCCCCGCAGCCTAACCCTAACCTTCTCCCGCCCCGCAGCCTAACCCTAACCTTCTCCCGCCCCGCAGCCTAACCCTAACCTTCTCCCGCCCCGCAGCCTAACCCTAACCTTCTCCCACCCCGCAGCCTAACCCTAACCTTCTCCCGCCCCGCAGCCTAACCCTAACCTTCTCCCGCCCCGCAGCCTAACCCTAACCTTCTCCCGCCCCGCAGCCTAACCCTAACCTTCTCCCACCCCGCAGCCTAACCCTAACCTTCTCCCGCCCCGCAGCCTAACCCTAACCTTCTCCCACCCCGCAGCCTAACCCTAACCTTCTCCCGCCCCGCAGCCTAACCCTAACCTTCTCCCGCCCCGCAGCCTAACCCTAACCTTCTCCCATCCCGCAGCCTAACCCTAACCTTCTCCCGGCCCGCAACCTAATCCTAACCTTCTCCCGGCCCGCAGCCTAACCCTAACCTTCTCCCGGCCCGCAGCCTAACCCTAACCTTCTCCCACCCTGCAGCCTAACCCTAACCTTCTCCCACCCCGCAGCCTAACCCTAACCTTCTCCCACCCCGCAGCCTAACCCTAACCTTCTCCCGCCCCCCAGCCTAACCCTAACCTTCTCCCGCCCCGCAGCCTAACCCTAACCTTCTCCCACCCCGCAGCCTAACCCTAACCTTCTCCCACCCCGCAGCCTAACCCTAACCTTCTCCCGCCACGCAGCCTAACCCTAACCTTCTCCCGCCACGCAGCCTAACCCTAACCTTCTCCCGCCACGCAGCCTAACCCTAACCTTCTCCCGCCACGCAGCCTAACCCTAACCTTCTCCCGCCACGCAGCCTAACCCTAACCTTCTCCCGCCACGCACCCTAACCCTAACCTTCTCCCGCCCCGCAGCCTAACCCTAACCTTCTCCCGCCCCGCAGCCTAACCCTAACCTTCTCCAGCCCCGCAGACTAACCCTAACCCTAACCTTCTCCCGCCCCGCAGCCTAACCCTAACCTTCTTCCATCCCGCAGCCTAACCCTAACATTCTCCCTCCCAGTGAGCTTGCCGATGTCGGAATTCTGAATGCTGCCATCCCATTTGCTGTGATGTAAACAGCATCCTTAAATACACATAGGGCTGATTATGAGGATGGGCATCAATACACTCATAATGAGGATGGACATTGAACCACAGTACAGATAACGGGGTACAACTTGGCATAGGGGCAAATATACACATTTAGTTCCATACGCAAAATGCAGGCGCAATGACGCAATGACGTCCATCATTGGCCCCCCTGTCTGTAGGGCTGCTCAGAGGTGTTACATTATATATATATATATATATATATATATATATATATATATATATATATATATATATATATACACACACACACACACACACACACACACACACACACACACACAAATATACACACACAGTTACTTATACAAGCTATTACACTTTGGTCCCAGATGGTAATTAACCACAGAGGGAAGAAGCAGCAATGGCTGTCCTCTGCTGTCTGGATCAGGTTCCCCCTCATTCTCTGCCTTCTGCCATCTCCTTTATGTGTCTCTCGCCGGCCGCGTCCGTCCCAGGCTCCGCCATGGCCTCTCCCGGAACAAAGAACAAGGCTTGTTTTAAGGGCTCCGGCAGCACACAATAAGAACCTTGCTGTGGCCTGGAACCTGAGCCGGGCAGGAGAAACCTTAGTTGGGCGGCGTATTCCTGATACCTCTATGTCCGGCACTTTCTCAGAGAGGTGCAGAAAATCCCCCCTCGGTCATGTGAGACCCCGTCTCATGTACAGTATTCACAAGTCCACGTATAAGAGGAAGATAAAGTGCATTGGTAACTGGACCCATAGGCCCAATATATGGCAATCAGGCCCTGTAATCATATCTGCTGAATTTAAACAATAAATTAAAGGTCTGTGATGTCATTTAAAAATAAAAAAAGAAGAGTTTATGGCATTAATATAGAAAGTGAAAGCAGTGATATAGGACGGAATGTTTGCAATTAAACCATTTTACCCGGACTTTGGTTTGCTAATTTGCAAAAGGGTTTTCTAATTATTATTATCAGATAAATATGGCTGCCCTGTGCCGGCCCCACCCCATAAACCAGTGACGTCACCTGACAAACCAGTGACGTCACCTGACAAACCAGTGACGTCACCTGACAAACCAGTGACGTCACCTGACAAACCAGTGACGTCACCTGACAAACCAGTGACGTCACCTGACAAACCAGTGACGTCACCTGACAAACCAGTGACGTCACCTGACAAACCAGTGACGTCACCTGATGGGGGGGGGGGGGGGGCACCAACAGGAGAAAGTGCAGTGCAGCCAAAACAGGCTACCGGACCATGCCATCCAGGTGCAATTGTGCCAACCACAGAGTCCACTGTTGCCTACGGCCCTCTTGTCTACCAAATGCTGGGAACTACAGTACATTGTAATATCTATTATAATACACAGGGAGTGTTTCTCCTCTGCACTCCAACTGCCCCACCCAGAGTTCCTCTTAATATATCATTCAGCTACATTCGAACACGTCAAGTAGTTGTCAGGGTCCCTCACCGGCCCATTTCTACAAGAAGAGGGAGCATCAATACTCAGTGGGGCTGGTTTGTAACCCAATGGGAGTGATGACTGATCGTTTAGAGCAATCTCTGCGTAGATGATATTATTGTATTTGATGGCATCTCCGTGTTCACTGCACTCGTTGGGACAGTCATATAGGTCAGGGAAAATTCCGATGACTTCAATGATGCTTAGAATTGAAAATAAAAAGTGAAATAAAAAGTGTCCTGACAAAACATAAAGAGGGTATAATATGGAGTTCATCATACAGCAAACCAGGTATAATTGCTGCAGCACTGCATGTAGCACAGGAAATAAATACTCGTGTTCACCTACGAGTAGATTTGTACTCATCTATGATGTGATCACAGACCTCTCAGTTTGAGCGCTCCAGCTGTTGTGAAACTACACATCCCAGCATGCTCTGCCACAGTTTTAGTATTCCCTTACAGAAAAATTGTGGCAGGGCATGCCGAGACTTGTAGTTTCACAACAGCTGGAGAGTCACAAGTTGGCCATGTCTACTTTACAAGACCGTCAGGTTGGAGATGAACCAGCCTTTTCCAGATGCAAATTAAATGCAGGTTGGCAATTGCCTCAACACACCCACAGCAGAGTTACCTGAGGACGCCGCAGTACAACAGAGTTACACCCCTTTACGTCGCAGGCTTAAAAGCATTTGAAATGATTAGGACTCTGATTTGTGCAAGCTTGCATATACATAGTTTAGAACTGGGGCAGCCAACTCCAGTCCTCGAGAGCTACCAACAGTTCATGTTTTCCAGGTCTCCTCACAGAATCACAAGTGAAGTAATTAGCTCCACCTGTGGATCTTTTATAATGTGTTAATAAATAATGAGTGCACCTGTGCAGCAGCTAGGTTGCCTGGAAAATGTGAAGTGTTGGTAGCTGATATACAACGATTTACAGTTCAGCTAAAATATTTGCCCATCTCAACTCTGAGGGGAATATTCAATCCCAGGTTATCCCGGCAGTCATAAACCTGCCTCTTTTTCAGTCCGCACGACAGCAAATTGGCAGGCAGGATTCAATGTCCTGCCTGCCGAGTGCCGAAAAGTGGGCGTGGCCGTGAGAAACAGCCATGGTTTGCCGAGTTCCGGTATTGAGCTTGACAATTTACGGCCTTTCTTGGCAAAGTCAGGCCCGTTTTGCCGAGATGCCTCTCCAATACTGACGGGAAAGACTGCATTAAATAGGTACCCGCCGCTATTTCCCAGCAATACCCCCCCCCCCCCCCCCCTGAAATATGAATGAATAATGAACCATAAAAAATTTGTCTCACTCACTCTCAGTCTCACCGATATTCCTATTACTGGTGATGTTTGAAATTCAGTGTACTGTGAACATTATGGGCTAAATTTAATAAACCTTCTAAAGAAAATTAAAAAGAGGTGATGTTGCCCGTAGCAACTAATGAGATTCTATAATTTTCTAGGCTGCAATAGAGAAATTGATAGACCAAATCTGGTTGTTGCTATCGGCAATATCACATCACATTTTCGTTTATAGAATAGTGTTCAGTCTTGCACCCGCCATCTTTGAAAACCCATGAAGTCCCTCTTCCCTGCCTGGGGTGTCGCTGTCTGCTGTGGTGTTTCTAGCACAGGTCTGGTTTGCATATCAGTGCTGATATACAGACCACACTGTGCTAGAAGCACTACAGCAGACAGCGATACCCCAGGCAGGGAAGAGGAACTGCATGGGTTTTCAAAGATGACGTGTGCTAGAATGAACACTACAGAAGGTTTAGTAAACTGGGCTTGGCTTCACATTTGTGACATCAGTCGCCCATTGACAATAGCACTGTCCGTGGTGCTGAAGCGAAACCTGCTCTCTGCAAAGCCTGCAATTCTTTTGGCACACCCCTCGCTGGACTTGGGCCCTTATTCAGATCTGATGATCGCAGTACAAATTTGTTCTCAAAATGGGCAAAACCATGCTGCACTGCAGGCGGGGCAGATGTAATGTATATAGAGAGAGTTAGATATGTGTGTGAGTTATGTTTCTGTGCAGGGTAAATACTGGCTGCATTATTTCTACACTGCAATTTAAATTTCAGTTTCAACACAGCCCACCCAAATCTAACTCTCTCTGCACATGTAACCTCTGCCCCAATGGCTTTTGACCATTTTGAGAACAAATTTGTACTGGCCCATAATGTATTGCAAAATACATTATGGGCCAGTTCCCCCCTTAAGTTGAAACACAACTGAAATATTGTGTTAATTCCAGAGGAGGCACAGTGTCAAAGCACGCAACACGGGAGTTGCCAATTGTCCACTGTATATGGACTTGCAGCCATGCTGGCGGAAAGAGTCAGCTGACACTCACATGACAGGACGGTTGTGTGACATCAAACGGTGGCTGCCCAGTAACTCTCATTTTACGGAAATTGTGGTCTGTCCGTGGTAGATCGATCCATACACAACAGCAATCTCCGTTCGCGCACAAATATGCCTGATCTGGGCGCAGTTTCTGATTTGTTACAATGGGGTATATTCAATGCCAAATGGCGGCGAGCGGCGCCGACAGCTCACCGTCATAGTTCGGAGGTCAGTATTTAACAGACCCCACTTCACTCGTCGTACCTCAGCTGCCAAATGGCAAGGCTCGGTGCTATATGCGGCAGGCTCACTGCATTTGGGGAGAACCTCGCCGTTCCTGGGAATCATCGCCGTCCTTTGACAGCGAGGATTTCCTCAGACCATAGAAAACGGCGAAAACAAGCTATCCTCGCCATACAAACCCCCTTGCCGGCTGCATTGAATATACCCCTTTGTATCATATGCACTATGTTGAACGCAGATCGGTTAATCCGTGATTCCACTTGTGCCTGACTCAGAACTAGGAACTATACGCTCAGGAAACCGGCCCAGGTTCAACTGTTCAGCCCTTTAAAACGCCTTGCAAAGTTCTATAGAAAAATACTCGATTTACAATGGACTTGGTGCTTAGACCAGGAAAATGAGTACTACTGTATGTTCATTGCAGACCTTTTTACCCTTTGCCAAATTGGACTGTAAAATCTAATTAAAGGAAATAAATCATGTCAACGAGTGAAATAACCCACTGGCTGTGAAACTGTATATATATATTACGACCATTATGCCTTAATGAACAGGTCTGTGAACTGCGACTGTGTAAGCAAATAACTTTGGCTATTTGCTCTGCGGTGGAGAAGCTCGCAAAGCATTAAGTGATCTGTGGTGTCCAGGCGCCCTCTGCTGGTCATAGAAAGTGTACGTAGACACGGTGTATGCTAATTCTGTATCTCCTCAAGATGCGCAGCAGAGGATTTAATTAACAATGAGCAAGATTAGTTTTCTAATCCAATTGAAATTAATAATCCCGGTATCGGATCCTTTTTTTGCACGAATACTTGCAGTTATGCAAAATAGCGTTCATTATTTAAATGATGACCAAACCCAAAGGGTTAAATTGACTAAAACTTCTAAAAATGAAAAGAGCTGATTTTGTTGTTGTTTGATCGTAGCGACCAATCAGATTCTGTTTAGGATTTTCTAGAATACAATAGAGAAATACAATTGATATGAATTTGTTTGTGTTCCCTGTATTATTGATAAGCTCAATCTTTCAGCTGAGTCGATTGATTCGGTGATCGGTATACATGGGATGAAGGCTAACGAGTTCCATTGGCGCCATGCTACGAATCCCCATTTGGCCTCTGGCGGTTCCTACATACCTTATGTTAAAAGACAACAGCATCAACTTTAAAGGCACCGACCCCCACAGGGTCGTGCCGGAAAGTATCAGGGTGATCCTTGGGGTTGACCTTCTTGCTGATTTCAGTCTAGTGAAAGTGATATTTGCGTCTTCAGGGATTATTATGGATTTTGGTTTGTGAAAAAGTCACATGTTCTATAACAAAGATGAACAATCAAACTGGGGAAAACCCCAAATCTCCGATGGGATTAATGGTCCAGCCTAATATAGATTTCACATAGACAACAGCCTAGAACCCAGTGTAACCCCACGGTAAAATAGTTGTTTAAAAAAAAAAAAAAAATTTAATCTTTTTTTTTTAATTTTACACCATCAGTGAATTATAAGACATAGACGGGGGATACAGAAAAACGGTACAATAGCTTTAAAAGAGTAAGGAATATTTAGTGCCAAATGTCATACTAATCTTAAACATCTGAGATTTCAGAAAGTCGGCAGATAAATTGTTATCTGCAATGTTTAGTGCGGCGAAACCTGGGTTTTACATCATTAAATGTTGCTGCTTTAAATGTATCTGCTAACTTGCGAAAATCCCAGGACTTTCCATATCCTACACCCGAAGACATTTAGGGGGTGATTCAACAGCGCTCATTGATTACACTGCAATCCCACCGCAACTTCTGCCCACCGCAACTTCTGCCCCCACCGCCGAATCCCCTTGGTGAGATGCGAGGAGATGCACGACGACCATCAAAATGACATCTCTCCATTTTGGAAATCAAACTCTGAACTTACTTTTATTTCCTTCAGTGTCCCTAACAGCGAAACGTCCAGTGTTTTCATGGGTACGCCTATAAAATGCTGGGCCCACCCCTCTTCCTCCCCTACCTGTTTAAACGCCTCAGCGACAGATAGTCACCAAAGGCGTTCGTACAGTGGCCCGGCATTGGCGCAAAGATGCTCATGGGCAGAGCCACACCATCGGTCCCCGGCTCAAATATGCTGGGGACCGATCACTATTGAATCATGTCCTTAAGCTTCATACACACTGGGGGTTATTCTGGTCCATTCCGAAGGACCATACGGACCGATGTTTGGCGTATGTGCATGCGCAGCTGCACTGCTGCGCAGGTGCATACGACGGATGCGTGCACCCAACATTGCATGTGGGGGGAGTGGGGAGATAGTTGCGGACATGGGAATGCCCAGCGTTGCCATGGAAATCACCCGGTGACGTGGGTGGGCAGCTGACATCACCAGAATTCTCAAGGCTGCAAATTTGAATTCAACCAGAATAAGGTCCACTAGCCGATTCGTTCTGGAAGCAAAATGATTAAAGATATCATCGGAGCCCCCGGGCAAACGATACAGCCAATACACATTGAACGATATCGGTAACTATATCGTTCATGCTACTAACATGCAGCACATACGACGGAGGGGGGGTGCATCGTAAACGATATTGCACGTACACACTAGACGATACGAATCATATCATTAACGATATATCGTCTAATATGTATGGGGCCCTCATTTATCCTTGGCTTGACCTCTATGTACGTCTGCATAACCTTGTTCTCTGGCCTAGACAAAGAATAATCCTTCCCTCTCTGTGGGAAGGTGTCAGGCAGAAGATCAATACAACAGTTAATAGGTCTATTAAGTGGTAATATTTAAGGAACATTTTTTTTTTCAATACTCATCAGCGAATTCCGTTCATCTGGATCATACACAGCGACAGGAACACAAATACGGGGACGTTAAACAATTATACTGACAATATACTCCTCATGTCACGTCTGCCAGTAAACTGAATGATTGTGTCCGCGTAACAATGGAAGTCTCAGGTCTAACTGACAAGAGGGAGAAGAAATCAATGGTTCAGTGTGTAGAGACCGTCACACAAACCTCAGGCGCTACAAAGGAAATGATGAGACCGTCCTTCAATGGGTCTATTATCTGGGGCTACACCGGGAAAGAAAAGGATTTTCAAAAGGCACAAATGGAATACCTAAAGGGTAATATAGTGTAGCAGCCAATCATTCGGTCATTATAGGTGATGGCGCAAGGGAGGAAATTGGAGCATGCAGCAGGAATCCCCCCAAAACAAGAGGAGTACATACAAACCCTGCACAGATATGGCCCAGGTTGGACTCTAAGGGGTGTATTCATTGTGGCCGGTGAGGGGGGTTAAACAGCGGGGATCGCCGAAAACAAGCAATCCTCGCCATTTAACCCCCAGCCGGCCGGGCACTCACCCTATTCAACGTTTTGGGGGAATCCTTGCTGTCAGATGACGGAGAGGATTCCCCAAACAGCGAGGCTCTAAAAAGCTAGCGAGGTGGAAAAGGCGCGTGCAGGGGGTCAGTGGAATACTGACCGTGCTCGCTGTGACAGCTCGAACCCTCCGCATTGAAAACTGCCCTAAGGGCTAACTTTTCTAAGATGCGACTTCTATTGAAGATAAGGTTGTTGCCAACCAATCAGATCCCACTTCTTATTTAGAACCTTTTAGATCAGTGATGGCTAACCTTGACACTCCAGCTGTTGTTGAACTACACATCCCAGCATGCCCTGCTATAGTTTTACTATTTGGCCATGCTAAAACTGATGCAGGGCATGCTGGGATGTGTAGTTCAACAACAGCTGCAGTGTTAAAGTTAACCATCACTGATCTAGATCATAATAGAGTGAATCTGGCTGGTTGCTATGGGCAACATCCCAGCTTCAATAGAATTCCCATCAAAGTAAATTTAGTCCTTAGAGACCCGGCAACCCGGGAAAAACAACCCACGTTTGAATTTGCCATCAGGCGCTCTGGAACGTATAAAGACGAAAGGAAATAAAGACTTAGGGGCAGATTTATTAAGCTTGGAGAAGAGATAAACTGGAGATAAAGTGGAGAAAAGGTAAAAGGAGATAAAGCACCAGCCAATCAACTTCCAACTGTCTTTTTCAAACACAGCTGATTGGCTGGTGCTTTATCTCCATTTACCTTTTCTCCACTTTATCTCCAGTTTATCTCTTCTCCAAGCTTAATAAATCTGCCACTTAGACACTACAATTCTCTGTTCCCTACATCTCAGGATTACTGGATGTATCCAGTCACTTTCACGACCCCTAAAATTGAGGAATGTTTGAGCTGGCATACTTTAAAGGGACCAATGACAGTCGGCTGGGAGCAGGTAAAGTCATATAGCCCCGAGGAAGAGTCATAATACACGAAACGCCTTGGTCGCATTGGAGGATACTTACCTGCATATACCCACGACCGGGATAACTACCTGTTCCCCCTCAAGCTGTTGATTTGCTTGAGGGGGAGGAGGGATGGTATCCATGCTCCCAACTATACTCTTTGTACTGGGAGCCGGATGAGGGAAGCGGACGAGGGAGGTCCTCGTGAATGACAGTCATGCCGCAGCGGCAGCACGGCCGTCACTCTCCCCATCGCCTCCCTGCCATCACCTCGGAGACGGCATTCCACCGCTGGGCCCCTGACAATATTGGCGTGGTGGGGGGGGGAGGGTCGGCTAGTGTATATGGGGCATGAAGGACAGACAGCTCTGTGATAACCGTGTAGTTTGGATTTCATATATCAATGCTTTATCCGTGTAATCTAATTCTCTCTGCACATGTTACATCTGCCCCACCTGCAGTGCACATGGTTTTGTCCATTTGAGAAGGAATTTGTCTTTGCGAGTGAACCAGAATAAGTACCTAGGTCTGCACCTAAGAACGGTTGACATTGACAGAAAGTCGACATAAGCTTACAGTCGACATGAACATCGTCGACATGCATTTTTCTCTTTCTTTATTAAAAGGTAGTTTCATACTTGACTATCCAAGTGGGCATGGAGTGAGATTATTGTGCTGAGCGCAGCGAGGCGCCGTGCCAGAAGCATGGCGAGAGCAGTGAGCCATGCGAGAAGACGCGGTACACTTATACTGTGTCCATGTTGACCTAAAGCTTGTCTATCATCTATACCGTAACCCAGAGGTTCCCAAACTGTGTGTCTAGGCACCTTGGGGTGCCCCGGGATGTTTGCAAGGGTGCGTCAGGTTGGGAACCATGACCAAAACAAATTATTTATGCTCAAAGTGATAGGTAACACTAGTGCTGGTGACTGCCAATCATACAATGTATGGACAATTAGAACCACGGCTATGTTCCCCACCACATAACGGAACCGGAGGGCGACCGTTATGCACAAAATTTCTTTTTTTCATTTATCCATAAGAAACGTTTTGACTAGTTTTGTACCTGTGTTTCCAGGCTGAAGCCTGGGTATGGTCAGTGTCTGCTGCCAGTACAAAGACACCGTGTCAACACCAGAAGGCGCCTGCTGAGACCGGACTTCAATATGTATATGGAAAACCTTGTAGCAGTCATCATTATACTCTCCGAAGAGGAGGGAGAGTGAGCCACCAAATCCCCAAACAGTGCGTATAGCGGACACCCCTGCACTGAGATCACGTTTCTGCATGTGACTATATCTAATAAACGTGCGTCTGATAATGCAGGACTACCGGTAATACAGGATGAAACACAACTGACCCAGACATAGATAAAAGAACAGGTATAATCACAGGAGCAATAAAGGCAATGAAAAAATACAGCATAATATCTAGTGTATGTAGTACTATGTACTATCATATTAATGCTGGAACCTAGCGCGTGCAGCTCTCATTGTGTGCAGCTCACTGCCGCAACCTCGGGCCTACTATGTGCAGCTCACTGCCGCAACCTCGGGCCTACTGTGTGCAGCTCACTGCCGCAACCTCGGGCCTACTGTGTGCAGCTCACTGCCGCAACCTCGGGCCTACTGTGTGCAGCTCACTGCCGCAACCTTGGGCCTAGTGGGTGCTGCACACTTCCACAACAAAAAAGGGTTATAAATTATAGGAATGTTGGTCACTTGGCTCAGGAGATCAGCAATCCCAAAATGCCACAATATTTGGGCAAGACCAGTTGTTGAGGATGGCACAAGGTCCCCATGCCATAGCAGAGCACTACTGTGCCCCATACCCAGCCTCCTGTTATCGTCCCCCCACCTCATGATGTCACACAGAGTGAACCGGAATCCAGAAACTGACGCACCAGTCAACAGCCGTCTGCCGTTCCACACACCCTACAGGCCAAACATAGGTGCCACCAGGGCAGCAACAGGTTTGTCCCCTTGGCCACGCCCTCTGGGTTACCGCTGCACTAGCCTAGTTACAACCCAGCCGTAAGTCCACCGCAACCGTTGCAGCACTGAGTGAGACATAGCCAGATATATTATGCAGAATGATGTGGCCTAAATCACAGCTGTAATGTACGATCTATAAAGTGTAGACAAATATAGAAAAGGAACAGGATAAATCCATAATAATTCAATGTCAATGATCATTAACAATATGAGCGTAGCACTTACAGAAGAATCACAAAGCCTGGCCACCTACTGCAATGACCAGTGATGGAGGAAAGCCCCCCCCGCCGCTCTAAGCCCAGCTTACCTGCAGGCTCCTCTGTCAGGTGCACAGCGACCTCCTCCTCATCGGCGGCTGCAGCATTATCCTCCAGCATCTCAGTTGGTCCCTGAAATCAAAAGAACTCAACATGTTATGAACTGTAGTGACAGGGTAGTAGCAGGAGCAACGGCAAAGAAACAGATTTAGGGCTGGCCCTTATTCTAGTTCACGCTTTCTGACTAAATCCTTCTTAGATGGACAAAACCATGTGCACTGCAGGAGGGCAGATGTAACATGTGCAGAGAGAATTAGATTTGGGTGAGTTATTTTGTTTCTGTGCAGGGTAAATACTGGCTGCTTTATTTTTACATTGCAATATAGATCTCACTTTGAAGTAAAACATCACCCAAATCTAATTCTCTCTGCACAAGTTACATCTGCCCCACCTGCAGTGCACATGGTTTTACCAATCTTTGAAGGATTTGATCAGAAAGAGTGAACTAGAATAAGGCCCTTAGTGCTTTATTTACTAAAGCTTCTAAAAATGACAAGAGGTGATGTTGCCCATAACAACCAATTACATTCTGTATTGCATCTTAGAAAATGATACAATCTGATTGGTTGATATGGGAAACAACACCTCAGAATGCAGAAAGAAGCCAGTAGGCATCTACAGGGTAAAGCAGGCAAACGTCAAGGTCGACCATGAATGTTCAACCAGTACAAGGTCGACATGAGAAAAAGTTTGACACGCACATGGTGGTCAGACAAAACACACAATCAAAAGTTTGACATGACTATGGTCTACACAAGAAAAAGGTTGACATGCGTTTTTCATGTTTTTGCTTTCGACATGGACTCCCAATTCATGTAACACTTTGCCCGTCATTCTTCGGGCACGATGCCTCGCTTGGCACACTTAAACGTTCCAATTGCAATCCACGAGAATCGTAAAGCATGGAAAAAAGGACGAAAGAAGAAAAAAAATCATGTCGGCCTTTTCCTGTGTCGACTATTGACTTGGCGACCTTTTGCTTGGGACAACGTCAACCTGGCACCTGAAGTGGTCATCCTACTGACCTATCAACCGGAATGCTTAATACAAAGGGGAAATGCAGCAGAAGTTCTAGGGTTTTTAGCCGCATTATCCCTTTAGAACAGGGGTGAGGAACCTTTTTTGTGCCAAGGGCCGTCTGTATGGGGAAAAAATCCTTCGGGGGCCATATATAAAAATTTCTCTTACAAATTGTCCTGCTGCAGCCGTTTCACGCTCTGGCGGCTGCCACTGAATAGGACTGACAGTCTCTGGCTGCTGTTAATTAAAAGGAATCTCGCAAGAACTACCAACTTCTTGCGAGAATTCCCCTGTACTTGACTCCTGGCAAAGGGTGGGAGGGCCACTCACATCACCTACGGGGGCCGCATACGGCCCCAGGGCCTGAGGTTCCCCACCCCTGCTTTAGAACATGGCGCCCGTAGTGTTATATAGACCCCCCATACAGAACAGCGACTACTCAGAGGCTGGAAGTCGCAGGCGATCTCCCTTGAACTCCCCGCCAGCTTCCCAGGTGGCAGGATCGCATACGATCCACCGTGCGTAGTCCATTTGTATGCGATGCACTGTATGCAATCCCAGTCATGGCTGCGGGATCTGATAAATCTTTATGGCAGCCATGGTCATCTCCAGCGCCGATGCGCACGGGACTGCGCATAGGAGCAGAATCGGATCGGATAGGATTTGACACTTTTCACCCAATTTCTCGTCCCGATGCATCAGAATCGGGTGAAAAAGGCGCAAATCAAACAAGCGTATAGCAACCGTCAGCCTAGGTCAGGTGTCACGAGAACTTTTTACCTTTTACCCCAAAATATATTTAGATACACTTACCTCACAAGCTGTCGGGCTCGTTCTGCCGAGAAAAGCCGGAAATAGGCGAGCTCCCGGCCGGAGCTTGTCTATTTCCGTCCTCAACTCGCGGCCACACCCCTTTCTCGCCGCTCGGCGGCTGAGACATTGAATCCTGACCGCCAAACTCAAGTTGAGCAAAGCGAGAATGGGGAAGGGGTTCCCCTGACATTGAATACCCCCCTAGTGTCAGTATTACAGGATGATATAATGACAGTCTATGTGCAATGTTTTCCCCTAGACTAGAGATGGGTGTACCCTGACAGGAGCCTATAACCGGGCAAAGAAACTCTGCACCGCAGCGGCAGTACAGGCTGTGCGCTGCCGATATTGCACAGCAACTAGTCGACTCTACTGAAGAAGCGGTCGGACTTGGAGGCAGGGCCCGGGGCATCACGCAGAGAAGAGTGTTATACACAAGGGCCTGACACACTGCACTGCGTCCTTGTACACTACAGTACTGTAACACACACAGCTGGGCATGCGTATAGATTCTATATATAGATTATATATGCAATTAAATGAAATTGCTGGGGGTAATGGACGGTCACGCTGAATATAGATTCATATGCATGCAGACTGTGTTTCTCAGCGCGACCCAGGAATTTAATTTTTAACCCATTTGGGGCAATTTACCCCTGTTCCCTGACCACTGGCCTAGATAAAGTACCAAGGAGCCAAAACAATAATCAATCAGGATATTGAAATCACCCAAAATAATTGTAGGATTGCTGAAAATAATACAGTGCAGGTTTTAAGGATATCCATGCTTGAGTCTAGATCAGTGGTTCCTACCCTGATCTTCAAGTACCCTAAACTGTGCATGTTTTCCAGGTCTCCTCAAAGAATCAAAGTGAAATAATTAGTTGCACCTGTGGATCTTTTAAAATGTGTCAGTGAGTAATGAGTGCACCTGCCGGGTGACCTTGAAAACATGCACTGTTGAGGGAACTTGAGGACCAGCATTGGGAACCACTGGTCTAGAACAGGGATGGGGAACCTTTGGCCCTCCAGATGTTGTTGAACTATACATCCCAGCATGCCCTGCTACAGTTTTGCTATTTGGCCATGCTAAAACTGTTGCAAAACATGCTGGGTTATGTAGTTCAACAGCTGGAGGGCCAAAGGTTTCCCATCCCTGGTCTATATGGTTAATCCAAATTGACTGAGATTCGTTACCATAATGTCACATCAGCCGCTGATGTCATTTTCTTTGAAGTGGTAGCCTATAAATAACCATCACATTATGGTTTGAGAGACCTGATTTTTTATACTATAAAAAGCCCAAGCTGAACCAGTGGTCAGCTGTATCCATGATCCCAAATACACCGTAATGAATGATTCCATGTACTTTATTCAGGGTATTTTCTGAGTGCAACCATCTGAAAAGGGTATGGATCATTGGGCAGACAGCAACAGACAAGCATTAGGTCGACATGAATAAAGGTGGAATAAAGGTGGACATGAATAAAGGTGGAATAAAGGTGGACATGAATGAAGGTGGACATGCAGGAAGGTCGACATGCAGGAAGGTCGACAGGTCATTAGGCCGACGGGTCATTAGGTCGACACAAGAATTAGGTCAACATGGAGTTTTTCACTTTTTTTTTTGGTCCCGAATTTCGACACAGTCGACATGGACACTCAAACGTAGCGCTGTGCCCGCCATGTTTCGGGCACGGTGCCTCGTTACTCTCTGCACACTACTTTATTCTCCCACCACACCCTAGTAGATGGTAGGGCATGAAATACCTTCTGTCGGCACATGTTGGCTAAAAAAAAAAGTGAAAAACCCCATATTGACCTTTTTACTGTCGACCTAATGCTTACATCGACCCAATGACCTGTCGACCTTTCTGCATGTCGACCTAGTGTTGTCGACCTTATGCTCGTAGACCCAGTGACCGTATCCCTCTGAAAATGTTTTAAGAAGTTTTTAATTAACAAAAATATCCTATTCCTTTAAAAGTCATTAATAGGGATTTAAAAAGGTAAATTGTTCCTTATTTATTAGAGGGGGGATTTCAAGGAAATTGCAGCTTTTATACATTTTGGAATAGTCCTCCATTATATTCAGCTAGGACAATGTACTTTTTAAATTTGGACATAAAATAATATGATTGTTAGGAATCAGAAAACATGCATCATTAGCAACATTTCTTAAAACAAGCAAATCCAGAATAAATGCAACAATCTTACACTATATAACAGCATAACACAATGCACTATATATACTGTAGTCATGCCATACATGAACACACTGCAGTACACAGGAGCAGCTAGAGGTATACTCAATAGATGCAGCCAGCACACTCCATGACCTCCTACAGTCATTCAGTCTCACCTTCATGGCTGCGGGCTGAGTAATGTTATCCTATATGCACAGGGGTGTCTCAGGCTCCCCTTCTGCGTGAGCCACTCATCCACAGCCTGCTCAGCATGTAAACACCGGTTCAGAGGGGGGCGGAAATGACATCACGCTGGTAAATTGTTAGAGCTGCGGGACGAGGCGGACATCTTGTGTGTGGCACTCTCCACTGATTTCAGCACCTTGGATAGCATCCGCTGTAGCTATTGAATGGGGAACAAACACGGACGGGGAATTGAGCCCTGATACTATAGTTTGTGTTCTGAAAATCACCTTTCAATCATGTGAGACTTTTAAATCAGATAAATATTAATCCACGATATGGGTGTGGGATAATATGGTGCATGATATGGTGTTGACCTAGACACTAGTGCCTATCAACCAGTTACCCATTAAAACATATTTCCGGCATGTGACTTACTGATGACTCATTTAACCCTTTGCTCACTGTTACTTTATTCATTGATGTAAAAATGTAGGAAGTTTAACACAGTGACAAGGTCAACATGAGTTTTCGCAATTTTTTGGGTCCCGAATTTCAACATAGTCGACATAGGTAACGTCAAATTGTTCTGCGTTCCCTCGTATGGCGAGCGCACACTATTCAATTCTCCCTGGTAGGGCATGAAATAACGCCTGTTGGCACTTCAGTTAAAAAGAAAAGTGACAAAAATGGCAAGGTCGACCTTTTGACTGGCGACCTTGCCACTGCCAACCTAATGCTTGTGTCTATTTCACATGTCGACCATCAGTGGTTAACCAAATGTATGTCGACCTACATGCAATTAGTCACATGCAATTTGGTACTTTTCATGCCATTGATCACCACAATCGCAGGAAAAGAACCCAATTGCATGTAAATCGCCCTAGTGTATGGGGGCCTTAACAATCTCCCTGATTCACCTAGCGCATTTTGCATACAGCTGTTATGTTTTACAGAGTATAGTTGAACATTCACATCAGTCCCTGCCCAAGTGGAGCCTACAGTCTATATTCCCTACCACATGTACATGCACACACAGACATTCTAGGGTTAATTTTGTTGGGAGCCAATTAGCCAACCAGTATATTTTTGGATTGTGGGAGGAAACCGGAGTACCCGGAGGAAACCAACGCAAGTACAGGGAGAATATGCAAACTCCGCACAGTTAGAGCCATGGTGGGAATCAAACCCATGACCTCAGTGCTGTGAGGCAGTAATGCTAACCATTACACCATCCGTACTGCCCTGTATATATAACACATGGTGGGGATAGAACCCATGACCTCAGCACTGTGAGGCAGTAATGCTAACCATTACACCATTTGTACTGCTCCATATATATAACACATGGTGGGGATAGAACCCATGATCTCAGCGCTGTGAGGCAGTAATTCTATAACCATTACACCATCGGTACTGCCCTGTATATATAACACATGGTGGGGATAGAATCCATGACCTCAGTGCTGTGAGGCAGTAATGCTATAACCATTACACCGTCCGTACTGCCCCGTATATATAACACATGGTGGGAATCAAACCCATGACCTCAGTGCTGTGAGGCAGTAATGCTATAACCATTACACCGTCCGTACTGCCCCGTATATATAACACATGGTGGGAATCAAACCCATGACCTCAGTGCTGTGAGGCAGTAATGCTATAACCATTACACCATCCGTACTGCCCCGTATATATAACACATGGTGGGAATCAAACCCATGACCTCAGTGCTGTGAGGCAGTAATGCTAACCATTACACCGTCCGTACTGCCCCGTATATATAACACATGGTGGGGATAGAACCCATGACCTCAGCGCTGTGAGGCAGTATTGTAACCATTACACCATCCGTACTGCCCTGTATATATAACACATGGTGGGGATAGAACCCATGACCTCAGTGCTGTGAGGCAGTAATACTAACCATTACACCGTCCGTACTGCCCCGTATATATAACACATGGTGGGGATAGAACCCATGACCTCAGCGCTGTGAGGCAGTAATGCTATAACCGTTACACTGTCCGTACTGCCCTGTATATATAACACATGGTGGGGATAGAACCCATGACCTCAGTCCTGTGAGGCAGTAATACTAACCATTACACCGTCCGTACTGCCCCGTATATATAACACATGGTGGGGATAGAACCCATGACCTCAGTGCTGTGAGGCAGTAATGCTAACCATTACACCATACGTACTGCCCCATATATATAACACATGGTGGGGATAGAACCCATGACCTCAGGGCTGTGAGGCAGCAATGCTAACCGTTACACTGTCCGTGCTGCCCGTGCATGTAAGACACAATGATCCCTATGGCTACATGCATTTTAAATAATGTTTAGAGTTAGGCTGCAAGGGGGATATTAGGATAAAGAACTAAGGGGCTTGGGCGTGGGTTGAAATAGGTTAAGGTTGGCTTCATATAAAGCAACCATGCAGTGACACCAGTCACCAGTAAGTGTACACCCATAATCTGGCTACTTTTTAATTTTGTAAGGAAATACAATTGCAGTTAATATGCAAGCACTTTATCTATTATACTAAGTTACATGGAACTGCATCTGTCTCATGTTTGGCTCTGTGACCTTTTTAACCCTAATGATACCCAGTATGCTGTTGTAGGTCTAAACATAGTACTGTAACCTGTAGCTCTGTCATAATAACACTAGATGGCGCACAAGGGTTATCATAATATAGATTTGTGAGACTGGTTTATAGTAAAGATATCCCAATATTGAGGCAGAGCCTTTTCCATCTGAAGGTCACCCTTGTACTATATTCTCATTGCTGCCCCTGCAAAAACCCAGATTTTTGTTGCCGGGTTTTTGGCGGGGCACAGATCATCTCAGCTCACAGACCCCTTTCATACTGCACCTTAAACCCGGGAAATTCCCGGTTCTGCCCCGTTCACACTGGTTCCCTGGTCTGCCTGCCAATAAGTGTGAGGAATCTAAGAGCAGCTTTTATTGGCTGTTGAAAGAGCATCTTTGATTGTCTGTTGAAAGAGCAGCTTTGATTGGCCATACGGGAACCACCACTCTTCCTCCGGTTGAGATCATGCCCCTTGGAGTACTGCTTACAAAGTGCATTAAGTTTGTTCACAACCTGTTGCTGGGTTATGGATGCCGCGGGCAGACAGTATATTTCATATCTTGTAGTACACTGTAGAATCCTTGGCAGTACCAGTCACTTGCTTCTGTATTTCCTCCGCCCCCTCACAGCCAGCAGCTCCAGCACCTCCTCATCCCTCCAGTGTGCCATCTCTCCTCTCCGCAGCATTAAATGGATGTCACATGTCACCTGATCTTATTACCCAATCAGCTTGTGTGAAAAACCCTGGTCGCTACTGTTCACACCCGTGTAATACTCAGGAATAACCCTGCAAAAAACCTGTGTGCAATTACAGGGGCATTACACCCAGGAATTTTACTCACACCCATTCACACTGAGACACGACACGGGAAATGACCGCTTGCCCTGGTGAAAAACTTGTGTTTTTGCGGCAAAGAGAACAGGGTATTACACCATTGCGTACACCTGCCGCTGGATAGGAGAGCAGCAGGGAATGGACATACTGTACCTCTCCAGCTTCCTGACAATCTGAACAATTCATTCACAGAGCCCTCAAGTCAGGACTGTTCTGCTGAAATCCGGATGTTTGAGAGGCAGTGGTGTATTTAAGGGGAAGGCTGCCCCTAGTGAAACCATTATTGCCCCCCTTCCCCAGGGAGGTATACGATCATTAAGTCGACAGATATTATGACGACATGCATTGGGTTGACCACTGAAAGCATTAGCTAGGTCGACAGTCTGAAGGCAGAGGAACCATCAGAAGACAAAGCAACAGCAGGCACTGGCTCCCTGTACACTGCACATGCCTGCACAGCGCGACCTGTTGATCACTATAGAAATGCGTCCAGTAGTTAGGAATGGTATATCTAGGGGGAGGTGGCCAGCCGTGCGCCGCAGCAGGTGGCGCTAATAGGCACGTAGAAAAGGAAGAAGTGTCGCTGGTTTGATGAAAGGTTACACAAATATTTAATAACAATTAAAAAAGTCATATCGTACAATTGCATTACAATAAATTATGAAAAGATTTAAAAAGGTGAATATGTATTAAAAATCTGGACCGGACTGCTGAGGAAGTAGGACAAATAGGATGTTCAGTCTCAGCAGGTCACAGATGTGACTGATATGGGAAGTGAGTCAGGTTGCCCACTGGGCTGATAGTTACCACAAGTTGTAATGATTGATCCAATCCCGAAGGCAATGATGCAGAGATGTCCTCAGATATAATGCGGTAGTGGGGCCACAAATGGCGATGACCCGATAGATGTAGAGAATGGCTGGATATTGAGACAGCCAGGGGTTTCCCACGCCGCTAGAGGTTCCAATCTCGGGAATGGTATGTGACAGGTGTCCTCAAGGTTGGTGAAGCTGTGTGACCAAGATATAGGTGATTTCAGATGGCCATTGCCAACCTTGATTCCTGTATTGGTGCGAAATTAGCGTGGTAACTGGAATGATGACCAGCAACTGCGGGGAGAAGGGGAAGGAATCCCAATATGGTGGAGGAATTGGGAGACCAAATGGCTGAGAAGGAAACTGGTCCGGTCCAGAGAGAACCTCTAACGCGTTTCACTGCTTAGGGGGATGCAGCTTTTTCAAAGCACCATTAATCATTGTCACATTGGCAGATCGTTTTCTTTAAAAATACATGCTAATCACAGGGGCCCCTAGCTAGAGGGGGCCCAGGGGTATTGACCCCTTTGCCCCCCCTTTAAATCAGCCCTGTTACCCCCCCCCCCCCAGGAATGCCCACAGAAATCCGCAGACTAATCGTTTTGTTCGCCTGTGTGCAGTAACAATCAGGGCACATGTGCTGCGTAACACAGAAGAAATAAAATTGACTGTTTTTTGTGTGAATAAGACTCTGAATCAGGCCCAGAGTTAGATACAGACACAAGGAAGGACAAAAGCCACATTTTGAGGAGGCACCAAATAACTTTATTATGTAATAAAACAATAAAGTTGATTTTCCTCCAATGCCTGAAATGAGCTCAATGTCCCTAAAGGTCCTGCGCAAAGATCTTCATTCGTGAACGTCTTGAGCCTCAGAGTACTACAGAAAACAGACAGCATTTCAGTGGTTAACCTTCATTTAATGATCAGATTGTAAGTTTATAGGACGTCTGCTTTCACGTATAACTATACAGTACATGTGTGCCAGTGACAGAGGCATATTCATTATCCCTTATGGGTCTGTTACCTGTTTAACAAGGGTCAGCGTCCGGTGTGGGACGGGATTGTTCGTCTGCTACAAGGGAGGGTTAGAGTGAGGGGGCTCAGGGAGACAGGGTTAATTAGAGGTGAAAGCTGCACAGATGGGACTATAGTGGGGGTATGAACAAGTCGGGAGGACGTGCGTCTCAGACAGCTGGAGCGCCTCTCACACAGCGCCGGTAACCGCCGGATCCCCTGCGCTGGTGGATGCCGGCGGAGAGGGGATCATGCGGGCGCCGGTGGAGAGGCGCTCCAGCTGTCTGAGACGCACTCTATAAAGTGTGGCGAGCGCAGCGAGCCACCGAGCACAAAGCCTGGCGAGCACAGCGAGCCCCGCCAGGGGACGCGGGATACATGTGAAGTAATCCGCGTCCGCTCGCCACACTTCGGGCTCGGAGGCTCGATGCGCTCGCCACACTTTATAACATCAACTCCATGCCGACGTGTATAGTGGGGGTATAAACAAGTCGGGAGGATGCGTAACGCGTCCCCTCGCGGGGCTCGCTGCGGTCGGCACGGTTTGGGCTGGTGTGGATAGTTGGGTTGTTTCAGGAACACATTCACACCTGCCATATCATATATCTGACACAGTAATGACGACATGTGTTAACTGGTAACTGGATTTTAGTTAATAATTAAAAGAAGAAAGCAACTTAACAAAGTGCTGGCCACCGGAACACTACGCCGAATCTGACAGGGGTGCTGACTACGCTGGCCGCCGGAACACGACGCCGAATCTGACAGGGACGCTGACTACGCTGGCCACAGGAACACTACGCTGAATCTGACAGGGACGCTGACTACGCTGGCCACCGGAACACTACGCCGAATCTGACAGGGATGCTGACTACGCTGGCCGCAGGAACACTACGCCGAATCTGACAGGGATGCTGACTACGCTGGCCGCAGGAACACTACGCCGAATCTGACAGGGACGCTGACTACGCTGGCCGCAGGAACACTACGCCGAATCTGACAGGGACGCTGACTACGCTGGCCGCAGGAACACTACGCCGAATCTGACAGGGACGCTGACTACGCTGGCCGCAGGAACACTACGCCGAATCTGACAGGGACGCTGACTACGCTGGCCGCAGGAACACTACGCCGAATCTGAGAGGGGCGCTGACTACGCTGGCCGCAGGAACACTACGCCGAATCTGACAGGGATGCTGACTACGCTGGCCGCAGGAACACTACGCCGAATCTGACAGGGGCGCTGACTACGCTGGCCGCAGTAACACTACGCCGAATCTGACAGGGACGCTGACTACGCTGGCCGTGGGAACACAATGCTGAATCTGACAGGGACGCTGACCACGCTGGCCGCAGGAACACTACGCCGAATCTGAGAGGGGCGCTGACTACGCTGGCCGCAGGAACACTACGCCGAATCTGACAGGGATGCTGACTACGCTGGCCGCAGGAACACTACGCTGAATCTGACAGGGGCGCTGACTACGCTGGCCGCAGTAACACTACGCCGAATCTGACAGGGATGCTGACTACGCTGGCCGTGGGAACACAATGCTGAATCTGACAGGGATGCTGACTACGCTGGCCGCGGGAACACTACACCGAATCTGACAGGGACGCTGACTACGCTGGCCGCAGGAACACTACGCCGAATCTGACAGGGACGCTGACTACGCTGGCCGCGGGAACACTACGCCGAATCTGACAGACGCTGACTACGCTGGCCGCAGGAACACAACGCTGAATCTGACAGGGATGCCGACTACGCTGGCCGCAGGAACACTACACCGAATCTGACAGGGGCGCTGACTACGCTGGCCGTGGGAACACAATGCTGAATCTGACAGGGACGCTGACTACGCTGGCCGCAGGAACACTACGCCGAATCTGACAGGGGCGCTGACTACGCTGGCCGTGGGAACACTACACCGAATCTGACAGGGACGCTGACTACGCTGGCCGCGGGAACACTACACCGAATCTGACAGGGATGCTGACTACGCTGGCCGCAGGAACACTACGCCGAATCTGACAGGGGCGCTGACTACGCTGGCCGCGGGAACAGTACGCCGAATCTGACAGGGATGCTGACTACGCTGGCCGCAGGAACACTACGCCAAATCTGACAGGGGCGCTGACTACGCTGGCCGCAGGAACACTACGCCGAATCTGACAGGGATGCTGACTACGCTGGCCGCAGGAACACTACGCCGAATCTGACAGGGGCGCTGACTACGCTGGCCGCAGGAACACTACGCCGAATCTGACAGGGATGCTGACTAAGCTGGCCGCAGGAACACTACGCCGAATCTGACAGGGATGCTGACTACGCTGGCCGCAGGAACACTACGCCGAATCTGACAGGGGCGCTGACTACGCTGGCCGCAGGAACACTACACTGATTCTGACAGGGATGCTGACTACGCTGGCCGCGGGAACACTACGCCGAATCTGACAGGGGCGCTGACTAGGCTGGCCGCGGGAACACTACGCCGAATCTGACAGGGATGCTGACCACGCTGGCCGCAGGAACACTACGCCAAATCTGACAGGGATGCTGACTACGCTGGCCACAGGAACACTACGCCGAATCTGACAGGGGCGCTGACTACGCTGGCCGCAGGAACACTACGCCGAATCTGACAGATCCGCTGACTACGCTGGCCGCGGGAACAGTACGCTGAATCTGACAGGGAAGCTGACTATGCTGGCCGCAGGAACACTACGTAGAATCTGACAGATCCGCTGACTACGCTGGCCGCAGGAACACTACGCCGAATCTGACAGCACCACTAAGCTAACTACGTACCGGGCGCTGTGATAATACACAAGTACCAAATAATATATACAATGTATCCCGATCTCACCAGAACCGGCTGCTGGCGATGCACCATATTGTCATTGTCTATGGCAGACTTACCCATTCTGTACTTGATCTGGAACCCAGTGCTCTGTACAGATTTGTCAGAGTGGAAATGCAGCAGCATCCAGCTCCCTGCTGACAATAACGACGGCATCTTCTTTACCCCACAAAACCTGTCAGATGCTGCAGAGCCGGATCGATAACTATCCATGATGGACAGGTAATCATAGATACAGTTTTGGGAGGACTCGAGGGCAAAGGAGACAAAATTGAGCTTGAACTGCGGGGGGCGCAATTATAGGAAGGTATTATAAAGAAGAAAATAGAGTAAAATCTCTACAATATTAACACACAAAACAAGCAAAGCAGTTATCTGGTCCTGTAGTAAGAAGGCAACAAATCCTGCTTTTGAGCTATACTGTGACAATTACTTATCAAGTATTTGTCTCAAGGGGAGAAGGCCAGAGAGGAGACAATGCTGACCATTTTGGTGGTGGCGGTGTGGTGTGTGTGGGGGGGCGGTAGCATTATTCAGCCCCGCCCACTGCATATGGCGCTGGAAGTGCTATGATTATCTCCCGATCCTGTCCACCGCACAAGGGGGTGGGAGGCGGGAGATCCACCTAATCTTCCAGGTGCAGGGAGGACTTCCGAAAAAATTGGGAGTCTCCCTCAACTTCTGGAAGATTAAGCAAGTCTGTTGTCTATGGAGGCATAGGTAATTATGCCGCTTTATAAAGCATTGGTCAGACTGCTCCGAGAATATGGAGTACAATTCTGGTCCCCTCACTACAAAAAATATATCATGGACCTGGAAAAAGTCCAAAGAGCAACAAAGCTAATAAAAGGGTTGGATAAATTGAATTATGAAGACAGATTGGACAATTCGGGATTGTTCACACTAGAGAAGAGACGTTTAAGTGGAGACATGTTTAACATGTATAAATATATCAGGGGCCAATATAAGGAACGGTCAGGCGCCCTCTTTGCTTTGAGGAAGGACTCTAGGACACGTGGGCATGAGTTTAGACTAGAGGAAAGAAGATTTTGTACCCTTAAAAGAAAAAAGGGCAGTAAGAGTGTGGAATTCTCTTCCTGGAGAAGTGGTGTCGGCAGAGACAATAAATTCTTTTGGTACTTGTGTATTATCACGGTGCCCGATTTTACTACGTATGCAAACGTAGTGAAATCGCATCGCTTGCCATTATAGCATGAGATGCGATTTTAGCTGTTATAATGGCATTTAATGTACTATACCATTAAATGACATATAATGTAATTTATCGATGCATCCCCCCCCCCCAGTATCCAGGTCATCCCGAAGCGTGGCGAGCCGTGGCGGAACGCATCTGCCCGACCTTTTCATACACCTACTATCCACGTTGGCGTGGAGTTGATTTTATATAGTGTGGCGAGCGTGGCGAGCCACGCGAGGGGATGCGTATTATGTTACATGTATTACACGTCCCCTCGTGGGGCTCGCTGCGCTCACCATGCTTCGGGCTCAGTGGTTCGCTGCGCTCGCCACACGGCCACACTACAGAAAATCAACTCCACGCCGACGTGGATAGTGGGGGTATGAAAAGGTCGGCCGCGGGTGATGGCAGGTGGGTGATCGCGGGGCTCGCTATGCTCGCCATGCTTCGGGATGACGTGAATAGTTGGGGAGGGGGCCCTAAATAAATGACATTATATGTAATTTAATTGTATGGCACATTAAATGCCATTATTATATGTCCAATCTGATCGCATTGCATGCCATACAATAATGGCATGTGATGCGATGCGATTTTTTATCAGACCCGTTTTTTGTAATGTATTCACTGACAGAGAGCAGTGAATACATGCAATGCGATTTCACTACCCTGAATAGACCACTATGTAAATGCCGTAGTGGGCGCCGTGATAATACACAAGTACCATTCTTTTAAAATAAGGTTGGACAATCATCTATTGGGCAAAAACATCCAGGGGTACAAATTACAATTAAAATCTGTAAATATTTAAATCAGATTTCAGTTATATAAGGAATGAAGAAAATAGATCATGCACTTTTATAACGAAGGTTGAACTTGATTGACACAAGTCTTTATTCAGCCTTAACTACTATGTAACTATGTTCCCGATCAGGACATATATTCCAGCTGGTACAGAATGGACTTCCAACTTAACCAGTCTTGCCTCCGCTGTCAGACATATACGTAGATGGGATTAAACTACGTTTGCATCGCCCATTGTCACTTTAGCTAGACTTTGCAGCCGCGCAACAAACACACTCCACAAACAGCCAACGTTCATCAGACCATTTGGTTGAGACAGTGAATGTAGTTTTTCACCTACCCTGTATCCAGGTGTAACCACAATTGCCCATAAGCAGTCAGTATATGGCAGGTACTTGGTGGGGAATCCCAGTGATGTAATGGTTCCACTTGCAGCTGTTAAGGTGTCACCGCACAGAACTTCAGAGATAAATATACAGTAATGATGTATTAAAGACTGTGACATTATGAGCAGGGCAGCCGAGAGGAATACCGGGCCCCGGTAAAATTTTGGGGACGTGGCCTAAGTGTGGGAGGTGTGGCCACCTCCTGCGTTTAGGCCACGTCCCCAAATGTTTATAGGGGGTGAAAGAAAACTCTAAACTCTGCAGCAACAGCACACACCTACAGAATGTGCTGTGCTGACAGAGGGCTCAGCATGAGTTCTCACGCTGTCAATGAGACACACATGCTGAGCCTGCTGTCAGCACAGCACATGTTGTATGTGTGCTGCTGCTGATGCCAGGGGGGACGGAGGAGGAAGGGGGGGGGTCAGATCAGGGCCCCTGCAAGGCCCCTCCAGCAAGCCCGGGCCCGGGTAATTAGTACCCTCACCCCCCCCCCCCCCCCTCTCGGCTGCCCTGATTATGAAACATTGATTAGTCAGGGTTGCCTACCTGACCCTCTCCTTCAGGGAGACAATGCTCTGTTCCTGGACTTCCCTGGTAATGTATGATTGCCATCACCTGTGGTGACACCTTTCTTATCAGTTACCCAGCTCCCCACAGGTGCTGGTAATCCTACATTATCCATACCTCCCAGCATGCCCCTCTCCAGGAAGACACAATGCTCTGTTCCTGGGCTTCCCTGGTTATGTATGATTGCCAGCACCTGTGGTGACACCTTTCTTATCAGTTACCCAGCTCCCCACAGGTGCTGGCAATCATACATTATCCATACCTCCCAGCATGCCCCTCTCCAGGAGGACACAATGCTCTGTTCCTGGACTTCTCTGGTAATGTATGATTGCCAGCACCTGTGGTGAAACACCTTTCTTATCAGTTACCTAGCTCCCCACAGGTGCTGGCAATCATACATTATCCATACCTCCCAGCATGCCCCTCTCCAGGAGGACACAATGCTCTGTTCCTGGGCTTCCCTGGTAATGTAGGATTGCCAGCACCTGTGGTGAAACACCTTTCTTATCAGTTACCCAGCTCCCCACAGGTGCTGGTAATCCTACATTATCCATACCTCCCAGCATGCCCCTCTCCAGGAAGACACAATGCTCTGTTCCTGGGCTTCCCTGGTTATGTATGATTGCCAGCACCTGTGGTGACACCTTTCTTATCAGTTACCTAGCTCCTCACAGGTGCTGGCAATCATACATTATCCATACCTCCCAGCATGCCCCTCTCCAGGAGGACACAATGCTCTGTTCCTGGACTTCCCTGGTAATGTAGGATTGCCAGCACCTGTGGTGAAACACCTTTCTTATCTAGCTCCCCACAGGTGCTGGCAATCCTACATTATCAGGGAAGCCCAGGAACAGAGCATTTTCTCCCTGACGGAGAGGGTCAGATAGGCAACTCTGTGATTAGTATGTAAGGAACTTAACATGAGATGTCTATGGGCCTAATTCATACCCACCCCGTGCAAGTCTACAAATGATCAAATTGCAAATGGATCACTATTCTCTGCAAATCCATTCCCAATTCACTAAACATTGAATAATTTCCCCAGTCTGTGCAAGGGTACATAATTCTGACCTTTAAACAACTGACCTTTCAGTTCCCTGCACAGTTCGAGAGGCCCAAACGCTAGAATGCTTCAAAAATAGACTCAAGACTTTCCTGTTTACTCAAGCATTTCCTTCATTCCCTTAAGTATTATTTATGAAAAGCGTTTCTGTCCTTCACTGTTCCTGTACTGTATTACATTCATTCTATCTGTTAAGCGCCTTGAGTCCTATTGGAGAAAGAGCGCTATATAAATAAAATGATTATTATTATTGCTATAGAATCATACTGATCGAGGCCAGCGCTGAAATCACAGACCCTCCCTTAAAGTACCTGGGCGCGCCTACCTTTTCCCTGACACTCTTAGACAATGGCCGAGTGACTGCGAGGGGACTGCGCTTAGATTAGATGTTGATTTTTGACGCTGATTGGAATTGCGCATGCGCGCTGATCTGTACACATGCGCAGTCATGCGGGTAAGGTCGACAGGTATAGACGTTTCTGTTTTTTATTAGGTCAAATCTTTGTATATTTTTTAGTATGTGGCCACCATCAGCAGAAACATATAAGCTCGCAATGCTTTGGGCACGGTGGCACGCTCTGCTTGGCACGCTATAGGTTACTATTCCCGGTGGTAGTCCAAGTGCCTTGAGTCCTGTTGGAGAAATCAAGCAAATTTTGGGAAAACATTTAAAAAACGAAAATAATTGTGTTGACCATTTAAACTTGTCGACCTTAATAAAAACTAGTGGTGGCTCCAGAAGGGGGCTGCAGCACAGTTAAAAATTCAAAGAGGAGACACACCAACTGCCAGTGTCAGTTTGGAGTGACAGTGGGTGTGGCCCCCATTTACCTTTTTGAACTGTGCTGCATCTCCCTCCTCTGGAGTTTTCCCTGATAATAATATTAATATATTTGCCTAACATCCTGGAATGGCCAGGATGCTCCTGAAAATCAGGTCCCCCTCTCGGCTCCCCAGGAAGGTGGGCAAGTCTCCCACATGCTCCCCAAAGCCCCCGCATCCTCCAGAACCACTAGAACAAATTCCAGAATTTGCAGGTCCGCGGGGAGGGTGCGGGATTAATATGCTGTGAATCGTGTCATTTTGCATCATTTTAGCTCTGCCCCCTCCCTGCGGATCTGCAAATCACTGAGTTTGTTTGGGTTGGGGGCAGGGCTTTGTGACGTCAGTCTTGATCCCCACCCCCTGAAGTACAACACTGGGTCTCCTCTCCAGGCTTCAACCGGATAGGCAACTTTAAAAGTCGGTAAATATAAATGTTAACGCTTACAACGTGTTGGCTTTGGGTCACATTGTCAGCTCTGATGTACTAGGAATGCAACGTACGTAAACCCTCTATCCTGAACATACTGTGGTTCTAAAGCTTTACCTGTATGGTAGGAAGCTGTGAAAGTAGAACGTCCCCTGCTTGTAAATTCCACTAGCACAAGGCTTCCCGTGGACACCACTGGGGGGAGATCTCTTGTCCTACAAGTGGTTCTGAACAGTATAGGAGAGGTCTTGCTGGCTCCATTATAAACGGTCACATAGTCAGAGGAGCAGCTTGGGTGGGTTCGAAAGGCATGAAACTGCAGGAAGACCTATGACGACATATAAAACCAGTAATTAAAACAATAATTTCTGCATATCCGGGTACTACCACCCACCTCCATCTCTGCACCCCTGACTGGTTACGTGGATCAGACATTGTATTTTTAATAAAGTTTCCCCAACTGCAAAACCCTTCCTACCTGTTACGTGTAGTTCCCCAGCTACTGGAGAAATTTCACACGATACCTTGTTTTCTGGTACACGAATAAGCCACACACAGGTAGGTCCATTCAGGGAAGCAGAGTTTGTATATGCAGAGCGCAAGGTTCCGGATGGCTCATGTAGAAGAGAGCTGCACACATCTGGGAACAGAGAGATTACAGGAACCTACTACAGGGATCCAAACTCGGGCAATTATTCTCTGAGCTACAGCTTAGATTTAACAGCTAAATGGTAACAACATAATAAAAAATGAAAAGAAAAATGGGAAATGACTGGATGATCTGATTGGTCGAAAATGGCCATATCGTTTATCTATCCGTGTTTGTTTGTGTGTGTGTGTGTGTGTGTGTGTATAGCTGGACAGCCCTGGATTGAATGTATTGTTGTATATTATTGTGCCATAGTTCTTCACAAGGTAAGAGCATCTGCAGTTACATTTTTAGCCTGCAGGTGGAGCTGTGGTACTTTCCTGTTTGCTTGTCTTTGGAGGGGGATAAGCAAATGTAGAGAATTTCACTTAGCTGCAGTAATGTACAACAGCTAATTGAGACCGTGAGGCTATTCAGTTAGCCTCAATGCCAGCACACATTGGGGATTTTGTTTTAACGGCCTGAAGCAGGAGAAGAAAAATCCCTGATAATCAGCCCCTTAGTAAGGCCTGTTATTTGGCAAAAACACATAGATCTGTGAATTTATCATGGATTTTAGGTGTTTTCACCAAAAATGTAATACATTTTTGGGTGCAAAAACTGGGGGAGAATTGAATATGGAGAAAAAAATTCCGATTAAGATTTAAAAAAAAAAATCATATTTATTGTTTAGCACTTTAAATGGCTGCTGACCAATAGAGTTCTGCAAAGGCTGGGCATATGGCTTTTGATTAGTCCCAATGTCCTTCCACAGCACAATACAAATGGGAGCACAGTAGTATAATACAAGGGCAACAGTGACACAGTGCCTTTTAGTGGCCAAAGATTCATGAAAAATGTCTTGCACAACACAAAATCCTATCTGGAATGATCTACTGAATTGGTTCTCTTGTATTTTTAGAGAGAGTAAGAGGAAGATAATCCTCACCACACTGATACAGGTGATTTATCTTCACAAGGTCCAGACTGCTTAGTCCATACCGCTGTCCTATTTGGACAGTGGAATCAGGCTTTGGCACTATGGTGGTCTGTCCAGGAACATTGGTGAAAGCATATCTATGGAAATAGAAAAGGTGTATGCTCATTAACAAGTAATTTGGTTATTACAGGCACAATGAAGAACCCCATTGCGGTACCTTTTCTTTAATAATGAGATTTCCATCTTAATAAATATAACAGACAGTATAGAAAAAGCAGCACTAATAGAAGAAATAAAACAGCAACAGATCAGATTTCCTTGCACTATTTCAAAAATATCTTGAAAACAGATATCCTACCACAGGTTTCATGCACCAATATATAATAATAATATTTCAAGGGTGGTAACAAACAAATCATAAGGGAACATTTTTGCTTAGGAACTTACACCATAAAGCTACACAAAATCTTGGGAGCACAAAAACTTAATGCCAGTGCTCACCTTAATGCAAGGGAGGGAAGGGAGGAAGGAAGGACAGATGGACAAAAAGAAGGAAGGAAGGAAGGAAATAAAGAAAAAATTAGCATGTCTGTATCTACATTCATTTTAATAAAAGGATATAGTACATTACACAATTTATTTTTGCTGATGTCAACTTACCTCCCATAATGCATCACAGAAATGTAGTCGTACAGCAAGCCCAGGTTGTTGGTGTCAGGCTGAGACTTCTCAAAGTTGCTTTTGTAGGCTGAATATTACATATATATGTTAAAAAATATAGATATTATACTAAATATACAAAATATGTATAACAAGTTACACTATGTATTGATTGGTATTGCAATATGTAGATTTACACTGAATATTTATTCTACACATAACCCAGTATAATAATTCAGAGATAGAACTCAGGGTAAGAAAGGCTTTGCGTGAGTTTGGGGTTAGTGTTTAATACCCACTATACATCTGTGGCTATGAAACTTTGACATCACCTAGCCATAGAGGCCGCATCATCTTCAATCCAAGATGGCTGATGTGAAACTCCTCTGCTCAAAAACATTGGTTTTACATCAGCCATCTTGGATTCTCTTTCTCTTTGTCTCTTCCCCATAAGCCAGCATCAGCAGGGAGGAGATGCTTTAGGTAGGGGTTGAGGCTGCCTTACTGGATGCGGTGGTACACCCTGTACATGCTACGGCCAAAACATGGAAGGTTACACCCTTATTAGCCTATATATACAGGTGTTGCACAGATGGATAAGGATTACTTGCAGATTTAATATAGTGTAAATGTAATATGTCTGTGTTACCGTCTGGAATATGCGACCAATCAATGTCCACGTAGGCATCACGGTCGCTTCTCGTGTGTTCATGGACAAAACCCAGTACGTGGTTGAACTCATGCTGCACAATCCCTTTCGAAACACAGCCACGGTTGAGCAAGGAGAGATCTTGGGGCCCTCCATTCCTGCCCACGTAGGACCAGCATCTGGAGGAGGACCTGAACCATGAGAGGTCTTTTTCTTCTATATCTACAGAGAGAAAAGTTCTAGAGAGAACACTATAGAGGGAGAGAGCACTAAATATAGAATAAGCAGGTGTAAGGAGCCCATTTCTAATTGCCTTTATCTTAGCTTCCACATGTTCTTAGAAAAAAAGTGGTACTTGTGTATTTTGACGGCGCCCACGAAATCGGCCGAAAATCGCATGGAAAAATCGGATGCGATTTTCGGCCGATTTTCGGCCGATTTCTCACTTTTTCCTGCCGATTTGCATGCTGTTCCATCATTGCACACCCCCGATTTCCATCGTAGTGCATCGCATGCAATATAGTGGCATGTGATGCATGCCATGCGATGCATGTGAAGCGATTCGATTTGTAATTGTACAATCACCCTGATGGGTGCTTACAATGTTAAATGCACCGTCATTGTTAACGCCACCCCCACTATCAACGCCAACCTGAAGCGTGGCGAGCGTAGCGAGCCCGTGAGGGGCGGCGGTACGCGTCCTCCGACCTTTTCATACCCCCACTATCCACGTCGGCGTGGAGTTGATTTTAGATAGTGTGGCGAGCGGACGCGGAATACATGTAAAGTAATCCGCGTCCCCTCGCGGGGCTCGCTACGCTCGCCACGCTTCGGGCTCGGTGGCTCGCTGCGCTCGCCACACTATCTAAAATCAACTCCACGCCAACGTGGATAGTGGGGGTATGAAAAGGTCGGAGGACGCGTACCACTGCCCCTCGCGGGCTCGCTGCGCTCGCCACGCTTCGGGTTGGCATTGATAGTGGGGGTGGCGTTACCAATGGGGTGCATTTAACATTGCAAATCACATCGCATCGCATGCCACTTGCTGGCATGCGTTGCTATGCGATATTTAATTGTACAATCAGGGGCATTTTCCCGAAAATCACATCGCATAGTTCCTGGGGGTGTGCAAATCAGCAGGAAATGGCCGAAAATCTGCAAAAAATCGGCCGAAAATCGGACGCAAAATCGCATCGCAGATCAAATCGGCCAAAAATCGGCCAAAAATCGGGCGCCGTTGTAATACACAAGTACCAAAAAAGTATCTGACCCGGTCATCATTTTGTGCAGCCACAAAATGAAAAGTTATCTCTCGTTGGACATACTGTAAATCATAAAAATTTTAATTGCATTCCGATTTAACACATTTATGCAAATTTGCATGGCAGTAGTGTATGGCAGGGGTGGCCAAACCGGTTCTCGAGATCTACCAAATCCACGTTTTCCAAATCACCTAGCTGGTGCACAGCTGTAGTCATTACTAACTGTCATATTTTTAAACCTGCCACATTCATTCCTATTATAGAGCCACAGGTTACCTGATACATATGAACTGTTGGTAGATCTTGAGGACAGGTTTGGCCACCCCTGGTTCTACATGACAGGTTTGGCCACCCCTGGTTCTACACCCCTGGTTCTACATGCCTGGGGAATGTGACAGCCATTGGCTTCACCTCCTTCACTTCCCATAAGAGGCCCTTGAACCCTGGCTGAGCCATACTCCTTCCTTTTGAAAGGAAACCCAGTTTGCAAATAGGATCTCACTTCCTCCCCCCGAGCCTTGCTGTGCTCATGAGTGCACTCAGCTTACCCATGCTCCGTTACATTGCCGGGAAGTGTAAACTTTTGCCATTACTAATTAGTGGTGGAAGTAGGACAGCTGCCTTTTGTCCCCGCATCGAAGTAATAATTAATTGTTCCGACCGGTAGATTTGGATCTACCACTGCAACATGCGGCAAGTCGATCCTAAAATTTCTTGCGCTAATCGCAATAAATAATGAATAACCTCATTAGAGTATAAATTAGCCTTTAATAAGAGATCAAAAGCTAGTGATATTTACAAACATTCTGGGAACGGAGGATAGCACAGTACACTGTACGTGCATTGCCCTAAACAAAGGTTAACGGTTGTGATCCCAGATGTTACATCAGGGGTGGCCAAACCCCCCCCCCCCCAAGTCCCTGCGCCCCATAGCAATTGCATCCCCTGCACCCTCCATAATTACGCCACTGCTCAAGATCTACCAACAGTTCATGTGTTCTAGGCAACCTGTGGATCTACAGTAGGAATGAATGCAGCATGGTTTGAAAATGTGACAGTTAGTAATGACTACAGCTGTGCACCAGCTAGGTGATATGGGAAATGTGACAGTTAGTAATGACTACAGCTGTGCACAAAGCTAGGTGATCTGGGGAATGTGACAGTTAGTAATGACTACAGCTGTGCACCAGCTAGGTGATCTGAGGAATGTGACAGTTAGTAATGACTACAGCTGTGCACCAGCTAGGTGATCTGGGAAATGTGACAGTTAGTAATGACTACAGCTGTGCACAATGCTAGGTTATCTGGGGAATGTGACAGTTAGTAATGACTACAGCTGTGCACCAGCTAGGTGATCTGAGGAATGTGACAGTTAGTAATGACTACAGCTGTGCACCAGCTAGGTGATCTGGGGAATTTGACAGTTAGTAATGACTACAGCTGTGCTCCAGCTAGGTGATCTGGGGAATGTGACAGTTAGTAATGACTACAGCTGTGCACCAGCTAGGTGATCTGGGAAATGTGACAGTTAGTAATGACTACAGCTGTGCACCAGCTAGGTGATATACGAAATGTGACAGTTAGTAATGACTACAGCTGTGCACCAGCTAGGTGATATACGAAATGTGACAGTTAGTAATGACTACAGCTGTGCACCAACTAGGTGATATGGAAAATGTGGACCGTCGGTAGATCTTGAGGACCGGTTTGGCCACCCCTGCTCTACATGGTAATCAAGTGCATTGGTAGTTACTGTATAGTGTGAATTACAGTTATTGGAGTTTCTTTCAACGATGCCATATTTTCATTCCGATAGTATTTGTTGCAATTGTTGGGCAAGAAATGGAACGGACAGTATTAAAAAGTGCAAATTAATAAGCCCATCGACCTTAACAGGCACACTTACCCATCCACCGAGCGGATCTGGATATAGTCAGACTCTGTTTTACGCTGCACAAAGCGAATGCAAGTCAGAGATGTGTATTCCTGAATGGCGGAAGAAATCACTGCAGCTTCAGCGGACGCTGAAATAAATATCACAGGATCCTACTATTATACTTCTTTTAGTTTGTGCTGTGTTACATATAATATACAGGGTGAGTCTCCCATATCCAAAGTGCTTGACACCAACGGCCAGTCCTACTTACATTTGGCAAGGGGTCTGCCGCTAGCTAACCCCCCTGCCCGAAAAGGAGACAACTGCCAGTCCCGGGTCCCTGCATCTGTGCAATGTATCCACCAGGTGCCGGTAACAGTGCATGTGCAGTTGCAGCGGTGCAGCTGCGCATGCACAAACTACTGGCTTCTTTGGACTGCACTGACTGCAGCCCATCAATGCTGAATTAGGATACAGGAAGCCTACTTATCGCACAGTCTACAACATGGCCCATTCCATTCGGTACAAAATGCTCTGTTCCTGGACTTCCCTGCCATTGGAGGCGAGGTGAGGTGAGGCTCCAGCACAGTCCAAAATTTAAAGAGGGGGAGTAGTAGTAGTAGTGGAGTCACATCAACTGCCAGTGAGTCCAGGACAGTGATGTTTGGAGTGGCTCCCCTTTTTGAATATTGGACTGTGCTGGAGTCCCACCTCTGCAACTGCCACTGGCAAGGAAGTCCAGAAACAGAACATTTTGTACCTAATGGAATGGGTCATATTGGCGGGTATGCTTATAGTTGTCCAGACTGGCAGTCCCAGAGGGAGGAAACACCTCTGTAGTGTCTGTGACTGACAGGTTGGATGTGCAATAGGAAGTCACTTTGACTGGCAGTGACTTCCAATAGGAAGTCACTGTCAGTCATAGTGCAGCCAGTGTAGTCACAGACTGCTTCCGGCTTCACTGAGCTGGGTGGTGGATTTAACCTGGGGTGGGCTGCCTTCCTGCAGCCCATAGGTAAAATCCACCAATGGATGGGACTATAATGATTTTGCATTGCAGATTTTTCTGTATTCTCGAATATTACAAATTCAGCTTACTGTAATCAGAAGACAGGGTGTAGGGAACAAACACCAGTCCAGACCTGGATTTTGGCCATAAGCAGGATTGTCCCGGACAGCTTAGTGCGCTGCGGCTGAGACCTACAGCGATGTCTCCGTGGCGGATAAGCTTCTTACTGCCTGTGGGTTACACACAAACTAGATATATTGGGGGTACATGTATGAAGCAGTGGAGGAGTGTGCCAGTGGGAAAGTGTACCATGGCAACCAATCAGCTGCTAATTATAATAGTATAGAATGCACTTGATAAATGTTACTACAAAGCTGAGCAGTTGGGCAACTTCCCTGCTCTTATCGCTGTTTCATACATCTACCCCATACTCTCAATGGAGCAGCTCCTGGCGATAGAGTCACCATTCGATAAAGCACTAACCAATCAGTTCCTAAATGCCATTTTAAAGGCTGGTCGACATGCACTTGGTTGACATAGCTTTTGCTTCGAGTGGACTTAGCTAGTATAGATATAGTTTGTGCTTCTTATATATGTCTTGTATGTGTGTTTAGTGATTACCTGCTTGTCCCTGAAGATGGGGGTTTGAGGTCTAATGAAGGACTCATTTTTACCTTTACTAAACTACTATGGAGTGCCACTTATTACTCAACCTCTTCTATATGGGCAAGGGTGACCAACTCATCCCTTTTATCCGGGACACATATTAATTACACAGGTTCTGTGGCAGTTTAAAACCAAGTGAACGCCAGCCACCGAACCTGTGTAATTAATATGTGTCCCGGATTAAAGGGATGAGTTGGTCACCCTAATTTCGGCTGACATTGGCCCTACAGGAGGCACCCCAGCAAGCCATACTTCAATACTGGTATATTGGAGTGCCAGGCTACCTGCTTATATATATATATATATATATATATATATATATATATATATATATATATATATATATACTCCCCAGTAGTGGTATAGCGCCTATAACTTATAAATGTCCACAAGTTCCAAAGAAGTTTCAATGAAGCAAAGGATAATCTTCCAATTAAAAGTTTTTGTGTTTCTTTAAAATAGTGAAAACGTCCCGATGCGTTTCGTCTACAAAAACTTCATCAGGGGAATAGTTTACAATCTTTTTAACTCTTCATAGATCTCGTGATTATCTGTGAGAGGCGAATCCTTTTAGACAGAAGTTCTTCTATCCGTATTCTCAATCTAGGGTGGATGTCAATCTGGTAGCTGAAAAACTCTATGGTGGGTATACAGTCATATGGTCGACCACTAATGGTTGACATGATCAAAAGGCCAACAGTCAAAAGGTCGACAGGGTTTAAAGGTTAGGTTACAGGGTCTAAATATCACCATCTCTCTCTATATATATATATATATATATATATATATATGAGTACAAAGGTATAGGTAAACCTGCGCTAGTGTATAGCCAACCACCAGCTGTAACCAATCAGACAGTCCACTGATTGTAGAAAACACTAAGTCTGTGGTGAGACTGCAGCAACCTCCAAGAAGCACTCCGGACTCCGGGAGTGAAAGGGGTAATCTGTTCAAAAACAAGAAGAGGTGCGCCTCATAGTGTAAAACCGTATTTATTTTAAAACACAGACAAGTGCAGGTACACAGATCAATAAAGACTCGTACCAGGCGGATAACCGCTGTGGGCTGGTTACCACAAGGTTTGACATAAAACTCCCAGGCAATAACTCCTACCACCTTCCAAGGCGCCGCTGGATCTCGAACAGACTGCCGGCTAGCCACCAAGACAAGCAGCGTATCAGCGTGTAGGCGAACGTGGATGGAGCAGGAGAAGCCGGGTGCAAGGAAAGCTGTCATCATTAGCCCTGCCCTAATGCATTTCGTATCCAAACTTCATCAGAGGGCGTCGCCCTCTGATGAAGTTTGGATACGAAATGCATTAGGTCCAGCGGCGCCTTGGAAGGTGGTAGGAGTTATTGCCTGGGAGTTTTATGTCAAACCTTGTGGTAACCAGCCCACAGCGGTTATCCGACTGGTACGAGTCTTTATTGATCTGTGTACCTGCACTTGTCTGTGTTTTAAAATAAATACGGTTTTACACTATGAGGCGCACCTCTTCTTGTTTTTGAACATATATATATATATATATATATATATATATATATATATATAGATAGATAGAAAGATAGATAGATAGATATACATACATAGATATACATACATAGACAAGAAGGTGCTTACGTTTAGCCGTATTCATAGGTGCAGTTCAATACAGCCGATAGTTAATAACCAAACTCACCTCCTCCACAAGAAGATGGAAAAGCAAGAAGGGACCAGCACATAATATTGATGAGGAAAAAACGATTTGTGTTAAGGCAGTGGTTCCCAAACCCTGAGGCACCCTGGGATGCCTCAGGACACTTGCAGGGGTGCCTTGGGTTGGTGGACCAGGATCAATTCATATTATTTATGGTCAATGTACCAGGCAAAACCAGTGCTTGTGGCTGCCAATCATAATATATGTGGACAAACAGAAGCAAATCCTGTCCCTCACCAGATAACTGTGACATATAAACACAATGCACTTCATTTAATATTTTTTTCTGAAGTTCTCGATAAGAAGCATTTGGCCTAGGGGTGCCTTGAAAATATTTTGATGCTCTAGGGCGCCGTAATTCAAAACGTTTGGGAACCACTGTGTTAAGGAAATAACATACCACCAACTGTCACCATTACAAACTGACTCACTGGAGCTGCCCCTGATATGTGTAGTTATTTTTGTGTGTCTTTCCCAATATTGATGTCATAATCTGTACCTTTGTTATGTGTCTCTATATTACTGAATATATCTCCTTCTGGCTCCCCAGCTCCTGCAAAAGCAATATACAGATATTTAAAAATAACTTTAATATAAAATAATAGTTGCACAACTCAATTGGTTTGTTAAATACACAAACTCTTACTAGGTGATATATACAATGAGACCTGGTATATTTAACCAGAATTATAATGTGCAAATGTATTTATTGTAAATCCAATGTCATGCTTATGAAAGGTAATTACCTATTTATTTTAAATCTAAATACACAAGCTTCAGTCTGTAGTCTTGGATGTTTTCTGTACAGTTTTTAGTTTTTTAATGCTATTCTTTATTGTGGTTTTAAACATCCCATCATCTTACCCGTCCTTCTTCAGCATGTTCAACCTTAACACTTTAACATTAGTACTATATAAACCTGAAATAATGACTCGAGACTTAGGTTTGGCAGAAATTGTTAACTGATTTATTTTCGGAAATTTTAAACTAATTTTATTGTTTGAATTAATTGATTAATTAATGGTGGCCAAGAAAGAACGGCTATTAAACTAAACTCCACCCCAACTTCAAACGTAACTGGCCTAACTCATAACAAGCGGTATCCAACTCAACCTTGTCGCCTTGACTACCCACCCCTCCGGGTGAGGTCACTGACCCCGACACGGGTGTTACAGCAACAGGCCTAAGTCAATGAGAGGTGAGTGCACCGAAAACAAGCCATGTACGCAAAATCAACACCTAATATATAACTAATTTATTAAAACTGCCGTTCTTTCCCGCCTATCAGCTAACGCGATTAAAACCACCACCCACACAACGGTCCCAAAGGGGAGGGAGGGCGGGAATTTCAGCAGGAAGAAGAGGAAGCCTCCTCCCCTTCCTGCCCCTATATTCAGTTAATCTTAGCCAAACCCACTCATCCTATAGGATCCCCAAGTCACATGCCTATCATTGATGACACGCAGCTCGGGATGTTTAACCCACTACATGCCTATTGCAGGCACTCCGTTATTCTTCTATATGACACCAATGCAACGGTAACATTTGTTAAAAACCATAAGTCTGTTTACTCCCAGCCAGCTCCTTTCTTCCTGCTCTCCTCCGAGGGAGCTTTGCCGCTGCTGCTTTTTCTGCTGCCCAGTACTGCCCTCCAGTGGCTGGCACCCTAGGCAAATGCCTAATGCTGCCTAGTGGTAGCGCCGGCCCTGGGCGGCTTGGTGGACTCGCACGGCTGCAAAATCGCAGCCGTGCGAGTCAACCAGAATAACCCACATAGTGTGTACCTGCGGACGCATGCTTGGTGGCAGTTCTCAGGATTGTCAGTTATATATAGTTACATGCACTACACTGTAACAGTACATTGTGCCGTTGTAAGATATACAGAATATTGTGCAGTGTGTCTGGCGTCGCAATGTATGATAATATTGTGTCAATCCATACGCTGGGACACAATTTAGAGTTGTATGTAAATCAGATGTATTTCTCTTCAAAGAAGCAAAAATTGACACAAAATTCCAAAATATTAAATATTTCTAAAAACCTCATTTTTTATTGCAGCTGAGATTGTGGCAACTTTGCGTTCTGATAGTTCAGTGTATACAAACTTCGTTTCATGTGCAAATTAATAAAACTACTATATAAAATTACCTTCCGGCTGTGTGTATAAGGTGTCTATAAAACCTAAAAGCATTGAATAAATCTGTACCTAGGATCTGACCCTTAAATCTGCAATGTCCCATCTTATGGGCGTGTCATGGAAGTGCCCCAGGTGTGACACGGAAGTGTTTGCGTCCACAGTAACTCAGTTGTTCATTGTGGAGGCTACAACCAGAGAATCTGAACCTGTCATCTGCCAGATTTGAAGGTACATCTAATGGTAGCATCTAAAAATGCACCTGAAAATTTAAGATGTATATTTTCCCAAGACACAAGTAGACACACAGGACTTACCATTATGGTTATCAATGCCAAATGAGATCTGTAAAAGATAAGGGCTATTAATTTTATATTACAAAAGAAAAATTAACCTGTCATTGTCTCTTTCAGAACCTAGTCAATAAACAGGGCGTCGGGAATTGGGTGGGCTGGTGAGCTCCAGGATTGGGTGTACTGGTGAGCTCCAGGATTGGGTGTGCTTGTCAGCCCCAGTATTGGGTGTGCTGGTGAGCTCCAGGATTGGGTGTGCTGGTCAGCCCCAGTATTGGGTGTGCTGGTGAGCCCCAGTATTGGGTGTGCTGGTGAGCCACAGGATTGGGTGTGCTGGTGAGCCCCAGGATTGGGTGTGCTGGTGAGCCCCCGGATAGGGTGTGCTGATGAGTCCAAGGATTGGGCGTGCTGTTGAGCCCCAGGATTGGGTGTGCTGGTGAGCCCCAGGGTTGGGTGACCTGGTGAGTCTCAAGGATTGGGTGTGCAGGTAAGCCCCATGTTTGGGTGTGCTGGTGGGCCCCAGGATTGGGTATGCTGGTGAGCCCCAGGAATGGGTGTGCTGGTGAGCGCCAGGGTTGGGTGTGCTGGTAAGCCCCAGGGTTGGGTGTGCTGGTCAGCCCCAGGGTTGGGTGTGCTGCTGAGCTCCAGGATTGGGTGTGCTGTTGAGCCCCAGGATTGGGTGTGCTGGTGAGCCCCAGGGTTGGGTGACCTGGTTAATCTCAAGAATTGGGTGTGCTGGTGAGCCCCAGGGTTGGGTGTCCTGGTGAGCCCCAAGGATTGGGTGTGCTGGTGAGCTCCAGGATTGGGCGTGCTGATGAGTCCAAGGATTGGGCGTGCTGATGAGTCCAAGGATTGGGTGTGCTGGTGAGCCCCAGGGTTACATAGTAGTTACTGTACTGTATATCTTAAAGCACCAAATCCCAGTGAGAGTGTGCGGCGCAGGGAGGGCTTTCCCTGCACCACCTTCCTTTTTAAAACAGATATGCCGATGGTGGCATTACCAGTGCTGCATCCCAGAACTGAGCCGGTGGGCAGGGGGTGGTGTTGAGGCCAGAGGGGGCCAGCCTAGGATGCTGCAGTAGAAGGGAAATAACATATTTTCCCAGTCTAAAGCAGCAGACAGAGCCCTGCAGATGCTGTGGGGCACTTCTGGGGGCGAGGCCTGATGTACATGTCATCCTGTATTTATAGATCTTACGCATTCATTTTATAAGTGACCAACTAAACAATTACTAAAAGGGTTGTCATCTGACAGCAAAATATATATATATATAGGCTCTGGGTTCCACTGGCGTGGTTCGAAAAACGGCACTGCGAGGACTTCTTAAAAGGTAGTAGATTTTATTACCTCAACGTTTCGGGGATCGGTCTCCCCTTCGTCAGGAGGATCACATATATATATATATTTTTTTTAAATTGAGTGTTCCTCTAGCCAAGAAGTAAAGTTGACTAACGCCCGGGGAATCTTTCCTTCTCAGGTGATGTCTCTTGTTATTGCAGCTTACTTACACAGGCAGGTTACAGTTACAGACGGACAGTGGTGTCTTCTAAGCAACAAAAGAATGTAACTGTACCAGACTGGACAAAGTAATGACACAGCTCAGTACCCGGCCGGCATCCTGTAATCAGCAGCAATAATAACACAGAAATCTGACATACGGTATATTTCTCACCTGTAAGGGTAGAACGTGTGCCGCAGCCAGCAGATACCATGTTAATGTTATATATGTGCTAACATCCATGATCGTTCGATGGCGTCTGTAGATCCTCCGAAGACTGTTTTACATTAACCTATTTAGCAGTGTAACAATCGTGCAAGCAGAGCGTATAATAGCGACCAATCAGCAAGCGCAAGATCCTCTTACACACGTGTCATATTAGGCCTTCTCCGCAGGGGGAAATACTGTCAATCTTTGGAGCTACAGGGGGAGATGTACTGAGCCTTGGAGAGTGAGCAAGCAGAGAGAGATAAAGTACCAACCAATCAGCTCCTCACTGCCATGTTATGGGGTGTTCGGTCTGTTCTCACATGAGGGCTGATTCAACCCTGACAAACGCCTGAACCCCTCAGTAACATGACGGGATGTGTCCGATATCACTTCCCTTTGTTTGCGGCAGAAGGGGACAGAAATCATTCGATTGTCCCCTTTGGAAATAAAATTCAGTGACAACCGACTTTTATTTCAGCCGGAGATGACTGGAAAGGGGGTGGGCGCTGGTGTGATATGGCCGAGTAGGCATCCGCCCGCCTCCCGGGGGAACGCTTTCATGGGGATCTAGTGAGATCGTTTAGAAAATGCCCTGAAATCGCCCCATTAGAGTCCCACCAATCAGTATTGAATATAGATGTGTCATGATGTATCTAATGCAGGGCCGGCGCCACCACTAGGCAAATCTAGGCATTTGCCTAGGGCGCCGGCCACTGGAGGGCGGTATTTCGCCCCCCCTTGCCGCCCGGGTACCTGTCCTGCGGCGTATATGTGCGTAAAAGCTGGCGGCGGCGGCAGCGGGGGGTCCCTGCAGTCAATAAGAAATAACGAGCGCTATCCGCCGGGCTATGCGGAAGCGCTTCTGTTTTGGAAACACTGGCCGCACGCTGATTGGCTGAGATTCAGCCAATCAGCGTGCGCCGTGCGTCCAGTGTTTCCAAAACAGAAGACTGCAGGGACCCCCCGCTGCCGCCGCCAGCTTTACAGCGCCACATGACAGGTACCCGGGCAGCAGACACCGGGGCGCCCCCACCCCGACTTGCCTGGGGCGCTCTGGTGCTTTGCACCGGCCCTGATCTAATGGGGTCTTTTCTATTCTCTTCTACTATTGGTTCATTTCACATTCTATTTATATACTTTCTCCTTTTCCATCCCTTTGATGAATTGAGTTTATCTCATTGTCCAGTTTTCGTTTAGTGGTTGTGTTCTCCTTTGTGCACTGTGTCATTGTGTATTACTCCTTGGACCTTATTCATGTCCATTCGCACGCGACCGATGTTTTGCGTTTGCACATGCACATTTCTGCACATGTGCATACGCTTGGTGCGTGCGGCCACGGCGAAGAGAATGCGAGGTGCGCGCATCCAACCTTGTGAACGCTGGGCGAGGGGGGTCGTGGGGCAGCGGGGCTACCCATAAGTATATGGGAACACCCAGCATTTCATGGACTTACCCATGATGGACATGCGGGGGGCCGGCAGCATCCCACCCACTCCCCCCCCCCCCCCCCCAATCATATTAAAAAATAGAAATGCTGCACCGGCTTTTGAGCCAATCAGAGCTCGCATACCGCAGCCAATCAGAGCGGCTGCTGGTACGCAAGCTCTGATTGGCTTATCAGCCCATGCTGCATTTTATTTGCCCACCAGCATCCTGAGCTGAAGAAGCTTGTGCTCCGGGACCCCTAGGCTGCAGCTCAGCGGAAGAGGAGATAGGGGAGCAGGAACCGGGTTACAGTAAGTCAAGTGAGGAGGAGGGCCCGGACTAGAAATTAGTCCCGGGTCCCAAAACTCCTGGTGGCAGCCCTGCTCAGAGCAACCTTACATATGTGCGCACCTTCCACATTTTTCGATGGTCTGTAAAACATTCATTCGCAGCTAGTGTACCACTATTCGCAAGGCGGGATCTGGTTCATTTGTAAGGAGAGAATGAACCAGAATAACCCTTTTTGTAAAGTCTTGTTAACACTCAACAAAGATACAGAGGGAAAAACAAATGAAAGGCTACGTGCAGACCCTCACTCATATGCGGTGTACACAGCAGTATACAGATCTGACCCCCCCCCCCCCCCATATAGACAAATGAAATAAGCAAACAAGGAGCTGAGGGCACTGATGTGTGTGTTGTGTGTGAGTGGGGTTTGCACGTAGCACAGCCCTACAGTATCATTCGTTTCTTCTCTGTACCTTTGCTGTGTGTATCCCACATCCCTCTGTACGTGCTGAGCCAGTGTTTGCTGATCCAATCCTGCGCTGTGACTACACGAGTACCAGTAACTGACTGTGTCCTTATCTAACTGGGGACTGATACATTGTCCTTGTTCAGTTGTCAAAACCTTTCTCTTTATTTACACAGACAGATTATTTTATTGCCGTTTATCTCTTCTTCTGAATAACACAACTTCGTCCAGAGGAGCAGCCTGGATCCTGATTCCTGCCCCCTAATATTGCTGCTGCACGTTGTGTTAGGGCTACTGTTCCCCATACTAATAGCTGCTGATGGTGCTGTACCCAGTCATGTATGGGAAGCATTAACACACATACAAATATGATTTAAAACAAAATATTTTTATGAACAGAGAAAGAAATGACCAAGCAGCTACTTACCCACATAGATACTTACCCACATGAATAATTACCCACATGGATACTTACCCACATGGATACTTACCCACATGGACACTTACCCACATGGAACCTTACCCACATGGACCCTTACCCACATGGACCCTTACCCACATGGACCCTTACCCACATGGATCCTTACCCACATGGATACTTACCCACATGGACCCTTACCCACATGGATCCTTACCCACATGGACACTTACCCACATGGATACTTACCCACTTATTATTATCGATTACATTTTTATGGATTTTTTTCCCCTGGTTAAGCCCCTTTTAGACCTGCAACACGGCAATTATCCGGCATTTTGAGTGCCGGGTGCAGCAGCAGTCTCACCCCCTTTTACACGGAGGCCAACAAATTACCGGGTTCAAAATTTCAACCGGGTAATTTTCTGAATTATACCCATTAACAAAAATAATCCAGTCGATCCTGGGTTGTTCCCGGGTCGACCCGAGTCAGCGTGTGGTGTGAAAGGGCCATGCATACCCTGGGTCCAGAAACCCGGCAATCCGGTCCAGAACAAAAGCAGTGTTATTCCCTGGTCGGACCCGGGTTACTGGACAGTCCGCACGGGTAACCCTGGTCGAGTAACGAGGCATGGCAAGCGCAGTGCGAGGGGACACATGGCACCGATACGTGGCCAAATCGACCATGTCTACACAGGACTAGACTAAAAAAAATAATGATCAAATCTTTTGACTGTTGAATTAGCCATTGTCAACATAATGTTTGTGTCGACCTTCCTTTTATGTCAAACTTAGGCATGCCGACTTATTTCGTGTGTCAACATAAATCAATGTCGACATTCAGTGATCGACCCAAAGCATGTTAACCTTATTTTGGTCGACCCAGTACCCACCAAATATACACCATCCAACCATTCCTACCAAATATACAGTATAACCAAGAAAGGGCCGACCAGGTGGGGACAAGGTTGTTTTCTGTCTGGAGATAAAAGATCCAATTATACCTAATTAGGTGTCATTAGTTAGTCGTAGTATTCCTGGTAGTCACAGATTAACCCCTTATTCCTGTACCACAATTCATGTGGCTGCAGGTTTATGGAAGGGGTGGAACTACCTTGTTGGTCTCCTCTGATTGGCTTTCCTAATCTTTCTGGGGTATATTATCCACCTGTATTCTGTGCCATCTCACAGAGTTCCCACAAGCTGGCATGGCTCCTTACACTGCGCTCCTGGTTTCTGCTGCAGTCTGGGCCATAGGACTATCGCTCCCACTGCAGGTAAGTCTCAGCTACAGTTTGGTCTCCACTTTGTTTTCAGACTAAAGGGGCATAGTGTCCAGGTGTGGAACAGGGGTCCGACAGTAGGGATCCCGACTGGCCGGACCCAGACAGCATGGTGAGCGCAATTAAGCCCCTTGCGGGCTCACTGCGCTCGCCACGCTGCGTGCACGGTGGCTCACTACACGAGCCACCTATTCTATTCTCCCTCTATTGGGGTCGTGGACCCCCACGAGCGAAAATAGCCGGCGGCCGGCGGAAACCCGGCTGTCGGGGTTTTGACAGTCTGGATCCCGACGTTGGGTAAATGTCTGTCGGGATCACAACTGTCGGGACCCTGGCCGGCACCCATAGTGTCCAATAGGGTGGACAGGACGCGCTTTACACACTAGACCAGGCAAGTCCAAACTGTGGCCCTCCAGCTGTTATCAAACTACACATCCCAGCATGCCTTGCCATAGTTTTAACATTCCCTAATAGCAAAACTGTGGCAAGGCATGCTGGGTCTTCTAGTTTCACAACAGCTGGAGGGCCGTAGTTCTGACATGCCTGCAGTAGACGATATTCCGAACGATTTTTCCGATTCTGATTGGTCGGAACGTCAAAATTTAGAAAATGTCCAGTATGTACCCACTATGTCCCGTAATGTGCCCATATACTGGGGCGATTCACATGCGAGGGAATGCGGTACACTTTTACAGTGCCCGTGTCGACATCTGCTGACATAGACACCAAAAAAATGAATCTCATGCCGACCTTTTCCTTTGTTGCCATTTCTCTGTCAACCTTATGTGTGTGTTGATGTTTTGACCATGTCGACCTTTTTTGTTGTGTTAACATTTTACCTGTCGACTGTAGACCTAGACACATATTCACTGTAGACCTAGACACTGGGGGTTATTCTAGTTAATTCGCAAAGGCACAATCACTCTTATGGACAAAACCATGTGCACTGCAGGTGGGGCTGATGTAAGATGTGCAGAGAGAATTACATTTGGGTGTTTTATTGTTTCTGTGCAGGGTAAATACTGGCCGATTTATTTTTACACTGCAATATAAGATATCAATTTGAAGTACAAACCCCACCCAAATCTAACTCTCTCTGCACAAGTTACATCTGCCCCACCTGCAGTGCACATGGTTTTGTCCATAAGAGAGTGATTGTGCCTTTGCGAGTGAACTAGAATAACCCCCACTGTCGACTTAATGATCGCCAGCCATACGGATAGGCTGCTCGCTTATGTACTAATCTTTCTTTGTTTCTGTAGAATGAGGCGACAGCCCTGAATTTCGGTGAGTATAACACAATCTGTCCTATGCACCAATCTCTAGTCCCATTTTATTTTAACCCTGTAATGTAAATCCTGACATATACAACACCCGGCAGGACATTTTGGGTAGCTGAATGGTTATTGTGACATAATAAAAAAACAATGCATACATTCTATATATTTTTATATCATATTTAATGCATCAGACATTTATGGCAATTTATTACATTTTTAGAAGAAAGATAATGAATGTTTAACCTGTTTAAACAATTGAATTGACTTTATGTTTCAAGCAGAAACCCTTTTATGTATTAATATGCAATTTAAAGGTGCCCATACACACTAGTATGATTTTAGCCGATTTCAACTGATTCCGACACATCGGGCCGAGAAATCGGATATATTTGATGTCCCCATTGGATCCAATGCACGGTCACGTGCACATCAAATCAGGATGGTCAGATGGTCCATACACTGCTGCGATATATCACAGTAGTGTATGGGCACGGGGGCGATTTTTGAGCTGAAAGCTGTATGTCCCGACGATGACCGTTGAGTGCTGATGCGCGCTCCCGCATCATCACCGGCCAACGCTACTCATCTGCTGATATTACCTGATTGGTACTTTGCGGTATATGTATGAAGCAGTGATAAGGGAGGAGAAGTGATATACTGTAGTGACTGGTACTTTATCACTGGCCAATCAGCTCCTCAATTTTAAGTCACAGGCTGGGTTTGGAAAGGACAGTCAGGAGCTGATTGGCCGGTGATAAAGTACCAGTCACTTTATCACTTCTCCCGTATCACTGCTTCATACATCTACCCCTTTATCTCTCCTTACTGTATCACTCTCCATGCTTTGATACATATGCCCCTCATCTTCAGTTCTCCTTCCTGTATAAGCCTGCTACTATCTACACTTCTAAAAACCCGCACTTTTGTACATATACCTCTAGGAGTTGACTCTATCCCTAATTACTCTTTTAATGAATGTTTCAAATTTTTCCATAAAAACTGTTTAGTAACTCTGCCTCGTTGTTCCTCCTTATAGGAATCGCTAAGCATCGGATCGAACGTGATATCGTAAAAGTGGTCAAGAGCAAGGCCAGGATATGTGACAAATGTAAATGGAAAAAATCCAGCAATGGGATAGTTAATGTTCCCTATGTCTTCTCTTCCTATTATAGTAAGTTGGTGTTCTTCTTTACTAGAGGAGTACACTGTTGGCAAGAAGTGAGGCATATGCAGGGATGACTGTACTGTTAGGCAGGGTTAGGCAGCTGCCTAGGAGCTGGGCCGGATTAAAGCAGGGGCAAAAGGGATCAGTACCCCTGATTTTGTGCATGGCAGTGGGGTAGTGCTGCAGCATCACCTATCTGCCAATGTGACAATGATTAATGGTGCTGAGCATGGGGTGCCAGGGAACACTGACTGCACAAGTGTGCAGTGCATTACTAGGAGTTGACCAAGTCCCATGACACTTTGCACAAGAGGGCAGAGGCTGAGAGGTTTGTGCTGAGCTCTGATTGGTGGAGCTCATTACATACTTCTCAGGCCCATGGAGGACAGCAGCAGCAGCCTAGTCATGGGAGGGTTTTTAATCAGAGGCAGCACTGGAACTGTGAGGTCTCCTACAGAGTAAGGTGCAGAGGGACAAACACAGGGTTTTCCTGTGGTATGTAAGAAAACTCTTTCTGAGCAATATCTTTTTCTATATCCTCTAGTGCAGGGATGGGGAACCTTTGTCCCTCCAGCTGTTGTTGAACTACACATCCCAGCATGCCTTGCAACAGTTTTAGCATGGTCAAATAGCAAACCTGTAGCAGGGCATGCTGGGATGTGTAGTTCAACAACAGCTGGAGGGCCGATGGTTCCCCATCCTTCAAACATTCACTGGAGAGTCTGGAACGTGGATATTTTGGGTTCAGCCAATTTAAGTTTTGCCTAGGGTGCCGAGAAGCCATACACCGGCCCTGCAGTGATACAGGGTACATGGTACATTTTATACTTCCTTACACAAATATGCCCCCCCCCCCCCCCCCCCAAGAAATAACAGGTGTTCCCACCTCTGCCTGTTACCTACAGCCAAGAGCTGGCTAGTTTTACTGCTGACACCCACTATTATACCACCAACAGTCTATCGGGCAGCTATGCTAAGCCTTGGAAAGAGATAAAGGGCCTCATTCAGGTTGGCTCGCTAGGCAGAGTACATTCGCTTAGTGGTATAACCTTTAGTGGCATCACTGTTCCCGACCTTCGGTGCCCCCTGCCATGCCAAGGTCAAAGTCGCTGATATCTTCTTATTAATGTGTTTTATTGTCACAGTTTTATAGCGTTTGGGAATTTTATCCACAGCTGATCCAGAGAAAAAACTGATCACGTCGGCTCTGGAAGAGTTCTCTATACTGACCTGCGTACAGTTTAAATGCAGAACGTCCGAATCAGACTACCTATCAATAAAGGATGGGGAAGGGTACGTACAGCACACTGTTCTGGTCTATGGATGGGGAAGGGTACGTACAGCACACCGTTCTGGTCTATTGATGGGGAAGGGTACGTACAGCACACCGTTCTGGTCTATGGATGGGGAAGGGTACGTACAGCACACTGTTCTGGTCTATGGATGGGGAAGGGTACGTACAGCACACCGTTCTGGTCTATGGATGGGGAAGGGTACGTACAGCACACTGTTCTGGTCTATGGATGGGGAAGGGTACGTACAGCACACTGTTCTGGACTATGGATGGGGAAGGGTACGTACAGCACACTGTTCTGGACTATGGATGGGGAAGGGTACGTACAGCACACTGTTCTGGTCTATGGATGGGGAAGGGTACGTACAGCACACTGTTCTGGTCTATGGATGGGGAAGGGTACGTACAGCACACTGTTCTGGTATATGGATGGGGAAGGGTACGTACAGCACACTGTTCTGGTCTATGGATGGGGAAGGGTACGTACAGCACACTGTTCTGGTCTATGGATGGGGAAGGGTACGTACAGCACACTGTTCTGGTCTATGGATGGGGAAGGGTACGTACAGCACACTGTTCTGGTCTATGGATGGGGAAGGGTACGTACAGCACACTGTTCTGGACTATGGATGGGGAAGGGTACGTACAGCACACTGTTCTGGACTATGGATGGGGAAGGGTACGTACAGCACACTGTTCTCGTCTATGGATGGGGAAGGGTACGTACAGCACACTGTTCTGGTCTATGGATGGGGAAGGGTACGTACAGCACACTGTTCTGGTCTATGGATGGGGAAGGGTACGTACAGCACACTGTTCTGGTATATGGATGGGGAAGGGTACGTACAGCACACTGTTCTGGTCTATGGATGGGGAAGGGTACGTACAGCACACTGTTCTGGTCTATGGATGGGGAAGGGTACGTACAGCACACTGTTCTGGTCTATGGATGGGGAAGGGTACGTACAGCACACTGTTCTGGTCTATGGATGGGGAAGGGTACGTACAGCACACTGTTCTGGTCTATGGATGGGGAAGGGTACGTACAGCACACTGTTCTGGTCTATGGATGGGGAAGGGTACGTACAGCACACTGTTCTGGTCTATGGATGGGGAAGGGTACGTACAGCACACTGTTCTGGTCTATGGATGGGGAAGGGTACGTACAGCACACTGTTCTGGACTATGGATGGGGAAGGGTACGTACAGCACACTGTTCTGGACTATGGATGGGGAAGGGTACGTACAGCACACTGTTCTCGTCTATGGATGGGGAAGGGTACGTACAGCACACTGTTCTGGTCTATGGATGGGGAAGGGTACGTACAGCACACTGTTCTCGTCTATGGATGGGGAAGGGTACGTACAGCACACCGTTCTGGTCTATGGATGGGGAAGGGTACGTACAGCACACTGTTCTCGTCTATGGATGGGGAAGGGTACGTACAGCACACCGTTCTGGTCTATGGATGGGGAAGGGTACGTACAGCACACTGTTCTGGTCTATGGATGGGGAAGGGTACGTACAGCACACTGTTCTGGTCTATGGATGGGGAAGGGTACGTACAGCACACCGTTCTGGTCTATGGATGGGGAAGGGTACGTACAGCACACTGTTCTGGTCTATGGATGGGGAAGGGTACGTACAGCACACTGTTCTCGTCTATGGATGGGGAAGGGTACGTACAGCACACTGTTCTGGTCTATGAATGGGGAATGATATTATATACACACACTTATTAGGGTGCACAGAGTGGTCGGTGTCTCCAAAGAGCATCATTGGGTCCTCGATCACAAGCCTTCAGCGTGTACATGAACGGGGGGGGGGGGTGGCATGGTGGGGGTGTAAACGTTGCTTTGCCAGTGGCCGTGCTGCCCCCAGTGTTGTACACGCAGAAGGTGAGAGATAGGAATGGTTGGTATCAATGATGGTAGTGGAGAACAAACCATTTGTTCTCCCCATCGATCATGTCTCCTACTGTACCTCAGTGTAGGAGGGTGGCTGCCACTGGCCATGATTCCGTCTCCCCCCCTCTGCTGCTACCGCTTGCCCAGGTGCTGATCCCCGCTGGTGCCACCGCCGCCGTGGTCGTGGGACCAGCGCATGTGCAGTACTGTCCTCTGTACTGTGCTTCGGCAGCAGCCCATAGAAGCTGCAGATGACAGGCACCGGGACCGGCCAATGTGCAGTATCGGCCTCGGTATTGTGCATGCGCATACCCCAGAATCTATGGGCTGCAGCCAAAGCAGCCTATAGAGGCATCTGGAAGGGAGGGAACTCCTCCCAATGGGACTGCCTTGGGTGACTGGCAGGTCGGACTTCCAACAGGAAGTCACTGCCAATCACAGTGAAGCCAGTGCAGTCTCACAGACTGTATATGTCTTTACTTATTCAGTGCATAGTGGCGAATTTTAAATGGGGGGTGGGGGGCTGCCGTCCTGCAGCCCTGCAGCCCAGTGGTAAACATCACCACTGGACAGAGCTCTTTGTGTAGCCCTTACTTCCGCATCTAGTTTATTACAATTTCTGTTATTTGTAAAGTGCATATACCATGACTGTACATTCAGATGTAGTGTATATGTTTTATATGCATTAAGATGCCGAATGCCCCAGCTGCACTTACATATATGTACATTCTGTCTTCATGCACAGCTGCTGGTCCTGGGTTGGAAGGATAGGTGGTCCCCAGACTGTGACCTTCAGTAGGTCGGAATGTATCTACTACGGATTAGTCCAGCATGAAGCAATGCATAATATTGGCTTCATGCATGAGCACACCAGGGCCGACAGAGACAACTATGTGGACATAAAGTGGCAATACATCTCTCCACGTGAGTATCATAGTCACTCAGGAGCCAGTTAGCCAAGGAACATACTGTAGCTAACAGCCAAGGAACCCTTATAGACAGCAGCCAAGGAACACATAGACAGCAGGCAAGGAACACATACTGTAGCTAGCAGCCAAGGAACACATAGACAGCAGACAAGGAACACATACTGTAGCTAGAAGGCAAGGAACACATACTGTAGCTAGCAGCCAAGGAACACTTATAGACAGCAGGCAAGGAACACATACTGTAGCTAGCAGCCAAGGAACACTTATAGACAGCAGCCAAGGAACACATACTGTAGCTAGCAGCCAAGGAACACTTATAGACAGCAGCCAAGGAACACATACTGTAGCTAGCAGACAAGGAACACATAGACAGCAGACAAGGAACACATAGATAGCAGGCAAGGAACACATACTGTAGCTAGCAGCCAAGGAACACATAGATAGCAGGCAAGGAACACATACTGTAGCTAGCAGCCAAGGAACACTTATAGACAGCAGCCAAGGAACACATACTGTAGCTAGCAGCCAAGGAACACTTATAGACAGCAGCCAAGGAACACATACTGTAGCTAGCAGGCAAGGAACACATACTGTTCCTAGCAGCCAAGGAACACATACTGTAGCTAGCAGGCAAGGAACACATACTGTAGCTAGCAGGCAAGGAACACATACTGTAGCTAGCAGGCAAGGAACACATACTGTAGCTAGCAGCCAAGGAACACATAGACAGCAGACAAGGAACACATAGATAGCAGGCAAGGAACACATAGATAGCAGGCAAGGAACACATAGATAGCAGCCAAGGAACACATAGAGAGCAGCCAAGGAACACATACTGTAGCTAGCAGCCAAGGAACACATACTGTAGATAGCAGGCAAGGAACACATACTGTAGCTAGCAGCCAATGAACACCTATAGACAGCAGCCAAGGAACACATACTGTAGCTAGCAGCCAAGGAACACTTATAGACAGCAGCCAAGGAACACATACTGTAGCTAGCAGGCAAGGAACACATACTGTAGCTAGCAGCCAAGGAACACATACTGTAGCTAGCAGGCAAGGAACACATACTGTAGCTAGCAGCCAAGGAACACATACTGTAGCTAGCAGGCAAGGAACACATACTGTAGCTAGCAGGCAAGGAACACATACTGTAGCTAGCAGGCAAGGAACACATACTGTAGCTAGCAGCCAAGGAACACATAGACAGCAGACAAGGAAAACATAGATAGCAGGCAAGGAACACATAGATAGCAGGCAAGGAACACATAGATAGCAGGCAAGGAACACATAGATAGCAGCCAAGGAACACATAGACAGCAGCCAAGGAACACATACTGTAGCTAGCAGCCAAGGAACACATAGACAGCAGACAAGGAACACATAGACAGCAGGCAAGGAACACTTATAGACAGCAGCCAAGGAACACATACAGTACTGTAGCTAGCAGCCAAGGAACACATAGACAGCAGGCAAGGAACACATACTGTAGATAGCAGCCAAGGAACACATAGACAGCAGGCAAGGAACACATACTGTAGCTAGCAGGCAAGGAACCCTTATAGACAGCAGGCAAGAAACACATACTGTAGCTAGCAGCCAAGGAACACTTATAGACAGCATACAAGGAACACATACTGTAGCTAGCAGCCAAGGAACACATAGACAGCAGGCAAGGAACACATACTGTAGCTAGCAGGCAAGGAACACATACTGTAGCTAGCAGGCAAGGAACACATACTGTAGCTAGCAGGCAAGGAACACATACTGTAGCTAGCAGGCAAGGAACACATACTGTAGATAGCAGGCAAGGAACACATACTGTAGCTAGCAGGCAAGGAACACATACTGTAGCTAGCAGGCAAGGAACACATACTGTAGCTAGCAGGCAAGGAACCCTTATAGACAGCAGGCAAGGAACACATAGACAGCAGCCAAGGAACACATACTGTAGCTAACAGGCAAGGAACCCTTATAGACAGCAGACAAGGAACACATACTGTAGCTAGCAGCCAAGGAACACATTGCCAAAAAGTTGACACAAGCAAAGGGTCGCCATGGAAACGGTTGAAATAGAAAACGTTTTTTTACAATTTTTGGTGGCTATGTTGACATTACTGCCCCCCCCCCCCCCCCCATACTGCCACCAATAAGCATTTTCCAATCCCTTAATGCATACTTGCCTAACATTCTGGAATGGCAGGGAGCCTCCCAAAATGGAGTGGTCCTCCCAGCCCCTCAGGTAGATGGGCAAGACCCCTGCTTTCTATGGAGGCCCCCCGCACCCTCCCCTTTGCCACCCACAACAGAGTACAGGAAGAGAGGGCAGCAAAATAGGGAAGTTTGCCTCAAGAGAAAGTATGGAGGTGAGGTCGTAGAGGTTCCACAGCAGACATCCTTGATTTTTTTGATAGGCAGACTTGGTGGCACCCCTCTAGATCCCGGCGCCCCAGGCAGCTGCCTAGTGGTAGAGGCGGCCCTGCATGGACCTCATATTAAGGTACTGCATCCCCTCGCTCTGTGCAGCACACTATTATATCACCCCAACTTGGATCGTGAAGTATGCTTGGGGTTTCTCCATCTTCATGTGGTCCGTCACTCCAGCTGGTATTGCCAATCAGACAGCACCATGTTCCTATTACTGAAACACAGCATATATAGTAATTCGCAGTACCAGCACGCTAAAGGCTTGTCAGTCCAGATTTGCTCTGTTCAAACGTACATACTGAGCTCTGCAAAGTACTTTCAGCTGTGACAGTTTTTAGCCCACAAACTCTCCCCCACTACCATCTACTCCTACCTCCAATCCCTGTGTCCACAGCTCCCTCTCTCCACATCCAGCAAGTTTGAAACAGATCAGTGTCCCTGCAAAAGTTGCTTTCACTTTCTGTTATGATATCTTTTCGCATACGAAGTAGTAATTTGGTCCACCGAGTGGACTCTAGGGGTACTCCACCTCATAGAGGCAAGGAGTAACTATCCTTTTATATATAACACTGGTCTACTTATGACTGCCATGACCCCGCCCATGAGGAACGAGCGAACGCCTTTCTAATAAACACAGAATAGAGGACATAAGAGCTCGCTGTTTATAAACCCTGACATCATAATTATATGTTCCAATGAAAGCCTTTACATAGGTAATACAGTTACTAACATCCCTTGTGTATTGTATGGTTGACTTTTAAACCCTGTCAACCTAAAGGCCCCCACACACTAGAACAATTTTTTGGCCGATTGTCCGATGTATTGGGCAATTTTTACAGATAATCTGCAATAACCGGCCGATTATCGATAAAAATCGACCGATATATCGGACGATCGGTCGGAAATCGGGCAAAAAAATTGTTCTAGTGTGTGTGGGCCTTAAGTCCATGTGTACATTTAACTTGGACCTTTTGACCTATTTACGATCTATGTACTGTTTATCAACCATCCGTGTATTACATCTTTCTATCTTTTACATATATGATGATAAATGCACATATGTTGTTTTACAGGCTATCACAATGATTTCCAGAATATCTATGGGAACCAGGTGGATCTCCCTTACGATTATTTCTCAGTGATGCATTATAGAAAGTAAGCATCTAACGTATCTATTCAGAGCTGGAAAGTCATCATCACTAAAACCAGGGGTGAATTTAGGGGTCACCCCTAGGCACAACATTTTTGCCCCCCCCCCCCCCCCTTATTTTAATGTAATCATTATTAAGGTATAAGTCATATATATATATATATATATATATATATAGTCATTTATAGATTATACACAAATTTAACTGTAGCCCACCTCAAACATTTTTTAAAGCAGTCTGGACTGCTAACTGTATAGATGACCCGGAGGGAGGATGGCTGGGAGTCAGAGATTTGCAGCCATACATACAGGGAGGCTTTATTCTACCCCTCCTCCTCTACCTGGTGACAGGTGTGACAGGCAGCCCCTCCGCACAGGACACCTCCGGACAGGACAACCCCCAGACCGGAGGCTACAAGCTACAAAATGCAGAGTTTCTTTGTTTTGTGTTTGTGGATTTGGAAAACCCCCTTTCCTCCCTGTGGTTCCTGTATGACAGACAGGTAGCAGTGGCAGGCACTTGAGTTTCAGTACCACTGCCCCTTTACTTCCTGTGGACATTATTTGTAAGGGGCACTACTAGTGTGGGCATTATGTGTATAAGCAGTACTACTAGTGTGGGCATTATGTGTATAAGCAGTACTACTACTGTGAGTATTATGTGTATAAGTGACACTAGGCATTATATATATAAGGAGCACTACTAGACATTGTTTATAAGCGTCACTACAGTTAACATTGTGTATAAATTTCACTACAGTGTGGTGTAATGGGGTACTACTGTGTGTTGTAATGTGAATAAGAGGCACTACTGTATGACAATGTGAATAAGAAACATTACTGAAAGACATAATGTGGATAAGAGGGGCTACTGTGTGTCACTTTTCTGATATACACCTTCTGTCCTTTTATTAATTATGGTAGAGAGGGCGCTAATTTATAGTTTGCAGGTAGGCGCCAAACACCCGAGCACCGGCCCTGAGGGCCGTGCCTCACGGGCCTAGGCACAAATCCGGCCCTGACTAAAACCAGTGCTATTTGTCAGCAGGAACCAGCAGGAACTCAGTTCCTGAACCGCTTATTAAATATGGGATCATCAGGAAATGGGCTCCTGAACCTGTTCTAGGCCAAAATGTACTTTCCATAATATAAGATGTATTTTAAAGTCCTCTGTGAGTGCCTTTGTTTCTAAGAGATGTGGTCATTTGGTCTACCGCATGATGGTCGACGGTCATTAGGTTGACATGGGTCTAGGTCGACATGGGAAAAGGTTGACATGGTTCTAGGTCGAAAGGTTGTTAGTTCGACAGGTCATTAGTTCGACAGCGTCTAGGTAGACAGTCGGGATGCAGTCAATTTGCCGGCGGTCGGGATCCCGGCGGTCGGAATCCCGACACTGGAATCCCGACCGCCGAAGTCCCGAAACTTTCTCCCTCCGTGGGTGTCCATGACACCCATAGAGGGAGAATAAAATAGCGTGCCGAGCGTAGCGAGGCACCGTGCCCGCTGCGTGGCGAGCGCAGCGAGCCCGCAAGGGGGGGCGCTCCACGTCAGGGATTGTCGGGATTTCGGCGGTCGGGATTCCAGTGTCGGGATTCCGACCGCCGGCATTACATATCGGACCCAGACAGTCATAAGGATCGACATGGGGTTTTATATAGAATACAGGGAACATTGTCTTATGTAAGCTGTAACCTGACTTCTTATTTCTCTAGAGACACCTTCTCTAACACCACTGGGATGCCCACAGTCATTCCCAAACCGGACCCCAGTGTGTTCATTGGCCAGAGGTATGGACTCAGCAACCTGGATGTGAGGAAGATAAATGCATACTACAACTGCAGTAAGATTATATTGCACTTTTTTCTGGGGCATACTATTGTGGTGGACAGAACAGGGGGAAATATGACCACCCTCCCCAAAATGCTATGTTGGTAGAACAGGTTATCCCCAGGGCCGGGCTGGCCATCTGGCACTTCTGGCAAATGCCAGAGGGGCCAATATCCAGGTGGGCTGATTTCTTTTTTTATGGTGGAGGCTCCACCTATTGTTCTGTGCGCCGCTGAGGTCCAGGAGAGAGGGGGGCATCACACGTCGATATTCCCCTCTCTCCTGCAAGCCAGGAGAGGCAGCGCACGCATGCCCAGGGCGCACGCTCGTGACAAAGGTTGTGCACACTCACAAATGCTAGGGCCGATTCGGTGGCCCAGTCTGTCGCTGGTTATCCCATTTAGGTTAGAATCCACTTGCCTGGATTGACCATCTTTTTCACTGATTGGGGCATATGTATTAAGCCTGATGAAGAGATAAAGTGGAGATACAGCAGTGGGTGATAACGCACCAGCCAATCAGCTGTGTTTGAAAAATGACAGTAAGGCGTCCGGAGCAGGGGAACCCAACCACGGGCCCCCGGCAGCTACCATGTTAGCATATTTTAGCATAACTGTTGTCCTCGGCATCTCAGCTGCATTGACATTTGGATCTATCTGTAAGTCAGGCCTAGAATCCAGTTGTTCCCCACCTCACCTGTATGTCACTGCTGTAACATGTAGTGCATTTTCCTAGATTTCAAAATAACAGTTTGAGTTTGTAGTTTTCTGTATGACCACTAAAGATAAAGGGTCCGTGTTCTAAGTGCCAGCCAATTGGCCCCTAACTGTCATGTTACAGGCTGTATATTAAAATGTCAAAAGCTTTGTGGCTGGTACCTTAGGCCTAATTCAGGTTAGCGCGCTAAGCAGCGGTCGTTCGCATAAACACCACCCGGCTGAACGGCCGGCCCTTGACCGCATCATACCTCTCAACTGTCTTGCTTATCGCGAGCACGTCCCATTTTTTGGGGACGTTCCCGCGTCGGCAGTGTCCCGCAACGATGGAGGGCAGTAGGGAGTCCTCCATGTCGTCCGTGAATGGACACTGTGCGCATGCACACAGCGTCTATTCTTGCAGGCAGAGAGGCTGGGGGCATGGCCAGCATCGCGTGTACAGGCCACACCCCCTTTCAGTAGGCCATGCTCCCACACACGCCTGCTGTCCCGCCCCACTGACTTCAAATGTTGGGAGGTATGGCCACATGCCCTCGGTACCTTGCGAGGGCATGTACGCTGACACGTCCCCCTCTGACCCTAGCCAACCATTGAATGATTTCTCTCCCTTTCAGAAAAAAAAGTCAGTAGAAACTGACTTTTATTTCAGCCACTGTTCGGCAAAAAGGGGCGGGAGCTGACATCATGTGACGTCAACCGCCCTCACTGAGCAGGCATCGACCCATAAAGCAGTGCTCCAGTCCGATGTCCGCCCCCTCTGGGGTTGAACGGCTCGGCAAGCGGGAAACTCGCAGTTCGCTCCCGGGGCCCTACCATCGGAACAGGGCCGAATTTGGCCCCATCCAATCAAATCTGAAACACCCCCTTAAAGTGGGTAATACTGGTGTAGTATTATGTAGTGCGTAGCCTGGGATGTGCATCAGCTGTCGGACACACCAGATCTGACTGCGCTTCTTTTATGGCAGATGTATGCCGGACAAAGTTACTGGGAGCATCAGGAAGACTCTCGTCCAGTGACGTCACTGCGGAGACGCACAATGACAGCTGTCTGTGGCTCATACAAGTTCCTTCAATGAAGGTAATTTCTCAACCGTTTCGGTATGCTTCCTCAACCACCATGAAGACAGTCATTATCCAGACACCATTATGTCAAAAGGTATAAAATCCATGTTCAGAATGTCAAAATCCGCAATGTTGACTTTTCAAAATGTCAGCGCTGACAAAATGTCAACATGTCAATGTCAAAATGTCATTGTTGAAACAGCTATGCTGGAGCAAATGTCCCCTCCCTAGTTTAAGCTTAAACGCTATCCCTGACATTTCTATTGTCGATATTTTGATTGTGAGTGCATAACATATGCTGTCTTTTTAACCGAGTCGTCATTTTTCACTGTGTTGACATTTTGCAGGTGTTTACATGGGATACTCTCACTAGGTCTACAAGCATTAGGTCGACAAGTCTGAAGGTCGACGTGGGTTAGGTAGACAGGGTCATTAGGTCGAAAATCATTAGGCCGACATGGGGTTTTTAACTTCTTTTTTGAGCCGACATGTGCCGACAGGCGGTATTTCATGTCCTACCATCCACTAGGGCGTGTGGGAGAATAAAATAGTGTGCCGAGTGAGGGGACGCGGTGCTACGTTTCAGTGTCCATGTCGACTGTAAAAAAGTGAAAAAGCCCATGTCGACCTTTTGACTGTGGACCCTCCCATATGTCGACCTAATGACCTTGTCGACCTAACCCATGTCGACCTAATACCTGTGTCGACCTAACGACCTGTTGACCTAACCCATGTCGACCTTCAGTCATGTCAACTTTCCTGCATGTTGACCTTAATGCATGTCGACCTAGTGGTGTCGACCTAGTTGCTGTCGATCCAATGATCCATACCCGTTTACATTAAGACCCGTTTACATAACATATCTCCTGCAATATCTGAAATACTTTTTATAAACTAGGGGTAACTTTTTGGTGTCATGAGACTTCAGCGCCCGCCCGCCCCGTCTTTGGCATGCTAGTGAGAGGAGACGGCCAGTATGATATGGAACAAATAGGGATATGAGTCCCGCACAGAGTCTACCCCCACTTCAAGTTCCGTTGCCAGAATGGACAGACACTTGTTGTGGAGGGTGTGGCCTGAGTCGCCTAAACCAACAATATTAGAATAAAGCCCTCCCAGGGTCGGTATTCAATTGGTGGTGCTCCCATGAGTCCGGGTATAATGAAACAAATGGTTTGGAGAAAAAGAAGACTCTTTTTCTGGGGCACTCTTACGATTTGATTGAAATGTTATATAATATTAAAATATAACTTTTATTTAGATCACATAAAATATATTGAAAGAGGGTTGACAAACATACGTAAATACATGAATAATCGAAGAAAATGTATTCTATGTGACACGACGATGCTAATCACCTGCTGATGTTTAAGGGGTATGATATTGCAATTATACTTCCCCTATCAGCCAGGGGAAAAGGATTGTGGAGGTGATGTTCCTCTAGTTCACAGAGATTGATACAATTCAGCAAAGAAAAATTATCATATGTTACAGATTTACATCTCTTTTTGCTTATTTCCTTGGGGTAAAGGAAACCGTATCTCTGCCTGGGTTCTTTTCATTTGAAACATTGTAGCTATACACATTATCTAATACGCAGGTACCTGACTAATTGGAGAGTCAGGTGCTTGGATGTGCGGTCCAGCCAACAGGCATTTGGAAAAGTTTCCCCTCCATATATGTACTGCTCAAGTCTGCTGTGACTAATTCAATTATGAAGGTGCCCACACACGCACCGATCCCGGCGTGCGTTGTGGGCTTAACTAGCACATTAGGGTGCTTATACAATTTTTTATTGCATCGCATTGTATGCCATATGGGGAAACAAAGAGTATATACCGCGCTTAAAGAGCTGCTCAATTGGGCGGTTTTTGATACAATACGGAAATAATTAAGCGCTTGAAATTCATGTTTTAAAGGTAAAAAATATATATGTTGATTAAAATAAAAATATAATAAAACATGTGTCATGCCGTGTTTAACCAAATAAAAACATGTAAATTTGACAGTTTCAATGTTTACAACTCCTTTTGGAGTTTTTTAGGAGGTGCCGTTAGCGATGATGGTATTTAGATTTTCCGTTTCTCTGAAAGGTACTGCGTAAGGTAATGTTGAGGCAGCCCGTTGTTACTAACTGTCCCTATCTATTACCTTATCGCTGCTTTCTTTCTCCGTCCACGGAAAACTTCAGTTGTAGCGCTGACTCGATACCGGAAGTGCGGGGTCCCGTCTCCGTGCAGCGTCTCCGTGTAGCGTGTTTTGCGGCTTACTTCTGATAGCTTGTGTCGGCTCTCCTCCTTCGCATCCAACGCGTTTCGAAGCACTAGGCTTCTTTGTCAAGCGCTTAATTATTTCCATATTGTATGCCATATACAATGTCATACAATTTTAAAATTGTATGACATTGTACAACATTGCGCGATATCGCATGGCATCGCATACCATCGCATGCCTTTTGGTATGCGATGGGTGCCGCTATAATACACAAGTACCGAAATTTTCTTTGATTATTCATGTATTTAAGTATGTTTGTCAACCCTCTTTCAATATATTTTAAGTGATCTAAATAAAAGCTATATTTTAATATTATATAACATTTCAATCAAATCGTAAGAGTGCCCCAGAAAAAGAGTCTTCTTTTTCTCCAAACCATTTGTTTCAGTATGATATGGACTCAGTGTACAGACATATAATGATATAATGTATTATTTTACAGATCCTTCTTCAAGTAAACTCATTTCATTGTTCGTCCGGCTCGTGTTCTGCTGCAATCAGTGTGTATAACGGTGTGAATACGGAGAGCCCCCTGTTGGGGAGGATCAGTCCTGGGACATCTTTTCCACTTTTAATTTCATCTAGTACATTTATTTTGGTGGAATATAGACGTGATAACTCCACAACCAGCACGTTCGATGCATCTTATAAGTCAGGTAAGATTTCTATCACTGTACTATGGGCCTCATTCACACCTGTTAGCAAGGCCGCAATTTTTGCAAATGGACAAAATCATACTGCGCTGCAAGTGGGGCAGATGTAACAGGTGCAGAAAGAGTAAGCTTTGGGATGGGATGTATTCAAACTGAAACTAAATTGCAGTGTAAGAATAATGCAGCCAGTATTTACCCTGCACAGAAACAAAATAACTCACCCAAATGTAACTCTCTGCACATGTTACATCTGCCCCACCTGCAGTGCACATGGTTTTGTCCATTTGAGAAGGAATTTGCCTCTGAGAGTGAACCAGAATAAGGCCCGAAGTCAGACGTCGGAATCCCGGCTGCACAGCGGGGTGAGCGCAATGAAGCCCCTTGCGGGCTCGCTGCACTCTCCACGCTGTGCTCACCACGCTGTGGGCACGGTGGCGAGCTGTGCTCGCCACCTATTTTATTCTCCCTCTATGGAGTCGTGGACCCCACGAGGGAGCAGTCGGGCCCCATCTCTCTTAAAACAGACCTACCTCCCACATGCCGACCACGTCTGCAGTGAAGTGGGAGCTGCAGGGATGTGATGTGACATCTTCATGGGCACACCTCCAACTGCAAGACCACACCCCCAGCAGTTGCATCTGTCAGCATCTATGCATTTTTTATTATAATGCATAAAGAGGAAAGTTACTCATTTATAAGTTTATGCTCAATATTGTAAATATTGCTGTGCAAATGTTTGCATAAATTGTTGCATTACGATACTTTCTATGGCAATTTTAGCAGCAACAGCAGCAGCGCCACAAAGCTATTGTGATCAGTAGCAAACCTGACACCTGCAGGTCATGAGAGGTACTGCAATATCACAGAATCCTTGTCACTGAACAGATTGTTGCAGGGGTTCTCAGGACGTCCTCAGTGGTAAATTTACTACAATTGGAGTTGCATTGAAGATGAGGTTGCCCATAGCAACCAACCAGATTCTATCTATTATCTTCTAGAAGGTGGTAAATAAATAGGAAGTAGAACCTGATTGGTTGGTATTGGTAACATGCCATCTTCAATAGAAATCCCAACTTAGTAAACTCACCCCTAACAGTTCAGGTTTAACTCATGATGCTCCCGCGAGGCCACACCCCTGTTTTTCCGCCGTGGGGGGCTCATGAATAGACACTGTGCGCATGGCGTCCATTCACTGGTAACAGGGGGGGACTCCCAAATGCCCCCCGACGTGGGACACTGGTGGCCCCCCAGGCAGGACGCGGGAACGTCCCCAAAAAATGGGACGTACCTGCGGAAAGTGGGACAGTTGGGAGGTATGCATGAAGACCTAATTTGGGTAACCCTGGGTTACTTAATAATATCTAAATGGTGGTAGCCGTGTTAGAATTTTCTCTTGAAGGGTAACACCCATTTTTGAAGTCATGATAGGGGAGGGGAGGTCTTTCTAATAAATGTTTTTGAATCCACAGTGTCATATGGTGCCACTCTGACAACAGACAATGGGACTGTGGTCTCCCCTAAGTACCCCAGCTTTTACCCCAACAATGTTAAACGCACATGGATCATCATAGCGCCCCCTGGATATTTGGTTAGTAGAACAATGATTTTGCTCCAATAAAATCTTGTAGGATAAAGAATCACTGCAGAGATGAGTGTGGGTCCACAAATATGGGTGATGGAGAGTGTGATTTCCCACACTCCAGCGTAATGCTTCCTCCTGCAATCTAGTAGCGCAGCGCCTCCCACACTCAGGCCTTATGCTTCCTCCTGCACTGTAGTGCCGCAGCTCCCCCACACTGCGGCCTTATGCTTCCTCCTGCACACTAGTACCGCAGCGCCTCCCACACTCCGACATAATGCTTCCTCCTGCACTCTACTACCGCAGCTCATCCCACACTCCAGCGTAATCCTTCTTCCTGCAATCTAGTACCGCAGCACCTCCCACACTCCGGCATAATGCTTCCTCCTGCACTCTAGTACTGCAGCGCCTCCAACACTCAGGCATTATAGTTCCTCCTGCACTCTAGTACCACAGCTCCTCCTACACTCTGGCATAATGCTTCCTCCTGCACTCTAGTACCTCAGCTCATCCCACACTCCGGCATAATGCTTCCTCCTGCACTCTAGTACTTCAGCTCCTCCTACACTCCAGCATCATGCTTCCTCCTGCACTCTAGTACCGCAGCTTCTCCCACACGGCAGCATAATGCTCCTCCTGCACTCTAGTACCGCAGCTCATCCCACACTCAGACATAATGCTTCCTCCTGCACTCTAGTACCGCAGAGCCTCCCACACTCCGGCGTAATGCTTCCTTCTGCACTCTAGTACCGCAGCTCCTCCCACACTCCGACATAATGCTTCCTCCTGCACTCTAGTACCTCAGCTCCTCCCACACTCCAGCAAAATGCTTCCTCCTGCACTCTAGTGCCGCAGCTTCTCCCATACTCCGGCCTTATGCTTCCTCCTGCACTCTAGTGCTGCAGTTTCTCCCACACTTCGGCCTTATGCTTCCTCCTGAACTCTAGTACCACTGCAGTTCCCACACTCCAATGTAATGCTTCCTCCTGCACTCTAGTATCGCAGCTCCTCCCACACTCCAGCGTAATGCTTCCTCCTGCTCTAGTGCCGCAGCTCCCCCCACACTCCGGCATAATGCTTCATCCTGCACTCTAGTGCCGCAGCTCCCCCCACACTCAGGTCTTATGCTTACTCCTGCACACTAGTACCGCAGCTCCCCCCACACTGTGGCCTTATGCTTCCTCCTGCACTCTAGTGCCGCAGCTCCTCCCACACTCCGGCGTAATGCTTCCTCCTGCACTCTAGTGCCGCAGCTCCTCCTACACTCCGATGTATTTCTTCCTCCTGCACTCTAGTACCGCAGCTTCTCCCACACTGCAGCATGATGCTTCCTCCTGCACACTAGTACCGCAGTGCCCCCCCCACACTGTGGCCTAATGCTTCCTCCTGCACACTAGTACCACTGCACTTTCTCACACTCTGATGTAATACTTCCTCCTGCACTCTAGTGCCGTAGCCAGAGGCTGATTTTACACAATGCAACATAGGACTCTTCCTACATATGTATAAGTATCGATTTTGAAGTCTATGGAGTGCCGCCTCTTTATCTTGCAAACGCTTTGAACTTGTTGATTACAAAACCATCTCAAATGAATCCTCTGCTTTTCTAGGTGTTTCTGACCTTTCCACTGTTTGACATTGAGGCCTCCCCATCGTGTTCCTCTGACTACTTGGCAATTTCAGATGGTGGTGATGCCACTGCGCCCGTCCTCGGCACTTATTGTGGTAAATTATCTGGATTGATGTTAAAGTCCAGTGGACAAATGATGCTGCTCCAGTTCTCCAGCAACCGCAAAGGCAACAAGCAGGGCTTCCGGGGAAATTACTCCTTCGGTAAGTTTATACCTCAGCATGTGATCTAGTGTTCTGCTGCAAACCTGGGCATCTGCTAAGCTGGGGAAGACAGCGGCGCTGTGCTTAATAGAAGAGAGTAGCCGGATTCTGGACTTCTACCTGGAAAATAATATACCATACTAGCTTATAGACTGTCAATGACGGCTAAAGGAGCCCATACACGCTCCGTTCTGCCGCGTCCCTTTTGTACTCTGAGATGCGCGCTCCTGCGCATCTCATCATACAGTACAAAAAGTATGTGCTGCACAATGCATGCACAAGGCATGTGATGCAGCGCCAAACGGATCCGACGAACGGACCGTGTATGGGCACCTTTAGTCCTGCTCCTACCTCCAATCTCTGTCTTCACAGCTCCCTCTCTCCATATCCAGCAAGTATGAAACAGATCATTTTGCTTTCACTTTCTATTAAGGAGTAATTTGGTCCGTTGAGTGGCCTCTAGTGGTCGCTGGTGTTACTTCACCTCAGAGGTATTAATCCTTTTATATATAGATACACATGGGTGTCAGAAGTGTGCGTGGGGGGCAATCAAGAGGCGTCAATTGATAAACTGTATCTAGTGGGGTGTGGTATAACGCAATGACAGTCGGGATCCCGACAGTCATTAGCCCGACATCAGAATCCCGACTGCCCGGACACAGGGAGCGCAACGAAGCCCCTTGCGGGCTCGCTACGCTCGTCACGCTGTGGGCACAGTGGCTCGCTTCACTCGCCAACTATTTTATTCTCCCTCTATGGGGGTCATGGACCCCCACGAGGGAGAAAAGCCCCTGACCATGTGATGGGCTTTTAGCAGTCGTGGGATTCCGACGTCGGGATAATGACTGTCAGAATCCCGACTGCCGGTGAGTCACCAGGCACTCGTCTAGAGATACCGTGGGCATTGTGTCCGTAATCTCCATTCTGGCTGCTCTTCTTCCCTTCTCCCCAAAGCATTCTCCTACAGCCTCTGGGCCATCCTCTGCTCTGCACCTAGCTGTGGTCCCTCCAGGGGGGGCTACTTACTCTGGGATGTCATCTCCCCTTTCGACTCCACCTTTGTCCCATCTTTCTCCCCACCTTGTATCCCACTCCCCCTCCTTGGCGGCACCACTCTTACTGGGTCTAGCTAAAAATGTACCATGTTAGTGTTAAGACCCAAGTCTCTATACCCTCCATGCACATCCTCAGACAGGATGGGAGCTATGAGTGGAGCCCCCGGGTCCCTCCCCGCTAACAGCCACTCAGGCGCGTGCTGTCTAATGACTGCTGATCTGAATACTTTATACAACGCAGGGGTGGGCACCTATCCGAGGGTGAGTCCCCGGATATGGTTCATATACACTCTATATATACACTCTATAAATCACACATCAGGACCCTGAACAGCCGGCCAGGAGCCATGAGATTGCCACTAGCAAGTTAGCTACTAGATATCTTTTATCTAGCACAGTGTATAAAATGACAGAATCTCACTGGTTGCTATGGGAGACTTCAGCACTTAGGGTGGGATGCTTGAGGTACGGCATGCATAATGCGGTATGCGGTAAGTGCTGCCCTTTGTGCTGATAGGACTCGTCTGTACATGTGCCGAATGCTCAGAGGAACCCGCTTGGATTCCACTCAGGGGGAAACGCAAATAGATGTATAATGTATGGCATTGGGGGGGATTGGTGCATAGGTGGCAAGCGGACAGACCACAGAAAATGGTATTTCTGGAGGTTTAGCCGCGGAATCAACTTTGATACATCTTCAGGCTTCTTGTGAATGTGCAGTTATCTGACACAACGGGGGTGATTCAGTTTGGCATGCAGGCGGGCCGATGCCTGCTCGGAGTGGAGGGCTGACGTCACATGACTGATGCGAGCACCCGCCCTCTGTTCAGCCATCTTTGGCCCAGATAAAAGTTAGATCAGACTTTTATCTGCGAGCGAGTGAAAAATGATTCGGTGGTCGGCGGTCGGCAAAGGATTTTTCGCCCATACGGCCGCATCTGAATGGAGGTGTCAGCAAACAAATCCATTCGCATGCAGATGTGGGGGGGGGGGATATTCAACCGCTCGGTAAGCAGCGAATTTACACCCCCACAATTGTCTCCTGTTTCTCTGCCCTACAAATACTCTGTGCTTAATGTGTCTTCTATCATTTCACAGCATCTGCCGGATGAAGAAACAGCATGGTGTATATATCCGTCTTCTAGTGACACACCTGAGTGTATAAGCAGCGGGGCGCCTTCTGCGTGTATAGTAATACAGCAAACAATTATTTACAGGTTTTTATTTAAAGTTTTACAAAACGAAAACATCGCTGGTACATTGGACTGTACTGTAGGGTCTGAGACAGCAGCTATCCCGCCATCGGAGTCATAAGAGAATAATGGGTACTTGTTTAGTTTCGCTATATCGGCCGCCGTGAAACTAAACAAGTACCGAATCATGTTTCGTTTACTGTTCATTGTTATTTATTTGTTACACATTTGTATTATGTTTCTATTTATAATCATAATAAATATTTAATACATTCAGCGCCAACTCTTGGCAGCGTAACAGTAGGGGTTGGCGGGGGGGAGGAAGGAGCAGTTGGCTGGGCCTTCACTGCCCACCAATAGGAATTAAAGTGGGTGTGGCCAAGGAAGCAAAGCCAGATTTATAACTCATGGGGCCCTAAGTAAGAAAAAAGTTTGGGGCCCCATTCATGCAATTTCACAAACACACTGCCCCCATAGCTGCACACGGTTACGGTATATTAGGTTTAGGTCTAGTCAAAAGGTCAGCAACTATTGGTCAACAAGGGCCAGTGTAATGGTGTGTACAGATGGTAAGATATGGCTTCCGATGTTGCCGGTATAGTGAACATCGGAAGCCATATCGCATCGCTGCCAATGCACGCTCCCGTGTGAGCGCAAATCGGCAGTGAAATAGAGAGGGCAGGCAAGACTACCTAGTGCAGATCTGTACTATATAGTCTAAATTGTGCCACTCTAGCATGCCGTACGATGCGAGTCCCGATACCATCTGATCGCATCGGGACTCGCATATCCTGGCATATCGCCCCCGTGCGTACACACCATAAGAGGGACATATTTATGTTAAGAGCAGCCAATGGGATCTCTACCGGAAATAGGGTGACCAACTCATCCCTTTAATCCGGGACACATATTAATTACACAGGTTCTGTGGCTGGCTTTAACCTGGTTTTAAACTGCCACAAAACCTGTGTAATTAATATGTGTCCCGGATTAAAGGGATGAGTTGGTAACCCTAACCGGAAATGATGTAATTGCATTAATCAAATTATTTCAAACAGCCTAATGTGTACAAATATTTACATACAAATACATTATAAACACACAGAGCATGTACAATATATGTGTTTCTTACAATAAAACCTGTTTTAACAATTAATATCTGACATGTATAAGTCCAGTTGCCATGGTGACACAGCGTGACTTCCTGTTAGGTCAGATTGTGATATCTCTTATATATTTAGCCAGATCTGTCACTCATTCCCTGTGTAGCTAACGTTCCCGCCCACTGGCATACACAAACCCGCCCCCCACCCTAGGAAAAAGACCAGTGTTTTCTGTGTATAACGTTTTCATGTGTATAACGTTCCACCCCCTTGACATCACCTCCCCCCGCCCAGCCAGGGGTACAGTACACGCCCACCATCCACCATTACACCACAGCCACCATCACCCATTACTCCGGTACCCCCCCCCCTCTGCCAGGACCCCCGCATCCCCCCCTCCCGCGATTCGCGGTACCCCCGCCCCCCCCTCCCGCAATTTGCGGACCACCGCACCCTCCCGCGATTCGCGGCACCCCCTCCTGCGATTTGCGACCCCCCCCTCCCGCAATTCGCCCTCCCCCTCCCGCAATTCTAGCCCACCTCCCGCGATTTGCGGTCCCCCGCCCCCTCCCGCGATTCACGGAACCCCCGTAGCGCCCCCCTCCCGCAATTTGCGGAACCCCTCGGCACCTCCCGCGTCCCCCCCTCCCGCGATTCGCAGACCCCACGCGATTCACACCCCCCATCCAGCACCCCCTCCCGCAATTTGCAGACCCCCTCCCGCGATTCGCGGACCCACCCTCCCGCAATTCACACACCCCCCCCCCCCTCACGCAATTCACGGCACCCCCGCACCCCCCTCCTGCGATTCGCAGCCCCCCATGACCCCCCCTCCCGTGATTCATGCCCTCTCCCGCGATTCACGGACCCCCGCGCCAGCCCCCCTGCAAGCCCCCCCCGCAAATCGTGGTAGGCGGCGGGGGGGAGCTTGAATCGCAGGAAGGGGGGTCCGCAAATTGCGGGAGGGGGGGTTGTCGGGGTCAGTGAATTGCAGGAGGGGGGGTTGTGGAGGTCCGTGAATGGTGGGAGGGGCGTGGGGGTGCTGTGAATTGCGGGAGAGGGGGGCTCTCCCGCAATTCACAGCACCCCCACGCCCCTCCCACCATTCACGGACCTCCACAACCCCCCCTCCTGCAATTCACTGACCCCGACAACCCCCCCTCCCGCAATTTGCGGACCCCCCTTCCTGCGATTCAAGCCCCCCCCCCCGCGCCGCCTACCACGATTTGCGGACCCCCGCCCCCTCCCACTAATCGCAGATCCCCACACACACACACCCCCCCCTCCCGCAATTTGCAGACCCCCCTGACCCCCTTCCGGCAATTCCACTCCCCAGCGGACCCCCGCGACCCCGCTTTCGCATTTCACGTACCCCCGTGACAATGGGGGATCCTGTACCGCTACAAGCAGGTGCTGCCCCTAGGTGGGAAATACGGCCCTGGTTCCCCCACTGCCAGAAGTGACCCCACGGTCCTCTGCACCAGCGCCACAACTTTTATCAATGTCTTGCCCACATACCACTATTATACAGCCTCCTGCTCTCATGCACGCTCACTCCCTCCCAGTGGGAGGAGACACTCACCCACTGCTGGGAGCTGCATACTGTCCCCCACCCTCCTCCAGTTCTAGGGATGCCCATCGACCATCAATGATTTCAAATAATCGATGGTTTATGGCCGATGTTGAATACTTTTGCCATCGATGTTGGAGGACCAGATGGTTTCCCTACATCGATGGCAAAGGAGAATCGATCAAGTTTCAAATTTTTTTAAGGTGCCAGGACACGGAGCATAGCTCCGCCCCCCACACCCGGAAGTCCCGCCACCAAGTTCTGATTGACCCACGGCCTATTCAGTCAGATATAATGGATGACCATCGATAGCTACAACAATCGATGGTTATCCAAGTAATATGTTACTACTATCGCAGGGCAGGGTGCAAAATGGCAGGGTGCAAAATCACCATCAATGGCGTCTGCACCAATGCCTATCCCTACTCAGCAACAGCCAAATACCTTTACTACCCCTCATGCCCACACACCTCTATCACTGCCCTGCCTCCTGTTCTCCTGCCCCGTAACTTCCGCCAATGGGGACCCGCTAACCCTGTGTTGCCCACATTCCCCTATCATGCTTTACCACCCAGCCTCCTGCTCTCATGCACCCTAACTCCCCCCAATAGGAGGCGACACTGACTCCTGTGCTGCCACGCTGGTCCCTCACCCACTGGCAGAAGCTGCACAGTGTCCCCCATCCTCCTCTTTAGTCCCCCTTATGCCCACACACCCCTATCACTACCCAGCCTCCTGTTTTCCTGTGTCGTGACCTCCGCCAGTGGGGAGCCGCTGACTCAAAAACACCCTACTATACTATTGCACACACACACCTAAACAACACGCACACACAGCCCCCCCACACCCACAAATGTCACTGTACCCTCCACACTATCAATGTACATCTTACTCTGTAACCGCTTTTTAATTAAACAATACAATACACACCCCCTTCCACATCATATGCTCTCTATTTAACACATTTCACCTATAACTCAAGTTGCAATACAGGCATCTGTCATACAATTCTAACCATATGTCTCACAATACAAACGTTCACAAATTAAGGGGGCGCATCCCCTTACGCCGGTGTGAAGAGCGCCCGTAGGGCACGATGAATCACCTAGTTTCATATATATATATATATATATATATATATATATATATATATATATACACTGTTGCTCTCAATTCTGGAGACTTATAGGTCACCTGGCTTCGTGTTCACACCTCACCCATTAGATGAAGCCATTTTGTGTGTCCAAACATGTTTTTACCCTATCAAAGTGACTTTGGGAGTCTGGGCAGGTCCATGTGATGTCATGACATTTTGAGGAATATTTTAGGTAGCCAGGATACCTTGCAGGGCCCATTGGAACCTGCTAGGCCGTATGCAGCCTCCTAGGGTGCCTTGTGGAAAATCCACCTCTGCAAGGTAGCCACTACTCCTGCAACAAACTAAAATCCAATTATATAGCATTTAGGAGTATTATTTATATCTACAATATACAAATGTAAATACTACCAGAGCAGGGGTAGCCAACTCCAGTCCTCAAGAACTACCAATGGTTCACGTTTTCCAGGTCTCCTCAAAGAATCACAAGTGAAGTATTTGGCTCCACCTGTGGATCTTTTCAAATGTGTCAGTCAGTAATGAGTGCAACTGTGTGCCTGTTAGGTGAGCTGGAACAACATAAAATGTTGGAGGACGCGCTCCACCGCCGCTCGCCACGCTTTGGGGTGGCGTGGATAGTGGGGGGTGCAAAAAACATCATTGTATAGCTAATGTAATGGCATCGCACACCCTATAAAATCGCATGCGATTTTGCGTGAGGTGTGATGCGATCCCCTGGGGCACACAGAGCAGTGAATAAATTACATTAAAAAATCGCATCGCACGGCACTAAAATGGCCCATGGGATGCGATTTCCCTACGTTTGCGTACGTACAAAATCTGGGCGCCGTTCTAGGAAACAAGTACCGTTTTTTTTTTAAGGGAAAGCTCCAGTTAAGAGCAGGACAGTGACACCTAGTGGATTTGGCAGATATATGCATCACTGAGTTTTACAAACTCCTAGGGGCACATTTTATCCTGAAACACCTAAGACCTCTTATTGCTGAGCTCTCTCTCCCCCATCCCATCTCAGGCCTCTGATTGCTGAGCTCCCTCTCCCCCACCACACCTCAGACCTATGATTGCTGAGCTCCCCCTCCCCATCCCATCACACCTCAGGCCTTTGATTGCTGAGCCCCCACTCAGACCTATGATTGCTGAGCTCCCCCTCCACATCCCATCATACCTCAGGCCTCTGATTGCTGAGCTCCCTCTCCCCCATCACACCTCAGGCCTCTGATTGCTGAGCTCCCTCTCCCCCATATCATACCATCTCAGGCCTCTGATTGCTGAGCTCCCTCTCCCCATCACATCAAACCTCAGGCCTCTGATTGCTGAGCTCCCTTTCCCTATCCCATCACACCTCAGGCCTCTGATTGCTGAGCTCCCTCTCCCCCATCACACCTCAGGCCTCTGATTGCTGAGCTCCCTCTCCTCATCCTATCAAACCTTAGGCCTCTGATTGCTGAGCTCCCTCTCCCCATCAAACCTCAGGCCTCTGATTGCTGAGCTCCCTCTCCACATCCCATCAAACCTCAGGCCTCTGATTGCTGAGCTCCCTCTCCACATCCCATCAAACCTTAGGCCTCTGATTGCTGAGCTCTCTCTCCCCATCAAACCTCAGGCCTCTGATTGCTGAGCTCCCTCTCCCCCATCACACCTCAGGCCTCTGATTGCTGAGCTCCCTCTCCCCCACCACACCTCAGGCCTCTGATTGCTGAGCTCCCTCTCCCCCATCACACCTCAGGCCTCTGATTGCTGAGCTCCCCCTCCCCATCCCACCACACCTCAGGCCTCTGATTGCTGAGCTCCCTCTCCCCCATCACACCTCAGGCCTCTGATTGCTGAGCTCCCTCTCCCCCATCACACCTCAGGCCTCTGATTGCTGAGCTCCCTCTCCCCCATCACACCTCAGGCCTCTGATTGCTGAGCTCCCTCTCCCCCATATCATACCATCTCAGGCCTCTGATTGCTGAGCTCCCTCTCCCCATCCCATCAAACCTCAGGCCTCTGATTGCTGAGCTCCCTCTCCCCCATCAAACCTCAGGCCTCTGATTGCTGAGCTCCCTCTCCCCCCATCAAACCTCAGGCCTCTGATTGCTGAGCTCCCTCTCCCCCATCAAACCTCAGGCCTCTGATTGCTGAGCTCCCTCTCCCCCATATCATACCATCTCAGGCCTCTGATTGCTGAGCTCCCTCTCCCCATCCCATCAAACCTCAGGCCTCTGATTGCTGAGCTCCCTCTCCCCCATCACACCTCAGGCCTCTGATTGCTGAGCTCCCTTTCCCTATCCCATCAAACATCAGGCCTCTGATTGCTGAGCTCCCTTTCCCTATCCCATCAAACATTAGGCCTCTGATTGCTGAGCTCCCTCTCCCCCATATCTACCCATATCATACCATCTCAGGCCTCTGATTGCTGAGCTCCCTCTCCCCCATATCATACCATCTCAGGCCTCTGATTGCTGAGCTCCCTCTCCCCCATCAAACCTCAGGCCTCTGATTGCTGAGCTCCCTCTCCCCCATCACACCTCAGGCCTCTGATTGCTGAGCTCCCTCTCCTGCGTCACACCTCAGGCCTCTGATTGCTGAGCTCCCTCTCTCCATCCCGATCCGATTTTCCTATGTAATGTATTCAGTGCTCTTTTATTTATTTTGTATAGGGCGTACAATGACATTAGGTAAACTATAATGACATACAATGAGGTTTTAGGCACCCCCCCCCACACCACCCCGAAGCATGGTGAGGGCAGCGAGCCCCGCGATTGGTGGCGGAACGCGCCCTCCGACTTTTTCATACCCCCCACTATCCACATCGGTATGGAGTTGATTTTATATAGTGTGGCGAGCGCAGCGAGGCACCGAGCCCGAAGCATGGCGAGCGCAGCGAGCCCCGCAAGGGGACGCAGAATACATGTAAAGTAATCTGCGTCCCCTCTCGGGGCACGCCGCGCTTCGTGCTTGCCACACTATATAAATTCAACTCCACGCCGACGTGGATTGTGGGGGTATGAAAAGGTCGGAGGACGCGTTCCGCCGCCCCTCGCGGGGGTCACTGCGCTCGCCACACTTCGGGGTGGCGTGAATAGTGGGGGGGTGCCTAAAACATCATTGTATGTCATACAATGATATAATTGTATAGGTAATGTAATGCCATCGTACACCCTATATATGCAGGAGGTGCGATGCAATGCGGTCCCCCGGGCTAAGAGAGCAGTGAATAAATTACATAGGAAAATCGCATCGCACGGCCGTTATAATGGCCGTACAGTGCCGTACGTAAGAAACTTGGGCGCTGTGATAATACACAAGTACCGTACATAGCTTTCCCCTCATATAATTCCGCTCCTTGTACAGTGCATGGGATCCACATACTAACAATCTATTAGGTGCAAAGTTTGCTATAACCGATAGCAACTAATCAATAACTTGCTTTAATATTGTAGCTTGCATGAGACAGATAAAAGCTTCACGCTGATTGATGGACGTGGGTCAATGCACATTTGCACCTAAATGCGATAGTAACTAGCATTAGCAAATAACCTTCACGCCCCTATTGATTTTCTCAGTGCCTACAGGGATGCTCTGTGCTGTGCAGGCCACGCCTTCTGATTGATGATGCCAGTTCGGGGCCCCCAAACCCTGCAGCACTGATTAAAAAAAAATTCAAAAGGGATTTACCTTATGACCATATACCCTAGGTAATTGAGAGACACATGGATGGCCTGGCCACTATACACGTGATTAGTACTTCCAGCGGCTAAACAACTTTCGCAAAGTGGACAAAAACTTTATTTCCTATTTGATAAAGTTTTCTGAATAAAAAAACACATGTGTAGTCGGGAGATGTAGTTCGCAGAGCCCTCCCAGACACGTCACCGGACAGTCCACACCTCTCACACCTGAACTACATCTCCCGGCGTGCCTCGCGCCCATGGCCGAACTACAGCTCCCGGCATGCCGCCCGTACGCAGCCAGTCCCCAAACTACAACTCCCGACGTGCGCCGCGCCACCCTGTTCCGTGCACCCAGCTGACCGTGTAGCAAAGTTCTGCTGCTGTCAGACAGAGCCGGAGACCGGAGCGTGCGAGGTGCCAGGAGTGGTCTGTGGCCCCGGAGTGGTGGGACGGCATGGAGTCGGATTCCCTACTGCCCCCTTTGGACAGGAGCTGGTGTGCGGACCCGGACTTCACCTGCTCCCTGGAGGGGGACCCCAAACCCAGGACCGGCTCCTACTCCTCTACTGCTGGTGCTGCCCTGGGGCTCGGAGGGGTGCCCAGGAGGAGCTCCAAACTGGAAGCATCTGCTGGTGAGAGCTTAAATGTTATATATATATATATATATATATATATATATATATATATATATATACACACACACCAAATAATAAAACAACTCATTTTTTCCGGGTCCTGATGCTGCAGAGTGTTCCTAACCCTAACCCAAAACTGTAACTTAACCCTCCCAGCGGCGTCTAACTCTGACCGTCAGCATCTTCAGAATGTCATCATTTCACATGTCGACATTGAGAACGTGTGGATAGTATGAGGATGTCAACTTGGTGCCTGTTGATAGTTTGAATAAAGTCGACGTCCTGGTGTTGACATTGTGGTGTTGACATGGTTACTTTCGCCTGTTTCTGTTAAAACTCGATTTTAATTTGTATTAAACATTTAGGGGCCCATTTGTTAATGAGTTTTAGCTATATAAAAGGTGCTTCAACCAATCAGATTCTAGCTGTCAAGTGTTCGATTATCTTTCACAATGAGTTTTAAATAGCTAAAAAAAAAAATTTTGATCAATGGGCTCCATAGTTTCTTCGTGTTTTCTTGCTAGTGAATGTAAAATGAAATATATTCTGTTTAGTCAGTGTTACGTATCCAGATTTGGACACGGGTCTGTCCCAGAAGAGAGGTGACGCTTCCCACAGCGACCTGGCAATAGCACGTATACCCCTTATCGACATCATTTTTTAGTTGAAGTCCTTGCAGTTTCCTGTCAGCATCTCTGACAATCAACAAGTCGCAGGGGCAAGTGGTGCAGGGGTGCATCTCAGGGCCAGTGGCTTCTGACATGAGCAGCTTTATCCCTCTCGTCTTAGTAGCCCCAAACATTTTTTTGAAGAGAAAATAAATAAAATATTGTTTGTAAAGATATTTTTTGATCAAGAACACAATATAATAGGGTGTGGTATGCGGTTCCGACAGTCAGGATCCCGACAGTCATTAGCGCGACGTCGGGATCCTGACTGCCCGGACTCAGACAGTGTGGCCAGAGCAACAAAGCCCCTTGCGGGCTCGCTGCGCTCACCAGGCTGCGGGCACTGTGGCTCGCTACGCTCGCCACCTATTTTATTCTCCCTCTATGGGGGTCGTGGACAGTCGTCGGGAACCTTGCAGTCGGTGTTTTAACAGTCAGGATCCCAACGGCGAGTTAATGACTGTTGGGACCCCGTCCGGCACCCATATAATATATGCGTCCCAATAGTAATACCCCTTTCAGACTGAACTGTGGACCCGGGTTATTGCTGGGTCGTTACGCCACAATCCCATGTCGAGGTGCAGTGTGAAAGCGCCACCCCGGGTCGAGCAAAGTGGTATTTTAAACCCAGGTCGCGACCAGGGTTGAACACGTGCTGACCCGGGTCGAGGTACAGTGTAAATGGGTAACAATCCGGGTCCCGCTCACACTCTGTCAGCTCCAAGAGCTGCTTCCTCCCCCGCCCTCCGATGATTGGGACGGCCCCGCGCCCTAATACCGGGTGTGACCTGGAATTTGGGACCGATTGTAGCTTGATCGTTCGAGCGGTGGACCGATGTTGAAGCTTTTCGCATGCACATATTCGCTCATGCCCAATATGTGTGGGCACATTTGGCGATTAACATAGTCTCTGTGGCGCTCTTGAACTAGGGGGGGGGTGATGGAGGTGGGCAGGGGACGTTCGGATGTGGTGGGGAATCCACATGTGAACGCAGGCAGGAACCTGCCAGCGCAGTCTTCGGAGCGGTACACCGCAAGTCTAAGTCAGCTTAAACTGACAGATTTGCGAGCACTGCAAAACATCCATTCGTAGTGCGACGGAGATATTAACAGGATCGTCACGTGTTCATTATAATACTAGTAAGACTTCTTGAAGCTCAAACCAAAGCTTCGGAAGCTAGTCTGCTACCTTCTGTGTTTGTGCATGTGTGAGAACGAGTTTCGGAGACACACGGACACTAGAAATATATATATGGGATGCAGTTAGTATCCCGGCGGTCAAAATCCCGACGCCGGAATACCGACCGACGAAATACCGGCACTCTGTCCCTCTATGGATGTCCATGACACCCATAGAGGGAGAATAAATGAGTGTGCCGAGCGCAGCGAGCCCGTAAGGGGGGGCGATCCACGTCCTCCTCCTTGTCGGGATTTTGGCGGTCTTGATTTTGACCGCCGGGATTTCCTGCCGATCCCATACAGTGGGAGCCACGGCCATCTATGTCCATAATAGGAGTAAGTGAGTAATTGGATTACTCTGCTAATCCCCTACTCTATTGTTCTATGTATTGTATTGCAGCTGAGAACAATAGAATAGCCATGGCCGAAGGAACAAAGATGAAACTGGCTCCTACTGTGTGTATATATATATATTGGCATATCCCAAGTTGTGCTGTTGCTATTGAGAAATCGGGATAGTGTAAGGGACAAGCTGCTGTGGGAATGCCTCTGAAAACTAGTAATCTGTTTTATTACATGTTCAGCCACAAATTATTTTTAGTATGTGTCATATGAGGGCCTGTGCCGCACCCAGCCTTTATTCATGGGAAAGATTACAACATGATTGTGAGGTTGCTGCTTAATAAGAATTCTATTGTTGCAGATTTGCTGCGTGCTTCATCTCCGCCTGATTAGTCAATACACCCCACTGTCCGTCTCGTGGATTCAATACACCCCACTGTCCGTCTCGTGGATTCAATACACCCCACTGTCCGTCTCTTGGATTCAATACACCCCACTGTCCGTCTCTTGGATTCAATACACCCCACTGTCCGTCTCTTGGATTCATAGCTGCGCACAGACACCCCAACGCTGGGACTGTCCAATTCAATCAGTCTGTGCCCAGTTTGTGGTCCTGTCTGCTGTTGCTGTAGGGCAGGGACATTCTTATGGGGTTTTCAAACTGGCGATATTTCCCGACACGGAACCATCGCCACTCACCTGTTCAATGCTGCTGTTATTGAATAGGTGTCAGGTTCAACTTTTTCTTGTCGGATCTGTGTTATTCAGATATGGCCCGGATTGTGGAATTCACGGCCGCTTCCCAGCAATCCGCGGCTTTTAATGTGTGGAGAAACGCTTTTTGTTCTATTTGAGGTATCTAGACTATCCAGGAGAATGATCTGGGGTGTTGCTCTATTACTTCTAGCACACTCTGGTCTGTATCTCAGTTGTGAGATGCAGTCCAGAGTGTGCTAGAAGCATCCAAGACCCCAGACCGGAAAGAATAACTAAACGGGCTGTGACAGGTGCGAGGGGCTAGAATGAACACTATGTGTATGTTGTATCCGCTACATTCATCAGTAATATATAAAATAATTGAGTAATAATGCAAGTTTACAATGGGGTAATTCAGACTGAATCTCCCATCACTACGCTACTTTTTGTTGTTCTGCAAATTGGGTGCAGGTGAGCACCTGCGTTATTGGGGCCCGCCCAGCGTTTCTGTGGGCGTGCCCACCGTTTTTTTGTGTGAGCGCGCCCATGAAATGCAGGGTTCCCTAATGTCTGTGCTTTCACAGACAACCCATCATGTCTGTTTCCCCTCCAATACTGAATCTCCTAAAGGGGTGATTGATGTATGGCGCACTTACACGGAGACTGAAATACTTCTGTTCCTTTCCCCAGGAGCTGTGGATGAGAATCTGTATGTGAAGCAAGCAGTGGTCTTTATAGAAGATGCAATCCAGGTGAGTAGGAGGCCCTGATACCAGAACCTGGATGCTGGTTTGGAGGCCCTGATACCAGAACCTGGATGCTGGTTTGGAGGCCCTGATACCAGAACCTGGATGCTGGTTTGGAGGCCCTGATACCAGAACCTGGATGCTGGTTTGGAGGCCCTGATACCAGAACCTGGATGCTGGTTTGGAGGCCCTGATACCAGAACCTGGATGCTGGTTTGGAGGCCCTGATACCAGAACCTGGATGCTGGTTTGGAGGCCCTGATACCAGAACCTGGATGCTGGTTTGGAGGCCCTGATACCAGAACCTGGATGCTGGTTTGGAGGCCCTGATACCAGAACCTGGATGCTGGTTTGGAGGCCCTGATACCAGAACCTGGATGCTGGTTTGGAGGCCCTGATACCAGAACCTGGATGCTGGTTTGGAGGCCCTGATACCAGAACCTGGATGCTGGTTTGGAGGCCCTGATACCAGAACCTGGATGCTGGTTTGGAGGCCCTGATACCAGAACCTGGATACTGGTTTGGAGGCCCTGATACCAGAACCTGGATGCTGGTTTGGAGGCCCTGATACCAGAACCTGGATGCTGGTTTGGAGGCCCTGATACCAGAACCTGGATGCTGGTTTGGAGGCCCTGATACCAGAACCTGGATGCTGGTTTGGAGGCCCTGATACCAGAACCTGGATGCTGGTTTGAGGTTTATATTAATCTTTTCCATCCAATTCCTCAATGACTTGTGTTCATAGCATCTTCTGCAGTCGGTTATAGGAAGTACAGTATTCACCTTTTGCACTTTTCTATTTTATTTTCATATAAATAATAAATATGATTGCATTTGGAAATGGGATACGGTCATTGCGTCACCAGCAAGTAGGTCGACATGCAGGAAGGTCAATATGACTTAAGGTCGACAGGGTCATTAGGTCGACAATCAAAAGGTCAACATGTATTTCATGCCCTACCATAGTGCTCGAAGCATGCATGGGGGATGTGGTGCTACTTTTTAATGTTTATGTTGACATTCAGGTAAAAAAAGTGGAAAAAAAACAACCCCATGTTGACTTTTTTAAATGGCGATCTTAATCATGTTGACCTAATGATCCTGTCGACCTATTGGAGTCGGGAGCGCTCTGGTGTTTGGGCCCTCTGCCGTTTGTTTGCCTGTATTTGGACACATGAATGGCCGAGTGCGGGTGATCCTCCCCGAGTGGCCCTGATCCTCCCCGAGTGGCCACGGGGAGGATCGGCAAGGGGCGAGGTTGGGGGGATGATCAGTGACAGGGGGGGAAGGTGGTGCTCCAGTGGTTCACTGCTGGAGGCACCACTGGCACACACTTTCATTACAGTGGCATGCTCAGCCCAATATATTTCCCGCCGTACCACCGAAGGGGTTAAATCAATTCCCTATAATTGTGTCATCAACGCATTTCACTCCATTGAAAAAATAACTAACAAAGGATAAAGCATATTGCCACAAGGCAGGATGGGATTCATGTGACAAGTCACTTAATGGACCATTCTACCACATGTATGAACAATGACGATATAATACATTATATATACTGTATTGTACACTATGAAAGGCTTGTCAGTTTCGTAACCTCACTGTGCATGAACTCTGCAACCCTACAGTGCAATTCTGCAGAGCAGGCCTGTCGCTACTACTGTGCCAGCTCTGGAGTCCGTGGCTTGCCCCATGGGCGCGCAAGTCCGTGGCTTGCCCCTAATACGATCTATAGTATTATGGATTTATTTAATCAACTTTTTTCGTGTATATAAAAGAAGGATAATCCCGCTGCTAGCTATATACCCTGGATGTATATACCGCGCACATACTGTAAGTATCCGCCATGGTCCAGCTGGTAATGTGAGACTAGGTAGGTGCACACAGACTTTGTATTCAGTGCATAGCACCAAGTGTATCTGTCCTCAAGTGACTGAGAGCCCAGCCGGCTTATCTCATGGAGAACAAAGTTATTTTTGTACTAAATTCATAAAACAGTCAGTTTAGTAAATTCCTGGCTACAAGGAGATCTTTTCTTGTGGACAAATTAGAGGTCAGGGCCATAATACTGCCGGACCCAGGATTTCTGTCTTTGCCATCACTTGTGTATTGTGAATCCGGAAACGAAAGTCCCGGCTGCTCTGTAACACCTACAGATCTACCCCTATGCACCTTGTCTCAAGTCACGTCACCTTTGGTGCGCCACAGCCTATAGGACTTGTGTATGGGAAACGTCCCACCAGAGATTCTTACTCAAAATATGTCTTTGCATCACTGATTCAAGAAAAGTACACTGCAGGGGTACACGGAGTGCTTGCAGGGGTACACGGAGTGCTTGCAAGGGTACACACGAACTGCATTCACTGGCATGTGCCAGGCCGTGTGCCATACATCATTGTGCTTAAACTGCAACTTTACCCAAATCCCTTTGTGATAAAAGTACTAATCGTGTGTCATAAATCTAATTGGGGCCTGATTCAGTGGCATTTGCAGCTTTTCGAGTGTACTAATTGGGGTCTGATTCAGCGGCATTTGCAGTTTGGCTAGTGCAATCTGCAGTCTCTCGCCTGCCGGGGACCGCCCAGCACAGGGCAAGTCCACCCAGCATGTGTTAAGCCCCCTGCTGCCAAAGCATGGCACGCAGCCACCCTGAAAATGGTATGGGCACGTCTGCATTGTCCAGGCCGCACCCTCTTAACACCCCTAAAAGGATGCAGTTGCAGTGGTACACTTGGCACATGCGCGGTGGGTGCTGCGTATGCGCAGTGTGTGATACTTCTGTGTGTGATACTGAATGAGGCCTGATGTACAGTAAGTAATAAATACAGACTGTACCAATACTAACCCATTGTGACATGTAACTTACATTGGCATGAACACGTTCTCTCTGTATATGCAGTACCGCTCCATAGACCATCGCGTAGACCCGAACTCTCTGCAGCTGTATCAATGGTACTACTCGGGCGTGTGCCAGTGGTGAGCGCCCACATTGTTTTATTCTTATGTTTAATTTCAATTATTATTATTTTATTTTCCATACTGTACACAATATTTGATTACAGGATCATACCTGTTCCCGGTTTTGGTCAGTCCCCTGCCAACAATACCCTTGTTGACCCTTCCAAAGGACGGGTGTATGTCGACCAATGTTTGTTATCATATGGCTTATCTAAACATGGCAGGACCTGTGCCCCCTACTGGGCAACCCTCTCATTCCTGCAGGCTCCGGCCTCCTCAATCAGACCATTGTATGGCTCCCTGGCCGTAGCTGTCACTTTACAGCCGCACTGTAATGATGGAATGTTTATGTACATATTCCAGGGATAGAGATCAAAGGCGGAACGCGATATATATTATTCTCACACACAGAATAATTTGTTTTACTGCTGGGAAAAGTCACCAATCGTGATTGATAGTAAAATCCTCACTTTCACGTCCTTCAGACATATACAGCCCGATTCTCATTCGCACGCAAGTAGAAACCTTGTTGTCTGCATATTGCACGTTCGCCATGGGAAGGAATTGCTAATTCGGTTCAACATCCATGTCGCCGGTTCACACGGGAGCCATTCTAATTTGCATAGCCACACCCACTCTGACCACCTGTGCTTGTGTCTGGTGATGCCCCTCTTTCTTTCATTGAAGCCACTCCCCTTTCAGTCCTCCCAACTGAGTGACATCTGGAACTAGGTGCACATTACCGTCAATGTTCCTGATTTTATGTTGCTTTTTTTTTTTTTTAGGGTTTTGAATGTGACCATCTTTGTGAACCTGGCGCTTGCATTTATTGAAAAGCCCTCGTCCCTGACTGTGTCGTCAGATGTGCGCTACCGCAATGCAGCCTGGGAGCCTCCCTGCGGACTGACCGAGAGCATAGAGATCCTGACCTTCCTGCTCTTTATTGCAGATCTTTCCGTGAAGGTAATAATGTCCGTCGCTGCGCTTCTGCTTTGCCGCAGATAACATCCATTGGTTACATTGTGCTCCCCGTGGTTGACATCATGCGGTACATGGGTGTAACCTGCCGCTTCACCGCACACAGTGACTCAGCTCAAGTCCTGTCCGAGTCTTTTCAAACATGTTACTTCCTTATTCTCAGGGCTATTTTTCAGCAGGAACTGAGGCCCTTATTCTAGTTCATTCTTTCTGACAATATTTCTTAGATGGACAAAACCATGTGCACTGCAGGTGAGGCAGGTGTAAAACCCCACCCAAATCTAATTATCTCTGAACAAGTAACACCTGCCTCACCTGCAGTGCACATGGTTTTGTCCATCTAAGAAATATTTTGTCAGAGTGAACTAGAATAAGGGCCACAGTTCCTGCTGGAGCCTGCTGAAAAATAGCCCTGGTTATTCTAGTTTCTTGTGTTTCATGTTAAGGTTTATATTCTGAATTTATAAGAAATGATTCTAACTTCCACTGTTCCCACCTTCCATGTATCGCTGTCGGCGCTGGTCACTGCGAACATCCACACGGTTGCATTTGTCCTACTATGTGCAGAATACTGATGCAATGCAGACACTGCTTTATCCAAACTGCAGGTTGGTCGCTTTCCTGACTGCATTAGCTAGGGACAGAATCCAAAAACGGGCCTGATTCAGTGATGGTCACGTCTGCAACCTGTAAATTGCGACGCAGAACCCTTCCCTGGTTTTAAATCAGTGCGTATAGTTGTGCATTGATTCAGATTCCTATTTGTAGATGACGTAAGACTGGTTAGTGCGTCATAATACGCCCCCCCTGTCACAAAATCCGCACCAGTCCTAGGGAAGGAGCATATTTTTGTCTGCGTTTGGCCTCCAGTGTGGCCGATAAAATGACTGTATACAAACATTTGGCGAAGATCACATACGCATCTTAGTAGTCACTAATAGGGCCCTAAAGGAGACTATAATGTTGGGTACACACCAGGAAGACAAGGGTCCGATCCCATCAGTCTAGATCCAATTCTGACCGATTGGATGTAGATTGTGTGGTGATTGGGCCCTTTTCTGTCCTGGTGTGTACCGATGCCGATCCGATGCGCGGCCCCGCGGGTCGGTCGTTATTCAGATCCTACCTGCTGCAGGTAGGATCTGGAAACGACCATACAGCCGGGTGCAGGTCGCCATCGGATCGGACCCGCTCACGGTGCACATCGTGAGTGGGTTGTGCCCCCCGCATCATCGTGAGCGAGTCGGAAGAAACACTGACGACCTGCTGAATGTGCACCATGAGCGGGTCATCCTGGTGTTACCCCGCATAAGGCAGGCATGTCCAAACTATGGCCCTCCAGCTGTTGTGAAACTACAAGTCCCATCATGCCTTGCCACAGTTTTGCTATCAGGGAATGCTAACACTATGGCAAGGCATGCTGGGATGTGTAGTTTCACATGCCTGCTCTAAAGGCCCCCATACATTAGGCCGACTTGTCCTAGGGACAAGTCGGACCCAATTTACCTGCGAGCCGCCCGGCAGCTCCCCGGGAGGCTCACATACAATTTGGCACTTGATGTGCCATTTTTACATGGGATAAATCGCATGCGATTTATCCCATGTAAAAAAAAACCCGGGGAGCTGCAGGGCAGTGAGCAGTAGTGGGGGCGGGCAGCGGCAGTAGTGGGGACGGGCAGCGGTGGTCGTGGCGGCCAGCGGCGGTAGTGGGGGCGGGCAGCGTTTGCGGTGAGCGCAGTGTACTTACACATAGCAGCGGGGACGGGACGCGCAGTGGCGGCTATTATATTTTTAAAATACTTGTCAAATGACCGGCCGCTCTCTGATTGGCTGAGAGCTCTCCGGCCAATCAGAGAGCGGCCGGTCATTTGACAAGTATTTTAAAAATATAATAGCCGCCACTGCGCGTCCCGTCCCCGCCGCTGCTGCTATGTGTAAGTACACTGCGCTCACCGCACACGCCGCCCTTCCCCACCGCCGCTGCCCGCCCCCACCACTGCTGCCGCTGGCCGCCCCCACCACTGCTGCCGCTGGCCGCCCCCACCACCGCTGCCGCTGGCCACCCCCACTACTCCCCCGGTGTCTGTATGCATATGCCTGTCAGGTGGCAGGCATATGCATACAGGGAGGTCGGACGTGATCGTATGTACAGACCGTCCGACCTCCCTGATCCGGTCCGATGCGCACGGGACCGCGCATCGGATCGGATCAAATGTCACATACCTACGATTTTGGGCCGATTTCATCCGATTATCGGCACAAAGTGCCGAAATCGGATGAAATCGTCCCAAAATCGCATAGTGTATGGGGGCCTTAAGTTCTTCCATGCAAAAGTCATTACCCCGATTCCAGTCTGCTTTAGAAGAGACTTATTGACATCTTGCTCCTTGCTAATGAAGTTTGGAAATCTCATTAATCACTTAGGACCAGATGTATCAAGCTTCACAAAGTGATTAAGTGGAAAGTGATAAACAGCCAGCCAATCAGCAACTACCTGACATTTTTCAAACCCAGCCTGTAACATGGCAGGTAGGAGCTGATTGGCTGGCTGTTTATCACTCTGGCCCTTAGTGTATTGTGACACACCCAGAACATGTAACCTTGATGCTATTGGTAAAGGCACTCGTATAAAATACAAAATCAGAAAGTATTTAGATGAATACTTTAAGTTGCAAGAACTTAATTCCACGTTTTCCTGTTTTCTTTTAGAGCTATTTAATTGGCTGGAATGGGTTCATTAAGAACAAGTGGCTCCTCTGCTACATGCTGGCTCTACTGGTCTCCATTGTAGATTGGACGGTGTCTTTGTCCTTCCTGTGTGCAGAGGTAATGTGGGTCGGGCATGTGATGTTGGCTGGTGTCATGTCATATCTATACGCAGACCTCAAGGCAACTGCTTGTAAAGCAGTTTATTGTTTTTTTTAAACTGCGCAATCTTGTCTGCTGCGAAGTGACTCCGGATATTACCACTTTAGCGTGTTAGGTGTGATAATATATCATATTGTGCAAGGATGAGGTCCTTGTGGCTCTGCAATGTATGACCTTTATTAATGTTTTTTGTTATTACCATAAATTACACAATAATCTAAAAACAACACATACAACAGAAAACAAAGATTCCTGAAGTCACAACCGGTTGTGCTTTGTTTTCTTTTTTTTTTTTTATATGTTGTATGTGTTGTTTTTAGATTATTGTGTCATTTATGGTAATAACAAAAAACATTAATAAATGTCATATCAATATTGAAATCCAAACCTGATATTGCGCAGTTCTATCCTTTTTTAGATCAGCATTACAACTTAAATATATAACAACCCCCCCCCCCCCCCAAAAAAAATATTGCAACTTAAAAGGGTGAGTTTGCCCCTAGCAACCAAGCAAATGTTTACATTATATATTTGTCTTTTTTTTTTTTTTTTTGGTCAGTCTGTTTTTATTAGTATATAAGAAATACATGAAGAAAACAAGTGGTCAATGTAACTAGGGTGGAAAATCCCAGGATCGGCGGGATCCCGGGATTTGGCCACGAATTTGCTGGGATTTGAATAATTTCCAGTTTAGACTGTGCATGTGCAGTCTAATGCTGGGCAGCGTCTGAGCACTCGCTTGAGTGGTCGCTGGCGGTACTTCACCTCATAGAGGTGAGGAGTGGTTAGCCTTTTATATGGATGGATGGATATAATTATAGATAGATTCCGTTTTGAACTTATTATGGTTGGCTCTGTTTAGGCGACTGATTGCTGTAAGATTTGTCAGCGTCTCTAATACTTCTACAGGGGGTGAGAATACGGAGACTTCTGCGGCCATTTTTCCTCCTCCAGAATTCTTCTCTTATGAAAAAGACTCTAAAGTGCATTAAGCGAACGCTGCCAGAGATGGGCAGGTAGGTAAACAAGACGTTCAGGGGTAACTAACTGTGGCCATCCAATCGAAAGCTGGCTAAAAATAATATCTGGGTTCTGATTGGATGACCATGACATTCTGCCAATCTGGAACTGGCTCTGTTCTATCATTGTTTCTAATTCTTGCAATATTCCAAGCTCAGGAACTAGCGCGAATGCTGTTCAAAGCGGATTCCAGTGTTTGCATGTGTTTGGTTCCTGCTGAATTGAATAAGTAGCAGGGGTGGGGCTAGATCATTTTTATTTAAAGCGGAATGGTCCCCTTTAACCAGGGCTGGGCAACACCGGCCCTCCAGATGTTAATGAACTACACATCCCATGATGCTTTGCATTAGTTTTGCTATGTGGCCATGCTGAAACTGATGCAAGGCATGCTGGGATGTGTAGTTCATCAACATCTGGAGGGCCGGTGTTGCCCAGCCCTGCCTTTAACTATATAAAAATGACAAGTGGATCAGGCTAGTATTACTGAGCAGTGGTGCTTTTTGTTTAGTTCTGTTCCAGTTCTCACCTATGGGATTGCATGTAAGGAGATCATGTATTGTGCGGTGTCATTGGGAGATGACTAATGCATGGATTTGTTTCCTAACAGCGTGATGCTGCTCCTGGCTCTGCACCTTTGCCTCTTTACCATGTTTGGTATGCTGCTGTTTGCCCATGCAAAGGTAACCCATTGACTAATGATGACGGACATGCACCTTTTACCTCTGATTGACTGGATAACCTAATATCCTCTGGTCATTACCTAATGACAGCTGGGGGTACAGGTGCTGTACGGATGCCTAATTCGGTATGGACGGCAAAGCAAAATCTCTAATTCGCAAAATCATGCTGCACTGCAGGTGGGGCAGATGGAACATGTGCAGAGTGCGTTAGATTTGGGTGGGGTGTGTTCGCACTGATATTGCAGTGCAAAAATAAGGCAGCCAGTATTTACCCTGCACAGAAGCAAAATAACCCACCCCAAGCTAACTCTCTCTCTGCACATGTTACATCTGCCCCACCTGCAGTGCACATAGTTTTGTTCCATTAGCGAAAGACTGCTTTGCGATCCGTGCTGAATTAGACCCCAGATACCGGTGTCCATAAGGAGACTTTCAGCCTTACTTTTTATTTGCCAATTCTGGTGCAGTGTATACGGATCTGACCTCTCCTCTGTCTCCTACCAACGTCTCCCGGTGGACCCGCTGCCTTGTCGCTAACTCAGTGCCGTTGTGTTTGAACCGAGGAGAAATTTTTTTATAATTTTTATTTACTACCAGTTATTTATATAGCGCACACTTATTCCGCAGCGCTTTGCAGAGAATGTCTGGCCAATCACAGCAGTCCCTGACCCAGTGGGATTTACAGTCTATGGGGGTAATTCAGTAGCGCTCGCTTAGCGAGTGGCTTTACGCCACCTGACCGACTGCTCAGTACACGCTACTACAGGGCTTTAGCAAAGTCACAGACAGGAATATTGTCACCTCTAATTTATTCCGTAAAGGCCAAACATGACTTATTATGCAGTGATTGGGAGCGGTCTGCAGACTGCCCATTAATACAACCCCATGTGCTAATACTATAGATGTTTATATAAATACAGTAATACACCGTTTAACATGTATAAATGTTCAAAATTGCTCTTGTTTCTGTATAGGTACAAAAACCTGTCCCTTCTGTTGTTAAGGACTAGGCTCTCCTGTGTGTAAGCATCTGTTCTTCCTTCTTTCTATTCATTGTGCTGTCTTCCATCTCTGTCTGTTTCCTCCACTCTGCACTCTATTAATGATGTCTGTTATTTGCCAAATAAGGAAGCTTCATCCATAACACTGAATGTTACACTATGGGGATATTCCTTCCCCTGACCATGTCTGTGCTCTTGGGCAGGATTCTAAGGTTGACGTTGAGTGGCTGAGATACTTCCGCAACCTGCCAGACTCCCTGACGTCGCTCCTGGTACTACTGACCACTGCCAACAACCCGGACGGTGAGTCCTACTGTCAGTTAGTGTTGTGTTTTTTTAAATCACATAATTGCAAATTACACCACAATGGATCTTTTCAATTTTGTGTCTTCTAATTAGGGATTCCAACACCAAAATCATTTTGTATATTAGGAATTTTGGGATAATCGGGCTCCAACCGAGAGAGTAAGATTTGGGTGGGTTATTTTGTTTCTGTGCAGGGAAAATACTGGCTGTTCTATTCTTGCACTGCAATTTCAGTTTGAATACACCTCACCCAAATCTAACTCTCTCTGCATGTGTTACATCAGCCCCACCTGCAGTGCAGCATGGTTTTATCCATTTGAGAATGGATCAGGTGTGAATAATAGGCATGCCCCTTCGGCCCAGTCCATGTGTTTGGGATCCACGAATACCCAGGATTTCATTTTTATAATCCTGGATATTTTGGGACCCAAAAGCTGTCCAGGGATTGGAATCCTTACTCCTAATGCTAACCAACTTATCTGCAGTTGATTTGAAATTGGTGGAAAAAATCGGCACAAATTTTCCTTTTCTATGTGAGCGCTGCGGTTCCAGCTGGTGACTGTGAGCTGTAGACACATACATTGGTGTATTTACCAAGTAGGCGCCTATGATGGGGTGTTTTGTTAAGCTGCCCACACGAGGGAAGGTCCGTACTTTTTAAAAGTTGTCAGATGACAAACGTCTAACCTTGGACACCAGATTCCCTTGGATGGACTGCCCGCAGTGAACCAGCTCCCATAAAAACGTACATATACCGAGAGCTACTTGCCATTTGGAATACAATATTTTGGACACCACCACCTGCCCACTCTGGGTCTTCCGGGACATAAGCATTCCTCAGTGGCAGAAAACCCAGACCGGTATATGGATGCCCACACTTTCCAAATCCCAGCTCTTCCTGGACTCATCTGTGGACCAGCAATATAGGAACAAGGGGTGTGGTATAAAATCCCGAAGTCATTAGTCAGACGTCGGAATCCCGACTGCACAGCGTGGGGAGCGCAATGAAGCCCCTTGCGGGCTCGCTGCACTCGCCACCTATTTTATTCTCCCTCTATGGGGGTCGTGGATTCTACGAGGGAGCAGTCGGGATTCCGACGTCGGAGTAATGGCGGTCAGGGAGCCGCCCGGCTCCCAGGAACATGTGGGACTTCACCATACCTATATCTGCTTCTATTGTCCTATTTTTAACTCCTATATATGCACTATTGTATATTACTTATTTTTATTTTTATTCTATGTAGCAATTTATATAATAATCGTCATATCAACAATAGAGACGATTGTGTTGTATTAATAAATCCATTTTAATTGTAATACCCAATTGATCATCAGACGTTGTGATCTGAGCCTGCTGTCTTCCCACTTTTGCTACCACAGCACTTGGCAGAATATTCCTGTTGTCTTGTCCTCAGTTTTGTTTTTGAACTTCAGGGAACAAAATTGCTGCAGTCTGCAAAACGTGTAACTTCCTAGAGTGCAGAGGCGTGGAGGATTATACATGTTTAATGGGGGATGTGTATGCGCCGCACTAAAATACCTGTTTTTGTACAAACTATCCAGCTGTCCTCTTCTTGTGCATGTTATTTTTTACATGTTTATACTGTATTTGATAACATTTTGTTTTATTCTTGAAGTGCGGCTTTCTGTAGAGTTTCTCGCCCTGTTTTAAAAATATACGGCCTAATTCCGAACTAATCGCAGGACAAGTGTTGTTTTCAGAATGGGAGTTCGATTTGGGTAGGGGAGGGGGGGGGGGGTGTTCCAACTGAAATCTAAATTGCAGTGTACAAAAAATAAAATAAAGCAGCCAGTGTTTAACCTGCACAGAAACAAAATAACTCCCCCAAATCTAACTCTCTGCACATGTTACATCTGCCCCACCTGCAGTGCAGCATGGTTTTGTCCATTTTGAGAACAAGTTTGTCTTGCGGTCTGAATTATGCCTATAAACTGCACCATCCTACCACTGTGTGCTACAAAGGGGCAATAGCATACAGATCCGTTTCCCTGGAGCTCATACGATAGTCCATCCCATCCTCTGGGCTAGAGGTGATTTCTATAGAGAGTTTTGAGAACTTACTTAGTGAGAAAAGTTCCATACACACTGATCTGCTTTCCCCCTGCGGACGGACGGCTTTGCATAGCGCAGCACTATGCAAAGCCGTCCTCAAAGCCGCTCATCTGCTGGTAATACCAGCAGATGAGAGGCTGTCCCGGCGATGATGCGGGAACGCGCAGCAGCGCTTACCGCTCATTGCCAGTGCATACTCTCTGGATGGCTTTGAGCTGAAAGCTGCTCAAACTTGGTGTTTTGAGCGGCTTTCAGCTCAAAATTGCCCAGTGTGTCTGGGCCTTTAGTGTGGCAGAGTATATTTGCCTTCTTGCTGCTGTTCTGGTAGTGGCAGTGATCATCATTTAGTTCCAGTGAGATGCCGTTTCCACCATCTGAGCTTATTTGATACAGAGTAAGAGAAAAATACTTTATTTCCCCCCCCAGCACACCAAATGGTGTCAGTAACCAGATTTAAATCCCCCAGTACACAGAGAAGCCTTGACAACTGCGTGGGGGCTATATATATCTATCTATCTATCTATCTATCTATCTATCTATGTGTAACCAGGATCTCTGAATTGTATTATTGTGTAGTAATTAAATCTGGTTAATGATACAATTCTGTATGCTGGGGGGGGGGGAACCATATATATTTCTTACTCTGTATTAGCCTCCTTTTCAAGAAGGCATGCTGGGACTTAGGGCCTTATTCTGGTTCACTCTTAGAGGCAAATTCCTTCTTAGCTGGACAAAACCATGTGCACTGCAGGGGGGCAGATGTAACATGTGCAGAGAGAGTTTGATTTGGGCGAGTTATTTTGTTTCTGTGCAGGTTAAATACTGGCTGCTTTATTTTTACACTGCAATATAGATCTCATTTTGAAGAAAAACCCCACCCAAATCTAATTCTCTCTGCACAAGTAACATCTGCCCCCCCTGCAGTGCACATGGTTTTGCCCATTTGAGAAGGATTTTGCCTCTAAGAATGAACTAGAATAAGGCCCATAGTTTCATAAGAGCTGGAGAGCCACAGGTTGCCTACGCCTGTACTAGAGTGCTAATAATTAGTGTTCACTCTATCACCCTGCACCTTTCTTATCTGTATCTTAGTGCCACAATACAGACCAGACTGTGCTAGAAGCATCAGAGCAGAGAGCGACAGGCAGAAAAGAGAAACTGCATAGTTTTTAAAAGTGCATGGCGCTAGAATTAATGTGACTATTGATACAGCCCGGTTCCCCCTTTATGTTTTTTTAAATTAATTTACAACTTAATTGAAGCAGTATCTTGATAAGTTTGGCATTAATAAAGTGGCGTTCTCACTTGTTAGCAGGCGGAATTTCCAATATATTTTTTTTTTTTTTTACTTTTCTTTCTTTCTCGCAAATGTCACAGTGGTATTTTATTTTTAAGACTACGCTTTTCAATTTTTAATAAAATCTTCACATGTCCCCTAGGGTCGGTATCCGGTTGAAGGGTCTACAATGTCTAGATTGACCACCCTTAGTTAAACCCACCTAGTTAGACGCCTACCGATAGGACAATAATGGAAATTAGACACCAGCGTTAGAGCCACGGGAGGGTTTTTCACGTTTTTTTGTCACAGGTCGACTTGTTTTGTACTATCCAAGTGGACATAGTGTGACAAGAGCAGCGAGGCACCGTGCCCAAAGCATGGTAAGCCATGCGAGGGGCCACTGTGCACATATATACAATGTCCGCAGGGGACCCTATGACATTCAGCAACAAAAAAAAACATGAAAAACTAATTTAGACCACCTACCAGGCTCCCATCTATTGCTGGCGCCTAACTTCAGTTACTGTCTATCTAGACTAGGTGGACTATCTTTTAGGCGTCTGACTAGACAGGTTTCGACATGGTGGATCTAGACGGGGTCGGTCTGCTATATCGTAACCCCCTAGGGTCAACCATTAAAAAATGTCATAACCTTTTCCACTAAATCATCTGATTTTACCATCCTCATCCAGTATCTCATGGGACATGAGAACTTTGTGATGTGTCGCACTCTTATCGCGTCGGGGAAAATGTTAAACCTCTGCGTTTGTAAATGTGATATATTAACCTGAATCTTCTTCTCTCCCTCCTATACTAGTTATGCTTCCGGCCTATTCATTCAACAGAGCTTACTCCCTCTTCTTCATCATATTCACCGTGATTGGTGAGTTGTAGCAAAGGTTTGTAGCTTTGTCTGGACCTGCCGTCGCTCGCTTTGTTGCTTGTTTACAGCTCCGTATTGATCAATTAGCCAATCGCTGTATTTAGGGCCCTGGTTTTATTTCAGTTACCGCTCATTAAACCTTCCCTGTACATTTAGTGAAAACGAGGACAACCGACTGATACAGTGTATGGGCTGGTGTGATCACACCATGGCAAATATTCCAGTTGTGAGCGGCTGACTTAGACTGTAATCTCGCCACTCATCCATCTGAGAGCTGTAGAAGTTGTCTTCAATAGAGCGGAAGCTAAACTGTTCTGTCCAACATAATCTAAAGTAGAGTGTCCGCTTAACACGGAACATCTTTGTTACCGTGGGTTACAGCAGGAAATCTCAATTCCGGCTTTAGTGATCTTTAACTCTCTAGTACTAAGCACTTTGTTATTCACACACCTAGATGAACTGTCATGGCAACAGTTGGGATGTTCCTATCTATATATAAAATAATAAATAACCCTCACCTTTTTGAGTTGAAGTACCACCAGGGACCACTAGAGGACACTCAACCGACCAAATGACTTCTTAACAGAAACCAAAATAATCTGTTTCAAACTAGTTGGATATGGAGAGAGGTAGCTGTGAAGACGGGGATTGGAGGTAGGAGCTGATGGTGACCAAGCCGTCATTTTGATTGGCTTTTAACTAGTCGGCTAATCATCATTGCTTTATCCCAAATGATCTCGATCTAGTGTCAGGTCAGATCACCCGTAACATCACATTCTGTTCGCGTAGTAAAAATATTCCAGCTGTCATTTGCTCATCTGTAGACTCGTTCCATTTGTCTGGATATAAAATGGGTCAGAGTATATTCTACACAGCACCATAATATTGGTGTATTTAAATGTGCACTCCTCTAATCCACTCCAGTGTAGGCTGGCTGTTTATACAGAAGGGATACGGTCACTAGGTCGACAAGCATTAAGGTCAACATGACTGATGGTCGACATGGGGAAGGTGGACTGCCAAAAGGTGCCCGAAGCATGACGAGCGCAGCGGTTCTACGTTTCAGTGTCCATGTTGACTGTGACGACGTCCGTCGACCTTCCCCCATGTCTGCATAATCATTGTCGACCTTAATGCATGTCGACATAGTTGCTGTCTATCCAAATGATCCATACCCATACAGAAGTCCGGCTTTTAGTAAAATCATCATATGTTTACTGTATCTCTTGCAACAATATCTCAGAAGTGACATTGCTTGTGTCAACCTTTTTTTCAGTGTTGACCTTGACCATGTCTACTCATGAAAAGTGTCGACCTAGAACCTGTCTACCTATAGATCAGATGCCAACAGTCATACAGCCAATAACCCTGTTGTATATTGGCATACCTGTAATCACTTCAATCAATCCATGGATCAGGGTGGGGCGGGGGTGAGCGGAACACTTGGGAAGCCATACTGTCTGTCCTGTCGGCAGAGAACGGGACGTACAATCAGTACCGGCTACGTTTCCAGCCTCAGTACAGACGTGGTGCATGGCAAGGCTGCATTCGGGATTGTCCTGCTTAAATTGGGACAGCTTCTTTTGCGGTTTAATAACTGTACTTTGTGCTTTATGCTAATTAACCAGGGTCCATGCCAGCCGTAATGTCTGTTTGAAGCTCTTCCTTCAGTTATGTGTTGAAATTGAATTATTGTTGCGTTATTTTGGCTTTTTTATTTTTTACCCGTCTCCACCAAATAGGCAGTCTGATTCTGATGAACTTACTGACGGCCATTATATACAATCAGTTCCGGGGGTATCTCATGGTAAGCATTTTCATCATTTTAGTTACACCTCATCCAGAACTAGGAGCTGAAATAGAATAAAACTATTTCCTTCGCTTGTCTTCCACATCTCCCGGCTAATCCTGCACATTGCGCTTCTACCCCTCTTATTTCATTGGCCGCCCTTCCATTCATTTTGCTCTTTTTACATTTCTTTGTTAAAATTCTGTAGAGTTTACCCTTCCTTCCAGCTCAAATTACACACAGGCGTTTGCATTCTGCTGGGGACTCCAACTGGCGAGAGCAGGAGGGCATGGCAATGAGATTTGCATCGTCAAACCCCGCCCCTTTCACTTGACATGAGGGCGGGGTCCGGGGTTGGGTTGTGTCATGCTCTCCCAGGAGTTGGGGAGAATTCTCTGAAATTCAGGGGTCTACCAAACCTTCCTGGAGCGTTGGTATAAAGGTGATTGTGGGTGTATTGACGTGGTGTCATGTATCTAATCTGATTGGATGTTGCAGAAGGAATCCAGTGATGGTAACATAAGTTATGCGTCATTTCTTCTCGTTTTGCGTCTTCCCCTTCAGAAATCTGTGCAGGCCTCATTGCTTAGGCGGCGGCTGGGATTTCGAGCAGCGTTTGAAGTCCTTTCATTCTACAGGGAAATCTCATTTCAGAATTCTTACCAGGAGTAAGGATGATATTATTATTTATTATTATTAATGTTGTCATTATTTGCTATATGTATGGTGAGTTGCAAAGGACTTTCCAGTTTATTATCCACTATACAAAACATGGACTTTTACCGATAATACTGCCGGTCAGTGGTCCCTCCCCTAGAACTTCTTAATTTTCCTGCCCCTAATCAGTAAAATTGGGTCCCCCCCCCAATAATTCGGTAATTAGTCATTCTTTCCTTCCTTTTATTTAGGGCCTGTATAGACTGTGAAACATTCATTAAAGTTCTGCAAAATGTCAAAATGGACGCCTACTGCAAAATGGTCATCATGGAGGTAAAGGCCGGGTGGAGGATGAGGAACCTTTTTTTGCTGAATACATTTTATTACGGACTCATTCTTTCCAAATGTCTACAGATTTCCCTTTATGCCTTTCCAGAAAGTCCGGTCCTGCTCCGGCGGAGTGATCTCGGCAGAGATGTTCCAGAAGTTGTTTGATGAGCTTGATAAGGATCCGGTCAGACAGGTATCATGTATCTACCAACCGCGTTTATGTTTATTCTATCCTGTGCAAGTGAGGCGCGGACAGCAAACTGCAGATTCTGATCATTCGCTGTATTCACAGCTTTTTGTTTTATATGAGTCGTTTTTGAAATGCAGCGCTCAAGGCAGCCCGACTGTCCAGGTTTTAGGGATATCTCTGCTTAGGCACAGGTAACTTAAGTAGTACCTCAGTCAGTTGGATTATTATTATTATAATTTTATTTATAAGGCGCCACAAGTGTTTCGCAGCACCGTACACAGGAACAGTACAGGGAGACAAAACTTAGCATTACATTGAATAAATAACCAACATAGAGTACAGGTAAAAAGAGCACCACAGTTCAATACACAGTACAGATAAGATGTAAGTAGTGAGGACTCGATCAACGTACTACTAGGGGCTGGTGGCCAATGATGGAGATGAGTATGCAGACGAAGATGGTCGCTGAGTGTTGGAGTATAGGAGAGCTGTGAGTGACATGTGAAGAGAAAAGGGCCCTGCTCGGAGGAGCTTACAATCTAGTAGGAAGGGGAGACAGACAGATTACATGAGGTGCAAGCAAGTGGGCGGTGGCTTGATAGCTGGCAGAAATGGTTAAGGCATGAGGCAGCCGTTCGGAGGACCAGCTTCAGGACTGAGTTATGCAGTGGAAGGGTACGCTTTGATGGATAGGTGAGTTTTCAGTGCCCGTTTGAAGCTTTGCAAGGTCGGGGAGAGTCTAATGGAGCGAGGGAGTGCGTTCCACTGAAGGGGTGCAGCACGGGCAAAGTCCTGTACTCTAGCGTGGGAAGCAGTGATCAGGGTGGAGGAGAGACGACAGTCGTCAGCCGACCGTAGAGGGCGGGAGGGTGTATGAATGGAGATGAGGTTAGAGATATATGGAGCAATGGAATTAGAGATGGCCCTGTATGTGAGTGTGAGGTGTTTGAAGAGGATTCTGTAGGGGAATGGAACCAGTGCAGATTTTGTTGAAGGGGAGTAGCAGAATTAGAGCGGCGGGAGAGGAAGATAAGCCTGGTTGCAGCATTGAGGACAGATTGGAGAGGAGCCAGTTGGGATTGAGCGAGGCCGGTGAGGAGAGCATTGCAGTAGTCAAGCCGTGAGATGACCAGTGAGTGGATGATCAGCTTAGTTGCACTCTGTGAGAGAAAGGGCCTGATGCGAGCAATGTTGCGTAACTGGAACCGGCAAGAATGGGCCAGAGCTTGGATGTGGGGTGCAAATAAGAGATCCCGACAGTCAAAACCCCGACACTTGGGGGTCCTGCCGGCCACTAGCTATTCTCCCTCGTGGGGGTCCACAACCCCAATAGAGGGGCTTTGTTGCGCTCGCCCCGCTGTCTGAGTTCGGGCAGTTGGGATCCTGACGTCGGGCTAATGACTGTCGGGACCTTATACCACACCCGGAGACCGTGGCACAGAGGCCAATGTTCTGTAGTGTGCGGCGGAGGAGAGGGTGATCCACAGTGTCAAAGGCAGCAGAGAGGTCCAGAAGGATAAGGAGAGAGAAGTGGCCCCTGGATTTGGCTGACAGCAGGTCATTGGGGACTTTCACCAGGGATTATACCATCTGTGTGCAAGCAGGGATATCCCTTAAACCCGGACTTGTTGGGGTGGCTTGAGGCATGCGTCTGGAAACCACTGGGTTACTCCTTAGTAAATTATGTTACATGTCCGTTTTGTTGCCTAAAATATCAGATCTGTAATAGTAATTATTAGTAGCCATTTGAAGGCCGGCACCACTGGTGTCTATCACTGGCGTTGGGCTACTGAATTCTATACATGTCTGAATTTCTGAGTAATGTTTATTTTCAGCACCCACCACAACCTGCGTATCAGTCCCCGTTCCTGCGAGTCCTGCAAATCATCGGCAGCCATCGATACTTTGACTACCTGGGGAACTTCGTAGCTCTGGCCAATCTTCTCTCTATCTGTGTGAGTGGCACTGATTGGATACTATATACTTTATCTTCTGCTGACTTTGTACTCCTGTCCATACACTGTTGCCAGATGCTTTACGCCAGGGGTGGGGGGAAACTGTGGCACTCCAGCTGCTTTTGTTGGATGACTAGACATGGGTGATATCTTCTGATTTCCTCCCAGGTTGTCTTGATGGTAGATGCAGACAAATCTGGGAGTGACCGAGATGACTTCTCATTGGGCGTGAGTATTTTAGCGTCTCGTAGTATTTGCAGAGTTTTTTTATTGTAGCTCTGTGCTCAGTGTAACCGTTCCCTCTTTATCTTTTAAACAGGCCATAAACTGCTTCTTCATTCTGTACTACCTCCTCGAAATGTCACTGAAAGTCTTCTCGCTGGGATTCAAAGGCTACATCTCATACAACAGCAACATTTTTGATGGATTCCTTACGTTCGTTCTACTGGTAGGGCACTTGCTGGATGTTCTTTCGCCTTATGCTTCTGGAATTTGTGGGGTTTTTCTTTGTTTTACCTTCCGGCTGCCAATTGGGATATTGGGTGGGGAGGGCAAACCGATTTCAAAGTCTACCAACGGTCCACCTTTTCCAAGTCCCCTAGCTGGTGCACAGCTGTAGTCTTTACTAACGGTCACATTCCCCAGATCACCTAGCTGGTGCACAGCTGTAGTCATTACTAACTGTCACATTTCCCAGATCACCTAGCTGGTGCACAGCTGTAGTCATTACTAACTGTCACATTCCCCAAATCACCTAGCTGGAGCACAGCTGTAGTCATTACTAACTGTCACATTCCCCAGATCACCTAGCTGGTGCACAGCTGTAGTCATTACTAACTGTCACATTTCCCAGATCACCTAGCTGGTGCACAGCTGTAGTCATTACTAACTGTCACATTTCCCAGATCACCTAACTGGTGCACAGCTGTAGTCATTACTAACGGTCACATTCCCCAGATCACCTAGCTGGTGCACAGCTGTAGTCTTTACTAACGGTCACATTCCCCAGATCACCTAGCTGGTGCACAGCTGTAGTCATTACTAATGGTCACATTTCCCAGATCACCTAGCTGGTGCACAGCTGTAGTCATTAGTAACTGTCACATTCCCCAGATCACCTAGCTGGTGCACAGCTGTAGTCATTACTAACTGTCACATTTCCCAGATCACCTAGCTGGTGCACAGCTGTAGTCATTACTAACTGTCACATTTTCAAACCTGCTGCATTCATTCCTACTATAGATCCACAGGCTGCCTGATATGTATGAACTGTTGGTAGATCTTGAGGACAGGTTTGGCCACCCCTGCCATGGTCATAACACTGAAGGATACCTCCCGATGGAGCTTCCAGGTGACTGGGATTGGGAAGGGGGTTTAGGGCTGCTGAGTATTAGACAGCTCTTCCCTTCCCCGGGGTTGAGTCTATACATCCTCCATGGCTGTGAAGTTGGCAGTCTGTCCTTCCTTTCCATTAGCAGCTGTGGGAAGTGCACCCAGGAGTTGGCCCGGAGGTACTGTATTAGACAGTGGCAACATTTTGGCTGTTCCAGATTTCACTGCAATTCACCTTATGCCCAGTCAAGGCTGGATGCCCTGTGCTTGGCTGTTTAGGCAGAGGACCAAGGCCGAGGTTGCTCGGAATACACCCTTTCATGTCCTGGGGTGCAATGCTGATCCAGGTTATTACAGAGCTTCTACAGATTGCCATACGAGCTGGTGGTGGCTGGTCACCTGGTGGACATGGTGGACCAAGTCTGAGCTTCTGTGTGAGAACCAGGCATGGGGTCTACAGCTGACTGGGGCCATGGGGCTGCTGCAGTAAGGACACTGGAGCTCTGGTGCCGGTCATAGGAGGCTGCTTACTGGACGTGGGGGCAGATTTATGAAGCCTGGTGATAACGCAGCAGCCAAACAGCTGCTGTCAGGTTATTAGCTGATGGCCTCAGAAAGACTCTTCCAAGAAGGGATTTCACCGCAATGTTTTGCCTTTCTGATTTTAAACCCACTGTGTTAGCAACATATAAGTGATAATGGGCCTTATTCTGGCTGACTTGCAAGACTGCGAATTTTGCAGCATTGCGAGTCCACCAAACGCCCCCCCCCCCCCCCCTCGCACACTGCGATCCCTTGCAGGCATGCAAATGGATGTTTCTGTTTCACAGCTTACATGCGGGGAGGAAATGAATGTTTTCCCCAGCGCTGTCAGACGTAAGACACCCCTGTGGTGTCTAACATCTGCAAGCACCCTATGTTGTAAGCAGGCGGGCAGATGACATCCGCTAATGTCAGCTGCCCGTTCCTCTCACCCGCGTCCTCACCGAATCTCCATGAGAATGGCCAGTGTTTTCATGGGAACGCCCATGAAACGCCGGGTGTTCCCATGGGAGTGACCACGCGCCCCCGCCCGCAGCGCTGTGTGTGTGAGCGCCTGGTGAATAATCAATTCTCTGTGGCCACTCGCATTAAGCGGCTGTACATGCGCATAACGGTTTATGTGCACACGCAGTCGCACACCTGCATAAACACGCAGGGGAACGCAGGGACCAGAATAAGGTCCTATGTTTCCTTCATGATACCGCGTCCCAGAAACGATCATAGATAATCTTCATAGATAAATACTGTTCTGTTGCAGGTCTTGGAAATCGCTACCTTCATACAATACAGTTTCCCCCATCCCGGCTGGTACGTCCTTTTTTTTTATTTTTTGATCATTTATTTGTATGGTGTCCTACATGGAAATGGCCACATTATGTTATTTATTTTATTTGAACCATTCGTTTATATTATAATTGCCGGAGCAAACATTGTCCAACCCTTAACATAATGCTGCAGCAGAAAGACGGAACCAAAGTGTGTGTGTGTGTGTGTTTATGTGTGTTTGTGTGTGTTCTAATGTCTTGGAATTGTATCTCTGTTCTCTGTGTATTACAGGAAGCCAGACATGCAGGGGCTGCTGTCTCTCTGGGAGATGGTCCGACTCGTCAATATGTTTATTGTGTTCCGATTTCTGAGAATCATCCCTAACATGAAGGTGTGTAGGACGTGTAAGGTTGGTCTTATAGGGTGGGATGTATTAATATACATCGCCGCCCTTCACCACGCACCCGCTGCGATGCCAGCGCATATGTACTAACATATGCGACTGGCATCGCCGTGATATCTGTACTGTGGGGTGTGGGAGGTCTCTGTCACCTCCCAGCCGCCTACTGCTCCCCTGCAGCCGGGACAGCTCAGCGTGGCTGTCCCCGGCACCTCCTCCTCCCCCTGCAGCCGGAAGGACGCCCGGCTGCGTTGCTAGGGGTAGGAAGGGCTTACCTTCCGGGGTCCAGGAGGACCTGCAAGAAGGTAAGCTGGAGGGAGGGGGAGAGAGGGGCCGGCGAGGCAGCGGGGTTGCGGCGGAGGCGCCGGGCTGCGAAAAGAAGCCCATAGGCTTCTATAGGGTATCGCCACCAAAAGGTGGCGATACCCTACTATGCGGTATCGGTGTGGACGGGTTTTAATACATGAGAAAATGCGGTAAAATAGGTTTTTTTTTTTTTTTTAGCTTAATTCATCTCGCCCATAGTGTGTAATATACATCCTGCTGCAGCAATTTATCTAGTATTGCTGTAATATAATAATCTGAAACAATGTATTGGTGTTTTGCTGTATTATTCATATACTATGAACCACACACACTGAACAGGTGGGGTCACAGCCCACCAACGTCCCTATTGGGGTCTGTGCTGCCCCCTCAGCATTGCTATCAGTGGTGTGGACAGCTGAAGTCCCGTCACCCCCCCCCCCCCTCCCCTCCCCTCCACAAGCTCTCTCTTCAATGTGCTCTGGACAAGCGCACAGTGTCCTGCAATCTCTGAAATGTAGTAATGATGATGTCTCCTTGCCGCAGATGATGGCGTTGGTGGCCGGCACATTGCTGGACCTAGTGAAGAATTTACGGGCGTTTGCCGGAATCCTCGTGGTAAGGATCTTTTTATACACATTTCCTGATCACATGAGAACATTGCTTGTACTGCTTCTCATGCATTATTAATCCAAGTAGAATATGAACCCTCTGTAATAATCACATGGGTTACACTTTAGGGAAGTGGTTACCAAAACCAAAAAATGTAATCCCAGCCCCCTGATAAAGATGCTACTGTTACTTAAGGCCTTACGTCTTAGCCTGAGACAGGCAGCTGATGTATATATTACACCTGGTAAGGTGATAAAGTGGAAGGTGATAACACACCAGCCAATCAGCTGTGTTTGAAAAATGACTGTTGGAAGTTGATTGGCTGGTGCGTTATCCCCTCCCACTTTATCTCTTCACCAGGCCTAATCCAACTGCCCCATTAAGATTTTTTGGTACTTATGTAGTATCTGGGCTGCCGATTTCTAAATCGGGTCGGATCGGGAGATCGCATCGCATGCGACCATGCGATTCGATGCGATGCGATGCGATGACCCGATTTTTCCATAGGAATCAATGTTAAAATGGACTGAGTCCATTTTAACATGGAATTCAATGGGAAAAATGGGTCCTTTTCATACCCCTACTATCCAAGTGGGCATGGAGTTGGATATAAACCTGTGGCGAGCGTAGCGAGCCACCGAGCCCGAAGCGTGGCGAGCGGACGAATACCGTCCCCTCGCGGGGCTCGCTTCGCTCGCCACGCTTCGGGCTCGGTGGCTCGCTACGCTCGCCACAGGTTTATATCCAACTCCATGCCCACTTGGATAGTAGGGGTATGAAAAGGACCCATTTTTCCATAGGAATCATTTTAACATTGATTCCTATGGAAAAATCGGGTCATCGCATCCGATATCGGATGCGATGCGATATCGCATCGCATCGCATCTGATTGTATGCCTTAACTTAAGGCATACAATCAAAAAATCGGCAGCCCAGATACTACATAAGTACCGATTTTTCTATGTTACTTTATTGAACAATGCGACAGTAATTTACCAGGTAACTGCCAAATATTTGCTATATCTGTGTCCGTTTAGGTGGTCTACTACGTCTTTGCCATCCTTGGTATTGACCTATTCAAGGGAGCCATCCCTAACCCCAGGAATGCCAGGTAGGTGCATGCAAGGTTTGGAGCCTTACAGTAATTCATACTAGCAATGAAAGCAGATTATTATTTGCATTCAATTCATGGCTAGGAAACGGGTATTGTGTCTTTAATACCTTCACATCGATTATTATTGGAAGTGTTCTAAGTCAATGTAACTCTACGCATGTATGTGAGGATTGTGGGCTGACGGTATTTACAGATGGGAGGGCTTGCATTGGTTTTCAGTTCATTTTGAGGGTATGGGTCATGAAGGTCGACATACATGAAATAGGTTGACACAAGCATCAGGCCGACAATAGTAAAGTCAACAGTCAAAAGGTTTTTTCACTTTTTTTGTCCCAAATGTCAATATGGACACCGCCTAGGTGTACCACGTCCCCTCGCATCACTCGCCGTGCTTCGGGCCTAATTGGAAAACTGTATTCCCCAAAAAAACGATGTTGAAGGCAAAATCATGAAAACGATAAAAACCAGAAAATGTGTGGACAGTGGCCAGGTAGCTGCATGGGAAACATGTTCTACCAAAGCCCCATGTCTCACCGCCCCGGAGGTTGCCAACCGCCCTGGTGGAATGCTCAGACACCGCATTAGAATACGACCGATCGTTTGATCACTGATGCACAATAGTCTGTTTTGTGGTTGGCAAACTATATTTCTGTGTGTCATAAAGAACAAGCAGAGAATCTGTGCGGCGGACTCCACAGGCACTTAAAGTACATCGGCATGCTGGGGTGGCGGGGGGAGGAGCTTAGGGTTAATGTTTAAGTGCCAGCTCCATCTGTCCCAACCTACAACCCCGTGCTCCAGTGTCCCCCAGCCCTGATGAAAGGCGTTTTCCATGTGTGCACTAGCAGTGAGGAAAAGTGTTTATTTCTGGTCTTCTGTATTTGACACGCCGCCACAATCCCGCTAATGTGACCACTTCCATCATTGACGTCCCTCACGTTACAGCACTGATCTGTGCAAAGTTTTGACTTCTTAATGAGATGGTTTATTATCCGTATAAATAAAAGGCTATCAACTCCATACCTTTTTATGAGGTGAAGTACCGCCAGTGACCACTAGAGGCCCCTCGAAGGACCAAATTACTCCTTTGTGTGCTAAAAGATGTTATAACAGAAAGTGAAAGCAATTATGGCATGGGCACTGATCTGTTTCAAACTTACTGGATATGGAGAGAGGGAGCTGTGAAGACTAGAGGTAGGATCAGATAGAGACTGGGGGTGGGGAGGAGAGCTTGTGGGTTAAAAACTGTCACAGCTCAAAGTGAAAGTAAAAACAGATGTGAAAGTACATTGCAGAAGCTGTCATTTTGACGGGCCTTTGTATAGTACCAGTACACAATAAGCTAATACAGTTTATTCTCTTTATTAGTGATGGTACATGATGTGCATAGGTAAATTCTAAGCTGCCCATTTCCCACCTGTGTGCTTAGTACTCCGAGCAACAGAAGCTCCGGCAATGAGACGCTGACGTGCGGAACCTTCGAGCAGTTGGAATATTGGCCAAACAACTTTGATGACTTTGCAGTAAGTGCTGGTCCCGTTTATGTAGTAACTGTCCCAGTACCATGTGATTTGATGTGTCCTCCCTTCCCGTGTCACAGGCCGCCCTGGTGACCTTATGGGACGTGATGGTGGTGAATAACTGGCAGGTCTTCCTGGATGCCTTCTCCAGATACACAAACCCGTGAGTGGTGCCGATCGCTGTATTCTTTCTGTATAATGTACTAAATGCAGGATAAGGTTGTGCTGCCTGCGCCCACAGATACTGCGTATGTTTAATAAATAAGTGATTTCCGTGTGCCAAAGGAGAACCATAGTTGTATTTTCTATCTACAAATGATAGTAAATACTGTATAATGCTAAAAAATGCAAAATTATGCACTTGGGACTCAAAAACCCAAAGGCTCAATATAGTATCAAGGGTACTATAATGGAAACTACTGAGGAGGAAAGAGATCTAGGAGTCACTATTTCAAGTGACTTAAAGGCAGGGAGGCAATGTAACAAAGCAATGAGGAAGGCTAGTCAGATGCTTGGTTGCATAGGGAGAGGAATCAGTAGCAGAAAAAAAGACGTAATAATGCCACTTTATAGGTCATTGGTACGACCTCATCTGGAATACTGTGTCCAGTTCTGGAGGCCATATCTTCAGAAGGATATAAATACATTGGAGAGTGTACAAAGAAGGGCAACTAAAATGGTTCATGGCCTACATCACAAAACGTACCAGGAAAGACTAAAAGATCTTAACATGTATAGTTTGGAGCAGAGAAGGGAAAGGGGGGACATGATAGAAATCTTCAAATATATCAAGGGTTTTAACATAGTACAGGTGGGAAATTTTCTTCAAAGGAAAACAAGTAATAAAACACGAGGACATGCACTGAAACTGGAGGGAGGTAGGTTCAGGGGAAATGTTAGAAAGAATTACTTCACAGAAAGGGTAGTGGATAAGTGGAATAGCCTCCCATCAGAGGTGGTAGAGGCTAAGACAGTAGAACAATTTAAACATGCTTGGGATAGGCATATGAATATCCTTACAAAGAAATAAGGATTAAAAAGGGTTGAGTTTACCTGAAGGGTAAAAAAGGGGCAGACTAGATGGGCCAAATGGTTCTTATCTGCCGTCAAATTCTATGTTTCTATGTTTCTATATGTACAGGCAGCGGTGCCATTTTTATTTTTATTAATCTCTAAAAATAAAAAAAACAGGCTGCCGCCCCTTTTCTAATTTTAGCGACCGCTGCCGCTAGCCTGGGACCCGTTCCTGACCGCTGCTGTCACCTAATGTTTTCGAACGGTAGCTGCACGGTTATGGTGTAGAGGATCAATGATGTCTATATTGACAATCGCCATTAATGGACGAATTAGATGCCTAAACAGTCGACAGCCTCTAGATCCACCGTAAAAAAAACAGTGAAGCAAACCAAAGGTCGACGGGAACTTGGTTGACACAAGATTTTTCATGTTTTTTTGTCGACCTAGTTGGACATGGACACTGTATACCGTAAGTGTACATTGTCCCCTCCGATGGCTCGCTGCATTCGGCGCACTACAGTATTTTATTCTCCCTCTATGATAGTAAACTATGAACAAGTCCATTAAAGCAACAAAATATCATGTCAACCTTCTGTTACTATACGTCTAGATGCTGTCGACTACATGATTGTTCTTTTAGTATAAATAAATACAAATACCGCCAAGTCGGCAAGTCAGTTCATTGAAGTTAAATATTGCACCCAAAAAAAAAAGAACAGTCACAGATTTGTAGTGTATATTTTGAGGATCTCACAGCAACGTTGGCACTCAATTGGTTAAATATTACTAACGAACAAATCTATTTATACAACAAGTTTACTGGTACATCCAACGTTTCAGTAAGTGAGACACACTTTCATCAGCAGTTACATTTTTTATGGAGACATCGGATGAATCCATTTTTGTTTTCACGTTTTATGTTATTGCATGGGTTTTTTTTTCCCCGTAGTTTATACAGTATTTTAAACCATTAGGCTATGTCTTTCTTTCTGTTTTTAGATGGTCCAAGCTGTACTTTGTGGCGTGGTGGCTGGTCTCCTCCGTGGTCTGGGTGAATTTATTTGTAGCACTGATTCTAGAGGTAAGCCGAGGCCTCTACAGTGGAAGACCGCCTGTTCTCCTATCAGACAACTGTGCGCACCCCAACTTACATGATCAATATATATGTATACATCACACTGAGGGCCTGATTCAGCAAGGGTTCGCTAAGCAGCGGTCGTTTGCTGACTAGCGAACCCTTGAAACGCCGCCCGGCAGAACATCCACCCTGTAATGCAGTTGAATGCCCTCGGTTCCATGCGAGGGGATGTACGAGAACACATCCCCTGGCCCGCCACCATCGATTGGTTTCTATCTCCATCGGTATCCGCTGACGTCACGCCCATCGTTTTTCATGGGGACACCGAAAAAACGCTGCGCTCTGGCCCCTGCTGGTCCCCTCCCCTGCTCGTGGAAACGCCTCGGCAACTGTGATCCACTGGGGACCGACCAGTACTGGATCACCCCGAGTAATGGTGGATCCTTGTTGCTGGTCTATGAAGTGGGAGCTACCGTACTGTTTTTGAATGAATATTCATTTTAATTTTGCTTTAGCGCAAAGCAACTTATCACATAGTCCCTGTTAGTTGTATATTTACATTTGTGCACAGTTACTCGTGCACCCGTTATTATACATTTTCTTTTAGATACTTCGGAACAAACCGTACAAACAAAATAACACTTTGTACAAAACAAATAATGTTACATGTATGTTCTAGAACTTCATCCACAAATGGGATCGCAGTTACCGCCACTCGCTCTCTGCAGCTCAGCAAGTAGACTACCACATGACCGTTCAGCTCATGTTCAGGTGAGGAGCCCTGGGGTGACCATTACATGTGTGTTACATACGTGATGTGTGTGTTTCTGTCATCCATGCAATTTGAAAGGGCTTAAAGTCTCCCTTGAGGCAGATTCTCCATTGGGAGAAAAGCATAAACCACAAATAACCATGGTAAAACCATGCTACATTTGTGGACTACATGCAAAAGCAGCCAGTATTTACCCTGCATTCAAAGAAAATAAGTGTATTTGCTCTCTTTTGTACTGCAGAATGGTTTTCCCAGGTGAAACGTTACTTTCTTGTTTGTGGCATTGAGCCCTACTCCAAACCAAGCGCGACAGGAATAACAAATATATGTTTATTACAATAAAAATACCAGTTAGCGTGAAACTACAGGTCTGGGCTAAAAACGCTGGTCCCATCAAGACTGTGGCGAACTGTCCGTGCAGTGCAGTTCAGCTTCTTGATCATTGTTTATCATTTCCATTCCTGATGAAGGGTTACCAAGAATCCAGAATCCTGGCGCTATTCCTGTGCGGTAGAACGTTTACTCCGTTTTCTACTTTTCCTCAACTTTGAGTCTTCGTTCACTTATCGGGGATATCCGCAATAAGCAGCTGTCAAAGCCGCAATAACACATGGGATCCGGAACTTATCCTGGCTCCCATGTATTATCGTGCGATCGCCGGTCCTTTCTCGGATGATAAAAACGGATATTGGATATTGCGTTATTGACCATCTGTGTTTTGGCGTGGCAGGTTTATGTGGTACGATTCGAGGTCGCGTGATTTGTGCCCATCTCTGCGCTCCTCCCTGATAAAAGTAGCTCATTCATATTGGTTACGGTGTAGGTGGTCAACCACTAATAGACCACACCTGAAACCGGTCGGCATTGACAGAAGGTCGACACAAACTTAAGGTGGACATGGTTGACATGAGCTTTTCATGTTTTTGCTGCATATGTCGATATGGACATCATGTAAATGTACCGAGTCCCCTCACACGCCACGCTGCACACACCATGCTTCGGGCGCGGTGCCTCGCTGCGCCCAGGACAGTATTATATGCCCACTCTATGCCCAATTTTCAGGTGTCAACTTAGTCACTGTTGACCATTCGTGGTCGACCTAGTGACTGTCAACAATGATATATACAATAACCCAAAGCATGTTTGGGGAACATTAATTGGTCGTCCATGTGCTCAGGTGTCGACATTTACATTAAAAACCTGAAATACAATTGTCGACTTTTTTGTCTGTTGACCTTTTAGTGTTGACATTATGACTGTCTACTTCAGGCATGGCCAAACTTTGGCCCTCCAGCTGTTGTGAGACTACAAGTCCCATCATGCCTTGCCACAGTTTTGATATTAGGGAATGCTAAACCTATGGCAAGGCATGCTGGGTAGTGTAGTTTTACAACAGCTGAAGGGCCACAGTTTGGACATGCCTGGTCTACTTTCCCCCTTTATACCATAACTGTAGATGTCCGGGGTCTGTGATGCCTGCTGTTATTCTCAGTAACCCTTTCCTACTAGTCCCGACTGTTCACTTTAGGGTTATTCAGAAGATCCAAAATGGTCTGAAACGCGTTTCTCCAACGTTAAACCTAATATGTGCAGAATCTTCTAATAGATTTTAGCTAGTTTGCTGGCGTATATAATGTGTGACCTACAGTATGTCTTGTTTGTACAAACAGGGACTATTTGGAAGAACCAACAGACGAGGAGCTATTGGACCGGTTACACCACCACCCGCACCTCCACCTCTCTAGATGACCCCCACTTTGTAGAGACTATTTTAATCAGGAATCGATCACTACGCTGCGATGCCAAAAGCCACCTTGCTGCTTTTATAGACCTGAAAACCACTGATTCAGTCCGAATCTGTTATCGCTACTCTGCTCTGGCGAGCCGCCATCCCTGATTGCAGAGTGGGCGTCCGCTCCCAGTCAAAGATCTGCCGCCTTCTCATTACTACAGACCATAAAATAGCCGCTGTCCATGTGCGTGAAGAGGACGCTTTAAGGACTTTTTTAGAATTGTATCTTAGTCCAGATTACTCTCCGATTTGGATAAATGATTTATCTGACCGTAAATTTGGGATTCCGTTCAGTATTCGGCTGAACCCTAGGGATATTTATCAAGATTTAGATCCAGCCAGAATCTGCGAAACGCGTCCGTACCCTTGTTCCCCCAAGGACACAAGGCCGTCTCCCAAGACCCAACCGTACAAACAAACGTTTCTCATTTCGGTCTTTTCATTTTAATAAACAGATCACAGGCCTCAGATTTAGGTCGTTACATGGACAAAGCTTTGGTGAAATAATGATATTTTTAGTTGAAGGTGACACGTTTTACCTTGACTGATTACAATGCATTAAGAATATTTAATATTTATGTCCATGCGGAGCGCTTAACGCTCTGTTTTTTAGTTCTTTTATCGTCTCTCACAAAATGACGTCGGGAAATAGACGCACTCGGGCAGATTGCCCTCTCAGCACTTTTTGTTTTCTTGCTTAATTTTAAAGGATAAACTTTAATACGGAAGGGTGTGATTACAATGGAAGCCAAAGAGTTAGTGCTAGAAGAGTTTTGTATTGTTATAACTTATTGCACAAAGGGATAGTTTGGGCGTTCTGCATCCTCCTGTACCACTGATGTCATTGTGACAGAATCTAGTTTTTTTTATTTTTTGGGATAAATAAATATTTTCGACAAAATCCGTTCTCTCCTATGTTTTTTAACGTGTGGTTTCCGTAAATTTACGGCGAAGAGCTCGACAACAAACCATCAACATGCGAATGGCGGACAGTTTCGCAAAAGCAACATGAAAATGGTAAATATAAGAGGGTGACACAATATCATCTTTTGTTTGTTTTTTTTGGGTGGGATTTTTTTTTAATGTTTCACCGTATTGGAGCCAAATTGGAGTAAACGTGTTCCCTCGAGGGCTTGTCTTCCTCCTCTGCGCCCTGCACAGATTACCAATCCCAAAAGTCGTCCAGGTGGAATGTAAGTGAAATAGTTGAGAAAAAAATTCAAAACTTGTGTCGACAACTTTCATGTCTACCTTTTGCTTATCAACCATTTTGGGTCAATATATTGATTGTTTCTACTGTAGATCTATCAACCGGATACCGTTTTACAAACCGTAATTATAATCCTATTATGCCCTGCTGTAAGAATTTTTTTTTAATTTTTATTTTTTATTATTTGTATTTTTATTTTTTTATCACTTTGGGGAGGATCCAATTACCCACATTCATTGATCACCGGTAATTAACCTAAAATGGGCAAAACTCATGTCGACCTAAGGACTGTCGACCTAAGGACTGTAGCCCTTCGGTGGTCAACCCAATATGTCTACCTAAATTGGGCCGACGCAATGATTCAGTTAGCTGCAAGGCTTACCGTGAGCTCTGGATCTAACTTCTGGAGCTTTTATTATGGCAATTTCCCAGCATAGTAAGCCGCCATTAATGAGCAAAGATTCTGTGTTAAGTGAGGTAATCTCCAGGGCGAGCACTTCATTTGGGGTTTTCCCTGCAGAACAAGGTGCAAGAAAGAGTCTACGGTAATTTATTGGTGCCTGTCCTTGTGTTTCCCTCCTGTCCTTATAATTTGTAAGCTTGCAGCAGGGCCCTCCTACCTCCAAGTCTGTCTGTTGTTACCCAGTTTGTTTTATCACTGTCTACTATTGTAAAGCGCAATAAAATCTGCTGCGATATATAAGACACTGTAACGGAATCTGCTGCGCTATATAAGACACTGTAACGGAATCTGCTGCTATATAAGACACTGTAGTGGAATCTGCTGCTATATAAGACACAGTGTCTTATATAGCGCAGCAGATTCCGTTACAGTGTCTTATATAGCGCAGAAGATTCCGTTACAGTGTCTTATATAGCGCAGCAGATTCCGTTACAGTAACGGAATCTGCTGCTATATAAGACACTGTAACAGAACCTGCTGCGCTATATAAGACACTGTAACGGAATCTGCTGCGATATATAAGACACTGTAACGGAATCTGCTGCGATATATAAGACACTGTAACGGAATCTGCTGAGCTATATAAGACGCTGTAACGGAATCTGCTGCGCTATATAAGACACTGTAACGGAATCTGCTGAGCTATATAAGACACTGTAACGGAATCTGCTGCGCTATATTAGACACTGTTACGGAATCTGTTGCGCTATATAAGACACTGTAATGGAATCTGGTTACTATTCTTAAATAACCTTCATTATTTTTCTTTGCATTGTAATATATATTTTTTCTTTTGTTTTCATTATTTTACTCCACAAGAGGGCGACATCCTCATCACTAGCTGGATGGATCCGTAGCAGACTACTATTCTAGCCCAACATTTACCTAGTTGATCTAACATGTTCTATTGAAACTTTACCATTGGTTATAGGGGATTTTTGCTTTTCCGTATGTAGAGATGGATATTCCCAATGCAAAACATCTATAAAATTAATAAGAATTGGAAAGGATTTTGGCCTAATGGAGATTGCACTTCACACAACAGAGTGGTGGTGAAATATATATTTGCATCATTTTTGCATACCTTCTGGGAGACTCCTAAAAATCGGGTGGCCCTCTGAAATGGCAGTCAAGTCTCCTGATTTTGAGGGACCCTCCCTGCCTGGCCTTCCACTTAGTGAGTAAAGTGGGAAGTCTGGGAGGCTGATGATGTCATTGTGGCTGAATCTCATCGCTGTAGCCATGTCCCCTGCTTTTACAATGCCGGTAATGTCAGAATTGAAAAGTAGGGAGTGCTACTACAGTGGTGAGATTGTGGCCACCATGCCCCCATACCACCGCCTCTTGTGGTTCAGCCTCCACCCCACCCCCTTTGCATACGGCACTTTAGGCATATGAAACTTTTTTCTATGACAAAAGGGAGGAAAGCGGAGCCAATATTAGTAAGAATGGAATTGCTCTACAGTGCACACAGTGGCCAGGAGTGGTACTGCAGTAACTGGGGTCTTATAGAACAGGGCTGGGCAACACCGGCCATCCAGATGTTGATGAACTACACATCCCAGCATGCCTTGCATCAGTTTCAGCATGGCCACATAGCAAAACTAATGCAAAGCATCCTGGGATGTGTAGTTCATTAACATCTGGAGGGCCGGTGTTGCCCAGCCCTGTTATAGAAGGCTGCAGGAACTCCTTACAGCCCATCCTTTACATTTGTTCTCGCCCCATCTCTCATTAAATTGCCTTCTTATATGTGCGACTTCCACCCAGTGATTCCTCACCTTCCCCAATTATGCCCCCACCCACAATGAGTACCTATGCTTCCTACCTTTAGATGCGTGCCGGTGATCTCCCATCCTCATATGTGCCCCCCCTCTCCCCATGTATTCTTTGCTTCCTCTCCCTATCTGTAACTCTGCCTCCTCCCCAAGGCTGGTGGCTGCTGATCGGAAGTAGCGTGGAGAGTAATCTATGACAAACTGAGCCCATTGGTGACGATTAAGTGAAGCAAGTAAAAGGAAAAATGTCCGTCTAAGCCCAGGGACAATCAAGTGCACATGCGTGGCTAGCCGGCGGGAGAGTATACACGCAGCCTGCCCATACTGTAGTAAATGTATAGGTTTCTAGAGTCAATGTATCTCTGTTTGACGATCTCTTTAATGAAATGCCAATATTATATTCCCATTATGCAGAGACTGAATGTGAATATAGGTTGTGTAGTACATCTAAATGGTAATTACTCCCATGCAAAGCAGGTGGTTGTGTGGTCAGGGTGAGACCTTCTCTTGTGGCATACTGTACCGACTGGCTGCCACCTCCAGCCCCTGGCTCAGATCAAGAACCACAAAGGCTTCTTCTCACAACTTCCATGAGAATTCAGTTCCGTGCCTTGTGTAACAGGTTCGCTAGTGGGAACTGCCGCAGGGGGTTGTTGCGTGTGTGGAAATTGTGACCAAGAAAAGGAAGCCATTAGTAGCACAGTTACAGTATAGTTGTAGCATCAGTATCAGGTGAGAGTTGGATATAGAGATATGACATTGGACAGTGGGGGTTATTCAGATTCAATCGTTCCCCGGAGGACCGATTGTTTGTGACGGCGCATAGGTTTTTATGAGCAAGTGCAGCCGCTGTGTGCGAGCGCAGTTAGCCCTTGGTAGACTCTCAAGGCTGTGAAATTAGCAGCCTTGCGAGTCAACCAGAATAAGGGCCAGTATTTGTCTCCTGTGGATTGTGGGACAGTTGATCATATGAATCCAGGGCTACCGGGAAATCGTGACGCAATTAGAATTGCAAGCTGGTCATTGTAGTGTATGACCAGCTTCATAAATATGGTTATTAATAGACTTTTTAAACCCCTCCTACGCTCACGTCTTCCACCTGTCCAGATGACATTACCTGCAGACGTAGCTGACACAAGAATAGAATTATCATGAAGTGTTTGGGCAGAAGTGCGTAGGAGTCCGGCACCCCCCACATCCACCGCATATACATTGTTGGACTACTGCTATGGAATCAGAGGGTGTCACACATTGTGCGATTGTTAGACACACTTCTAACATCAATCAGCCGCTATCCCGTTGGCTCATATCTCTGTCTGCAGGATGTATTGTGCTGGAGAACACAGAAGCACCTGTCGGGTGAGGCTTATCTCGTCAGCTGCCCATAACCTCCTCTCACCTGCTATTTGTACAGCTGCCATAACACCCAGGGTGACCTCAGTGACTTCCATGGCGTAAAGGCCCAGGCAACGTGTGGTGAGCGGAAGCCTCGCTGGGCCATTGTTATTTCTTGTGCTTTGGTGTAAGAGAGATTACTATAGGGCAGAGGAGCAGACGGGCATAGTACATGTTCCCTGTCAAAATCTACCTCAAGGGAAAATAAAAGCATAGCGAGGTATGTAGATTTCTTCCACCTCTGCCCATAGCAGAGCTAGTTACTAAGAACCAGAAGAGTTTGGTGCCCTGATGGTTTTACTCCGCTGGTGGTCATCCATGCTGTATTGGCAGTGGGCATCTGGGGGCGGAGCTAGGCTCCTTTTCCTGGCTTCAAAGAGAAAGAAATGAACACGCATTGTAGGCGATCCAATGAATTCTCCACCATCTGTGGCATCTCCTACTGGGGAAAGTGGTTCATCCTAGGGATGGCCATCGGTGCAGATGCCATCGATGGTGATTCTGCATCCAGCCATCGATAATAGTAAACTTTTTGATGGATAACCATCGATAGTTTTAGCTATCGATGGTCATCCGTTATATATGATTGAATGGCCCTTGCGCCAATCAAAACCCGGGGGCGGGACTTCCGGGTGTCGGGGGTGGACCTTAGCTCCGTGTCCCGGCACCTTGAAAAAAAAAAAAAGGAACCATCGGTTCTCCTTTGCCATCGATGTAGGGAAACCATCTGGTTCTCCCACATCAATGGCAAAAGTAGTCGACGTCAGCCATAAACCATGGATGATTTTAAATTGTCGATGACCATCCCTAGTTCATCTCCCCCCCCCCCCCCATTTCTGTGACCATGACTGTGCCGGGTTGAAATCGGTTAGTGTGTATGCAATGAGCGATTTATTGGGCAGCAATTTTCATATCATTGCTCGGCATACACACTGGGCAACACCGCCTGTTGTGTATTCCCTTTACACCAATATTGCATGTGCAGTTCTATATTGAAAGCCATTGTATTCCATATAGGGGCCGAATCGGTTAGCTCCCTTCCCGCCAGAGTGGAATCCTGTCCATGTGCACGGCTGCAAAGCGAAGAGGGTGAAATCCAATCAACCACCATGGAATGGTTTCCCCCCCACAACCCCGTGCGCAGTGCCATGTAAAACTTACTTGGTGCAGCGATGGCCGTGGGGAGATCTGGGCCACTGCTGATGTTAGCAGCCCTCCCTCCCAACGGGCGGGCCCACCTGCATTTTTTCGCGGCACTGCCAGAAAACACTGGGGTGCTGCCTACAAACGCCGGCTGTCAATGGCCTGTGATCACATGTGCACTGCAGGCCGTGCGCATGCGTGGTCCTCCTATAATCGGTAGGGCAGCCCTGCGTTGGAGTCTGAATCAGACTCATTGTGCCTGACAGAGATGTACGCTAATGCATAACGCAGCTCTGAATGTGTACGCAGAACTTTGGCATAGCATTATGGCCGCTGGAAGTTTGACGTGGCAGCCACTGTTACTACATATGGGATCGTAGGTTGAGACATGCCCCAAAACGGTGGAGATGCTCCCGTGTGTTTGTAGAAAATCCCCCGTTACCTCTCTTTCCAATATATAGGGATTCAGTATGAAATCCCGGCGGTCGGGATCCCGGCGTTCAAAATCCCGACGCCGGAATCCCGACAAGGGGAGGACGTGGATCGCCCCCCCCTTGCGGGCTCGCTGCGCTCGCAACGCAGCGGGCCCAGTGCCTCGCTACGCTCGGCACGCTAATTTATTCTCACTCCAGGGGTGTCATGGACACCCACGGAGGGAGAAAGTGTCGGGATTTCGGCCGTCGGGATTCTGAACGCCGGGATCACGACCGCCGGGATTTAAACTGCATCCCATATATAGATAGACATGACGATGACCAACAATTTTTTTTTACAGTTTTGTTTTCAACGATTTACCATCTACATGAAATACAATTGGAAATAGTAATCCGTGGCGATCACACCGTAGTGAGACACCTGAAGTGTGATGAGCAAAGGACAAATTTTGCCCAAAAAATGTATTTTGATCTACTTTTGTGTCAACCATTTCCATTTACATGTAGATTACTTGGCTTAATAAAAGGGTCTACATATGCCCAAGCTTGACATTTTGTTATTGGAGCGGCACAGTGCTGTACAGTAGCGCAGGAGAGGTTATTACCTTATGTTGACTGCGGTTTATCTTCTGTCACCGGTATCCTGTTATCTTTGGTAACACCCACTCTGGGTTTAAATCAATGTGTGAATTAACATCCTTGCTCACATCCGCTACACATCTACCAACTTCTAGGCATCAGCTAATGCCTAGTTTCACCAACCTCTCGTTTCATGAAAGGTATCCAACGTAAACAGTATATACAGTAACCAATAGCGATCCGAGAAGCAAGCCACTGACGTTATACAGCCGTATCCTTCTACCTGTTAAATCCCGCCATGTGTGTATTTTAGTCTTAAATCAACATTATAATGTATTGGGTTTCCTGTATCGCAGATAATTGCTGTTTTTTCAATAGGCTGGAACAATTACCCCGCTGAAGAAAGCCAACTTGGGTTATAACAAAGCTTTAAGGTGTTAACGCCGCACAGGAGAAAGCTCAGATCAAAGTGTCGGACAGAATGCCATGAGAACAGCAGGTTGCACTTTAAACTTTACCACCTCAAGCAAAGAGCGCCTTTTCTATTTACAAAATCAGATTACATGAAAAATGAAAAGACTGCAATTCTTTATGTAATTCAATCAATGCTACCGGCTGTTTCAGCAAGAAAAGCACCTGCTCCCCCCCCCCCCCCCCCCCCCCCCCCCCCCCCAACACCGCTCTTAAAGTTTGAGCGAGGAAACTTTGCAGCGAGATAGAAGACAGTTAATATGTATCACGGGTCAAGAAAACAGTTGCCATTTTTCAAATTGTTCTTGCAAATCGTGTTCGATTATCGGTCCTTGCCATAACGCCTATTGCTGCCGCAGATACAACTGGCACAAGGAGCTGATGTGTCATATAAACCCTTTTGTATCCTATTCCAACATTCAGCAAGAGACTTATATTGTTCGGGAAATAACTGGCTTCAACTTTGTCAGCAATGGATGCCTAAATCGGGATACTGTGCTAGGTTGACAGGGCTTAGGCATACTTGCCTACTCTCCTGGATTGGCCGGGAGGCTCCCCAAAATTGGGGTCTCCCTCCCAGACCCCCGGGAAGGTAGACAAGTCTCCCGCTCCCCCCCCTCCTTCCCGTAACCATGGCCCCAAGTCCGGGATTTTGTGGTTCCGTGGCAAAGTGGCGGGGCTAAAATGAATTGAATCGCATCATTTTGCATAATTTTGTCCCCTCCCCCAATCCACGGACCTGCATATTGCCGCGTTTGAGTGACATGGGGGCTGGGTTTGCTGACATCATCCAAGCCTCGCCGCTCCTGGCAGCAGTATCTTTTCTCCTCTCCGGGAGAGGAGAGAAAAAAAGTCGGTAGATTGACACCTGAAATAGGTTGACGGTCAAAATGTCGACATGAGTTTTTCATGGTTTATTTGAGCCAACATATGCCGACAGGCGGTATTACATGCCCTGCCATCCACTACGGCGTGGTGGGAGAATAAATAATGCCTAAAGCATGGTGAGCACATCGAGGCACCGTGCCTGAAGCATGGCTAGCACATCGAGGCACCGTGCCTGAAGCATGGCCAGCACATCGAGGCACCGTGCCTGAAGCATGGCCAGCACATTGAGGCACTGTGCCTGAAGCATGGTGAGCACATCGAGGCACCGTGCCGGAAGCGTGGTGAGCACATCGAGGCACCGTTCCTGAAGCGTGGTGAGCACATCGAGGCACCGTGCCTGAAGCATGGGGAGCAGCACATCGAGGCACCGTGCCTGAAGCATGGCCAGCACATTGAGGCACTGTGCCTGAAGCATGGTGAGCACATCGAGGCACCGTGCCTGAAGCATGGGGAGCAGCACATCGAGGCACCGTGCTGGAAGCATGGCGAGCACATTGAGGCACCGTTCCTGAAGCATGGGGAGCAGCACATCGAGGCACCGTGCTGGAAGCATGGCGAGCACATTGAGGCACCGTTCCTGAAGCATGGTGAGCACATCGAGGCACCGTGCTGGAAGCATGGCGAGCACATTGAGGCACCGTTCCTGAAGCATGGGGAGCAGCACATCGAGGCACCGTGCTGGAAGCATGGCGAGCACATTGAGGCACCGTTCCTGAAGCATGGGGAGCAGCACATCGAGGCACCGTGCTGGAAGCATGGCGAGCACATTGAGGCACCGTTCCTGAAGCATGGTGAGCACATCGAGGCACCGTGCCTGAAGCATGGGGAGCAGCACATCGAGGCACCGTGCCGGAAGCATGGCGAGCACATCGAGGCACCGTTCCTGAAGCATGGCCAGCACATTGAGGCACTGTGCCTGAAGCATGGTGAGCACATCGAGGCACCGTGCCTGAAGCGTGGTGAGCGCAGCGTGCCATTTGAAGAGACACAGTACAATTAGATGGGACTAAAAACATGAGAAACTCATGTCAACCTTTTGACTGTCAATCTTGCCATTGTCGACCTAATGCTTGTTTCAACCTTCCAACCCCATCGACCTATTTCAGGTCTCAACCTAGTCCGTCGACCTTCAGTGGTGGACCCCATGCATAAATGGCAGTTAGGAGCTGGTTGACTGGTACTTTATCTCTGTCCACTTTCTCTCTCTCTCTCTAAGGCTTAGTACACAGACCCCTAAATTATTTACAGCAATACCCAGAACCAACTCTATGGGCGTGGTGTAATTGGTCGACGGCTATGTTGACATGTATAGAACAATAGTGACCATGCTGACATTCATGTCTACACAAACAATATGTCGATATGATTAACTGTCTAAAAACCTTCCCTTGCGGGCTAGTGAGGTCGTCTTATGGCGGTGGCTCCTGCCTCTTTTTCTTTGTCCAGGCCGTTAAGTGAGCGGTGCGATTCCAGTGTCAACATCTCCACAGTGGCTTTCCGGTGAGTACTGAATCTGTGACATCATTTCAGATTTGATACTGTCACAGTGTCACAGAAGCTTCCGAGAGTGACACCTGGATGTGGCCGCACCCCCCTCTGACGCGACCAGCACTTCTGACGCCACTGGAACTTAGTGCTGTACATATGGATGGCTGGCGCTGATCCAAAGAATGTAAGTGAATTTGTTCCATACTTGTCTAATCTCCGATGGCTGATTAAGCCAGAGGTGACATAAACCCCCCGAAGGCTTATTATGCTGTATTTGGTTAACAGTTTGTTTATAATAGCGTGTTAGATAGTGGGTGCGCTCTCCCGACATCCATTGTCATGGGCCATACTTCTTTGCACGGACGATGGCTGCCGCCACCGACCCGGGTGGTTGTGCTGGGAGAGTTGATCACCAGCGGTGTGTGAATGCTATGGTGATCATACCCCCCCTTTTTCTTTCCTCTGACCGTTCTTTGGTGCCGCCACAATTTTATAGTTTATAGTCAGTTCATTATTAGTTTATAGTCAGTTCAGCACTTGTGTCCGTGTCGTTATTTTAGTTTAAGCTAAGCTAAGATTAAGTATTAATGGTTTACGTATAAGGATACCTATGGTGAGGTTATGGAATACTTGGGTGGGTCCCAAATCGGAGGCAGGTCTCTAGGGGCTGCTTGCTGTCCAACCCACACCACCCCTGCACTGTCCACAATTGAAGGCTGTTACATTGTGTCACAACTCACAAGGTTGATTTTTGTAACTTTTATCAGTGATGGAGAAATGTCTGCCTGCCAGTCTATTCCAGCAAATAAAACGGTCTATAAAATAACCTGGTGTTTAGAAAATCTGAAATACCTCACTATACACAGGGTGAGAAAGAGCATGCCCCTAAACATCGCCACTAGGGGTCAGGCAAGTACTTATCACTGGAATCCCAGCCCTTCGGATGCTATGCTTACACTGAATATATGCACTCCAGGATCCAGTATACTTACCAGACCTCTGTTGGGATTCCCTCTATCAGGATGCCGGCATTCCATTCACTGGTTACCCGCATGTATTTGTTTATCAGTTTTCAATTTAATAAACATCCTACATAATGGCAGATATTCAATGGGGCCGGCGAGGGGGTTAAACAGCGAGGATTGCAGAAAACCAGCGATCCTCGCTGTTTAACCCCCGCGCTGGCCGCTCGCTCTATTCAATGTTCTGGGGAAATCCTCGCCGTCACAGGACGTTTCATATGACGGCGAGAATTCCCCAAAACAGCGAGACCCGCGACAAATGCAGAAAACTTGCTGTATTTAGCCGCGAGTCTCGCTGGTTCAGGAGCCGTATACGCCAATTTCCCCTCGCTCAAAAAATGGAGCTAGGGGGAATTGGCGTATGAGGGGGCTGCGTTGAATACTGACAGGGTGAGTGGTGACAGCGAGCAGGAAGCCCTGCTCGCTGTCGCCGCTCGCCCACAGCATTGAATACAGCCCAATCTGGTATCAAGTTGACCGGTCTACAGGGCCAGATGTATCAAGCATCAAAAGTGATAAAATGGAGAGTGATAGGAGCTGATTGGCTGGTTGTTTATCACTCTCCATTTTATCACTTTTTGCAGCTTGATACATCTGGCCCAATGTGTTTAGGTCGACAGTAAATGGTAAAGGTTGATACCAAAAGGTCGACATTGACAAAATAAGCAGACACAGTTGTGGGGAGAGGGCAGAGACAGGGGGGAGGGGGCAGAGATACAGGTGAGGGGAGAGGGCAGAGACAGAGGGGAGGGGGCAGAGACACAGTTGTGGGGAGAGGACAGAGACACAGGTGTGGGGAGGGGGCAGAGACAGATGTGGGAAGGGAGCAGAGACACAGGTGTAGGGAAGGGAATGGAGAGATGGGTGTGGGGTGCGCAGTGACGCAGGTGTGGGGAGAGGGGGGACGACTCTCCCATTCGTGGGCAGCAGTTTCCTCACAGCGTCCCCCTGTCACTCGCTGTTCTGCTTAGCATCTAATCACGGACACAGAAGGGCTGGGGGCATGGCCAGCAGCTCACAGAGATGAAGGCAGAACATAAACACGTTAAGCAAAAAATATATACTAATATTTTCAAAAATAAAATGCACTTTGACTTTAAAAAGACGTGGTGACCGCAGGCGTGCCGTATCATTTCTATATCACCATTGCACTGAATATTTGAAGAAGCGTTTGAAAGGTCAGATTGTAAAGTAACATTGAAAAAGGCTTTGTCGCGGAGTATCTGCGTGTGGGCGGCAGAATGCGAAGGATGCGGCCTCTGGGGCTGTCTCAGTCATGGCCCGCATAGTCTGCCCAATACTTGTGATGTTGGTTATTTCCAGCACAGAAATGCAGCCTGACACAAGACATTCCTCCAGCTTTTATCAATGGAACGCAAAGCGCCCAGCAGTCAAAGTTCTTCAGTGACACTAATCTACCCCCTGCCTAAATGATGCAACATTGCGGATGCTCGTAGATTATAATAGTGGAATATTAAAAGTACATCACAGCATTTTATAGACTGCAACCACCAACCTGGCTATTACTGGTCTATTTGGGAAGTATCCTCCGAAACTGGCTATCTGTAAACATAAATGTAGGAGGGCCCTGCTCGCAAGCTTACAATCTATAGGGAAAGAGATACACAAGGATGGATATTCTTTATTGCATTAATTCCACCAGAATGCAGAGGTTCCGGGTGTGCTGTATAATACGGTGACTCAGCAGTTTGGCCAGGGGTCAGGAGGATGAAAGATGAAGAGAGAGGATATGTGTGGCCTGTACAGAGGGGATGTGATTGGATAGGAACGGTATATGAAGGTTAAGTGACTGGTTCTGGAATTTGATAGGCTTGCCTGAAGATGTGAGTCTTCAGGGAACGCTTATAGGTTTGGAGACTGGAGGAGAGTCTTATTGTGCTTGCGAGGGGGTTCCACAGAGTGGGTGCAGCCCGAAGAGAGCCCTGCAGTCGGGAATAGGAGCGAGTAATGAGTGTGGATGAGAGACGCAGATCTTGGGAGGAGCGTAGAGGTCGGGTTGTAAGATATTTTGAGATAAGAGAAGATATGTATGTTGGTGTAGTTTGGTTTAAGCATCCCCGAATGTACCGTGGTATCTGTGACAGCTGTGATCCCTCCACTTACGACAGCAGTATCAGCCCCCTTAGGTTTCTGTTGGGGCTGACCGACTCTGGGATGCGAAGCATTGCTGATCTTAGCCCTGCCAGCTATTGCCATCCTCAAATTGGTGCCAGCCAATGTAGCTGTAGCCTATGGGCTACACTCCACAATAAAACCAGCCACTGACTACTGCACATGCGCAACCATAACCAGACCCCCCCCCCCCCCCCCCCCGGGCAGCCACAACTCTCACAGGATCTCCTCTTCCCGATGTCCCTGACTTGGTAACGCTGCCAATCCAAGCAGGCACCTCTGCTCCCACAATTAGTGGGGGTGATCTCATGAAACCTTGCTCGCCCCCAACTCCAGTGGCACCAAGAATCGCTTCCAACCCAGTACACCTGGCTGCAGCCTAATCATCCTGTTTGTTAAACAGGCCCTGCCGCCGCTCATGTGTGGTAGTAAGCCCCTGTCCTGGCATGTGGAGTGAGGGAGGGAGCAGCCAAGTCACACAGGAGGGGGCATGTCACATGGGGGGCGGGGAGATGTGTGCTGTCATCATTGCCGTGCCCCCATATTTACAAAGACCACATTACCAGTGTTTCAAAGAGGGGGAGAGTAGGTATAATTTAAGACCCAATAATGAATAAATATACCCCATAACATGGATTAGTTCACCCTCCAACATTCCATACAGTACCTCCCAACTGTCACAATTTTCGTGGGACTGTCCCATTTTTTTGGGACGTTCCCACGTCCCACCCGGGGCAGGAGTGGAGTCCCATACTGGGGGGGGGGGGGGGGCAGTTGGGAGTCTCCCTGCTACCCGCTGCTCTGATCAGCAGAAGAGGGGCTGTGGGCATGGCCAGTGGCTCTCAGACCGCTGGACATGCCCCTCAGCAGCGAAATGGGGGCATGGCCTCATGGGAGAGAAGTAATTTGTAGGCCACACCCCCTGGCCAATAGACCACGCCCTCAAATTTCAGGCACGCAACAAATGTTGGGAGGTGTGACTTTCACAAGGTCAGCAAATGAATCCTAGTTTTAAGCATGATAGTGCAACTTTGCCTCACAGCGCTGAGGTCATGGGTTCGGTTCCCACCATGACCCTAACTGTGCAGAGTTTGTATATTCTCTCCGTGCTCATGTGGGTCTCCTCCGGGTACTCCGGTTTCCTCCCACATTACAAAAATATACAGGTAGGAATATACAGGTAGGTTAATTGGCGTCCACCAAAAATGAACCCCAGTGTGATATTGTGTGTACTGTATGTACATGGGCAAATTAGATGGGCCAAGTGGTTCTTCTCTGCCGTCACATTCTATGTTTCTATAGTTTCAGATGAACTCTGCAGATCACTTACCCCATAATACTCTCCAGGAGACCCTCATTCACTCCAAAGGTGGTAACGCATATTACCCAGAGTGCATTGCACTCCTTCCTCCTTCGGTGTGCTGCATGATTTCCCTACACTGTTAAGGCATACCTGCCGACTTTTAAAAACTCCTCTCCGAGAGAAGCCCAGAGTGGAGTGAATGGGGGGCAGGACGAGGCGAATTTTCAGGGGCGGGGCGAGGCTGACGTCACATAGCCCCACCCCCACGATAAGCAGCCACATTAATTTGCAGGCCTGAGGGTGGAGGGAGGGGCTAAATGATGCTTAATGACGTGATTTGCATCATTTTATACCACGGGGAAGGGGGGAGCAGGGACTGTGGTCAAAATGCGGGAGACTAACCCACCTTCCCGGGATGGCCGGGAGGGGGACCCAATTTTCGGGACCCTCCCGGCCATTCCGGGAGGGTAGGCAAGTATGTGTTAAGGGGAGGTCACATGTGCGGAATCCCGCTGCTCACGTTCATAAACAGATACAGGACAACCAGACACCACCAATTGAGGGCTGACATGCTGCCCACCACCGGTTTAGGTTATATTGCCTAGTTATACTGATAATAATAATAACAACGCCCTTTGAAAAATGTTCCCATGGAATAAGATATCGCATTTTTTTTGTCTGTCATTTTTAAAATAGAGATGAAAATATTTAAGTGTTTCTGTTAGACATAATCTGATCTCTATGGTATCACATGTGAATTCCACGACGCCCACGGGCTGAACATTGACTACACGAGAATAGGAGAGAAAGAGAAGGTGAAATGTTTGCACAGTCTTAGGTTTCATGCAGCGCTACTTGCAAGTTTGGGAACCTTTCAGAATTTTCTAAATTTCTGCTGAAATCCGGTCTGAAACTACCTCAGATCTTCACACCAGTCCTAAAAGTAGATAACAAGAACCAAATCAAACTAATTAGATTAAAAAAAAATTAGCCTTGCACAACATCACATATCTGTGGGTGACAAAAGTATGTTCTCCTTTAGGCGTAGCATATGTTTTGAAGGTGAAATCATACTCAGGTATTTTCAATCTATAGGTTAACAATCAGGAGTGAGTAGGGTGGCCAATCCCGGGATTGTAGTATACCGGGATTTCGGGATTAGTCTGCACCTGCTCAGACGCTGCCCGGCTGTTCCCGACCCTGGTATGCAGCCTGCGCAGCGTGACCTCTGACCGTCACGCTGCGCAGACTGCACTGTCCTATCACAGCTGACCGCTCCCGGCCGCACTGTAACTCCTGGCCTCACCTCTCCCTCAGCTGATGCTGCCGCTTCCCGCCGGAGGCACCAGGCATCCTGCAGTGCTGCTTTCTGCCCCGCTCCCGCCCACTCGCCCATGTAAGTAAATCTGCGGGGCGGCCAGTGTGGGGTGGACGGGGGCATGTTTATTTTTAGCGATGACAATCCCGGGATCCCGAGAATCCCAGGTTTGAGCATTTTTCATCCCTAGGTGACTGTAGTGGACAACCTGTCTTTTTAAAAGAACAGGGATTGATCCAAGTCTGATGTTCACAACACATGGTAGAATTGTATCATGCCATGAACAAAGGATATTTCTGAGAACTTCAGAAGATACGTTGTTGATGTTCATCAGGCTGTGAAAGGTTAGAAAACCATCTCTAGAAGGTTTGGACTCGACTAACCAACAGTCAGACAGATCGTGTACAAATGGAGGAAAGTCCAGACCATTATTAGCCTCCCCTGGAATGGTTGACCAACAGAGATCACACCAAGAGCAAGACGTTTAATAGTTCAACGGAACCCAAGGTAACCGCTAAGCACCTGAAGACCTTTCTCACATTAGCTAATATTAATGGTTATGAGTCCGTCATGACACTTGGACAACAATAGACTGCATGGCAGGATTGCAAGGAGAACTGTAGTCCTCTCCAAAAAAAAAAAAACGGTACTTGTTTCCTAGCACGGCCACACCGATATCAATCTTGAGAGTCTTGAGCATCGCGTCGCATCGGTGGTTTTTTTGTATGGTAACGATGCTCCCGACCGATAAGATACCCCCGATATAGTTATGTGCTCACGATGTGTTTTTTTCGCGTCGGTTTTCATATCGGCATCTTGTTGATTGAGTCGTGGCCCTTTTAATTGTGTACCCCCGACCGACGCGATACTACCGATTTACTTCTTTTCTCACGATCTCTCTATTAAATCGCGTCGGTCGCGTCGCATGTTTAAGTTAAACCCCCCAATGCTCACGATGCACACGATTTTCATCTGTCCCATTGGCCCAACGATTTTCCCGCTGTTTAGGCCCATTTTAATAGGCCCAATTAATCTATATAGTCCGACCCCCTATAAAATCTACCTAGTAACATATGTTTTAATGTGTTGGAGTGTGTGTTTCTATGTCAATATGAAATCTTCCCTCTGTAATCTGCTCAGTTACAGCATCAATGTCAATATTTATTGTGATAGTCCGGCCCCTTACTTTGACAGCCCCTTCTGTTCTTTTTTCCCCTACTGCCTTTGTGGGTTTGTCTCGGTAGGAGTGAGACGTGTATTCAGTTGCTGGTGATTTCTTGGCTGATTGATCCTTTGCTGGTGATATCTCCCTGATTGATCTTGTGCTTTGAATACTATTTGCTGTTGTTCGTGAGCCTTGTGCTGCGGATTGCTGCTGTTCCAGTGGATTATTGCTGATCCTGATTATTCTGCGATTGATTTCTGCTGATCCTGACCCTGAGCCGTGCTGATCTTTAGTCCTGAGCTGTGGATTGGTCTGCTGTGGAGTGCTCTGTGGGTGATTTCAAGACCTCTGAGATGGCTGAGGTGAATATGTTCTCACTGCCTACAAGTGAGGAGGAGGCAGTGGCGTTTCTGCAGCGCCATCATCTGCTGCCATCAGAGGCTACATGCGACAATGGTCATCCGATGCGGCTGAATTTGAAGGAGACCATGTGGCGCTGTAACGTGAGGGACTGCCGTTTGAAGAGGAGTCTGAGAGCAGGACTGTTCTTTCCTGGCTGTCGTTTGCCTTTCGCAACGCTGGTCCGCTTCATATTTTCCTGGGTGCAGGAATATACCAGCATTGACTACTGCGAGAAGAATTTGTCCCTCTCTAAGAAGACGGCTGTCCTGTACAACAAGTATATGAGGGAGGCCTGCCTGCTGGACCTCATGGCGCAGCCGCAGCGCCGGATCGGAGGTCCCGGCATGATTGTCGAGGTGGATGAGACCCTCTTCGTCAAAAGGCAAGCCAATGTTGGCCGAGTACTGCCCCAGCAATGGGTATTTGGTGGCATATGCAGAGAAACTGGCCAATGTTTCGCCACCAAGGTTGCCACTCGGGACGCCAACACCCTCATGCAAGCTATCCTGCAGTTTGTGGAGCCGGGCTCTCATGTGTACACTGATTGCTGGAGAGCCTACAGTACAGCCCAGCTGAATGCTGCAGGATATGAACATGCCCAGGTCAATCACCGTTATAACTTTGTAGACCCTACAACAGGGGTACATACCCAGAATGTTGAACGGATGTGGGGGGCATGTAAGTGGCGGAATAAACGCCACAGGGGCACCGCCAGGCATATGCTCCAGAGCTATCTGGAGGAGTTCATGTGGCGGAAGAGCCTGGGACAAGAGAATCCTTTTGCCCGCATACTAATTGCCCTGACTTTATTGCCCAAGGACTCTTGAGATTTACCCCCATTTCTGTGTCCCCCATTAATGCTGATGTCATATGTTTTGTTTGCCATTGAAGTTTTTCTATTTTCAATTCAAAAGTAAATTTTCAAAAATGCTTTTAAAACACTTTTGTTTCTTGTCTCAGGTGAATGACTTGTGATGGATGAATGCTATGGAGTCACACCACCACTATCCAAATAATTTTTGGAGCGCGGTGAGTGTAGTGGAGTACTAAGTTAAAATCGTGGTAAGCGCAGCAAACCCCAAGAAGCCTGTGTGGGTTATTAACATTATAATTGTCATAGGCTTCTGGGGCTTGGGGCCCTCACCATGGTTTGGACACAGAGAACCACTTTTTTTAAGCATACTAAGCATGCTCAACTTTAAGTTGACATGTTTAGTCGACATGTCAACATGATACACATGTTGACATGTTTAAAAGCATATCGCGTCGGCCGCAATGTACTGTGAGCTTAACAGCTCAATGCTGCCGACCGACGTGACATGTACTTGATTAAGCACTATATAGTGCTTAATCAAGATCTTAACATGTCCGTCGCGTCGGGGCCGTTTTACAACGGCTCCGAGCGACAAGACCGATCAGTATAAGCACTATAAAGTGCTTAATACTGTTCTTAACATGTCCGTCGCGTCGTGAGCATTTTACAATGGCTCCGACCGACGCGACCGATCAGTATAAGCACTATACAGTGCTTAATACTGTTCTTAACATGTCCGTCGCGTCGGGAGCATTTTACAATGGCTCCGACCGACGCGACCGATCAGTATAAGCACTATACAGTGCTTAATACTGTTCTTAACATGTCCGTCGCGTCGGGAGCATTTTACAATGGCTCCGACCGACGCGACCGATCAATTTTGAAGTAACTCCCTGTATAACGCGCTACACCGTCAATATACAAAGAAATATCGCGTCGGTCGGTCTTATGCATTGTCGTGAGCGTAACATCACCGCCCGACCGACGCGATTTTTCTGCCTGCCGGAAAAAACGCGCCAAAAGCACTCTGGGGAAGGACATCAGCAGCCATTTTGATGGTAATCAGTGAGCGCTACGCAGCAGCTGTGTCTGTCTCCCTGCCCCTGCACAAAACAGTAAGTAGATTTACAGACTTACTGAGCATAGGTGGGCCTTTGGGTTTGTGAACAATATATACAGGCTTAGGAGGGTGGGGGGGGGGTTTGGAGGGGTAGGGGTGCTTACTGTGGTTATACATGTGTCCTTCATATATCATTTGTTTGAGGATTAGAGGTTTATCATTGGCTGTATAGAGTGGATAATGCTTATGTTCAAGGGGTAGTGCTTATCTAAATACCTATAAAGTGTTTATGTGCAGTAGTTTATGAAGTGTATGACTTTAGTGTCAAGGCAATAATGATAATATGGATTACACAGGTTTATGTATATCATGTGCCTGGAAATGATGTACTGTGTGTTATAATACATACAAAATAGTCTGTTGTTTCTGATAGTAATGCATGGTGACATAGACTGTAATGATTTCTTGGTACATATTTGTTAAATAGAGCAGTTTGAGGTGTGTTGTGCTTGTTATTGAAATGGTGCAGCAGGCAGTATGCTGTGTCTACTTTATAGTAATTTGCATGTAAAGTGGTTGGTAATTGAAGTGTGAAATGGCCCCCACAATTGTTAACACCACCCCCACTATCCACGTGAACCCGAAGCGCGGCGAGTGCAGCGGTACGCGTCCTCCGACCTTTTCATGCCCTACTATCCACGTCGGCGTGGAGTTGAGAATATAATAGTGTGGCAAGCGCAGCGAGCCACCGAGCCCGAAGCGTGGCGAGCGGACGCGGATACCTTCACAGGTAAGCGCGTCCCCTGGCGGGCTTCACAGGTGTCCACATCACCACGGACACCTGTGAAGCCCGCGAGAGGACGCGCTTACCTGTGAAGGTATCCGCGTCCCCTCGCGGGGCTCGCTGCGCTCGCCACGCTTCGGGCTCGGTGGCTCGCTGCGCTCGCCACACTATTATATTCTCAACTCCACGCCGACGTGGATAGTAGGGCATGAAAAGGTCGGAGGACGCATACCGCCGCCCCTCGCGGGGCTCGCTGCGCTCGCCACGCTTCGGGTTCACGTGGATAGTGGGGGTGGATTTGTATGTCATTCCATTTTGATTATTGATGTTTTTTTTATCTGTTTTGTGGAATTGCAGTTGCGGTTATCGGTGATTCAGAAAAATCATAATTTTGAATATTTTGGAAGCCAATTCCATCTTTGAGCAGAATAATGTAAGTTGTGCTTAAATTGTGCTTCTAAATAATTTGTTAATGTACCTAAAATGACTTTTTTTCACAGTGTACCAGCCCCACTATCCACGTGAACCCGAAGCGTGGCGAGCGGCGGCGGTACGCGTCCTCCGACCTTTTCATGCCCTACTATCCACGTCGGCGTGGAGTTGAGAATATAATAGTGTGGCGAGCGCAGCGAGCCACCGAGCCCGAAGCGTGGCGAGCGTACGCGGATACCTTCACAGGTAAGCGCGTCCCCTGGCGGGCTTCACAGGTGTCCACATCACCACGGACACCTGTGAAGCCCGCGAGAGGACGCGCTTACCTGTGAAGGTATCCGCGTCCCCTCGCGGGGCTCGCTGCGCTCGCCACGCTTCGGGCTCGGTGGCTCGCTGCGCTCGCCACACTATTATATTCTCAACTCCACGCCGACGTGGATAGTAGGGCATGAAAAGGTCGGAGGACGCGTACCGCCGCCCCTCGCGGGGCTCGCTGCGCTCGCCACGCTTCGGGTTCACGTGGATAGTGGGGGTGGATTTGTATGTCATTCCATTTTGATTATTGATGTTTTTTTTATCTGTTTTGTGGAATTGCAGTTGCGGTTATCGGTGATTCAGAAAAATCATAATTTTGAATATTTTGGAAGCCAATTCCATCTTTGAGCAGAATAATGTAAGTTGTGCTTAAATTGTGCTTCTAAATAATTTGTTAATGTACCTAAAATGACTTTTTTCCACAGTGTACCAGCCCCACTATCCACGTGAACCCGAAGCGTGGCGAGCGCAGCGAGCCCCGCGAGGGGCGGCGGTACGCGTCCTCCGACCTTTTCATGCCCTACTATCCACGTCGGCGTGGAGTTGAGAATATAATAGTGTGGCGAGCGCAGCGAGCCACCGAGCCCGAAGCGTGGCGAGCGTAGCGAGCCCCGCGAGGGGACGCGGATACCTTCACAGGTAAGCGCGTCCCCTGGCGGGCTTCACAGGTGTCCACATCACCACGGACACCTGTGAAGCCCGCGAGAGGACGCGCTTACCTGTGAAGGTATCCGCGTCCCCTCGCGGGGCTCGCTGCGCTCGCCACGCTTCGGGCTCGGTGGCTCGCTGCGCTCGCCACACTATTATATTCTCAACTCCACGCCGACGTGGATAGTAGGGCATGAAAAGGTCGGAGGACGCGTACCGCCGCCCCTCGCGGGGCTCGCTGCGCTCGCCACGCTTCGGGTTCACGTGGATAGTGGGGGTGGATTTGTATGTCATTCCATTTTGATTATTGATGTTTTTTTTATCTGTTTTGTGGAATTGCAGTTGCGGTTATCGGTGATTCAGAAAAATCATAATTTTGAATATTTTGGAAGCCAATTCCATCTTTGAGCAGAATAATGTAAGTTGTGCTTAAATTGTGCTTCTAAATAATTTGTTAATGTACCTAAAATGACTTTTTTTCACAGTGTACCAGCCCCACTATCCACGTGAACCCGAAGCGTGGCGAGCGCAGCGAGCCCCGCGAGGGGCGGCGGTACGCGTCCTCCGACCTTTTCATGCCCTACTATCCACGTCGGCGTGGAGTTGAGAATATAATAGTGTGGCGAGCGCAGCGAGCCACCGAGCCCGAAGCGTGGCGAGCGTAGCGAGCCCCGCGAGGGGACGCGGATACCTTCACAGGTAAGCGCGTCCCCTGGCGGGCTTCACAGGTGTCCACATCACCACGAACACCTGTGAAGCCTGCGAGAGGACGCGCTTACCTGTGAAGGTATCCGCGTCCCCTCGCGGGGCTCGCTGCGCTCGCCACGCTTCGGGCTCGGTGGCTCGCTGCGCTCGCCACACTATTATATTCTCAACTCCACGCCGACGTGGATAGTAGGGCATGAAAAGGTCGGAGGACGCGTTCCGCCGCCCCTCGCGGGGCTCGCTGCGCTCGCCACGCTTCGGGTTCACGTGGATAGTGGGGGTGGATTTGTATGTCATTCCATTTTGATTATTGATGTTTTTTTTATCTGTTTTGTGGAATTGCAGTTGCGGTTATCGGTGATTCAGAAAAATAATAATTTTGAATATTTTGGAAGCCAATTCCATCTTTGAGCAGAATAATGTAAGTTGTGCTTAAATTGTGCTTCTAAATAATTTGTTAATGTACCTAAAATGACTTTTTTCCACAGTGTACCAGCCCCACTATCCACGTGAACCCGAAGCGTGGCGAGCGCAGCGAGCCCCGCGAGGGGCGGCGGTACGCGTCCTCCGACCTTTTCATGCCCTACTATCCACGTCGGCATGGAGTTGAGAATATAATAGTGTGGCGAGCGCAGCGGTCCACCGAGCCCGAAGCGTGGCGAGCGCAGCGAGCCCCGCGAGGGGACGCGGATACCTTCACAGGTAAGCGCGTCCTCTCGCGGGCTTCACAGGTGTCCGTGGTGATGTGGACACCTGTGAAGCCCGCCAGGGGACGCGCTTACCTGTGAAGGTATCCGCGTCCCCTCGCGGGGCTCGCTGCGCTCGCCACGCTTCGGGTGCGTGTGTATGGTGGAGGGACACAAATATATAATTACTTCTGTTGTCAAATGTGGTGTAAATTGCATTTATTATATCATATGCTATCAATATCTCAGATAAATTTTTTTTTTTTTTTGCGGATTGTATTTCAGTTTGATTGTGTTTTTTTGGCCGTTTAAGGGAATTAGTTTAAAACTCTTTTTTTTTTTACACCTGCTACTGACTGAGGTAAACATTTTTATTTTTTTTGTAGTGTGTTAATGAATAACAGTGCAGTGCGTTCATTTTAATAGTGTAAACCTAATTTTTTTTTTTTTTTTACAGAATGGCCCGTGAGGTTGATAGAAACATCATGAAGAAGTTGATCGATCTCTACAAAGAGAATAGATGTCTGTGGCGAAAAGATCACATAGATTTTCACAACCAGGCAAAGAGGAATGAGGCCTTTGGGAAGATCTCGGCCTACGCTTTGAGACGTGTCCCTAATGCAAACGTCACGTGGGTCCGAAAGAAGTTCACTAATATGCGGACAGTGCTGGTGAAGGAGCACAATCGGGTCCAGCAGTCGCGATCTTCAGGAACTGACCCTGCAGATGTGTACCAGCCGAAGTTGTGGTACTACGACCGTATGCTCTTTATTGTGGAGGAGCAAGGAAGGAGGGAAGCAGAGGGAACTGCTACGGATGAAGACTCTTCATCCACTGCACAGGAGAGTGCTGACGTAGCAGTTCCCTCTGAGTCGTCGCAGCAGGGTGAGTCGTTGTCGGAGGTGGCGCCTCCTGTGGTGGCGAGCACCTCATCAGCTCCCCCCAGGAGGCGTAGAAGGAGACGGGCGACAAGACCTGCTGCTACCGGCCAGGAATATTGCTGCCCATACAAGGAGGAAGCAGTAAACAATCCCTCAGATGACTGCAAAATGTTCACGAATCATGTCTGCGCAGAAATGCGAAAGTGGAAAGGATCAACCCAACACCACTTTAAGCGTGTGCTGTATGGCCTGATGTTGCAGGCAGCAGAGGATGATATCTGTGCTGACTGCAACGGAACGTCATGCCGCAATGCGCACAGACAGCCACCATGCCCACACCCACATCACCCCCCCATGTTCAGTGCGCCGGTTGCTCCTCCGCCTGCCCCTTACTATGCGCCGGGACCCCCTATGCCACCTCCCACTGATCCCTCGACTTTGCCTGGTGCTGTGTACTCCGCATTGCGGAATGTGCAGCCCCCCACCCCAGGCGAAGAGCGTTATTCAAATTATTAATTCGGCTAATTTGACTTTTAATTTATAATTTGGCAGCAATGTTCTTGTTTCTCTTCCTTTCTGAGTACTCTACAATAATAAGTTTTTAGTCATGTACTACAATTTTGGTTGGTGAACGTTGCAGTGCGGTCTTCCTGAATTTTGCGATGGCTGTACTAGTTTTGCTCCTTCACTAACCACTGTTCTGCATATTTGTAACTTCTTTTGGATTCATGTGATTGTTTGCATTAGTGGGCACTGTTTTGGAGTGTGCCGTGATCTTCCCACGCCTCATTTCGATTTGCCTGGTTGTGATAGCCAGGCATCTATTCTCTTTGTACTGATCGATCAACTTCTTCTGAGTTTGTATTTTGTGTCTGAAAGAAATATTGTTAAAAAAGAAAAAAAAATATGAAAAAGAAAAATGACAAAAAATATAAATAAAATGACAGTTATATTGTTAAAAAATACAAAAAAGAAAAAAAAAAAGACAAAAAAAAAAAGAAAAAAACATAATATTTTTATTTATTTATTTTTTTGTATGTTGTTCTTCAATTTTTTTCCCGTAAAAAACAAAATAAAGGAAAAAAAAAAAAATGTAGTTCAATACGTTACAAAAAAGAAAACGTAAAAAAAAATCAACTTTTAAATAAAAGTGTTGAAATCTATTATCATGTGTCGTGTCATTTATTATTTAGGGTGTAAATGTGTGTTTAAATTTGAAGCAGTCATGTGAAACCATGAGATGGGTGCTTGCAATAGAAAATATTGCGTCGCTCGCATCAGGGCCATTGAATAATGACATTCAGTGCTCCCGATGGGAACGATAGTTCCGGTGTAGTTTTAAATAGTGTGTAAATTGTAAATGGGTGCTTGCAATAAAAAACATTGCGTCGCTCGCATCAGGGCCATTGAATAATGACATTCAGTGCTCCCGATGGGACCGATAGTTCAGGTGTAGTTTTAAATAGTGTGTACATTAAAAATGGGTGCTTGCAATAAAAAACATTTCGTCGCTCGCGTCAGGGGCATTGAATACTGACATTCAGTACTCCCGATGGGACCGATAGTTGAGGTGGAGTTAAAGATAGGGTGCAACTTGTAAATGTGGGTGTAAATGTGGGGTTGTATTGGAAGCAGCCATGTAAAACCATAAAATGGCTGCTTTCGATAAAAGAAAGCTCCCAATGGGACCGATAGTTGAGGTGGAGTTAAAAATAGGGTGCAACTTGTAAATGTGGGTGTAAATGTGGGGTTGTATTGGAAGCAGCCTGTAAATGTGGGTGTAAATGTGGGGTTGTATTGGAAGCAGCCATGTAAAACCATAAAATGGCTGCTTTTGATAAAAAAATCGCGTCGGTCGCGTCGGGGGCATTGAATACTGACATTTAGTGCTCCCGATGGGACCGATATATGTTAAAACACCCGATATCGGTGAATGCTTCAATTATCGCGTCGGTCGCGTCGGGGACAATAAATCCTGTCATTTAGTGCTCCCGATGGGACCGATATCTGGTAATCCACCCGATTTCAGGAAAATCTTCAATTATCGCGTCGGTCGTGTCGCGGTAATTGAAGCATGGTACACGATACACAAGATTGGAAAAAATCAAGAGAATCGCGTCCGTCGGGGGTGATCGCGGCCCTTAAAGTGCACTAAATAAGAGCCGCGACCAATCCCGATTGTGGCCGTGCTAGGAAACAAGTACCAAAAAAACATTGATGCCCATCTGCAGTTTGCTAAGATCACCTGGGACAATGTTTGATCATTTGTGGATTGCGAGAGGGGGGAGTTTTTACTCCCTTGGTCCAGCAGACAGGATTTTCATACATCTCTTGTCTATGTAGCGTCCTTAATGAGGCAAAGCAGAAAGCGCTACAGCGGCACGATTTCCTATGTCTTCCCCAGGATCCCTATGGCTACATGCATTTTCGAATACATTTCTCAATATATTCACCAAATTTTGTAACAGCTGCATGTAAGTCAATTTTATAACACAGCTCTCAGATGCGACAGGACTCCAGGAAAATGGCGTGTCAGTCATTTTCCCAATGATTTCCCTACATGTGCACCATGCCGGAAAAATGGCTGCTGCCTCATTTCCACAGTGATTTATCATAGCTGCTGCATCTTCCGTGGGACGATAGAGAGGTGAGTATTGAAGAACATGAATGCAGGGTGGGCATTGTGGGCCCTCAAAGACATGAGGAAAAATGAAGGCGTGGCATCATCTTCGGGGGATGTGGATGCCTCGAAACGCACTCTGGAATGCCAAGGTAACAGGCATTGTAAAAAAGGAAGTAGGGCTACAAAGATGCAATTCACTGTGAATCACGCCATCAGGAACACCCCCCAGACATCCCCCCCCCCCCCCCCGCGGTGGTGTGCGCCGGATCCCGATTCTGGGAGATTAGTCAGGTAGCAATGTCACCTCACACTTTGTGTGTTCCGCTTTGTGTGATCTACGTATATATTTGTAGCACAAAGTCACAGTACAGGTTATATTTGGGCTGTAAACACTAAACACCACACACGAGTGCCCTTGTATTCTCTAAATGCAAGTTATTAGACAATATCAGCCTCCAGAACTACATTGTTAGTTTACTGTAAAGCTAAAATCACAATGAGATGTCATAATTATATAACATGATAAAACATTCATAACATAACAGGAAAACAATATTATATACACAGGCAAATCTACCCCTGTTTTATGACATTTTTTATAAGAGTTTAATCGCTCATTTACATAGTAACATAGTAATTAAGGTTGGGAAAAAAAAAAACATTAGTCCATCAAAATCAACCTATGTAACGTGTAACTACTGACAGGAGTAAGTCATATCTATGATTCCCTTAGTGGCCAATAATGTATCCAGTTTTGATGTAAATTCAGTAACAGTAGTTGCTGTAATCACCCCACCGGCAATGAGTTCCAGAATGTTACTGCTCTAATGGTGAAGAATCCTCTTCTTAATTCAGTACGGAATTTATTCTCGAGCCTCAGTACATGCCCGCGTGCCCTAAGTATAGGCCTGTTAGTGACCAATTCCATATGATTCCCAATCCTGTATGTGAACATACTAATCATATCACCTCTCAGCCTCCGTTTCTCCAGTGAAGACACATTCAGCCTGGTATAACCTATCTTTGTATTCTAGTGATTGGAGACCTGTTACTAGCTTAGTCGCCCTTCTCTGTTCCTGTTCCAATTAATTTATGTCCTTTTTAAGGTGCGGTGCCCAGAACTGAACACAGTATTCCAAGTGTGGTCTCACCAATGCCTTGTATAGAGGCACTACCACATTGGCATCCCTTGAATCCATACCCCTATTAATGCATGCCAGTGTCCGGTTTGCTTTTGCTGCTGCACTTGAGCAGTGTGCACTATTACACAATGTATCATCTATGATGACCCCAAGTCCTTCTCTACAGCAGAATTCCTTATAATAACTCCTTCTGCCAAATTCCTATAATCACTCCTTCTGGCAAATTCCTTCTTAGATGGACAAAACCATGTGCACTGCAGGTGGGGCAGATGTTACTTGGGCAAAGAGAATTAGATTTGGGTGGGGTTTTATTTCAAAGTGAGATCTATATTACAATGTAAAAATAAAGCAGCCAGTATTTACCCTGCACAGAAAAAAAATAACTCACCCAAATCTAATTCTCTCTGCACATGTTACATCTGCCCCCCTGCAGTGCACATGGTTTTGTCCATCTAATACCCCTTTCACATCGCACTTTTAAAACGGTATATTGCCGTTTTTTTCCCTTTTTAAAACGTTTAAGGCTGCACTGTGAATGCACCACAGCCGATTTACCGTTTTAAGTTAACTGGCATTTCGAACCGTGTAAAAAGCAGAGTCCTACACGGTTCCTTGCCGTTTTTTGTGCAATGTGAATGTGTACAGTTTGTCTGAAACGGTATTTCAGGCAAACAACACAAGCACAAGCACTGATATCCTGTGTGATAACACTCACTCACTCGGCACTTACTTCCCAGTGATGAACTGACTCCTGGAGGGGGAGCAGATCGGCTGCACATAGTAGTTCTCCAGCTTTACTCCCTGCGCAGCTAATCTATCCAGTGTCGGGGTCCTGATCTCAGATCCGTGGTACCCAATGTCACGGTATCCCTGATCTTCAGCCAGTATGAATATAATGTGAGGCTGGTGCCCCACTCCCCGGACTTCATCCACATCTTCCATCAGATCTCCATACAAGGACTGCTGGTGTCCCAGACGCGGCTCACCTTTGTCCCAGCACAGGTATCCGTAGGTCACATAATGACAGGCAATGGTCACACTCTGCCTTGAAACGTGTTCAGAATGAAACGTTTCAACTGCAATGTGAATGACACTTAACCTGCATTTAAAACGGTAATCTGGCCACTATTAAGGCTCTGACCCGTTTTAATTACCGTTTTAAAATACCGTTTTTTAAAACGGGTCTGCGATGTGAAAGTGGTATAAGGAAGGTATGAACCAGAATAAGGCCCTAGATTTGCTATCTGCGGCTATTTTATTTCAGTCTCTAATTTAGCCATCTTGATTGTATTTTTACATTTATAATTACATTCTTTATATGCAGTGAATAATTTTGGTGTCAAGCAATTGCATTTTGCAGCAATAAAGTCTACATTCTGTCTACACAGAGCGGATGCAGCCATTTTGGTGCTTTCCAATACTTGAGATAATGCAGCCTATCAATTCACTCGATACTGCAATGTTACCAGTTATTTGCAAACTGATTGGCTGCATCCTCATGTACACTGATTTATGGGTAGATAATACAGATGCCAGATAATCATTTTGGGGGAGATTCTCTAAGAATCTCCGCCCTCCTTCGCCGCCCATCGCATATTTAATTATCGCATATGTTGTAACATTTTCGGGTTGGTTCCTTTCAGAATCACAGTTGGCCCGAGTTTTCCATAGTGTGTCGTGGGATAAAGTTGACAAGGAGAACCAGCTTGGTCGCATGGCGAGTCCTTTCGTGCAGCCCCCCCCCCCCCCCCCCTTGGATAATTTGATTATTTCTCTGGTGGGGGTGATGCCGAAGAAGGCGCTCAGGAAGTTTAGACTAATACAGTATTTGACTTATCCATCAGGGTCCTCTGTGAACGATGCCATTCCACCGAGCATGTTCGGTGGTGTATCAGTCTTTTTACGATGCTCTGGCCATGGTGCAGTCATTTGGCCCTGGGGCTCTCATGGCTAAGTTGAGTTGGCTTTTCGCTTGCTTCCGCTTCAACCTGATGCTTTTCGGTTCATGGGCTTTCACACAGGAGACGAATATCTAATTGAAAATGTTTGCCAATGGGCTGTTCGGTCTCCTGTGCCTTTTTTGAGAAGTTCAGTACCTTTTTGCATTGCTTTGTGGAGCATCCGATGGCGAGTTAATCACTCATTACCTGAATTATTTCCTCTGCATTGCACCGGCTGGTTTTGACCGCTGTTTTTGGTGAATAGATCATATTTATATCTAGCTACATGGTAAAGAGAACTTATTTAGGCTGCAATAAGAAAACTATAGAATACATGATAGACAGAAGGGGATCATGACAGATCTCGAGAATATGCACGATTTCGGGAGAGGAAATGCCTACTTTTGACCACTTGATGGAAACTTAAAGAAAATCCCCAGCAGTAGCTCGAAAACTCTACCACCAGGTCCACTTAGACCGCTTACGGGTCCTGTATGGACTTTGGGCCCTCACTCTGTGCCAAAGGGTTTGGCCTGGAGATAATGGTCTATAAACCACTAGAGAAGAAGAACCGCCCGACACGGAAGCTTTTACTCTGTGACCTATAATGTTCCTTTGTAATCTAATTTTAAGGAAATGTTTGAGCGTTAAACATTTTCCCACAGTGCCGGGACAATATCCTCGCCCTCTGCCAAAAACGGCTTTCACACCGATCTCTCGCGTAGTGTTTCAAGGTAGGCTTCTGGAGAAGAGAAAAAACCCTTCACTCTCTGCCAGTTCCCTCCTACTGATGCTTATCATGTGTAAGGGAACCAGCTAATGTACAAGATCTGGAGGAGACCATCGCACAGTGCACCTTGAGCTGGCAGGAGGCTGTGTTTTAAGGGAAACAAGCAGTAAAATGTTAATCCTAATTCCTCTACAAATACCAGATGTAATTGTTTAAAGTGACATCCTCAGCTACTAGGTTAAAGGTGAAATTAGCTTTTTGTCACACAGTGTTAATGATGGTAAGTTCCATCTCATTGAAACTACTGTACAGGATAGTTTTGCCAACGATCCCCCCATCCCACAGAAATGTATAGATGTATATATACGACCCAAATGCAGTATAGGTTCTTTATATCCTCATAGGCATACAGTAACGGGTACGGCTGCCCCTTACCTCCTCCTAAATTGAAAATGAAGTTTTTAGTGGTTTCTTAAAATGCTAAATAAACCCATTATATTATTTAACTGGCCTTTGGCATCTAACATAGTGGTGGAGACAGGGGGGGGGGGGGGGTCTGCGGTACAGTTCAAAATTCAAATAAGGGATCTATACCAGATGCAACTAACTGCCATTCCAGACTGACTCGCTGGTAGTTGGTGTGGATCCCGTATTTGAATTTCTAACTGTGCTACAGCCCCACTTCTAGAGCCGCCACCGATCTCACCTGATCCGGTCTGTCCCAGCTCCTATCGGCCATGTTACAGGCTGAGTTTGACACATGACAGACAGACTACATTTGTATGGTCATTTATCCCTCTCCACTGTATCACTCTCCAAGGCTTGGTACATCTGCCCCAAAAAATGTAATCCCACTTTGTTCATCTTTAGATGCTACTGTACCATCTGACAGACATGGAATCTACACCACACCCCATATGAGGTACCGTTTCCCCCTCACTGTAAGCGATTGGGCATCTGAGTGTGTATACCATCTCCCTGTACACCTGCCTGCAGAGCCGGATTAACAATGGGGCTGATGGAGCTACAGCTCCAGGCCCACTCTCTAAATAGGCCCATTTTATAGCTGAGGGTCAGGGCTTTCCAACAAGCCTGGCCCCCCGTTGCTAGCCCCCCGGGAACCGGAGATACTGCCAGGCAAAGCTGGAACGTTTTCCCCATAGGATAACATGAGACCTGCTTATTCCGACCCCCACCTGGTTCCACGGCATCACAGAAGCTTGAGGTTGAACTCAGTCTAACTCAAATTGCTGGGCCTTCAATCTGATATCAGGTTGGTCCATATGGGTTCATTGGTTCTAGAGATATTGCGGGTAAACCGATTTTTTCATGTTTGAAATGTCATTTTATGGCTGTTCATGTTGTTTGAGGACAGATTTCTCTGGAACCAAATGGCCCAGTTTCACAGGACCAAAATCATTTGAAAATCATTTGAAGCCCACATGTAAATGGGTCAGTTGGTTCCGAAGATAATGCTGGTTAACTACCCCTAAAGTTTAAAAGGGGGGGGGGGGTAGTTTTCTCTCCTCACACCAGAAAATGCAGGAACTAGGCTGGTGTAATAGGGGCCAGCCCGGGTAACTCCCTGCATTTTCTGGTGTGAAAGGGGTATTATTTCAAATAGCCGGGACCTGCATTGCTCTGAATACAGCGGGGCAGCCCCCTGCTCTCTGCCCGGCTGTCAATGGCTGTCATTTCTGCCCGGCGGCGGCTGTCCCCCAGTTACCGCAAGCATGTATTCCCCCTTGGCAATGAGCATGCAATCCCACATGGCAATGAGCATGTAACCCCTGGCAATTAGCATATAGGTAAACAGCACTTATGTAGCATAATTTTAATAGGCATTATGGTGTTTGGCATAATACTTAATGGACATTATGGTGTGTGGCTTAACATGTAATGGGCATTATGGTGTAATTTTTAATGTGCACCTTTGGCGCGCAATGCCCGTTTATGAAGCATATTGTGCATTATTGCTTAATCTGGTTGGTATAGTGTGTATTTTGGCACAATCCATGTGGCAAAATTTTGCCTTAATATGTGTGGCATAACGTGAATTTTGGCTCAGTCGGTGTTAATTTTTGCTCATTCCATGTGGCATAATGTCTAAGAGGCAAGTACAATATAAAGGGGTTACTCTTTTGTTGCTTGATTTGTATAAGGGGTATATGGGGTCCGGTATGATATGCTGGTGGTCAGTACCCCGGCGGTCAAAATACCGACGCCGGAATCCCGACCTCCGCAATGCCGACAAGGGGGGCTGTGGATCGCTCCTCCTTGTGGGGGACACCCATAAAGGGACAAAGTGAATTGCAGTGGTCCGGATTCTGGCATCGGTATTTTGACCGCTGGGATTCCGACCACCGGCATGTTGACCGCATCCCGGTATATGGTGTGGTAAACTTAGGTGACCACATAAAAGATGCTGAAATGTTGTCTATCAAGTTTTGTCTTTCAGTATTCTTTTTATGACTGGAGTGCCGGCTCACCCCGCAAGTATTTTAGGATTTTAGGACATCGGGGTCCTGCGGGTGCACCTTTTGGAGGGCACCCGCCAATATATCTTCCTACATTTTTCCTATGCCAGCCCCCTGCTTTTTCCAGGCATATATAATTAGTTGAAAGTATTTACACAAATAGAGACCCATGAGCTGACCACCCAACCAGAACACTGGTCAAGCCCCCCACATTATTAAGTGCTGGTCACAACCCCTGTTATTACGCATAATAGGCCCTTGATAATTTTCAGCTCCAGGCCCATTTAGACCTTAATCTGGCTCTGCCTGCCTGCCATGGGAAACCACATGATTTTTTTGGGTAGTCACCGGGAGAATAATAAGGGGGATCTGCGGTCACAGAGGAGCGGATGGGACCTAGTGATGCAATTCTATGGTATTTGCGTCATTTGTTCAAATATGTATGAATATCAGCATTTTATTTAGAGGGGCGGGGCTTGATGGCGCAATAAATCCCTCCCTATTTCCGCCTACCTGGATGTTTTTTTCCGGGCTTCTCCCAGAGAGGAAATTTCAGTAGTAGGTAACTACGGTGTCTGCTACTCAGTCACCTCTCACAAATGCTCAATACCTTTCCAATAGATTTCGGAGATGGCTCCTTTGTGTGTCCACACCATGGGATGTTTGCAGTGCTGGGGCCCCAGGTATTAGTGGATGTGTTACATTACTAGAGAATGAAAAAGAATTCTCTCCTGTTTACTGTGAATTAGTCGCCTGATACAATGCAGCAAGGCCAGGGGCTCAGAAGCGGACAGACAGGTGTAACTAGAGATTACTACCGGCACAACGATTAGCATTTCTCCTTTGCAAGCACTGACTTTCCCTACGGTCGAAGGCGAAGCATGGGACCGCACATCGCCGACGCCCGAAGCTATACACACAGAGTGACCAGTGCTCCATTTCTAAGTGATGTAGTGAGACCACTTAGAAATGGGGTGAAAATCGCCCCATGTGTATGGCTCTTAGCAGTTCACATTTTCCACACCACCTAACTGGTGCATTTTCAAACGTGTTGCAGTCATTCCTAACCGACACATTCTACAGATCCACAGGTGGCCAGGAAAACATGGACTGCTGGTAGATCTCGAGGACCGGTTTGGCAACCCCTTGTAACGATCCGGCGAATGAAACAGACTTTCTTACCAGCTAAATGTCTGTGCAGACTGTGCCTGCGTCTCAATCCAGGATACATCTGGCGTCCTGTGTACAGTAAGGGGCCGGCTGTTCTCCAATTACCCCTGTGTCCTCCCAGCATGGTTGAGCCTGCGGCTGTGCAGCATGTCTCCTCTCTCACGCTGGGTTATAGTCCTCAGGACTCTGCAATCTCCCAGTCCCATACCTCCCAACTTTGGAATCTCTGCCGGCGGGACGCTGCTGCTGCGCGCCGAAGGCGCGCCGGAATTTTCGGGAGGCGTGACCTAATTTGGGGGCGTGGCCTATACTCGCGGCTCCCCGCGAGGCCACGCCCCCATTTTGCCGCTGTGGGGGCATGACCCAGAGGCTCTCTGAGTCTCTAGCCATGCCCCCAGCCCCCTGGCTGCGGGTAAAGATGCGCACAGCGTTTATTCCCCGCTGTTTAGCACCTGACGGGGGGACTCCCAACAGCCCCCCCACACCGCGGGACACTGCCGCCCGGGGGTGGGACATCGGGACAGGCCCTGACAATCGGGACTGTCCCGATAAAATCGGGACTGTTGGGAGGTATGCAGTCCACCGCCATTGCTCCCGGCCACAAGCATGGTGTGTCTTTCCCGCCATAGCCTGACATAAGGCTGCCATGTTTTTCCCAGTCACATGTTATTCTGAGCCAATCCTGTGTGGTCTGGTTCCCTGTAATAATTGCCCAGCCAATCCCGGCTTCTCAGTGGGTATATGTATGCTGGGCAATCCAAACCACATTGCTAGAGCTTCAATTGTCAATTGTCTCCTGTTGGTACAGTTGTGTCTGTCTGCTGCAGTGTGCTTACTTCCAGGTATTCCAGCTCCTGTGATCCTGTGTCCAGTATACCCACCTCAGCAGTTCCTGGCCTAGCTCCAGTTGATGTTCCAGTCATTGTTTCAAGTCATAGTTGCCAACTTTTTTTGCTGCCCTCTCAGGGAGACAGCAGCCAGCTCACTGTAGCAGAGGGGGTGGGGTCATCGCTGGGAGGGGAAAAGGGGCGTTCTGGGGGTGGAGTCACAGATGGCTGCACTATTGGGGTGTGTCTAGTGTGATCGCCCCATTTTAGCCCCGTCCCCCCGCAGTGCAAAGCCTGTATTTCAGGGACCCTCCCGGCCATTCCGGGAGGCAAGGCAACCCTGTTTCAAGTCGATGTTCTAATCATCCTTCCAGTCCAAGTCGATGTTCTAACCATCGTTCCTGTCCAAGTCGATGTTCTAACCATTGTTCAAACCATCAGTATTTCCCAGCAACCCCGAGTAATGTATTGCCTCTGTTTGGGTATTGGCTTATTGCTATTCAAGCACTGCACCCTAAACATCTGCCTTAATCACATCCATCGTGTACCATTCCTGTCATAGTGCATACGTTATTCTCTGCTGTTGTACAATCTTCCTTGTCCATCTACCTCAATAACCCTGATTTTTACCACTGCCTATTTCCTGCCTCTGGGTGCACTACGGTGCTTCTTATGTACAAGGGCCTACTCAAGCCTCCCCGATTCATACATCGGTCCGAACCTACGCCTGAGACCTTCGTCACGTTGACTCAGACCCCAGGCGTGACACCCCTGCCTTAAAGGCTTACATGAACAAAGTTAGTCCCAGTCAATAGCCACAAGAGGGAGCCAGGCCTCATTATTACGCAGCCTGACAAAACGCAAAGCAAATGTATCAAGTTGTTGCAGCCGTAGCTGTCAACACGTCTGGTGCACACTTGTAGCCTCTGCTAGTATAGCAGGTACAAACTATACACTTCCAATTTGACCCAATATGACTGCATTGAACTGTGTCTTTGTGATTCAGGGGCTTTCCTAATGGTAAAGTGAGATACGTTCAAAATGCATAAGGAGTCGCAGAAAAGTATTTACATCTGTCCTCTTACAACTGACACAATACGCACTCAGCCTCAGCCGCTAAGCATGTATTATGTGGCAGGCTGCATCATAGTTGTCTACCCTGCTACATCCTGCAGGAGGCTCTTGTTTAAGTCACAAATCATCTGCTGTCCTGGATTGCACTACTAATCTCCCGGATTCTTCAGATTCTGCCAGTGGTGCCACTAAGGAGTTTCTTTGCAAGGACAGTGATTTGCTGTAGCTGCTCTGGAGGTCCTGCTGACAACTTTTAAGTAGGGATGGCCATCGACCATTGCAGTGGTGTAACTATTAATTATGCACTAACAAACCCCCTCCCCCATAGTGTTTACAAACCCCCCTTTGCGGCCGGTACCTCCTGCCGCGACTGTCTTGCGGGTCCTGGCTCTCCCGGCTCCTGCTGCTTATAAAAAAAGTGACAGACCGTTTTTAAGTTTGCTGTCTTTCGTATGGGGGCAGCCATTTTCCGAATGTCACTTTTTTATAAGCAACAGGAGCCGGGAGAGCCGGACCCGCAAGACAGAATCGCAGACGAAACCCTGACAGGAGAGATAGGCAGAAGCAAAGTAAACATTTCTTTAATTAGAGTATCAGGTGTCCATAAAGATTTGGCTAATTCTACGAGGGTCGGTCAGTAACGCCTATTTTTGTGGGGTTTAATTTACAAGAAAACAAAATTAAATTTCCATAGCAGAATAACCACAACATTCACAATTAATTTGTATTTTTTTTATATATAATCTCCGTCTTTTTCCACAGTTTTTGTTCACCTTGAAACAAGAGCATGTAATCCAGTGCGGTAAAATCGTGGTCCTTCTTCCGGAGCCATTGACGCATGGAATGTTGAAGGGTCCCATCATCTTAAAAGTGATGCCCAAGATGAGCTTCCTTTAGAGGCCCGAACAGAAGGAAATATGATGGTGCTAGGTAGGGGCTGTATTCAGTGCCAGATTAAGCCTTCGGGGGGCCCGGGGCACTTGAGACAGGGGGGCCCCCTTGCACTTGTCATTACTGGCCGCAAACTGCACGGGAGAATATTACACTGTCAAAACACAGAGTAAAGGCAGTATAATATACATACCACATGAAAAGCCTGTATTTGTCCCTCTGCACCTTACTCTGTAGAATACCTCACAGTCCCAGTGCTGCCTCTGATTAAAAACCTTCCCATGACTAGGCTGCTGCTGCTGTTCTCCATGGGCCTGAGAAGCATGTAATGAGCTCCACCAATCAGAGCTCAGCACAAACGTCTCAGCCTCTGCCCTCTGGTGCAAAGTGTCATGGGACTTAGTCAACTCCCAGTAATGCATTGCACACTTGTGCAGTCAGTGTGCCTTGGCTCCCGATGCTCAGCACCATTAATCATTGTCACATTGGCAGATAGGTGAAGCTGCAGCACTACCCCACTCCCATGCATAAAACCTTTTGCTAAAAAAAAAATACATGCCAACCACAGGGGGCCCCTAGCTAGAGGGGGGCCCAGGGGTACTGACCCCTTGTGCCTCCATTATAATCCGGCCCTGGCTGTATTTTCACAATCTCGCAAGTGGTGTGATGACTGGTGTGTTGACTATCATTGTCATGCAAAATAAAAACATCCGCCATAGATTTTGATGGGCCAACTCGCCGAAGATGTGCTTTAAGCTTCATGAGGGTATTGGACAGAATTTATTGTGCACATCTGCTCCAAAAAAAATCACCCAGAATCACACCCTCTGCAGCCCAAAAGACTGTCGGCATAACTTTCCCTGCCGATAGCTCAGTTTCTACGTTTTTCTTCATCGGCGATGTTCTGTGATGCCGTTCTATTGACTGTCTTGTGCTCAGGTTCAAAAATATGAACCCACGTCCCGTCTTCAGTCAAAAATGTTGCCAAGAACTCCTCCTCCACATTGAAGTGCTGAAACAGATTGAAGGCTATTGTTTTCCTTGCCTCTTTATTCTGGTCGGACAAACTTTGCCGAAGCCCAGTTTTTTAATAATGTCCAACACACTGCCTTTACCGATGGAGAGCATTCGACTCAAGTGATCTGTTGTGACCCAGTGGTAAACACAAATTATCTCGTCGACTCGCTGGTTGCAGTCGTCAGGGCCGCCACTAGAAATTTTTGGGCCTGGGACTGACCTACAGTCCAGGCCCCCAGCAGCACAGCGCCATACCTCTGCCCCCCCCCCCCGCACACGCGCCCCCCCGCATGACATGACAGCACCCCACCTCCCCCTACCCTGTCCCCATTACTTACCATCACCCACGTCACATTGTCCTCCGGCTCCTTCAGTGTCTACAGTGACAGTCAGGTCCGGCGCGCACACTGCAAAGTGCAGCCTGCAGAGCGCCGAGCCCCTCTGTGTCCTAGGCTTGGCGCTCTGCAGGCTGCACTGTGTATTGTATCACAGCGAAAATATACAAGAACCCCCATATTGTCGACATATGTGCAGCAAAAACATATAGGGAAATACTATAATCAGCTATTTTGGGGGATAAATCAAATTCATCGCCAGGACGACGGAATCATTTTATCTATTAATCCATATTTTATGTTATATGCATTTTCTTAGAATGCACCAATGAATCTAGAAAGCGTTATTTCTAAGAAATGACAAATAACAAAAGTAACGGATTAACAAAACTGGGGGGGAAATGGGACTCTTAACACATTTGTTAAATATTAATGAATAGACATCATAAGATTGCAAAATGTAGCTCACAAAATAATAGTAGTTAAATAAAGTTAGTTACCTAATGGAAAATAGTATATAGCGCTGATGTTTAGGAATAATTCATAATAATTAGGGATGTGCACCGGACACTTTTCGGGTTTTGGGTTCTGATTACCTTCAGGTTTTGGGTTCTAATGGGTTTTGCCAAAACACCCCCTAAACATTTTTTGTGTTTGGATTTTTTGGGTTTTGGGTTCTGATTTTTTTTTCAAAAAGCATAATAAACTGCTAAAATCGCATAATTATTTTTTTTTGCTCCTATGCTATATTGACCTCAATAACATTAATTTCCACTCATTTCCAATCTATTCTGAACACCTCACACCTCACAATATTGTTTTTAAGCCAAAAGGTTGCACCGAGGTAGCAGGATAACTATGATAAGCGACACAAGTGGGCGGCACAAACACTAGACTGATACGGCACACTTAGCATCACCCCTGGACTGATACGGCACACTTAGCATCACCCCTGGACTGATAAGGCATCACCCCTCGACTGATATGGCACACTTAGCAGCACCCCTGGACTAATACAGCACACTTAATAGCACCCCTGGACTGATATGGCACACTTAGCATCACCCCTGGACTAATATAGCACACTTGGCAGCACACCATGAATTATACGGCAGACATGGCTCACCCCAGGAATTATTTGGCAGACTCAGAGGGACCCGGTGGGAACAACAGGAGGGGTGACGGAGGGGGGGACCCCTAAAGGTAGTGTGCCAGTGGTGCTCCGATGGAGGCACCACTGGCGCGCACCTACTACATAGTGGTATGGCCGGAAATATTCCGGAAGAGCCCGCTGCGGCAGCGCAGCTGAGCCCGGAAAATTTCCGGGCATACCACTTAAGTGGTTAATGGTATATACAAATTTATAAATACATTGATGGGCAGATCTTAATTTGCCATTTGCCACCTGGCAGTTTGCTATCGGCATTGATACCAAAGCAAACAGTGGGGAGGTAATAGGGCATATTCATCTCTGTGCCAAGTATAATGTACGCCATGACAAGCTTTTTGTCTCCTAGGCATGTGCCATTCTAGCCTCTAATTGGCGAGCTTATAAGGAAGTGGCGGGGCTGCTGCCAGACCCATTGTGGTCAGTGCTCAGATCTGGGCATTAGGCTGTAGCGCTGGCTTTCCTGCTGATGAAATCAGTGCGAGCTGCTTGGGTTTCTATGGAGAGCGGTGGGGCCTATGTTTAAAATCAGTCCAGTGAATACAATAACTACGATTTATCTGAGGGCATTTCTAACAGAATTATAACAAGCTTAAAAAAAGAATATCTGCCCACTATAACACTACGCCCACTATAACACTACGCCCACTATAACACTACGCCCACTATAACACTACGGCCACTATAACACTACGCCCACTATAACACTACGCCCACTATAACACTACGCCCACTATAACACTACGCCCACTATAACACTACGGCCACTATAACACTACGCCCACTATAACACTATGCCCACTATAACACCATGGCCACTATAACACCATGGCCACTATAACACCATGACCACTATAACACTATGGCCACTATAACACTATGACCACTATAACACTATAACACTATGCCCACTATAACACTATGGCCACTATAACACTATGCCCACTATAACACCATGGCCACTATAACACCATGGCCACTATAACACCATGGCCACTATAACACCATGACCACTATAACACCATGACCACTATAACACTATGACCACTATAACACTATGACCACTATAACACTATAACACTATGCCCATTATAACACTATGCCCACTATAACACTATGGCCACTATAACACTATGCCCACTATAACACTGTGACCACTATAACACTATGCCCACTATAACACTACGCCCACTATAACACTATGCCCACTATAACACTACGCCCACTATAACACTACGCCCACTATAACACTATGACCACTATAACACTATGACCACTATAACACTATAACACTATGACCACTATAACACTATGGCCACTATGACCACTATAACACTATGGCCACTATAACAAATCAGTGCGAGCTGCTTGGGTTTCTATGGAGAGCGGTGGGGCCTATGTTTAAAATCAGTCCAGTGAATACAATAACTACGATTTATCTGAGGGCATTTCTAACAGAATTATAACAAGCTTAAAAAAAGAATATCTGCCCACTATAACACTACGCCCACTATAACACTACGCCCACTATAACACTACGCCCACTATAACACTACGCCCACTATAACACTACGGCCACTATAACACTACGCCCACTATAACACTACGCCCACTATAACACTACGCCCACTATAACACTACGCCCACTATAACACTACGGCCACTATAACACTACGCCCACTATAACACTATGCCCACTATAACACCATGGCCACTATAACACCATGGCCACTATAACACCATGACCACTATAACACTATGGCCACTATAACACTATGACCACTATAACACTATAACACTATGCCCACTATAACACTATGGCCACTATAACACTATGCCCACTATAACACCATGGCCACTATAACACCATGGCCACTATAACACCATGGCCACTATAACACCATGACCACTATAACACCATGACCACTATAACACTATGACCACTATAACACTATGACCACTATAACACTATAACACTATGCCCATTATAACACTATGCCCACTATAACACTATGGCCACTATAACACTATGCCCACTATAACACTGTGACCACTATAACACTATGCCCACTATAACACTACGCCCACTATAACACTATGCCCACTATAACACTACGCCCACTATAACACTACGCCCACTATAACACTATGACCACTATAACACTATGACCACTATAACACTATAACACTATGACCACTATAACACTATGGCCACTATGACCACTATAACACTATGGCCACTATAACACTATGGCCACTATAACACTATGACCACTATAACACTATGCCCACTATAACACTATGCCCACTATAACACTATGACCACTATAACACTATGCCCACTATAACACTATGCCCACTATAACACTATGGCCACTATAACACTACGGCCACTATAACACTATGGCCACTATAACACTATGACCACTATAACACTATGCCCACTATAACACTATAACACTACGGCCACTATTACACTACGCCCACTATAACACTACGCCCACTATAACACTACGCCCACTATAACACTACGCCCACTATAACACTATGCCCACTATAACACTATGCCCACTATAACACTTTGCCCACTATAACACTATGCCCACTATAACACTATGCCCACTATAACACTACGCCCACTATAACACTACGCCCACTATAACACTACGCCCACTATAACACTATGTCCACTATAACACTATGCCCACTATAACACTATGGCCACTATAACACTATGATCACTATAACACTATGCCCACTATAACACTATGCCCACTATAACACTATGACCACTATAACACTATGACCACTATAACACTATGCCCACTATAACACTATGCCCACTATAACACTATGTCCACTATAACACTATGGCCACTATAACACTATGGCCACTATAACACTATGACCACTATAACACTATGCCCACTATAACACTATGCCCACTATAACACTATGACCACTATAACACTATGCCCACTATAACACTATGCCCACTATAACACTATGGCCACTATAACACTACGGCCACTATAACACTACGGCCACTATAACACTATGACCACTATAACACTATGCCCACTATAACACTATAACACTATGCCCACTATAACACTACGGCCACTATTACACTACGCCCACTATAACACTACGCCCACTATAACACTACGCCCACTATAACACTATGCCCACTATAACACTATGCCCACTATAACACTACGCCCACTATAACACTACGCCCACTATAACACTATGCCCACTATAACACTTTGCCCACTATAACACTATGCCCACTATAACACTATGCCCACTATAACACTACGCCCACTATAACACTACGCCCACTATAACACTACGCCCACTATAACACTATGTCCACTATAACACTATGCCCACTATAACACTATGGCCACTATAACACTATGATCACTATAACACTATGGCCACTATAACACTATGGGCACTATAACACTATGACCACTATAACACTATGACCACTATAACACTATGCCCACTATAACACTATGGCCACTATAACACTATGACCACTATAACACTATGACCACTATAACACTATGACCACTATAACACTATGACCACTATAACACTATGGGCACTATAACACTATGACCACTATAACACTATGCCCACTATAACACTATGCCCACTATAACACTATGCCCACTATAACACTATGACCACTATAACACTATGACCACTATAACACTATGGTCACTATAACACTATGACCACTATAACACTATGACCACTATAACACTATGGCCACTATAACACTATGGCCACTATAACACTATGGCCACTATAACACTATGCCCACTATAACACTATGCCCACTATAACACTATGGGCACTATAACACTATGACCACTATAACACTATGGCCACTATAACACTATGGCCACTATAACACTATGCCCACTATAACACTATGATCACTATAACACTATGGCCACTATAACACTATGCCCACTATAACACTATGGCCACTATAACACTATGACCACTATAACACTATAACACTATGCCCACTATAACACTATGCCCACTATAACACTATGCCCACTATAACACTACGCCCACTATAACACTACGCCCACTATAACACTATGGCCACTATAACACTATGGCCACTATAACACTATGACCACTATAACACTATGCCCACTATAACACTATGCCCACTATAACACTATGACCACTATAACACTTTGACCACTATAACACTATGACCACTATAACACTATGCCCACTATAACACTATGACCACTATAACACTATGACCACTATAACACTATGCCCACTATAACACTGTGACCACTATAACACTGTGACCACTATAACACTATGCCCACTATAACACTATGACCACTATAACACTATGACCACTATAACACTATGACCACTATAACACTATGCCCACTATAACACTATGGCCACTATAACACTACGGCCACCATAACACTATGCCCACTATAACACTATGGCCACTATAACACTATGGCCACTATAACACTATGACCACTATAACACTATGCCCACTATAACACTATGGCCACTATAACACTATGGCCACTATAACACTATGCCCACTATAACACTATGACCACTATAACACTATGACCACTATAACACTATGGCCACTATAACACTATGGCCACTATAACACTATGACCACTATAACACTATGCCCACTATAACACTATGCCCACTATAACACTATGACCACTATAACACTATGACCACTATAACACTATGGGCACTATAACACTATGACCACTATAACACCATGACCACTATAACACTATGCCCACTATAACACTATGGCCACGATAACACTATAACACTATAACACTATGACCACTATAACACTATGGCCACTATAACACTATGACCACTATAACACTATGCCCACTATAACACTATGCCCACTATAACACTATGACCACTATAACACTATGGCCACTATAACACTATGGCCACTATAACACTATGGCCACTATAACACTATGGCCACTATAACACTATGACCACTATAACACTATGACCACTATAACACTACGACCACTATAACACTATGGCCACTATAACACTATGACCACTATAACACTATGCCCACTATAACACTATGACATAGACCCTTAGGGCCCCTCTTTATCCTATTAGTGTTCATCCAATGAGTGTGAAGGAGACTTTCTTAAATACACCTTTGGAGTCATTACTTCAGCACCGCCGCTATGTGATGTTCACCTATCTGCACTATTAATGGCAACGATGGAACACTGTACAAAAGGTGACTCTACCAAAAATTATGTTTATTTGGGGTGGATTACATAAAATTGAAATAAAGGTATAAAGGGTTAAAGTTAAGACTGTACGCAATGGGTGATGTCCACGTAATGGAACATTTATCAGTAGATTGCAAATGTGCTGCTGCCGCAATGCACATTCAGCAAGGTGCCGCTATTTGTGCATCAGGCACAGTATGACATCATTATCCCTTCAGACCCAGCATGACATCACAACCACTAGCTCCTAAGGTACAATAAAACATCACTACCACTAACTCATCAGGCCCAGCATGACTTCACTACTACTTCTCCATCAGGCCCAGTATGACATCATTACCACTACCTCATTAATTAGGTCCAGCATGACTTCACTACTACTACCCCTTCAGGCCCAGCATGACATCGCTACCACTACCACATTAGGCCCACCATGACATCACAACCACTATCCTATCAGGCCAAGCATGACATCACTACCAATAGTTCTTCAGGCCCAGCATGCCATCGCTACCACTACTTCATCAGGCGCAGCATGACATCAAAACCACTACATATTCAAGCCCAGCATGACATCACTACCACTAGCCCATCAGGCACAGTATGACATCATTACCACTACCTTATTAAGTCCAGCATGACATCACAACCACCACCCCACCAGGCCCAGCATAACATCACTACCACTACCCTATCACGCCCAGCATGAAATCACTACCACTAGCCCATCAGGCCCAGCATGACATCACTACCACTAGCCCATCAGGCCCAGCATGACATCACAACCACTACAAATTCAAGCCCAGCATGACATCACTACCACTAGCCCATCAGGCACAGTATGACATCATTACCCCTACCTTATTAAGTCCAGCATGACATCACAACCACCACCCCACCAGGCCCAGCATAACATCACTACCACTACCCTATCACGCCCAGCATGACATCACTACCACTAGCCCATCAGGCCCAGCATGACATCACTACCACTATCCCATCAGGCCCAGCATGACATCACTACCACTAGCCCATCAGGCCCAGCATGACATCACTACCACTAGCCCATCAGGCCCAGCATGACATCACAACCACTAGCCCTGGCCAACCAACACTAAGACCAAGTATGACAACTCGTCATCTTCCCTTATATGGCAACTGGCAGCAGGGAACTGAAAGAGAGAATATACAACTTTTTTTTAGTATATTATTCATATCTTTATTTCCTCAGATATATGTTAATGTCAAGTAATGTCTTTATTGACTCATAGCTAAAACAAGCCCAAAGTATCACTTGGTGAACACTATAAAACTTTAAAAAAGGACCCTATAAAAAGTTCACAAGGATGGGATTATAGACTGAACTAGTGCAAATTCTGCTACAACGCCAGCTATATATATAAAATGGACTTTTCACTGTATGTTACATCCCTCTTTTTTAAATAAAGATGCGCTAAAAAAAGAAACCCCAGAAAAACTTTGCCGCTACAACTCTTGTATTTAGGCCAAGCCGCCTCACACAGTTACTTTTTTGGCGCTACCAACAAGCTGTCAACATTCTCTCAGCTCCCAGCTTTTGTACTTTTGTCTTCTGTGCCCGCACGAGCCCTGCAGCTGGTGTTCGAAGCCGCTGGAGCAGCCTGTGATCAATCGTCTGTGAAATTCTCCCTGAACAGCCATGTATTCCTCATTTCTCATCCCTAATGACCGCCGGGATCCCGGCCTATTCACTGGCAGCAGAACTTTACAAGGCCTGTGTGTTGGCGCACACTGGGGCTACAAGAACAGCGAGACTAATGGCTTAAAAAGCAACTGTGCATGATGAAAATGACTGCACGCATGGGGTCTATCGCATAGGCTTCCCCTTGACACCCCCGGATAAAGCTCATTTGATTATTTTAATACCAATGCAATGGTGACAATGAGAGAACAGTTGTTAAATATAACAGTCCAGTAGCGCGGTGTATTTACATGCGGCGCCTCACTCCAGCTTTTAGCATCACCCCCCCCCCCCCAACGCACCCTACACTTGTGGACACAGTAACGCAGGATAATAATATTATAGGATACGGTCGCTAGCATGAAGGGGTTGGAAATGTTGACACAAGCATTCGGTGGACAATGAGAGGGTCAACAGTCAAAAGATCGACATAGTTTTTTTAAAAAAAAATTAAAAAACAGGCAGTATTTCATACCCTACCATCCACTAGGACATGGAGGACATTTATGGTCACTTCTGTGATATTTGCACCAACCTATATTTGATGATGTAAATTATTATATTTTTGGCATCGTTACACATACTGTATGTCCAACATGGCTTCCTCCTCCTCACTGCCTGCATGACAGACCCGATAACTTTGCTGTTATTTATCTCTAGTCATTAAACTTCAAAAAGTGATAAAATGGAGAGTGATAAACATCCAGCCAATCAGCTCCTACCTGTCATTTTTCAAACCCAGCCTGTAAAATGACAGTTAGGGGCTCATTGGCTGGTTGTTTATCACTCTCCATTTTATCGCTTTTTGAAGCTTGATACATCTGGCCCTAAGTCTGGAGGCGATAGAAATGTGTCGCGCTCTGTGCCACCTCCGCTCCGGAGCACGAACCCCACAAACAGGAGGATGTTCTACTCTCCCTCAGGTGCCCGCTGTGTAACATGGGAGCTTATAACTTCAGTATCCTGAGTTTTCGCTCCTATCCCTGACGCAGAGTGAAGGTGACACATGAATGATATCAGGTGAACACTTAACAAATACATTGGTGATAGGCACGAAAAAGTCTGTTGATTTAACTTTCGTTTCCTCCTGCCCTCTAAATATCTTGCAGTGCACCATGGGAGTTTGCGCACAATCCAGATGTGTGTGTATTTCTTCATGGCATTCAGCTAATACGTTTGAAAGGAGAAGTCAATTAAGGAGAGCTTCCAGCATGTAAGCAGAACCAATTTGTATTCATTTATGTTACCTTTATTAGGTAAGTTGTGATCATTTATTAAGTCACACACTAATATTACCCTTACGCTTATTTTGTAATTCAGCATTACATCAGAGCTTACCTGATGTAATCTTTCTTTGAATTTTTTTTTTTTCAGATTTTGTTTCTTTGATACATAATATGCCCTAAAGTCATAAACTATTAATTATATGTTATAGATATTATATAGGGCCTACACATCGTTCTCGTGTATGCTGATTCTGGTTGATTTGCAAATGCAAACTCCTTTAATGGACAAAACCATGCTTCACTGCAGATGGGGTAGATGTAACATGTGCAGAGAGAGTTAGATTTGTGCAGTGTAAATTTGCAGCTGCCAGTATTTGCCCTGCACCGATACAAAGTAACTCAACCAAATGTAACTCTCTCTGCACATGTTACATCTGCCCCACCTGCAGTGCAGCATTGTTTTGTCCGTTAAAGAAGGAATTTGCTTTTGCAAATCACCCCCCATGGACACTGGCGGTTACATTTGCAATATCAAGGTCACAAGAGAACTCAGGTCTCCAACAGACGTTTCCGGAGCCTGCAGTGATGAACCGATTTACCACCTCCGGGGCTTTATACACTGTCAAGGATTAAACTGAGTCCCCCTTATATCCCACATGGCCGTAGCACAATAGGAGACCATTATGAAAGCTGTCACCAGCCAATGGGTGGTATTGGCCATAGGTCTAACACAGATACTGACATTATTCTACTCATTCTAGAACACATTGGATTGGCTGATAAAACTGTTTTTCTGTTATCTCGGTGCTGGAACTTATGCTGCCCATGTATATGTGCGATATCGCATCTGATTGCATCAAGTGGTGCCCAGTGCAGCACCCAATGTCGCATGCCATCCTGCGATGGACATCGGGTGCTGGAGGGGTGGTGTGTTGGCTGTGTAGGCGGGACCGGAGCTGGGGACCATAGCGGTGGAGCTTTCAGGCGGCGGGACTTCTCAGCGGCAGCAGTTGACTGAAACACTGGGACGGCCCTATGATTGGCTAAAAGAACTATCTCTGATCTGCTGCTGTCATTCATTTATCAGCCAGATGTGGCCGAAATCGAATGATTGCATTTGATATCTCACAAATGTATGGGCAGCATAATACCAGAAGGATCTGACCAGTCAGCACATTAGGTTGTCTGTAATCTGTCAGATACGGAGGAGATTAAAGTGCTTTGGAAGGTGACATGAAGACGTTCAGTACTCAGAGTCATTTATTAATGTCAGTTTCCCGGCTGTTACTGTTTGCTTTATTTGTAAATGAAATGTGTGAGGATAAACCAGAAAACACAAACACTTGTCAATGCCAGCGGTGAGGGGGGTGACGGAGGACCGCCCGCGTCAGAACACGCAGGCGAGGGAGGAGGTCATTAACAATGCGTGGGAGCATGCATCGTAAACGATATTCAGTGGGGTATGGGTCATTGGGACAGAACATTTATTTATTATTATTATTATTATTATTATCATTATTACCAGTTTCTTATACAGGTCGAGTATCCCGTATCCGAATATCCGTTATCCGAATTATTCCGAAATACGGACATTCCAGAAAGTGAAAAAATTTTTTTTGTTTTGCTAAAAACTCACTGGGGACATATGTAACAGCATCACTGGGGACATGATATGTAACTGGCACTATATATGTGCAAGACAATGATTGCTTGGCATTCAAATTCAGTGCTGAGATAGTACACACATTTTGTTTCACGTTTTGAAACCTTGTTTTTTGAACAATTAAAATATGTTTGTGTGTATTTTATGTGGTAATAAAATATATTTGTGTGTATATTATGTGTTTATACAGCATAAATGCAAGATACTTCAAAATACATCATTGAAATATTAAAATATTCCGAAATACGGAATAATCCGTTATCCAAAATTCTCCTGGTCCCGAGCATTTTGGATACGGGATACTCAACCTGTATAGTGCACACATATTCCGCAGAACATTTGAACACTCATATCAGTCCCTGCCCCAGTGGAGCTTACAATCTATATATACCTCTATATACCACACGTACACGCATACACAACCATTGGGAAGGTTGACAGTCAAAAGGTGATTTTCAGCAATACCTGTTTTGGTCACTTGTTCCGACCTTGCTCCTCCTCTCCCCGCCTCCCCCCTCCTCCCCAGGTCCTTACGACGAAGGGGAACTATCCGCAACCATGGAAGGACGGGTGGGCAGCCACAGAGTGGTCGAGCCACCTGGATCACTACCGCGAGCTACCAGTAGCTCGTGAGTGACGGGTTGGTGACCACTGGTCTATTACATGATACAAGTATAAATGTTTTGTTAACAATAAGACACTTCGTTCTAATTAAAAATAAATTTTAAAATGTCTTTTTTTCTGCTTCCATGTGAAGGCATTGAGAAGTAATAAGACCGACATTGTACACGATACAACATATGACAACTGAAGGCTGCTTGCACTGAATCCTGAATGTACGGTTCACGTCATATCCGGTGAATAAGATCGGCAAACCCGGAGAGTCACCATATCGTCTCACGTCTACCAAACTGATCCAGAACGCACATGGAAACGTGTACATAGTATTGGGGTATTTCACGTCAGCTCCCTGGATGAACTCTCCTGCTGATCGCACTTATTAGGTCTGAAATGGAGTCAGGAATCTTGGTATTTTTATTGGTGATAATTATCCTATCAAGGTTTATTTTATGGTCCTGTCTCAGCAATTACATAGACTATAAACTTTCCAAAAGATTCCCCAAATGTGATTGAAACGGCTGTAGTGCGTACGAACGCGCAACGTGTATGTGGGAGGAGCATCTCTGCCGGGCACAAGATAATGACGGGATCTATCTATTACATTGTATCACCATTACACAGTACAGGTCGAGTATCCCATATCCGAATATCCGTTATCCGAATTATTCCGAAAACCATACATTCCAGAAAGTGGAAAAAACTTTTTTTTTGCTAAAAACTCACTCGGGACATTTCATCAGCACTACTGATGATATGATATGTAACTGGCACTACTGATGATATGATATGTAACTGGCACTACTGGGGACATTTGTGACAGCACTACTGATGGTATGATATGTAACTGGCACTAATGGGGACATTTGTAACAGCACTACTGATGGTATGATATGTAACTGGCACTACTGGGGACATTTGTAACAGCACTACTGATGGTATGATATGTAACTGGCACTACTGATGATATGATATGTAACTGGCACTACTGGGGACATTTGTGACAGCACTACTGATGGTATGATATGTAACTGGCACTACTGGGGACATTTGTAACAGCACTACTGATGGTATGATATGTAACTGGCACTACTGGGGACATTTGTAACAGCACTACTGATGGTATGATATGTAACTGGCACTACTGGGGACATTTGTAACAGCACTACTGATGATATGATATGTAACTGGCACTACTGGGGACATTTGTAACAGCACTACTGATGATATGATATGTAACTGGCACTACTGGGGACATTTGTAACAGCACTACTGATGATATGATATGATATGTAACTGGCACTGCTGGGGACATTTGTAACAGCACTACTGATGATATGATATGTAACTGGCACTATTATATGTACAAGAAAATGATTGCTTGTCATTTAAATTCAATATCTGAGATAGTACACAAATTTTGTTTCATGTTTTGAAACCTTGTTTTTTGAACAAATAAAATATATTTGTGTGTATTTTATGTGTTTATACAGCATACATGCAAGATACTTCAAAATACATCATTGAAATATTAAAATATTCCGAAATACGGAATAATCTGTTATCCAAAATTCTCCTGGTCCCGAGCATTTTGGATAAGGGATACTCAACATGTATATTTAAGATACTCTGTAGCTCCGAAATCATAGGCAAAACATCCATAAAATGTTGTCTGAAATCTAGATATTACAAATAAATAAATAAATTGGTTTTCTGCTGAAAGTCTTGTTATAGCTCTTTATCTTTAGCTTATCTATGTTAGCTGGTAGGTTACCTTCTGCCAGTGGTGTAACTATATATGTAGGCCCCATAGCAAAAGTTTTAAGGGCCCCTATTTACCACCAAATGGTAAAAAACTAGAGAGACGAAGATTCAGGGGAAATGTGAGGAAGAATTACTTCACAGAAAGAGTAGTAGATAAGTGGAATAGCCTCCCATCAGAGGTGGTAGAGGCAAATACAGTAGCACAATTTAAACATGCTTGGGATAGGCATATTGATATCCTTACAAAAAAATAAGGCTCAAAAAGGGTTTGAGGTAACATGTTTAAAGACGGGGAAGACTAGATGGGCCAAGTGGTTCTTATCTGCCGTCACAGTCTATGTTTCTATGTAAAAGGGTGTGTAGCACATGTAATGTTGACTGGGAAGCTGGCCCCTATCGATTGAAATACATTTTATTAGTGATATGTCATGAATACATAGAATAAGCGCCGCAGGAAAACCTACGTATGAAAAATATCAATACATGTGTACATTTAGCATATTACATAGACAACAAGCTGGCCCCTATCATTCATGGGCCCCATAGCAGCTGGACTCACTTCACCTATGGTAGTTACGCTCTTGTATGTGTATATATATATATATATATATATATATATATATATATGTGTAAAAATAAAATAAATGAAGTGCACCAGTCAGCAGAAAATATAAACATTTACTTATTATAAGCTGACATACATGTGAGTTATTGAATGAAAGTTTGCCATAGGAAATCTCAAGGCGGTGCTGTGGGACATGTACAGATTGGAGCAGCCTGGAGAAATACTGTCACCTAACTGAACCCTCAAAGCAGCACATCAGGACGCCGGTCCATCCTCCCCCCACGCCGAATTACCCGGCAATCAGAGCCGCGGCATCACAGCCGCGAATACAAGCATCCCGCTCAGAAGTGCAGCAGCCCCCGCCGCCAACCTCCGGGATCGGAGCACGCGGCAAAGGTAACATCAGCCGCTTAGTAGGGACAGTCAGGCAAGGACTCTCCACCACTCCAAGGGAGTGTAAACATTTTTATTCTAATCCTTTACTTTTCAGGTCACACTGAATTTTGCACACTACACTCGTAATTATCATACTCTAACTATAATCACAAAGGCCCCTATTCTAGTTCATTCTTTCTGACAAAATCCTTCTTAGATGGACAAAACCATGGCCCTTATTCTGATTGAAGCGGTAACGGCCGCTTGCGGCCGTTCCGCCGATGTTTTCGGTCTGCGCATGTGCAGAGGGCACTCTGCGCATGTGCAGGCGAAATCGCCGCACAAGTTTTTTGACCGCCGCAAAGGGGGTGGATAGGGGCGTGAGGGGCTACTAAGCCTCATTTACATATGCATACGCCCCGCGTTTCATGGGCGTTCCCATGCAAACGCGGGGCGTATGCATGGTAATGAGGCTGTGACGCGTGGGTACAGGGCGGGCATCTGACATCGCCGGATGTCAGCTGCCCGCCCCCATACAAGATTTCACACGGACAAGTGTCCGTGTGGTCTTGTGTTGCGGGACCTGGTGGAGCGTGCGGCCCTGCATTCGATGTTCGGCGACCATCGAATGCAGGGGCTGCTCCCACCATGGAGGAGGCGTATCCCCGTACACATTCATGCGGATGGCCACATGTCCGCGTACGGACGGCCGTGGCGATCCGTATGGAAGGCGGGGATTCGCCTGGTGCGGTCAGAGCCGCATATGCGGCTCCGGCCGCACCGATCAGAATAAGGGCCCATGTGCACTGCAGGTGGGGCAGATGTAACTTGTGCAGAGAGAATTAGATTTGGGTGGGGTTTTACTTCAAAGTGAGATCTATATTGCAGTGTAAAAATAAAGCAGACAGTATTTACCCTGCACAGAAACAAAATAACTCACCCAAATCTAATTCTCTCTGCACATTTTACATCTGCCCCCCTGCAGTGCACATGGTTTTGTCCATCTAAGAAGGATTTTGTCAGAAAGTGCGAACTAGAATAAGGCCCATAGTTTGGTTATTTCCTTGAACCTACTCTCATTCATATTCAGTTATTATTTATTTTTAATATTTATTTATTTATCTTTATTTATTTTTCACTTTTTTTCATTTTTATTTTTATTTATTTATTTTTTATTTTAATTTTATTTAGTTTTATTGTACCCTCTCCTGCCCGGACCAGTCATACTACACTACCCCGTTCACCAATCCTAGCGCTCCTAGCACCGAACCCCTGAATAATACTTTTATTGGAGCAGCTTATCAAACTCAGAGCGCGGTCAAAAAACAAAAAACCACATGTACAGATGTAGCAGCCGCTCAGGCGATGATCAGTCACCGGCGGAACATGGAACCGACAGCCACCAGCCAGGGACCTCTACAGGATCGATACGGACCAGCACAGACGTCACCACGTTGAGACCACAGTCGCCATGTCCAACGCATTTCGCCACAGACACGGACACCCCCCGACAACCATGTGAACCGTAGCCATTTCGACCTTTTTTGTGTGTCAACCTAAGCCATGTCGACCGCCAGTGGTCGACTCAAAGCATGTCAACCCAATATTAGTCATACCCTTTTTAAGAGGCTGGCATCCTCTCTGTCAACTCTGCATAGTTTTGTGTGTAGAACAATGGCAGCGATCAAACAGGGATCTGGCACTGTCAGTGTGTGTGAGAATTCTCTTCAATCCACCGGTGTTTGTGAAGTAGGAGAGAGCAGCGATATAACAGTGTCCAGTACACAACCGTCACTTCCTAGAGGAATGGGACGTACAGATAAGGTTTGGGTAAACCTGTGCACGATACACAGAATATTGACATATAGGGCATCGTAGGGACATGAACTGTTGTTACACAATGAAAACTCCAGCTGCCTATGAAAAGATACAATGGCGTACAGTATTTATAGAGCTAAAAGGTCTAATTGGCAAGGCTGACATAACTAATGGCACCGCCGCTGGAATGACTACAATGTATCTGACTCACACTCAAGTTATCCAGATAACACAGAAGCAAAAAGGAACAATGTCATGAAAAGTTTGGCTCAAACTAGCCCCAACTGGTATAAAATACTTAGGTGTATTACTCTATACTAGGGAAGTACGGATGGTGTAATGGTTATAGCATTACTGCCTCACAGCGCTGAGGTCATGGGTTCTATCCCCACCATGTGTTATATATACGGGCAGTACGGACGGTGTAATGGTTATAGCATTACTGCCTCACAGCACTGAGGTCCTGGGTTCTATTCCCACCATGTGTTATATATACGGGGCAGTACGGATGGTGTAATGGTTATAATACTGCCTCACAGCACTGAGGTCATGGGTTCTATCCCCGTACGGGGCAGTACGGAAGGTGTAATGGTTACATTACTGCCTCACAGCACTGAGGTCATGGGTTCTATCCCCACCATGTGTTATATATACAGGGCAGTACGGACGGTGTAATGGTTATATTACTGCCTCACAGCACTGAGATCATGGGTTCTATCCCCACCACGTGTTATATATACGGGGCAGTATGGATGGTGTAATGGTTACATTACTGCCTCACAGCACTGAGATCATGGGTTCTATCCCCACCACGTGTTATATATACGGGCAGTACAGACGGTGTAATGGTTAGCATTACTGCCTCACAGCACTGAGATCATGGGTTCTATCCCCACCATGTGTTATATATACGGGGCAGTACGGACGGTTTAATGGTTATATTACTGCCTCACAGCACTGAGGTCATGGGTTCTATCCCCGTACGGGGCAGTACGGATGGTGTAATGGTTAGCATTACTGCCTCACAGCACTGAGGTCATGGGTTCTATCCCCACCATGTGTTATATATACGGGGCAGTACGGACGGTGTAATGGTTAGCATTACTGCCTCACAGCACTGAGGTCATGGGTTCTATCCCCACCACGTGTTATATATACGGGCAGTACAGATGGTGTAATGGTTAGCATTACTGCCTCACAGCACTGAGGTCATGGGTTCTATCCCCACCACGTGTTATATATACGGGCAGTACAGATGGTGTAATGGTTAGCATTACTGCCTCACAGCACTGAGATCATGGGTTCTATCCCCACCAGGTGTTATATATACGGGGCAGTACGGACGGTTTAATGGTTATATTACTGCCTCACAGCACTGAGGTCATGGGTTCTATCCCCGTACGGGGCAGTACGGATGGTGTAATGGTTAGCATTACTGCCTCACAGCACTGAGGTCATGGGTTCTATCCCCACCATGTGTTATATATACGGGGCAGTACGGACGGTGTAATGGTTAGCATTACTGCCTCACAGCACTGAGGTCATGGGTTCTATCCCCACCACGTGTTATATATACGGGCAGTACAGATGGTGTAATGGTTAGCATTACTGCCTCACAGCACTGAGGTCATGGGTTCTATTCCCACCACGTGTTATATATACGGGCAGTACAGATGGTGTAATGGTTAGCATTACTGCCTCACAGCACTGAGATCATGGGTTCTATCCCCACCAGGTGTTATATATACGGGGCAGTACGGACGGTGTAATGGTTATATTACTGCCTCACAGCACTGAGGTCATGGGTTCTATCCCCGTACGGGGCAGTACGGATGGTGTAATGGTTAGCATTACTGCCTCACAGCACTGAGGTCATGGATTCTATCCCCACCCTGTGTTATATATACGGGACAGTACGGATGGTGTAATGGTTATATTACTGCCTCACAGCACTGAGGTCATGGGTTCTATCCCCGTACGGGGCAGTACGGATGGTGTAATGGTTAGCATTACTGCCTCACAGCACTGAGGTCATGGGTTCTATCCCCACCCTGTGTTATATATACGGGGCAGTACGGACGGTGTAATGGTTATATTACTGCCTCACAGCACTGAGGTCATGGGTTCTATCCCCACCATGTGTTATATATACGGGGCAGTACGGATGGTGTAATGGTTAGCATTACTGCCTCACAGCACTGAGGTCATGGGGTCTATCCCCACCATGTGTTATATATACGGGGCAGTATGGATGGTGTAATGGTTACATTACTGCCTCACAGCACTGAGGTCATGGGTTCTATCCCCACCATGTGTTATATATACGGGGCAGTACGGATGGTTTAATGGTTAGCATTACTGCCTCACAGCATTGAGGTAATGGGTTATATTCCCACCATGTGTTATATATACGGGGCAGTACGGATGGTGTAATGGTTAGCATTACAGCCTCACAGCGCTGAGGCCATGGGTTCTATTCCCACATGTGTTATATATAAGGGGCAGTACGGACGGTGTAATGGTTAGTATTACTGCCTCACAGCACTGAGGTCATGGGTTCTATCCCCACCATGTGTTATATATACGGGCCAGTACGGATGGTGTAATGGTTAGCATTACAGCCTCACAGCGCTGAGGCCATGGGTTCTATTCCCACATGTGTTATATATAAGGGGCAGTACGGATGGTGTAATGGTTAGCATTACTGCCTCACAGCACTGAGGTCATGGGTTCTATCCCCACCATGTGATATATATACGGGGCAGTACGGATGGTGTAATGGTTAGCATTACTGCCTCACAGCGCTGAGGTCATGGGTTCTATTCCCACATGTGTTATATATACGGGGCAGTACGGACGGTGTAATGGTTAATATTACTGCCTCACAGCACTGAGGTCATGGGTTCTATCCCCACCATGTGTTATATATACGGGGCAGTACGGATGGTGTAATGGTTATAGTATTACAGCCTCACAGCGCTGAGGTCATGGGTTCTATTCCCACCATGTGTTATATATACGGGGCAGTACGGATGGTGTAATGATTAGCATTGCTGCCTCACAGCGCTGAGGTCATGGGTTCTATCCCCACCATGTGTTATATATACGGGCAGTACGGGTAATGTAATGGTTATAGCATTACTGCCTCACAGCACTGAGGTCATGGGTTCTATTCCTACCATGTGTTATATATATACGGGGCAGTACGGATGGTGTAATGGTTACATTACTGCCTCACAGCGCTGAGGTCATGGGTTCTATCCCCACCATGTGTTATATATATATGGGGCAGTACGGATGGTGTAATGGTTAGCATTACTGCCTCACAGCACTGAGGTCATGGGTTCTATCCCCACCATGTGTTATATATATATGGGGCAGTACGGATGGTGTAATGGTTAGCATTACTGCCTCACAGCACTGAGGTCATGGGTTCTATTCCTACCATGGCTCTAACTGTGCAGAGTTTGTATATTCTCCCCGTACTTGCGTGGGTTTCCTCAGGGTCCTCCGGTTTCCGCCCACACTCCAAAAATATACTGGTAGGTTATTTGGCTCATAACAAAAGTAACCCTGGAATGTCTGTGTGCGCGTGTACATGTGGTAGAGAATATAGATTGTAAGCTCCACTGGGGCAGGAACTGATGTGACTTCAACTATACTCTGTACAGTGCTGCGGAATATGTGTGCACTACAGTATATAAGAAACTGGTAATAAATAATAATAATGTTTATATTTATTCTCACATAATGCAACTGTCCTATGGATGATCTGATGTGTAATGATACTGTCATGTTGGGTGGTCCTATATCCATGACTTGGTCATCTAGGGATGGACCATGGCTATGTATGAGGATTGCTGAGGTCGGGCACCCTGCTAAATGCTAAAAATCTTGAGCCTTAAGGGTCCTGATTTTTTTAGGGAGTCCCCCCGCACCCCCCAGAAGAAAAGTCGTATCTCCCACATCCTATGTGCACCTCAATGAAGCAGGCAGGATTGAAGGATAATCATGGGCATTCACGTGTGTTTCGTGACATTTTAGCCCTGCCCCCTCCACCAGACCCACAAATCTCTGCATTTTTCATGAACTGGGGGCGGGGCTTGATGGTGTCAGCGGTCTGGCCCTGCCCCCCAAAGTTCCTGCAGGTCGCCTCTCTGAACTTCTCCCACAGTGGAAAATAGTGGGCAATGTATTTGCTTGCTAGAATTGGTATTCTGCAAGAGTGGATACACCCAACCACCATAAACTTAAAATTTTCAGATTTCCTGTGGATTGAGTGGACAAAGAGAACATACTGTAGGAATGCTAAATTACAAATGTATTAACTTCAACGCAATCTCAGAATTACCACAGTATGCGACTTACAAAATGGCAGAATTTGTGGGTGGTGAGCCCAGGTGCAAAAGTAGAATTTGAGCCCCCCCTTCTTCCCCCCAACCCAAGTTCATAATATGCAACATGGCAGTGGGTGACAGGGAGAGGCAGAGGTTGACAGGGAGAGGTTGGGAGAGGCAGAGTGTGAAGTGGAGAGGTATGCGAACGCAGGGAGAGGCAGAGTATGACGGAAAGGCAAGGGGAGGCAGAGGGTGACAGGGAGAGGCAGAGGGAGACAGGGAGAGGCAGGGTATGGCAGGGGGAGGCAGAGTGTGACAGGGAGAATTAGGGGGAGGCAGAGTGTGACAGGGAGAGGCTGAGGGACACCAAGTGTAAGAGGGTGAGGCAGGGAGAGGCAGAGTGTGACAGGGGAAGGCAGGGAGAGGCAGAGTATGACAGGGAGAGGCAGGGAGAGGCAGAGTATGACAGGGAGAGGCAGAGTATGACAGGGAGAGGCAGGGGGAGGCAGAGTATGACAGAGAGAGGCAGAGTATGACAGGGAGAGGCAGGGGGAGGCAGAGTATGACAGGGAGAGGCAGGGGGAGGCAGAGTATGACAGGGAGAGGCAGAGTATGACAGGGAGAGGCAGGGGCAGGCAGAGTATGACAGGGAGAGGCAGGGGGAGGCAGAATATGACAGGGAGAGGGTGACAGGGGCAGCAGTGGGGCCTTTAGTGCTCCGTGGCCCCAGTGCACTGCACCTGCTTCACCCAATGGTAGTTCCACCTCTGGACACATCCAATAGTTTGAAACCTGAAGTGTCTCGGATGATCCTCCTATTATGTTTTCTGATGGGGCACTAAGCACCTTCCTATTTCTCTTTCATGTTAATTTGTGTAAATAATCTGCACTTGTATTCATGAATCGTATAATTACTGATAAGGAATAGTACACAAGTCTTATGTTACATATATGCAGTTACAGTGGCGGATTCACGGGGGGCCACCTGGGCACGTGCCCCCCCTGTCATTTATTTTGTAGCTGAGGACCAGGGCTTTCTAACGAGCCCAGCCCCGTGTCTCTAGCCCCCCGGGAACCAGAGATATCGCCTGGCAAACCTGTAACGGTTTTTCCCCATAGGATAATATCCAAATCGTTCAATCGGTTCCAGAGATATTGCGGGTAAACCGATTTTTTTATTTTTGAAATGTAATTTCATGGCTGCTCATGTTCTTTGAGGGCAGATTACTCTGGACCCAAACATTCCAGTTTCACTGGACCAAAATCATTCAAAGCTCACTCAAAAGTTCTTAAATATAACACGTTTCTCATGTAAATGGGTCAGTTGGTTCCGAAGATATAGCTGGTTAAATGAGATAACTCACCAGAAAATGCATGGACTAGGCTGGTGTAAAAGGGGTCAACCTGGGAATGCATTTTCTGGTGTGAAAGGGGTATTATTTCAAATAGCCGGGACCTGCAGTGCTCTGAATACAGCCAGGCTCTGCCACTGTCAGTGGCTATCACTTCTGCCTGGCGGCGGCTGTCCCCCATTTACCACAAGCATGTATTCCCCCTTGGCAATGAGCATGTAATCCCACATGGCAACGAGCATGGAACCTCTGGCAATGAGCATGGGACCCTTGGCAATGAGCATGTAGAGAAGCAGCACTTATGTAGCATCATTTTTAATAGGCATTATGGTGTTTTACATAACACATAATTGACATAATGGCGTGTAACTTAACGTGTAATGGACATTATGGTGTAAGGGCGAGATGTACTAAAGGGAAAATGCGGTAAAACCCCCGTTTTACCGCATTTTCCTATGTACTAAAACCCGTTCGCCACGTCACCGCAGGGCAGGGTATCGCCACCTTTGGGTGGCGATACCCTATAGAAGCCTATGGGCTTCTTTTCGCCACCCGCCGCGTCGCCGCAACCCCGCCGCCTCGCCGACCCCCCCTTTCCCCCCTCCCTTGGGCTTACCTTCTTGCAGGTCCTCCTGGACCCCGGAAGGTAAGCCCTTCCTCCCCCTAGCAACGCAGCCGGTCGTCCTTCCGGCTGCAGGGGGAGGAGGAAGCGCCGGGGACAGCTTGCTTAGCTGTCCCCGGCGTGAAAGCTGCAGAAGCCGGCTGGGAGGTGACGGAGCCCCCCCGCAGACCACAGTACAGGTATCGCGGGGGGGCTCCGTCACCGCATCGCGATGCCAGCCGCATATGTTAGTACATATGCGGCGGCATCGCGGCGGGGGGGGCGCGAAGGGCGGCGATGTATTTTAATACATCCCGCCCTAAATGTTTAATGCGAGCCTTTGGTGGACAATGTCCCTGTTTATGAAGTGTATTGTGAATTTTGGCTTAATCTGTGTGGCATTATGTGAATTCTGGCTCAATCCATGTGGCATTATGTGAATTTTGGCTCAATCCATGTGGCATTATGGGAATTTTGGCTCAATCCGTGTGGCATTATGGGAATTTTTTCCCAATCCGTATGGCATTATGTGAATTTTGGCTCAATCTGTGTGGCATTACTGTATGTGAATTTTGGCTCAATCCATGTGGCATTATGTGAATTTTGGCTCAATCCGTATGGCATTTTATGCATTTAGCTCAATCCGTGTGGCATTATGTGAATTTTGACACAATCCATGTGGCATTATGTGAATTTTGTCTCAATCCGTATGGCATTTTATGCATTTAGCTCAATCCGTGTGGCATTATGTGAATTTTGACACAATCCATTTGGCATTATGTGAATTTTGGCTCAATCCGTGTGGCATTATTTGAATTTTGGCTCAATCCATGTGGCATTATGTCAATTTTGGCTCATTCCATTTGGCATCATGTGTAAGGGGCAAGTATAATGGGGTCTAGTATTTTGTTGCATAATGTGCAGAAGTTGTATATGGTGTTGACACGCCCCCTGTTGAGTGGCCACACACCCTTTTCCGGAGCGCGCACAACTACATCCTTCACTTTTGTCGCCATGATGGGCCTGCGTACTTTAAATGCCAGGGCCTATTTTTAATTCCATTCCTACCCTCTCCTGCCGCTCTCTTAGCATGTACACTGCCACCACTAACACCGCCCCTCCCCCACCCAAACCCTTTTTTATCATGGTGCCCCCCCTGTCATTTTATCCTGGATCCGCCCCTGTGCAGTTATATTGTATATCTCCTATAACGAATTGCTTTTTTGACTTCTACTTTTGTCATCTTGTCTACATTATCAGTGGCGTAACTATACATTTTGCTCCCCCCTGCCAAAAAGTTTGTGGTGCCCCCCCCCCCCCCCCCCGAGCTCCTCCAGCGTGTGAAGTGATGAGGTCACATGCATAACGGAGAAGCTGAAGCAGGAGAGAGGCAGAGAGACCAGCAGACACTGCTGCTTCCCCGCCCGCCCATCCTGTACACAGTAGCCAATAGCCGGCTCTGAGTACAGTCAATTGAATCAGTGAGGTGATTTGTCGTTTCTGTCATGGCCGACTCGCCTCCGGTGCTCAGCCAGCGGGCAGCAGCATGTTAGTGCGTCGAGCGGGTGCCGGCGCCCACACAGATACCGCTGCCACTTGCTCCCCGCCACTGTACATAATGCATGCCTTTGGAAACATGCTATAGATCATAGGTAGCCAACTCTAGTCCTCGAGAGCTACCAACAGTTAACGTTTTCTAGGTCTCCTCACAGAATCACAAGTGAAGTAATTAGATCCACCTGTGGATCAATTAAAATGTGTCTGTCAGTAATGAATGCACCTGTGTACCTGCAAAAAACGTGAACTGTTGGTAGCTCTTGGGACTGGAGTTGGCTACTCCTTCTATAGATTGTTTATTGGGTATTACATTGCAATATGAAAGTGGGTTGTGTTTGACCCACTCGCATACGCCTCGCTACTCGTTGCTTTCGCTTCAATTAAAAACAATGTCATGTTGTCGGACATTGAAAAAAATTTTGAACATTCTTCCATAACTAAATTGTTAATATGTTCTCTCTAGATCAGCGGTTCTCAAACTCGGTCTTCAGGACCCCACACAGTTCACGTTTTCCAGGTCACTGACACATTCACTTTTGATTCTGTGAGGAGACCTACAAAACATGCACTGTGTTGGGTGCTGAGGACCAAGTTTGAGAACCTGTGCCCTAGATAGATGGACATTCCCATGGATGTTGACCATAAGCAGGACAGATTTAACTTTGTCCGTTTCATTGGTGACCTCACGCATTTTACCATTATTAGCACCCATTTGTCAGATCCTCTGTAACTCGTTCCTTTGGATTAGCTCATAATTATAGGTTTGCAAACTAGATGTTAGAAGACCAGTAGATCCAATCTCTAATTATGCAACAGGTATTTGCATTCTAGGATGGAAAAGAATGTGCTAGCCGTAATTTTCTATCTGAACCGACTCGTTCTTCCTGCATTTGGACATTCACAAACCCAACTTCTTGCTGACAATTACAGTTATTTTTTTTTTTTAGGAAACAAGAAATAATGAGGCCAAAATCTTAGGGACTGCCCTAATTGCTGCCTAAAGTCAATTAGTTTGTTTTAGCTTTCTAAAGGAATAAATAAGTATGTAGCTAAATTAAAATACTTAATGAGCACTATTGCTCATTTCGGCACGTCCGAGCAATATCTTTCATTATATCGCCAAGTGTGTATGCCCCCAACGACGAACAATGCGCACGCCCACTGGTCATTAAGCACCTCCTCTGCCATCTGTGCAAGTACATTTTGTAGAATGATCCCCCCCCCCCCCTGCTTCCCAACCCTATGGAGGCCTGAGCCAGTGACATTATTGAGGTGAACTGTATTGCGCAGGGATTATAAAAGAAGTTTAAAAAAAGCGAGTAAAAAAATCTCAATAGGATTGATGGGTCTCTGGCACTTTGGGGCTGATTCAGACCTGGAGAATTCGTCCCCGTCCCAGATGGTAGGGGTCTGCACACGTGCGATAATCTGCATCTGCATGTGCAAACTCCCGGAACACGCGCCTTAGGCAAATTTTTAATTTGCTGGGGCTGCTCGCTGCTTGTGGGAAAGGTAGGGAACATTTGCTGGGGTCCGTCCAGCGTTTCACGGGCTTGCCCACAAAAAATGGTGGGCGCGCTCAGAGGAATGCTGGGCGGACCCCAGCAAACACAGGTGTGCAGCTGCCTGCTCGGGGCACATGACTTCAGCGCCCGCCCCCAATTTGTCAGAAAGTGTTCATCTGAAAAGTAACCATCAAATTATTTTTTTCCTCTGTGCGGGCGCTTGCGAGCACATGTGTAAGTGTAAATATCCGCTCACAGTGTTTCCGGCAGGGGCGTGCATTCGGTGGGGCAAAGTTTTCTAACCAAAATAAGCAGGCTAGCGAGCAGGTCTGAATTGGGCCCTTTATTGGAATCCTTGTAGCCACTACACACACACAATCTTGCATTCGCAATTAAGCACGCGGCAAATCCGTTGGCAGCAGAAAGGGTTAATGAGTCCTGTTATGTTCGCTGCTCAATAACAATAATCTGAATGTTGTGTGTTTGTTTTGTATTCTCTCCCAGTATGTGCAGCACAGTAGCAACATGACAAAAGCCATTCATTTCTGTCCCGGGCGCGGCTGTCTCCCGTGTACGTAGGCAGCGCGGCTTGGCTCTTTTCTCCGTCTCCACATGTTCAAGGGGATTTCCGCCTTTCTTTCATCTTTCTCTCCCAGTGAAAGCTATTCCGGTGGAATTTAAGGAACACAAGTCCTTGTCTGTGCGCTGTTTTATGATATGTTTGCCGTAGTACTTTATAGTCAGAGCATCTGTTTTTTTTGCCCTTGGATCTGTTTGTAGAACAGATTTGCAGTTTTATGTTATATACAAATATCGTCAACAATGTATTGATCTCCCTTGTATGTTCGTACGGGGCGTGCGAGGGTGAATATCTGTGAATATGCATATTTGCAGGTCTTCAATGCAGGTGCTCGCACCGGGGGGCATGCAGGGGCGTACCAACAAAATCACTGGGTGCGTCCAGGAAAACGCTGGGCATCCACCTGCCTTCCGGGGGGCAGGCGGCTGACATCCCCGATGTCAACTGCCCACCCTGTTCTCGGAGCAGAGCGCCGCTAATCTAGCGAGCACTGCAGAAATCATTCGAAGGTCAGTGACTATCGAATGATTTCGGGCCCTCACGCAAGGCTGCGTGCGAATGGTTTATGCAAAAAATCCATTTGCAGCGCTGCGGGGAAATTCGGTGAGTATCGGGGGCGGGCGTCTCACAGCCGGCGGGTGGTGTTAAATGGCTGGCAAAGCAGCGAACAACCGCTACTTGGCAAGCCAACCTGAATCAGGGTCAGTGTGTACAGTACTTCATGGTTTTCTGTAATAACAGGCGAGTCCAGCGATGGTATTACATCCGATGATCTCCTAACACTTCTGTACAGTGACTTGCAGATAGCAAAGACCAGCATAGCTTCTTGGCAGTAATGACCTCACTTATGTGCAGGGAAACCTAGGAAGTTCA